>NC_142884.1:40798946-42063946 GCF_051225735.1 Oryctolagus cuniculus
GCTTGGGCAAATAGTTGAACAGGTGCATCTAAATTTGACACATTATGGAAATACACAGGACCAAGATAAACAACTATAAGGTAACCTACATTTAGGCATCCCTCTAAATGAATAACTGCTAAAAAGTTATTTCAATAGAATTTTTCAATACTCATATCCTCAAAAGTATACTTTGGTCAAGACACAAAGTGTAGCATTTGTGACATTAAGCAAGTTTTTAAAGAATTAAAACAATTTTTCATACCAATTTTAATTTAAATACATCCCTCATAAAAATAAATTAAAAAAAAACAAATATAACAAAAGAGAAAACAGACACTAAGATATTCACAACAGTTGTAACAGCAAGCAACAAACAGAAAAATACAAAATTTTGAAAAAATATTGCTGGAAATGTTTTTTATCATATAAATTAATTTCCATTCCATAAACCACCCATAATCTGGAAGGTCTGATTCTTCATAATGGTCTTTTTTTGTGTGTGCCTGTGAACATCTTTCCAATATACATACTGTCATAAACAGCTACAACTCAAGTTGTTCAACACTTGGTCAATTCCCTGCATGCTTTAAATACTCTTAATGTTTCCAGGCAGTTCACTTGAAATCATTCATAGAGCTTCAACAAGAGCCAAGATTTCTCCTTATAGGTATCATGCATGAGATTTTGGTTGTGAGCTCTTCCATACTCACCTTCTAACTCAACAGAGTCAGCAATGGAGAATGTGCCGTGCACCACGTAATGACCAGGACACACGATAACAGAGTCTCCTTCATAGCAGGCATTTATGGCAGACAACGGATCACTATGGAACTAGAAAACAACAACATATTGCAAATACATAGCCCCCAAATGCAACCTGAGAATTACTCCAAGTGCCTTCATGTCTCATTTTCAAAATGGAGTCAAAATTGCAGAATTAAGTATCTGCTCTGATAGATAGTTGCACTGAGTCAAGTCCTGTTTGGTAGGTGACTATTGATGACATACAGCACTCCCCCTACTCCCCATTTCAAGAAAACCAGCACTAGGAAGCTCCTAGGAACACTTGGTAGCATTCATGAAAATATGGGGTAAATCAAAAGAAAAAGTTACCTAGTGAGCAAGAAACTCTTTTTACCTGAATTTCTGTTTCTTCCTTACAAGGGTCCTCACAGAGCCTGTCCCTGAGTAGGGACCGCAACAGACCAGTCATCATGGTGGAAGAGACCACATGGGTGACCTTCTGACCGCCTGGACGGAGGCCCTTGGCTTGGATATTAGAATTCTTCTGATAACCAAACACATATCTTAAAGAAACCACACAGACCTATCAGTTCTCAGTAAGACAGATATTAACAAAAGATGCTAACTAGCTAAGAATAACAAAGACACACATACCTCAACAAAGGATTCTCAATAAGTTTTAGCTTTTGTTTCAACTGTTCGATCTCGGAATACAATTTTAACCCTTCCACCATGGAGATATTTTCCTGCTCAGAATCAGAGTTACAATTTGACAAACTGCTTCTCAGATTCAAAAATTTCCTGTAACTCTCCTCACATTGAGACAACAGATTTTGGTAGTCAACAATGAGTCCTGAAGGAACTCGGTCTTCAAGAATGTCATAATGCCTGAAAGTTTAAAAGCAAATTGAAATTCATTGCCTTTCAGGCACATTTTCCTATCATTAACACAGCCCATTTAGTCCTCAAAGACCCAGCAAGAAAATGTTTCATAGCATAAAACTCAGATACATGTTAAGTCTTTCTGAACAGCACTCTATTATAAGTAGAAGCTATTCAAAGTTTTGAAGCACCACTTCATTAAGGTCACTAATTCTCCTTTTGAAGAGTTATTTTTTTTTTCATAGATTCAAGCATTTATGCTTTAGAAACACTGAAAGTTCAAGTTGCGCAATTTGTAATCACTGTTTAATAAGAAACTATTTTCTTCTCATACATTAGATCCAAAATCTTCATAAGTGGGTGGCAGGGGACAATTTTGGAGCCAGGATAGGGAGGGAAGTATTTCAAATTGTTTCATAACAGTGTTTAAGATTACCATATGTATAGGATCAAAAATTAGAAATGATTCAAATAATCTAGTCCTTCCTTGCATTTAAACCACAACAGCACAAAATTATGCTGAATGTTTTCTCAGGAAGATTACTAGAGAACTTCAAAAACATAAGCCTTTAAGATTCTGGTGGGAGGCCGGTGTCACAGCTCAACAGACTAATCCTCCGCCTGAGGCGCTGGCACCCCAGGTTCTAGTCCTGGTCGGGGCGCCGGATTCTGTCCCGGTTGCCCCTCTTCCAGTCCAGCTCTCTGCTGTGGCCTGGGACTGCAGTGGAGGATGGTCCAAGTGCTTGGGCCCTGCACCTGCATGGGAGACCAGGAGAAGCACCTGGCTCCTGGCTTCGGATCAGCACGATGCACCGGCCACAGCTCGCTGGCCGCGGCGGCCAACAGCAAAAGGAACACCTTTCTCTCTGTCTCTCTCTCACTGTCCACTCTGCCTGTCAAAAAAAAAAAAAAAAAAAAAAAAGATTCTGGGGGGAAAAAAATGAAGCTATCATTATTAAATGAGAGAGTATTATTTAATAGAGTGATCTTATACTAGGCAACCCTATTCGCACTTAAAATTTATTCATTTATATATCATGTAAAATGTATAGAACAAAAAAATTCTAGCTGCAATAACTTATCAATGTACAATCAAGTTAATGGGCATAAAAAAGGTTTAGAAATACAATATTATTGTCATTACTTGTGATTTTTTTTTTCAATTTATTTTTATTTATTTGAAAGAGAGTTAAGGAGAGAGGTAGAGACAGAGAAATAGAGGTCTTCCATCCACTGACTCACTCCCCAAACGGTCACAACAGCCGGAGCTGAGCTGATCCAAAGTCAGGAGCCAGGAGCTTCTTCTGGGTCTCCCACATGGGTGCAGGGGCCCAAGGACTTGGGCCATCTTGTACTGCTTTCCCAGGTCATAGCACAGAGCTAGATCAGAAGAGGAGCAGCCAAGACTTGAACTGGCGCCCATATGGGATGCTGGCGCCCCAGGCCAGGGCTTCAACCTGCTGCGCCACAGAGCTGGCCCCATTACTTATGATTTTTAATTTTATTTCTCAGTTAAAAGTATATTGACTAGGGTCTGGCACTGTGGCTTAGCAGGTAAAGCCAACAGCTGTAGTGCCAGCATCCCATATGGACACTGGCTCGAGTCCTGACTGTTCCACTTCTGATCCAGCTAATGTGTCTGGGAAAACAGTGGAGGATGGTCCAAGTCCTTGGGTCCATGCACCCATGTGAGAGACCCAATGGAAGCTCACGGCTCCTGGCTTCAGAGGGGCTCAGCTCTGGCCACTGCAGCCAATTAGGGAGTGAACCAGCAGTTGAAGATTTTCTTTCTCTCTCTCTTTCTGTGGTTGAAGATTTTCCTTCTCTCTTTCTCTCTCTGACTCTGCCTCTCAATAAATAAATAAATCTTTTTAAAAAAATGTATATTGACTAGCTATGCCTTAGGTCAGTACTTTGTAATCCTGGTTGGGGAACTTTTAAAACTACAGATGCTTAGACTTTTCAGCCGGACCAATTAAACTGATCTCTTGAAGCAGAGAGATTTTCTAAGTCCCCTGGAAATGTCATTGGGAAACAAAGTGTAAGAACCACTGCCTGGGGTGGGCACCAAGGCCCACCAGATTAAGCCATCAATTGGGATGCCCACATTTCATATCAGTGTGCTGGTTCAAGTCCTGCCTACTCTATTTCCAATCCAGCTTCCTGCTAATGTGCCTGGGAAGGCAGCAGGTAATGGCTCAAATACTTGGGCCTCTGCTACCCATGTGAGAGACCTGCATGGAGTTCCAGGCTCCTGGCTTCAGCCTGGTCCAGCCCTGGCTATTGCAGGCATTTGGGGAAGAGAACTAGGAGATGGAATATATATATCTTTCTCTCGCCCTCTCTTTTTCTCCCTCCCTCACTCTGTATTTCAAGTAGATGAAAAATAAACAAATAAGCACTTAAATAAAAGACATTACCTTAGATATCTTAGACTCTAAAGAAGATTGGAGGAGGCTAAAAAATAGAGCCACATCCTAAAGCAATTTACGTCAAATTATGGTAGACACTCAAAATACTATTTAAAACTAATAAAAAATATTTTTTCTGTTTTTCAAGTAAATGAATTAGGTGCAGTTTGAAAAGCAAGGATTTCATCTGCTTTGGCTAATCTATAGCCATTGAAAAATATTCTAGAAATCCACTTTGAAAATACGAAACTGAAGACCAAACCACTGACTGTTTGATTCAATCTAATGAGTTAAGGTTAAGGTCAAAGTTATTTTTAAATGTTTCCTCGCGTTATATAAGACCTACTCTCCCAGTACAGGCTGCTGTTCTCTCTGTGCACAGGGAGGCAGCCTGTCAGGTTTCCCCCACTCGACCATAAACCTTTTCCCTTTAAAAAAAATGTTTCCTAGCATTTCACATACCCAGGTCTATTAGCTATTTCTTCTCACTATATTGATGCTTCGTAGTCTGGAAACAATGAGTCAGTATCTGCATCTCAGATCCCTAAACTCTGAAGCAGTGTATTTTGAATTAGAAAATATTTACCACACAGTGAAAAATTAAGACAGTATGACCTGATTCCTTTTAAATCTTGCCTGTGAATAACTCCTATCTTATTAGCACAGGGACCTTTTTTGCCAATGTTTGATAACATCCAGTTTCTCCATCAAGAACCATTGTTTCCTCTCCACAACTAAAAACGTTTCCTCCCTTATGCTTTCCCATCTGTGCAAGGTATGTATGTAAATCGCTTCTTGTTGTTAGGACATGCAAAATGTCAAATCAGTACAATTCTTCTCCAGGTAAAGACTGAATTTGCCAGATACACGATATTCACCTACCATTACATTTCACTTCAATCAAACCAATCACTGATCTTTAAAAGCAAATATATCAAACCCCCCAAAAAATTCAAGTTTATTGAAATTCTGGCATTTTATTGAATATGGAAAAACAGAATATGCACAATGGTAACACTGGAAAGACTAAATAGAAATCACAGCCAAATTTATAAAGAGTTGAAATGGCTGAATTCTAAACCAAGTAGAACCATTTATCAGACTTTCATATTTTTTTTTATTATTTACTATTTAAACCAAGAAAAACTTACTAAAGCAAATTGAGTTCCACAAAAATGCAAAGGCTTACTATCTTATCTTATATAGTCAAATAATTCACACAGAGAAAAAAATTACCTTTTACAATTTTTTTTTTTTTGGTGTGCAAATTCTAATTTTATTCCCTGTGCTGCACTGTCTATTAAATTACTGCTCAGGAATGCAAGGAAAAATTGCTAGTCTTAGAGCACCATCTAGTGGAAAGATAAACACCACATGCAATAAGATTGATACAGAACTATTTGGGTTGCATAGTTAATTTCGGTATTTTTGTATAGCTTTTCTCTTCAAAATACAATAAATTAGAAGAATGTATTTTTGGAAAATTGTATTTATCACTAATATTAACTATTTAGTATTTTCCATAACTATTTAGTATTTATTTCCTTGTCAAATAAGACTTAAGGCAGGACCTCAACAAAATATACTTAGATAAATCCGTTAGTCTAACGTACTTTACTACAGGAACTTAGAGTAAAGTCATAATACTTTGAAAAGTGCTCCTTAAAAACTTAAAGCAACAAAAAGTCTTCTATAATTCAAATCATTTCACTGTTTTCCAAACAATAGTGTTTGAATTTAGTAAAGGGCTTTTAACACACTAACTTGATAGGATTTTATTCAGATTTACAGAATATTGAGCTATTACCGTAGATGTTTTTCAACTCCCTAGTATTAAATTCCATTTATAAACAATAACTGCATTTTTCTTTGTACTTTTACAACTTTCATTTAATGATATGTCAAGAGGTTGCACTGTTTGTATATCATTCTGTTTCTGTAGGCCCCTTAAGTATACACATACACACATCACACAGGTAAAATAAAACCATGGATAACTTTTCCAACATGTGCAAGGTCAGTAATAATACTTACAATCTCAATCGAGGTTCAACACATCTGACAAAATAATCATACTCATCTTCCTCCTCTTCATCCCAACTCCTCCAAATGTTTTGGTAGAAAAACCTGAAAAGGAATTTAGTATCATTCAAATTCAATCACTGGCTCAAAACATTGGAGTTTTGGAGGGGTGAGAGCTAAGGAGTAAAATAAAATAATTCTATCATCTATAGCAAACAGTATGAGTCACACAAAAAAGACCTTCTTTGTATCAGCTACAGAAGTTTCTCTACAACATTGATTTTGTTAGGACTTTCTCTTTTCAGAACTATTTATTGACCATCAGAACTGTGAGGATAACAGTATCATTTGTTGAAAAATCAAAGACTGGAAGAGAAATAGGTTTGGGGTTGAAAATAGAATTCTCCTTTAGCCATGCTCAGATTGAACATTTGACATCCACATGGATGATGTCAAGTACGCAGATGAATATGTAAGCCCAGAGCTCAAGAGATAGGTCAGAGCCAAAGATAACTATGTGGGAGTTATCAGCGTATTGATGGTAGTAAAGCAATAGATGAGATCATCTAGGGATATAATATAAAGCAGTTCTCAACCCTGGCTGTACAATAGGGTCTCCTTGCACATTGTTAAAAAATGATCCCTTATGGCAGACCAATAAATCAGAATCCCAAAAAGGGATAGGAGAGAGGTCTCTTCAGCATCCATTTATTTTTAGTTTCCTAAGTGATTTAACAAATTTATTACGAAAGATTTCAAACACATAAAAAGAATAGAGAAACAGGATCATGAATACAGGTATCCATCACTCACTTTCAAGAGTTACAAACTCATAGGCAGTTTTATTTCACTTCTGCTCTACCTACTCACCCCTTTGCTTCTCTCTCCCCACAATCCTGATGAATTATTTTAAAGCAACTCTCAAATATATGGTATTGTTCATAAATTTTTAATATATATCTCTAAAATAAATCATTATATTAAAAGAATATTTAGATTCTTTAATATTACTAAATATAGTTAGTATTCAAATTTCCCTAATTGTCTCTTTTGATGTTGACTGTTCAAATAGGATCAAACAAGGATCAGCTGGTGCATTTAATTGATGTCTTAAATCACTTTCATTCCATAGATTATTCCTCTTTTTCTCTGCAATTTTTAATAGTTTCCCACGCTCTAAATTTTGTTGACTATATCCCCATGAGCTCATTTAACATGTTATTTCCTTTATGTCTAATAAACTCAATCAGCTTAAGATTTGGCTGGGGGAGGCAGTGAAGAGTACATCAAGAGGGGTGTACCACTTCCATCAGAAAGCACAAAATGTCTGCACACCACTCCTTGTGAGGTAAATATTGATCAGTGGATCAGGTGGTAACCTGATCCACCCATTACAAATTCCCCTATCAGTTTTCACCTAATGACTGTAGCAACCATTAATGACCATTACCCAGAAACTTTATTTCATTAGTGGGTACAAAATAATTGATATTTTGACTCTATCATTCATTCTTCATGTAACAGTTGGAATACTTCTATAAAGAAAATCCCCAACTGATTCTTTTTTTTTTTTTTAAGATTTATTTATTTATTTGGAAGTCAGAGTTACACAGAGAGAGGAGAGGCAGAGAGAGAGGTCTTCCATGCGCTGGTTCACTCCCCAGTTGGCCACAACAGCCACAGCTGTGCTGATCCAAAGCCAGGAGCCAGGAGCTTCTCCCGGGTTTCCCATGTGGTGCAGGGGCCCAAGGACTTGGGCCATCTTTCACTGCTTTCCCAGGCCATAGCAGAGAGCTGGATCATAAGTGGAGCAGCCAGGATTCATACTGGAGCCCATATGGACTGCCAGCACTGCAGGTGGCAGCTTTACCCGCAACACTCCATGCTGGCCCCTCCAACTGATTCTAATGTCTTCCAAATTTAACTAAAGAAAAGATGGTTGCTATGGCTTGAATGTCCCTTCCAAAAATGCATGCTGACATTTAACTGCCATTGCAACAGTACTATGAGGTGGGACTTTCAAGAGATGATTTGGTTATGAGGGCTCAACCATGCTCTTGGATTTCCCAGGCTCCAAAAACATGAGCTAAATAAGTCTATTATCTATAAATCACCCAGTCTAGAAACAGAAAATATACTACGATGATGGCATATGACTGCTCTTGAGTAACTCCCAACATTCTAAAGTTTGAGCGTAAGAAGAGCTGGCCAAAATGACATCAACTGAACAGTGATACCCCAAAGGCTGAAAGGAGAGTGCATTAAGAAGATGGGGGGCGGGGATTGACACTGTGGCACAATGGGTTAAAGCCCCGGCCTGAAGCATCAGCATCCCATATGGGCGCCGGTTCTAGTCCTTTCTGCTCCACTTCCGATCCAGCTCCCTGCTATGGCCTGGGAAAGCAGTAAAAGATGGCACAATTTTTGGGCCCCTACATCCACGTGGGAGACCCGAAAGAAGCTCCTGGCTCCTGGCTTCAGATTAGCACAGCTCCAGCTGTTGCAGCTCCAGCTGTTGGGGAGTGAACCAGCAGATGGAAGATCTCTCTCTCTACCTCTCTCTCAATTCTTCCAAGTAAATGAAATAAATCTTAAAAAAAAAAAAAAGATAGGAATTGTGATGGACATTAGCCTAGCAGTTAAGACATCCATGTCCCTCAACAGAGTGCTGGGTTCGATCCCCAGCTCTGGCTCCTGATTCTAACTTTCCACTAATGCAAACCCTGGGATGCAGTGGTAATGGCTTAAGTAATTGGGTTCCTACCACCAATGTGGGAGAACCAGATTGAGTTCCCAGCTACCAGCTTCATTCTGGTCTAAGGCTAGCTGTTGCAGACATTTGGGGAGTGAACCAGCACATGGGAGGTTTCCATCTCTGTCTCTAAATAAATAAAAATGAAAAAAAAAAAAAAAAACTCTGTTAATAGCTTCCTTTTTACAAACATAACAAAAAGTAAAAGACAGGAATGACTAAATATATAGGATATAGCTAAGAAGTCAAGCAAGATGAGATCAGAGAAGCACCAGCTGGACATGGATGTCTGTGGTGACCTTGACCACCATTTCAGGGGTAAAGTAGAAACAGAAGTGTCATTGGATGTCAGAAGTACAGGCTGTGACCATGTGTAACTCAAGAAGTTCTACTGTAAAATAGAAAGAACACTGAAAATGAAGCCATCTTTTAATTTTTGTAGATTGGGCTTTCAGTTTCTTCACCCTGTCACAGTCTATCTTAAAAAGAAAAAGAAAAGCTTCTGCTGGCTCCCTGTTGCCCACAGAAAGAAGTCCTGAATGAGGTGCTGTTCCATGGATTCATATTCTAGCTCTCAGGCATCTCTCCTGCCTCAGAGCTTGCGCATATAAACTCCCAATTTCATAAGCTCTTTCAAAGCTCACGTAAATGCCAGTCAGAAGCCTTCTACTTCTTCTACCTGATAAACTTATACTGATATTTCACAACTCAAATCTCATCCTTACCAGCATACTATCAGACATGTACCTATCATTGCCATCTAAGTCTCCTCCAGTGCTTATTCTTACAACCCAGAGACCTGGGCGTCAGCCTTGACTCCCCCCATCTGCTCACATCTCCTCAACTCCCACATGCACCAAGTTGTAGCCATTCTACTGCCTCAAACTTCCATCTGTTCTCTCCACATTCCACCTTAGTCTTATCTTACCTCTTAACTGGTCTCAGTATTCTATCTCCCTCCATTTTCAACACAGCGGCCAGAATGAACATTTTAAAACACAAAGTTGAGCATATTTCCCAAGAATGAAAGCCTTTCAATGGCTTCCAACTGCACTTAAAGAAAAAAATGATTTATTGGCTGACAAAGCCCTGTACTTTCTGACCCTGCCAATCTCCAATCTAATTCCCTAGGTCTCACCACGTACTGTCTATGCTCTGGCCACCATGGCCTTTCAGCTTCTGAAACTCACTGAGATCCTGAACCTGCTCTCTCATCACTCTTTCACCTAACTAGCCCTTCAGACCCAAGTTCAAATGTCATTTCCTCAGGAAATAATCACAGAACAGCACCCTGACCTAGTTTAGGATACTAATTCTTCATAGCTCTCACTCCTATTTCCAATCATATAGAGACAGAGACAGAGACAGAGACAGAGATAGAGATCTCTTTGGGTGATTATCTCATAAAGGTTCATCTCCCTCCTTTAGAGTGACAACTCTCCAAAGATGGCAACTGTGTCTATTGTGTACCTCAGTCATACCCCACATTCCACCGAGAGCTGGGCACAAAAATATCTATTAATTCAATGAGCAGATGAAAACTCTCATAGTTTGCTCTTCTCCGAGCACTGACTGGAATCTGAGCCCTCAAAATGAAGAGCAAATTTAGCCAGGCTCCTCTATCACCAACCCCAAATACCTGTCTTTCTACCAAGTTCCATACCTACAAAAATTTGAAAATTTTTAAAAGCATATCTATGAATCTAGGTCTGATAGGCTTTCTTTCTCACTTTAGGGACAAAATGTACACTGTGCAAATGAAAATCAACTATGCCAAAAAAAAAATGTAAAAAACTGAAAGGTATAAATATGTCCCCTAAGGATCCAAGAGAGTAGACTAAAAACCACCTTCTTTGACAAGACACATCCTTGAAAAAAATGTTTATTAGTCTTATCTGTGCAGAAAGCATAATAATATCCAATTCTCTCTTTCTTTCCTTTCCTCTTTCCTTCTGCCCTCTCATATTTGAATACATCAACAATATCCAAAGCATCTACAACTTTTCAGGCAATTTCTAAATACATACAAACCAAATTAAGAATTTCAATCTTTTCTTAACATCTGGGGAAACTGGATAAAGGATACAGAGGAATTCCTTGTACTCAACTCTTCTGTAAATTTGGAATTATCAAAAAATAAACACTTAAAATATTTAAAAAATTTTTTCACTTAAAAAAGATTCTCCAATCTTTCAATATTCTAAATTATTGCAATGACCAAGTTTACAGTTTGAAGTTTAAATCTGGATTTAACGCTGACCAGAAATCACTTCATTTCCTCCAGAATTTCTGGCCGTGAGGTTATTTTTATCAACTTCTTTTCCTACCGGACATGCTCAATTGCAAGTGCTGTCTGGTCAAATGCTCCAG
This sequence comes from Oryctolagus cuniculus, assembly GCF_051225735.1. Taxonomy (NCBI): domain Eukaryota; kingdom Metazoa; phylum Chordata; class Mammalia; order Lagomorpha; family Leporidae; genus Oryctolagus; species Oryctolagus cuniculus. The sequence goes on from NC_142884.1 coordinate 40,810,110, forward strand.
AATCATCAAACACCACCCACAGCTCCTGCAGGGGCAACCGGTGTTCCTTGAGATCAAGGAGCTCCTTCATACACTCCAAGGTAAAAGTGTCCACTTGAGAGTCACAGAGGTATGGTTCTGCAAGCTGCACCACTGCCTTCAAGGCTAAAAAGTCCACGGCTGTGACCTGAAATTTTTAAATGCAACAATATATGGAAATCAAATACATACATACATATAAAATACTAAACTTGAAAATTAAAACTTGAAATGAGGACAGGGAGCCTTCTTCTACAATATAAAGAATAAATAAGACAGGCCTGCCTCTAACATTATAATCAAAAAAATAAATAAAATGTTTAATAAACAAGTATGTGACAGACAATAACTAGTAGGGGTGGGGGTCTTGTTTTGCTGGGATGCCAAGAAAAGTCACCTCTGAGTTGAGCAGAGCAGGATGAAAAACAAAAGCCTCTCTGGCAGAAACAAGCAGATGGAGGAATCAAAAGGGGAAAATAGAGGGGGGTGGGGCAGGGGAGCAGGCAGGAGCAGGACATGAGGCTACACAGAGGCAAGGAGGGCATCAGGAGTTTGCATTGTACATGTTCTCTAGCACAAGGTGAGGCCATACAGCAAACACTAGGCCCTTGGTAAATGCAATGCATTAGATATTTCAAGCAGAGAAATGGCGCACTTCTATTTCTCTTTAAAAGCTTAATTATTTATTTATTTGAAAGCCATATCAAAAGAGAGTGAGGTAGAGACAGAAGAGCTGAAGCCACAAGCTAGGAAATTCATTGGCAGAGGCCCAAGACTGGGATGGAGTTTCTGGTTCCTAGCTTCGGTCTTACCCAGTCCTGGCCATTGTAGCCAACTGGGGAGTGAACCAGAAAGACCTCTCCCTCTATCTCCCTCCCTCTCTCTCTCTCTCTCTCTGTCACTCTGCCTTTCAAGTAAACAAATAAATAAATCTTTTTTTAACTTTTTATTTTAACTTGTCACTTTCTACTTATTTATTTTGCTATTTATCTGAAAGGCAACAACACAACACAGGCCCTAATAAATAAAGCTTTTTAAAAAAGACTTTTGAGACTGGCATTGTGGTATAGCAGGTTAAGCCACCACCTGCCAACACCAGCATCCCATATGGGTGCTGTTTCAAGTCCCGGCTATCCACTTCCAATACAGCTCCCTGCTAATGCGCCTGGGAAAGCAGCAGAAGATGAACCAAATGCTTGGGCCCCTGCACCCACATGGAAGACCTAGATGAAGCGCCTGGCTCCTGGCTTCAGTGTGGCCCAGCCCTGCCATTGCAGCCATTTGGGCAGTGAACCAGCAGATAGAAGCTCGCTTGCTTGCTCGCTCTCTCTCTCTCCATAATTCTGCCTTTCAAATAAATAAATCTATTAAAAAAAAAAAAAAGACTTTCATTTCAGAGAACTAACTGGGGGTAGACAGTACTATCTTAATCAAACAGAACTGAATTTCAACCAGACTTTAACACAATCCAAAATTTAAAAACCCATACAGAGCAGCTATAACCACAGCCTTGCACGTAACCACTGCAGAATGTGTGATGTCATTTTCTAAAGGAGCTGCAGCAACAACTTGCATTCACACTTCCTGGTTTAATGTTCTAGCTTAACAGGGCTTTTTGTGGTCCAGTTAACAAACACTGAGAAAAATTCACAGCTGTAATTAGAGTTTAAATTTAATGAAAAAGGCCCAGGCAGTTGAAAAATAAGATTGTTTTTACTTTCTGCAATGGAGCATGTTACCAAGAGATTACCACATATCTACAAATTTGTTAGGCAAAAAATCAGCTAGTTTTAGAAGTACCTGTTTGGTTTGAACCAATTAATGGACTACAACTAAGGAGGTAAAAACTTAATTGAAACTCCATTTACTTCATAATTAGGACTCTGTGTTTTTTGACTGATATAAAGTAACTCCTCCACCTCCCAGGTTTATAATCTGCTTCCCCTTGTCAAAGGACACTGAAACTTAAACCACCTTAATCTCCAAGTAGCTCCTCCTTGGTTGTCTTTAAAATTTGCCGAACACTTCATACACCACAGCAATTAGATGTGAAAAACATGCTATTTTCAATCAGCTCATAAACTTTAATTAAAAATAAGCACTCTGGCTATAACAGTCTAAAGTAAAGTGCTTCTAGCTAGAGACAAATGTCTTAACAACAGAATTAAATTTACCTCCACCAGCACCCTGAACACATTAGTGTGCCAGACTGCCCGCCATCCAGATGGTTCAAGGACCTTCTCCAAGAACTCAGCTGTGAATTCCCTTACCTCGGAGGCCTTGCAGTCAGCTACAAACAAAGGAAGAACAGTAAGAACTGAGCATGCACAAAGCACAGAGAAGTTAATAAATCCATTTACATCTACTCTCTCAGAACCAAAAACTGGTAATTGCAGAGACTGAGACAGACATCTGTGTATGAACTAAAAAGATAAAAGCAGCAAAAAAGAACCTACTCACCTAAAATGTAATCTTGATAGGCGCTGAATCGCTCATAGAACAAAAGTTGAGTGGTTTGGAAAATTTCTGGGAAAAGAGTTTTTCCTTCTGGCACAAAACTTTTTAAACTAGAGCCTGGCTTATCTTGACTGCTACAGCTGCTGCATGAATCTTCATCTTGGAACAAACCTAAAAGAAAAACAAAATAAGTAGGCTCGACTACCCCAAGTACTTCCAGTGACTTTAAAATACTTCTATTTATACACTCTTGCTTTGAAACTCCAAAACAAGGTTTAGGATGAATACTCTACTTATCTCTATCATTGTCAAAAGAAATTAGTCTTCCAAACATAAACATATCTCAAACTCCAAGTTCTTCTTATAACCTAATTTACTAATATAAAGAGAACAGACTTCATGTAGCTCATTGGTACAATTCTAAAAATATGATACTTTCCTCCCTCCCTCCTGCTCCTTGTTTTCTCTCTTAATTTTTGCAATAACATGTTTTTAAGTTACTTGCTAATCACAAATTAATCCTCCACTAACTAAAGAGTCCAACAAGTTAAAAGTAAAAAGACCACTCTTCCACAGGAATATAGACAAAGCTATAAATAATAATCAAATCCTAAGATGTTAATTTAGCTCATATACACTGTTGTTGTTGTTGTTGTTGTTTTGTACTCTATATATTAGCTACCACCAATCACAAAAAACATATTTATCTTTTTGGGTCTGATTTATTTCACTCAGCAAAATGGTCTCCAGTTGTATCCATTTTGCTGCAAAAGACAGGATTTCATTCTTTTTTATGGCTGAGTAGTATTCCATTACGTATATATACCACATTTTCTTTATAGAATCATTAGTTGATGGACATCTGGGTTGACTCCATATCTTAGCTATTGTTAATTGAGCTGCTATTATAAACATGAGGGTAACTCTTTCATATGTGGATTTCATTTCCTTTGGGTATAAAATCCAAGTTCTACCTCAAAACAAAAGAGCTTAAGTATTTTTTTTATGGAGTGTGTGTGTGTGTGTGTGTGTTTAAGATATATTTATTTGAAAGTCAGAGTTACAAAGAGAGGTGGAGACAGAGGGAGAGAGTTCTTTCATCCACTCCCCAAATGGCCGTGATGGCCAGAGCTGAGCAGATCCAAAGCCAAGAGACAGGAGCTTCTTCCAGGTCTCCCACATGGGTGCAGGAGCCCAAGCACTCAGGCTATTCTCTACTACTTCCCCAGGCCATAAGCAGAGAGCTGGATCAGAAGAGGAGCAGCCAGGAATCAAATTGGCACCCATATGGGATGTCAGCACTGAAGGCCACGGCTTTAACTGGTTTTGCCACCACACTGGCCCAGAGCTTAAGATCTTTCACGGGTTAGGTTTTGTAGTTCTGTGAGGTTCTTCAGGGAAACACAGGAAGCGGATTGTTTTAATAGAAACAACCAAAGTTTTCATTAAAGGATACAGCTATAATTTTTACTACAATGGTTAGCAAGTTGTTGAAACCGAGCCCCTACACAATGCCTTTGATACAGATACTACATCCCATTAGGTCCTCATCTCCATGGTCTCCTAGCCTCCCTCCCTTAGAGTTTCCCTGCCCTGATTTTTCTAAAATGAACTTACTAAATCAAGGGAGTGGTGCAACGGGCCCTACAAGGTACCCAATCATCAGACTCATGAAGTCACTTACCTCCCCTAGAGATAACATCTTGACATTTGTCTTGAGAGATTTGTTTTCCAAGAACTCCAGACTCTGAGTAAAAAGCAATTCCCACCTGCAAATAGCCTCTGGTACCCACTTGGCCACCATCAAAATGCCCTAAAGGATGGGATGAGTGTTGTGGCGCAATGGGTTAAGTCGCTGATTGTGACAATGGCATTCCATTCTAGAGAGTGAAATCAAGTGCCGATCCACTTCCAATCCAGCTTCGTGCTAATACATGGGAAGCAGAAGATGATGGCCCAAGTACTTGGGTTCCTACCATCCACATGGGAGACCTGAATGGAGTTCCTGGTGCTCTCTCTCTCTCTCTCTTTTTCCCTTACCCTGCCACTCTGCCTTTCAAATAAATAATTTTTCTAATTCCCTAAAGGACACAATCTTGCTGACCAATCAAAGGAGAAGCATGAGCACTCAGACCAACCAGGAACATGAACATGAGCCAAACACACACCTCTCAACCCCAACTTCAATCTGCGAGAATTTTTTACTCCTACCCTTCAGGGAACCCAAAACTTAAGCAATAGCTCCTGGCACCTCGCTTTGTGCTTTGCAATCAAGGTCTTTCTTCCACCAGCCTGATGTCAGTAACTGGCTTCCAGTACATCAGGTGAATAGGCCCAGTTTTGGGGGTCTATACCAATTCCTCCAGCCAGATGGTCTATGACAATCTATCTTATAGGGCTTTTTTTTTTTTTTTCCAAAATAAGTTCGCAGGTGCAGGCATTTGTACAGCAATCATGATGCCGCTTGGGAAACCTACATCCCACACCAGAGTACCTGGGTTCAATCCCAGCTCTGTCCCTGGTTCCAGCTTCTTGCTAATGAACATCCTGGGAGGCAACAGATAACGGCTCAAGTGACTGGGCTCCTACCACCCAAGAAACAGACCTGGACCAAGTTCCTGGCTCCTGGCTCCTGGCTTCAGGATAACTCAATCCCAACCATTGTGGGTATTTAGGGAATGAACCAGTGGATGAGAGACAGATACCTCTCAAATACAGATACATTTTTAAAAATAGTAATTCCACATAGCTGCCTTAAAGGCAGCTCGTTTCTTATTCTCGCTCGCTCTCTCAAGTGCCTTAAATGACTTAAACTCTTATTTTATTTTCTACAGGATCAGTCTGCCGATGGTACCTCAATAAGCAGGAATGAGAGGTTCTTTTTTATTTATTTAGAAAGGCAGAGTTACAAAGAGGCAGAGGCAGATAGAGAGGTCTTCCATCCACTGGTTCACTCCCCAAATGGTCAGAGAGCTGGGCCAATCTGAAGCCAGGAGCCAGGAGCTTCCTCTGGGCCTCCCACAGGGGTTCAGGGGCCCAAGGTCCTGGGCCATCCTCCACTGGTTTCTCAGGCACATCAGCAGGGAGCTGGATTGGAAATGGAGCAGCCAGGGCTTGAATCAGCACCCATACTGGATGCCAGCACTGAAGGCTGCAGCTTTATCTGCTACACCACACGACTGGCCCCAGTGAGAGCTTCTCAATAATGTATAAGGTTTACTTCACTAAAGCTACTAGGTTCCTCCTCACTAATTTCAATGACTGTGTCTAAGAAAAGATCAAAAAATGCAAATCACACCAGGTTCGAGCTGAATGTAATTATGCTTCATACTGCATGATTCAGCCAGTGACCTAGCTAACTCTGTATAATAAGATGTTTTTAATAGACAAAAAAAACTACTAAATAAACAATGCTAGGGGCAACATGTAGAGAGGTTTCAAGGAAAATATCTGAGACTATTATTAGCAGGAGGCTTTCTTCCCCCATCTCTTCCTTCCATTTCTTGCCTCTGTTCAGGCCACCGAAATTACTTCAGGCCAGAGATGACTAAAGTATACTTGAGTCTGTTGCTCACAAACACTGCTGTATATGAGTCAGAGGGAACTGATACCTTACTATCTGTGACCATCTCTGTGCTGCTGTTTCCTCACCTATAAAGAGAAGGCAAAAATAGTACGCCTACTTCAACAATACGTACGTTTATTGGAGAAATGATACTTTAGAGCTGGCACTGTGGCAGAGTGAGTTAACCAGGCTACTCTGCTTCCAATCCAGCTTCCTGTTAATGTGCCTGGGGGGCAGTGCATGATGGCCCAAGGGCTTGAACCGCTGCCATCCATGTGGGAGAACAGGATGGAGTTGGCCCAGAACGCATTGTTACAGCCACTTGCTGAGTCAGTCTGTTTCTTTCTCTTTCTCTCTTTCTCTCTCTCTCTCTCTCTCCTCCGTCTGTTGCTATGTCTTTCAAATAAATAAATAAATCATTTAAAAAAAAAAGAAATTATACTTTATTTCGGCATTCTTTCCAGCTAATTTTTTGTTTTTCCAATTTATTGAGGTATAACTGACAAATAACTTACAATGAAGCTGTACGATGTGAATCTTTGAAACACATATACGTTAAGAAATGATTACCACAATAAAGCTAATCAACACTTCTGTGAGCTCACATAGTCATCGTGTGTGCATGCAGGGCATCAGGAACCACAGTCACTACACTGTAGGTCTCCAGATCCTATAGGTCCCCACTCCGTCTTCTTGGACCAATATCTCCCTTCCTCCAGCCCTTGGCAGCCACTGTTCTGTTCCTCTGAGCTTGGGTTTTCTGCACTCACAAATAAATGACATCATGCAGTATTTGTCTTTCCTTACAGCAGCTTCGAGAATGAGTCGTCACACGGCATTTCCTTCATCTTCACCTCCCAGTGAAGCCGCTGGCTCCGTTTTTCTAACAGGAAAACTAAAGCTGAGCAAGTCTGGCCAGTTCGCAAGGTGGGTTAGTAGTGGAATTAAGTCACACTCCACCAGGTCTCTATCCATACAAGACACATTGGAAACGTTCAAGGAAAAACTTGAACCAGCTTACAAATGTCAGAAAATGTATTCGTGGCATCTCCAAGAACGTAGAACGGAGACACAGGTCCCGTTTCTGGACTCTGTTAGCCCCCTAGCGTTGGGCAGGTCACCTGCCCTCAGAACTCAGGGGCGCTATCCCCAGCTTTCCTCTTTCCGAAAAGCAGTGGCTCCGACCCCCAAGATGCGAATGACCCAAACGTGCCCACTCTACCGACAAACGCGCGCGGAGCTCCCCGAAGCCCACCGCGGTAAGGAATTCCCGGCCCACTCCAGCTGCCTGCTGTCTCGGGGAAGCGGAGGCCAGAGAGGTCGGGCCGAGGGGAAGCTGTCCCCAGGAACCTCGAGTCCTTGACGCGCGGAGTGGGGGTCCCGCCCTGGCCGCCCGCGTCCGGAAGGCCTGAGACCCAGGCGCCCTCCCCGGTGTCCACTCGGAGGCCCCGGGCCGCCGCAGGAACTGCCCGCCACTAGGAGGCGGCTCCTCGAGCTAGGCCGGCGGATGCTCACCTTTCTCCATGGACGCCGGCTCCTCCTCGGCCACCCAGTCGGTGAACTCCTGCGCCATGGCCTCAGACCCCAGAAAGCCACCCGTCAGCAAACCCTCAGCCATTTCAAATTTCCGCGGGAGGCAGCCCCAGACCCGCGACGTGATGACGCAGGCGCTTCTGATTGGATAGCCGGCCGAGGTTCTTGGACCAATTAAAGAAAGGTTGCGCTCCCCGCCGCCCCACCTCCGTTCCTCCGGAGCCGGGTCTCCTCCGGCCTCCGCCCTCCCCGCCGGCAGCGCCTCAACGCCATCTAGTGGCGGATCGGGCGGCTGTTCCCAGCCGGGTTCTCGGTCTTGGGCTTACTGGACGAATCTGGATAGCGACAAAATTTGGGATGATTTCCGAAAAACTAATGAGCCATTCCTAGCTGGAAATGAGGTACAGAAAGAATCAAAAAGCATAATATTTAGACTCGTTTCTGCCATTATCAGTGGCATTACTTTGGACAAGCCACCTCTCGGAACTCACCACAAAGAATCATTCGGTCCCCACTCCCTCTGGCTCTCTCTCGCGCTCGCTCTCTCTCTCTCGCTTTCTCGCTCTGTCCCCCTCGCGCTCTTCCTCCATCGATACAGATACACAATAAGGTATTTTCAAAGGCCGTAAAGTTAGATATGTAAATCTATTTTTATTAATTAAACGCAACTGTACCTCCAGGAACAGCAACATTCAGTTAGTACCTGACTGTATGTTTTCCCTGTAAAGTCTTATTTAATCTTCAAAGACTTATTTAATCCTATGAGACAGGAAGTATTATACCCATTTTGCAGAAGGGGAAATGGAGTCACCGAGGTAAGTTGTCCTGTCCAGCCCAGTAGAGTCAGGATTTGAAGCCAGACTCCAGAAGCCACACTTGAATGCTTCTGCCAAGCTGAGTCAGCCCGAAGCAGCACAGGCTGCGGGGACACCTGTGTAGGCTATTTCAGGGACCCCGTTTCTACTGACTGCCTTGGGGGTAAACCCTGGCCTAATGTCTCTCAGATTCCTCGCTGCTGAAACCCAACACAGCCCAGAGAGGCGACGGTGGAAGATGGCACCTAATTCACCCAGCTTCCCTAGGAAACAAGATTTCTCTGGCTCCTGTGTGCAGAGTCTGACCTTACACTTGTTCATTCACTGAACAAATGTTTATTGAGCACCACAAGGTGGAAACACACACACACACACACAAAAAAAAAAACAATAAAGCCAAGGCTAACAACAGGTCTTGAGCACCGTTAGCTTTCTCTTAACCCTCGCCTTCAACTCTCCCACCCAAAATCTGTGTTTCTCCTCACCTGTTTTCCTCCCTACTGGGGACAGCTCCGCTGTCTGCTCATTCAACTATCAAATATTTTATCAGCCATCAAGATGATACCCAAAACAGTGCTTCTAGAAAAGTCCTGAAAAGGAACGGGAGGAAACCAGGTCAGAGACAAAATATGGGTGCAGTTGCAAACTCTAGGAAGGACAAATTATTTATTTAACTGGATACATTTGCTGGATCACTCCTCCAAATGGCTACAAAGGCTGGAGATGGGCAGATCTGAAGCCAGGAGCCAGGAGCTTCATCCGGGTCTCCCACATGGGTGCAGGCACCCAAGTACATGGGCCATCTTCTACTGCTTTCTCAGGCCATTAACAGAGAGCTGGATCAAAGAGAAGCAGCGGGGACATGAACCAGCGCCCATGTGAGATGCCAGTGCCACAGGCAGAGGCTTAGCCTCCTACACCACAGTGCCTGCCCCGCAGTCCTTCGCCTTTCCAAATTTATGTCAACATTAATTCATTACTTGCTCAGATTACAGATATGTGTCACTTAATGTCAGGAAACACCCTAAGAACTGCATTGCTAGCTGATTTCATCACTACACAAATATCAGTCAGTGTGCTTATATTGTGGGCAAGGAGCCTCCCACCACCACCCCCAAGCCCCATCACTCCCCTCCCTGCTGGGCTTATTCAAGACACGTCCCTCCAAGTGTGAAATATTCAAGGTGGGAGCATAAAGCTGTATGGGAAAGCAGAATTTGTCCAAAGACAAAAGGATAGTGCACAATCAAGAGGTAAGTGATGGTGAGCTCAAGAGAAAAAAGAGAATGGACAAAAAGCCAAAACACACACACACACACACACACACACCTCTCTGCAAGGTTTGGGTCATCTGTTTATACTACAGGGAAGCACAGGGGGTGGTGCTTGGAGTGAGGCTTAATTGAAGATTCAGGGTGAAGTTCAGGGCTGAGAACCGCCCGTTTCCATGACCATTTTTGGAAATACCGTGTCAGGGAGTCAAATGCATCTAGGATCAAGATTTTCCTAGGAAAGCTGACTGAGTGAAGTGCAGGTTTCCACTGTCACCTCCGGCATCAGGTGTCCCTCCCCTATGGTTATTTTATTGTAATTATGTTATAATGACTTCAGGTCATCCCAACCATCTATGGTATTTCCAGCTGCTGCTGTTTCTCCATTTGCACCACTGTGGAACCTGTGGTTTCTGCTATGGGACAAGGCAGGGAGCAGGGGCTTGGTGGTGCAGGTTTGGGTAGCACACTGGATGGTGCAGTCTGGGCTGTCACACAGGCCGGGCCAGGCTGTCAGGAGGATCTAACAGATAGGCTGTGGCTGCTCTCCTGCTGCAGACGGTGCTGCCCCAGGGGTGGGTGGGGTGGGATGGTCCAGCTGCAGGTCAGTTGGGCTGTCAGACCTCAGCTCCTCTTGCTAACACTTACCTACCTGCCCATATGACTTACACAAACTAAGATGGCTGTGAGGTTAGCAGGTGACATAATCTTATGGGGCCATCTTTGCATGTACAGTCCATCATTGACCAAAATGCTGTGCAGGGGCAGGCATTTAGGCTAGCAGTTAAGATAGTGCATCCAGTGTTGCAGTGTAGGGGTTAAGCCACTGCTTGCGACAACAGTAGCCCATGTGAGTATCGATTACAGTCCCTGTTGCTCGTCTTCTGACCTAGCTCCCTGCTAGGAAGGCAGTGGAAGATGACCCAAGGGCTTGGGCCCTGCCACCCACATCAGACACCTGGAAGAAGCTCCTGGCTTGGGCCCCTGCACCCATGTGGGAGACCTGAAGAATCTCCGGTTCCTGGCTTTGGCCTGGCCTAACCCTGGAGTTGCAGCCGTTTGGAGATTATTTTTATTTATTTATTTATTTATTTATTTTTGACAGGCAGAGTGGACAGTGAGAGAGAGAGACAGAGAGAAAGGTCTTCCTTTGCCGTTGGTTCACCCTCCAATGGCCGCCGCTGCAGCCGGCGCACCGCGCTGATCCGATGGCAGGAGCCAGGATCCAGGTGCTTTTCCTGGTCTCCCATGGGGTGCAGGGCCCAAGCACCTGGGCCATCCTCCACTGCACTCCCTGGCCATAGCAGAGAGCTGGCCTGGAAGAGGGGCAACCGGGACAGAATCCGGTGCCCCAACCGGGACTAGAACCCGGTGTGCCGGCGCCGCAAGGTGGAGGATTAGCCTATTGAGCCACGGCGCCGGCTCGTTTGGAGATTAAACCAGCAGATGGAAGATCAATCTCTCTCTCTCTCTCTCTCTCTCCTTCCCTCTATCTTTCTCTCTCTCTAATTTTGCCTTTCAACTAAATAGATAAATTTTAACTGAAAAAAAAAAAAAAAGACACTGCATCCTGCATTGGAGTGCCTGGATTTAATCCAAGCTCTGATTCCTGACTCCAGCTTTCTGCTAATGCAGACCCTGGGAGGCAGTGATGATGACTCAAGTAACTGGGTCCCTGCCACGCATGTGGGAGACCTGGATTGAGTTCCTGGTTCCCAGCTTTGATACCCTGCCATTGCAGACATTTGGGAAGTGAACCAGCTGTTGGTAGTGCGTGCTCTCTCTCTCTCCCTCTGCCTCTTTGCCTCTCAAACAAATAAATTTTTAAAATTTAATAAAAAGCAACTGACCAGGGCCGGTGCTGTGGTGTAGTAGGCTAAGCCCCCGCCTGCGGCCCCAACATCCCATATGGGTGCCAGTTCATGTCCTGGCTGCTCCTCTTCCAGTCCAGGTCTCTGTTATGGCCTGGGAAAGCAGCATAAGATGGCTCAAGTGCTAAGGCCCCTGCACTCACATAAGAGGCCCAGAAGAAGCTCCTGGCTCCTGGCTTTGGATCAACTCAGGTCCAGCCATTGTGGCCATTTGGGGAGTGAATCAGTGGATGGAAGACCTTCCTCTCTGTCTCTCCCTCCCTCTGTCGGTAACTCTACCTCTCAAATAAATAAATGAATAAATAAAATATTTAAAAAGAAAAAAAGTAACTGACCTTTCTCCTGAGGTTATTTCCATTTTCGTATTCTTTATGGAAAGTCTGACCTGGGGTTCTTGCCTGTGATTCACACTCACCATGCTGCAAAGCCAATCCTGAGGGCAGCCCATCTTCCAGCTCACATTCTGCCCACCGCTGGCCTAGCCAACCACCATCTCCCACCAGGGCGGCTGAGACCTCACTGGGTGTCCTCCTTCCAAGATGCCAGCACCACCCTGGCCCTGCTTCTGGAATTAGTCTCTCCCCTCGTGCTGCTCCTATACAGGGGTCTCACACTTCCCTGCCCAGGTGGGCCAGGCAGGACACATAGTGAGGAGAAGTGGGCACCAGGCCTGGTCCAGTGGAAAGTGGTGAGCATGGCCGCCCACTGAGAAATCTCCCTTATAAAATGTTGGCAACTAGTTTTTTGTTTTTTGGTTTTTTTTTTTTTTTTTTAAGATTAATTTATTTGAAACAGAGAACAGAGGCAGAGAGAGAGAGAGAGAGAGAGAGAGGGGTCTTTCATCTGCATGCTCACTCCCCAAATGACTGCAACGGCTGGAGCTGGGCCAGTCCAAAGCCAGGAGCCAGGAGCTTCTTCCAGGTCTCCCACGTGGGTGCAAGGGTCCAAGGACTCGGACCATCTTCCACTGCTTTCCCAGGCTTCCAGTCAAGCATCCAGGGGCCTGGGCTTTGCCAGCTGCTGCCACCCAGTGACTTCCCAGAGCCACTGGCTCATCGCTGGCATTGTCACCTGGGTCAAGGTCAGTGAAAGTTGTCTGCATTTGAGGTTTTCTGCCCCCACTTCAGAACACCAGCTTCCCCAAGTACAGGAACTCCCCCTAGGAGGGGCTCTGAGTTTCTGGGGGATGCGGACCCACTGTAAGTCATTCCTGAGAGCAGCTGTGAACCAAAACAGGTGTTCCACGTGCCGAGCAGCAGAGGGAGGCCCCCCAGCCTGAGGTGGGGTCCCTGCGGGCAGAGGCCTGTCTCTCCATCTGCAGTCACACGGCGCACCAGGTGACCCAGAGTGCACCTGAGCGTCTTCCGTGGGAAAGAAAGCTCAGCCACAGGGTCTGCGGCTGCAGGGGAGAAGACAGACAGGTCCCTGCCCTGGGACGTGAAGTCTGGGGCTCCGTTCACAAAAACAACAGAGCCAGGCCAGGCTCCGTGTTTGACTTGTGTTTGCCACTAGAGGGCAGCTCGCACTTCCCAGAGAAAACAAATCGACACTTGGCAAAAGACTGAGAGGCCCTCTGCAGATTAGAAAGGAACGCATTTAGCCCTGGCCTGCGGGGCGCACAGTCCTCAGGGAACACGTTACACAAGGGAACACCCTGTGGATGGACAATGAGAACCTGGCACGGTCGCTGCCCAGGGGCCTGCGAAAGACCTCAGCGGGCTAAAACCTTCAGGACAGAGACAGCCACTGGCAAGAACCACTGGAGATTCAGGAAGAAGCGGGGTTGGAATCCTGGCCAGAGGGTGGGAGTGTCCAGGAAGAGGGGAACCCCAGCTCCAGAGGCCCCAAGGCAGGAAGGGAGGGTGGTGTGTCCCTGAAACACGGACAAGTCCTTGAGACCTCAGCGTGGAGTACGAGGGGACAAGTGGCCCGAGATGAGGTTCTGAGGCCTCATAATCAGTTCAGGTTTTAATGTGCACACCATGGGAACCTTGATGGGCTTCGAGGAAGAAAAGAGGGGGCTGGGCTGATGCTCATGGAAGAGCACGCTCAGTGCTGCACGGAGAACCATTACAGAAGGGCTTTAGCACTTGGGCACCACGTAGAGTATGTAAAACTAACAGGAACACCCCGTGTTTTCTCAGTGCTCTCTGGTCTACAAAGGAAATTTCTTACGACGCCCTGCCCTCCCCCTGCCCCTTTCCCAACTTTACTATGATGTTTTCTCATTTTATCCAACTCACTGAGTCCTCACGAAGTGCCCGAAGTCAGAGGATCATCAGTCAGTAGCGGAGTCTGGATTCCAACTAACCTCAACCCGACTTCCAGTCCAGGGCATTTTAAATTTTACTGTGGCAATATGGTTAAGCCCACGTGTGTGTGTGTGTGTGTGCATGCACACACACACACACGAGTACTTCAAAAAGATCGTGTGAAAATGGAATGAAAAGATAAATTTATCTTGGTGCCAACAAATTTTGAAATCCACATGTAGTTTTTTTCTAATATGCATTTTCAAAAGAAAACTCCTATTTGTCAGCACACATCATGTAAATTGTCATGTAAAATTGTCCCCATATCCTAGTCTTTGAAATTCTTCAGAAGGAGACCAGGCATTTTTCTGGGGAATAAACCAGAGGATGGAAGACTTTTCTCTCTGTCTCTCCCTCTGTTTGTAACTCTACCTAAAAATTAAATAAATAAAATATTTTTTTAAAAAAGGAAAAATTCAAACCGTCAATTATCAAATGGACAAAATACATAAACACGCATCTCACAGGTGGCAAATAAACCCATGAAAAAATATTGATCATCATTAAGCACTGGAGAAAGAATGAGACACCACCACACACCCAACAGAATGGCTAAAATTTCTTAAAATGAGGGCCGGTGTTGTGGTGCAGAAGGTTAAGCCACCACCTATAATGCCAGCATCTTATATGACCACCAGTTTGAGTCCCAGGTGCTCCACTTCCAATTCACCTCTCTGCTAATCTGCCCACAAAGGCCATGGATGATGGCCCAAGTGCTGGGACTCCTGGCACTCTTGTGGGAAACCTGGACAGAGTTCCTGGCTCCTGATTTAGCCAGGCCCAGCCTCAGCTGTCACTGCCATTTGGGGAGTAAACCAGTGGATGGAACGTCAATCTTTCTCTCTCCCTGACTCTGTCTCTCTCTCTCTCTCTCCCTGACTCTCTCTCTCTCTCTCTCTCTGATTTTTCAAATAAATAAATCTTTTTAAAAAATATTTAAGTGAAAACACCAAAATGCCAGTGAGGATACAGAGGAATTCAGATCACTTAGACTTTTGGTGGGACTATAAAATGATATGGCTACTCTGGAAATCAGTTGGGCACTTTCTTGAAAAAAGTGAAACACACAGGGGCTGGCATTGTGGCATATCAGGTTAAGCCTCTTCCTGCAGCACCTGCAATTCTATATGGGCACCAGTTCTAGTCCCAGCTGCTCCTCTTCCAGTCCAGCTCTCTGCTTTGGCCTGGGAAAGCAGCAGAAGATGGCCTAAGTGCTTGGGCCCCTGCGCCTTCACGGGAGACCCAGAAGAAGCTCCTGGCTCCTAGCTCCTAGCTCCTGGCTCCTGGCTCATGGCTTTGGATCGGCCCAGCTCCAGCCATTGTGCCATCTGGGGAGTGAACCAGTAGATAAAAGACCTTTCTCTCCCTCTGTCTGTAACTCTACTTCTCAAATAAATAAAATAAAATCTTAAACACACACACACACACACACACACACAACTACCATATGACCTCCAGCCTCAGTCCTGGGCTTTTATCCCTGAGAGGTGAAAATTATGTCCATGTGATCACCATTCATAAATGTTTTTGGGCACTTTTTTCATAACAGCCCAAAGCTGGAAAGAATCCAGATGACCTTCAACAAGTGAATGGTTAAATTAGCTTTGAGGGGCTGGTGCTGTGGCACAGTGGGTTAAAGCCCTGGCCTGCAGCACCAGCATCCCATATGGGCACCAGTTCGAGTCCTGGCTGCTCCACTTCTGATCCAGCTCCATGCTAATGCTCCTGGGAAAGCAGTGGAAGATGACCAAGTGCTTGGGCCCTTGCACCAAGGCCCTTGGACCTAGAAGAAGCTCCTGGCTCCTGGCTTCAGATCGCCTCAGCTCCAGCCATTGCAACCATTTGGGAAATGAACCTGTGGATAGAAGACCTCTCTCTCTCTCTCTCTCTCTCCCCCCACCTCCCTCCCTCCCCCTCCCCCTCCCCCTCCCTCTCCTTCTCTCTGTAACTGTCTTTCAAATAAATAAAATAAATCTTAGAAAAAAAATCTGGATACCCCCATACTGTGGGACAGAGTTCTCCAGAGCAGTATCTTCCAACTCAAATCTACTCTGTGAAGATGTTAACCATAACTACAAAATACTGTGCTTTCACAGCAATACCTAGGTTAGTGTTTAATTGAATAACTGAGTACTAAAGCCTAACCATGTTGACACTTAACACTAACCATCCCACCTACCACACTCAGCAATTCAAAGGTGCAAAGAACTGATCTACTATGTGTAACATCTGGGGTGACTCTCCAGAGAATCTTGTTAGCTTGGAAAAAAGTGAATCCCAAAAGACCTTGGGCCCCTTCACCCATGTTGGAGACCTGGAGGAAGCTCCTGGCTTCAGATCAGCCCAGCTCCAGGCATTGCAGCCATTTGGGGAATGAACCAACAGAGAGAAGACCTCTCTCTCTCTCTTTCTCTCTCTCTCTCCTCTCTCTCTCTTTCTCTCTGCCTATGCCTCTCTATAACTCTTCCTTTCAAATAAATAAAAAAAAATCTTTAAAAAAATCTCAACAGGAGGGATCCTTGTGATATTGGAACTGACCAGTGTCTGAACAGTGGTGTTGGATATGAAAATGAAATTGTGGAGGACTTAATATACACATGAACAATGAGCACAAATGGGATTAGAGAAATCTAACTTGGGTAGTCAATATCACAGGATGACATATACCAAATTATACTATATATGAAATATATAGTAGTATATATTAGTGTATACTATACTATATATATACCATGTTATATATGGGTACTATATATAAAGTATAATATATATATACCTATCCAATCTCACAATTCCAAAAACATACAGACTGTTATTCTCAGTACTAGCCCAGCACCCAATTTCCTGCTATGTATTTCAAGATCAGTAGGTCTAAATCTGAGTTTGTCAATCTCCCAAACTTGACCTTCAACCAGGATTCTCCACTAGAATAACTAACATGACTATCTATCTGGTTTCTAAAGAAAGAAACAGAAATGTTACCTGTCTCCATCCAATCCATCAGCAAGTCATGTCAATCCATCCTCCAAAGCATACGCCAAATTCTTGACTCTCACTGCTTCTCCACAACCATCACCCTAATCCAAGCTACAAGCATCTTTTGAGTGGGCAATTGCAATCACTTCCTGACGGTCTCTCTCCTTTAACTCTCCCTTTGCCCACAATCCAATCTTCCTAAAGAATCACCTTCCATGAGTTGTACTGCGCTTAGGTTACAACCCTAGAACCCATCGTTTGGCCCAGTCTGAGTCCCACTGTCCCAGACCCCTGTGGACCTCTTGCTTACCAACCATGCTCTGTCCCTCCAATGTGCTAAGCTCCTGCTCCTTGGAATCCTCATCCACATGCTGTTCCATCTGCCTGCTATGCCCTTCCCACCAAATGTTTCTGAGAAGTCTTTCCTTGCTCACGGCAGAATAGGCATCTCTGCCTCCCCAGTCTAAAGCAAGGGTGTGCCGTTGTGCTGTCATAGCCCCTGCGTTTTTCCTAAGTAGCACATCTTAGAATTAGTGCTTCTCTCAGATATTCCTGCCTCCCTTTAAACTGTGAGTTCCATCATGTCTGCTTTCTTATTCTATGTCCCAGTGCCTCACACAGCATCTGACACACACTGAGTGCTCACAGAATGTTTGTAGAAGTCATCAGTAAAACGATCAGGATGCAGGTATTCATGCCACCAGCACCAGACCCTCAGCCACGCCTTCATAGCAATTTCCTGTCCCCCCTTGCACCTCTCGTGTTCTCTGATTTCCAAGGCTTTCAATGACCACTGCCTCATCAGTGCCTGGAACCTGGCTGGAATCTAATGCGTATTTACTGAGCGGATGAAAGATTGTGACAGTTATGACAGTTATGACATTGCCAGGGCAGGTAACAGCATCTTGGCCCTGCTGCCCAATGGCTCTGCCCTTGAGTTCCCATTTGTATTCCTGGGCACTCTGCTGAGAGCCTGGGGGCTGGAGGTTGGTGACAGGGGCAGGAACCATAGTCTCCTCCAAGCTGGAAGTAGGACAGGCACAGCTTCCTCTCAATCAGAGACTGAGTTCATGGGTACCATTAGTCCAGTCCACCTCCCTGTAATACGGTCTCTGTTCTTAGTCATTAGGTCATTACCTCCACCCTGACCCATTAATTCCAACAGGCCCGTTACCAGGGCATCCAGAATCTTCATGTCCAGGGAAGGGTTGGGGTGGAAGTGGGCCAGAGAAAGGGAGAGGGGTCCTGGATATTTCTCTGATTTTCCATAAGTTTTGTCTGATTGCAAGAAAATAACACTCACACCTCAGACAGGTCACTTTCACAAGGTCATGGGCCTCAGTTTCCAAGTGAAAAATGAAGAGTTTGAACTAAATGAGGGTCTCTCAAAATCAGCTCCAAACATCCCAACAAGAAATCCCAGGAGTAATTGAGGGCTATGGGGCGCTGTACCCCCATTCCTCCTTCACCCAGAGCAAATCTACTGTTATCTGCCTTTAATTTTGTCTTTAATTTCCTTAGAAACATAGACAGGCCTCTCTATTGTCAAGTACGCAGTCAATACCTCTCCTAATTTCAGTTTCCTTCCCCTACCGCCAGAGTAACCTCTTGGTTAGAAAGGGTTTTTTCCTTATGCACTATCAGTGCATATTCACATACACTATATATAGCATCGATGCCTGTGTGTAGGCTAGATCCTTGAAAGCAGACAGTACTCATGTGTGTGAGTTCTTTTAGCTTTTTAAGTAAGTACAGTTTTGACAACCTACTCATCAGCTCTCTATTTCAGCATATATCTTGGAGATTGCCCATCTTAGTGTCTACAATTCTAGCTCAGCCTTTTATATCTGTTAAAAATGTCTTTCTCAGGCTGGTACTGTAGCGTAGCAGGTAAAGCCACTGTCTGCAGTGCCGGCATCCTGTATGAGTGCCGGTTCAAGTCCTGGCTGCTCCATTTCCGATCCAGCTCTCTGCTGTAGAAGATGGCCCAAGTGCTTGGACCCTGCACCTGTGTGGAAGACCTGAAAGAAGCTCTGGGCTCCTGGTTTCCACCTGGCCCAGCTCCAGCCGTTGAGGCAATTTGGGGAGTGAACCGGCAGATAGAAATCCGTAAGTCTCTCTCTCCCTCTCTCTCTCTCTCTGTAACTCTGCCTTTCAAAGAAAAACATAAATCTTAAAAAAAAAAAGTCCTTCTCTATCTCTCTGTCTTGCTCTCTCTCCCCACCTCCACCATCCCTTTCAAAAAATAGATAACATCTTTAAAAATAGCAGAGAATAGGCATTTGCAGTGCAGCAGGTTAAACCACTGCTTGTGTGGAAGATGGCCTAAACACTTGGGCTCCTGCACTTGCGTGGGAGACCATGTGGAATCTCCTGGCTCCTAGCTTCAACCTGGCCCAGCTTCAGCCACTGTGGCCACTTGAGGAGTAAATCAGCAGTTGGAAGACCTTTCTGTCTCTCCCTCTCACTATCTGTAACTCTATCTCTCAAATAAATAAAATATTTTTAAAAGATTTATTTTATTTATTTGAAAGTCAGAGTTACAGAGAGAGGAGAGACAGAGAGAAAAGCCCACTGGTTTACTTCCCAGATGGCCACAATGGCTGGAGCTGCGCCGATCTGAAGCCAGAAGCCAGGAGCTTCTTCTGGGTCTCCCACATGGTGCAGGGGCCCAAGGACCTGGGCCACCTTCTACTGCTATCCCAGGCCATAGCAGAGAGCTGGATCAGAAGAGGAGCAGCTGGGACTAGAACTGGCGCCCATATGGGATACCACTGCTTCAGGCCGGGGTGTTAGCCTGCTGCGCCACAGCGCCCGCTCCTAAATAAAATATTTTTTAAAAAACACACACACACTGCTTGTAAGGCCTGAATCCCATAGTAGAAGGCCTGGTTTGAGTCCCAGCCATGCTGCTTCTAATCCAGATCTTTGCTAACATGCTTGGGAAGCAGCAAACAATGGTTCAAGTACCTGAGTCCATGTGTATGGAGTTCCTGGCTTCTGGCTTCTGGCTTCAGCCTGGCCCAGTCCAGCTATTGTGACCATTTGGGGAAGGAACCAGCAGACAGACCTCTTTTCTGATGTCTCTCCTCTCTGTGTCACTCTGCATTTCCAATAAATAAGTAAAATCCTTTTAAAAAGTGTCTTTATTGAGGTACAACACACCATAAAGTACACTAATCTTTCTTTTTTTGCTATTTGCCTTTCATTATTTTTAACGGTCACTTTTACAAGTGACTTTATTGCCAATGCTCTGAAATAAATCAATAAAACATTTCCCACTTCCCTGTAGTTGCTAGCTTTTCCTTCATGGGTTTCCAAACCAGAAAACCACAGCAATCACATGTGAAGATTTAATAGATAATAAAAGGAATCACTCATTCAAGGTGAATGTCATTGTTACATGCTGACTCAGACTCAGAATTTCATCTGACTTTTGAGTGTGTATCTCAAAAACACCAACAAAAAAAAGAAAAAGAAAAGAAAAGAAAAGAAAAGAAAAGAAATCCAAGCAGAGAGTGTTTCGGTCATCCTCAGAGGGTGAGGTGTCCCCCTCCGCAGTGCAGTGTCCATTTGCTTCCTGCCAGCGCTGCACAGTTCTTCCTGTGGAGACCTGAGCTCTCTGGCCTCGTATTTCCCCTCTGGATTGGCAGCTGTCTTGATGATTTGCCCCTTAATCTGGCCCCAGATCGAATTTCATGGATAAAAAGATAAGAGGAGGCATCAAAGAGAAAAATCATTCACTGATTGGACAAAGTGGTGGCCAAAATAGCAACATTTTCCTAAATCTGCAAACAAGATCCACAGTTCAAGGCTGCAGGATCCGGGACAGCCCAGTGAGAAGAGGATGAGAGAGACTTACGCTCTTTGTATATCTCACCCAGGTTGCTGAGATTCTGGAAACATCCACAGAGTCAACCTCTTTGCTATCGAGTGGTAAGCAACAAGAACAAAAAGCATCTTGGAGGTATGTGGTGGTACCTGCACAAGAAAACAACAGAACAGGGCTCTAGAGAGACAGGACCCAGGGAAGCTCTGGGTTTTAAGGGTGCAGTCTCTTTGATCATTCCTTCAGGGTGATATCATTCTCCATCCTTGGTTCACAAGATCAAGATTCAGACTCCTAGTGGATTTCAACCAGCCAAGGTCAGATGTCACACAGCTGGGAGCAAGCCAGCACTTTGATAGCCCCCCTGGCTCCCATGGATAGACAGAGTTTGCAAAACATTCCTTGTGACTAATAATTTAAATTCGTTCTTTCAGGAGCCTCCATTTGCATAGCTTCGAAGTTAGGCAGAGTTGTGTATTCACGGCAATACTAAAACAGTTACAGAAAAGAGAGAAATAAAGGCTGTGTTGTTATCATCAGTAGGGAAAATGTGTGCTGGAAAGCAAAAAAAAAAAAAAAAAAAAAAAAAAAAAAAAAAAAAGACAACCAGTGCTCATGCTCATTCTGTTAATCAACTGTTTGACAAATATTAACTGACATCAGTGCCCAGTAAGCATTGAGTAGAGGAAGAAAAAGGAGGTGTTGGGGAGAGAAAGGAGAAGGGGGTGGTGCTATGGCATAGTAGGTTAGGCCTCGGCTTGCAGTGCCTGCATCCCATATGGTTACCAGTTCGAGTCCCAGCTGCTCCACTTCCAATCCAGCTCCCTGCTGATGGCCTGGGAAGGCAGTGGAGGATGATCCAGGTGCTTGGGCCCCTGCATCCACCTGGGGGACCTGGAGAAGCTCCTGGCTCCTGGCTTTGTAACAGCCCAGCTCCAGACATTGCGGCATTTTGGGGAGTGAAGCAGCAAATGGAAGTCCTCTCTCCGTGTCTCCCTCTCTCTGTCTGTAACTCTGCCTCTCAAATAAATAAATAAATCTAAAGAAGAAGGAGGAGGAAGAGGAGAGGAAGAGGGAGAAGAAGGAAAAGGAGGAGGAGGGAGAGCCACGGAAGGCCTGGTGGACCGGGCGGGAGGGGCTGTGTGGGAGTGCAGGCTTCTCCATGCTGTCTTCTGCCTCAATGATCCTATGTCAGCTGGAAACAGTCCCAGTGGTGAGCCTGGCCTCTGCCCCAGCACGTGTGGAAGATCTCTCTGCTACTGGACATTCCCTTGGGTTTTCTCTGATCTTAAGAAAATAACATTGCCATAAAATAGTCTCATATTACCCATGCACACAACGTCAGACCTGTGATGTAGGACTGCCCTTTTTCCAGGTTCCACTTGTTTTGCTCCAAACATACAAACCTCTTCTTGTGTTTCCCCGTTCTTGTCCTGAAAGTTTCCCCATATCATACCCTAACAGTGGCTCTGATCATACTTCTTTAAGCCTCTGCTTTCTTAGGACATGGCGGAGCATGCACACAGGGAACCCACAGCAAAGAACTTCATGTTGTGCAAGCCAAGCATGTGGTAAGCAAGGGAGATCTAACTGGCAGGATCGAAGAAACCAGAGCAACACCAGAACTTGGGTTAATAAGAGCCCTTTTGGAAGCAAGAGGTCCCACAGACACTGAAATCTGGAATTAAAATTAAAATTAAAATCTGGCCTGATTTCAAGCCTCTCCAATCAAGATCTGCCTTGCCTCAGCAAGCATTTGGTGCGATGGTTAAGATGTCCAGTTGGGGCGCTCTCTTCTCATGTTCAAGTGTCTGGTTCCGGCCCTGCAGTGCTCCCAACTCCAGCTTGCTGTTAATGCACACCCTGGGATGCACAGCAGGTGATGGTTCAAGTACTTGGGTTCACACACATGAGAGATCCGGTACGGCACTTGGGGAGTGAACCAGTAGATCTAAAATTTCTCTCTCTACCTTTCAAATAAATAAACAAAACTGTGAATAAAGATTTGCTTTGCCTGGCATTTCTGCATACCAGCTTTTTCCTACTTAATCATAAGGTTTCCCCCCAGCCAGTCAAGGAGGCAGATTTAAGGCCCATTCCTCTGCCTTCTTATCCACAAGGAATAGTAACCAAGCCTCTGTCTCCCAGGGGCCTGGCCTCCCAGAGCATCTACATGCTGGGCAGACTCCCTAGGACATCTGCACAGAACAGACTTAAAACAAAAAACATGAAACTATAGAAAAGCAGAATGGAGAATACTTTAAAACTCAGAATATTCCTCCTGTCTTTCTTGTTTGAAATATATTTGAAAAACAACCTAAGGGGGCCGGCACTGTGGCTCACTTGGTTAATCCTCCGCTTACGGCGCCAGCATCCCATATGGGCACCAGTTCTAGTCCCAGTTGCTCCTCTTCCAGTCCAGCTTTCTGCTGTGGCCTGGGAGGGCAGTGGAGGATGGCCCAAGTGCTTGGGCGCCTGCACCCGCATGGGAAACCAGAAGGAGGTACCTGGTTCCTGGCTTCAAATCGACGTAGCTCCAGCCATAGCAGCCATTTGGGGGGTGAACCAACGGAAGGAAGACCTTTATCTCTGTCTCTCTCACTTTCTATCTGTAAAAAACAAAAAACAAACAAACAAACAAACAAAAAACCTAGGGACTGGTGCTGCGGGGTAGCAGGTTAAGCTGCCATCTTCAATGCCCACATCCCATATGAGCACTGATTCAAGTCCCAGGTTTCTCCACTTCTGATCCAGCTCCCTGATAATGCACCTGGGAAAGCAGCAGAGGATGGCCCCAGTGCTTGGGCCCCTGCACACACATAGGAAACCTAGAAGAAGCTCTGGGCTCTTGGTTTCGACCTTACTCAGCTCTAGCCATTGTGGCCATTTGAGAAGTGAACTGGTGGATGAAGATCTGTCTCCACTCTATAATTCTGCCTTTCAAATAAATAAATAAATCTTTTTAAAAAAAATTAACATAGCTTAAATTATGCAACATACAGGTTTTATGGCCTGTTTTTCTTACTTACAATAAACACTTTTCCTATGTCAAGAAAATTCTTCAAAAACATAATTTTGTACACTATTTCATCTTATAACCACATTAAAACTCATTAATGGTTAAGAGTTGGGGGTTGCCAAACTCAGAAGAATTTGGGTTCAACTCTTGGGTCAGCCAGTTAGCTATTGATTCTAGGCAAGTATCATCAATGGGTCTCGGATTCCCCAACCACATGGAGATAATATTGTCCCCACTCTCCTGGGCTGTAAGGAGGATTAAATGAGAAGATAACTTAAAGTGCTTGGCAGAGGGCATGCCCAAAATTAGCATCCCTAAATTTTCACTGGTGTTACCTAATTTTTTTTTCTTTCACATTTTTTCAAATGTAAATGGCAATCTGCTGCCTGCAAAGCCAGCTTTCCATATGGGCATTGGTTCAAGTCCTGGCTGTTCCACTTCCCATCCAGCTCCCTGCTGATGCACCTGGGAAAACCAGAGGAAGATGGCCTAAGTCCTTGAACTCCTGCACACACGTGGGAGACTTGGATGAAACTCCTGGCTTCATGCTGTCTCAGCCCCGGCCATTGCGGCCATCTGGGGAATGAACCAGTGGATGGAAGATCTCTCTATATTTCCCTCTCTCTCTCTCTCTGTAACTCTGTCTTGCAAATAAATAGAAATAAATCTGTAAAATAAAAGAAAATCCCCCCAAGATTTTCCTTTGATTAGAATTCCCAGGTATATAAAATGGATGCAACTGGAAATTATACTTAGTAAAATAAGCCAGTCCCAAAGAGACAGATACCATATGTTTTCCCTAATGTGGTAACTAACAGAATATCTAAAATGTACTATATAGGAGTGAAATTGACATTTTGAGTTCAATGATTGTTTATAGCCCTTGTCTCTACTGTCATATTTTTTGTTGAACTCTTTATTAGTGTAGGGTTAATCTTATCAGTGTAGGGGCCAGTGCTGTGGTGTAGTGGGTAAAGTTGCTGTCTGAAGTGCCGGCATCCCATATGGGCGCCGGTTCAAGTCCCGGCTGCTCCACTTCTCATCCAGCTCTGCTATGGCCTGGGAAAGCAGTGGAAGATGGCCCAAGGCCTTGGACCCCTGCACCTGTATGGGAGACCTGGAAGAAGCTCTTGGTTCCTGGCTTCAGGTTGGCACAGCTCCAGTCGTTGGGGCCAATTGAGGAGTGAACCAGCAAGTGGAAGACCTCTCTCTTTCTCTGCCTCTCCTGCTCTGTGTAACTCTGATTTTCAAGTAAATAAATAAATATTTAAAAAATATCTATGAGTGTAAACTGAAAATAGATCTTTGTAAAAATTAAGAGTGGGAATAGGAGAGTGAGGAGGAAGAAGGGTGGGAGCATGGTTGGGAGGGAGGGTAGGGTGGGAAGTATCACTATGTTCCTAAATCTGTATGTGAAATTTGTGTACCTTTAACAAAATCTAAAATAATTAATTAATTAAAATAAAAAACAAAGAATTCCCAGATATAAACTTTTTCAAGGTTCTCAGTAGACTCCTTTATCCAGAAGACTCAATTATTAGCAATAAGGTCTCTCCCCACCCCCCACCCGCCATCCTCTTACCATGGTATTTAAGATCTTTCATGGTGCCCTCTCCCCGGCCCCAAGATGGCCCACTCACCCACAATCCCAGAATCACAAAGCAAGAGCCCCAAAGGTACGGACACCCACCGTGTTTCTTCTGCATCTGGAGGCCTCTCAATCAGCCACATTAGATTCGTGCATTTTACCCTGTTATCTGCACGCCCTCATTTATTCGCCCACATAGAGCAATGTCAGGAACACGCATTGCCATTCTGGGCTATCATTTTAATTTCGTCTTAAAAAAAAAAGTGTGCCTGGCCCCATTAGTGTCTTTTTCAGAGAGGCCACTTTGTTTCTATGGCAACTAAGGGGTCTACTGTAATCAAATATTGAGCCCCATTAAACTGCAACCTTCACAGCCCGCCATGCCGTGTTTGCTCTGACTCCTGTTCTGTATTGTGCTGCTTTTCCTTTTATCCTGTCTCAGGCAGTCACCATTCATTTCCCCGTGAGGGGCAGAGGCTGCTCATAATGCCACTCTGGAGGGCTGAAGAATAACCGTTAAAAAAAATTATGTCCACCTCAAATGCCAAAATCAAAATGCAGGTGCCCAATTGCCCTTTTAAAAGAGCAAGCACCTCTGAGAATATTTCCCTCGATGACATTCTCATGTCATAATTGCCTCTGGTCTGACTCCAAGTTGGACTAGATCTTTCTAAGCCAATCATAACACTGTAATAACCAGCTACCGGGTAATACTATGTGCCAAGCACTGTGCTAAGTCGTTTTTGTTATTATCCATCGTCATTTAATTTTTTAATTAAATAATACACTACAAGGATCTAAGTATTTTTAAATTTTTATTTATTTATTTGAGAAGCAGAAAGACAGAAAAACAGAGACACAGAGAGCTCCCATCCCTGATTCACTCCCCCAAATCCCTAATAGCCAGGTCTGGGTCAAGCCAAAACTAGGAGCCAGGAACTCAATCCAGGTCTGCCACGTGGGTGTTAGGAACCCTACTACTTGGCCATCACTGTTATAGAACACTCCCAAAAATGGTGGGAGGAATTACTATGGAACCCTCATAACTGGGACCGGGGGCCGACGCTGTGGCATAGCAGGTAGAGCTGCCGCCTTCGGTGCTGGCATCCCATGTGGGCACCGGTTTGAGTCCCGGTTGCTCCGCTGCTGATCCAGCTCTCTGCTATGGCCTAGGAAAGGAGTAGAAGATGGCCCCTGCACCCACATGAGAGACCTGGCTCCTGGCTTCAGATTGGCACAGCTCTGGCCATTGCAGCCAGGGGAGTGAACCAGCGGATGGAAGACTCTCTCTCTCTCTCTCTCTTTCTCTCTCTCTCTCTTCCTCTCCTTCTCTCTGTGTGTAACTCTGACTTTGAAATAAATAAATAGGAGTTGGCTCCATGGCGCAGTAGGTTAATCCTCCACCTGCAGCGCCAGCATCCTATATGGCCACCAGTTCTAGACCCAGCTGCCCCTCTTCCAATCCAGCTCTCTACTATGGCCTGGGAAAGCAGTAGAAGATGGCCCACGTCCTTGGGCCTCTGCACCCGTGTGGGAGACCCAGAAGAAGCTCCTGGCTCCTGGCTCCTGGCTTCTGATCAGCACCGTTGCAGCCATTTGGGGAATGAACCAACGGAAGGAAGACCTCTCTTTCTGTCTCTCCCTCTCACTGTCTGTAACTCTACCTGTCAAATGAATAAATAAAATCTAAAAATAAATAAATAAATCTTTAAAGAAAAAAAAAGCTAGGCCCACCTGCCCAATCTGCAGCAAGCCTGTTAGTGACACCAGGGTAACTTGCAATGCACAGAGCGAAGAGTCAGGCAGCTATTGCACAATTCGCAGGCTCCCTGACAGGTCAGAGACCATGGATCTTGCAGTTTAAAGCAGGGGTTGAGTGGAACCTGACCAGCTCATGCATGGGCCTCTGATTGGTCCACAGCATGTGTGACCTTCCTTGGATTGGTTGGTGATGGGGGTCAACATGTTTCCATTGAAATGGCAAAGGTGGGCTCTGGTCTGTCTGGGCCTCTGGACATAGAGGGTATGACTCTGATCAGGGCCTCTGAGTCCCCAAAAAGTTCTCAAAGCAGAGGCTTCTCTGAGACTGCTGGCTCTGAGGGTATCTGGGTATTTGTTTTCAGGGTTTTGACTCTGGCCTTTCCTTTGTGTCACTCTGCATTTATTGAGTTATTCATTACTTATTCTTTATTTATTTGAAAGGTAAAGTTACAGAGAGGCAGAGAGAGAGAGGTGGCGGGGTGGGGGCCGGAAGAGAGGTCTTCCATCCACTGGTTCACTCCCCTAGATGGCTGCATGGCCAGAGCTGCACCAATCTGAAGCCAGGAGCCAGGAACTTCTTCCAGGTCTCCCATGACAATTTGGGCCATCTTCTACTGCCTTCCCAGGCCATAGCAGAGAGCTGGATAGGATCAGAAATGGAGCAGCCGAGACTCGAACCCATGCCCACCTGGGATGCTGGTACTGCAATTGGCAACTTTACCCACTATGCCACAGTGCCAGCTCCTTCATGTCATTTTATATTCTTCCACAGATAGCTTATGCATATACAAATACATGTGGGAATAGCCCAAATCTTGCTGCTTTCGTATCTCTTGGAAATCATTCTATCGTATTTCATTCTTTCTGGGTCAGATATTATTTCACTATCTTGAAGTGCCACAGTTTGTTTAAACATGTCTGTACTACTGAACGCTGTGGGTTGTTTTTAATCTTTGGAATGATCTTGTGCAATTTTCATTTCATACGTGTACACATATGAATGCAAGATAAGCCTTAGAAGTGAAATTGCTGGGCAAAGCGTAAGTTCATGTTAAATTTAAATAGCTATTGCAGAATTGTTCCCTGAGACGTCTTACCAATGCTCCTTCTCAGCAAAGACAAATGACAGTGCCCATCTGCTTATACCTTCATGTATGAGCATGAGAGAGGGGTTGCCTTGCTGAGATGAGGATTGTGCCATGGAGAGGGAGAGAAGCCCCCAGTGAGACCTGGGAAGACCCCTTGGGACCTGCAAACCTTCAGTAGACTCTTTTAAACTTATAAACTGCCTCATGGCAGTGGGTTTATCCTGAAAGTGGATGAGAAGCTTCCTCTTGTTTCTAGATGATGTTAGGTGAAGTAGGGGCAGATTGTGGGAAGGAAGCGTGGGTGTGGGAGCGGCAGTCAGACAGAAACGGGAGAGAGGCTTTGGGCTCTGAGGATGGCCATTTGTGGTTCTAGTCAACTTCAGCCGCTTTCCAGGGACCAGAGGGCTACTGAGGACACCATACAGGTACAGAGCTGATGCTCTCCGGAAGACGCCTTCAGGAGGGAACTGACAGAAGTCCTCCTCTCTCCTCTTCCTAGTGATAGTCTCTCTAAAAAGACAGCTCAGCCTTCTTCCTGTGCAAACAGTTGGTCACTGTCTTCGGAAAGTCTTTGTGCCAAACATGATATCACTTCTTTATTTTTTTAAAAAAAGATTTATTTAATTATTTGAAAGTCAGAGTTAGAAAGGGAGAGACAAGAGATCGTCCATCCACTGGTTCACTCCCCTGATGGCCACCAAAGGCCAGGAGCTGGCCAGGCCAGAGCCAGGAGCTTTATCTGAGTCTCCCACATGAGTGCAGGGGCCCAAACTCTAAAGCCATCTTCTGCTGCTTTTCCCAGGCCATTAGCAGAGAGCTGGATCAGAACTGGAACAGCCGGGACTTGAACTGGCGACCATATTGGATGCCAGCACTACAGGCAGCGGCTTTACCCTCTACTCCACAGAACATGCCCCATGATATCACCTCTTATTCCTAACAACTGCCCTTGCCTGAGCTCTCATGCCGTGCTACCTGCTTTGTTTTTCACTGTCACTAACATTTATTGAGTATTTATCATGGCCAGCACTACCTGGAGAGTTTCACACAGGTGATATCTTTATCACAAACCTGTTAAGTAGGCACTATTCTTCTCTCCATTTTACAGATGAAAAAACTGAGGCAGAGAACTTAAGTCATGTGCCACCATCTTCCTCACATACTGAATAAAGCAATAGTAAGGGTCAGTACTGTGGCATAGTCGGTAAAACTGCAACACCAGCATCCCATATGGACGTGGTTTCGAGTCCTGGCTGTTCCTGTTCCAATCCAGCTCTCTGCTAATGCACCTGGAAAAGCAGTTGTCGCTCCCCCTCTTCGTGGAGGAACGACACAGGACCCTGCGCTGTTCTTTCGTCTGCTCGGCCCTCCCCGGGTTTGCTGCTGGTTCTTCCCGGGTTGGCTGGTTCCCCCTAGCCACTTTCCCCACTTCCGCGGGGGAGCAGCACACCGCCGGCCGGCTCTCTCGGGGGCTGCACAGGTGTTCCTTCAGATAGATGTTCCTCTTAGATGTTCCTGGTGCATGTTGTCTCTCTCCTCCTTTATAGTCCTCTTCCACCAATCCCAACTCTGCTACCCACGCACCGAGTACGCTGCTCTCCTCCAATCAGGAGTAGGTCCTACAGTTTATTGGTTGAACTGGAGGCAGCTGTGTAGAAGCTGTTTCTCCCTTCTCAGCGCCATATTGTGGGAGAGCAGATGCATAGAATAAGTCTTAATTCCAGTAACTTAGTCTAGTCCGAGTTGCTCCCCACAGCAGTGGAGGATGGCCCAAGTTCTTGGGCCCCAGCACCCACTTGGGAGACCCTGAAGAAGCTCCTGGCTTCAGATTGTCCCAGCCCTGACTGTTGTGGCCATTTGGGGAGTAAACCAAAGAATGGAAGATCTCTCACTCGCTCATTCTTTCTGTAACTGTCTTTCAAATAAATCTTTTTTAATTTTTTAAAATATTAAATCTAGTGGCTGGCGCCATGGCTCACTAGGCTAATACTCTGCCTGCGGCGCCAGCACACTGGGTTCTAGTCCCGGTTGGGGCGCCGGATTCTGTCCCAGTTGCTCCTCTTCCAGTCCAGCTCTCTGCTGTGGCCTGGGAAGGCAGTGGAGGATGGCCCAAGTGCTTGGGCCCTGCACCCCATGGGAGACCAGGAGGAAGCACCTGGCTCCTGGCTTTGGATCAGCACAGCACACCGGCCACAGCAGCCATTTGGGGGGTGAACCAACAGAAGGAAGGCCTTTCTGTCTCGCTCTCTCACTGTCTAACTCTGCCTGTCAAAAAATATTAAATCTAGCACTTACAGTCTTTGAAAAGATCTCTAGAGTTACAGACAGTGAGAGGAAGAGACAGAAAGAAAGGTCTTCCTTCCATTGGTTCATTCCCCAGATGGCCACAATGGCTGGAGCTGCACCGATCCGAAGCCAGGAGCCAGGAGCTTCCTCCCAGTCTCCCATGCCGTGCAGGGGCCCAAGTACTTGGGCCATCTTCTACTGCTTCCCCAGGGCACAGCAGAGAGCTGGATTGGAAGAGAGGCAGCCAGGACTAGAACCGGCACTCCTATGGGATGCCGGTGCCATAGGTGGCTCCATGGCGCCAGCCCCAATAAATCTTTAAAAAAAAAAAACAAAACACAATAATAACTGAAATCTTAAAGTATTTTAGGATTTGTGAAAACTGATGGACAGGAAGGGCAGGAGTGGTAAGAGGGAAGGAGCTGATGATTTTTAAACACTTGCAACATGTCAAACTTTGCAATACACTCTGTACGGATCCTAGAACAAAAGATCAAACAAAATCTATTAAGTAAATGTGCAACAAAATGAGCATACTTAATACTAATGAACTATGCATTTTTAAATGGCTAGAATAGTCAATGTTGTGTTAAATTTATCTTACCACAAAAACCATCCCATCTGGTACTGTAATACTCTGCAAGCATTAGTTCATTTAAACCCTCTAGAGGTCTTATGAGGCAGACATCACTGATAACCCAGGTTAACAAATAAAGAAATTTAGAGTTAGGGCTGGTGTCTTGGCTGAGCTGGTAATGCCACTGCCTGAGACGCTGGCATCCCATATGGTGCCAGTTCGTGTCCCAGTACACCACCTGCTTTGCACAGGTTCTCACACTCCCAGCCAACCTCCAGTACAGTGGCTCCACTATCTTGCTACTGTTTAGAACCACCTCCGGTGACTTAAAAACTCCCATCGTCATTCTTCAAACCAGTTACCAGAGTGTCTGGAGAGGAGAGCCAGGAGTTGGTCTGTTTTTAATACTCAAAGTGACTCATTGTGCATCCATGTGACACGTCATCCTTCTTTACAGATGAAGAAACAAAAGTTCTGTATGACTAAGGGCCCACATTTAGAAGTTCCGGGG
This sequence comes from Oryctolagus cuniculus, assembly GCF_051225735.1. Lineage (NCBI taxonomy): Eukaryota > Metazoa > Chordata > Mammalia > Lagomorpha > Leporidae > Oryctolagus > Oryctolagus cuniculus. The sequence goes on from NC_142884.1 coordinate 40,841,587, forward strand.
CTGACACACAACTCCCCTCCCTAAGGACTTCAAGACACACATGTTGGCCACCAAGTAGAATGGCCTCAAACCACGCAAAATCCTTGATTTGCATTTCAGAGACAAGACTGAGGCAAATGAGGAGTCTTGTTTTGGCCCCACAGCTGGACTGCAGCAAACCCAGCGGGTCACCTGTAGGTGAGGAGGCAGTCGCTTGGGCATTAGAGGAGCAAGGCCCCGGAGAGAATCCAAGCCAAACTAAACTTCTCTCACCTCTCCTCCTGCCTCTTCTTGCGACCTTGGTACCTGCCTCCTGTCCCACCTCTGTCCTCTCCGGTGGGACAAAATCAACATGAGGTGAGAAAGATGTTGTTGCAGGAGAAGCCCCTGGCTAGGCTTGGTCCAGGTTCTCACCTCCACATGAGACTGAATTCATGGAGAAGCAAGATTTCTTTAAAGACAAAGGGAAGTGTACCCGCAGAGGGAGTGTGGACAACCTGGAGAGAAAGTGGGTGAGAGAGTGTTGCTCTTAACAAAGTTTGGGATCGTCATTTTATTTATAGGATAGAGATGGTGTCTGGTGCAGGGCCTCATTAAATATTCAAAGGAGGCGGAGTTCGGGACAGAGCTCGAATATCACCCATTCCCTTGCCCCTTTTTGGGGAAATCTCAGAAGTGTCACAGCAGCAGGTGCAGGTCAGGAGAGGGGTTCAGGAGCACAATGGCAGTGTGTGTGCCAGTCACGGTCATTTCATTCTCATTGCGGGCACCCAGCCAGCACAACCCTGGCAAATGTGTCTGCATGGAAGGGAATGGGGTTCAGGACTGTGCCCACAGGTGCTGGCCGTCCTCCATTCCTCTTTGATCAGTACCCGCTCCCCTACATCAAAGTCATTTCACCAGAGTCAGTGTAGGCCAGAGAAGACGGATGAGACAGAAAAAGCCAGCAGCAGCCAGCGGGCCCTGGGAAGACTGTGCCTCTGCTCTAACCCCTCTTGTCCGCCAACTGCTTCTTCACCCAAGTCATGCCCCTGAAAGATCAGGACACAAAAGTATTCCTCTCGGCCGGCGCCGCGGCTTACTAGGCTAATCCTCCGCCTTGCGGTGCCGGCACACCGGGTTCTAGTCACGGTCAGGGTGCCAGATTCTGTCCCAGTTGCCCCTCTTCCAGGCCAGCTCTCTGCTGTGGCCAGGGAGTGCAGTGGAGGATGGCCCAAGTCCTTGGGCCCTGCACCCCATGGGAGACCAGGAAAAGCACCTGGCTCCTGCCTTCAGATCAGCGCGGTGCGCCGGCGGCAGCGCGCTGCCCACGGTGGCCATTGGAGGGTGAACCAACGGCAAAGGAAGACCTTTCTCTCTGTCTCTCTCTCTCTCACTGTCCACTCTGCCTGTCAAAACAAAACAAACAAAAAATTCCTCTCCACCTGTTTGCCTGCATCGCGCCAAGCAGCGCCTCTTTGTATCACTAAGCAGTTTCACCTGCAATTTCAAGTCCCTGCCTGGAAATAACTGACTCAGAGACACACACTAAAGAAAGGGAAACAGAAGCAGCTGCGTCTGTGCCTGGATCTGGGAGAACAGGTCAGCAGCTGCCCCATGACCAAAGGCGCAGGCACCTCCAGAGGACAAACTGTAGAATCCCAGGAGAACTCTGAGAGCATCTTGCCATTTTGTCTATGATGTTGTAGCAGTCATGGTTCTCCAGAGAAACAGCACCAAGAAGAGATTGAGGGAGGGAGTAGGGAGGAAGGAAAAGAGAGACTTAATACAAGAAATCGCTCACGTGAGTGCGGAGGCTAAGCAGTCCCCAGATCTGTGGTCAGCAAGCAGGGGCCCCCAAGAGAGCTAACGATGAAGTTCCAGCACGGGTCAGAAGGCCTGCGAAGCAGGAGAGCCAGTCTGAGTCCAAATGCAGGAGAAGGCCAATGCACCTGCCCAGAGGAAGCCAGATGCTGTGACTGTCCCCCCACCCAGCCTTGCTGTTAGCGTCAGATGGAGTGAGGCCCTTCCACACTGGGAGGCCAGTCAGAATTCTTACACAGCAACCCAGAAAAGCCCTCCCAGACACATCCAGAAATAGTGTTTAATTAACTATCTGGGCATCTCACGGCCTAGTCAAGTTCATACATAAAACAGGAAGACACATTCGTAACCTCACTGCAGTATTCCTGGCTTACAGCCATCCAGCCTCAGCGTGCTCCCAGGGAAACCCATCCCATCCCTGGAAATTGCTGCCTATCAGAATTTGCACCCTTACGATGAGTGGAAATTTTCTCTAATCTCTCCTCATTGGTCCTGTTCGTTCAGCTTTCTTCATAGTTAACACATACGTATTTTTCTCAGAATCTCCAGCACCACAGAAACTTGTTCTAGAGAATAGCGTCTCATCTTAATCACATAAATATTTTTAAAATAAATAAATAAAGGAGCTGGCACTGTGGCATAGCAGGTAAAGCTGACACCTGCAGTGCTGGCATCCTATATGGACACCAGCTGAGTCCCGGCTGTTCTATTTCCGATCCAGCTCTGCTCTGGCCTGGGAAAGCAGTAGAAGATGGTCCAAGTCCTTGGGCCCCTGCACCCATGTGGGAGACCTAGAAGAAGCTCCTGGCTCCTGGCTTTGGATCAGTGTAGCTCCTGCCGTTGCGGCCAACTGGGGAGTGAACCAGTGGATGGAAGACCTCTCTCTCTCTCCACCTCTCCTTTTCTCTCTGTGTAACTCTGACTTTCAAATAAATAAATAAATATTTTTTAAAAAACAGTTTCAATTAGCTCGCACACCTGAACCATTCAGGAGCACAGCTGCATCCAGGGCTCACGTGATGTCACCAGCACCTCATCTACCTCCTTCTCTCCTTTCTCTCAGCTCAGCTTTCTTCCCATGTCAGCTTTTGAATCCTCTTCATGGATGGTCCCAGAAAGCACTCCCAGTATAACAACAAAAGGAACAAGAATTGCTCTTTTCCAATAATTTCCACAATATTCCAGATTGACTCTTGTAGCATTAACAAATTACAAGGTTATTCTTGATTGATGCTATTACCATCCCAGAACACAGGCTCATCAGGAGTGGGAGAAAAGTGGTTTTCAAAGGATGCCTCTCAGGGGGCAGCATTTGCTGCACCAAGTCCTGGTTTGGGGCACTCACATCCCATATTGGAGAGTCTGGGTCAAGTTCTGGCCCCTCAGCTTCCTGCTAAAATGCATCCGGGGAGGCAGCAGATGATACCTCAAGTACTTGATGATGGCCGCCTGTGTGGAAAATTCGATGGAGTTCCAGTCCCGACTGGATGACCTGGCAAAACCCTAACTGTTGCTGGCACTCGGGAAGTAAAGCAGTAGATAGAAGACATTTCTCTCTCTCTCTCTCTCTCTCTCTCTCTCTCTCTCTCTCTCTCTCCCCCTCACTTTGCCTTTCAAATAAAACTTTTAAAAAGCTATGCAGGACATACAAAAATCAACAAACGACAAATGTGGCAAGGATGTGGGGAAAAGGTACCCTAATCCACTGCTGGTGGGAATGTAAATTGGTGCAGCCACTATGGAAGACAGGATGGAGATACCTCAGAAATCTCAGTATAGACCTACCATATGACCCAGCCATCCCATTCTTGGGCATTTACCCAAACATAAAGAAATCAGCATATGAGAGAGTGAGCTGTACCTTCGTGTTTATTGCAGATCAATTCACAAAAGCTAAGATATGGAATCAATCCAGATGTCCATCAACCAAAGACTGGATGAAAAAAAATATGGTGTATATACACAACGGAATACTACACAACAGTAAAAAAAAATGAAATTTTGTCATTTGCAACAAAATGGATGCAACTGGAAATCATTATACTTAGTAAAATAAGCCAGTCCCCAAAAGACAAATACCGTATGTTCTCTCTGATCTGTGGTCCCAATAGAGACTTAAAAGGTAATATAATAGGAGTGAAATTGACACTTTGAGATGCAAGGATTTTGAACAGCCTTTTTCTTGACTGTTGAGGAACAGTGTTTTTTTTCTTTATACTATTTGTTAAACTCTTTACTTAGTGTAGGATTAATCTTATGAGTGTAATATTAACTGATCTTTGTATAAATAAGAATAGGAATAGGATAGGGAGGAGGAAGGCAGGTGGAAGGGAGGGTGGAGTGGGGAGAATCACTATATTCCTAAAAAATATATGAAATGCATGCAGTTTGTATTCTTTAAAAAAAAAAAAAAAGGAGACACAGGGTCAGTTTTTAGGCACGGTACATTGGAACACAAAGGTGGCAGAGGCCATAAGATCTAGCAACAGTTAGGCAGGGAGAGCCTGTGCAGCAACCCAGAGAGCAAGCAAGCGGCTGCAAATCACCTTCCCAGGGAATAGGTCAGCCCAGCCCCCATGTATAGTCCCAAAATCAAGGAGAAGAGATGAAACACAATGTGGCTTTACTCATTGATAGCAATTCTTCCTCTTCCACTCATTTCACTAAAAGTCTCACCAAGATCCCCAGTGAGTTCATCTTGCTGAATCCACCAGCACTTGACCTCTTGGCCTTTCCCAGGTGCTTAAAGCCCTCCCTTGATGACTCCTGTTGCACCTTGAGCTCTGAATTTCTCTCCGCCAACCTGGACTTTTGTGCTCAGTCACCTGGAGGATCTCCTCTCCTCTACTGGACCATTAAATGATGGTGTTCCTCAAGGCTCAGCCCTAAAGCCTTTATAAAAAAAATCAGATTTATGAAGACATAATTCACATACCACAAAATTCACCTATTTAATGTGTACAATTCAAAGATCTTTTATATATTACATTAATCTTTAAAATTATGATAAAATACATATAGCAAAATTTTCCATTTGAATCATTTTAAGCATATGATTCAGTGGCATTCATTTTATTATACAACCATTACCACTATCTACTCATATTTATAAAACATTTTCATCACCCAAGTGGAAACTCTGTAGCCATTAAACAATAATTTCCAATTTTTCCACCCCAACCCCTAGTAAACTCCATTCTACTTTCTGTCTCTATGAAATTGCTATTCTTGATTTCTCATTTAACTGGCATTATACAATATTTGTCCTTTCATGCATGCATTATTTCACTTAGTTGAATGCTGCAAGGGTCATCCTGTTATAACATGTATCTGAACTTCATTGCTGTTTATGTCTGAATGATATCCCATTGTACATATATTCCACTTTTAATTCAATCCATCCATCTTTTGATGACCTTTTGACTATTGTAAATAATGCTATAATGGACATGGGTACACAGTTATTTTCTTGTATATTGGCATACAAGTCTTTACTTTATTTTTTTTTTTATCTTTTATTTAATGAATATAAATTTCCAAAGTACGACTCATGGGTTACAATGGCTTCCCCCCCCATACCGTCCCTCCCACCAACAACCCTCCCCTTTCCCACTCCCTCTCCCCTTCCATTCACATCAAGATTCATTTTCGATTATCTTAATATTCAGAAGATCAGCTTAGTATACCTTAAGTAAGTATTTCAACAGTTTGCTCCCACACAGAAACATAAAGTGAAAAATAATAGATGATTTTTTTAAAATGATGATGAAATCAGATCAGACCTATTGTCATGTTTAATCCCAGTGAGAGTCAAGTTGGGAATTGAAAATTTCTTTCTTTTTTTCTTTTTTTTTTTTTTTTTTTTTTTTACAGAAGATCAGTTTAGTGTACATTAAGTAAAGATTTCAGTCGTTTGCACCCCCATAGAAACACAAAGTGAAATATACTGTTTGAGTACTCGTTATAGCATTAAGCCTCAGTGTACAGCACGTTAAGGACCGAGATCCTACATGAGGAGTAAGTGCACAGTGACTCCTGTTGTTGACTTTACCAATTGACACTCCTGTTTATGGCATCAGTAATCTCCCTATGCACCAGTTATGAGTTTCCAAGGCTATGGAAGCCCCTTGAGTTCTCCGACTCTTATCTTGTTTAGACACGGTCATAGTCAAAGTGGAGGTTCTCTCCTCCCTTCAGAGAAAGGCACCTCCCTCTTTGAAGACCTGTTCTTTCCACTGGGATCTCACTCACAGAGATCTTTTTGCCAGAGTGTCTTGGCTTTCCATGCCTGAAATACTCTCATGGGCTTTTCAGCCAGATCCGAGTGCCTTTAGGGCTGATTCTGAGGCCAGAGTGCTATTTAGGACATCCGCCATTCTATGAGTCTGCTGAGTATCTCACTTCCCATGTTGGATCACTCTCCCCTTTATTTATTCTATCGGTTGGTGTTAGCAGATACTAGACTTGTTTATGTGCTCCCTTTGACTCTTAGTCCTTTCATTATGATCAATTGTGAACTGAAATTGATCACTTGGAGTAGTGAGATGGCATTGGCACATGCCACCTTGATGGGATTGAATTGGAATCCCCTGGTATGTTTCCAACTCTACCAATTGGGGCAAGTCAGCCCGAGCATGTCCCAAATTATACATCTCTTCCCTCTCTTATTCCCACTCTTATGTTTAACAGGGGTCACATTTCGGTTAATTTTCAACACTTAAGAATAACTGTGTGATAATTACAGAATTAAACCAGTCATATTAAGTAGAACAGACAAAAAAAATACTATGAGGGATAATGTATTAAGTTGTCCATTAGCAGTCAGAGCTATGCTTATCAAGTCACCATTTCTCATAGTGTCCATTTCACTTCAGGAGGTTTCCTTTTTGGTGTTGAGTCAGTTGTCACCGATCAGGGAGAACATATGGTATTTGTCCCTTTGGGACTGGCTTACTTCACTCAGCATGATGTGTTCCAGATTCCTCCATTTTGTTGCAAATGACTGGATTTCGTTGTTTCTTACTGCGGTATAGTACTCTGAAGAATACATATCCCATAATTTCTTTATCCAGTCTACCGTTGATGGGCATTTAGGTTGGTTCCAGGTCTTGGCTATTGTGAATTGTGCTGCAATAAACATTAGGGTGCAGACCGCTTTTTTGTTTATCAATTTAAACTCCTTTGGGTAAATTCCAAGGAGTGGGATGGCTGGGTCGAATGGTAGGGTTATATTCAGGTTTCTGAGGAATCTCCAGACTGATTTCCATAGTGGCTTGACCAGTTTGCATTCCCACCAACAGTGGGTTAGTGTCCCTTTTTCCCCACATCCTCGCCAGCATCTGTTGTTGGTAGATTTCTGTATGTGAGCCATTCTAACCGGGGTGAGGTGAAACCTCATTGTGCTTTTGATTTGCATTTCCCTGATTGCTAGTGACCTTGAACATTTTTTCATGTGCCTGTTGGCCACAAGTCTTTACTTTAAATTCATTTGAATGACTACCTAGGAGTAGAATTGCTGGACAATATGTTAATCCTATGTTTAGCTTTTGGAGGAACTGCTGAATCATTGTCCACCGTGGTTGCACCATTTTACATTTCCACCAGCAATTCACAAGAGTTCCAATTTCACATCCTTGCCAACAGTTATTTTCCGTGTTTTTATTATAGACATTCTAGTAACTCTGAGAAGGAATCATTGGGGTTTGACTTGCATCTCCCCAGTGACAAATGTTGAGCCTCTTTTCATGGGCTTATCAGCCATTTGTGTGTCTTCTTCGGAGAAGTCTATTCAAGTACTTTGTCCATTTTTAAATTAGATTGTCTGTGTTTCTGATTTTGAGTCCCAGGAGTTCTTTATAGATTCTGAATATTTAACTCTTGACAAATATATTATTTTCCAACAGTTTCCCCCATACCGTAGATTGTCTCTTCACTTTGTTGATAATGTCCTGTGATGCAAAAGGTTTTTATTTCGATGAAGTCTAATTTATATTTTTTTTCTTTTGTTGCTCATGTGTTTTATGTCCTATCTAAGAATCCATTGCCAAATTCAAGGTCATGTTGATACTAAAATGTCATTTCTTCTAATTTTTTCTCACTTTCCAATAAATCTCTTTAAAGCTCATGGATTAATAAATGACATTAAAATGTTTATCTCCACTCAAGACCTCCCTTCATTGTGGTTTCACAGAAGTAGGTCCAGTTACTCCCCTGTGTCTCCACTTGACAGTCTCAATGGCACCTCAAACTCAACATGTCCAAGGTCAGACTCCTGAGCTCCTAAAGCAAAATAAAACAAAACAAAACAAACAAAAACCCTATCTTCTAATAAAAGTGTCTCAATAAATGGCATCTATGTTCTTCCATGCAAGTATATAGTGTAGAGTCTAAGAGTTACTCTTTTCATTTCTTCCAGAAGCCAAATTTCCAGTACACCTTCAAGTGTTGCCAGTTCTCCTCTACTCATTGTCATTACCACCATCCTGGTCCAAGCTACTGTGTTCTCTCACCTGAACCATTGCAATGGTTTCCTAACTATTCTTCCTGTGTCAACTCCATAGCCACCCCAAATCCATTTGTCACAACACAAAGAGAATTAGCTTCTCAAGATGCAAGTGTCATATTATTACCTCTTCACTTAAAATTCTTCAAAGGCTTTCCCATGCTTCTTGGAGACAGGCTCCTCTGCCTGTATTTCTCTCCTTATGCCCTCTTTGCACTTCAGCTACAGTGACTGTTCTCAAGTTCCTCAAACACCACCAACTTTCACCCACATCAGGCCATTGAACACACTCTTCTCTGAGCCTGGAGTACCGTGTAAATCCGAGAAACAACTTCCAGAATGGTAGCTCAATGGAATGAAATGATGGGACTTGAAAAGTTGAAGACAGGGCCAAGGGAAACAGCACCTAGGAAGTAGCAATAAAGAGAATCACAGCTGAAAGGCAAGAGGCAGGAGCAGTTGCTGGAAACTGTGAGATAAACAGCGGCATAAAGGTCTCTCAACAAAAACAGGATCCCCAAGAAGCAGGTGCCAAGATAAGATTTAAAGTGTGAAGATCTGGGGCCGGTGCTGTGGTGTAGCGGGTAAAACCTCTGCCTGCAGTGCTGGCATCCCATATGGATGCCAGTTCGAGTCCCAGCTGCTCCTCTTCTGATCCAGCTCTCTGCTATGGCCTGGGAAAGCAGTAGAAGATGATCCCAGTCCTTGGGCCCTTTTGCACGCATGTGGGAGACCCTGAGGAAGCTCCTAGCTCCTGGCTTCAGATCAGCGCAGCTCCTGCTGTTGCAGCCAATTGGGGAGTGAACCAGCGAATGGAAGACCTCTCTCTCTTACTTTGCCTCTCCTTCTCTCTCTGTGTAACTCTGTGTAACCCTGACTTTCAAATACATAAATAAATCTTTAAAAAAAAAAAAAAACACTGTGATGACTTAATAGGGATAGAGCCATCAGCAAGCCACTATTTCCAAGTCCTGGCTTCTGTGGAACCAGGAACCCCTGTAACCAATCTTAGAGACAGTTTTCTTCCATGGTGACTTTGCAAGGGAAGGACCCAGTAGGGAGCTGTGAGGTGCAGAAATGCAATTACAGAGAGCTGCCTTCTGCTACCTGCCTTTCTCTTGTAAATCCTAACCTCCCGGCCGGCGCCACAGCTCACTAGGCTAATCCTCCACCTTGCGGCGCCGGCACACCGGGTTCTAGTCCTGGTTGGGGTGCCAGATTCTGTCCCAGTTGCCCCTCTTCCAGGCCAGCTCTCTGCTGTGGCCAGGGAAGTGCAGTGGAGGATGGCCCAAGTCCTTGGGCCCTGCACCCATGGGAGACCAGGATAAGTACCTGGCTCCTGCCATCGGATCAGCGTGGTGTGCCAGCCACAGTGCGCCGGCTGCGGCGGCCATTGGAGGGTGAACCAACGGCAAAGGAAGACCTTTCCCTCTGTCTCACTGTCCACTCTGCCTGTCAAAAAAAAATAATAATAATCCTAACCTCCCTTCCGAAGCACAGGCAAGCAAGGGGAAGGACCTCTGTTATCCGCTGGCCCCCAGCAGCCTGGAACCTGTCACCGGCCCTGCAGAGACTCTTCTGCAGCCTCCCTTACCTAGAAATGCTGACCTGTGCCTGGGGGAGGTCTGGAGGGCAACAGATGCACCCATCACAAACTTGGATGCCTTTGCCCAAGGAAATCTGTTTATTTTCAATGGGGAGGCCAGGTCCAGAGAACATGAGATTCAGCCTGCCCGTGTCCCGTGGGACAGTGAGGAGCCTGGAGCCGCATTCACTCTTCTCTTCTCCATAGTCTCAGGAGCATCCCCGCTGTTATTGCCACATACTCAAAGGTGCCCGAGCCCCAACACCTCTGGCTCTCTTCCCATCTACTCTCACAGCAGAGCCAAAACATGGCCTATCATGTCCCCTTGCGCTTAAAGCCTTTCCATGTGTTCTCATTTCTCTCAGAATCAGGTTCAGTAGCTGCTCCACGGTCAGCAAACCTTGCATGGCTGGGTTTGCCATTCACATAACCCCCTAACAGCACCCCCACTTAGATATCCCTAATGTACCTTGAGTTCTTTCTGTACAATTTGAACTTGAGCATCCCTGAAGACCTGTCCTCCTCCAGAGCGCCCCATCTTGTCAATGACACCATCTTCCACACAGCTGCAAAACCCAGAACCAAGGAGTCACTCTGATGCTTCCCCGTCTCACACTGTCTGTAACCAAGCTAGCACCAGACGCTGTGAGGCTTCCCCTCTGTATAGCTCTCTTTCTTTGAAGTTTCCTTATTTGTTCCTGGCTATCTGAAAGGCCGAGAGAGAGAAGCCTGGAAGTCCATCCAGGTTTCCCACGTGGGTGGCAGGAGCTCAAGCATTTGCGCCATCATCTGCTGCCTCCAGATGCATAAACAGGAAGCTGGGTTGCAAGCAGAGTAGCCAGGACTCAAATTCACACTCGGATATTGGATGTGGGCATCCCCTGTGCTACTTAACCCACTGCAGCACAATGCTCACCCCACTCCACGTATATTTCAAACCCACCCAATTTCCTCCATCTCTGCCCCCCAGCTAGGACAGAGATTGTGTGAACTTCCCGCCCAGAACCACATGTCCTGTCTGGCTCAGCTCCATACTTCCTCCCACTGCAGCCACATTCTGGGTGTGTCCCTCTCTGATGAAAACCTCCCACACTGGTCTCAGGTCCTGTGCAGGCTGGCTTTTGCCTCCTGCAGCCCATCACAATGGCTCTCTCACTCACACTTTCCAGGCACTCAAACATCACACTGTCTGCCTGCTGAAGACTGTATGAGTCCCCCCAAACCCCAAATTCATGTGTTGAAGCCTTAATCCCCAGTGTGGTGTCATTTAGTGGTGGGGGTCTTTGGAAGGTAATTAGAGTTGGTTGGAGAGTGGAACCTCGTGATGGGATTAGTGTCCTTGTAAGGAGATGAAGGGAACAGAGCCCTCTGCCCACCCCAATCCCACCCCCACCATGTAGGGAAACCAGGAAAGCTTTCACCAGAACCTTACCCTAATCTTGGGCTCCTCAGCCAAGAGAACAATGAGAAATAAGTGCTTGTTTTTAAGCCATACAGTTTGTGACATTCTTGTTATAACAGCTGGAGCTGACTAAGTCACCCCTATCTCGGGGACTGGGCTTGCAGTTCCCTTCCTCTACCCCCTCTCTCAGCCCCAGGTAAATGCCTACTTAGTCTGTAGGTCTCTGCTGAAGGAAACTTCGATGGGGTAGATCCCCAGGTGTCTGCATTCCAAGTACAGACTATGGCCTTGTTTTGATTTTGATGTAGAGGAGCAGCTCTCAAGTGTTTTCAGGCCTGCTGGCACCAGCCAACCTCCCCATTGCCAACGCCTACCTGCAGTAGGCTCCTGGCAGGCCCTGCTCTGCCCATTGGCCTTGCAGATAAGGGCAGGGCATATGGCTGTGAGTCAGCCAGGGGAGGAGACACAGGGACTGTGCTCCCTGCTGGCCCCCACACTGCAGAGCCAAGCTCTGGGGACAGGCACTTGGGATCTCAGCAAACATATTATGCAGATGCTCTTCAGAGATGACATTGTCCACCTACCTCATCATGGTCCAGATGGTAACTGGGCCCCAGAAAGGAGAAAGACCTCATCCAAGGGCATTTCATGATTAAGTGGCAGAGTCCAGATACAAAGCAGATCTCTTCACTCCTTCCTTCCTGCTCTTCCCACACCAACAGGAGAGGTGACAATGAGAAGTAGAACCCTAGCGTCAAAGGCTTCACAAGAGGCAAACACAACCAAGGAAGTGAAGCAGAAAAACATGACACTGGTTCTTGAGCCCAGCTGAGAGAGCCCTGAAGACTATCAGAAATAACCATGTGAGTCCATGTGGGGGATGTGACTATAGGAGGTCCTGCCTCATGCTGGTAGGAACCAGAACTGTTGAAGATTTAAGGTTATTACCATAAATAGGACCTCACCCTGTCCACAGTCAGGCAGGGTCTGGGAAAACCCAGTTTCCATTTGAATAACATAGCAAGCTGTAGATAGGACCCTCTGTGTCCAAATGGAAAATTTATTTTAGGATACATTTGACTATTTCAAGTTGGCAGAAATCACCCAACTAAGAAGTGACAGAAGACGTCCAGAGGAAGGCTCAGTAAAGTCACTGATGTCCAAGTGTCTGCATACTTTCCACCCTGCTGTCCTCAGCACAATGATGTTGCTCTCGTGACTGCGAGATGACCAAGGTAGCCTCCCCTCAAAAAAACCACATCATCACACAGCCTTGTTCACGAGCAGGAAGGGGGAAGAGAGCTTCCTCTCCCTCACATCATAATCTTAGATCAAATCTTTACCAGGAACTCCCATTCCCCACCCATGAGACTTTTGCTCAAGTGCCATGGCCTGTTCAGGTTATGTACCCATGTTCAAGACTCAAAACTATACTGCTTACCCAGAATGTAGTCTCTGGAAGTTTCCACCAGTGTAAGTAGAAATGAACTTGACTCATGAGAGCTCTTTGGGTGGTCAACTGATTCTGTACCACTGGGCTAAGACAAGAACAATCCTACCTCCACATCATGCCATAATACAGAAAATTGCTAGAAAGGACAAACACCTCCCCAAAGATCGATGGCTCTAAGACAGCTCGACCTTGTGGGTTGACTCACTCCATGAGCGAACGGAGATCTGTCCAAGATTTTTTTCCCTCTCTGGCCCTCCTGCTGACCTTAGGACTGTACAGGTCAAGTTCATTAAAGGCCCTTCTGTCACAGACTGCACAAAAAGATGATTAAGCAGCTTTATGAAAAGAATCAAGCCACCAGTCATCAATTTCTCCTTCTGGGGATGACAGGCCAAAGCACATTTTCCAAGACAGAAAAAGCAAATGGAAAAAATCTTCAGCTTAAAACACAGCATCCAGGAGGCAGAATGATGACAGTGACCTGGATGTTCCAGGCCCATATCCAGCAGCAATTGGCTTTGTAACCTTAAGCAGCAACTCTCATCTCTATGAGCCTCTGTTTCTTCATTTAGAAAGTGAATTTCATAATCTTTACTCTCATTTAACTGAGAGTAAAGCTCAGCTACATGGAAAAGTATTAGAAAGAAAAAGGCATTGATCAATATAGACCCATATTGAACACCTGTTATGTACTAGGTCTCATGGCCAGAAACAATACAGTGTGGATGTCCTTGTTCTCATGGGGTTTCCCTTGCAGCTGGAGGAGACCACAATTAAACAAATGAACCAGTAGGGACAATATATTCAGGTCCTTATAAAATGTGTCAGTCTGTTTGATCTGCTACAATAAAAGTACCATAAACTGGGTGGCTTATAAACAACAAAAACTTCTTTCTCTCACAGTTCTGGGGACTTGGAAGTCCCAGAACAAGGCACCAGCAGATTCTGTGTCTGTTCAGAGCTCAGTTCCTTGTTCAGATAGTCTTTCCACTGTAACCTCATGACAAGGTTACACAGCAGAGAAAGGCAAGCTCTAGTCTCTTCAGCTCCTTATAAAGCAAAAATCCCATTTGTGGGGACCCCATGACCTAAGTCCCACCTCCTGATACCATCACATTGAGGGTTAGGATTTCAACATATGAATTTTAAGGGGATACTGCATTCAGTTTATAGCATGAAGACTGTTAAGAAATAAACTCAATGGTATACTAGAAAATGGGTGGTGGGGAAAGTTAGACCTTTAGTGTTGGAGGTAACACTGGAAGGATTCAAAAGAAGATAGGGGGGCTGGCGCCGCGGCTCACTAGGCTAATCCTCTGCCTAGCGGCGCCGGCACACCGGGTTCTAGTCCCGGTTGGGGTGCCGGATTCTGTCCCGGTTGCCCCTCTTCCAGGCCAGCTCTCTGCTGTGGCCAGGGAGTGCAGTGGAGGATGGCCCAGGTGCTTGGGCCCTGCACTCCATGGGAGACCAGGAAAAGCACCTGGCTCCTGGCTCCTGCCATCGGATCAGCGCGGTGCGCCGGCCGCAGCACGCCGGCCGCGGCGGCCATTGGAGGGTGAACCAACGGCAAAAGGAAGACCTTTCTCTCTGTCTCTCTCTCTCGCTGTCCACTCTGCCTGTCAAAAAAAAAAAAAAAAAAAAAAAAAAGATAGGGGAAGAAGAACACAGGCTCCAGGCAGTAGGGCAACGATAGAGTATGTGCAAAAGCCCTGAGACAGGAAGTGGTGAGGAGCACCAAGATTGCTGTGATTGGAGCACTGGAGTAGAAAGAGGAGCAGTCCCAAGTGGCAGGTCCAGGCTCTCTAGGCTGTGTTACACACTTTTGGTGGCAACCAGTCAGTAGGATCAGGGAGTGTTTTTTAGTTTCTTTATATCTGTCACACTTTCTGTTATTTATAATGATCGTATGTCTCTTTTTTTATTTTTTTATTTTATTTTTTGACAGGCAGAGTGGACAGTGAGAGAGAGAGAGAAAGAGAGAAAGGTCATCCTTTGCCATTGGTTCACCCTCCAATGGCCGCCACGGCTGGCGTGCTGCGGTCGGCGCACCGCGCTGATCCGATGGCAGGAGCCAGGTACTTATCCTGGTCTCCCATGGGGTGCAGGGCCCAAGTACTTGGGCCATCCTTCACTGCACTCCCTGGCCACAGCAGAGAGCTGGCCTGGAAGAGGGGCAACCGGGACAGAATCCGGCACCCTGACCGGGACTAGAACCTGGGGTGCCGGCGCCGCAAGGTGGAGGATTAGCCTAGTGAGCCGTGGCGCCAGCCGATCGTATGTCTCTTATAGTCATAAAAGAAGTTTAAAATCTGAAACCAAATTTCCACAGAACCCTAGAGGAGCAGAGAAGCCATGCAGAGAGGGACTTGTTCGGGAAGAATCCTGCTGTTCCTCCAGCCCCAGCCCGACCTGGGACTCTCCAGGCACCTTCTTCCCGCTCTGAACTCCCCCTTCTGCCCTCTTTCCTGTCCTCTTCCCCTCCACATTTCCTTCTTTCCCTTCCTTCCCTTTATTTTTTCTTTGATTTCCTTCCTTCCTCCCTTCCTCCTTGGCGCTCTCTCTCCCTCTCTCTCTCTCTCCCCCCCCCTCTCCCTCTCTCTCTCTCTCTCTCCCTCCCTCTCTCTCTCTCTCCCTGCTTTTCTTCCTTCCTTCAACAGTAGGATTTCCCTTCCTACCAAATGGAAAGTCCAAAAGTTCTGTCTTTACAAATAAGTACTCACGAACACTGGCAATTTGAGCCAGTGGCTAGATGGGGTGCACCCAATTCAGTTCCACACATATTTACTAAGTACGTCTCCTACTCACCTCCTCAAATAAGAGGAGTGCTCAATGTTTTCATTTAGAAAGAAAGGGAATTGAAGAGAAAAGAGGTTGAAGAGAAAAGGAATTGGCTAAAATCACATGTGAGGAACAAGGTGAAGGTTAGACTGGCAGCTCTTTTCTTCCCAATTCTGGGTCTAAGTATGGGTCTCAAACTCCCACAGCCAAGGCCATGGCAAGTAACAAGAGTGAGTGAAATTCTAATGCAAGTCAGCAGTGAGTGGGTGGTGAAGTCTAAGAATCCTTCCCTCACTTTAGCTCAGTCATAGCCCATCTCCCAGGTAAGAGTCAGAACAGAAAATCAATGTGCAAGAATGGAGAGAAGCAGAACTCGGTGATTTTGCTGGAGCCCCTGGGTCCAGCACTGCCTGAATCTAGAATCTCCATGGATATTTATGGATTTTTTTTTTTTTTTTGGACAGGCAGAGTTAGACAGTGAGAGAGAGAGAGACAGAGAGAAAGGTCTTCCTTCCGTTGGTTCACCCTCCAAATGGCTGTTATGGTCGGCGCACTGCAGCAGGCACACTGCACTGATCCGGAGCCAGGAGCCGGGTGCTTCCTCCTGGTCTCCCATGCAGGTGCAGGGCCCAAGCACTTGGGCCATCCTCCACTGCCTTCCCAGGCCACAGCAGAGAGCTGGCCTGGAAGAGGAGCAACCGGGACAGAATCCAGTGCCCCAACCGGCACTAGAACCTGGGGTGCCGGCGCCGCAGGCGGAGGATTAGCCTAGTGAGCTGCGGTGCCGGCCTATGGATTTTCAATTATGCAAATGAGTAAATTCCTTTTTTGTTTTAGCTAAGACAGGTTAGGTATCTGCCACTTTGAATTAAAAAGGCCTTGGTTAATATCTACAGATAACAGGGGCTGGCGCTGTGGCGCAGCGGGTTAAAGCCCTGGCCTGAAGTGCCAGCATCCCATATGGGTGCTGGCTCTAGTCCTGGCTGCCCTTCTTCTGATCCAGCTCTCTGCTATGGCCTGGGAAAGCAGTAGAAGATGGCCCAAGTCCTTGGGCCCCTGCACCCATGTGGGAGACCCAGAAGAAGCTCCTGGCTCCTGACTTCGGATCAGCTCAGCTCCGGCCATTGTGGCCATCTGGGGAGTGAACCACCAGATGGAAGACCTCTCTCTCTGTCTCTACCTCTCTCTGTAACTCTGTCTTTCAAATAAATAAAATAAATCTTTTTTAAAAATCTACAGATAGGCATTTTTGTCATTTAGCCAACTTTCACCCTTACAAATTTATCTGGGTCCAGAATGTCCCTGTAATATGAATTCTATTATAACCCTGGTTTTATGGATAAACCAAACAAACTTGCGCCCCCCACAGGGTCGAACAGCTGGGTCTCCAAGGTCTGGATTGCAGACCAGGACTTCTACCTCCGACCTCAGGGCTTCCTCACGTTTCTTTGATGAGAGCTTCTATTCCAATACCTTCTAGCCACGCAGTGACTTGCTCCCCAAGTAAGATCTTCTAACAAAATCTTGTTAGGTAGTATGTGGGTCAATCCTATTTTCTGAAACATATCTCTTTTCCATGATATGTGGCACACTGGACAAAGACGCACCTACTTAAGAAGTAATATCAATGGGGAAGACTGGATGGATGTTTTTTTAAAGCAGAGACCATTTTCTATTTATTTTTACTGTAATGGGTTTCTGCCAACAAATGTGTAGAGAATGAGACAGTTGACATAGAACAGCACATAAACGAGAAAGCCTTCCAGCACAGTGGCAGAAAGAAATGGCAAAACCGTTGGAGCGACAATCATCTGTTATAAACACACATAGCATGGCCTTTCCCAAAGTGTGTGATATGACCCATTAATCTCTTGACACACGAGGGCATGATGGGAAGATGGTACTATTGTCAAATGACTATGGGGCAGCTGCACACACTACCTCTCCAGGGGGGTCTATTGACAAATCTTGCAATAAAGAAATCTGCTTACCTTGAGGCTGTCCACATTTATTTTACCAGGGACATCTATTATCTGGTTTCAAACAAAAAATAATCAACTCTGACTAACTCCAGAAAAAAAGAAATTTATTGGTAGACAATAGGATAATTTGTGGATTTATAAGGTTTTTGTTTTTATATGAATTCACCTTGGCAAGTTTTCCAAGTCAGTAGCATAACATGCATGTATTCACCTCATTCTCCCACATTGCTCCATGATGTTTCATTGTATGGATAAGTACCAGTTATCCACTCCTATGAAATAAACCATCCCAAAATTTAATGGCTTAAAAGGGGCACCTGCACAGTTTTTCTGGTCCAAGCCAGCTTGATCTGTGGTTGAGCTTTCTCACACATCTGTGGTCAGCTGGAAGGTCAGTTGGTGGCTCAGTGGTCTGAGATGGCCTCATCCATGTTCTGGAGGTTGGCAGGTGATCAGCCCACATCCCTCGGTTCATCACATGGCCTCTCATCCGCCAGAGGATGGTCTCAGATCCATGCGTACGGGACTACCAGAGTTCCAGGTACAGCAGGAAATTGGGCCCCACTATGCAAGGGCTTCTCAAGCCTCTGCTTGGATCATATATCATCTGTCCCAATAGCCAAAGGAATTGACATAGGCAAACCAGGTTGAAGGAGTGGAGAGACTCTCACTTTTGTGAGGATGATTGCAACGTCCTCTTGCAAGGGAAGATGCAGGCAGGAGCAGGGTAGGACTCAATTTGCAAATTTACAATCTACTGTGGGATGGATCACATTTTATTCACTCACTGACTCCTTGATAGAACTTAAAGTTGCTTCCAGCTCCTCATCATGATGAGAATTGTTGCAACAAACAATTATTCGTATACTTCTTTAGACATATATGTGATTACTTTTGATAGAGTCTAAAAAGTGAAATTCTTTGGTCAAGAAATATGAGCTTTCTTCATGTTCATAGATATTGGTTTATACTGGCACCCATAAGAGAGAGTTCATGTCTCATATCTTTGTCAATCATGGCTATTAACTATCATTTAAAATTGTTTCAATCATCATGAGATATACAACCTATCCTTTTGCTTTAGTTTCATTTACATTTCATTTGATGTCTAGTTACAGGGACATCTTTTGTATGTTTACAAGTCATATGTAGAGCTGTGAATAACTTGTTCATATTGTTTGACAATATCTGTTGGGTTGCTTGTCTCATTGATTTATGAAATGATCCACCTATTCTAGTTATTAATTCTTCATACATATCTTCTGACACATGTCATTTGTCTTTTAACTCTGTTGATAGCGTCTACAAGTTTGTAGAAATTTTTAGTTGCTATATAAGTCAGATTCATCAATTTCTTTCCTCTACAGTTTCTAAGTTAGGTAAGGTCTTCCCCACCTCATGATTTTTTTTCTTAAGATATTTTTACGGTTTTGTTTTCTTTGTACCTTGAAGTTTTTTTTTTTTTAATTCATTGGAAATATTTTTCTCCCTTGAATAAGATAGCAGTTAACATACTTTTTTCTAAATTTAAGTACTGGGGCCAGGTTGTTGAGCAGCAGGTTAAAGCCCCAGCCTTCAATGCTGGCTTCCCATATGGGTGCCGGTTCAAGTCTCGGCTGCTCCATTTCCAATCCAGCTCCCTGCTAATGCACCTAAGAAAGCAGTGGAGGATGGTCAAGTCCTTGGGCCCCTGCACACACGTGGGATACCCAGAAGAAGCCCCTGGTTCCTGGCTTCAGATTGGCTCAGCTCTGGCCATTGTGGCCATTAGGGAGTGAACCAGTGGATGGAAGACCTCTCTCTCTGTCTCTGCCTTTCTCTGTTTTGTAAATAAATAATAATAAATCTTTTTTTAAAAAAGGTGTTAAAATTTCAGCTGCCTCTGAAATTTCTTTTAAAGATAAATGCTCTTTGATCTAGAAAAGTCATCTGATAACTCGTTTGAACTAGGAACGTCAGCGGAAACCTGGCAAATAGAAAGAGATGCCAGACCGATAGTCACAAGGAAAGGGAAGACATCTTTCGCTCTGAGAGAAGGGAGCAGAGAGAAGAGAGCCAAGAAAATAGAGTGCGCCTGGGCACCATGCAGGATGAAGCACTCCACAGAAATGCCCCAGCGGAGGGTGACCGGAAGGCACTTTTAGCGCAGGAATGCCCAAGGTTCCATTCAGAGCAGCTAAGCTTCCACTTCTGAGATGTAAGTCCTTTCTGGGTCTTCTCCCCAGATCTTGTGGGCTGGGGTTTTGCAGGAATCAAGGAAGGAACTGGGTTTCCGCATGAGTTGCTGTGCCCCATAAGAGAAACAGGACACATGGAGTAGTGAGGCAACCCACAGGGGAAGCAGAGTTTCAAGCTGGAGATTGAGCCTTGGGAAAAGCCCTCCATGAATTTGCTGGAATCCTGAGGAGGTCTAAAGTGCACCACATTCAAGAAATGTTATCTCCAGCTCGAGGCCTGGAGACCCTGTTAACACACGGGCTCTGAGACCTATTGTTGAGTGTCTACTTCACCATGCTCTGTGCCACATGTACCCTCTGCCCAGTAAGCTTCACAAAAATGCTGCCAGCTCCTATTATCACCAGTTGACAGCTAATTGAATGAGACTCAGAGGTTCTGGAATTTGCTCAGGATCACCCAAGTGAGCGGTCTTACTCCTCTCTCAAGAAAGGACACAGAAGAGGGAGCTGGGCATGAACAGAGTTCTGTGGGAGCCTAGGAGAGAGGCAGAATGTCACTCCGCCCTGTTCTGATCCTGTATGCAAGAGCCCCCCACAGCCTGGCAAAGAAGTTATGTCAGCTCTTTTTGCATGGTAAAGCAAGAAGCCCAGACCCAAACACAACAATAGCAATAATAAAGACCATTTTACTTCCAATTATTTTTTTTCTTTTTCTTTTCTCTCTGTGTGTGTGTGTGTGTGGCAAATTTGGCTTCTTAGTTATGCCTCTCTTAGACAAATTTAAAGTATCTATGTTCCGGTAGGGGGAAGCTGCTCAGAGGTACTGAGCAGGAGGAGAGAATGTGGCAAGGATTTCAAGTGTCCTGATGAAGATCATCTTCCAAATGGGTAGCCACAATCACTACAGCTCCCATTCACAGAACACTTGACCACCTGCCATGCAATGTGCTAGACACCTTCTGCACAGGCATTGAATCCTTTCCACAACCACATGGCATAGGAACTACTATTAGTGTCCCCATTTACCTATGAGGAAAGAGGCCCAGAGAAGGGAAGTCTTAGCCAGGGTTCTGTCTCTCACCTGCTAAGGGATGGGAAAATGTACTAGTCTGTTCCAACTACTTACAGCAAAATACCACAGACTGGGTGGCTTCAACCACAGATGTTTATTTTCTCATAGTTCAAGAGGCTGCCAGTCCAAGATCAGGGCACCATCAGGCTTAGTTTCTGGTACGGTTTCTTCTTCCTGGTTTATAGGCAGCTGATTTAATCGCTGTGTTCACAAGGCCTTTTTCCTGTGTGCCTGTGGCAGATGGAGAGCTGGTCACTCTTATTAAATTAGGTCCACACTCTTTTTTTCTTTTTTGAGATTTATTTATTTAAGTGTTAATCTGAAACAGCTCTACCTTCCATCCACTGGTTCACTCCCCAAAGGGCCACAACAGCTGGGGCTGGGCCAGGCTGAAGCCAGGAAGCCAGGAGCTCCATCCAGGTGTCCCACAGCAGTGGCAGGAACGCAAGTACTTCAGGCATCATTCGCTGCTCCCAGGTACATCAGCAGGAAACTGGATTAGCAGGAAGCAAAATAGCTGGGACTTGAACCAGCACCTTGGTATGGGATGTGGGCAGCCAAAGCTGCAGTTTAACTCACTGCACCATTGCACACTTGCTCCTGGCTGCACTGTTTGACCTCACCTCACATTAACGGTCCTATCTCCAGATACAGTCATATTGGGGGTTAAGACTTTAACATATGATCTGAGGTGAGCACACCTGAGTTCGGGGAGAACAGGTTCCTCCATGGGGAGGGAGCTGTTGTGCCTGCAAGACTCTGTTCTTTCTTCCAACACAGACAACAGTCACAAAACACTCTGTGTCCCCCACCTGACCTGCCACCACCTTTTCTGGGAAGCACACCCCAGCCTGGTGGGTCAGCCCACGTGGGACCTTCAGCCCATCTCACTAAGGCCCAGTAGCTCCAGCAAGTGTCCTTCCACCAACTCCCAAGTAGGGGGTGTGGTGATTGCTTGCTAATTAGCAGCAATTAGCAGAGGCACCAAAGGAAAGGGGTCGGTGGAATGAAGAGGCAATTAGCGACAAGAAAGGAGATAAGTGATGGTTAATTCTTCCTTCTCAATCACCATAGTTGTTTCTAGCCCTGAAAGCATCATTGTCACCAGGAAAGGGACCATCAGCTCCCGACAGGCCGGGTCAGTCAGTGCGTTGGCAGCCGGAGAGGAGCTCTGATCTTGCAGCCAGAAGATCCCAGTTTGGGCTGTGTTCTGCCTGCACTTCCTGCCGGTCCCTGGGTGAGTCTCTTCCCCTTCTGGCCTGTCTCCCCACACATAAAATAGAGGTCCCATCTGGGGTATTGTTTCTCAAATGTAGGTTGAGAGCCAGCTGACGATCATGAAATAAATGCCGAGGGTCAAGACCAGCATTCAAAACTGATAGCAAGGCATAGAATAGAATCAACAGCATCAGAATGCCTGCGAAAGGCAACTTCTTTGTCTTTTCGTTATATTTTTTCTTCACTAAAATGGGTACATGCATTCCCACAGGGGTGAGTGTGTGTGTGTGTGTGTGTGTGTGTGTGTGTGTACTGGGTTACAAAGTATTTCCTGCTGTGAGTTGTTCAAAAGGATTGAAAGTCACTGCACTAAATAATCCTCAAGGACCTGTTCCTGCCCTGTGGTCCAAGAATTTGTCTCCATGACATCAGATCGCTGGAACAAAGTGGTCTACCAGAGCCAAATAATAGGGTAGACAAAGCAGCCTGGGTCATTTCCATACATGCCCCGCCCCCTCGCCCCTACCCCGCGCCCAGGGAGGACAAAACCGGCAGATTCTGCCCCAACACTGAAGGCAAGAACATTAAGGCACCGCCTTCCATCCTGGCTACCGCCTCCCACCAGGGACCCTTAGTCCCTCTGGGGGAAAGGGTACATTCCACCCCACCTCCCACGCGGGACACCTGCACTGGGAGCCAGTCCCCACAGAGAAGGGCTCTATGCTGCAGAAGCAAAGGGGCCAGGGTAGGAGGGAGGGATCAGCCCACACCCTCACTACCCACTGGGAATGCGTTTCAAGTGGTGCCGTTTTCTGGGAAGGCTAGCCGGCAGGCACCACGTTAGGAAATAGTAAACTATTCCCTTGGTCCCAGCAATTCTGCTTCCGTTAAGTTCTCCTGGGGGAAATCATGGGACAAATTTCTGGAGACACAGAAGCAAAACCAAACAAAACTTAGAGGCAAGCTGCCAGCAGAGAAGGGACAGAGTGCTCATCTTCCCGGTCCCCCAGAGGTGGGGGTGGGGTGGGGTGGGGGTGTCCCGATTTGTTATTTCTTGGGGGAAAAACAGGTTATACGTTAGTCCAACAGAACCCCATTTTTGTTTTTAAAAATCTATGCTTTTTTTTTTTTTTGGTCCGTCTAATTCTGCAGGGGAGAGGGGGGCATAGGGAGAAAAAGGCGGGGGTGGGGTGGAGAGGGGTAGGTGGGATGGGGGATGGTCAGCGGCTGGAAGGACTTACACCAAAATGTGTTCCAAGAAGGTATTTTTGGGAGGAACTTTTTTTTTTTTTTTTTTTTTTTTGACAGGCAGAGTGGACAGTGAGAGAGAGAGACAGAGAGAAAGGTCTTCCTTTTGCCGTTGGTTCACCCACCAATGGCCGCCGCGGCCGGCGCGCTGCGGCCGGCGCACCGCGCTGATCCGATGGCAGGAGCCAGGAGCCAGGTGCTTTTTCCTGGTCTCCCATGGGGTGCAGGGCCCAAGCACCTGGGCCATCCTCCACTGCACTGCACTCCCTGGCCACAGCAGAGGGCTGGCCTGGAAGAGGGGCAACCGGGACAGAATCCGGCTCCCCGACCGGGACTAGAACCCGGTGTGCCGGCGCCGCTAGGCGGAGGATTAGCCTAGTGAGCCGCGGCGCCGGCCGGGAGGAACTATTTTTAAGACATTTCACTGCTATTTTACGGCCTGCTGTATTGTTTGCTTCCTTTTTTACAAGTGCAGGTATTACATTTATGATCGAAGTAAAACTCCTTTCGGAAAATATCAACTTGCTCGCGAGCGTCCCGGACGGCTGTGGGTAGCTGCAGAGACCTCCCCCACCCCGCCTGGTCCCCGGGAGCGCGCAGGGGGTGGCCCGCGCCCCGGCCCCCACGCCCCACGCCCCACGCCCGCCGCCGCTCCGGCTCCCGCGCTGCCCGCCGCTCTCTCCCTGCGCATTGCCCTCGCGCCCCGCAGGTGCCGGCGCCCGCTCCCCTGCGCCCTTCCCTTCCCAGACGCGGCGTCCCCTCGCCAGCCCTGCCGCGTCCCGGGAGCCCTCGCTGCGGTATGGAGCCCAACGCGTCGGGCAACGCGTGCGCCCCGGGGCTGGTGCCGGAGCCCGGGCGGGCGCTGCACCCCGGGCCGCACGCCGCCCACTTCTCGGCGCCCGCTGCCGCGCTGCTGGCGGCGCTCATGGCTCTGCTGGCGCTGGCCACGGTGCTGGGCAACGCGCTAGTCGTGGTGGCCTTCGCCGTGGACCGCAGCCTGCGCTCCCGCGGCAACTTCTTCTTCCTCAACTTGGCGGTCGCCGACCTGCTGGTGGGTGCGTGCGGCCTGGGGCGGGGGGCGCCAGGGCAGCGCTGGGGCGGGGAGCCCAGCGCTCGCTCGGAGGCCTCGGTCGGGAGCTGGGGCGCGACGGGACGCGCGGCCACCGCCCCCTTCTGTCCACAGGCGGTTTCTGCATCCCACTATACATCCCCTACGTCCTGACCGGGACATGGAAGTTCGGGAAGGGGCTGTGTAAAGTGTGGCTGGTGACGGATTACCTGATGTGCACCGCCTCGGTCTTCAACATCGTCCTCATCAGCTACGACAGGTTCCTCTCCGTCACCAGGGCGGTAAGAAGGGCTGAGGCTCCACTCGGACCAGCGGGTGGTCGGGGTCGACGGAGCCAGCAGTGGTTTCAGGACCCTATGGGGAAGGAAAAAGGGAGAGGCCAACACTAGGTCACAAGCAAGATCTACGTCACAAATATTAAATACACGTGAAACACTGAAAAGTCACATTGTGCTTGTAATGTGCTTTTTTTCGGGAGATACGCATATGCGTGGTGGTACATGGGCCTTGTGGCCATGAACGTGTCCCCTGGTCTCCGCCAGTCCGTGTGCACCTGCTGACCATGGGCTCCGCGGTCAAGAATCCACGGCTGCCTCCCCCAGCACAGTTGCTCCTCTGGAGGGGCTGCCTCTGCGTCAGGGCAGACGGGGTGGGGGATGGGGTGGGGGAGGGCTGTGTGAGCAGTCACTCAGCTCTGACCTGGGTTCCACCTTGAGTGACCTTGGGCACATGCTGGCACCTCGAGTCAGTCCCCCCATGGGGAAAGTGAGAGGTTAAAAGCCCTTTTGAGTCCAGTCTCTCGTGATGGGAAATTCATTTGGTCTTTGCCTCCCTGTAAGATAAGTAGAAACTAAAGTTTCTTTATGCCCATGCTACAGATGGGGATGATAAGGCTCAAAGAAATTAATCTATAGACAGATGTGAGCCTTAAATAAAAGAGGAGAACAGAGACCTCTCCTCTGGGCTTAAAAAAAAAAAGCCTTCTATCTCTGTGTCAGTAATCCATGCTCACTCTAGAGAAAGCAGAAAGTAGCAACAAGCTTTGAATTTCTTAACAGCCACAAGACCTTGATAGCCCGAGAAACACCATTTGCAGAGCCACTGCCAAGTACATTCTGTGGCACCCACACATTTGCTTCATAGCTGCAGTTCTCAACTCATTTGGAATTTAATTGGCTTGAATTGTGACCGAGGTGTCGGCATTTCTAGAAGAATGCCTTTCAGGTGATTGTAAGGTGGAGCCGAGAACGAGAATCTCTGACTTTGATCATTGCTGAAGCGTGGCTCTTCCTTGTCTCCCTTCCTGTACTGCTTCTTACATTTCCACCGTGAGAAATCACCTCCTAAATGAATGTTGTGTAAGTGGCAGTTTCCAACTTTCCAGGAGCTCGGAGAACCCACTGCTTGGGTCCCCTCTCCTGAGACCCCAGTTTGGTGGATGGGTTTTCTTTGCTCTGAATTAGAGGCTTTGTGTGCACTGCAGTCATGGACAACAAAATCATCTAATGACCCTAAATGTTCTGCATTGAGCATGTGGAGGGCCAGAAGTTCTGCTTCAATGGAAAAAAAAATACACCCGTCCCCCCAGTGTTGCTCAAATTAATAAGTAGTATTCAGCCTCAAGCCGGCGCCGTGGCTCTCTAGGCTAATCCTCCGCCTGAGGCGCCAGCACCCCGGTTCTAGTCCCGGTTGGGGTACCGGATTCTGTCCCGGTTGCTCCTCTTTCAGTCCAGCTCTCTGCTGTGGCCTGGGAGTGCAGTGGAGGTGGGCCCTGCACCTGCATGGGAGACCAGGAGGAAGCACCTGGCTCCTGGCTTTGGATCAGCACAGCGTGCCAGCGTAACAACCATTTGGGGGGTGAACTAATGTAAGGAAGACCTTTCTGTCTGTCTGTCTCTCATTGTCTAACTCTGCCTGTCAAAAAATTAATAATCACAATATTGAGCCTCATTGTTGGCACCTTGCTGTACCAGCCTGGGCGGGGAAAGCTGCCTCAGCCTCCGTTTTTACTGGCCCCTGCTCTTTCCCTCTAGGTGACTTACAGGGCCCAGAAAGACATGACCAGGAGTGCCATCTCCAAGATGGCGCTGGTGTGGGTGGCAGCATTCCTCCTGTACGGGCCTGCCATCATCGGCTGGGAGTACATGGCCAAAAGCAGCATCCTGCCCCAGGGGGAGTGCTACGCTGAGTTCTTCTACAACTGGTACTTCCTCATGACGACTTCCGTCATTGAGTTCTTCACCCCCTTCATCAGCATCACTTACTTCAACTTGAGCATCTATACCAACATTCGGAAGCGCACTTCCCTGAGGAAGGCCAACACTGGCCCCAGCCATGACAGCTTGGAGATGGACTTCCAGAGGAGGCAAAACAAACACTTCATATTTTTCAAGTCAGCTGAGAGGACAAGCCAGAAGAGAAAAGACCAGGACATCCCCCTTACACACAAGGGGTCTTCCTTGGGTGTTTGCAGGACTCAAGATTTACCCCCTCTCCAGGTGGACCATGGAATGAGAGCAACCCAGTGGTGGCAGAACCACTACAGGGCAGACAAGGTCTGCAATGCCCCAGGGCAGCTGGACCTCCGCAGCACTAGGGCCAGCCGCCTGCAGCTCTCCCGGGACAAGCGAGTGGCTAAGTCGCTGGCCATCATCGTGTGTGTGTTCGGCCTGTGCTGGGCTCCCTACACTTTGCTGATGATCATCCGAGCTGCCTGCCATGGGACATGCATCCAGCACTCTCTCTATGAAACATCCTTCTGGCTCCTCTGGTTGAACTCAGCTATCAACCCTGTCCTGTATCCACTGTGCCATGTGAGTTTCAGAAAAGCATTCATCAAACTGCTGTGCCCTGGGAAGGCCAAGATCCACCCTCATATGTACGTGTGACAGATATGCTTCCTGGGCCAGATCATCTAAACTTCTTGTTCTCCGAAAGTCAGTAAAGGCTTCCCTAAATCACTCCCACTCACTTCATCTTGTCTTTGCCCCAAGGAGACATGGCGCCCATAGCAAAAGCAAGTGAAGGCATGGGCATCTGGCACTGTGGTTAGGAAAAACTTGGGACACCCACATCTTGTATTACAGTGCCTGGGACTGAGTCCTGCCTCTGCATCTGATCCAGCCTCCTGTTAGTGTGCATGCTAGGAGGCAGCAGATGATGGTTTAAGTACTTAAGTCCCTGTCCACCCATATGGGAGAGTTCGGTTGAGATCCAGGCTCCTGGCTTTGGCCTGGCCCAGCCCCAACTGTCGAGGGCATTTGCAGAATGAACCAGTGAATAGATCTCTGTTTGTCTGCCTTTCAAATAAATAAAAAGTATTTTTTAATAAAAAGAATAAATGAAACAAGTTCTTGGAAGTACTGCATGTTTAAAAAGTCTGGAATTGATGTGTAGGCTTAGTTATTCTAAGAATGGTGGCTGATAATGGCACAGCGCACAGTGAGTTAAAGACCTAGCCTGCAGTGCTGGCATCCGATATGGGCGCCCGTTAGAGTCCCTCCCAGCTGCTTCACTTCCTATCCAGCTCCCTGCTAATGTGCCTGGGAAAGCAGTGGAGGAAGGCCCAAGTGCAAGGCTCCTGCACCCACATGGGAGACTCAGAGGAAGCTCCTGCCTTCTGGGTTCGGTTGCGGCCATTTGGGGAGTGAACCAGCAGATGGGAAACCTCTCATGGCCAGCACCGCGGCTCAATAGGCTAATCCTCTGCCTGTGGCGCCGGCACACCAGGTTCTAGTCCCAGTCAGAGCGCTGGATTCTGTCCCGGTTGCCCCTCTTCCAGGCCAGCTCTCTGCTGTGGCCCGGGAAGGCAGTGGAGGATGGCCCAGGTGCTTGGGCCCTGCACCCCATGGGAGACCAGGAGAAGCACCTGGCTCCTGGCTTCGGATCAGTAGCGGTGCGCCGGCCGCAGCAGCCATTGGAGGGTGAACCAACGGCAAAAGGAAGACCTTTCTCTCTGTCTCTCTCTCTCACTGTCCACTCTGCCTGTCAAATAAATAAATAAAATAAAAAGAAAAAAGAAAACCTCTCTGTGTGTACCTCTCTGTAACTCCATCTTTCAAAATAAATAAATAAATAATTAAAAAAAAAAAATGGTGGCTGGAAGCACAGGGGTTATCTGGGCTTGTTTGAAATCTCGGGCCCAAGCAGGACCTGCTGAACATCAGCATCTGCACCTAACAAAGATCCCCAGGTGATCTGTATGTTTAATGAAGTTTGAGAAGCATGGATCCGGGAGATGTGTAGGAGATACAAATGGTTGAGAAAAACAGTTGTATAGTACTTCATCTCCTGTGCAGATACCTTATTTAAGGCTTAAAATCACTGCTACTCAGGTTTGTATTAAATTTGTGAAATCTGCACACACTACCCTATTTGTCAGTTTTGCTCCTTGATAAGGCTCACCAGTTGAAACTGACTGAACTCTTTTTTGGTAGTATGTGGTAGTACCCTAACACTTTTGTGGATATGAACATAATGAAGGACAGTAAGGCTTAAAAAAAGAAATGATACAATCTGGTTTTACAAAATATATCAGATTTTATGTTTACAAAAACATAGCAAATACACACCTTTTTTTTCTTTTAATTTGAAAGAGAGGAGAGGCAGAGAGAGAGAGAGCGAGCAAGAGAAAGAGAGGTCTTCCATCCGATGGTTCACTCTCCAATGGGTCGCAACAGCTGGAGCTGCGCGAATCCGAAGCCAGGAGCCAGGAGCTTCTTCCAGGTCTCCCATGCGGGTGCAGGAGCCTAAGGATTTGGGCCATCTTCTACTGCTTTCCCAGGCCATAGCAGAGAGCTGGATTGGAAATGGTGCAACCGGGTCTTGAACCAGCACCCATATGGGATGCTGGCACTTCAGGCCAGGGTGTTAACCCACTGCACCACAGTGCCGGCCCCATAGCAAATGTGCACCTTTTAAATGCAAGAAATTCTGCCTAATGGTCATGGAGACTCCAAAGGTGTCCTTGTATTTGCATTTAGCTCTCTCTGCTGAGTGCAAATAGACTTTATTAAGTCGCAGCCTAAAATTTTACTTAGCCGTAGGGATGTGGATAGGCAGGTCACCAGTAGATGAGAAGCCGAGGACTGCCAGCAGTACCTGCTGACGCGAGCACAAGCTCCATCCCCTGTTGTGTTCACCAGCTGGAAGTATCCAACCTGACTGGGTCTGGCACACCCGTTCCCCATCGTACACTTGAGCCTCAGTTCCCACCATGCAGGAGATGCCATGTCACTTTCTAGTGATAACCACGTGTATGCTTCAGCCCTGTGTGGAGATACCATGACATGTCAGAGATCCCAAAAAACACACACAAAAGCAGGCAGTACTCGAACCCCACCCAAACTCCTCCTTCTTTGAATATTCAAATTTTGGACCTGCCCTGGGCACCACCCCCAACCTTTGACAACTCCAACTTTGGTGGGGGCATCAGCCCTTCCTTCCTCATGAGGAGGTTGCCACACACTCACGTATGAGTGTGTAGTATTCCTTTCAACAAATTTTGCTTTCCTGTACACCTTGGGTTCTTCTCTTGCAGAGACAAGGACTTGGATCAAGCCCAGCCAGGACTGAGTACCCCTCAACAGCAGCGAGGATTTCTTACCAAAGCTAAACACTACCATGAGTGGTAAAATACGCAGTCCAGCTCCAGATTTTGGAAGCACAGCAGTTTTATTGATATACTGCGAGGTGACCAAGAGACAGGAACAGCAATACGAAATCTATCCTAGCCCACTGAATTAACACAAGGCAGGAAACTTTTGTCTTTCATCAAATCTACACTGTAGGTAACTCAAGTGTACAGCAAATGTGTAGGTCCTGGCAGCTGAATCGGCATCTGCTGTGCATCCTTAAGGCATCCCTACAGGACCAACTGTAGCAAACAGAAAGGCCTCCTTCCCCAGATTTTCCACCCAACACCTCTCATTTACATTCCGTTGTTTGGGCTCCCCGTCATCAGACAGTTCTATTCAGAAGTGCTTTCAACTCCATTCTACTTGAACTTTATTACTTTGGGTTCTCAGAATGAGAGTGAAAATGTAATGGAAGACCCCACTGCAATCTAAACTTTGTGTTTAAATCCCCTCTCAGTGCCTATGATGGTGTATTCATTCCTGCTGATCTGTCATATTTCTCAGTGGCTCTGAGTTGCTCATAAGTTTTACAATTGCTCATCATCCTCCTTGAAAGTACTCAGTGATTGAGGCCGGTGCTGTGGCGTAGCAGGTAAAGCTGCTGCCTGCAGTGCCAGCATCCCATATGTGTGCCAGTTCGAGTCTGGGCTGCTCCACTTCCAGTCCAGCTCTCTGCTATGGGCTGGGAAAGCAGTACAAGATGGCTCAAGTCCTTGGGACCCTGCACCGGCACGGGAGACCCAGAAGCTCCTGGCTCCTGGATTCGGATCAGCACAGCTCCTGCTGTTGTGGCCATCTGGGGAGTGAACCATCAGATGGAAGACCTCTCTCTCCCTGCCTCTCTCTGTTAACTCTTGCCTTTCAAATAAATAATCTTTTTTAAAAAAAGTACTCAGTGATGCTAATCAAGTCAAAACACACACACACACACTTTCAGCTGCATGCTATCAGCTTCCTACCTGGCCAGGGCCCTTAATGGTCAGGGCAATGCTGTAGTTCATTAACCTGACCACTGCCAATCTCAGGTCAGGAGCATGAATTTCTAGATGAACAATCAACGATTCTGGTTCCTGAGTTGGAGACAGGGAGGGCAGCAAAGTCCTAACACAGGAGGTATTTCTTGCAACTCATAACACCTTCCCAGATGTGTCCCCTGGTGACTATGCCCAAGTCTTGGGAATTCAGTGCCACTCAGCACCACCAAGTCTGCTCTGCTTCAGTGCTGCTATCCATCTGTGGAAGGATTTTTCCCTCCAGCTTTTAAGTACAGATAGTTTTTTATAATATAAAATAAAAAGTACTAAAACAAAACAAAACAAAAAAACTGGGGTAGCAGATATACAAAATACACAACAGAAATCACCAAATTGTTACAAAAGCTTTCACGTGTTTGGTCAGTTACTATTTACCTCATTCCAGGGATAGGTGTTACAGTGCAATGCCTTAAGCCCTCACAACACTGGCTGTCAGGGTGCCTGTTTGAGTCCTGGCTTCTCTGGTTCTGATCCAGCTTCCTGCTAATGCGCCTGGAAAAGCAGCACAAGATGGCCCAGGTACCTGTCTCCTGCCACCCATGAAGGAGATCTGGATGGAGTTCCTGGCTCCTGGCTTTACCTCAGCCCAGACCTGGCTGTTGTGGCCATTTAGGGAATCGACCAGACAGTGGAAGATCTCTGTCTATCCCTGTTACTCTTTCAAAGAAATAAATCTGCACATGATATTTTTAAAAAATATTCACCTCATTCCAGACAATTAAAGAGTTTAACTTATTGGGTTGTTGGTTCCTGGCTCACTGAGTAGCCTGACTGGCTGGAAGAATGGGACTGCAGGTTAAGTGGAAGCTCAGCTCAGTGTCATTAGGTATGAGGAGGAGGCAAGGAAGCTACCATACCCAAGAAACAAACTGCCAAAACAGGTGTAACTGACAATGGAAGTAGAGGCCAAGGCCAGGTTGAGTCCTGGGGACCTGCCAGTTCCCAGCCTGTCGGTTATTTGTTCTGAGTACAGGAATTCACAGAATCCTAAGACTCCACGATGCCCCAGGCCCCCCGTCATTCTTCAGTGCTCTCCTGGGTATGCCCTTATCCCCGTTTGTAACCCCAGATGCCTTCCCGCCAAACTAAAATTCTTTTTTTTTTTTTTTTTTTGACAGGCAGAGTGGACAGTGAGAGAGAGAGACAGAGAGAGAAAGGTCTTCCTTTGCCGTTGGTTCACCCTCCAATGGCCGCCGCTGCAGCCGGCGCACCGCGCTGATCCTGGCAGGAGCCAGGAGCCAGGTGCTTTTCCTGGTCTCCCATGGGGTGCAGGGCCCAAGCACCTGGGCCATCCTCCACTGCACTCCCTGGCCATAGCAGAGAGCTGGCCTGGAAGAGGGGCAACCGGGACAGAATCCGGCGCCCCAACCGGGACTAGAACCCGGTGTGCCGGCGCCGCAAGGTGGAGGATTAGCCTATTGAGCCACGGCGCCGGCCCAAATTACAAACCAGACTAAAATTCTTAAAGCTAAGGACCATTATCTTGCTTACCTGCATATGCTTAATTATATTTGACATATAGGAGGCACTCAGTTTGTTGTTCAATTTAAAAAAAATCCTAAGCAGTAGCTCTAAAAAATATTAATCTGATCTCTACTTCAATCCCAAAAATGAGCTACTTTACATCCTACACAGAAATATTTTAGCCCTG
The DNA here is from genome assembly GCF_051225735.1 of Oryctolagus cuniculus. Lineage (NCBI taxonomy): Eukaryota > Metazoa > Chordata > Mammalia > Lagomorpha > Leporidae > Oryctolagus > Oryctolagus cuniculus. The sequence goes on from NC_142884.1 coordinate 40,874,176, forward strand.
ACTGGCCCTCTCCTACTGAGCTCAGACTCAAGTATTTTCAAATCATGTCTATTATTTTTCCAGCTAAACTTCACAGAACATGGAAATAAAATGGCATGTGAACCTCTTAATTTATAATCTTATTTATGCAGGGTAAATTACTGCCTGCCAAGGACAGGAAACATTTGCAGGACTAGGAAGTTAACACAGACTTAGTATATGTGCCAGATTTTGATGGCAGTCATTTTGGAAACATGTTCTTTTTAACCTAGCAGTGCTAAAACAACGTGAGACAGATGGTGAGGGGTTAAGTAATGTGGTCATTTGAAAATCTCTGTAAATTCTTTGCTACTTCTCCCCTCAAATTCCCCTTACCTTTGAGTATGGGACAAACTTAAGTGGCTCCATTCTAATAAAAAAGAATTAAGGCAAAAATGACAGGGTGTAACTTTCAAGGTTATGTAAAAAAAAAGGCACTATGGTTTCCTCCTTGCCATCCATCTCCTCTGACCCTCACTCTGAGGAAGCCACTGCCAAGCTGTGCCCTATGGATGGGATCACAGGAAGAACTGAGGCCTCTGGCTGTCAGCCAAGTTAGCAAGAGCTTGGAAGTCAATCAACCCTTCAGGTGACAACAGCCCTGGCCAAAACTGTGATTGCTACCTTATGAGTCATCTTGACCCATAACTACCATCTATGCTATTTCCAAATTTCTGATCTACAGAACTGTGAGATAAACATTTGTTGTTTTAAGATACTAAGTTTGGAGGTAATTTTTTGCATAGTGGGTAATTCAGTCAGTGAGCCTTTCAGAGTGGATGAGATTCATCAGGGCTTAGGAACAGCAGGGAACAAATGACTTAATAAGGCAGATGGTGCCTTATTTAATAAATGATTAAAACCAGAGTTGAATAAGCAAGCTTTGTGAACATATAAGGAAGTCTATGAAACTTCCTAGGATTTCTACTAGCTTCTTTATAAAGCAAGGTGGTATGAAAAAGAAAAGTCCAGAATTGTTAATAGCAACTTTTATTGTTCACTGGTGCAAAAAAAAAAAACAAACAAACATGATAACCGTGATGCATTTCCCATCAAATTTACAATGAAGGTTAAACATAAATCATATAGATCACAAATTTTCTATTTTGTACTACTTAGAATCAAATTATTTTGATAAATATGTCCAGAGGACAACATAGGTTCTGAATGAATGACTGAGTCCATTAAAATACGCAAAATATAGCTTCTGATTTTGACCATGGTGCTTTAAAATTTTCAAACATGCATTAATATATTCTAATTTTAGGGAAAATAGTTCACATGGCCTTATCTTGCAAGTAGGGAAAAGCCGAAGCTGAATTTCACATACAATTTTCCTTTCCTCTAAATTAATCTCAGATTGGACTACAGAACAAAGAGACAGACACCTCTGGGTTAGTACTCCCCAGCAATGAAGAAAATATACACAGTCAGCAATGAAACAGAACAAAACGCAAGGAAAGGGAGCTTCATCAGGAGCTGCGCTATGTGTTGTTGCTGTTTAATGGGTCACACAGATTTTAAATAGCAGATCAGTCATGCTATGTGGGGCGGTCAGACAAACCTGAACACTTACAAAGCCAGTCACTTTATTAAGGTCCTGAAGGTGAGTGTCCGGAGGTGCTGGGTAAAACACATCACAGGTTAGAAACGGGAGACCTACCTCAGCATTTCTGGAAGGCACAATCTATGGAAGGGAAACCTAGTATAATCAGATCCTTACTGGATGTACATGGGAAGGAGTATGATGAACTGTTTCGTTTTAAAGGATGAGCCCTTCATAAATTGGCCCCTCAGATTCTGGTGATTCCCGCCTCAAGCGCAAATGCTCCAGTGTGTTATGAAAATGTTTGTTAATCTGCTCTGTTTCTTCACTGGACTCAAGATTTGGGAGGTCTTCTCGAATCTTTTGGATAAGCTGGTTCAAAACCTGAATTGTTACCTAGAAAAGAATACATATAACTATGATCAAGCATGTACAAACAAAAAGGATGATTTAATACAACTGTTTTGAGAAGGTATATTACTCTCATCAATTACCTTAGTAATTATGAAAACATGACCCTCGTCTGAACACAACTATTGGCTATTCCTCAATCAATAAATATCTTAACATACAGAGTAACAAGATCCAGCAAAAGAATAAAAGCAAAATTTCACTTAATCAACAAATTTTGACAATACATACTGCTAAAAGAATAATGCATTTAGGAAGTATCTGAAACCAGTACAAGATGACAGATCAGCCTATTTGGCATTTGTAAATTTTTCTGCATTTTTTCAAAATGGACAAGGATTATTTCTATAATTGGAAACAAAAGAGATGAGAATTTTCTTCACATATTAGTTCTTCCACTAGAGTGATGTAGAAGAAAAGGATGAAAGAAACCAGTAGGTGGACTCTGCCACCTCTGGCCCTCATAACCGAACAGAATACACTTTTGTATGTGTCAAGTCTCCTAAGAGCAGCAAGGGGAAACTTTAGTCCTAACAACACTTAAAAGTTCACTTACCGCATCATTTTCTTTTTCATAAAAATAGATATATCTGTTTAGAATTTCTATAAAAAGCTGCACTTGAAGAGAGGGGTCCATGCACTGATTCGCTATTTTTAGAGCTTTTTTTAGGCACTCCATTACCCTCTTGCCTCCATGAAGCTAAAAATGAAAGGGCAGGAAGTTATCAAAAACATTAATGAAACAAACGTCCTATTTTCACAACACTACAGTGCTCTTTCTTGTTTTAACCAAATTTAAATCCTCTTCATTATTCAAGTATACTGCTTTATTTTAAAATTAAAAACAGGGGCCAGAGTTGTGGTACAGCAAGTTAAGCTGCCACCTGTTACTCTGTCTTCCCATATGAGCGCCAGTTCAAATTCCAGGGCTACATTTCCAATCCAGCTCCCTGCTAATGCGCCTCAGAGAGCAACAGCAGATGACCCAAGTGCTTGGGCCCCTGCTACCCACTTGGGAGACCCACATGGAATTCCACACTCCTGGTTTCAGCCTAGCCCACCCCAGCTGTAGAAGCCATCTGGGGAGTAAACCAGCAGATGGAAGATCAAACTCTCTCTAACTCTGCCTTTCAAATAAATAAAAATCTTTAGAAATATTAATGAATTAAAACAGGTTGTGATATAAAATATATGCTCAATATCCTCAAAACAGAAGCTTTACCACAGGATGAGATTGTCTATATGTTACTGTCGACTTCCTTCCTTTTTTCTTTTCTTAAAGTATTTATTATTTATTTGACAGGTAGAGTGGACAGTGAGAGAGAGAGACAGAGAGAAAGGTCTTCCTTTTTGCCATTGGTTCACCCTCTAGTGGCCGCCGCGGCTGGCGCACCGATCCAAAGGCAGGAGCCAGGTGCTTCTCCTGGTCTCCCATGGGGTGCAGGGCCCAAGCACTTGGGCCATCCTCCACTGCACTCCCGGGCCACAGCAGAGAGCTGGCCTGGAAGAGGGGCAACTGGGACAGAATCTGGAGCCCCGACCAGGACTAGAACCTGGTGTGCCGGCGCCGCTAGGCGGAGGATTAGCCTATTGAGCCGCGGTGCCGTATTATTTATTTTATTTGAAAAGCAAAATTACAGAGAGAGAGAGACAGAGAGTGAGCTTACATCCACTGGTTCACTCCCCAGATGGCTATAACAACCAGGGCTGGACTAGCCCAAAGCCAAGAATTAGTAGCTTCATCCAGGTCTCTCATGTGGGTGGTGTGAGCCCAAGCACTCAGGCCTTCTGCTGCTGCTTTCCCAGGTGTGTTAGCAGGGACTCAAGCCAGCATCTGTATGGGATGTCAATGGTACAGGCAGTGGCTTAATCTGCTATGCCACAACGCTGGCTCCTCTACTTCCTTTCACAAAACAATGTCGTTTTCTTTATGAAATTTCCAAGTACTCCAGAGCACAAGCCCACAGCAACAATCCTACCTCCCAAAACATGGTCAGGGTGACCTACCTCCTCCCCATTTTTGTCTGTGTTTCTACCAGACCAGAAGAGATGTGCACAGGTGCTCACAGCTCGGCCTTGATCAGGTTTCTTGAGAAGTTTGGATGCAGAAAGTGCACACTGAGTCCTCAAGGGCTCATGATTCTCTTCACTGAAGCACTTCATCCTCTCAAAAGTACCAATGATCAAGGTGATGGCAGCCAGCTGAGCTTTGGAATCACTGATTTCATCTTCATACAGAGAAAATGCCTGGTGGACACAAAACAGCAAGAACTTTTAGGGACCAATCATCCACTCCAGCATTTTCCTAAGTTCTTCCCACGAAAACCCCATCCAATGGCACTTTAAAAAAAAAAAAAAAAAAAGATTTATTTATTTATTTGAAAGGCAGAGTTACAGATATAGAGAAGGAGAGACGGAGAGATCTTCGATCCACTGGTTCACTTCCCAAATGGTTGCAACAGCCAGGATTGAACCAGGCTGAAGCCAGGAGCCAGGAGCTTCCTCTGGGTCTCCCAGGTGGACGCAGGGGCCCAAGCACTTGGATCATTCTCCACTGCCCTCCCAGGCACACTAGGAGGAAACTGGATCAGAAGTAGAGCAGCCAGGATGGGAACCAGCACCTATATGGGATGCCAGCACTGCAGGCTGGGGCTTTTAACTTGCTGAGCCACAGCGCCAGCCCCATGCAGGCATGTTCTAAAGGCTCCTTCATATCAGAACATATCCTTCATATCGTCTCCTGGAGACGACAGGACACAGCTCTGATGGGAAAGAGGTTGACAAATTACAATAAAGAACACTGCTCCACCTTTGTTTAACAAAGAGTTTCCAAAATGAATTGAGATAAAGGAACTTTCTCTCCATGAAGCAATTTTACTATGACTCCCATGGAAATCTTAGATCTCATCATACCCAGGAACTGATCAATTTTGCTGCTCCGTACTAATCAATATGAATATATTAGGAGGTTCCAAGATAGTGGGAAAGCAGAAAGTAGTTAATTCAGTGAAGAGTAATTCCATGTGCATTACCGCCATAACTACAAACAAGTGACTGAAGTCAGCAAAACTGATTACTAGACAACCAGAAAGGAGAACAGGTCATCACCTGGGACATAAATTCATATGCTACTGTCTCATGATTTTCAAAACCAATTTCTCCAGCAGCAAGTGCTCCTTGAAGAAAAAGTCTCAAGGGTAATTCTGCCAGCTCTGCTTTTATCAAAGCACTGATAGTCTGGTGAGCAAATGAAAAAATCTTCTGGCATTTCTTTTCCCATTTGTCATCCTGAAATGAGAAAATATTTTAGATTACCTTAAGTTCACAATATCCATTTCATTTAAAGTTTTCATAGAAAAAACAGTAAAAGTAGTAAATCCAGCCCACAGTCCTGTCATTTTCCTTCCTTCTCACCTACAAATCACACAAATCAAGCAGGACATCTTCTCAAAACATCCATTTGAGGTTATCACCTTTGTAATGTTTATATATATTTGTTTTTTCTTATTAAGAAAAGCAATGCATTCCCAAATTGGAGAAAGCAGGCAAATACACAACAGAACTTTCAAAGTTAAAATCATCTCTAATCTACTACCTAGTGGTAATCACTATTAACATTCTAATGGTGGGGCTAGTGCCAGTTATAAATTCTTAAAAGTTGATTATTAGATCTTAAAAAGATCTTTAAGGGGGCAGTGCTGTGGTGTAGCAGGTTAAGCTGCCACTTGCAGTGCTGGCATACCATACGGGCACCAGTTTGAGTCCTAGCTGCTCCAATTCCAATCCAGCTCCCTGCTTATGTGCCTGGGAAAGCAGTGGAAGATGACCCATGTGCTTGGGTCTCTGCCACCCATGTGGAACACCCAGAAAAAGCTCCTGGCTCTTGGCTTTGGCCTGGCCCAGTCTCAGCTGTTGCGGCCCTCTGGGGAGTGAACCAGTGGATGGACGATTTCTCTCTCCCTCTCTCTCTTGCTCTAACTTTGCTTTCAAATAAATAAAATCTTCAAAAAACAAAAACAAAACAAAAAAGATCTTTAATTACATATTGCCATTTTTTAGAAAACTAGTAATCCACATTCTACCACTGTTGAATGAGGGTGAATTCTCATTATACCATTTCCATTGTTTCCATATTGTGGTCATTGTGAATAATGCTGCAGATACAGAATATAGATAACTCTTTGAGCTCTAATTTCATTTAAATCCAGAAGGAGGATTGCTGGAACATATGGTGATACTATTTTTGATTTTTTGAGGAATCCTCATGCTCTTTTCCACATAGGTTACTTCAATTTACAATCTCAACAACAGTGTTCACAGGGTTTTTCCACATCCTTGTCATTTCTTATGTTTTTCACAGTAGTCATCCTAACACGTATGAGGTGATTTTTCCCTGTAGTTTTTTTTTTTTAATATTTTATTTATTTGACAAGTAGAGTTACAGACAGTGAGAGGGACAGACAGAAAAAGATCTTCTGGTTCACCCCCAAAATGGCTGCAACAGCTGAAGCTGAGCTGATCTGAAGCCACGAGCCAAGAGTTTCCACCAGATCTCCCATGTGGGTGCTTTCCCAGGCCATAGCAGAGAGCTGGATAGGAAGAGGAGCAGCCGAGACCAGAACTGGTGCCCATATGGGATGCCAGCACCACAGGTGGAGGATTAACTACTGTGCCACGACGCTAGCCCCTCTCCTTGTAGTTTTGATCTGCATCTCTCTGATGATTAGTGAAGTTGGACACCTATTCATACATCTGTTGGCCCTTTCTATGTCTTCTTTTGAAAAATGTCTACTTAGATCCTTTGCCCACTTTTCAGTCAGGTTATTTGTTTTCTTATTATTCGAGTCCCTCAGATATTTTGGATATCAACCCCTTTTCGGATATATAGTTTGGGAATATTTTCTCCCATTCTGTGGTTGTTTCTTTAGTCTGTTGATTCCTCTGCTGTGCAGAGGATTTTTTTTTAAAATCATTTATTTTTGAAAGTCAGAGTTAAAGAGAAAGAGGGAAAGACAAAGACAGAGATCTTTATTTATTTTTTGACAGGCAGAGTTAGACAGTGAGAGAGAGAGACAGAGAGAAAGGTCTTCCTTCCATTGGTTCACCCCCAAAATGGCTGCTACAGCTGGCGTGCTGCGCCGATCCGAAGCCAGGAGCCAGGTGCTTCCTCCTGGTCTCCCATGCGGGTGCATGGCCCAAGAAGCTGGGCCATCCTCCACTGCCTTCCCGGGCCACAGCAGAGAGCTGAACTGGAAGAGGAGCAACTGAAACAGAATCCAGTGCCCCGACCAGGACTAGAACCCGGGGTGCCAGCGCTGCAGGCGGAGGATTAGCCTATTGAGCCGCGGCTCCAGTCCAAGACAGAGATCTTCAATCTGCTAGTTGATGCCCCAGATAGCTGCAAAGGCTAGGACTGGGCCAGTCAGAAGCCAGGGGCCACAAACTTCATTTGGGTCTCCTATATTCATCTGCTTCTTTTCCCAAGCCATAAGCAGGGAGCTGGATCAAAAGTGGAGCAGCTGGGACACGAATCTGAGCCCATCCGCATGGGATGGTGGTCTCACAGGTGGTGGCTTTACCAGCTATGCTACAATGCCAGCCCCTATGCTTTTTAATTTAATGTGGTTCCACTTACTTATTTTTTATTTTATTGCCTGTGCTTTTAGTATCACATCCAAAAAAATCATGGCCAAGACCAGTGTCAGAGTTTTCCCCTCTGTCTTCTTCTAAGAGTTTTATGGCTTCAAGTCTTACATTTAAGTCTTTGATTCATTTCAAGTTAATTTTTACCTAATGTAAGAAGAGTCCAACTCTAGATTCCTCTGCATGTGGATATCTGGTGAGGACTACCCTTTCCCTATTGTGTATTCTTATTGTGCTTATCAAAGATAAGTGGTCTAGTGTTATATGATTTTCTTTCTATTTTTTAAGATTTATTTGTTTATTTGAAAGGCAGACTCACAGAGAGAGAGGCAGAGGCAGAGAGAGATCTCCCATTCCCATTTACCCGTTCACTCCCCCAATAGGTTGCAATGGCCAGGACATAGCCAGGCCAAAGCCAGAAGCCAGGAACTCCATCTGGGTCTCCCATGTGGGTGCAGGGGCCCAAATACTTGGGCCATCTTCTGCTGGTTTCCCAGGTGTATTAGCAGGGAGCTGGATAGGAAGTGAAGCAGCCAAGATTCCAACTGGTATCAATATGGGATACCAGTACTGCAGGCGGTAGCTTTACCTGCTACACCACAATACCAGCCCCAGGATTTTATTTCTAAACTTAGTACTGTTCCATTGGTCTATGTGTCTGTTTTTATGCCAGTACTATATTGTTTAATTATTATACTTTGTAACATAAACTAATTGCTATTTTTTAAAAAATATTTTTGTGTGTATTGTTTTTAATGTTTATTTTGTATGTGGATATCCTGAAAAGCAGAAAGGGAGAGAGACAGAGAGAGATCTTCCATTCACTGGTTCACTTCTCAAATGGCTGCAATAGCCAGGGCTGGGCCAGGCTGAAGTCTGGAGCCTGAAACTCCACCCAGGTCTCCCATGTGGGTGGCAGGAGTTCAAGTTCACTGTCTCCCAAGATGCATTAGCATAAACTAGATTGGAAGCAGAGTAGCTGCGACTTGAACTGTCAATCCAATGTGGCATATCAGCATCCCAAGAGGCAGCCTAACCTGCTGTGCCACCATGCCCATCCCTAGTTGCTATTTTCAACTGTTAGATCCACAAATACCTATTCATAAAATGACGCTGGCCTAATAAAAATTGGCCCAAAGTTTTTATAACATGCTGGTAGATCTACTGAATAGTTACTCCTCCCCTTCCTATTAAGTTTACTGGGGCTTATTCCTTAACATAAACTTGTCTGTCCTAACTCCAGGTAAGAGATTAAGGTTATTTTCTTCAAAACTACACTACTGAAGACTTAAGCCATGATTCTGTTTGAGGAAGAAATAAATCCACAGAGCCTATGACATCATTCAATTAAATGTTTTAGAAAAAAGTGATCATGCAATGTTGAGCCCTTCCGTTAAGCAAATGCTAATTTCATTTAGCATAAATTTAAATGGGATGCCGGGGCCGCAGGCGAAGGATTAACCAAGTGAGCCATGGCGCCGGCCCCTTAATCTTTTATTTCTAAGTGTGATCCCTCAAATGGTATCTATAAGCATCAGGAAGACTTAACATCGGGTAAGTAAGAAATGAAGGGTTAACTGAAGAGTTAACTGAAAATGGAATTTTATTACATTGTTTTCTATTTTTATATGTTTGAATGCAAAACTAATACACACACACACACACGCAGTGAGGAACGAGGGAAAAAAGCAGTGACATACTGAAAAGTAAACTCACCACTTTAGAATTCTCTTTGTATCGAAAAGCCAGCTGGTAAGCTGCAAACACCAAAGGTGGCAGTGTGAAGCGAATCCGCTGATTTCCGCCAGCTCCAAAATGTTTTCGTGCTGTGTTTAAAATCTGACAAAAACAAATAAGTAAATACATCTTTTATTATACATGATTGATCATTAATTAAAAGGGGCTCTAATCATCATCATTGCCACCACTGTATAAATAAAAACATAGACTAACCCAGGCTTACCACTAGACATTTAGATATTTCCTGTCTTCCGAGTTACCAAAATCACCCTATCAATAGATACTAAACCCATTTCACAAATGAGAAGACCGAGGTTCAGAGGCTGTGTAAACCGTTCAAGGTAGCTAGTCAAGAGCAGAGATCTACTTAAACAGATTTTCATATACCAATGTACAAAGTATAGTAAGAGGACTACATTTAAAAGTAGATTCTAATATTTATTACCTGTGGTACTCTGGGCAAATGATCTCTTGGCTACAAGTTCCATTAGAGAAATAAGGTGGGATGCTTTTCCTCGGGGTTGTTGGGAAATCAAATGACATTAAGTGTTACTAATACCTAGCACAAGGCACATACTCAGGAAACATTGGCTACTATTATATTATTATGATATAAAAATAACTACTTGGGGGCCAGCATTGTGGTATAGCAGGTTAAGCCTCTGCCTGCAAAGCCAGCATCCCAAGTGGGCACCAGTTTGAGACCTGGCTGCTCCACTTCTGATCAGGCTCCCTGCTAATGCACCTGAGAAAGCAGTGGAAGACTGCCCAAGTGCTTGGGGCCCCTGCACCCATGTGGGAGACCTGGAAGAAGACATCCTAGTTTTGACCTGGCCCAGCCTCAGCTGTTGCAGCCATCTGGGGAATGTACCAGCGGATGGAAAATCTCTTTGTGCAACTCTACCTTTCAAAGAATTGAAAATTAATACTAAAAAAAAAAAAGTGGAGCCAGGACTAGAACACAGGCACTCTGAGATATAGGTGTTCCATCTTAAAAAAAAAGCTATATACGGCCAGTGCCGCAGCTCACTAGGCTAATCCTCCACCTGCGGCGCCAGCACCCCAGGTTTTAGTCCCGGTTGGGGGGCTGGATTCTGTCCTGGTTGCTCCTCTTCCAGTCCAGTTCTCTGCTGTGGCCCAGGAAGGCCCTGGAGGATGGCCCAAGTGCTTGGGCCCTGCACCCGCATGGGAGTCCAGGAGGAGGCACCTGGCTCCTGGCTTCGGATCAGCGCAGCACGCCGGCCACAGCGCACCGGCCGTAGCGGCCACTTGGGGGGTGAACCAATGGAAGGAAGACCTTTCTCTCTCTCTCTCTCTCTCTCTCACTGTCTAACTCTGCCTGTCAAGAAAAAATAAATTCAGAAAAATATTAGGACTACTTAAATCAACAGAAATGTCAATCCACTTTAAAAGAGCCACTGTGAAATAAATATTCAATTGTTTCAGAAAAAAACTGTAAGAAAACCAAAGAATTCAAGAAATACTATCTGGAGCCGGCGCCGTGGCTCAATAGGCTAATCCTCCACCTTGCGGCGCCGGCACACCGGGTTCTAGTCCCGGTCGGGGCGCCGGATTCTGTCCCGGTTGCCCCTCTTCCAGGCCAGCTCTCTGCTATGGCCAGGGAGTGCAGTGGAGGATGGCCCAGGTGCTTGGGCCCTGCACCCCATGGGAGACCAGGAAAAAGCACCTGGCTCCTGGCTCCTGCCATCGGATCAGCGCGCTGCGCCGGCTGCAGCGGCGGCCATTGGAGGGTGAACCAACGGCAAGGGAAGACCTGTCTCTCTCTCTCACTGTCCACTCTGCCTATCAAAAAATAAAAAAAAAAAAAAAGAAATACTATCTGGTAAGCTACATGTGGTTGCAAAGCAAATGAACATACACATACACACACACACAATCTCACAGAATGGGGAATCAAAATACTGGAACAGTCATTGTGAGGACACAATACTGACATACAACGTTTGTCACTAGGCCAAGTCAAAGACTACTATCTCACTACCAGCCGAAATCAGCCTCTTACTTCAGACTGATCCTGAAGGAATACAAAAGTGTCAACTATCACAAAGATTGTCAACACATGGCAACATTCAGGACTCATCCTCAAAATGATTTCCATTACATTAGCCAACAGCTTATGTAACCAACAAATGAACTACTTTGTCCAAACAATAATTAAGGAATCAACTGTGCTTTCCCATAATTAAAACTATCTAGTATCAGTTGCAATATATTCCATTCATTTCACAAAGATATACTGAGGACCAACTTTGAAGACAGACTTCATCTGATTGTTCTTAACCAGGAAAAAAGGGTTAAAAGGGAAATTGAATCTTAGTCTTTTACACATTTTCAATGTAACAAGCAAATATAATTTATATTTGCAAACCATAAAAAATAAATAAAACTGAAAATAAAGATGTTTCTTATACTTTAAAGTTTATTTTGATAAGCAACTGAACACTTCTAAAGTAAATACACAGTTGAAAAAGCAAATGAACACAGCATAGTTATGGGACACCCAAGTAAAGGAAGACAGGTTTTGCTGCAGTTCTCAAGAAGTTTTCAAAAGAACCTAGAAACTTGTACCCCAGAGGCTCTAGTGTTTATATGCAAATTAAAAGCCCATGGATGCTATATATCTTCCATTCGGTTGCAGTTCTTTCAAAACCTTCTGGGGCCGGCGCCATGCTGCAGTAGGTTAATCCTCCGCCTGCGGCGCCAGTATCCCATATGGGTGCCAGTTCTAGTCCCAGCTGTTCCTCTTCCAATCCAGCTCTCTGCTATGACCTGGGAAAGCAGTAGAAGATGGCCCAGGTCCTTGGGCCCCTGTACCTGAATGGGAACCAGGAAGAAGCACCTGGTTCCTGGCTTCAGATCGGCACAGCTCCAGGCGTTGAGGCCATTTGGGGAGTGAACCAATGGAAGGTAGACATTTCTCTCTGTCTCTCCCTTCACTGTCTGTAACTCTACCTCTCAAATAAATAAATAAAAAATTTTAAAGAAAAAACCTTCTAAGACCATAAGCTTCATTAAACCATTTTAAGCCTTCTAAACTATGTGACTTCAGAAGGAGGTTATAAAGGGTTATACTAGGTATTAAGTCATACCAAGTACTGCTGATCAGGGTCCTCGGATCGCAGTAAATGAATGAATCGGCCCACAAGGCTCTGCTCATCAGCAAAGTCTTCTGGATCAGGGTCTTCTACAGGTTGATCTGGCTGATCTTGAATCAACGTGGATACTAAATTCATTATGGAATCCACCTATAACACGAGAGGCATAAGAACCCTCCTGAGGTCACACTGTCAACATATGAAGCCACCATCAAAAATATTTCCAAACTAATAATAAAGCAATTCCTTCTTTTGTAAAAAAGTTGATATATGCATGTCAATACACACATATGAGTACTTCAAAAGTCTGTGGGAAAACAGTTAAAAGTTGATTTTTAAATAAATAAACAAAAGTAAAATCTTTTTTTAAAAGTTTATTTTGATGCAAAAAATTTTTGAAAACCATGCACTGTGGCATAGTAGGTTAAGTATCCACCTACAGCACTGGCATTCCATATGGGCGCCAGTTGGAGTCCGGCTACTCTACCTCCGATCAAGCTCCCTGCTGATGGCCTGGGAAAGCAGTAGAAGATGGCCCAAGTGCTTGGGCCCCTGCACCCACGTGGGAGACCCAGAAGAAGCTTCTGGCTCTCAGCTCCCGGCTCCTGGTTCCTGGCTTCAGATCAGCCCAGCTCCAGCCATTGTGGCCATTTGGGGAATGAACCAGCAGATGGAAGACACCTCTCTCTGTCTCTCTGTCTGTAACTCTGCCTCTCAAGTAAATAAATAAATAAATCTTATAAAAAAAAGAAATACATGCACATTTTTTTCAAAATACAAATTTCCACAAAATTCTGAAGAATCATCATATATGGACAAAAAGTCTGTACACAGATGCACCCAATGTTAATTATCAGTGATTATTCCCATTCCCTAATTTTCTAATTCATATAATGAATAAACCACTTGGAATTTTTCTTTAATATTAAGTTATCCTCCCCTCCCATTTCATGTGTCTATGTCTCAAGGTTTCTAAAATGATAACTACATTATCTGTTTCCCTAAAATAGCGTGTTATTATTCACTTACCTGGTCTTGAGATACAATTTCTGTATTATAATCCAGAACATTACTAAGCACATAACAACTCATGCTCTTTCTGGATTCATAGTCAAAGTACTCAAAAAGTGGGTGAAAATGTTTCAATTTCAATACAGTTAAAATATTATTATAAGTATCAACAGGTATCTTCAGAAGTCTGGTGAGCTCCTTTGAAACTGCACTACTGGTAGCAATACTACAAAAAGAAAAACAGAAGCACTTTAGTGAAAAAAAATGGACTTTCTATATATACAAATATATACAAATAGCACTTGTTTTATAAAAATTGAAAAAATTTCATCTATACCTTAAAGGTATAGATGTTTTATAAAAATTGAAAATTTTCATCTATACATTAAAGGTGAGTCAAGTAAATCACACTACCCCAAAATACTCCAATGATCTCTTTCTAAAAGGATAAAAATGTCTATCTAAGCACAAATATTTACTCATCTATTACTGTTCTGTTGATACAAAATAAGATACAATAGTCTCCAACTCAAGAACAAATTGTACTGGAGTTAAGATGACTGTCTAATGGGGGTTGGAAATATCTGACACTCCCAAGGCAACTGCAGGCAGCCCTTGAAATTCAATAAATCTACAGCAGGCTAATTTTTAAGCTGATAATTTTGTATGGCCCATGAATTATGTTATAAATATCTAAATGCCCCTTGGCAGAACAAAGATTCTCCAGCCCTGGTTTAGAATTTTATATATTTTTAAAAATTATTTATTTGAAAGGCAGGTAACAGGGAGAGAAGACAGGGTAAACAGAGAGGGATCTTCCACCCACTGGTTCATTCTCTCAAATGCCTGCAGTAGCCAGGGCTAGGCCAGGCCAAAGCCAGAAGCCTGGAACTCCATCCAGGTCTCCCAAATGGGGGTCAGGGACCCAAATACTGAGGCTTTTACTGCTGCCGCCCAGGATGCATATCGGCATGGTGGGAACTCTATCAGAAGCAGAGCCAGGACTCAAACCCAGGCATTCCGATATAGAATGCAAGCATCCCAAGCACCATTTTAACCACTGCACTAAATGCTGACCTCAATTTTACATCTCTAAGGAAAATATCTTAAGGAGTAGCTTGGTTTCTAGGACAGTCAACAAGTATTATATATTCACAATAAAAAATAGGTAGGAAAAAGAGCCATACAAAACCAGTAATTCAATAGAATAAATATATAAACTATCTCTTCTGCATCAAATGTTGATGACTGGGGCTGCAGCATAGTAGGTTAAGTCTCCGCCTGCAGCACCGGAATCCTACGTGCGCAACAGTTTGAGTCCTGGCTGCTCCAGTTCTGATCCAACTCCCTGCTAATGCACCTGGGAAAGCAGAAGGTGGCTCAAAGTGCTTGGCCCCTGTGCCCATGTGGGAGACCCAGAAGAAGCTCCTGGCTCCTCACTTCAGACTGGCCCCACTCCAGCCATTGTGGCCATTTGGAGAGTGAACCAGTAGATGGAAGACTCTCTCTCTCTGTCTCTGTCTCTCTCTCTCTTTCCTCTCCCTCTCTATAACTCTACCTCTCAAATAAATAAATTAAATCTTCAAAAAAAAAAAAAAGGGGCCGGCGCCGCGGCTCACTAGGCTAATCCTCCGCCTAGCGGCGCCGGCACCCCGGGTTCTAGTCCCGGTCAGGGCGCCGGATTCTGTCCCGGTTGCCCCTCTTCCAGGCCAGCCCTCTGCTGTGGCCAGGGAGTGCAGTGGAGGATGGCCCAGGTGCTTGGGCCCTGCACCCCATGGGAGACCAGGAAAAGCACCTGGCTCCTGGCTCCTGCCATTGGATCAGCGTGGTGCGCCGGCCGCGGCGGCCATTGGAGGGTGAACCAACGGCAAAGGAAGACCTTTCTCTCTCTGTCTCTCTCTCTCACTGTCCACTCTGCCTGTCAAAAAAAAAAAAAAAAAAAACAAAAAAACAACACATACCAAAAATGGATATATTTAAAAAATGTTGATGATTAAGGAAAAGCAGGTTGAATTTAAGAGATTAGCTTATGTAGGAACACTCTATGGAGACAAGCATATCTGGACTTTTACAAGACTTTTAGAGGTTGGGATTGATTTCTAACTATTTCATCTACTTTTACTTTAAAACTCACTTGGGGGAAGTTAAAAAGACACAATTTAATTCCCTCTCAGATTTATTATTCAAGATTTGGACTGTTTCTCCGTTCACAAAAATATGAGAAAGAGCAAAAGAAAAGAGGGTAATAAAAATAAGTAAAAGTAGTTTTCAGAGCAGGTGTTGTTTTACAGCAGCTGCAGCCCTCACTTGGGATGCTCACATCCATATCAGCATGCTGCCTGGAGTCCTTGCTGCTCTGCTTCTTTTCTTTTTTTTTAAAAGATTTTATTTATTTATTTGAAAGGTAGAGTTACAGACAGTGAGGGGGAGAGACAGAGAGAAAGGTCTTCCTTCCGTTGGTTCACTCCCCAGATGGCTGCAACAGCCGGAGCTGTGCCAATCCAAAGCCAGGAGCCCGGAGCTTCTTCTCGATCTCCCATGCCGGTGCAGGGGCCCCAAGCACTGGGGCATCTTCTACTGCTTTCCCAGGCGCATTAGCAGAGAGCTGGATTGGAAGAGAGGCAGCCGGCACTAGAACCAGCACCCATATGAGAGCCAGCACTGCAGGTGAAGGATTAACCTACTGTACCACAGTGCCAGCCCCTGCTCTGCTTTTTTTTTTTTTTTTTTTTTTTTTGACAGGCAGAGTGGACAGTGAGAGAGAGAAAAGTCTTCCTTTGCCGTTGGTTCACCCTCCAATGGCCGCCGCGGCCAGCGCACCACGCTGATCCGAAGGCAGGAGCCAGGTGCTTCTCCTGGTCTCCCATGGGGTGCAGGGCCCAAGCACTTGGGCCATCCTCCACTGCACTCCCAGGCCATAGCAGAGAGCTGGCCTGGAAGAGGGGCAACTGGGACAGAATCCAGCGCCCGGACCGGGACTAGAACCTGGTGTGCCGGCACCGCTAGGCAGAGGATTAGCCTGTTGAGCCGCAGCACCGGCCTTTGCTCTGCTTCTAATCCAGCTTCCTGCTATACCTGGGAAGGTAGTAGATGAAGGCTCAAGAACTTAGGCCCGAGCCACCAATATAGAAGACCCAGATGGAATTCTGTACTCCGGGCTTCAGTATGGCCTAGCCTTGGCTACTGTATCCACTGGTAGGTAAACCAGCAGATAGAAGATATTTCTCTTTCTCTCTCTCCGCCCCCTCTCTCACTGTCACTCTGCTTTTAAAATAAATACATCATTTTTTAAAAAGGAAAGAAATGAGGGGCTGGGGCTGTGGTGCAGAGGGTTAACGCCCTGGCCTGAAGCGCCGGCATCCCATATGGGCGCTGGTTCGAGACCTGGCTGCTCCACTTCCAATCCAGCTCTCTGCTATGGCATGGGAAAGCAGTGGAAGATGGCCCAGGACCTTGGGCCCCTGCACCCACGTGGGAGACCCGGAGGAAGCTCCTGGCTTCGGATCGGCACAGCTCTGGCCGTTGCAGTCATCTGGGGAGTGAAGCATCGGATGGAAGACCTCTCTCTCTCCACCTCTCTCTATCTCTCCTCTCTCTGTGTTAACTCTGACTTGCAAATAAATAAATAAATCTTTAAAAGAAGGAAAAATAGGGGTCGGCGCCGCAGCTCACTAGGCTAATCCTCCGCCTGCGGCACTGGCACCCCAGTTTCTAGTCCTGGTTGGGGCGCCGGATTCTGTCCCAGTTGTTCCTCTTCCAGTCCAGTTCTCTGCTGTGGCCTGGGAAGGCAGTGGAGGATGGCCCAAGTGCTTGGGCCCTGCACCTGCATGGGAGACCAGGAGGAAGCACCTGGCTCCTGGCTTTGGATCGGCGCAGTGCACCGGCCGTGGAGGCTATTTGGGGGGTGAACCAACGGGAAAAAAAGGAAGACCTTTCTCTCTGTCTCTCTCTGTCTAACTCTGCCTGTCAAAAAAATAAAAAAAAAGGAAATAAATGAAAGATTTCCTGATATAGCTGAACTACTGGAAGGTATATGGAAAGGAGAAATATTTTACATTAGGTGAAATTTTGAATAACAGAGAGAAAACAGGAGTGCCTGGCTTGACCCAAGATCAGAAGCAGCAGATTAGGACAGCAAGGGAATTGCTAGGAAGAATGTCCACAGTGACCACTAGAGGATGCCAGAGGTTTACTAAGACAGGATGGTTGAAAAAGATTTAAATAGCGAACAGAATATAGTAATTATTATACTTTCTTTGATGGCATCAAGATCCAAGCTCAAAACAGAAAACTATCTTTAAACTAATTTAATTTCAACACCTTACATATGCATATGCCACTGATTTTTCACAATTTACTCATCTTTAGAAAATCACTTTTTAAAAATATTATTTATCTATCTATTTATTTATTTATTTATGAGAGTTACAGAGAGAAGGAGACACAGAGACAGAGGAGAGAGAGATCTTTCACCCATTGATTCTCTTCCCCAGATATCTCCCAGTAGCCAAGGCTGGACTAGGCTGGAGCTGGGATCTTTTATCTGGGTCTCTCACAGGGGTGGCAGGGATCAAGCACTTGGCCATCATTTGCTGCTGTTCCGAGGTCATTAGTAGGGAGCTAGATCAGAAGTGGAGCAACCAGGACACCAAATGGCACTCATATGGGATGCCAGGGTTGCAGGCAGAGGCTTTACCTAATATGCCACAAGGCTGGCCCCCAGGAAACCAGTTCTTATGGAATTATGACTTGACATAGTTTACTTATCAGTTTAAAAATGAGATCATTCATATATAGAACAGGCTCTAGGAGACACTGGTCCCTAAAGGCTATCTCTGGTCCATGAGTGCCAGTATTTCATTACTGTACACAATCACATAATTGGTTGCTACCTGCCCTGATTAGCATCACGCACGAAAATCTTAACAAATGCTTAAAACAAGACAAATACTAACATTTTAAAAAGCAGTTGAGGAAAAAAAAAGTAATTGAGAAGGAAATTTGGGACCAAAAAAAGTGCTTTATGATGGTTTTTACAAAATGAGACTTTGACTTACTGTTCAAGGTTCAGCTTATTGAATATTTCCACTGTTGTCTCTAAAACTTTATCAACATAGTCCACACGATCAGGGTAACATTTCATGGCAAGATTAATGAGAGAGACTTGTAAAGATACAACATCCTCTGATGGCATGTCTTGTCTAGACTGGAATATTTAGAAAACCATATAATTTATTTCAAAACTATCTACAGCAGAGTTGTTTCAAAGTTTTGAGAACTCAGAAGAAAAGCTAAACAAACCTGTATCACTGTAGCCACCTGCTGTGAAAATATGTCAAAAAGTTTAATATCTGCTGGGATTCCAGGTCCATCTTCACGGTGGGCAAATAAAGCTAATCTAAAAAAGAAAATTTTTATTTTTAAAATAATACAGGGATTTGGGTAGTGGGATCACGAATGACATTTTCTTCTTTATTACTTTTCTGAATTTTCCAAATGTACTTCTCCTAGAACATTAACAAAGGTTGTTAAAAGAGGATACTAAATGTAGCTGATTATTCCCTCAACTTATTTTTATAACAACAGCTTTGCCAATGATATCTTATTTCACTGGCTTTCTTACTTTATACCATACTAAACAGATATCAACAGGCTGATTTCCTCAAACTCTTTGAAGCCTCATTAAGAGATATAGATAGAAATACACTAAAGTGACATATTCAATGGCCTTGATTTAAATGAATAATCTATAAAAGATAAAAAGTACACAGACTATTTAAAAATACTATAGTTTTACTACTATAAAATTTGAAACACAACTAACTCCAAAAGTAATAATGCTTAATTACCACTATTCTAGTGTTAATAAACTATTTTTAAGTAGTATCTTAAGCTATTCAAAATAATGTCTACTCCATTGTTTTTATCTATCACAGTCAACTACATACACATTTTGTTACACACAGAAGACTCACAACTGTCAGAGATAGCTAAGCAACATCACATTCAACACAGGAAAATCCACTTACAAGTACTAACTTCCTTTAAGATTGGGCCACTAAGCCTGCAATTCTGGCTCCCTAAAATTAAATTCATATTTTGGAAAATTCAGTCTCTAAACTAATAACTTAATATACTAGTTTAAAAACATAAACTAAAGGTATTTTCGGAAATAAATCTTTGCTTGGGTTTCTGGCTTCATGCTGACAATGATACATATGCTCTTTAGTAGGACACACATTACATACAACCATGCAGCATGGTTGCCAGGCACTTATTACAGCTATTATCAAAGGCCAAGTTTTATAATTTTAACTAATCAAGACCAGTGGCTTAAAAAAAATAAAAACTTAAATGTGATACACTAAACTCATTAGAAAATTTAAAGTTCTATAAGAAAATGTGGTAACAGTGATTAATTTTAGTTAACCTTAATTCTTAAACTATATGTTATGTCTACCTAGTAAAGATCCAAAATGAGTCTTCATCCCCACTGAAAGATAATTTGCATCATGGTACAAAAACAAAGTTTATTCTTCAGTGATCTTTGGATTTGTAAGACTAAATGATGGGTATATACAATGTCTGCACATGTCAATGAATTAAAATAGATTAAAAAGTGCTCATTATCTCTACATTTCCTGCACAATTAAATACTCTTACTCACATAGCTGAATTATTTATAGTATAATTACATTAAAATCACTGATATAATAAAGATGTAACAGCAACAAATAATTCACAAAATGTGTTAAATTCATTACTTCTAAGACAGAACATTTGTCTCCAGAGTAGAAAGGTCTTACCTGTCAATTAAAGCAATGATTATGTTTTTCACATTTACATTTTGGTGTAACTCAGCACAGGCCCGGAGAAAAGGATTCAAAGTCTGGAGGTGGAATTCATCAGGAAAAACCTGAAAATCAAAAACACATGACTAACACAAGTAAAAATTAAAAATACTTCACAAAACAGTCTGAACTCACATATGACATTTAAAATTTTATCTGTGGAAAACTTCATTTAAATTTTATTCAATTAAACTCAAGTATGTTATTTTTGAACCTCTCTAAACAGTTGCCCAGATAGAAATATTCCACTAGTTAAACTAAAGTACTCCTACAATTAAGCTAAATCTACTGAGACCTAGAAAACTTGGCGATTACTCTTCCTTACATTTTGGGGAAAAACCACATTAATACAAAAAGAAAAAAAGTTATTTGTTGGAGTAAGGAGAATTCTTTAATCAGAAAAGTTTATTTATTTTCTTTTTTGTCAGGACTTTTTTAAAAATAATGACAGCTATCATGCGCCACACTAAAAAATAAATGTTCCCACCTACCTGAATAATACATTCCATGAGATATTCTTGAGCCAGAGCATCCCTACAATTTACAACTTGTTCCAATATGCCAGTCAAAACAATCTAAAAAAGCAGAGAGAGGGAGGTTAACAAAAAACAATAGAATTTCAAAATCCTAAACTGCTCCTCTAACAATACATTTGAACTACTAACTCAAAAATCATATTTTAGATTTTTCTCACCCATAATTTATTTCTAAATTTTACAATTTTACAAATATTTTAAATACAAAATCCTAGCTTCCTATTTAGTAAAAGTCATATAGAAAAAAGCCCATTTTATCAACTTTTTTTCTTTATGGTTTGTGCTTTTTTGTCTGTACTAAGAAATTTTAATCTAATTCAAGATCATAAAGATTTCTCTATTTTCTCCCAATAGTTTTAGGTTTTAGATTTTAAAATGGATCTCTGATCCATTTTTAAGAGATTTTTTTTACATAGCATAAAGAATGGGTCAAGGTTGAGCTTTTATATTTTTATTCCAAAGCCATGTTTAAAGGTCCCCTTTGGGGTGCTGTGTTGTGGCACAGTGGGTTAAGCTGCTGCCTGTGAAGCCAGCATCCTATATGAGCACCAGTTTGAGTCCTAGCTGCTCTGCTTCTGATCAAGCTCCTTGCTAATGCACCTGGAAAAGAAGTGGAAGGTGGCCCAAGTGCTTGGGCCCCTGCACCATGCAGAAGACCCAGACGGAATTCATGGCTCCTAGCTTCAGTCTGGCCCAGGTCCAGCCATTACAACCATTTGGGGAATGAACCAGCAGATGGAAGATTTCTCAGTCTCTCCCTCACCCTCTAGAACTCTGCCTTTCAAATAAATAAACCTTACAAAAAAAAAAAGTTGCCTTTGCATCTTTATCAAAAATAACTGGTCATATATATGTGGGTCTACTATGGATTATCTAACCTAACAATCAGCAGATCTAGCTCTCTGGCTGTTTTTGCAAATCAAGTTTTAATGGAACACAGCCATGCCTATCCATTTCCATATTATCTATGGCTGCTTTTGTACTGTATCTACCAAGTTTATCAGTTGTAAACAATATGGCTTGCAAAGCCAAAAATATTTACTATAAAGTTCTTCAGTTGAGTCCCACTTTGTCCTTCTTTTGCAAAACTGCTGAGGCTAGTTAGGTTCTTTGTTTCTTCATATACAATTTAAAAAATCAGCCTGTTGATTTCTACCCAAAAAAATGCGGCTGGAAATTTGAATGAGATGATACTAAATCCATAGATAAGTTTAAGGAATACTGTTATCTAGGCAATACTGAGTCTTCTGATACACAAACATGGTATACCTTTTAGTTAATTTAGCCATTTCAAAATGTTTTTCAACGTAAGTTTACTTAGCAAAAGTATTCTTATTTTAAAAATCAGACTTCTTAAAACACAAAAAAAGATGACAAATAAAAAAATATACACCTGTTTATAACGTTCCACATTTACACCTTCCAACTGACTGAGGCGCACCAAATTTGTTCCCACTAAAATTCTCAGTTCTTGTCTTTCTCGTTCTCTTTTTTCTCTATCTCGGCTATGACCCTGATGTTGCATTCGCACCCAGAGCTTGTTCATTTCTGCAAAGTTGAGTAGTACAAAGTCCATAGAATCACCGATATCTCCGGTTGTTTCCTCACTGCAAAGAAATAGTTGAAAAAATCTTTATATGGTATTTAAATTACAGAAACAACTTACTACTATCTCTTCTCCTTTTTTCTATTTCCTTCTTATCTCTTATACACCAACAGTTTATAAAAACCACAAGTTGCTTGGCTTTTTGTTAAATTTCAGGGGAAACAGACCCTTTGCGGGGAAAGTACCAGGAAAAGGACACAGGTCAAGTTTTAAGGGACAAAATTATCTTCCCCAACTCCCCATCCTAGGCCAGGTGGACTTGCTCTTATGGCAATTTCTTTTTAAAAGGAACTGATACACTGACATCAAAACCAGGCAAGGAGGCACGCATTTACACTCACTTCTTATATCAGAGAGTCTAAGGTCAAGTCCTGGCTCTGCTTCCAATTCCAGCTTCCTGCTAATGTATACCCTGGGAGGTGGCAGGCGATGGTTCAAATAGCTGTGTCTGTGTCACCCATATGAGAAACCTGAACTGTTCCGAGCTCCAGGCTTCTGATTGCCCTATCCCAGGCTGTTGCAGGCATTTGGGGAGTGAACCAGCAGATGGGGGCTCTGTCTCTCAAACAAAAAAAAAAAAAAAAAAGACAACAAGAAAAGCTAAAGGCCAATATCCTTGATGAACACAGATCTGCAAAATTCTCAAAATTCGCAAACCAAATCCAACAGCACATTAAAAAGATTATTCAGGGCTGACGTTGTGGTATAGCACATAAAGCCACCACCTGCAGTGCTGACATATGAGTGCCAGTTCAAGTCCTGGCTGCTCCACTTCCGCTCCAGCTCTCTGCTGTGGCCTGGGAAGCAGTAGAAGACGGCCCAAGTCATAGACCCCTGCACCCACGTGGGAGACCTGGAAGAAGCTCCTGGCTTCGGATTGGCTCAGCTCCGGCCGTTGAGGCCATTTGGGGAGTGAACCAGCAAATGGAAGACCTTTCCCTTTCTCCCTCTCTCCCTCCCTCCCTCCCTTTCTCTCTCTCTCTCCCTTTCCATTTCTCCCTCTCTCTCTTTCCCTCTCTCTCTCTGCCTCTGCCTCTCTGTAACTCTGACTTTATTTATTTATTTATTTATTTATCTATTTTTTGAAAGGCAGAGTGGACAGTGAGAGAGAGAGACAGAGAAAAACGTCTTCCTTTTTGCCGTTGGTTCACCCTCCAATGGCCGCCATGGCCGGCGCGCTGCACTGATCTGATGGCAGGAGCCAGGTGCTTATCCTGGTCTCCCATGGGGTGCAGGGCCCAAGGACTTGGGCCATCCTCCACTGCACTCCCAGGCCATAGCAGAGAGCTGACCTGGAAGAGGGGCAACCGGGACAGAATCCGGCGCCCCAACCGGGACTAGAACCCGGTGTGCCAGCACCACTAGGTGGAAGATTAGCCTGTTGAGCCACGGCGCCAGCCATGTAACTCTTTCAAGTAAATAAATAAATCTTAAAAAAAAAAAAAAAAAAAAAAAAAAAAAAAACCTCTTAAAAAGCAGACAGTATCAATCTTTAAAAAAATAAATAAAAATAAAAAGATTATTCACCATGGATCAAGTAGGATGCCAGGAATTCAAGGATGGTGGTTCAACATACACAAATCAATAAACCTAATATACCACATTAACTGGAGAAAACTATGTGATCATTTCAACAGATGCAAAAATAGCATTTGATAAAATTCAACATTCTTCATGATAAAAGTTTTGAACAAATTAGATATAGAAGGAATACACCTCAGCATAATAAAGGCTATAAACATACATAACAAGCCAACAGTTAACATCATATTGAATGGGCAAAGTCAAAGTCTTTCTAAGATCTGGAACAAGACAAAAACACCGAATTTTATTCACCATAGAACTGGAAGTCTTAGCCAGAGTGATTTCTGGCAAGGAAAAGAAACAAAAGACAATCACATTGGAAAGGAGGAAGTCAAACTGTCACCATTTGCATGATATGTTCTTACATAAACCTCAAAGACTCCACCAAAAAACGACTAGAAAAACTAAGTTCAGCAAAGCGAGAGGATACAAAGTCAACATATAAAAATCATTAGCATTGTAATACACCAATAACAAATTATCAGAAAAAGAAATCAAGAAAGCAATCCTGTTTCCAATAGGTACAGATAAAGTAAAATATCTAGGGATAAATTTAATCAAAGAGGTAAAGTCTATAATGAAAACTCTAAACCACTAATGAAAGAAATAGAAAAGAGGTCAGTATGTTGCCAAGCAGGTCAAGCAACATCAGCATCCCCTTTCAGAGTGCCAGTTGTGATTCCAGCTACCCTACTTCCAGTACAGTTCACTGGTAAAGTGGAAGGGCAACTGATGATGGCTCAAGTACTTGGGTTCCTTTCACCTACTTGGGAGCCCCAAATGAAGTGATTGGCCCCTGGCTTCCGCCTGGCCCGACCCTAGCTGTTGTAGCCTTTTGGGGAGTGAATCAGCAGATAGAAGAACTCTATCTCTCCCTCTCTTTGTTGCTCTGCCTTTTAAATAAATTAATCAATATTTTAAAAAAGAAAAAAGCTGAAGAAGATATAAATAAATGGAAAAACACTCATTGTGGAAAACAGTATGGTGATTACTCAAAAAATTACCATATGATCCAGCAAGCCCACTATTGGATATATACCCAAAGGAAATTAAATCACCCTGCCAAGGAGACATCTACACTCTCACATTTACTGTTTGTTTATTTACAACAGCCAAGAAATGGAAGCCTAACTGTCTATCAACTGGTGAATGAAAAAAGAAAATGTGGTACATATACATGATGAAATACTATTCAAACATTAAAAAGGAAAAAATCCTGTTATTTGTAGTATAGAACTGGAGATCATTATGTTAAGGGAAATAAGGTAGAGAAAGACAAGTACCACATGATCTCACTCCTGTGTGGAATTTTAAAAAGATCAATCCCATCAAAGTTGAGTAGTATTCTGGTAATCAGAGGCTTGGGAGAGAAAGGGAGAGGATGGGGTGAGGAAAGGTTGACTAATGGGTACTAAATTATAGAGAAAGAAGTTCTAGTGTTATATGGCACAGTAGGGTAACTATATATAATTTAAGTTAAATTCTTCAATCCAGGGACCTGTCACAATTTCACTAAGTTGTATGAAGACCACTGACAGCTAAGCAACTGCCACTGCTAGGGATAAAAAGTATGGTGGGGGCTGGTGCTGAGGTGTAGGTTAAACTTCTACCTATGATGCTGGCATCTTATATGGGCACTGCTTTGAGTCCCAGCTACTCCATTTCCAATCCACTCCCTGCTAATGGCCTGGGAAAGCAGTAGAAGATGGCCCAAGTGCTTGAGCCCCTGCACCCTCATGGGAGACCTGGAAGAAGCTCCTGGCTCCTGGCTTCAGACTGGCCCAGCTCCAGCCATTGTAGCCATTTGGGGAGTGAAACAGCAAATGGAAGACCTCTCTGTCTCTCCCCCTCTCTTTATGTAACTTTGCCTCTCAAATAAATAAATCTTTAAAAAATAAATAAATAAAAGTATGGTGACTTGGATGCTAGAATATTGCTTAAACAAAAGATAGGGGACTCTTGGAACGGCTATTTTTTTTTTTTTTTAGTCAATATCTAACTTGTGTACACATAATTAAAACCACATATTCGGGGCTGGCGCCATGGTATAGCAGGTAAAGCTGTCACCTGCAGTGCCAGCACCCTATATGGGTGCCAGTTCAAATCCCAGATGCTCCTCTTCAAATCCAGCTCTCTGCTATGGCCTGGAAAAGCAGTAGAAGATGGCCCAAGTCCTTGGGCCCCTGTACCCGCTTGGGAGACCCAGAGGAAGCTCTTGGCTTCAGATTGGCACAGTTCCAGCCATTGTGGCCAAATGGGGAGTGAACCAGCTGATGGGAGACCTCTCTCTCTTTCTCTCTATACCTCTGCCTCTCTGTAACTCTGCCTTTCAAAGAAATAAATAAATCTTAAAAAAAAAAAACCTGCACATTCTAGACTGACCAGCAGCCCATAAACTACAAAAACCAGCTGGTTCATGGAAAATGTTAAACATTACTTATACTATATTATTTGATCCTAAGTATAATTTTTAAATTTAACCAATTTTAAAAGCCATACTTTGGGCCCGGCACTGTGACGCAGCAGGTTAACGTCCTGGCCTGAAGCGCCAACATCCCATACAAGCGCCAGTTCTAGTCCCGGCTGCTCCTCTTCCAATCTAGCTCTCTGCTATGGCCTGGGATAACAGTAGAAGATGGCCCAAGTCATGGGCCCCTGCACCCACGTGGGAGACCTGGAAGAAGCTCCTGGTTCCTGGTTTCGGATCGGCACAGCTCCGGCCATTGCGACCATCTGGGGAGTAAACCAGCGGATGAAGACCTCTCTCTCTCTGTGTCTACCTCTTTCTGTAATTCTTTCAAATAAATTTTAAAAAAAATCTTAAAAAAGCCATACTTTAAAAGACTATTTAACATATTGGGAAAACACTTTCATTATATTAAGTGAAAAAAGTAGGTTCATGGGGCTAGCGCTGTGGCATAGTGGGTAAAGCTGCCGCCTGCAGTGCCAGTATCCCATATGGGAACTGGTTTGAGTCCCAGCTGCTCCACTTCCGATCCAGCTCTCTGCTATGGGCTGGGAAAGCAGTACAAGATGGCCCAAGTTCTTGGGTCCCTGCACCCACATGGGAAACCCAAAAGAAGTTCCTAGCTCCTGGCTTCAGATCAGCCCAGCTCTGGCCATTGAGACCATTTGGGGAATGAACAAGAGGATGGGAAGATCTCTCTCTGCCTCTGCCCCTCTCTCTAACTTTGCCTTCAAATAAATATATAAATCTTAAAAAAAAAAAAAAAAAGGAAAAGAAAAAAGTAGGTTCTAATAATCCAAAGACATAATTTGCTTTGAATCATACCATATATACTGATGAGTTCTTTATCACAAAGGAAATCTAAATACAAATGCCACCAACAGTTAACTGACAGTGGAGAAATTATTGATATTAGGCTGGTGCCACGGCTCATTAGGCTAATCCTCCGCCTGCGTCACCGGCACCCCAGGTTCTAGTCCCAGTCGGGGCGCTGGATTCTGTCCCGGTTGCTCCTCTTCCAGTCCAGTTCTCTGCTGTGGCCTGGGAAGGCAGTGGAGGATGGCCCAAGTGCTTGGGCCCTGCACTCGCATGGGAGACCAGGAGGAAGTACCTGGCTCCTGGCTTCAGATCAGCGCAGCGCACCAGCCGTAGCAGCCATTTGAGGGGTGAACCAAAGGAAGGAAGACCTTTCTCTCTGTCCCTCTCTCTCACTGTCTAACTCTGCCTCACTGTCTATAACTCTCTCTCTGTCTCTCTCTCTCACTGTCTAACTCTGCCTGGCAAAAAAATAAAAAATAAAAAAATAAATTATTGATATTTATTTTCTTATTTCTGTACTCTAATGTATTTTTTATATATTCTATAACAAAAAACACCACTAAATTAGGAAAAAGATACTTACTCTGTTGGCTCTCCTTCGTCAGGTAAGATGTTTCTAGTACATTGAAGAAGATAATTTCGAAGAAATAAACCCCTTAAGGGATGTTGCACACCACGGCACATTTCTACCAAATCTTTTAAAATGTCTTTCCTGGATTGAGGAAATGACTTGACATATACAACTCCAACTGTGATCAACAGATAACTGGAAGAATTATGAAAAAAATATTTGATTAGAAACAAAACATTCATGGGCTGAAATTGTAGTGTCATCGGTTAAACTACTCTCTGGCTGCTCCACCTCCAATCCAGCTCCCTGCTAATGTACCTGGAAGGCAGCGGAGGATGGTCCAAGGGCTTGGGCCCCTGATACCCACATGGGAGACCAGGAAGAAGCTCCTGGCTTGGCCTACCGCAGCCCTACCCCTTGTAGCCATCTAGGGAATGAACCAGTGGATGGAGGATCTCTATCTCTACCTCTCTAACTCCACCTTTCAAATAAATAAAATACACCTTTGAAAAAAAAGAAATAAAGTGTTCAAATCAAGAATTTGATTAGGTTAAAACACATGAATATAAAATAAACAAGACAGGAACTGTGTTGTTTTATTCTGCATGATTAAACATTTTATTTAAAATACAACCACTGACTCCTAAAAATAAATATACAGTAGTCTCCTCTTACTCCTGGGGAGATGCATTCCAAGATTCCCACTGGTTGCCTGATACCATGGATAGTATTTATTTCCCATACATACATAACCATAATAAAGTATAAAGTTTAATTTAAAAATTATGAATGGAAGCCAGAGCCACGACTCAATAGGCTAATCCTCTGCCTGCGGAGCCAGCACAGCGGGTTCTAGTCCTGGTTGCGGCGCCGGATTCTGTCCCGCTTGCCCCTCTTCCAGGCCAGCTCTCTACTATGGCCCAGGAGTGCAGTGGAGGATGGCCCAAGTCCTTGGACCCTGCACCCCATGGGAGACCAGGAGAAGCACCTGGCTCCTGGTTTCAGATCAGCGCGATGCGCCAGCCACAGCATGCCAGATGCAGCGGCCATTGGAGGGTGAACCAACAGCAAAAGGAAGACCTTTCTCTCTCTCTCTCTCACTGTCCACTCTGCCTGTCAAAAAAATAAAAAAATAAAAAATAAAAATAAATAAATAAAAATTATGAATGGTAAGAATTTAGCAACTAATAAGACAATTATAACATACTATCATAATTGTGATGATATGAAATGCACAATGCCTACAAGATGAGATGAAATTAGGTAAACAACATAGGCATTATGAGGTAGTGTTATAGTACGTAAGGGTTACTTGAATACAAGCATTGCAATGATATAACAGTTGACCTGATAACCAAGACACTACTAAAGACTAATTGGCAGGCAGGTAGCATATATAGCATGGATCACTGGACAAAGGCATGATTCATGTCCTAAACGAAATTTCATCATGCTACTCAGGATAGCACACAATTGAAAACCTATGAATTATTCCTAGAATTTTCCATTTAATATTATCAGACTGCAGATGACTACCAGTAACTGAAACCACAGAAAGAGAAAAACTGGAAGGAAGAGAAGGAGAATGACTACCATATGGATCATCTTTAAGCATATTAGAAACAGAATAGTAGTCAAGATGTTAAAATAGCATGTTCTTTTTTTTTATTTCCAAAATTTCTCAAACATCTATAAAAGTAAATTTGGGGGCTGGGTTGGTTCCCATCTATAACAATGGCATCCCATATCAGAGTGCTGGTTCAAGTCCTTGATACACTTCAGATCCAGCTTCCTGTTAATGTGCCTGGGAAGGCAGAAAAGGATGGCTGCCATACATGTAGAAGATGTAGTTTGAGTTCCTGGCTCTTGGCCCTGGCCTGGCCCAGCTTCAGCAGCATTTAAGGGCAGAACTAGAAGATGGAGGATCTCTCTCTCTGATTCTCTGTCTTTCAAATAAATAAATCTTTTTTAAAAAGTAAAAAATAAATTTACTCTAAAATCTTAAATAGCAGAATATCTACCAAAATGTAAGAAATTAAATAACACTGGCTTTAAAAAATGTTGCTAATTATATAAAGACAAACAGGAAATAAAAAAAAAAAAAAAAGTCCTCGGATTCTTCATTACTTACAGCCTTGGGATAATGTTTCCAGCATACTGTACAAGTTCATAGAGATCTGCCACTTTTCTTCCTTTGGCAAACTCATCTGTAAGGTAGACCTCTAAGTAGTGCAGTTCATCAGAAATAGCCATATCTTTCAATTACGATTAAGGACAAAAACAAAAAAAAAGCCAATCTAAGTACAATTAATTTGTTGGAGTCACTAAACCTAACAGGTATCTATCGTAAATTTTTGTCTTTAAGACAGAGGGCAGACAGAATTTCAGTTGGGCTTTCTCTACTTTAAAAACATACTGTGGTACAGCAGGTTAAGCCACCAACTAGGACACTTTGGATCCAGCTTCCTGCTAATGTGTCTAGGGAAGGCAATGGATGACGGTCCAAGTACTTGGGCTCCTGCCACCAACATAAGAGACCCAGATGGAATTCCTGGCTCATGGCTTCAGCCTGGCCCACATATGGCTGCTGTGGGCACTGAAGAGTGAATTAGTAGATGGAAAAATCCCTCTTTTTGTCACTCTGCCTTTTTTTTTTTTTTTTAAAGATTTATTTATTTATTTGAAGGCAGAGTTACAGAGAGGCAGAGGCAGAAAGAAAGAGAGGTCTTCCTTCTGCTGATCCACTTCCCAATTGGCTGCACCCACCTGAGCTTCAACAATCTGAAGCCGGGAGCTAGGAGCTTCTTCCGGTTCTTCCATGCGGGTGCAGAGGCCCAAGGACTTGGACCATCTCCCACTGCTTCCTGCCATACTATGCTAATGGGTTTTAGAATGGCAAATGATTTAATTCCTTTCCATTTCAAAGTCCCACATGGTAAAATCAAAGCATTAAAAAAACAACCGCCAAACAGCCTCATATCCTTCATGAAGAATTTGAAAACAGATATGACAACTGCCCACTTAAAGAAGTTTAAGCACAGAAAAAGGGAATCCTTAAAGTTTTTCTTTTTCTCATTTAGCACATTTGCATGGAGTACCATTTAATTAAGACAATGAATAATGGAACTCCAGAAAAATATAATAAAAAACAAAAATAGCCTTATCAAGAAATGAGTATAAACTAGGGTAAACATTTGGTGCAGCAGTTAAGACGCCACTTGGGATGTTCACACTCTATGTCAGAGTGCCTGGTCTGAGCCCTGGCTCTTCTGCTTCCTATGCAGCTTCCTGCTAACGTGCACCTTGGAAGACAGCAGATAACGGCTCTAGTACTTGGGTCACTGCCACCACTGTGGGAGACCTGGACTGAGTTCCAGGATCCTGGTTTCAGCCTGGCCCAACCTCAGCTGTTGGAAGCATCTGGGGAATGAACCAGCACACGGAAGATCTCTCTTTGTGTCCATATCTCTGACCTTCAAATAAAATGAAAATAAGTAAAAAATTAAAAGAAAAAGAAGTATAATCCAAATGTTTATTCTTCAACATTCAAAAGATACAAAGTTCATAGTAGCTCTTTGGTGATAACATAGAAGTCCGCAGTTCACCGAGCATATTAGAAGCATGTTTCAGAGCATCCATGAGCTTGTTTTTATCCTGTAAAAATACCAAGAGAATTGATGAGAATGCGTACTTCAAATAAACATTTATCTTGGCTACATAAACCATTTACATCAAAGATTACTTACATAGTTTTCAAAGTACACAGCATTTAAATTGCTTTAATCACATAAAAATCAACCTTAAATAATTTCACCTTCTCTCTACCAAATGAAAAAGATGCACAATTTCTCACCAGGCCTGCAAAGCTTGGTAGGACCTTCATATCCAGAGCTGCAAATTGCCTGGTTAATTCTCATCTTTTCAATATCTAGAGATTAGAAAACTCTATCTGTTAATTCACATTCTACCTGCAATCAAGAGGGCTGGCACACTCATTCTTCCAAAACAGCTACTATCGTAACAAAGGCTCTGTCACAGGTTAAAGACTCTTTGGCACTATCAGGAGTGACTACCCACATAAGCTGGCTTTCCTTCAGTATCCTTCAAATCTTCACAAAACCCAGTATGTCCCACTCTACTCATAAATGAAGACAATTACTTGAGATACAGAAAACTCTACCCATACATAGAAAAAGAAACAAGCAAAAGCATACCCATTTTCTCCATTCCAAGATTATTTTTCTTTCCAAATTTATTTGCAAGGAAACCAATACAGTAAAATACAAACTAAACTCTAGAAATACAATACTAAACTCTAGAAACTAAAGTACTTTACAAAGGTAAAATATCATCATCATTGTGGCCAGCGTAATGGCACAGCAGGTTAAGCTGCCATTTGTGATGCCAGAATCCCATATGCGCACCAGTTCAACTCCCGGATGCTCTACTTTCAAACCAGTTCCCTGCTATGCACCTGGGAAAACAGCAGAAGATAACCTGAGTTATCTTGGGTCCCTGCCACCCATGTGGGAGACCGGATGAAGCACTAGGCTCCTAGCTTCAACCTGGCTCAGCCCTGGTAATTGCAGCCATTTGGGGAGCAAACCAGCGATGACCAATCTTTCTCTCAGTCTCTCCCACTAACTGTATCTTTCAAATTTTTAAATTTTTTTTTTAAATTTTTTGACAGGCAGAGTGGACAGTGAGAGAGAGAGAGACAGAGAGAAAGGTCTTCCTTTTGCTGTTGGTTCACCCTCCAATGGCCGCCATGGCCGGCGCGCTGCAGCCAGCGCACCGCGCTGATCCCATGGCAGGAGCCAGGTACTTATCCTGGTCTCCCATGGGGTGCAGGGCCCAAGCACTTGGGCCATCCTCCACTGCACTCCCTGGCCACAGCAGAGAGCTGGCCTGGAAGAGGGGCAAGCAGGACAGAATCCGGCGCCCTGACAGGGACTAAAACCTGGTGTGCCGGCACTGCAAAGCGGAGGATTAGCCTAGTGAGCCACGGCGCCGACCTAACTCTAACTTTCAAATGAATAATAAAAATAAACAAATTTTTAAAAAATCATCATCATAGCAATTTATTGATTATGGTACCAACCTATTGGGTTCAATTCCTTAAATTTTAATCCAGAGGATCTAAGTATAGTATAGCATCCACACAGATTCTCTTCTACCCTCTCTTGTAAAATACAAAAATACACAAAAGTTTAATTTTTCAATTGGCTTCTTGAATAAATATTATCTATTCAGGATGGAAATGACAGTTTTCAAAATTTTCAGGAAAAAAGTTGAATAGTTCAAAATGAATGAAAACACCTAAATTCATTCATTCAACAAATGATTATTGAGTACCTATGTCAAACACTCCACAGATTTGAGGTATGGAACCAAAGAGACTAGTAACTCAAGCCAACAGTGTTGTTATTTTTTAAAAGGCAGGGTCTCTTGTTCTCATGAGCTTACTTCCAAGTAGGGGCCAATCGTAAAACTTAAGTGTATATGTGAGTAAACATGCTCTCTGTTGAAATTACTTGACACAGTACATCAGAGAACTGGAACAGAAGACAGGTGCTGATGGACACTGAAGATTAGATTTACCAGAAGCAGGAATGCCCATAACTTTAGAAAACACTGCAGATAAGCTTCTTTAGGAACCTGAAGACTTCGACCGTGCCTCCCACATTTTCATTCTTACCAGGCATCTCTTCATTTGGAATGACTGGACTTTCACAGCCTGTATGGCTTCATCCAAGAGCTTTTCCTGCTCATCCTGAGGTGACTGCTGTGTTGTAGGCTGAAAAAAAAATTACTCCCATTAATGTTTCAGAAGCACATTCTTTTAGCAAATCAGTTATTTCTATAGTTCCAACCATACTCCCTCTCCAAGACGTTCCACAAAGGCTCATTCCAGCTCCACATTTGTCAGTTTGTGACAGCTACTAAAGTTAACAGCATAAGACTGTTGAAGCAGAACAGTAATGTAGTCGAAGAGCTGCTTCTTTCTCAAAAACTGATTCAACATTCCTATAGTAGTTTGGACTTTTGAGGTGCTAGCAATTTGTTAATTCTTAGTTTAAGGAAGAGTTTACGAGAACACTGACCCCACCCCGAGACAATATACAACAAGGAACTAAACAGCTTGGAAATAAAATACAATGGGTCGTCAAAGAGTCCACAGAAAATGTATATTACTAGGGGTGCCATTGTTGCAGAGGGGGTTAAGCTGCTACTTGCAATACCAGCATTCCATACCAGAGTGAGCAAGTTACAGCTGCCCTGCTTCCAGTCCAGCTCCCTGCAAAAGTACCTAGGAAAGTGGTGGAGGATGGCCCAAGTGCTTGAGTCCCTGACACCCACATTGAAGACCTCATGAAGTTCTGGGCTCCTGGCTTTGGCATGCCCTGGTCCTGCCCTTGCAGCCATCTGGAGAGTGAACCAGCAGTTGAAAAACCAATCTCTCTCTCTCTCTCTTTCTCCCTCCCTCCCCCCAACCCCACCACTCAGCATCTCAAAATAAACTTTTTGAATTATGCAGAATTCAAAATTTTTCTGCACCAAAATTAACTCATATTAACCTGTCATGTCTCAACAATTTGAGGCCCTAAGAATAATATATCAGTTTGAAATAAGACATCAGAGAAACATGAGAGAGGGAGAAACAGAAAGAGATTTTCTACTCAGTGGTTCACTCCTCAAATGGTTGCTCCATCTAGGACCGAGCCAGGCTGATGCCAGGAGCCTGAACTCCACCCAGGTCTCCCATGTAGGTGGCAGGGGTCCAAGTATGTGGGCCACCTTCCACTGCTTTCCCAGGTACATTAGCAGGGAGCAGGACTGCAAGTGGAGCAACTGAGACGCAAAGTGGTATTCATATGTAATGCTGGTGTCACAGGTGGCAGTTTAACCTGCTATGCCACAATGTCAGCCCCGATTTTTATCTTTTAATTTCATTTTTCTGCAAACCTTTTGAAGCCCTTTATGGCTGAAATTATTATTAATGACTAGTAGAAAATGATAAGGAGTACTCACATCACACAGCTCATTTCAAATACACAAATCTATTCTCTTTATCATCAGCAAAAATCCATTTGCAAAAGGAATTAGACCTCCCTGTCAGAAGTTAACCACTCCTTTATGCTGCATAAACAGTATCTAAGCCTCTACCATAGACTACATCATACTATAATTATAAATTTTGGTCATTTTTTATATCCTTGACCTGAAACATAATGGATACTCCATGAATGTTCAATACACAAATGAATAAATTTATTTTGCAATGTTTTTACATTATATGTTTAATTTCAATTTAGCCAAAGAATCAACAGAAAAATATATAAACAAACTGTGATATATATATATATATATAACAGAGTATTATTTAGCCATGAAATACTGACATGATATACAAATGAACCTAGATAACATTTTATATAAAAGAAGTCACACATAAAAAGGTCTCAAATTGTATGATAACACTTAAATGAAACATCTCTAATGAATAAATCATTCATAGAAACAGAGTAGACTGGTGGTTACCAGCAGCATGAGTGAGGGAGTAACTTGATGGGTATAGGCTTCCTTTTGAGGTGATGAAAATATTTTGGAACTAAACAGAAGAGGTGGTAATTGTACAATACTGCAAACATACTAAATGTTACTGATTGTTCACTTTCAAATAGATAACTTACGTAATACCTGTTTCACCTTTAAAAAAAAAAATTCCTAAAGATAGAATGTGTCCTATACAATGAGTTCCAAAGGCAGAGAGCAAAGGCTTACACAAACATGAAGGTAAAATTCAATCTGTTCCATTATCCAAGACAATCAAAACAAAAAAACTTCATTTTTGAGATTAACAATGAAACATAAGCTTCACAAAACATACTTCTAAACTAGAATAGTTTATTAAAACTGAAAACTCTCTTGACTTAATTTGGGGAAAAAATGAATTCAATAATAAGCAATGATGCCACACATCTCCGTTTATTTTTTTTCCTATGACAAACTGAGTTCCCATGCAACCACTGTTCCTCAGAAGTAAAAATAAATCTTAGAAAAAGATGCCTTTTAAACTTCACTTAAAGGAAACAATTTCTACAGAAACTCTACTAGCATAAAAAGCTGGTTTCATGGGTAAGGAAGCATTTAAGAATATTAACTTAATGAAATTTACAACTCTTCATGGTCTAGTCCCTTTAACTATAGTGAAACCAAGCTATCATTTGGATTTTAGTTTGGCTTCTAACCTCTTGATGTAATAGAGTTAACAGTAATTATAATCTGTGGATTTCACTAAGTTTAAAAGTTCAACTTAGCAATAAGTAATGATACATCAAAATATTTTTATATTTTTCTTACTGTAGTAAAAGTCATGAAATCTACATTTTAACCATCTTCAAGTGTACAGTTCAGTAGCAGTAAGTGCATTCACATTGTTGGACAGTTATCACCACCATCCACAAGCTCCTGGTGCCAGATCAGCCCAGCTCTGGCCTTTGTCGCCATTTGGGGAGTGAACCAGCAGATGGAAGACTTTTCTCACTGACTCTCCCTCTCTTTAACTCTGCCTCTCAAATAATTAACTCTATAAAACAAAAACAGAAACAAAAAAGACTAACTGCCACCTAGGCCAATCTACTTTCTTTCTCTGCTTTTGACTCTTCTAGTTACCTGATACAAATCAAATCACACAATATTTTTTCTTTTGTCTGGTTATTTCATTTAGCATACTGTCTTAAACACAGGCTATAAATGAAATAAAGCTATCATAAGGAAATGTACTTTTACATATTACTTAGACATATAGTTATACTACAAATGGCTATTTGTGTTTGTTTATTTGAGAGAGAGAGAGAGTATGCTCCCATCTGCCAATTTACTCCCCTAAATGGCCACAATAGCCCCTGACTGGGTGAGGCCAAAGCCAGGAGCTAGGAATACAATCCAGGTCTCCCACGCAGGTGGCAAGGACCCAATTATTTGAGCCATTACAGCTGCCTCCCTGGATCTGCAGGGAGCTAGAATCAAGAGCCAGAGGGGCTGGTGCTGTGGCACAGGTTAATCCTCCACCTGCGTGCCAGCATCCCATATGAACACTGGTTCTGGTACCAGCTGCTGCACTTCCAATCCAGCTCTCTGCTACAGCCTGGGAAAGCAGTGGAAGATGGCCCAGGCACTCGGGCCCCTGCACCCACATGGGAGACCTGGAAGAAGCTCCTTGCTCCTGGCTTCGGATAGGCTTAGCTCTGGCCATTGTGACCATTTCGGGAGTGAACCAGCAGAAGAAAGATCTTTCTCTCTCTCTCTCTGCCTCTGCCTCCCTGTAACTCTGCCTTTCAAATAAATAAATAAATCTTTAAAAAAAAAAAAGAGCCAGAGGACAGTATCAAATCCAGGCACTCAGATATGGGATGTGAGCATGTCCTAACTACTAGGCCAAATGCCCATCTCCAAATGTCTCTTCTAAGGGCTACTCTTGAGCCCCTTGCTGAGAAGTCTTGCATGTAGTAAGATCAACTATAGCATAATTTTCCATCACTAAATATAAGCCAGATAACCAACGTCTTCACACATGTGACACAGGTCTTCAATCTGCAAATGACTCTTTATCAGGTAAGAGAAAAATGTAAATATTAGAGAATCAAGATCAAAATAACATTTGAGCCGGCGCCGCGGCTCACTAGGCTAATCCTCCACCTAGCGGCGCCGGCACGCCGGGTTCTAGTCCCGGTCGGGGCGCCGGATTCTATCCCGGTTGCCCCTCTTCCAGGCCAGCTCTCTGCTGTGGCCAGGGAGTGCAGAGGAGGATGGCCCAAGTGCTTGGGCCCTGCACCCCATGGGAGACCAGGAAAAGCACCTGGCTCCTGGCTCCTGCCATCGGATCAGCGCGGTGCGCCGGCCGCAGCGCGCCAGCTGTGGCGGCCATTGGAGGGTGAACCAACGGCAAAGGAAGACCTTTCTCTCTGTCTCTCTCTCTCACTGTCCACTCTGCCTGTCAAAAAAAAAAAAAAAAAAAAAAAATTTAAAAAAAAAAAAAACCATTTGTAATTTGCCCATTTTAGCTTGAGACCAGAAACAGCTCTTTTAAGTCTACACAGATACAAGGTACAGAGAAAAACAAAGACCATCATGAACTGATCACTGATAAAACCATTCTCCATTCAAACCACATGCTTTCTCCTCACCTTTTATAAAATAGGTATAATAAGAGTACTTGCATCAGGGCCGGTGCCGTGGCTCACTAGGCTAATCCTCTGCCTGCGGCACCAGCACCCCGGTTCTAGTCCCGGTTGGGGCACTGGATTCTGTCCTGGTTGCTCCTCTTCCAGTCCAGCTCTCAGCTGTGGCCTGGGAAGGCAGTGGAGGATGGCCCAAGTGCTTGGGCCCTGCACCCGCATAGGAGACCAGGAGGAAGCACCTGGCTCCTGGCTTAGGGGGTGAACCAATGGAAGGAAGACCTTTCTCTCTGTCTCTCTCTGTCTAACTCTGCCTGTCAAAAAAAAAAAAAAAAAAAAAGTACTTGCATCACTGCTATGATAAATGAAATGACACAGGTAAGTAGTAATCAAAAAGTGTTTGAATTGTTACTATAACCCTTTTTAGATACAAGCAATTGTCTACAGCCTTTTTTTTTTTTTTTTTTAAGATTTATTATTTGAAAGGCAGAGTTACAGAGAGGGAGAGACAGAGGCATCTGCTGGTTCACTCTTCAAACAGCCGCAATGCCCAGAGCATTGCCAATCTGAAGCCAGGAGCTTCTTCCAGGTCTCCCAGGCCAGTGCAGGGCCGAAGGATTTGGGCCATCTTCCACTGCTTTCCCAGGCCATAGGAGAGAGCTGGATCAGAAGTGGAGCAGCCGGGACATGACCTGGCACCCATATGGGATGCCAACACCACAGGTGACAGCTTTACCTGCTACACCACAGCACTGGCCCCTGTCTACAGCCATCTTAGCAGCCTATTTCTTGGTCAATTTCCCTGCTCATATGCTATAGATGTAATCTGACAATACAACACAAATCAATCATACAGGGGCTGGCACTGTGGTGCAGTAGGTTAATCCTCCGCCTGCGGTGCCGGCATCCTATATGGGTGCCGGTTCTAGTCCCAGCTGCCCCTCTTCCAATCCAGCTCTCTGCTGTGGCCTGGGAAAGCAGTAGAGGATGGCTCAAGTGCTTGAGCCCCTGCACCCATGTGGGAGACTGGGAGGAAGCACCTGGCTCCTGGCTTCAGATTGGCACAGTTGCAGCCATCTGGGGAGTGAACCAAGGGAAGGAAGACCTTTCTCTGTGTCTCTCACTCACTGTCTGTAACTCCACCTCTCAAATAAATAAATAAAATCTTAAAAAGAAAAAAAGTTGTTATTCTTAATACCTCTACACAAAGGCATATAAAAATCAATCATATAATGTAAACTAATCTCACAAAGACAATTATTATGTTAAGGAAACGATGATTTGGCACAAATTAACAACCGAAACAGGGGGAATTAAAGAGATGCAGTGGGAACTTCAATACCAGACTGGAACTAATTTACCAATACTTCTCCCGAGGAGTCCTGTGGTAGGGCACACCATGCACATTCACTCCTATGGCTTCATTAATGGAAATACTCTTTCTTCTCCACGGGAGCCTCAGTTCCCAAATTACTTCCTATGGTCTTTACCAAGCTCCCTAAGCAAAACTCTTTCTCTCTCCCTCCAAGACCCCAAAGCACCAAGTTGACAGTGCAAGTAAAGCAATCTTCACATCATGTGACCGTAAGTTCCACAGGCATGTCTTCCCAAGTGAACTGTGAAGTTTGACCACATTTGCAATCAGTGCCTAGCACAATCTATAACACACGGATATTTGATGGACTGAACTGGATCCTAGAATTTTAGGAATGGAAAGGGCCAAAGAGGCCAACACTTGTTTTCAGACGTAAAAATGAGATTCAAACAAGACTGAGTGACTGCCGTTTGTGACAGGTCTGATACCCAGTTTACCTT
Organism: Oryctolagus cuniculus; assembly: GCF_051225735.1. NCBI lineage: Eukaryota > Metazoa > Chordata > Mammalia > Lagomorpha > Leporidae > Oryctolagus > Oryctolagus cuniculus. The sequence continues at coordinate 40,914,091 of NC_142884.1, forward strand.
TCCCAATAAAATTTATGAGGACAATACTGTGTCTGGCTTACTGCTCCAAACTGGTTTACCTATTTCAGAACTGGGGTGTGTAACAGAATTTCAATTAAGTGCTTTTCATTACAAAACCCTATAAAAGCAGAGAAACATACAAATCCTAAAGTTAAGTTTTTTAGTTAACTTATTTGAAAGGTAGAGATACAAAGAGACAGAGAGGTCTTCATCTGCTGGTTCACTCCCCAAATGGCCACAACAGCCAGAGGTGGACCAATCCGAAGCCATGAGACTGGAGCTTCTTCTGGGTTTCCTACACAGGTGTAGAGGCCCAAGGACTTGAGCCATCTTCTCCTGCTTTCCCAGGCCATAGCAAAGAGCTGGATCAGAAGTAGAACAGCCAGGACTTGAACTGGTGCCCATACGGGATGCCACACTACAGATGGCAGCCTTACTCACTACACCACAGAACTGGCACTAAAGTTAAATTTTTATACTAGTCTTATATCAATTCCCAATTGTAAAAATTCTTGAGAAATAAGTAAAATCACTTTGTATGGCAACCTAAAGAACTATACATCAAACATTTAGTTGCTTTCTGGAATTAACAACCTGTTTCCAGGCTTACGGAAGCCTGTCTGCAAAGTGAATAATGAGATAATTAAAACTGACATACAGTACACCATCATCCAAAACCATTATTTACCCAGTGCAGATTATGTCAAATGCTCATAAAAAGCAAGTGACAACTTGCCTTTGTGGCGACTAGACACAAGCATTCACATTTTTAGGAAGTTCAAGTTTATTGGCCAACAGCCACACCACGATGTGCTGCCATTAAGAAGAGGTTTTCAAGTGACTATTCCAGCAAGTGAAATTCTTGGATTCCATCAATGGGGAAAACAAGAGCGCCAGGATGCCCAATGAACAAACGCTAAAGGAAACAAGCATTCTCCTTTCCGACTGTCAGGATTAGTGGAAGACTGCATGAATCCTTCCCGGAAAATCACGAAAGCAGGTCCCTGGAATCCGCGGACAAACTCGGCAGCCTACGGGGTCTAAGCGCCCAAGAAAGGCCGGCACACTGCGGCCCCTCCGGGACGAATTTCTTGCACAGGAAAAGGCGAGTGGCCAATGGAGCACAACTAACTGAGCACAAAGGTGGAAACGCAACATCTGGGCGGGTCCCGGCGCCACCCCCAAGCCTCAGGCCCTCCGCATGCCCCCGACCCGGCCGGACGCTCGGACCTGGGACTCTGGCTTCCCTCCTGACAGGGAGGTGGCCGGTTCCACTGAGAGGCGGCCTCAGGCCTTTTAAGGACCCTCCAAAGCCTACGGGTCGATACAGCCTCTCGGTTCTCTCTCTGTCTCAGATAAACGGCCGCAGCCAGGAGCCGCCGCCCACCCCTGCCCGGATCCGCCTGCTCGCGGCCTTCCGCGGCCTGTCCCCTATCCCGCAGGCCAAGTCGAGCTGGTCTTAGCCCCGATCCGGCCGCAGGGACTCCCCTCCCCACCCTCGGGGCTCCAGGGTAACGAGAGCCAACAAGGGCTGCAAGAGAAGGCTAGGCCGGGGATCTGCCAACCCTTCAGCACTCACCATGGCGACTCCCCCGAGCCTGCTGCAAGCAGCACCTACCCCGCGCGGAACCTCCCGCGGTCAGGTGACGCTGCGGCCCCTTGAAGCCCCGCCCTCTCTAGCCCCGCCTTCCAGCCGGGGAGACAGCTCCTCCATTGGACCGCTTCTAGGAACCCAAGTCTCGCGTGTTTATTGTCCCATGCCACTTAACGCTGGACTGACAGGCTTGGGCTCCAGCCGGTCTGTTCACACGATGTGACAATAGGCCGTGTGTTTCAAGGCAGGGGCGATCTCTCCAGGGCACATACGAGACAGAAGGAGGGAAAGGCACTGTTAAACGAGTTTCTCAAGAAGGAAGGAATTTAAGGAGGGGGAGCCGCCCTCCGCGTTGGCTACATCCGCCTTTTCGAGAGCACTTGTGGTGCGCAAGCGCAGGATAAAGAACAGGATTGGGTTCTCAGCCGGAGGCAACCTCTCATTCCAACCAATCAGAGTGCGCAAGGGGCTGGGCCTGGTTGCCACTGGCCGACGCCACGTCTGCGCGCGGGTTTCGTCGTGCGGCTGGCGTTCGCGCGAGTGCTTCGTCTTTTAGAGTCAGTGCCATGGGATCCGGGCTCCTCGAACGCCTAGCCCCGCGGCTGGGCCTCTCCGATCCCGACCTGCTGAGGTGAGTCTGGCTGCGCACACCCGGGCGGGGCCCCAGCCTCGCGGCCCTGGGCTCTCAGGCGAGGCGCGCCCCCTCCTGCCTGACAGGCAGTGCGGGAGAGACGGGGTGCGCCGGGGCTCGGCGGGATTTAGGCTCAGCTTCAGGGAAAACTTCCTAGCCGTAGGTTTCTGTAAGCTGACAAGAAAGGGCGTGTGAAGACGAGGTCTGGGGGATGCTCGGCAGTAGGAAAAGGAGCGAGTCGGGGAACGTCCATCGGTCCGCAGCCCCCTGTTGAGGGCGCGTTGACAGCGATGAACCAGGCGGACCCTGTGGGAGTCCCCGCCTGCAGTGGCAGAAACTGCGGAGGGCACTCATTAAACCAGAGGTGGGCAGCAGTGCGGCCTGGCGGCTGCCTTCAACAAGATTTCAAAACGGCCTCGAAGGTGGAGCCGGCAGCTATGGGAAGACGTGGCCGGACCGGCCCGGAGAGAGACGGCGGTCTGCGAAAGCCTTGTTACGGGAAAGATCTCTGCGGGATCCAGGGTTCGAAATGAAGCCCTTGTAGCTAAAGCGTGGGTGCCTCAGCAGGCAGCCAGGTCTGGGGAGGGAAGGAAAAGACCACCTCTTAAAAAAATGCGAAGCCAGACCTGCCCTCGGTCGGCGCGTGGAACAGCCATTCCCAGCGGTTCCTAGACCACCACCACTGGCAGCGTCTTGGCACTTGTTAGAAATACGAGTTCTTGGGCCCCACCCCAGGCCTGCTGATCAGAAACGGGATGGGAGCCGGCCGGCCACTTTCACACGCCCCCGAGGTGTTTGCTGGATGCCTAAAGTTTGAGAACCGCTGATTTGAAGGAAGGGGAAAAGCAAGAGCCCTGGTCTAACCTGCCTGCCTCTGTGATTGTTCATGCTCGTCCTAGCAGTGCAAGGACAGAAGGGTTGCTTTATGGGGGACTTGATCGCACTTTTGCCAGAAACCTCTTGAGCTCAGTGATGCCTGGGATCTGGGTGCTGGTTCTGTGTCCGAGAGCTTCCTCTCCCGAGAGATGTCTCTTCATTCCCATCCCTGGATAAACGTGCACGGTAGTTGGGCTCAGGATGAAGTCCAGCAGGCTGTAGTTACTGGGCAAACTTCGGGAAAAGAGTGTTGGTGAACACATCGCCTTTGTAACTAGGAAAGCAGAGGAGTACTTACGACTGTCCCAGTTGAAGTGTGTTGGCCTCTCTGCCCATACCACCGAAACCAGCAATGCCGTCATGTGCCTGGACCTCGCAGCTTCCTGTATGAAGTACCCCTTGGACAGGGTAAGCAGATCCTTTGGAATATCTTGTACTCCAGTGCAACACTGAACTTGAACATTTTACATTTTGATTATTAGTTGGACTAGACCCTGGTCAAAACTTTCATGCTTTGTTGTTGTTTGGGTTTTGTTTTGATTTTTTGGTGGGGAAGGAGGACAGGGAGAGATCGTCCATCTGTTCATTTACTCACCCTGGCTATTATTAGAATCATTTTGTTGAGTTGGAAAAATTTTTGTTTTTGGCATTATTCTCTTTATAATCTCTCTCTCTTTATAATCTAACCACCTCTTTCTTTTTACTAGAGGTCATCTTTCACACTTCTCTAGCTCATTCTCCTTAAGCGCGCATTTTATAACCCATGTATGTTTCCTTCCCTGTCACAGAGAACAGGCTTAGTCAGGAAGAATTGTATGTTGGGACCAAATGTCAAGCTGTTTCCTCACCATTTAATTGAGGATAAAAATATCCATTTCACAGGATTATTATGAGGATTAAGCAATATGCTGTATATAACATACCTAATAGTACCTGTGTCACAGTGGATACACTTACCTAAAAACCAAGCTTTATTGGCCTCCCATTCCCTTACCATCAGATTCTGCAGCCTCTCTTGAACCCAGACCTAAAGCTACAGTATTTACTAACAGACCACGTACTCCAGTGACTCATGGCTTTGTAAATACAACACCTTTCTTATCATAGAATGCTCTTCCAGCAAGTGCCTGTGTGTCTTATGTGACCCTACCTTGCAGTGACATCCTCTGTGAAGCTGTCCGTAAGTCACTGGTTTCCCATGGGTGTTGATCTGTTTCTTGGTTCCTTGCTCTCTCCCTTTCCCCTTCTATACACGGCCCTCCTCACTCTCACTGCTTGCCTCCTTCCTTTTCCAAATAAATTGCACTTTGGCACCTTTGTTGAAAACATAATTAACCATCTATGAGTCTCCCATGTTTTTTTTTAATTCACAACTTGACTAAGTTAATACTAGGTGATAATTTAAATTTGTCTCCTCAAAAGCAATACTTAATTCTACTTGACGTGTTTGTGATTCTGACTAAATGAAGCTAAATGAAGTCATTTAAGGTAAAGGGACTTGCCATAGAATTAATTTTGAAGAGGTTTTTTTTTTTTTTAGGATTTATTTTTTATTTATCCGAAAGGCAGAGTTACAGAGAGTAGAGGAGAGAGAGATCAGCCATCCACTGGTTTACTCCCAAAATGGCCAGGCCTAAGCCAGGAGCCTAGAGCTTCTTCAGGTTCTATAGTGGGTGTGGGAGCCCAAGGACTTAGGCCACCTTCTGCTGCCTTCCCAGGCACATTAGCAGGGAGCTGGATTAGAAGTGGAGCAGCCAGGTCTTGAACTAGAGCCCATATGGGATACCAGCGTCACACTCAGAGGCTTAACACCAGCCCCAATTTTGAAGAGTTGATACCACTTATTAAATAAGTATTTAAGGATACTAATATATGAAAGCTATGATTTATGTGTATGTTTCTTTTCAAAGGCTTATCTAATTAAACTTTCTGGTTTGAACAAGAAGATGTATCAGAGCTGTCTTAAATCTTTTGAGTGTTTACTGGGCTTGAATTCAAATATTGGAATCAGAGACCTAGCAGTACAGTTTAGCTGTACAGAAGCAGTGAACATGGCTTCAAAGATACTGCAAAGGTATGAAAAATAAAGAGCCTTAATTGAAAATTTATACTGATAAAGCAAAATTGTCTACTGTTCTATTCTGGTTAATTTTCTGTCTTAAATAATAAGCTAGAATGACAGCACATATCTCATGTGTTGTAAAAGTTTGTAAGTTTTGATTTGCATTTTCAGTTCTTTCTGTGGTTATATTTTCTGACAAATAATTCTGTAAAACGCCTGTCACTTAGGTATGAATCCAGTCTTCCTCAGACACAGCAAGTAGATCTTGATTTGTCCAGGCCGCTTTTCACCACTGCTGCAGTACTCTCAGCGTGCAAGTAAGTGTTCCTTTAACATTCAGGAAAGTGGGTTTTTTTAATTCTCAAAGAATACTTTAATTTAATTGATTTTCAACTCAGAGCACGTTTTCCCCTATAAATAACATTAAGAATAGTGGCCAAGTGACCACATTCTCAGTTTATCCCGTAATGTAGCTGACAACTTGGAAATAGTATTGCCACAGATCACTTTGCCAACTGCTAGCTATATACATAAACTGAGTATTCAGAGTCTTTTATAAGTGTTGAAGTCTGTCATTAAAACAGTGGTAATATGTGATTTTTTGCAAATACTACAGATGTTCTGACAAGTAATTTATAAAACATTGCAATATTCTTTACCTAAATCTTAAGGTTGTATGTTATCTATATGGAAACTGATATCTGAAGTTGTCTTTTTTATCTTCCCAGAAAACATAGAAACCAAAATTCAGTTGGCCTTTAAAGAATGGGTTTCTCACTACCCAGCCATTAATTTTGGTATGCTTAGCTCTGTTACCTACATACTTAAGAGTGATTCATTAATATTTGTAGAAAATGTCCCTTTAATTCAACAAAGGTATGTGTACATAGGGAGAGAAGAAGGCTATTTTAGAAACCAGTGAGAACGGTCAAGTAACCCCTTTTGAAATCATTACACTGAACATAAAAGGTCTACACAGATCTGTTATCCTGAATAAGAAGTTTGCTTTGTGTTTTTTATTAGTGCTTCCTGGGAAGCATTATTAGGAGGGTTTGGGAGGTGGTCCCTCCCACTCCCAGGCTGAAAGTATTTCGGCACCATGGATTAAGATGCTGTGATTGTTGTTCAGCAAATTAGAAACATCTGAGATTTATTAAAAAGCATTCAAAAAGGCATGAAGGACTACAACAAATGTTTTTTCTGTGCTCCGTTATAAAACAGATCCCACATGCATTTTAACTCTCTTGATCCAATAAGTGATGAAATAAAGAGCTTACAAAAGCATATTTGTATGCTATACCTGATGACATGCTTGGAATAAAGGAAGCACTAGATAGTTGGGAGCCCTTAACAAAGTGTGGATAAGAAAGGAAATAGGTTGATCATCTGTTTGACCAGACAGGAAAACTATTTTGGTCTTGAGAAAACCAATTTATAATCTTTTGTAGGATTCTAAAACTGAAAGTGGATAAAAACAAAATGGTAGCTGCATCTGGTGTAAAAAAAGCCATATTTGACCGACTGTGTAAACAATTAGAGAAGATTGGACAACAGATTGACAGTGAGTATTATATAATTTAAAAATGTGTCATTTGAGAATGTAAACGCCAGGGCCAGCGTTGTGACATAGTAGGTTAAGCTTCTGCCTGCCATGCCAGCATCCACAATGGGCACTGGTTTCCCAGCTGCTCCTCTTCTGATCCAGCTCTCTGCTATGGCCTGGGAAAGCAGTGGAAGATGGCCCAAGTGCTTAGGTCCCTGTATCCATGTGAGAGACCCGGAAGAAACTCCTAGCTCCTGGTTTCAGATTGGCCAATCTCCAGCTGTTGTAGCCATTTGGCAAGTGAACCAGTGGATAGAAGAACTCTCTCTCTCTCTCTCTCTCTGTAACTCTGCCTCTCAAATAAATAAATAGATCTTTTAAATACAAAGAAAATGTAAAAGCCAAGTTGTTTGTTTTAAGATTTATTTATTTATTTGAAAGGCAGAATTAGAGACAGGCAGAGAGAGAAATTTTATGGGGCTGGGCCAGGCCGAAGCCAGGAGCATCATCTGGGTGTCTCATGGTGGGTGCAGGGTCCCAACTTGGGCCATCTTCTGCTGCTGCTTTCTCAGGCACATTAGCAAGGAACTAGATTGGAAGTGGAGCATCAGGATTTGAACCAGCACCCATATGGGATTCCAGTGCCACAGGTGGCAGCTGTACCTGCTATACCACAGTATCAGTCCCAGTGTGCATACATGCATTAGTTGCTTTCTGAATTCTGTATAAATTTAATGGAAGCCAGTTTTTTAGTAAGAAAATTTACTTTTCTTTTTTTTCAAATAAAGTAACCTGGTAATTTTTTTTAACTTATGAATCCATTCCTGGAAAATAGATTCTGTTTTTAACATACTGTAATGTAGCTGCCGGCCTCCATATACAGAGGCCAGAATAGTGGTGATTCTCAAGTCTGGCAAGAGAAGCCCAAGTAAAGAAGAGGACAAGATATTTGCCTTCTCTTTATCCTAGCTATTGGTCAGTCAAGGTTTCTAATTTTTATGTGTGATCTAAAATATGCCCAATTATTAAAATTGAGAATAGGAGACAAATTAACCTTGATAACACCTTTTCTTGTAGGAGAACCTGGAGATTTAGCTGCTCCACCACAGAAAAAACAGAAAGCAGTGGATGAATTGCCAGCAAAGAGTAAGTCTTAGTAACGCTACTGATAGCTGAAATTAGTGCGGTGGGATTAGTGCCGTGAACACCTCTGTACCACTTGAGCAGCTTGCCTGACAAGAATCGTTTTTTTGCTGCTGTTGTTTTTTTAATTTGAGAGGCAGAGACAGACAGATGGAGAGAGGGAGCTCCCAAATGCCTGCAATGACCAGGCTAGGCAGAGGCTTCATGGCTGAAGTCAGAACCAGGGACTCAGCCTAGTCTCCCATGCGGGTAGCAGGAATCCAGCCATTTGAACCATCTCTGCTGCCTCCCTGAGTCTGCGTTAGCAAAAAAGCTGGAATTGGGAGCCAGAACCATGAATCAAACCCAGATATTCAGTATGAAAAGTAAGTGTCTTAACTTGCATCTTAATCATTAGGCTAAACACCAGTCCTGAGAGTCAAGTTTTAAATAAATCATGATTATTGATCATTTGATAAGACCATTTTTCTAAGTAGTTCTGAGTGGTCATGACAGAAGTATTATGTTATTAAGAATATGTCTGAAGACAAACTACTTGGGTTCAAATCTTTAACACTGTGAAAAGAACTTCAAACACATTTGATACTTTAGTTTATAAGAGCGATGAATGATTTGTGGATTAGGTAGCACTTAGACCTGAAAGAGGATCAGAGAGCTCCCTCCATCCAGCAACATGAGCAGCTATCTCTTACAGACCAAACTTGAGCTTTTGTAGACTAAATAGGAAGCAGGACAGAAATCACCTGATTAACTATGGCGAGGCATATGCTTTATTTGGGCATGGTCTGATGGGAGGTCCTTAGTTACAGGGTTTTGGCTGTTTATGATTTGCAGAGGTGCATTTTTTTGTTGTTTTTATTTTCCATCATAGCTACTGTTAGGAAAAGAGTTGCAGATTGGTGCCTCCTCACATGGGGCACCATAAATGTTAGGAAAAGAGGCTCAGAATAGAGAGGAGGCAGTGTACGAATTTACAGCCAGACTGAATTATTCAGAGAAAATAAATTTGTAGAGGTGGGTGACTAACTGCCCGCTTACACATGATGGAACACATGGACCCCCAGGGGCCCAGCCTTTTTATATTTTAGGAGGGCTAGGGATGGGGGTGGGGTAGGGAGCAGCAGGCAGAGGGGAATTCCTGGAACTGGTCTTTCAAGTGTTGGAGCAACTGGTTTTTCAGGTGGCCCCTGGGGGTGGGGTATGAAGGCAATAGGGTATGAGACCCAATTGAGATTCAAGGGCAAGGAATACATTCCAATGTTTATCTCTTTTGGGCAATGAGGGAGAATGGCTGAGGCTTATGTCTTTGTTCCATCAGCGACAAATAATGTTTCCTTGTTAGTTCCAGTTTGCTCATGTGAAGAGCTGCAGCTACAGAGACCCTCAGATTAATGGTCTCCTATTTATCACTACCTGTTAGCTTGTGATTTTTTTAAAAAGCTAGCCTCATTTTCCTAATCTATAAAATATGATTTTTTAAAAAGATTTATTTATTTATTTACTTGAAAGTCAGAGTTACACAGAGCAAGAAGGAGAGGCAGAGGCAGATCTTCCATCTGCTGGTTCACTTCCTGGTTATCCAATCCAAAGCCAGGAGCCAGGAGCTTCTTCCAGGTCTCCCACACAGATGCAGGGGCCCAAGGGCTTGAGCCATCTTCTACTGCTTTCCCAGGCCATAGCAGAGAGCTGATTGTAAGTGGAGCAGCCAGGACTCGAACCAGCGCCCATATGGGAGGCCAGCACTGCAGGTGGCAGCTTTCACCGCTAAGCCACAGCACCAGCCCCAAAATAAGATTAGTGTTAGCACCCACCTCATAGTATTGTAGTGATGGTTAAAGTGCTTAGTTCTGTGCCTATCAAGATCAAAATAAGTGCTTGATAAATGTTAACTAGTATTAGATGTCTTAGAATTCTTAGTCCCTATTATATTAATTAGTTAAATACTTCAGGCAAGTTTACTTTTTTATTTCATTTGTAAACATAAAAATTTTAAGATTACTTTTTTTTAGAAAACTTATTTAATAAATATAGATTTCAAAAGTACAAATTTTGGGTTATAGCGGCTTTTCCCCCCATAACCACCCTCCCACCCGCAACTATTCCATCTCCTACTCCCTCTCCCATCCCATTCCTCATTAAAATTCATTTTTAATTAGCTTTATATACAGAAGATCAACTTAGTATATACCAAGTAAAGATTTCAACAGATTGCACCCACCCAGACACACAAAGGATAAAGTACTGTTTGAATACTACTAGTTTTACTGTTAATTCAGATAGTACAACACATTAAGGACAGAGATCCTACATGGGGAGTTAAGTGCACAGTGACTCCCGTTGTTGATTTAACAATTGACATTCTTATTTATGACGTCAGTAATCACCCAAGGCTCTTGTCATTAGCTGCCAAGGCTATGGCTCTTGAGTTCACAAACTCTTATTTAGACAAGGCCATAATCAAAGTAGAAGTTCTCTCCTCCCTTCACAGAAAGATACATCCTTCTTTGATGGCCCTTTATTTCCACTGGGATCTCACAGAGATCTTTCATTTAGTTATTGTTTTTTGTTTGTTTGTTTGTTTGTTTGTTTTGCCACAGTGTCTTGGCTTTCCATGCCTGAGAAACTCTCATGGGCTTTTTAGCCAGATCCAAATGCCTTAAGGGCTAATTCTGAGGCCAGAGTGCTGTTTAGGGTATTTGCCATTCTATGAGTCTGCTGTGTATCCTGCTTCCCATGTTGGGTCATTCTCTCCTTTTTAATTCTGTCGGTTATTATTGGCAGACACTGTTCTTATTTATGAGATCCCTTTGACACTTAATCCTGTCTTTATGATCAATTATGAACTTACACTGATCACTTTAGTAAGATGGCATTGGTACATGCCAACTTAATGGGATTTGGAGTCCCATGGCACATTTTTAGCTCTACCATTAGGGGTAAGTGAGCATGTGCCAAATTGTACATCTCCCTTTCTTATTCCTACTCTTATTTTTAACAGGGATCAATTTTCAGTTAACTTTAAGCACCTAAGAATAATTGTGTTTTAATTAAATGATATTTAATTAAAATGGTATTAAGTAGAAAAAGAAAATACTAAAAAGAATAAAATAGTAAACTGTTCCTTGACCGTCAGGACAAGGGCTGATCAAGTCATTGTTCCTCAAAGTGTCAATTTCACTTCTACAAGTTTCCTTTTAGGTGCTCAGTTAGTTGTCACAGATCAGGGAGAACATAGGATATCTGTCCCTTTGGGACTGGCTTATTTCACTCAGCATGATGTTTTCCAGATTCCTCCATTTTGTTGCAAATGACCGGATTTCATTTTTTTTACCACTGTGTAGTATTCTATAGAGTACATATTGCCATAATTTCTTTATCCAGTCTTCTGTTGCTGGGCATTTAGGTTGATTCCATGTTAAGATTACTTTTGATAATTTTCTTTCAGAAACAGAGAAGATAGTAGAGACCTCACACAAACCACAGAAAGATGAAGACTTGACACAGGATTATGAAGAATGGAAAAGGAAGATTTTGGAAAATGCTGCCATTGCTCAAAAGGCTATAGCAGAGTGATTCAGTTTCCAAAGACTATTGCCTTAAAAGCAAAGAAGCTAACACAAGGGCTGATGTGTGGGCAGTATGTTGACCCTTAACATCGTAATGGGTCAACCACAGTGCCTCACTTGACCTGGGCTTCCCACAGGTCTGTGCCCTACTACAAAATTAGATTGGAGCCACTTTGCTTTTTTGTTTTGTTTTAAGCAAAAGGCAGTGTCCTTCCCTATCTGCAGTGTGAAATATGTGCTGAATGGAATCTTACAGATTTAAGTCTTTATGTAGGCTTTTTGGTTTGACTAAATCGATGTGTTGTTGTACAGACTAAGTTAATAAATGTCATTTTTTATATGCAAGTTGCACTTGTCAGTTTGGAGGAATCTTTGATGGGCTGAAGTCTGTCCACTCTAGTAGGGAAAAACCCACATTCATGTACACTAAGCTCATTACTCACCAGAGCACAAATTTGTGTCAGACTCTGGGCTTAAAACTGTGGTCACCCACTTACCACCTGTGAAACTTTGAGCAAATTAGTCACCTTCTTTATGCCTCTTCTGTAAAATAAATAGGAACAAAAATTATACTACCTTAGATAATTTGGAGAAGTATCTGAAGTAATACATGCAAAGCATTCAGCATAGTACTGCTGTAAGTATTCTATAAATATTAGAATACAGAGTTACACATGGAGGTCTTGCATAAAGAATTACCCATTAGCACCATATTATGAGTCCAGCAATAAACCAGTTTTTCTTTTGATAGCCTCATACTGAAAAATGTAATCTTAGTAAATAGTACTTACTTTAAAACTGGAAGACAGCAATAAGTTGTTAGGGGCATCGTGCCAGACATGATTTTTAACTAAAATTAAGATCATGGCAATCTGTTCTGTGGCATAGTAGGTTAAGCATCCACCTGCAGCACTGGCATCCCGTATGAGTGCCAATTTCAGTCCTGGCTGCTCTACTTCCTATTCAACTCCCTGCTGATGGCCTGGGAAAGCAGCAGAAGATGGCCCAAGTGCTTGGGCCCCTGCACCCACATGGGAGACCCAGAAGTGATTGCATCCAGATTTTTTCATCTGTTCAAAATGGCATCAGCAATAACAGTGGTTACTTTGAATCTTCTGCAAGTAAGGCATAATTCTATACCTACTGCTTAGTCCTGGAGTGACTGAAAGTGATTCTTTCGGCCCTTCTAGAAATCTAGAAGACCATGCTAAGGAAATAGGATCCCAACATATGCAATACCTGGCAAGTCCTGTGGTATTGAAAAACAAACATGAGCTTTGGAACCATACACACTTGGTTTGAAATTCAGGCTGACATTTCTCCTCAGACAATCTCAGAACTTCCTTTAGCCTCAGTTTACTCATTTATATCTGACTTGTGGGGATTAAAGGTTATATTTGAAGTGCATGACAAGACATTCACTAAATAGCAGTTTTGGCTACCACTTTGATCTAGAATGGGTAAATGACTCATTTATTTTAAGAAGTAGGTCAGGGCCGGTACTGTGGTGTAATAGGTAAAGCCACCACCTGTGATAGTGGCATCCCAAATGGGCTCTGGTTCAAGTTCCAGCTGCTCCACTTGCCATCCAGCTCTCTGCTATAGCCTGGGAAAGCAGTAGAAGATGGCCCAAGTGCTTGGGCCCCTGCTTCTGGCTCCTGACTTCAGATTGGCCCAGCTCTGGCCATTGTGGCCAACTGGGGAGTGAACCAGTAGATGGAAGACCTCTCTCTCTGCCTCTCCTCCTCTTTCTGTGTAACTCTGACTTTCAAATAAATAAATTTTTTTTTAAAAAAAAAGGTCATTTGTTTATATTTGGTGCCAAGATTTTGATTAGTTTTGAGTCAGATCAATATACTCTTCACAATGTAAAATTAAGCACGCTCACTGTCTTAAAGTATTTTTATTTATTATGTATTTGAAAGGCAGAGAGTGAGTGAGAAACAGGTCTTCCATTTGCTGATTCACTCCCTAAATTCTCGCAAGCGCTGGAGCTGGGCTCAGCTAAAAACAGAACTAAGAAATTAACATAGGTCTCTCACATAGGAAGCAGGGACCCAACTACTTGAGCCATGACCTGCTGCCTCCCAGAGTGCTCATTAGCAGAAAGCTGGACTCAGAACCGGGAGCAGAGCCAGGACTTAAACCCAGGTACTATTATGGGATGTGGGTGTCCCAAGTGGCATCTTAACCACTTGGGCCAAATATCTGTCTCTCCACTTTTTCTGATTTAATAAAATACATACAAGACTTACCACCTTAATTTTTTTCACTTTCCTTTTTATTTGTTTTAATTTTTTTAAAGGAAGACAGACTTTCCATCTTCTGGTTTACTCCCCAAACGCCTGTAACAGCAGGGGCTGAGATCAGTTGAAGCCAGGAGCTCCTCAATCGATCTTTTCCACATAGGTGGCAGAGACCCAAGCACCTAAACCATCAACCTGCTGGTGCACATTAACTGAAAGCTAAGTAGTAAATTGAACCCAGGCACTCTGACACAGACCACTGTGCCAAACACCACCCACTTAAAATTTCTTGTGTGTGCTGTAGCAAATAATGACATTGTGTTGCAGCCAACCTCCAGAATATTACCCATTGAACAATTCCCCATTCCTCTCTTTTCCTAAACACTGGCAACTACCATTCTTTCTGTCTCTGACTTTGGCTAGATATTCCATATAATGGAATCATACAGTATTTCTTTGAGACTGGCTTACTTAATGTCTTTAAAAGTTCATCCATGTTGGGGCTAGCACTGGGGCTTAAAAGGGTTAAGCCGCTGCCTGTGATGCTGGCATCCTATATGGATGCTGTTTCAAGTCCTGGCTATTCCACTTCCAATCCAGCTTCCAGCTAGTGGGCCTGGGAAAGCAGTGGAAGATGGCCCAAGTTCTTGGGCCCCTGCACCTTTGTGGGAGACCCAGATGAAGCTCCCAGCTCCTGGCTAGCAGCCATTTGGGGAGTTAGTGAATGGAAGATCTCCTCTTTTCATGACTGAATAATATTGTTTTATATATATAGTCCCACATTTTGTTTATCCATCCATCCATCCATCCATCCATCAATTGCACACATGGATTGATTACTCCTTTTAGTTGTTTTGAGTACTGTTGCTATGAACTTGGATATACAATATCTGAGACACTGCTTTCAATTTAGGAGTAGGGGGAAAACCCAGAATTGAAATGATGGATCATACAATAATTCTGTTTTTAAACAGATGCCATACCAGCCATAGTGGCTGTACTATGTTACATTCCCAGCAACAGATTATAAGTGTTCCAATTTCTCCACATGCTTGCCAACATTTATTTTCTGGGTTTTTATTTTTTTAACAGCCATATTAATTGGATATGAGGTGGTGGTGTGGTTAGGACATTTCTCTAATTTTTAGTTATGTTGACCATCTTTTCAGGTATTTGCATATTTACTTTGGGAAATATCAATTCAGCCCATTTTTTAATTGGGTTGTTTGGGTTTTGTTGTCAAGTTGTAGTTTTCTATATATTCTAGAGATTAATCCTTATCAGATCTGTGATTAGCAAATTTTTCTGCCTTAAGTTGTTTTTTCCCTCTTGATATGTCCTTTGATGCACAGGAGTTTTTAATTTTGATGTCCAGTTCATCTGTTTTTACTGTTATTGTCTGCTTTTGCTATAATATTCACTAAATCATCACCAAACCAAAGTCATGAAGCTTTCCCCCTACATTTTCTAGGAATTTTATATTTTTAACTCTTACAATTAGTTCTTTGTTTCATTTTTAGTTTATTAAGCATATCCATTTTTATACTATTTTGATGGAATTCCAAGAAATCTGAAGTTTCTGAGTCTTCTATATGGACTGAGAAAAACACAAATATTGTTTGTGACTTTTTCCTTATGACTTTAAAACAACTAATGGTAATTATGTTAATTATTTGAAATGTAGTAGATCTATGCTTATTTCTTAAATTTGTGGAGGAATTGCCTGCCTTAAAGTGGTATTGTCCAAATGCCTTCCTAGGACACGAATTCTTTCTACAACTTTAGCACATTCACACTGCCAGTGATGGAAACTTAGTACTTCGTGAGTCTGTCTCTGTAAAAACACTTTGGAAATAGTTTTTAACAGCTCCTCATGGATTATTCAACTGATTTTAAAAATTGTTTTATGAAAGTTTTCAAATATAGTTTTCCAAGGAAAACTTGGGAAAGCTATGGGGAAATGGAATGAAAAGTTTATTTTTGGTGCAAAAAATTTTTGAACTACATGCATAATTTTTTCTTAATATGCATTTCCCTGAGCTTTTTGAAAACTTCAAACTGTATTGCACTAAAAAAAAATCCTGTATTTATTTAATTTTTTTTTGACAGGCAGAGTGGACAGTAAGAGAGAGAGCCAGAGAGAAAGGTCCTCCTTTTGCCGTTGGTTCACCCTCCAATGGCCGCCGCAGCCAGCGTGCTGCGGCTGGTGCACTGCACTGATCCAAAGGCAGGAGCCAGGTGCTTCTCCTGGTCTCCCATGGGGTACAGGGCCCAAGCACTTGGGCCATCCTCCTCTGCACTCCTAGGCCACAGCAGAGAGCTGGCCTGGAAGAGGGGCAACCGGGACAGAATCCGGCGCCCCAACCGGGACTAGAACCCAGGGTGCCCATGCCGCAGGCAGAGGGTTAGCCTAGTGAGCCGCGGCGCCGGCCACCTGTATTTATTTTCAATAAAGAAGGTCTTCCAAAAGGAAAGAAAGTGTATTACAACAAAATAAACTCACATTTAAATCCCATTTTCTATGAACTTTTCCAAGTACCCTCATATTTGAAGCCATACCAATCAAACAGACCCTACAATTAGTAAGATTTTTCCTCACATGCTTAACTAACTATACCTCCCATTTTCCCTGAAATCATTTAACCAAATTACCATATCACACCTCATAAAATTAATAATAATTCATTCTATCATCAGATGTGAAATTGATAATTAAAATATCCATATGTCTCCAGAATGGAGAATTTATATCACTTATCCCCTTCTAAACATGTTGGACTTTAATTGCCATTGTTATTAAGTGAATGAAGCACTCATTTCACTTCTCTATGTTGGAAGCTGGTTTTTCAGGGTCTGTCTGGGCTAGTTCATTCTTTTCAAACTATCTTGGATAACTTGAGTTCAGACACCTTTCCCTGAGATCCAGACACCTAAGAGCTATAACCAGTATGTTATGGACCTGCCACAAAAGTTTTACCACAACCTTGACATCATGGTCTTTTTGGATGTCCACTGAAGGAAATTCTCAGGATTCAGCAGCCTCTCATTCCCTCTACCCAGAACTGTTAACAAAAGGCCGTAAGACTTATGGCCGGCGCCGCGGCTCACTAGGCTAATCCTCCGCCTAGCTGCGCCGGCACACCGGGTTCTAGTCCCGGTTGGGGTGCCGGATTCTGTCCCGGTTGCCCCTCTTCCAGGCCAGCCCTCTGCTGTGGCCCAGGAGTGCAGTGGAGGATGGCCCAGGTGCTTGGGCCCTGCACCCCATGGGAGACCAGGAAAAGCACCTGGCTCCTGGCTCCTGCCATCGGATCAGCGCGGTGCGCCGGCCACATCGCGCTGGCCGCGGCGGCCATTGGAGGGTGAACCAACGGCAAAGGAAGACCTTTCTCTCTGTCTCTCTCTCTCACTGTCCACTCTGCCTGTCAAAAATAAAAATAAAAAAATAAAAATAAAAAAATAAAATAAAAAAAAAAAAAGACTTAACTCAGCCCTACTACCAAAATCCCTTCCCCAGTACCAGAAGATTCATGTCAACAGCCTGACAGACACAAATCCAGATGCCAGGAGGAGGAAGAAAGGAGTAAGGACATTGAAAGATGGGGTGGTGCTGTGGCATACTGGGTAAAATAGCACCGGCATCCCACATAGGTGCCAGTTTCAGTCCCAGGTGTTCTGCTTCCAATCCAGCTCCCTGCTAATGCACCTGGGAAAGTAGTGGAAAATTACCCAAGTTCTTGGGCCCCTGAACCCATGTGAGAGACCCAGAAGCTCCTAGTTCCTGGCTCCTGGCTTCAGCCTGGCCCAGCCCTATCTGTTGCTGCCATTTGGGGAGTGAACCAGGGGATGGAAGCACACTTTCTCCCTTTCTGTAACTCTTTCAAATAAATAAACAAACCTAAAAAAAAAAAAAAAAAAAAAAAAAAAAACACACACACAGACACCTCTTAATGAACAGTATTCTCAAGAAAGAATGAAAAAGACATTGGTCGTTGAGATCAGAGTGAATCAAGAAATTTCTATTCTTGCTGGTAATTTTATATATTAGAGAAAGCTACTCTATGCTTAGATAGACCTGGTATTTGATAACCTATGATATGAGTTCTGTGAAACCTTTCTCTTCCTGACTTGATACCAATAATTTATATGGAATCTATATATAATGTTTGAATGTATTTGAATGACTTCCAGTATACTTCAGTTCTTTTCGATTTGACCCAGTGAAGAAGCACCAAGAAATTTCAAGTATTCCCATGTGTTTTAGAAGCCTGAAGTCAATGAGATGAAACCTTGCACCAAGAACTGAGCTGCGGCCAGTGCCGTGGCTCACTAGGCTAATCCTCTGCCTGCGGCATGGGCACCCTGGGTTCTAGTCCCGGTCAGGGCGCCGGATTCTGTCCCGGTCGCTCCTCTTCCAGTCCAGCTCTCTGCTGTGGCCCGGGAAGGCAGTGGAGGATGGCCCAAGTGATTGGGCCCTGCACCTGCATGGGAGACCAGGAGGAAGCACCTGGCTCCCGGCTTTGGATCAGCGCAGCATGCCAGCCGTAGCAGCCATTTTGGCGGGTGAACCAACAGAAGGAAGACCTTTCTCTCTCTCTCTCTCTCTCTCTCTCTCTCTCACTGTCTAACTCTGCCTGTCAACAAACAAACAAAGCTGAGCTGCAAAGCAACTGTAGGAAAGGAATGTAAAGAAAGCAGGCTATTTGACTAAAGCATACTAACTAGGGCAGATGATTAGATTTTTCCGGCTTTCAAATGTTTGAATTGCAAAAAAGGGAACTGTGGTGTGATGTTTCAACTTTCAGTAGCAAATAAATGTGTATATAGAAGAACTTATTAAAACTGACCTATCTGAGTTGGTTTTTTAAAAGAGAATGGAGGGACTGGCATTGTGGCACAGTAGGTTAGGCTGCCGCCTGAGACACTGGCATCCCATACAAACACAGGTTAGAGTCCCGGCTGCTCCACTCTCCATCCAGCTCTCTGCTAATGCACCTGTGAAGCAGCAGCAGATGGCCCAAGTGCTTGGGCCCCTGCACCCACATGGGAGACCCAGATGGAATTTCTGGCTCCTGGCTTCAACCTGTCCCAGCCCTGGCTATTGCGGCCATTTGGGGAGTGAACTAGCAGATACAAGATTCTCTCTCTCTCTGTCTCTCTCTCTCTCTTTCTCTCTCTCTCTCCGCCTTTCAAAAAATAAACTTAAAAAACAGAGCAAATGGAAACCTAACTCGGGTTTAGAGGTGTGGCCTGTGGGAGGGATGAGGATTAGACAAGGTCCTCAAGGTACAGCACCATGATTGACACTGCTAGCTTTGTAGGAAGACACCAGGGGGTCTCACATGACACCCGCTGTCTCTTGCCACTGCCCCTTGCCCCTTGCCTTTGTGCTGCTTGGGACTCTGCTGATGAGATAGCCATCACCAGGTGCAGCCCCTCAATCCTGGACTAGGACCAGGAGCCAAAATGGACTTCTTTATAATTTACCCAGTCTGTATATCCTGTTATTAACAACAGAAAACTGTTTCTAAAATATCTTTTTATTGTTTGCTCAAATCAGGGTCAAAACAAAGTCCACACTTGACACTGAGTTGCTAATTTTTAATTATAAAAGCAGTACATGCTCATTTAAAAAAGAAACAAAATATTCAAATGGTTCAGAAAGTTATGAAGTGAAAAGTGGTTTTCTTTCTCTCCCAGTCACCCACTTTTTATACCCCACTGTTCTTCTGCATATCCTAGAATTTTTAATGTACATGGAAGCATATGTTTCTGCACAGATGGGATGATACCACATATATGTTCTATCATTTTGATAATGAAAAAATGCCCTTCAAAATCTGGATCTATCTTTAACCACTGCAAGGTATTCTACTACATGGATGTAACAAAATTAATTTAACTAAGCCCAAGCTGACAGGCACATGTTGATTATTTCTGCTGGGCCATTAGCAATAGTGCTATAGGAAACATCATTTTGCATAAATCTCTATATTTGTCCAAGTACTGAGGGGTACATTTCCAGAAATGGAATTGCTGGATAAAAGTGTGGACATGACTTTTATTTGGGCCCACACCCAACAACATGCAAGACCGGAAGCTCGTGACCAAGAAGGCGGGGTGGGAGGGGGCAGTCATCATGGTGAAGAATTGGTTGGAGGCAGCAGGTGCACATAGAGTTTAAAATTTTCCTTTAATTCTAATTGCTCACATTTAAAGTGGATATATTTTGAAATGTGAAACAATATTAAAGGATGCACATTGATGCTGATTCTCAAAAGGGAGCCTAAGTTAAACAAGTTCAAGGATCACTGTCCTAAATCCACAATGGTTGACACTAGGGCAGGGTAATACAAGCAAATGTCAGTTCACACCTAAGCAAATCGAAATTCTAGGACTTCCTTGTGCTGGAAGAGATAATACTGAATAGCGTGCCCCTGCAGAAAAGCCTGCTAAGTTCTTTAATCACAGTAAGTTTATAATTTAAACTCCACTTTCCTACCTATCTAAAGCATGCCTACTTATCACCAAAAATAGGTGTACTTGGAAAGTAAACACAGCATTTCAAACTTAGGGCTCTTACAAGGGAGAACCAAAGCCCTCAGCGTGCATTCCTTACAGCCACTTTCTATCTGCAACGAAGGCCACAGTCATAATCTGTTTTACAAAATAAGTGGAATCAATATTTAAGCCCGATTATGTAAAGTCATCTCTTCACTTCACCACTGCCCTCGATAATTTCTAGGCCTGTTGGAGCATCTGAGTTGAAGATTAGGGACACGTTGGAAATTTCCTTAGCCTGTTGGCAGCAGTCACCACGTAGAAATGTTTCTTGAGATAAAAGAGAAAAAAATAAAGAAAAAGTGTACTGTTAGACCAGTTGCTTTAGGAAGAAACAATGAAAGGTTTTAAGCAAGTCTGCCACTTGATTTCATTTAAAACGAATCACCCAAAGGGGCAAACAAATTTCCAGACCAATTACAGTACAACAGTAGCATTTCTGGGGCAGTGGGAGGTAAACAGGAAGTGAGAAGATGCTATCACGCCCCTTTTATGTGAAAAACACAGCATCCTACAACAGTGTTTCTCAGACTGTGATTCATAGCCACCAGTTGGTCATGAAATGAAATTTGTGGGTTGTGAACAGGACTTTACTTAGTAAGACTAAATGTCATAAAATGGAAAATACCAGAGTGTGTCACAGACTGTTGGAGGAAATGTGTATACAGAGCTATTGTGAACATGTATGTGGATCCTGTGTACTGCCTCCCTAGGTAAACAATTTCATTTTAGTTTTCAGCGAGAGTCTGAGCACCACGAAAATGCTTCTAAGATAGGCTTTATGTCCAAGGTACCAAAGAGTTCTGTTGTAAACAAAATCGTGAACTTGGAGACCTTAGCAAGGCTTTCCAGCCCCCATTTCTGAAATGTGGGGTGATCCAGCCCCAGGCGACAACAGGAACTTGAACAGCACTGCCATGGAGAACATATGCTCAACTCCACTCCACCACTTCAAGTGACAAATACAAGAGACTACAAACCAAACATCACTCTAAGCCAGTGATTTTTGGTCTGTGGCATTTTTAAATCGAGCTAAACGGTTTTTGGCAAGAGAGAGATTTTTCCCGCTAAATAATCTTCCTATTGAGAACCAAAATGTAAGTAAAAACTTAGCTACAGTTCTTTCTTTCAAAGGCATATTAAGACAAGCATTGCCTGTACAAAAAGAAAAGCAAAATACCTTCCATTTTCTCTGGGCCGTGTACTTCTGCAGCAGTAGTTGGGATTTGAGACGAACTTTGAATTTGGAAGCTTTGGCAGGCAAATGATTGAGCCACTCATGTTTCAGGCACTGTGTGGCACTCATTCTGCAGCTGTGAAATCAAACAGTAGTTGAGGCTTTTAGTGGGGTTTGCCCTTTTCCAGTTGTCCAAAAATCTGTTCAATTGGGTAGGGAGCCTGAGTCTATGGAGATTAATGACTTAGGCAGATTCGTGCTGTGCACCAGAAAGGAAACTCCTTGTATCAAAAGTTCCCCTTCCTTAAAAGTGCCAGAAAGTTGTCAGTGAAGTGTTCCCTGATGTCTAGAGAAGGAATGTCTCCCACTTCCCAGACAGGGCTGGGAGAGGGAGGCAGGCCATAGGACGGCCAGCCTGAATCTGCTCTTAAGAACAGAAGACTTGGGGCCTGCGCTGTGGCATAGAAGGTTAAGCCTCCACCTGCAGTGCCGGCATCCCATATGGATGTTCCAGTCCCAGCTGCTTCACTTCCAAGCCAGCTCCCTGATAATGTGCCTGGGAAAGCAGTAGAAGATGGCCCAAGCCACAGGGCCCCTGCCACCCATGTGGGAGACCCAGAAGAAGCTCCTGGCTCCTGGCTTCAGCCTGGCCCACTCCCAGCTGTTGAGGCCATTTTGAGAGTGAATTAGAGACATTGGTGATGGCTCAGTACTTGGGTCCCTGCCACCTACATGGAAAACTGAGTTCTGGGCTCCTGGCTTCAGCTTGGCCCTGCCCTGGCTGTTGTAGACATCTGGGGAAGTGACCTAGTGAATGGAAGCTCTCTCTGTCTCTGTCTCTCTGCCTTTCAAATAATTAAAAATAAATAAGTAAGGCCAGCGCTGCGGCTCACTAGGCTAATCCTCTGCCTGCGGCATGGGCACCCTGGGTTCTAGTCCTGGTCAGGGCGCCGGATTCTGTCCCGGTCGCTCCTCTTCCAGTCCAGCTCTCTGCTGTGGCCCAGGAAGGCAGTGGAGGATGGCCCAAGTGCTTGGGCCCTGCACACGCATGGGAGACCAGGAGGAAGCACCTGGCTCCCAGCTTTGGATCAGCGCAGCATGCTGGCCATAGCGGCCATTTGGGGGGGGGGGGGGAGAACCAACAGAAGGAAGACCTTTCTCTCTGTCTTCTCACTGTCTAACTCTGCCTGTCAAAAAATAAATAAATAAATAAGTAAAAATACTTAAGTGTTAAGCCACTTCCTGTGTTGTCATGATCCCATACGAGCACTAGTTGAAATTTCAGCTGCTCCCTTCTAATCCAGCTCCCTGCTGATGTACCTGGGAAAGCAATGGATGATGGCCCAAGTGTTTGGGCTCCTGTCACCCATGTGGGAGACCCAGAGAGAATTCCAGGCTCCTGGCTTTGGCTTAGCCTAGCTCTGGCCTTGCAGCCATTTGTGGACTGAACCAGCGGATGAAAGACCTTTCTCTCTCTCTGTCTCTCTCCCACCCCTGCCCTGTCACTCTGCCTTTCAAATAAATAAAATAAATCTTTAACAAAAAAAAAAATTTAAAAAGAAGATGAGACTTGAAAGAAGCTCATTTCTCCTTCTAGACCACGATGTCAAATGATTCACCCAGATTAGAAACGTGTTTCCTCTCACACAACCTTTCACAAATCAGAAACAAAACTGTGAATGTCAGGGACCTATGATCGGTGTTAGAGCCCGGATTCTTCCACCTTACTCCTGGGTTAGTAATGCCTTCGGTTATTTTCCATCTACTCTAGTGTCTGAAATACGCAGCCTTCATCACCAAGAGATGAGATAGTCAGACTTTCACTGTAGAGATGCTGTATAAGTGCTTTTCAGGAGGGCACACACCCTGAAATTAGAGGTATGGCCGCAGTTTCTGCTCAGGCAGAAAACAGGCTGAGGATGGCACCTCCCTGCACACACAAAGGAATGTGGCAGTGGGAGCAGCAGGGGCTAATGGACATGAATTGGTACCAGGGGTATTTTCAGGAATTTGTAAATTTGCAGGAGCATCTAAATGGGCCTGTCTCTGAAGATTTACCACACAGCTCTAATCCCTATGTTAGACCACCAGACCGAATTCCCTTTCCCAAATCCTGAAGTTGTTGTATATAACCTTGCCTATGTGCCTGCTGGTTTGTAGACTTGCTGGTACCCTCTAAATAAAAGTGGGAGCGCATAGCTATCCAGTGGTGCGCTCTTAGAATGGACGCTCCCGTGTCCTGTCTCCCCATTTGAAAAATCCCTTTATTTCACTATAGAGAATGACAGCACCTCATCTAAATTTTTCTTCAACATGAGCCTCTTATAAGTGATAACTTGGAAATAGGAATCATTCGTAAATACACTCCTTTAGAAGTTCTACCTACATTTTACAATCCTAGCAATTTATCTGGAAATTAATTTCCTTTGTCCCTTTGTCTACTCCCTTTAGTGTTCCAAAGAAGTAGCACACTACTTCCCTTCATAGGAACAAAGGACTGTTGGCCTCAGCAGTCCTGCCCAGCACCCAGCCCAGGGGTCGCCATCAGAATGGAGCATGAGTGACAAGTTGTAAAGAGACCTCTTCTCTTTGACCAGCAGCCGGGAAACAAAGTCCTTGGCCTCCTCCGACAGCCCTTCAAAGGTCTCAGCGTCGAAATCCCAGCTGCAGTTCACAATGAAATTCATGGTCTCTGCATCTGTTTCCCCTAGAAACGGGGACAAGCCACTGAGTCTACAGGAGAGAGAAAAGACTGTCAGTATTTTGGAGCTACGTTTGCCAACAGGCATCAAGACAAAGAAGAAAAAACTTACAAGGTCCAAGCAGGCCTAACCAGAACCAAGAGAGTTCGGAAGAAAAGCAACCCCCTCACTTCTGCACAGAGTATAGAACAATGTGTTTGGGCTTGCACCGCGGCTCACTTGGCTAATCCTCCGCCTGTGGCGCCGGCACACGGGGTTCTAGCCCCGGTCGGGGCGCCGGATTCTGTCCCGGTTGCTCCTCTTCCAGTCCAGCTCTCTGCTGTGGCCCGGGAAGGCAGTGGAGGATGGCCCAAGTGCTTGGGCCCTGCACCCTCATGGGAGACCAGGAGGAAGCACCTGGCTCCTGGCTTCAGATCTCAGATCAGTGCAGCACGCTGGCCGTAGCAGCCATTTGCGGGGTGAACCAACAGAAGGAAGACCTTTCTCTCTGTCTCTCTTTCTCACTGTCTAACTCTGCCTGTCCAAAAAAAAAAAAAAAAAAGCAATGTGTTCATTAAGGGGAGGCAGTGGAAGGATTAAAAAATTGAAGGCAGGAAGGGTATTCAGAATAAGCCTCCATTCGAACTCACAATTGAGATGAGGGCCCAACTGAATACCCAGCTATCAAGTACATCTTGATTTAATTTAAAAATAGTTTTCCATGTGTCGGAGACAGCCAGGCTCATTTAGATAATACCCAGGCCTCTGGCCAAAGGAAAATTGGCTTGATTTGCCTCCTACTACAGTGAGGGCAGAGAGGCAGGACAACCTCCGCGGCTGTCCCCCGGGGCCCTAAACCTCCCCAGCTGGTGCAGCACACATACACAGTGTGAGGACAGGGAGCAGCAGTTACACAAGAATAAGAAGACCAGAGGCAAAACCTGACTTTGCCGGGCCTCTGAGCAAACAGCCGAGGAGCCTGCCACACTTGGGGAGAGAAGGAAACAGGACGCGCAGGCTGAGAAGTGGCAAGGTGAGAGGACCCAGCAAGCCCCATCCTGCCCCCCCCCGCCCCGCCCCTCTCTAAACCCCTTCAGGGCACTCCAGCCCCACCCACCCCCACCCTGTGCCAAAGGCCTTTAACCTCAGTTGTTTGCCAACCCAGAAATAACAGGAAATTAATTCCATTCCCTCCACACCCCCAGGGTCAGCCTACAAGCAATAACTAACAGGAACTGATCATCAATACCCGAATTCCCTCCTCCACAGCTGGAATAACTCGGAGGGGCTGACGGATTCCGGAGTCCTCCAGCAGAAATAAAGCAGGTTGCCCACCGTTGGGTCTGATTCCTGGGTCAGTAACACCTTTGGCTATTTTCAGTTATTACTTTATATCCGAGGATCAAACAACTCAGAGGCCCAGCCGATGACTTGACAGAGCTGCTGATCTCCAAGAAATGAGGCATCGAGGCCTTCTGTTCTGAGGACTAACACCTCCATATCTAAACATGTTTTCTACATTGACTTATCACTGATGACTTGGAATTAGGATCAACTTGTAAATATGGCCCCTGGCTTAATAACACACCCCTAACTGGCTGCCTTTCTTTCCCCATCTCACCACCCTACACGCCTATTGGTGTTTCCTGGGAAGGAAGTAAAACAGCTGGCTGCCCTGATTCACTCTGAAGCCAGAACCCTACACACTCACAGCATGTAGGTGATGACGCCCACGCTCCACATGTCCGTGGGGAAGGAGACAAACTCGTAGTTGACAACTTCCGGGGCCAGGAATTCCGGAGTACCGAAGTTCACCTTCAGCTTTTCCCGAGGCTTGTACCTGGGGGAGCGGGGAGAGAGGACCATGGGAGTGAGGCTGGACAAGTTCCCGGTGGGAGGAGACATTCTCCGGGCTCTTCCAGTCACTTATGTTGCCTGGACCTCACCCTGGGGAATGGTCACACCCCAGGCCCCAAATGCTCTAAGTCATGGGTAGAATCAGAAAAAAGTCCTCATTCTCCAGCCCTTTCCAATCTGAAGAGATGTGAAGATATCTCGCTCAGCATGCAGCTACACGCGCACCCAACTGGAGTGAGTGCACCCAATTGGTTGGAGCAGTGATGGTAAGAATGAGAAAAAAGAGTTAAAGATGTCCATCACCACTAATCATTAGGGAAACACAGACAAAAACCACAGCATAAGATCACTTCACACCCCAAGGATGGCTACTGTATTTTAAAAGAAATAAACAAAAAAATGAAAATATTAAGTATAGACTGGTTGTGGAAAAATCAGCACCTTATGCACTACTGGTGGGAAAGTAAAATAGGGCAGCCACTGTGGTTAATCACTGTAAATAGTATGGTGGTTCCACAAAAAAATCAGAAATAGAATTATCATAGGGTCCATTAATTCTAAGTCTGGGTATATACTCAAGAGAATTGAAAGCAGAATCACCAAAAGATATTTGCACATCCACGTTCATAGCATTATCCACAATAGCTAAAAGGAGGAAGTTACTCAAGTGCTCACTGACAGGTGAATGAATAAGCAAAATATGGCATATACATGGAATGGAATATCACTTAGCCCAAAAAGGAATGAAATTCTGA
This sequence comes from Oryctolagus cuniculus, assembly GCF_051225735.1. Lineage (NCBI taxonomy): Eukaryota > Metazoa > Chordata > Mammalia > Lagomorpha > Leporidae > Oryctolagus > Oryctolagus cuniculus. Next base: position 40,940,780 of record NC_142884.1, read on the forward strand.
CACATGCCACACATGAGTGAACCTCAAGGATGTTATGCTAAGTGAATTAAGTCAGGCACAAGAAATGCTGCATATTTCTGCTGATCCGGGGTACTTGGAGAACCCACTTTTACAGAAACAGAAAGAGGAAAGGTGCTTGCCAGGAACTGGGAGCAGAAGGAAAATGAGAAGTTATTATTTAATTGCTATCAAAGCTCGGTTTTACAGATGAAAAAGTTCTGGAGATGGATTGCACAACAATGCAAATAGCCTTAACACTACTGAATTGTACAGTTAAAAATTAAGATGGTAATTTTTTTCTTCTTCAACTAATCAATTCATTTATTTATTTTAATTAAAAAACATAATTATGGCATACAACATGTTGTTCCGATATATGTGTGTCATCATATACTTATTATTTTGTGGTGAGAACACTTAAAAATTTATCCTCTTACCAACTTTCAAGTATACGACATTGTTGTTAATCTTGTTGTTACCTCACTGTACAATGGATCTCTTGAACTTATTCTTCTTGTCTAACTGAAATTGTTTTATCCTTTGGCCAACAACTCCCCAGGGCCACAGTGGTCGGGCCCACACTCCACATGTCCTTGAGGAAGGAAACAAACTCGTAGTTGACAATCTGCTAACCACCATGAACTCTCTATCTCTGTGTGTTCATCTCTCTTAGATTCCACTTATAAGTGCAATCATGCAACATTTGTTTTTCTCTGCCTGACTCATTAGAAAAGCTCTGCTCATGAAGCTTAACAAGAGACCGCCACTGGTTTCAGATGCAGGCTGCGAGGCAGGTGCGAGGAGCCAGCAGAGGCCGAGCTCAGGAAAGCAGCCCTGCCTCCACAGGACTGAGGCTCTGCCTTCTGCTGCTTGCAGGTGGAGCAAAACTTACTTGAGAAAAACAGTCATGGAGTACACACACACACACACACACACACACACCCCTAAAACCTTCGGGAAGAGTTGAAAATTCAGCCATGATGTGAAGGACCTACCCAGAACATAATGTGATCCCCAGAGAACTGTCATTCTCGGAGGAAACAGAATTGTAGAGGAAGCCTGGAGGCTGGGCGTACGCACACTGCCACATGTGTGAACTGAAGGCCTGGAGGTTGGGCAGCAGCCCTCCCAATGCCAAGGACTGTGATTAGCCGCTGCTAAGAGCCCACATCACCAGCTGTGAGCCCTGCAGAGGTGACTCTGATGGGGCAGCACCATACGGTGAAACCATACAGTCCCAGGATTCTAGCACTTTGATGGACTTGAAGATATCTTTTAAATTATATACATCTTAGGAACTGAATGTTGAGAACCTAACCACCCTCATAGGATGGTTTCACACTACCCATGTATTAACCCATTCAACTCATTACTGCCTCTGTGTCAATAGGTAATGTCACTATGTCCTCGTTTTACCCCGATCTAACCCAGTCCTGAGTGACTCCAGAACCACTCACCCATGGAACCACCTGATACTGTTACAAAGGTGCTTTCATATTTGACCCAGTCATTTCCTGGAGGGCAGGGCTGGGAATGGAGGGAGGCACTGCACAGCCCAGCACAGCCTGGTGCCAGGCAGCCTGGGGAATCAACAGAATTGCAGCATCGCATCCAGCAGCCCCTTTAAACCACCACTCCCCTCTCCGCTCAGATAGGTGGTCTGGAGCACAGCTAATCCCACAGCATGGCAGGGAGAAGCAGAGCCCCCAGCACAAAGCCACCCCCAGCAACGGTAACAGCAAGGCTCATCTGCAAGTTCAAGGCCACCAGCCTCTACCTGCAAGAGCTTCCCTGCATGCTCTCAAAACTCAAGCATTGCTTGGGCAGGGATAACCACAGCCAACGCAGCCACAAAGAGTCCCCAGAGAATTTTGTCCAAGCATCAAAATAAAACTCCCTTACCTTCTGGCCAGGCCAAAGTCAATGATCTTAATTTGATGTCCTGTCTGATTGACACACAGTATGTTCTCTGGCTGGGAAAGAAAGAGAATTCTGCTCAGTGCAAGTAACATCTACTTAGGTCTGCAGGTCCCACACTTACTCGACTTACAATCCTCAGTTTCCCAGCCTCCGAAGCAGATCAATGGCTCACATAAGCCCTACAGGATCCAGAGAAAAATGACGTGGGCTGGTGAGACATTAAGGATCAGTGTGGACTGTGGGGAACTAGATGACTCCTGGCCTGTGTCAAAGGGCAGCCCCCACTCAGCTCCAGCTACCAGCACCTTGCAGGAGTGCAGGCACAACTGCCAGCTTCTTAGGCCTCACAAGAAGCCAGAGACCCAGGTTTTTATGTGGAAACCCCGTGCTTTTAAGCGTTGACAGCTACATAAAATTCAAACACGCATTCATCATGTGTGGGACCCAAGCAGAACACCACGGCGATGCTGATCAGTCCCACAACTATTGGCTGGGGTTGGCGTTCCCAGCCCTGGCTGCACACTGGAATCACTGGTGCCCAGGCCACGACCCTGACCAGTGACATCAGAATCCCAGGCATCACTGTGCCGGTCAAGGGCAGCAGAGCTGCTAAACGCCCACCTGCCTTCTTGTGGTGACAGCTGGGAGCCGTGGGAGGGGATGGTGGCCTTGACACACTTTCTTGAGTGTGTCAAGTTTGGATCAGTTCTGAAGCCCCTGAGACTGCTTAGTGTGATGTTTGCTGCTTGTGTATGACAAATCTGGGAGAAGGGATGCATTGTGGTGCTGAATGAAGGTGGAGGCCTTTGTCCAAAGTAGCTGGAGACCTAGAACTCAGTGCCCAAGGCCAGGGGTCCATACCTGGTTCTTTAGCCCTGGATGAATCCCATCCCATTCCTGAAACCTCAGTGTCTCTATCTGTAAAATGGGACTAATAACCTCTTCCTGCCTGCCTCCCTAGAAGGCTGTGAGGATCAAGCGACCTAACACACATGAAACACTCTCCAGGGTCCCCAGCAAGTGCCAGGTACTGTTCCCACCAGGTTTTATTGTTACTTATGTTCCAGTGGGGTTGCACAGTCCCTCAGGTAGGAGGTGGTGTTCAAAGTCTCTGTGGCAGGGTGGCTGTTCGGTGCAGTGAATAATACACTGTTTGGGATGCCCACATCCCATATTGGCGTTTCTGGGCTAGAGCCCTGGCTCTGCTTCCAATTCCAGCTTTCCGCTGATGCAGACCCTGGGAGGCAGCAGGTGATAGCTCAAGTAGTTAGGTCCCTGCCACCCATAAGGGAAACCAGGACTGAGTTCCTTGCAGCCAAGCACTTGTGGAGTGAACCAGCACGTGGAAGCCCTCTCTGTCTCTGCCTCTCTCAAATTAAAAAAAAAAAAAAATCTCTGTGCTTCTAGAATAATCTCGTCCAATAGAAATATTTGAGCCATATATATAATTTAAAATTTCCTAGTAGCCACATTTTTAAAAAGTAAAAACAAACAAGTGAACTTAATTTCTGTAACATTATTTAAGTATAAATAATGATTATACCATAAAAGTCATCATCTTAAGGTATTCAGTTCAGTGATTTTTAGTCAATATCTGGATTTGGTCATTGTTCACCACCATCATTTAAGAAGATTTTCATTCCCTCACAAAAAGAACACAGCCACACCCATCATTAGTCATTCCTCCCTCACCCCTGAGCCCTGACAATTGTTAATGCATTTTCCTATTCTGGGCATTTCATATGAGTGTAACCACACGAGATGTGGTCTTTTGTGACTGGTTTCTTTAATTTAGCATAATTTTCTCAAGGTTCATCCATATTGTAATATGTACAACACTTCATTCCTTTTCACACCTAAATAATATTCCATGCCATGTTTTCTTATCTATTCTCCAGTCAATGAACGCCCAGGTTGTCTCCACTTTTTGCTATTATGAATAAAGCTGCTAAGAGCCTCTGTGTATGAGTTTTTGTGTCCACTTCTGTTTCGATTCTTTTAAGTGTATACCTAAAAGAGAAATTGCTGGGTCATATGATAATTCTATATTTAGAATTGTAGGAACTACCAAACTGTTTTGTTTGTTTTTTTTATAAATACTTCCCTTTTTTTTTTCTTAACTGATTGATTTGAAAGGCAGTGCAACAGAGAGAGAGAAATCTTCCATCTGAGGTTCAATCTCTAAATGGCTGCAACAGTCAGGTCTGGGCCAGGCCAAAGCCAGGTTCCATTCTCTTCTCCCACATGGGTGGCAGAGGCTCAAGTACATGGGCATCTTCCATGGCCTTCCCAGACACATTAGCAGGGAGCTGGATCTACTCTGACATGGTATACCAGCATCTCAAGCAGTGGCTTAACCCACTGGGTGACAACACCAGTCCCCTAACTATTGTGGTTTTTTTTTGTTTTTTTGTTTTTAGATATTTATTTACTTGAAAGTCAGAGTTATACAGAGAGAGAAGGAGAGGCAGAGAGAGAGAGAGGTCCTTCATCTGCTGGTTCTCTCCCCAGTTGGCCGAAACAGCTGGAGCTGCGCCAATCCAGGAGCCAGGAGCTTCCTCCAGGTCTCCCATGTGGGTGCAGGGGCCCAAGGACTTGGGCCATCTTCTACTGCCATCCCAGGCCATAGCACAGAGCTGGATCTGAAGTGGAGCAGCCGGGACTCAAACTGGCGCCCATGTGGGACGCCGGCACTGAAGGCACCGGTTGTACTCATCACGCCACAGTGCCAGCCCCTTAACTAGATCACTAGTAATGGCCTTATCTTCCACCCTCTTCTCCCGGTGGCACTGCCCCCTCCTCAGCAGCCTCCTGCCTGCCATCACCACTAGCCCAAACACCATGCCTATGCCTACAATCAAGTTGCAAAGTTTTTTTTTTTTTTTGTTTTTTTGTTTTTTTTTTTTTTTAACAGGCAGAGTTAGACAGTGAGAGAGAGAGACAGAGAGAAAGGTCTTCCTTTTTCCGTTGATTCACTCCCTGAGTGGCCGCTACAGCCGATGTGTTGCGGCTGTCGCGCTGCACGGATCGGAGCCAGGAGCCAGGTGCTTCCTCCTGGTCTCCCATGCAGGTGCAGGGCCCAAGCACTTGGGCCATCCTCCACTGCCTTCCTGGGCCACAGCAGAGAGCTGGACTAGAAGAGGAGCAACCAGGACAGAATCCGGTGCCCCTACCAGCACTAGAATCCGGGGTGCCGGTGCCGCAGGCGGAGGATTAGCCTAGTGAGCCGCCGCACCAGCCAGTTGCAGAGTTCTGATGGAGAGGTATTTGAAGTTGAAGTGGAAATTGCCAATCTGTGACTATCAAGACCATGCTGGAAGATTTGGAACAGATGATGAAGGAGATGATGACCCAGTTTTTGTACTAAATGTTCCTGCAGGAATATTAAAAAAAAGGGAGGGGGGTTCATCCCAGGATGTACCGACCACAAGGGTGGCCCTCCTCCTCCTCCTGAACATGATGAGAGCAAAGGAAAGCGAACAGATGCTCCCCCTGCTTGCCACCGAGCATTCCTGAAATTGACCCAGGAACGCTTCTTGACTTTTTCTGGCTGCAAACTACTTAGACAGCAAAGCTCTGCTTGAGCATTGCCAGGATGACTCCTGGGGAGAGTCGCAGGAGCTTCAATATAAAAATGGCTTTACTGAAAAAGAGGAAGCCCAGGCGCCGCGGCTCACTAGGCTAATCCTCCGCCTTGCAGCACCGGCACACCAGGTTCTAGTCCCGGTTGGGGCGCCGGATTCTGTCCCGGTTGCCCCTCTTCCAGGCCAGCTCTCTGCTGTGGCCAGGGAGTGCAGTGGAGGATGGCCCAAGTGCTTGGGCCCTGCACCCCATGGGAGACCAGGAGAAGTACCTGGCTCCTGCCATCGGATCAGCGCGGTGCGCCGGCCGTGGCGGCCATTGGAGGGTGAACCAACGGCAAAGGAAGACCTTTCTCTCTGTCTCTCTCTCTGTCACTGTCCACTTTGCCTGTAAAAAAAAAAAAAAAAAAAAAAAAAAAAAAAAAAAAAAAAGAGGAAGCCCAGGTAGGAAGAGAGCACCAGTGGTGTGAAGAGAGAAATGTCGTGCCTGACGCTGTAACACCGTAAGGATTGTTCCGCAATGCTGGTTGCACTGCTCTGTTTATAATTGTTAACGTTAAGCAAACAGTGGACAGACGCAGCAGCAAATCAATTGCTTAGTGAGTTATTGTCCTCGCTGCACGTGTAGCTTGAGTACAGATTCCAGACTTATGGCTGAGTTTCTTCTACTGTGATCGAAAGTTCCTGTTTTCTTTGCGCTGAATAAAACTGAACTGTGGGTTCTCAATAGAAAATGGCATTTCGGGCTTTCCCTCTTTTGTAAAGCAATTTCTGTTTGGCTTATTGTCTGGTTTACTTGAGTGGTCTTTTAAAAGTTCATATTTTTGTAAATAAAACAGCTTTCAAAAAGTTTTCTTAAGTAGAATTAAGAAAATATTCTTTATTCACAAGTTGGAAACTGGAAAGAGGCCACTGAGTGGGGTATAGAGCTGTCTTCCAGTGCTTGCTCAGCCACTACCACTGGTATTGCTTAGACTGTACCTAGCGGCGCTCCCTTAATTAAACCTCAGGACTTGCCTTATTTTCAATCCTCTTAGCTCTGCTTAGAAGACTCAGTTACTACCTGGTTTGTGTGTTTTTTTTTTTTTTTTTTTTTTTTTTTTTTTGTCCCCAGGGGGAGTAATATAACTAGACAGTTGTTAGCTTTTCCATTAAAAAAGATACCTAAAAGAAAGTTAAAGTGGTAGGGGGCTGGCATTGTGTAATGGGTTAAGCCGCCATCTGCAGTGCTGGCATCCCATATGGGTGCTGGTTTGAATTCCAGCTGCTACACTTCCAATCCAGCTCCCTACTAAAGCACCTATGAAAGCAGTGGAAGATGACCCAAGTTCTTGGGTCCTTGTACCCAACTTTGGAAGCCTGGATAAAGCTCTTGGCTCCTGGCTTTGGTCTGGCCCAGCCCCAGCCATTGTGGCCATTTGGGGAGTGAACCAGTGGATGGAAGATCTCTCTTTGTAAGTAAGTAAATCTATCTTTGAAAATAAATAAATAAATAGGGCCGGCGCCGCGGCTCAATAGGCTAATTCTCCACCTAGCGGTGCTGGCACACCAGGTTCTAGTCCCAGTCCGGGCGCCAGATTCTGTCCCAGTTGCCCCTCTTCCAGTCCAGCTCTCTGCTGTGGCCCGGGAAGGCAGTGGAGGATGGCCCAAGTACTTGGGCCCTGCACCCCATGGGAGACCAGAAGAAGCACCTGGCTCCTGGCTCCTGCCTTCAGATCAGCGCAGTGCGCCGGCCGCAGCGCACCAGCCGTGGCGGCCATTGGAGGGTGAACCAACGGCAAAGGAAGACCTTTCTCTCTGTCTCTCTCTCTCACTATCCACTCTGCCTGTCAAAAAATAAATAAAAATAAAAAAAAAGAAAGAAAGAAAATAAATAAATAAAATGGATAGCCAACAATTCTTTTCTATATATCTTTATTTCTCATTTAGACAGTCTAGTGAATTTGAAATGGTATCTTATTGTCTTGGTTTACATCTTCCTAATGATGTTGAGAATCTTTACATGTGCTTACTGGCCATTATACAACCTCATTGATTACATGTGTATACAATCCTTTGATGGTTTTTTAATTATCTGTCTTTCTATTGCTGAGTTATAAGGGTTCTCTATATATCCTAGAAACAAATCTCTTATCAGATGTATGATTTGGAAATCTTTTCTCCCAGTCTGTGAGCTGCCATTGCACTTTCTTGGTGGTATTCTCTGAAGCACAATGGTTTTTAATTTTGATAAGGTATAATTTATCTAATTTTCTTTTCATGGTTATGCTTTTGGTGTCATATCTAAGTAACTATTGCCTAATACAATGTCACAAAGGTTAATTTCTATGTGTTCTAAGAAGTTGATAGTTTTAGTTTTTATGTTTAGGTCTGCAATCCATTTTGAATTAATTATTGTATGTAATGTGAAGTAAGGGTCCAACTTCATCCTCTGGATATCTAGCAATGTCCCAGCAGCATTTTTTTAAAAACTATTTTTCCCATTGACTTGTCATTGAACAATCAATCATAAATGTAAGGGTTTATTTCAGGACTCTCAATTGTATTCCAGTGGATTATATGTCTGTCCTTGCACCAATGACTCTGTTTTGATTTTGGTAGCTTTGCAGAAAGCTCTGAAATCAGGAAATATGAGTCCACCAACGGTTTTCTTAAGACTGTTTTTGTGACTCTGGGTTCTTCAATTCCCATCCGAATTTTTTATAAAGATTTATTTATTTTATTTGAAAAGCAGAGTTACAGAGAAGGAGAGATCTATCTGCTGGTTCACTCCCTAAATGACCACAACGGCCAGAGCTGGGCCAGGCTGAAGCCAGGAACCAGGAGCTTCTTACAGGTCTCCCACGTGGGTTTTCCCTACTTGCCCAGGAACATTAGCAGGAACCTGGATGGGAAGTGGAACAGCCAGGACTCGAACCAGTGCCAGCACTGCAGACAGCAGCTTAACCCACAGTGCTGGCCCCCCAATCTGAATTTTAAGATCAACTCATTAATATCTGAAAACAAGCCAACTGTGATTTTGACGAAAACGATGTTGAATTTTTAGACCAATAGTGGAAATACTGTCACCCTAATAATATTAACTCTTCTAATCCATGACTATGGAGTCCCTTTGCACTATTTAGGTCTTTTTAATTTTTCTTCAAAATTGAGATGTAGTTGTCAGAGTATAATTCTTGCACTTAGTTTGTTAAACTTATTCCTAAATATTTTATCTTTTTGATACTTTTGCAAGTGAAAATTGTTTTCTTCATTTGATTTATGGATTGTTTACTGCTAGTGTATAAAAACACAGTTGATTTGTGTATATCTGTCCTTCAACCTTGCTGAATTTATTAATTCTGATAGTTTCCGCTTCTGAGCTTTTCTATGCACAAGATCCTGTCATCTGTGGCTGGAGATATTTTACTTCTTCCTTCCATTTATGAATGCCTTTTATCTCTTTTCCTGCCTAATTGTTTTGGTCAGAACTGCCAGTAAAATGTTTAATAGAAATGACAACAGCAGACTTCATTGTCTTTTTGCTGATCTTATAAGGGAAAGCATTCAGTCTTCTACCATTAGGTATAGCATCAGCAGGATTGGTGCTGTGGCGCAGCGGGTTAACGCCCCCGCCTGCAGCACTGGCATTCCATTCATGTCCCTGCTACTCCTCTTCCCATTCAGCTCTCTGCTATGGCCTGGGAAAGTGCTTGGGCTCCTGCACTGGCATGGGAGACCCAGAAGAAGCTCCTGGCTCCTGGCCTCAGATAAGCCCAGCTCCAGCTATTGTGGCCATTTGGGGAGTGAACCAGCAGATGGAAGACCTCTCTCTCTCTGTCTCTACCTCTCTCTGTGACTCTTTCAAATAAATAAATAAATAAATCTTGGGGTCAGCACTGTGGTGCAGCTGGTTAACGTCCTGGCCTGAAGCGCCAGCGTCCCATATGGGCACCAGTTCTAGTCCTGCCTGCTCCACTTCAATCCAGCTCTCTGTTATGGCCTGGGAAAACAGTAGAAGATGGCCCAAGTCCTTGGGCCCCTGCACCAGTGTGGGAGATCCAGAAGAAGCTCCTGGCTCCTGGCTTAGGATAGGCGCAGCTCCGGCCATTGTGGCCATCTGGGGAGTAAACCATCGGACAGAAGACCTCTCTTTCTCTCTCTGCCTCTCCTCTCTCTAACTCTGACTTTCAAATAAATAAATAAATCTTAAAAAATAGATAACTAAAAAATAAATCTTTAAAAAAAAAGTATAGCATTAGCAGGGCCAGCTTGTGGCACAGTGGAATAAGCCACTGCCTACAACTCTGGCACCCCATAGAGCACTGGTTAGAGCCCTGTCTGTTCTACTTCCAACCCAGATCTCTGCTAATGCACCAGACAAAGCAGTAGATGACGGCCAAAGAACTTGGACCCTGCCACCCATGTGGGAGACCCAATGGAGTTCCAGGCTCCTCATTTCTGCTTGGCTCAGCCCCAGTGGGGAGTGAGCCAGTGGATGAAAGATTTCTCTCTCCAGAGTCTCTGTAATTCTACCTTTCAAATAACTAAATAAATACTTTTAAAAGTATAATGTTAGCTGTGGATTTTCCCTGGATAACCTTTATGAAGTAAAGAAAGTTCTCTTTTATTCCCAAATAATGTATTGTTTTCATCATGGAAAATTGTTGGAACCAGGCAAACATTTTTTCTGAATTTACTGAAATTATCATATGATTTTGTCCTTTACTCTATTAAGAGGGCATTATTACAGTGATTGATTTTCATAAGTTAAGCCAACCTTGCATTATTGGGATAAATCCCACTTTTCCATGAGTATAATCATTTTTATATGTTATTATATATTCTGGTTGCTAGCATCTTAGTGAGCATTTTTACATTTATATTTATAAAGGATATTGGTCTATCAGGCCTGTAATTTTCTTTCCTTGTGATATTTTTATAAATGTAAAATTGATATCAGGGATCTGGTGTTGTAGCACAGCAGGTTAAGCCACCTGAGACCCCAGCATCTCATACGTACCCTGGATCAAGTACCAGCCGCTCCACTTTGAATCTAGCTTCCTGCTAATGTGCCTGGAAAAGCAACAGAAGATGGTGCAAGTGGTTGGGCCCCTGAAGCCAGGTGGGAGTCCCGGATGAAGTTCCTGGCTGCTGGCTTCAGCCTGGCCTCCTTTCTCCAGCTGTTGTAATACAGCCATTTGGGGAAGTGAACCAGCAGACAGAAGAGATGCCCTGTCTCCCTCTCTCATTCTTTACCTCTTTCAAATCAAATAAATAAATCTTTAAAAAAAAAAAAAAGGTATCAGGATAAAACTGGCCTCATAAAATGAGTAAGGAAGTGTTCCCTCATCTTGAGTTTTTTGGAAGAGTTTGTGAAAGACTGGTATTAATTCTTCAAACATTTGGCAGAATTCACTGTTGTAGTCATATGGCCTTTGGCTTTTTTTTTTTTTTTTGTGGTTCATTTTATTTATTTATTTATTTTTAAGATTTATTTATTTTATTTGAAAGGCAGAGTTACAGAGATCTTCCATCCATGTTTCACTCACCAAAGGTCCAGCTGGGGCTGGTCCAGACTAAAGCCAGGAACCTAAAACTCCAGAATATCTCTCACCTGGGTGGCAGGGTCCAAGCACCTGGGCCATCTTCCACTGTTTTCCCAGGTACGTTAGCAGGGAGCTGAATTGGAAGTGTGTGGTGGAATGAGAAGGCCATGTCAAGGTGGCCACTGGCAAGTGAGCGTCAGTTACTCAGGAATGGCTTTGAAACCCACCTGGCAACAGAGCCTGCCTGGTAACAGGCTGTGATTGGATGGCTTTGGAAACTGCCTGGCAACAGGCTGTGATTGGATGGATTTGAAACTGCCTGGTAACAGGCTGTGATTGGATGACTTTGGAAACTGCCTGGCAACAGGCTGGGATTGGTTGGGGCATAGACGGCCCCTTGACCAGATTGGCTGGTCTTGGCTATATAAGATGTGGTACCAACTGAAATAAACGAGTCTGCGGGCTGCTCGCCTCAGGCCCGCTTTCACCTGACTCCCGGAGTCTGTGTGGTGACTCCACGCCTCTTGCCCCCACCACGGTCCTCCTCTCAGAAACAAATCCACTGCAACATTGTTGAGAAATCAAATGCAACAGAAGTGGAGCAGCTGGGACTCAAACCAGAGCTCATATGGAATGATGGCATTACAGGCAACAGCTTAACCTGGTGCACCACAATGCCACCATTTTGGGTAGTTTTTGATGAATTTAGTCTTTTGGAGCTGGCGCTGTGGCATAATAAACTAAACGTCTGCCTGTGGGGCCAGCATCCCATATGGTTTGTGTCCTGGCTGCTCCTCTTCCAATTCAGCTCTCTGCTTATTGCCTGGGAAAGCAGAAGATGGCCCAAACTCTTGGGCTCCTGCACCCACTTGGGAGACATGGAATAAGCTGCAGGCTCCTGGCTTTGGATTGGCGCAGCTCGTGCTGTTGCAGCCATTTGGAGAATGAACCAGCAGATGGAAGATGTCTCTCTCTGTCTCTTTCTCTCTCTGTAACTCTTTCTTTCAAATAAATAAATAAATCTTAAAAAAAAAAAAAAGGTTTCTTGGGGCTGGCAATGTGGTACAGTAGGTTAATCCTCCACCTGTGATGCCAGCATCCCATATGGGTGTGAGTTCTAGTCCCGGCTGCTCCTCTTCCAATCCAGCTCTCTGCTATGGCCTGGGAAAGAGTAGATGGCCTAAGTCCTTGGGCCCCTGACCCCACGTGGGAGACCTGGAAGAAGTTCCTGGCTCTTGGCTTCAGATAGCCATTTGGGGAGTGAACCAGAGGAAGACCTTTCTCTCTGTCTTTCCCTTTCATTGTCTGTAACTCTAACTCTCAAATAATTTTTTTTAAGTTTTTTTTTTTTTTTTTTTTTTTTTTACAGGCAGAGTGGACAGTGAGAGAGAGAGACAGAGAGAGAAAGGTCTTCCTTTGCCGCTGGTTCACCCTCCAATGGCCGCCGCTGCAACCGGCGCACCGCGCTGATCCTGGCAGGAGCCAGGAGCCAGGTGCTTTTCCTGGTCTCCCATGGGGTGCAGGGCCCAAGCACCTGGGCCATCCTCCACTGCACTCCCTGGCCATAGCAGAGAGCTGGACTGGAAGAGGGGCAACCGGGACAGAATCCGGCGCCCCAACCGGGACTAGAACCCGGTGTGCCGGCGCCGCAAGGTGGAGGATTAGCCTATTGAGCCACGGCGCCGGCTTTTTTTAAGTTTTAAAAAATAATTTAATCTCTTTACTTGTTGTAAGTCTATTCAGATTTTCTATTTCTTCTTGAGTCAATTTCAATAGTTTGTGCCTTCCTAAGAATTTGTCCATTTTATCGAGGTTATCAGCATACAATTTTTCATAGTATACTTTTTAATTTTATTTTAAGATTTATTTATTTATTTGAAAATCAGAGTTACAGACAGAAAGAGTGAGACAGACACAGAAAAAGAGAAAGATCTTCCATCTGCTGGATCGCTCCCCAGATGGCTGCAACAGCCAAGGCTGTGCCGAGCCAAAGCCACGAGCTTCATCTGGTCTCCCAGTGGCTGACAGGGTCCCAAACACTTGGGCCATCTTCACTGCCTTTCCTCAGGCCATTAGTAGTGAGCTGGATCAGAAGTGGAGCAGCTGGGACATGGACTAGAGCCCATACGGGATGCTGGCATTGCAGGCAGTAGCTTTACCTATGACACAATGCTGGTCCCACAATGCTTTTTTATTTCTGTATTCCTGATCATAGTCACTTAAGTCTTCTCTCTTTCTTTCACAGACCTAAATATTTCAAAATTTATTGATTTTTTTTCAAATAATCAACTTTCAGTTTCATTATTTTTTCCCTTTTTTAATGTTATTTTGTTTTTTAATTTTTTGTTAATTTTTAAAATTTATTTATTTGACAGATAGAGCTAGACAGTGAGAGAGAGACAGAGAGAAAGGTCTTCCTTCCGTTGGTTCACCCCTCAAATGGTCGCTATGGCTGGAGCCACGCTGATCCAAAGCCAGGTGCCAGGTGCTTCTGGTCTCCCATGCGGGTGCAGGGGCCCAAGCACTTGGGCCTTCCTCCACTGCCTTCCTGGGCCACAGCAGAGAACTGGACTGGAAGAGGAGCAACTAGGACTAGAACCTCGTGCCTATATGGGATGCCAGCGCCGCAGGTGGAGGATTAATCAAGTGAGCCACAGCGCCGGCCCCAATGTTATTTTGTTATGCTCTAGTTTTCTTATTTCCTTCATTTTTACTTGCTTTGAATGGAAGATTAGATTATTGATTTTAGGGGCTGGTGGTGTAGCATAGCAAGTGCTGGTTGGTGTCGCTCCCCCTCTTCGTGGAGGAACGACACAGGACCCTGCGCTGTTCTTTCTGTCTGCTCGGCCCTCCCCGGGTTTGCTGCTGGTTCTTCCCGGGTTGGCTACTATCCCTTCCACCTCCGTGGAAGGGCAGTTCCCCCTGGCCACATTCCCCACTTCCGCAGGGGAGCGGCACACCACCGGCCGGCTTTCTTGGGGGCTGCACAGGTGTTCCTTCAGATAGATGTTCCCCATAGATGTTCCCCATAGATGTTCCTGGTGCATGCCGTCTCTCTCCTCCTTTATAGTCCTCCTCCGCCAATCCCAACTCGGCTGCCCACACGCCGAGTACGCTGCTCTCCAATCTGGAGCAAGTCCTACAATTTATTGGTTGAACTGGAGGCAGCTGTGCGGAAGCTGTTTACTTCTCTCCCAGCGCCATATTGTGGGAGAGCAGATGCATAGAATAAGTCTTAATTCCAGTAACTTAGTCCAGTCCGGATTGCTCCCCACAGTTGGTGTCCCAGTATGCCACTTCTGACACAGCTCCCTGCTAAAGGCTTGGGAAAAGCAGTGGAAGATGGCCCGGGTGCTTAGGCCCCTGCCACCCATTTGAGAGACCTGGATGAAGCTCATGGCGTCTGGCTTCAGCCTGGCCCGGCACTGGCCCTTGTGGACATTTCAGGGAGTGACCAGCAGATCACTAAATCAGTGTCAATTTTAAATTAATTAAAATTAATGAGGTATCCCAAGTGGCAATGTACCCACTGTGCTACAACACCCACCCCTCTTTATATGTATTTTAATCCACACAACTTCCTTAGAAGATAGGGATTGTGATTTCCCACTTGCAATTGCTAAGTTCAAGGAACTCACCCAGGGCTCACAACCAGGGCTGAATCAACACGAGGCCTGCTGGGAAATGGGCCTCAGCAATGAGAGCCGCTCTGCTGTGGAGTCACAGGAATTTTCTCAAAGGTTGGTCCTTGACCCAGAATCACAGAGTGGGTTCCTGAGCTTTCCCTAATTCCCCACCTCAGAGAAAACTGGTCTGGAATTAGCTGCAGTGAGTGGGGGGAACCCGAAGCTCACCCCCACCATGTTTCTGAGCATCCCAGTCGTACAGTCTGATGTGAATCAGGGAAGGTCAGAAGGAGCGATGTGCACCCCATGGATGCAGCCACTGAAATTCATCCCCTTCCTCAAATGAGTGGTAGAGAAGCACCTGTTGGCTCGATGGGATGGAAAACCACAGAAGTAGCCACTAGATATCACGTGCTTACTACCAGCCAGGAACTGTCCCAGACTCCACAGCCGTGACCCTGCTAGGACATTCCTAGGAGTCAAAAGAAGATGTAAAATTGGATAATCGAGGGATTATCGCACAGCCCTTAGAGAGAATGAGGAAAGACTCCACAGTATGTTGTTAACCAGAAAAGGCAAGCTTTGAAACCAGATGCATCTCATGACCCCTTTGGGTGTTTGTGTGCCATGCTCATTGCTCGTAGAAAAACACTTCTCAGAGGGCCAGCGCTTTGTCATAACAGGTAAAGCCACCACCTGCACTGCTGGCATCCCATATGGGCACCAGTTCAAATTCTGGCTACTCCACTTCCGATCCGGCTCTCTGCTATGGCCTGGGATAGCAGCAGAAGATGGCCCAAGTCCTTGGGCCCCTGCACCCATGAGGGACACCCAGAGGATGCTCCTTGCTCCTGGCTGCGGATGGGTGCAGCTCCAGCCGTTGTAGCCAACTGGGGAGTGAACCAGGGGATGGAAGACCTCTCTCTCTGTCTCCCTCTGCCTTTCCTTCTCTTTCTGTGTAACTCTGACTTTCAAATAAATAAATCTTAAAAAAAAAAAAAAAAGAAAAAACACTTCTCAGCATGGAGACTTCACAGGGAAGAACCCTGTGTATTTTTACACTACTATATGGTCTCTACATATTTGTTGCCACTAACTTATGTTTCTTCTTCAACTTTTAAAAAAGTATTCTTAAGAATATTTTTAAAGAAAAAACGGTCATTGTAACATTTAATGTCCAAATCACACTTAAAGAGGTACAATTATCCCCAAGTCACAGGTGGGAAAACTGAGGCTCCGAGGAGCAGCACCACTGGACTGCCCTAGATTCCAGAACTAGGAAATGGCAGAGAGCCAAGAATGGATGCCAGGATTGCCTGCTCACAGCTCTGGCTGACAAGCACACAGCAGACTCAGGGGCTGGGAGGCCCAGCTGCCACGAGCCCAGGGCGGAGCCTACCTTGAGGTCCAGGTGCAGGATGTAGTGCTGGTGGAGGTAATGCACCCCCTCACAGATCTGCTTGGTGAATAAGACCACGTCCAGCTCCGTCAGGTGGTACTTCTCATCCGTGATCCGGTCGAAGAGTTCACCTCCGTCCACACTGTCAGGACAGAAGGAGAGGCAGGCTCTCAGTACTTCTCCACGATTATTGCCCAGGGTCCAACAACCTAGCCCAGCTAAGCACTAGGTTATACCCTGTGCGGGACAGGGCCACTGCCACTGCCACATGCGGTTGTACAAGACCTTCGCTCTGGCCCGTTCCCAGCAAAATCCCAGGGTATGGGTTGTAAGAAGAAAATAATGGGACTGGCGTTGTGGTACAACAGGCATAGTGCTGACTGCTACGCCAGCATCCCATTTCTGAGTGCTCCTCTGCTTCCCATCCAGCTCCCTGTTAATGCACCTGGGAAAGCAGTGGAAGATGGCCCAAGTGTGTGGGCCCTGCCACACACAAGGGAGACCCAGAGTTCCTACCTCCTGGCTTCAGGCCTGGTCCAGTGCCAGTCGTTATGGCCATTTGGAGAGTAAACCAATGGATGGAAGATTCTCTCTCTCTCTCCCTGTGTGTGTGTGGGGGGGGGGGGTGAATAAATAAATCAAAAAAGGGAAGTAATGGCCAAAGGGAAGAAAGGATGATCTTGCATATTGATAACCAAGGTTCACTCTGAGTAATCTAGAATCATCTGCCTGCAGGGACCAGCTAGTACCCACGTGGCAATGAACCCAAGTAAGCAAATCAGACTATATATGAGAAAAATGGCTCCTGAAAACACATAGTTCTTGGCCTGTCTTCTGTTTTCCCACTTTCCTCCATCCCAGCAGAAGAAAACCAGCAACACAAACACAGAAATAAGTCAGCCCTTGGCCTCAGTGCAAGGAGTAGCTGGGAGGGGTGGGGCGCATGGCAGATGGGAGACCCGCATCCCCGTCTAGCAGGGCCGCCACTGTGAGCTCCAGAGTTTCCAGCTGCTTGCAGCTCCAGCACTACTAGATCTTCTGCATCTTCCACATAATCTGATTATAGGTTTTTGTTTGTTTGTTTGTTTGTTTGACAGGCAGAGTGGACAGTGAGAGAGACAGAGAGAAAGGTCTTCCTTTGCCGTTGGTTCACCCTCCAATGTCCACCGCGGCCGGCGCACCGCGCTGATCCGATGGCAGAAGCCAGGTACTTATCCTGGTCTCCCATGGGGTGCAGGGCCCAAGCACCTGGGCCATCCTCCACTGCACTCCCGGGCCACAGCAGAGAGCTGGACTGGAAGAGGAGCAACCAGGACAGAATCCAGCGCCCCGACCGGGACTAGAACCCGGTGTGCCGGCACCACAGGAGGAGGATTAGCCCAGTGAGGCGCGGCGCCAGCTGATTATAGATTTTAAAATGAAATTTTCTCCTTTCCAATTTTGTTTAAAGATTTATTTATGCATTTGAAAGAGTTACACAGAGACAGAAGGAGAGGCAGAGAGAGACAGAGGTCTTCCATCCAATGGTTCACTCCCCAATTGGCCACAATGGCCAGAGCTGCTCTGATCTGAAGCCAGGAGCCAGGAGCTTCCTCTGGGTCTCCCACAAGGGTGCAGGGGCCCAAGGACTTGGGCCACCTTCCACTTCTTTTCTGAGGCCATTACCAGGGAGCAGGATCAGAAGTGGGGCACCTGGGACACGAACAGCCACCTATATGGGATGCTGGCATTTCAGGCATCAGCTTTACCCACTATGCCACAATACCAAACCCCCATTGATTTTTTTTTTTTTCAAAAATATGGAATGCTTCACAAATTTGCCTGTCATCTTTGTGCAGGGGTCATTCTGATCTTCTCTGTATTGTTCCAGTTTGAATACATGTGTATGGGAAGCAAGCACTCCAATTGTTAACAACTAACTCAAAATTACCAAAAATTGTGTAGGCCAAGCCAATAAATACCATGCATATCAAGTCATGTTCACTGGCCACTGACTTGTGCCAAAATGACTTTGTCCCGTGTTCCATAGGCAAGCCAGAGAAGAGGGGATGACAAGGCGCTGGATGTCCCAGCGGAGGCAATGGAATGGGGAGCTGTGCTGCAGCCTTGCACCCAGGCCCGACCTCCAAGACACTCACTACTCCATGACCAGTGTGCAGCTGTGCTTGCTCTCGAAGGCATCGTAGAGCTGGATCAGGTTCACGTGGCTGAGCTGGTTCATGATGTTAACCTCATTCTTCACATCCTCCTGGTAGAACCAAAGACAGGGGTAGCCAAGCAAATGGGCCAGCTGTGCCTCCCAAGACAGACAGACAGACAGACACAGACACACACACACACATACACACGCACACTTCCATCATCCTTCAATTTCCTGCCCTCGCACCAAGCCTCTGTGACTCACCACCCAAACCAGGCTCTTACAACATAACAGACTTTTGTCCAACCCACCAATTTCACAGATAGGAACCCTGAGGCCCAAGAAGGAGGGGGCCTTGTTGGTCAGGATCCCGCAGGCATCTCGGCAGAGCCATGCCTGAACACCCGCACTTGGACTAAGGAGTGTAAGGTGACTTGCTGACAGGAGCATGAGAGTCACAGGAAAGAGGCAGGAGAGGCAGTGGCCCTGCTCCTGGTGGAGGGGCCTGGGGCTCGGAGGTGGGTGAAGGTGAAGGCCCTGGAGGAGTCCTGACCCTGGCCAGAGGCACCTGGTTGGCCCCCAGCAAATGTCTCACCCGGTCCTTGGCACTCTTCACTTTGATGATCTTGGCTGCCAGTGAAAGACCCGTGGACTTCTCTGTGCACCTGTGGACCTGGCCAAATCGGCCCCTGTGGAGACACAGAGGTGACACGGGGTGACAAGAGGCTTACCCCAGACACAGTGAGCCATGGGTCACCCTGGGCTTCCTGCTCCTACTCTGTCCTCCACACACACCCTGTGAACCATCCTACACCCCAAGAATATACAAGTTGTCACCCCACACCAAGGGCTCTCCTGATACCCAGAAGATCTCTCTTCACCCATTTCATGGGTCTCTGTTATACTCTAAGGGAAAACCTCCTCACCCCAAACCACATATGTTATCCTGCACCCGATGTGGGCTATCCCTTGCCCCTATATCACATGGGTTATCCTGCACCCAGGGGATATCCCCTGCTCACATCATCCCATACAAGCTGTCTTGCACCCTAGAGAATGTCAGCTCTCCTGTCTCCACACCCTGCGCCTCCCCTCACCCAGGACACAGGGGTT
Source organism: Oryctolagus cuniculus (assembly GCF_051225735.1). Classification (NCBI taxonomy): domain Eukaryota; kingdom Metazoa; phylum Chordata; class Mammalia; order Lagomorpha; family Leporidae; genus Oryctolagus; species Oryctolagus cuniculus. Next base: position 40,960,087 of record NC_142884.1, read on the forward strand.
CTCCTGTCCTTTGGGGCTATGCCTTTCCCCCTCATGCTGTGCAGGACCTCCCTCTCCTACTCCTAGCTCAATCAGCCAGTTCCTAGAGCTGCCCAGCAGTGTGCCAGCTCAGTTCTACCCCCACTGCACCTGTTCCCACTCTTAACAAAGCAGAGGGCCACCTACCCGCCCAACACTTCATGCTGGCGCACTGTGTAACCCGCTGAGATCGACGTCTCCTTGACGCTCACCACCCGGTGTTCAAAAGGGGCAGGCGGGGCTGGACTGTCATCTGTTTGGGAGACAACACAGAACCTGTGAGCCAGGAGTCCCACTTGGTCCACCGATTGACAAGCCCTCAGCCCTTTGTACAGCCCTGGTATTTGAAAGCCCATTCTCAAGAATAGTCTCACTGAGGGCAGGTGCTATACATAGCACAGCATGTCAGGCCCCTGCTTGGAACACCTGCATCCCACATGGGAACGTTGGGGATGGAGTCCTGCCTCCACCTCGGGTCCAACTTCCTGCTGAGGCACACGCTTAGAGGCCAGTCCAAATACCAGCAGCCAGAGCTGGAACAGGTCAGAGCCAAGAGCCCAGAGCTCAATCTGGGTCTCCCACGTGGGTAGCAGGAAGCAGGTGCTTGAGCCATCACCTCTGCCTCCCAGGGTGCACACTGGTAGGAAGGTGGAACAGAAGCGGAGCCAGGACTTGACCCAGGCCCTAGATAGGGCCTTTTCAAGCCCTGTCTTAACTATAGCATCTTAACTGCTGTGCCAAACGCCCACCCCACATCTTCCTGGCCTCCGTCTAAAGCAATGCCAATGATGAAACTACAAGGCAAGCGGGTGGCATGGGCAACTCTAGCCACATAGGTCCCCACCTCCCCTCCCACCACAGCCACTGCAAGTTCTATGTTTCTGCACCTGGGTCTCCTGGACCTGGAGGCTGTTTGCAAGCCGTGGACTCCTCCAGATCCATGTTCTCCGCCAGATCCAAATTATTTGCCCCTAGAAGCTGAGAAAGGCCCCCCAGGAGCAGGGCCTCCAAACTCTGACCTCAGAGCCCACACGAAACCAGACAACAGCGTCACTTACCCAGAATCACGCCGCCAGCCTCAGCACCGGGGGGCGTCCTCCCTTCTGCTTCGCCTTTCCCAGAGGCCCCGGCTGTGCAGTCCATCCTGGGGTCAGGGTGTCCTGCTCCTGGGCCTTTGTCCTGCAGCAGGCCCGGGTCCCCAGCAGCGTTGTCTCCTGTGTCCCTGCTGGCTGAGTGTGGCGCCATGGCCGCCTCGGCCCCAGGCCCTTGCTCCTCCTCTGCTTTTGCAGCCTCGTTGCTGCTCCTCTCCTGCAGTGAGGGAAGCTCTCTGGCTCCTCTGAGGGTCTGTTCTCCTGACTGAGTCCCAGGGTCTTGGGGGCAGCACCTGGGCCCGAGTGGGTCCTGCTCACCTGCAGGGGCAGCCGCTGCAGCCTCTGCAGGGGGTGTGGATCTGGGGCTGCCCCCTCGGGTCACAAGCAGTTCCCCAGGAGTATCCATCTCTTGCACGTGGATGGAGATCCTGGGGCAGACAGAAATATGGCCCTGAGGTTAAAGACAACCACCCTGGAGTCAGATCAAATAACTACTGCTGTCGCTTACTGACAGTGGCCTCTTGGCTTCAGTTTTCTCATCTGTAAAATGGGGGCCTTAGGGCTGTTATAACAGTAGTTTCAACTTGTGGTTGAAACCAGTAAACTCCAATCCCCTGCCTCTGGCATTCCTGAGCACTTCTGCCCAGACAGGACCCGGAGGCACAAGACTGGTTTCCATGATAGATGGTGTCCCTGGGCTTGAGACAACCAAGGGAAGACAAGGGTGATGGCTTGATGTCTCCTGAGGCCCTTGAAAACCTGCTTCTGTCCCAGGAGGATTGTGGCCTGCAGGTGGGAGAACTGGGTTCTTCTCACCCTGCTCTGGGCCTCAGTTTCCCTTCCAGCTAAATGAAGATGAGAAATTATGCCAAACATCGCGCTGGAAGCCCCAGTCAGATGTAGCTGATTAGAATCAGGCAATTAGTGTCAGCACTGTGATGTAGGCGCTTAAGCTGCCCCTTGCAAGGCCTGCATCCTGTTTAAGAGTGGAGGTACAAGTCCCAGCTCCTCTGCTTCAGATCCAGCTCCCTGCTAAAGCATCTAGAAAGACAGCAGATGATGGCCCAAGTACTGGGAGACCCAGATGGGGTTCCTGACTCCCGGCTGTTGCAGCCATCTGGGGAGTGAACCATTAGACGGAATCTCTGTCAAATAAATAAACAAATCTTTAAAAACAAATCAGGCAATAGCTCCTAAAAGATTGGACTCTGTTTCCCTCGAGGACAACAGAGCTGCAGCCCCAGTGGCTGCAGAGCAGCCCCCCGCTCCCCTCAGCCCCAACCCACCCTGGCAAAGCCCAAACCCACTTCATTCATTTTCACTACACAAACACTGCAGCACTGGGTTTGTGACCCTAGCTGGGGGCCAGGAAAGGCCCTCTGAGCCCTGATGCTCCAAAGGAGGGAGCCTGATCGGACAGCCACCTCCCGCCCGGGCTCAGATCCCCGCTCAGAGTCACCCCTGACTCTGACTGCCCCTCAGTGGGATTTCTTTTTGCAGAATCACAGTCCCCCTGCCATGGGCTCTAGGTGGGTTGGCGGGTGGGGAGGGACAGTGTCTGGCATGGCCCAGTCTTGAGCAGGAAGCCAGGTGGCCTCAATGTAGGTCTTAGCTCTGCCTGTGGAGTGTTGGATACTTCGGACAAGCCCAGCCTCCATTTCCTCCTCTTCAACAGGAATGGTTACCCTTTACAGGTGCGCTCAGAGGGTCAAATGAGAGGGGAAAGCACAAATGCAGGGTTCAGAAAGTGGGGCCTTGGAGCAGGCGTGTGGCACAGCAGGTTAATCTGCTGTCTGCATCCCATGTGTGCATCGGCTCAGGTCCCAGCTGCTCCACTTCCAATCCAGAAAGCAGAGGAAAATGGCCCAGGTACTTGGGCCCCTGCCACCCATGTGGGAGACCCAGTTGAAGCTCTTGGTTCCTGGCTTTGGCCTGGCCCAGCTCTGGCTATTGGCAGCCATTTGGGGAGTGAACCAGCAGATGGAAGATTCCCTCTCTCTCTTTTGCTCTCTCTCTCTTTTTCTCTCCCTCCCTCCTTCCCTCTCTCTCTCTATATAAAACTTTGATTTTGAAATAAATAAGTTAATCTTTTTATTAAAAATGTAGAGCCTAAAATAGTGCAGTCACCATGGGAAACCACAGAGAGCCTTCAAAAGTTCACAGTAGAAAAGAGAACTGGAAGTAGAGCTACCGTATGTCCCGGCAATTCCACTTCTTGGCGTACATCCAAAAGAATCAAAAGCAGGAGCTCCAGAGATATTCGTACACCCGTATTGGTAGTGGCCTTATTCACAGTAGCCAAATGTAGAAGCTACTCAAATGCCCACTGATGGACAAGTAGATAAACAAAATGTAGCAATACGCACAATGGATTATTATTCAGCCTTACAAGGGGAATCCTGACACTGGCTACAGCACAGCTGGACCCTGTGAACATCATATTAAGCGAAGCATAAAAGGACAAATTCTGTATGACCCCATTTCTTTTTTTTTTTTTTTTTTTTTTTTTTTTTTTTGACAGGCAGAGTTAGATAGTGAAAGAGAGAGAAACAGAGAGAAAGGTCTTCCTTTTTCCATTGGTTCATCCCCCAAGCAGCTGCTACGGCCGGTGTGATCCGAAGCTTCCTCCTGGTCTCCCATGCAGGTGCAGGGCCCAAGGACCTGGGCCATCCTCCACTTCCCTCCTGGGCCACAGCAGAGAGCTGGACTGGAAGAGGAGCAACCGGGACAGAATCCGGCGCCCCAACTGGGACTAGAACCCGGGGTGCTGGCGCTGCAGGCAGAGGATTAGCCTAGTTAGCCGTGGCGCCGGCCTGTATGACCCCATTTCTTTGCACTACCTGCAGTAGAAGGGTGAGTACCTCTGGGGAGAGTAGGAAGCTGTTTAATGCGTACAGAGTCTCAGTCTGCAAGATGGGCAAGTCCGAGAGCTCTCGAGCTTGCAACACTGCGAACACACTTGCTACTGAACCTCACACTGGCTAAGGTGGCGACCGTATGTTATGTCCTTTTTGTCACAATACAAAGAAGAGAAATAGAGGGCTTTCTCCAGCAGTTGAATCATCAGTGCCTGCCCTGATGCATCTGAAAGACTTGGCAGCCTGTCCACAGCCACACATGGGGTGTGCGGCACTGGGCAGGAGGCAGAGTCCTTTCAACACTCTGCCCCTTCAGACCAAGTATGGGTCAGGGATGACAGTGTAGGATGGGAAGTGTTGCATTCAACCCAAGCCAAGCCAGACCTAGCTCGGGCCTCATCCCCGAACCAGGAACACAGGGGACTGTGGCAAGCAAGTCACTGGAGGAGTAGCCAGGGGGTCAGCAGAGGCCAGTGGTCACTGCTCATTTTCAGGTGGGCACAGGAGGACCCCCCATGCCGATGCCATGCAGTTCCACGCCACTCTAAGCTTTTGTACACACTACACAGCATGCCCACAGCAGGCATTGCTAATCAATTACTGCATTCTGTGCCACTAAGTCCAGAGAATGGTCTCAGGATCCTCCACACTGTCAATCAGAGCAGTGTAGGAGACAGTGGACTTCAAACATCCATTCACGAGGTGAAGAAGAGCAGGTGGTGATGTCTCCATTTCCTCAGCCCCACTGCAGGCCCCATGTGCCCAAAAGTCAGCTCCAGGCTGAAGCTGAGACGGAGATCCTATCTTCCCACTCAGGATCTTCCTGGGACCCCTAACAAGTTCATGGAGAGTTCACCCCCAGCTCCAGATTCCACATTTAGAGCCTTGGCCCCACTCCAGGGGCGCCTGCCAGGAATTCCTCTCTCCAGCCTGTCAGGGCTCCAGGGAGGCTCTCATTTCCTTCCAGAACAAAGGCAGACAAAAGATCTAGGCTTCTCTGCCAATCACCACAGCAAACACAGACATCAGATCCCCTCCCAGAGCCAGGCCACAGGGTCTTGGTTATAGGTCAGGGCAGCCCAGGGCAGACACAGGCCCCTCAAGAGAAACACAGTGCCCTTCAGCAGGCCACTGGGTAATCTGCACCGTCCCCAGGGATGTGCTGCCCACAGGCCTCAGGGGACAGCGGCTCTTCATTCTCCTACCCAGCGTCTGCTGAGCACAGCTCTGAGGCTGCACCCGCTGGGCCAGGGTAGCTCACACAGTTCCACCTCCAGATCCTCCAGCATCACCCTCCCCAGAGGCTCTGGGTTGACTCAGCTGGCACCTATCTCCCACCTCTGAGGGTCCCATCTTTCCCTACCACATTATTGAAGGTTTCATCAAATTCCAGCCTAAGGGGCAGGGTGGTACAGCGGTTAAGGGCACAGAGTCTGGATCCAGGAACCTGGATTCGGATCCCAGTTCTGAATCCCCAGCTGTGTGGTGGCCCCAGGCACTTTGAGCCTGAGCTTCCTCGTCAATAGGATGAGGATGACAATCGCGCTCACGTGAAATGAGACGAGGCCTGTGAAATGCTCGGCTAATGCTGGGCCATCGGGAAGCGCTCTGAGCTCCATCTTTTAGCCATTGTTACTGAGCTAAGAGCTGGTGACACTCAGCGCTGCTCCCCACTGTAGTCACACACTCTGGACCCACGGACTCAGAATCTCTGGGCATTGGGTTTTATAATCCCTCAAGTAGTTCTGTCGGACAGCAGACAGTCAGTGCTCTTTGCTCCCACATGCAGAGTCTAAGCCTTCTCTCTTCCCCTCTGGCTAGCCTAGCACAGTACACTCAACCCCAACAGCTGGCCCATTAGTCATGCTCCAGCAGAGGGGCTGCACTGGACTCCTTCCATCGCCCCCTTACCTTGGAGATGTTTCTCCACCACTGGGAGCTGTCCTGACCACAGCTGGGAGCCCTGGGAGCCCTGAGGGCTGGGGCCTGGACCCTGAAGTCAGCTTCATGGGCTCCTCTGAGGGCTGTGGCCCAGGTTTGCTGGGCGATGTTCCTCGCCCAGCACTTGGAGCAGCCTCCTGGCTGGCAGGAACTTCACTGATCCTGTCGGGTGCCACAGCCAGTTCCGGGTCAGTCCTGGGGTTCTCGCTGGATGTCGTGGGAGCTTTGGCTTCTGTGTCTGTGGGCAGCTGCAGGTGATCAGGGGGCACCTGGCCTGAGCCAGGAACTCCATCTCCCTGCCCTGGTGAGGCCCCCGCCTGTGTGAGGAAGCCAGCTCCCATCCCTGAGGCGCTGACGGGGTGCAATCTCTCCACTGTCCCCTCTGGCAGCTCAGCCTTCTGGCTCTCTACAGGAAAATAAGCAGGATAAAAAGGCACTCCTATTTGCAGGAGTTTATCACAAAGACCCTGCAAAGCATAGGCACAAGGTCACTCAGTGTACCATGGTTATAATCGCGGAAGACTGGAAAAAACCCACAGGACCACCAGGAGAGAGTGTGTTGATCCACTGCGTAGATGCGTTGCACAGCCATAGCGAATGGTAAAATGGAGAAGTGAGTATCTCCACACGCAGCTGTGGAGTGACATCAAGGGGAGCCGTGCATGTTACTGCTATGGTTTGGATGTGGTTTGTCTCTCCGGGATCCATGTGCTGGGAGCTTGGTCCCAGGCTGGTAGCACTGGGAGACGGTGTGAACCTTGAAGATGAGGGGCTTAGTGGGAGGTCCTTAGGTCTGCTGGGGGGATGCCCTTGAAGGGTTTCAGTTCTTTCTTTGTAACCCCTTGGTAATTCTCAGGAGGGGGTTGTTACAAAAGCCTGAGCCTGGCCCCACCCAGTCTCTCCCTTGCTTCCTGTCTGGCAGTGTGATCACTTAATCCCCACCCACCATGCAATACAGCCAAGAGGGCCCCACCAGAGCTGCTCCATGCAGACCCTGGAATCTCCAAAACTGTGAGCTAAGTAAACCTCTTTTCTGCATAAGGTTAGGCTATTTCAGGTAGCTCATTATGGTAATGCAGAACAGACTAGTACAGTATCCTGCTTATCTAAGAAGGGAGAAATTGTGGGAATCTAGACTTACAAACACTTATCATGTAGTCTTGATATAGTAGACCTCAAAGGAAAAATAAGACAGAATGTTTTAAATGGTTACATATGGGTGGAGGAAACAGGGTACTAGGAACAAGTACAGAAGTTAGACTTCTCTTAATATATACATTATTTTAAAACTTGACTTTGGATCCATGTAAATATTATGTAAAAGTATAAAAGAAAACTAAACTTTAAGAGAGCAATCCATAAACATTTAAAGGAAAATGAAATAAATCAGCCTAGGAATCAAGTTGGTGGCATAGCCCACACAGAAAGGAGCTATTCCAAGTGATTCAAAACACAGCATCTGACTACATGTCTCTTGCAGGATATACATAAAAGGCAAAAAGAAGTGCAAAGAAAAATACCCAGCAGCAGTGGCTTCTGCAGTTTTTCAGGGATTATATTGTGAGTGGCATGGCTGGTGTGTTTGCTGTGAAACACTTGTGTTGGCAAAATCAGAGATGGCAAATGGGGCCTCACTCACCTTCCCAGGGGCCCCTGATGTCGGCTTGTACACCTCTGGTGCTTAACGCATGCTTGGGTTTTGCTCCCTTCTCTTCAACTCGCTCTTTGCTCTAAAATAACAACCATAAAAACTGTTGTCATTATCACCAATTTCATCCTCAGGCCGCAGACTTTGTTGAGCTCCTGTGCTCTGGTGATTTTGCTCAGTCTCATGGTGATATCAGAAGGCGGATATTGCCATTGTCATATTAGAGATAAGGACATGGAAGCCTTCCAAAGGTCATAAAACTTATTTTTTTAATGATTTATTTATGTATGTATTTGAAAGGAAGAGTGACAGAGAGAGAGAGAGAGAGAGAGAGAGAGATTTTCCAACCACTGGCTTACTCCCCAAGTGGCCATGGTTTTGGGCCAAACCAAAAAGCCACTAACCAGGAACTCCATCCTGGTCTCCCAAATGGGTGGCAGGGACCCAAACATTTGCACCATCTTCTGCCGCTTTCCCAGGTGCATTAGCAGGGAGCTAGATTGGAAGCAGAGCAGCCGGGATGCTGGGGTGTTGAGAGCAGCAGCTTAACTGGCTGAACCGCAATGATGGCCAAGGTGATAAAACTTAACAGAGGAAGAGACTAGTTTAAAACCCAGAACGCTATCCTTTCTAATGCTTTACTATTTTGCTGATGATGAACAGACCCAGCCCCTGACAGGGGACTCTAAACAAACTGGACCCCAAAGGCTTAGACCAAGGACAGAAACCAAACTTACTCTTAAAATGTCAACTCAGGTCAGTTGTTCATGGCTACCAGAGTGTTGGTTCAGGTTGGATTCCAAAGTCAAATAAATCCATACTTTGGGGAAAGTGCCACAGCCAGTTAGTAATGTCTGCCCAGGGCTGCGTGCGTGGGTCTCACGGTAGCCAGAAGTGTGGGATCTTGAGCCAGCCTTGCTGAGTTTGAGTCTCACCTTCACCCCTTGGCACCAATCTTTTTTTATTTCATTTTATTGTTTTTTAAAAATTTTTTAAGGAATACAAATTTCATAAGTACAACTTTAAGAATGTAGTTATCTTCTGGCCCTCCCACCCCTCTTCCTCCTCCCTCTCCCCTTGCCAGTCCTATTCTCCATTAAGATTCATTTTCAATTAACTTTGTACACAGAAAACCAACACTATACTAAGTAAAGATTTCAACAATTTACACACACAAACTCTCATAATTCAACTCATTGAGGACAGAAGTCCTGCATGGGGAGTTAGTGCACAGTGACTCCTGTTGTTAATTTAACAATTAACACTCTTACGTATGACGTCAGTGACAACCAGAGGCTCTTGACATGAGCTGCCTAAGCTACAGAAGCCTTTTGAGTCCACAAACTCAAAATCCTTAAAAATCTCTGCATCTCACTTGCCTCACCTGTAAAATAGGGATAATAATATTGTATGCCTTGCAGAGTTAGTGGGAGGATTGGGAGAGTTAATTTGTGGGATGTTCTGAGAAGTGTGCACAGTACATAGCACGTGCTCAATAGTTCTGGTGATTTTTGTCTCGCCTAAGATGGCATCAAATAAGCCCAGTGTGTAGGGATGCTTGGGGCCTGACCCAGAGCAGCTTCTCCTTAACCCTGAATGGGTCTGCTGCTGCTGGGTGGCAGCCCGCACACTTCCACTCCTGAAACAGCCAGCAGCAGATGGCTGGCATGCCCGGATCCATCCAGCAGCGAGCTCCCACACAGCTATTCTACAGGGCCTGACCTCCTGCTGGATCCCCTGGATGCTTCTGGGGGTTCTGAACCCAAGACAACTCCTGGCCAAGTCACAACGGCAGCTCAGGTCACAGCCCAGCGCCTGGGCTGACCCCCAGGCACACCCACTCATCCACTAAAGGCCTCTCTTCTGCCTGGGCCACAGCAGCCCTTAGCTGGGAGCCAAGAGGCCAAAAACAGTTCAGGATACATTTTGTTTGGTTTGTACAGCATTTTTAAATGTTTAATTTGTTTCAACATGTGAAATGTAGGGGACTTTTACATCAAAATTCTAGGATGCCTTTGGGGGTGACAGAAAGGTTCTCTTTTTATTGTTGAACTGTACATTTAAAATGTGCATTGATTGTGTGCAGTATATTGTATATAAATACCACAATAATCACAATTATACTTTAGAAAAATTGACTAGAAAAAAAATTATAGGTTTCCAGATTCTCTTGAAAAAAACAATCTGAAGATCTAGCAATTCTAGGTCCAAATGGCAAAAAATTGGCTGGGGCAGTCCCCTCCAGCTGGAGCCTCGCCTCTCCAGAACATTCCCTGACCCCACAGCGGAGGGTTGATGCCACCGTTTCTCCTCCTCTGCGCCCACTTCTCTCAGTCCCACTACCTGCTCACCCCTCTGGGATTCCAGGGCATCAAATTTCGCCCTCTTAATGGTAAGGACACAGCAGAGGGAGAACACACAGCCCAGCGCCTGGCTGCGGCGGGCACTTAATTAAAAAATGCCAACTGCTCTTACGAGTGCACCCGCGTCATCAATGTGGCTCACACCCCTGCTCTGCAGATAGCTCTCCCTTATCCTCCCTGCGGCTCCGTCCTGCCACCTCCAGAGCTGGGGGAACTGGAGGCATTATCGCAGCCCTCCTCCTGTTTCACCCCACCGGTAGGAAGGGACTTGGACAGGCTGTCCTTTGGCAGACCTTGAGGAGCGCAAGCTGTTCTCTCTTCTCCCTCTGTTTTTTGTATAGGCAGGCACGCAGCCACACACACGCACACACATGCATCCCACACGCAGAGGGGTTCTGTCTTCAGGGCTCGACCTTCTAGCCTCTGCCTTGCCAAAGCATCCAGAAAAGTAATGGAGACCCCAAGACCCATTCCAGAAGCCTGACGCAACCTAACAGCTTGACCGTGATTCACCCCGGGCTAAGCCTAAATGTGTCTTACGTGGCAGAGCACCTGGCTCCTCATAGTAATCCAGTTCACACTCACCAGCAGATGACCTACCACTGAGCACCTGAGAAGACCCAAGGGGGACCCTCAGGACATTGTGACAGAGTCTGGAGATAGAGCGGCCAGTGTTGGGATTTCACTCAGTCCCACAGACGATTACTATGCTTCTACCCTCTCCGGGAACACCAGAAAGGGCTCCAGAAAATCTGCTTAACTTGCAATTCGGCACTGATAGTGTGTTAAAGAGCCGTGGCTGTGCCTCAGCTCGTGGTCCACTCTCTGAGCACCTCTTGCGCGACCAGCCCTGGCCTTGTACCCCGGCAGGAAGCAGGGGCTTTGTGTCATGGCCTACAGGCAGCTGACAGGCTGATCCGGAGACTGGGGCCGTGCCTGTAGATGACTACTGATACGTGTGTTACCACAAGGGCCAGACAGAGATGGATCAAGTGCCCGTGGCACAGTTCCAACAAGAAATAGCACGAGAACTCAGAGGAGATAAAGTTCATGACTTTCCCCACCCCATCCAGAAATGCCTTAAATACACATTTGAAACACGTGTGACAGCCACTTTCATTAATATATGAAGAGTCCTCACAAACCAACATAAAAAAAGGCAAAAATAAACATAAAAGGAGAAACAGGACACGAGCAGGCAGGTCATACAAATACGTTAACCCTTTGAACAATACTCAATCTTCTAGTAAAATGAAATGGAAATTAAAACCACAAGATCCATCATTCTATCTACTTTTGGTTGTGTTTAAAATTTTCATGGTAAAGTTTTAAAACGTTTTATAAATTTAAAAGAAAGCTTAGCTTTATGAGATATAACCCATTGCCTCATTTGGTTCTGACTCAAATAAACAAACAGTAAACATCTGAAAAAGTTTAACATAATCCAGGAAATCTCAACACTGACCTTGGTAATATGAAGACTTTATTGTTCCTTTTTTAGATACAATGGTTTGGGGATTATATTTTTAAAACAAGTCCTTATGCTTTAGATATACATGCTGAACACTTATGGAAGAAAGGAGCCAGTGTCTTATATTTGTGAGTTGGGGGGTGGATGGGATGATTTTGGCCTTCTGTTGATGAGTGAAGATGGGAAGTAGGCTCACGGGGTTCATTACACAGTGGACCATTCAGAACCAGGGGTTCTGCACCCAAGGATTCAACCAACCTCACATGGAAAATGTTCAGAAGAAAAGTGCATCTGTTCTAACATGCACAGACTTTTTTTCCCAGGTAATAGTATAACAACTATTTACACAGCATTTGCCCTGAACTAGCTATTGTAAACAAACTAGGGATGACTTAAAGTATACGGGAGGATGAGCAGATATGTAAGGGACTTGAGTGTGGATTTTGGTATCTGCAGGGATTCTGGAACCAATCCCCCGTGGATACCAAGGGACACCTGCATTCATCTCTGGTTTTATAAATGTTCAAGATTTTTCATTCCAAAAGGTTGAAAAAAAAAACTTGCACAATAAGATTTCATTTTTTATTCAGCAAACAGAAGAAGAATCAAAGCACTGGAAAACATGCTTTGTTCATGAAAGCATCAAGCATCCCCATTCTCTACTGGCAGGACACTGGTCAAAATAACTTCACTAAAAGCTGATGTGGCTTTATCTACACAAACCTATCCTCTGATTTAGCATTTCCACTGCTAGAAGTATGTCATACAGATAAACTCACGCAGGGCCAATGTGGCCCAGCAGTTTAAGCCGCCGCCTGCAACACTGGCATCCCATATGAGCACCGGTTTGAGTCCTGGCTGCTTTATTTTCTGACCCAGCTCCCTGCTAACGCACCTGGGAAAGCAGCAGAAATGGACCAGTGTTGTAGCATAGATGGTAAAGCCACCACCTGCAATGCCAGCCATCTGATCCAGAAAGATCCCTGTTAATGGCCTGGGAAAACAGCGGAAGGGTCCCTGCACCCACGTGGGAGACCCAGAAGTTCCTGGCTCTGGCTTCGGGCTGGCCCAGACTTGGCCATTGTGGCTATCTGGGGAGTGAACCGAATGGAAGATCTCTCTGTCTCTCCCTCTCTATCTGTAACTCTGACTTTCAAAACAATGAATAACTCTTTAAAAAGAAAAACCTCACTCATGCTCAGACATATGAGTGGCCTTTACAAAATTTATGGAAAATATGTATTTTGAAAAAACTATACATGGAATTTTAAAAAAATTGTTTGCACCAAAATAAACATCTTTTAGTTCTATTTTTCCATGAAGTTTTTGAAGTTCCTTTGGGTATCTGTGGATATTCAGTACATCACTGTTTATAACAGATAAACAATTAGAAATGATGTAAACAGGGATGCAGGACTTGTTAACAAACACATCCCCTGCCCCTAAAATGGAGTACTCTGCAACTTTAAGAAATAAGAACAAGGAGGAGCTGTTCCTGTGGCATAGCGGGTAAAGCCACCGCCTGCAGTGCCGGCATCCCGTATGGGAGCCAGTTCGAGTCCTGGCTGCTCCACTTCCGATCCAGCTCTCTGCTATGGCTTGGGAAAGCAGAAGACAGCCCAAGCCCCTGGGCCCCTGCACCCCCATGGAAGGCCCAGAAGATGCTCCTGGCTCCTGGCTTCGGATCGGCCCCGCTCCGGCCATTGTGGCCATTTGGGGAGGGAACCAGCGGATGGAAGATCCTTCTATTTCTCTGTCTCTGCCTTTCTGTAACTCTTTCTTTCAAGTAAATAACTAAATCTTAAAAAAAAAAAAAAAGCAAGGACGCATTCTAGGTACAAGAAAGAAATGCTCCAAATCCATTGTTAAAAAAAAATCAAGGCAAGAGCAATGTGAAGAATAGATGAGCAGAAACAGAACAGAAGCAAGAGAGCGGTGTGCAGCCCCATGTGCTCACCGAAGGCTTCCGAGGAAACAGTGCCTCTGAGTGCTTGGGCTGGAACAGAGGAGCTGTTCTGGGGACTGGGGTGGAACAGGAGGGGGCTGCCTGCCCTTTATACGATGTGAATGCTTTTTATCATGTGCATATTCAAGTTTCCCCTTGATGCTGTTGATTAGATTGATGTGATTAGAATGATGGGGCTGATCACCTTGATCTCCTTTTTAAAAACTGAGATTGGTTTTCAGGGACAAGAGCAAAGGGGTCACCTCTCAGCTTGCAGGCCAGACTCAGGGAAGGTGCAGAGCAGACAGCAGGGATCTGGGATGGAGGCACAGGGCTGAGAGGGGGAAGGAGGGGGAGATGTGGCCTGGCTGAGGGGGAAGGAAGGAGCGCTACCAGCCACTGAGGCTGACAGAGTGAAGCCCAGACCCCTTCACACCCCAAGTCATCTCCTGCCAGAAGCAGGCACATAACCGCAGGGGTCTGAAACAGCAGTTCCAGGCCGTCTGAGTGTTGCTAAGTGGCTGATCCTTGGCTGTTCCCAAACAGGGTGTTCTTTCTACACACTTCACCCCGCCCCCCACCCCAGTCCTCCCCGGGAAGCCAAGCTTCCATTAGCCAGCAGATTTGATTATGCAACTTTGGGGAACAGCCGCTCCCAGAAATGCCACCCTCCACCCCCAGGCTCCGGCTCCTGCCTGTTGTCCCCTGTGTCTCACTGTCAACACATCTCCCCAGGGGCAGCTGCACACACCACCCACTCCAGGACAAAGCACAAAGCTGGGGACAGGAAGGGGGCTGGGTTTCTGAGCAGTGGCTCTGCCAGGCACACCGACCACTCCCCAGCTTCCAACCCCAGGCGGTGTAAAGGAGCCAACAGGAGCCCGGAGGGGAAGAGAAGTCCCAGAATGGCAAAGAAGCCCAAGACCCCTCCCCTAACTGCCAGTCTGTCCCCTACCTCTAAGATGCCCGGGGCTGCCATGGCCCCACAGTCCTGGCCAGGGCACTGCGTCTTCCTTTCCCTGGGGAGAGTGACAGTCAGCGGCCCGTTTGGAAACCCCTGTAAGTCCCATCTCTCCTTTTCCCCAAAGATGGGTCACACAGGAGACACAGGAGGGAAATACACCCCTGCTGCTCTAAGACCCCTGTCTGGCAGTCTCCCTACCGGGCCCTTGGCCCCCCTTCCAGCCAGGGTGGGGAAGCAGGAACCAACCTCCTCGGAGTCAGCCAAGCCACCGTTCCTCCAAGGCACGCTCCCTTGCATGATGAAATCCACCACTTTCGAGTTCTGGAACGTGGCCCCCACCAAAGCGATGGCCCTGTCCACAGCCACCACCATCCTGAAGAGGGCTTCAAGCCTGGCGCCGTGCTGGGTGGCCTCCTGCTGCACGGCCCTCACCACCTCCAGGACCTCAGGCCACCCAGCCTGAGTGTCAGCCGGAAGGGCACTGTCGGCCCCCACTGGGCCCAGCAGCCGGGAGGCCTCCAGCCTGTGCAGCCCTTGCTCCAGGTGGCCCATGCCTTGGCATACGCACTGCAGTTTCTCTGTGACGTCTTCTTGGAAATGCAAGAGTTTGTCCACCTTCTCATTCAACATGTTAAGCTTTCTGTCCATGGTGGTTAAGCAGGCCTTGCCCAACACCGGCAGTTCCCGGGGCCCCAGACTCTCCTGGGAGGCCCCTGACATCCTAATGCAGGCTTGACCAGGGCAAGGGCAAGGAAATGGAGGAGCCCCGGGCTTCTGGTTTTCACACAGGCCGTAGTGTCTGGAAGCTCATTGTCCTAGGTAGCTCGCGGCCTGGCCCCACAGCACCAACGCACACGGACCTCTGGGCTTGTGTGGGGAGCCCAGGAGACCGGGTTCTCCCTGTGTCTTTGCTGTGCTTATCTCCCACTCTGCCACAGCCATGAGTGACAGCCGAGTTTGGCCCAGGCCCTTCTCCCTAGGGCCCCTCTGACATCATGGCAGCATTTGACATTCCTCCCTGAGAGGCTGCTGATGGGCAAATATTTTAAGAATCTGCTCAGGGAGGGCAGGGGCTCATGGAGCTAGAACAAGGGTCACTTAGGTAACAAATGTGTCAGCTGAACATCACCAGGGGCCTTAGGGACCCCAGGGCAGAGTAAGACCTTTGAAGACCCAAAGCACTGAGCAGATGGGGTCTCACCTGCCCCAGACATCTCAGATCGCCAGTAAAAAGCAAGACCAAAATAGAAAGAAAGGTGACACCATTCGACCAAGTTCTGACTTGAGCCATAATGAAAATGCTGATGTTTCTGCGAATTACAAATTTCAGGGCCCCTGCTTTGCTGATGCCCAACACACACATTTTTTTTTTTAAGATTTATTTTATTTATTTGAAAGACAAAGTTACAGGGGTGGGGGGTAGTCAGAGAGAGACAGAGAAAGAGAGGGAGAAGTCTTCCATCCGTAGGTTCACTCCCCAAATGGCCACAATGGACAGGGCTAGGCCAGGCAAAAGCCAGGAGCCAGGAGCTTCTTCCAGGTCTCCCATGTGGGTCAGGGACCCAAGCACTTGGACCATCTTCTACTGCTTTCCCAGGTATATTAGCAAGGAGCTGGATCAGAAGTAGAGCAGCCAGGACTCGAACCGGTACCCATATGGGATGCCAGCATCGCAGGCGGCAGCTTTACCCACTACCCAACAAAGTCGGCCCCCAAAACACACACTTGTATAGTGAATTTTCAGGTCCCCTCACCACCTGGACCCTTAGTCAGTAGTCGTTTTCACCCAAAAACAGAACTGAGGGATGCTGGCCCAGGTACTGGCTGAGCTCATCTGAGGGCTACGTTCCTTGCAGGGCCCTCTGGGGGATGTTTCCCTGAGACTCCCAGCCACCCTGATAATGACTACTTAGGCACCCAGCACCCAGTTTGTAAACTGAAAGACTTGGTAGGGCCCTAAAGAGTCACAGGGCCTGTGTTTGGCATGGTTTCCAAATACTCCCCAATAGCCAGGGCTGGGCCCGGACAAAGCCAGGAGCCAGTCTCCCACATAGGTGGTAGAGGCCCCAGAATCTGATTTATCATCTGCCTCTTCCCAGGTGCATTAGTAGGGACCTGGATTGGAAGCAGAGCCGCCAAGACTGAACCAGCACTCCAGTAAGGGATATGGATGTCCCAAGCAGCAGCTCAACTCACTGTGCCAGAAAGTGTGCTTAATAATTAGTGTTTTTTTTTTTTAAGATTTGTTTATGTATTTGAAAGTCAGTTTTTACAGGGAGAAAAGGAGATACACACACACACACACACACAAAGAGAGAGAAAAAGAGAGATCTTCCGTTTGCTGGTTCATCCCCCAGATGCCACAATGGCCGGGGCTTGGCCTGGCCAAAGCCAGGAGCCAAGAACCTCATCCAGGTCTCCCATGTAGGTGGCAGAGGCCCAAACACTTGGGCCATCTTCCACTGCTTTTCCCAGGCCATTAGCAGGAAGCTGGATCTGAAGTGGAGCAGCTGAGAAACAAACCAGCACCCACATGGGATGATGGTATCCCAGGCGACAGCTCAACCTGCTGCATCACAACATCGGCTCCAATAATTAGCTTTTGAGTGGCAGGAAGATCACCTTTGAATCGTTTTTTGTTTCCCAGGCTCCAAGACCACTGAGTTTGTGAGCACATGAGTTCCCCGAGGGCTGACCCGTGGCTTCTCACCAACACTGCCTGATGCACAGGGCACAGCATGGGACACTCTTTGGGGAGACGGTGCCTTCCCAGAGCATAGGGGAGGCATTCCACGCCCTAAACCAAGAGGAGGAAGGCCAGAGAAGAGCGGTTGCTTGCCTCAGTGGAACAGCAAACCCAGTAAATAACACTGCATGGTTTCTGGGTAAGGACAAAGCAGCTGATCCCTCCCAGAAAAGCACAGGCTGACCTGTTCGCATTGAGTCCCCAGGCTCTTCCCTGCTCTTCCGCTGACCACAGGGTCCTGGGTCTCATGCAGTGAGAGAGAGAGAGCACCAGCCACATTTACAAATGGTATTACGACTGACTCCAGTTGAAAGGTTGACCTCCCATATTTATCTCCTTCCCCCTTAGAGATTTTATCAAAGTGAAAGGGAATGAAGAAAATAAACACAAGCCCTTGACAACCAAGCGTGGGAGAGGAGCCGCTGGAGAGTGAGAGTTAGCAGTGGGTTCTGGAAGATGGGAAGCTGTGGAGGGAGTTGGAGAAGCACGTAGGAGAAAACCCCAGCCTAACCGTGCACAAAGGCAAATATGCAAATAAGAGGAAAGCTAGCTGCTGCCCTGCGAGACCCCAGGCAGAATAAACAGTGGCAGAAACGCAAGACCAGGGAGTCTGTTCCCTAACAGTGGCTCTCCTCCTTCTCCACACCCCCACACAGAAGGGTACGGCCAGGAGAGCCCCACCGCCAGAGGTCAGAGGCTGTTTCTGGGGAAACTCAGGGGTCCACATGTCCTGGCTTTAGGGGTCTCGTGGGGGCTCTCCACGTGATCCACCTCAACAAAGCCAAGCAATTAACAAGCCTCATGCAGCCACCATTTGTCGTACCTTGTTCTGAAATACGCACAGGTGAGAAACAGGATCACCAGGTATTCAAAGAAAGTCCTCAAGATGAAAACAAGTAAACATAAACATAACCATAGAGGAGACAGGAAAATGGAACAGAAGAAAGTTCCATTTGTAGCCACGGAAAAGTATGAAAGGCTATTCTGTTCATTAAAAAAGAGGGGCCAGGGTGTAGCCTAGTGGTTAACATGCCACTTGGGACGCCCACATCCCATATCGGAGGGCCTGGGTTGAACCCCAGCTCCATTTCTGTCCCAATTCCAGCTACCTGTTGATTCACATACTGGGAGGCAGCAGGTGATGGCTTAAGTACTTGGGTCCTTGCCACCCATGTGGAAGACCAGGATTAACTTCCCAGTTCCCAGCTTCAGCCTGGCCCAGCCACAGCTGTTGCAGTCATCTGAGGAGTGGATCAGCAGATGGGAGATCTCTCTCTCTCTCTCTCTCTCTCTCTCTCTCTCTCTGCCTTTCAAATACATAAAAATACATTGACTTTTCATTTTTTTTTAAAAAGAGGATGTTGTTGAAAAAAGAACCTCTGTTGAGTAAAACACAGGTCCTGGAAATTAAAACTTTTAAAACCCAATACATGCTAAAGTTAAGATAGTATCCCAGAGAACAGAAGCAAAAGATGAAGGGGTGGACACTGTAGCACAGAAGATTAAGCTGCCACTTGGGAAACCTGTATTCTCTATGAGAGTGCTTGGTTCAAGTCCCAGCTACTCCACACTTCCAATCCAGCTTCCTTCTGATGCCCACCTGGGAGGCAACAGGTAGGTGATGCCCCAAATATCTGGGTCCCTGCCACTATGTGGGAGACCCAGGTGGAGTTCCTGACTCCTGCCTTTGGCCTGGCCCAGCCACAGCTGTTAAGTGATTGGGAGAGTGAATCAGTGAATGGAAGCTCCATCTCTCTGGTCTCCCTCTCTCCCTCTCTCTCTGTCACTCTCTTAAATAAATTAATTAATTTTTTTTTTTTTAAATTTAACATGAAGAGATAGAGATAAGGAGAGAAGATGTTAGGGGTCGGCGCTGTGGTGTAGTGGGTTAAGCCACTGCTTGCAGTGCTGACATCCATGTGGGTGCCAGTTTAAGTCCTGGCTGCTCCACTTCTGACCCAGCTCCCTGCCAATGCACCTGGAAAAGCAGCAAAGGTGGCCCAAGGGCTTGGGACACTGCACCCACATGGGAGATCCAGAAGAAGCTCCTGGCTCTTGGCTTCAGCCTAGCCCAGCCCTGGCCATTGTAGACATTTGAGGAGTGAACTAGCGGATGGAAGACCTCTCTCTAACTCTGCCTTTCAAATGAATAAATAAAATAAAATAAAAAAAACCCTGTTAGACAATGAATCTAGCTGATCTCTTATCTAACTGGGAGAGAAATGAGAGAAAGAATGAAGGAATTTATCAAAGAAACACTATAGTAATTATGCAAATTTAGATTGACATAAAAAGATTACAAAAGTTCCCCAAATTAAAAAAAAAAAAAAGATTGGGTCCATTGCTGTGGTTCAGTGGGTTAACACCCTGGCCTGAAGCACTGGCATCGCATATGGTCACTGGTTCCAGACCCAGCTGTTCCACTTCCTTTTTTTTTAATTTTAATTTTAATTTTAATTTTATTTTTTGGACAGGCAGAGTGGACAGTGAGAGACAGAAAGAAAGGTCTTCCTTTTCCGTTGGTTCACCCCCCAGTGGCCGCTGTGGCCGGCGCGCTGCAGCTGGCACACCACGCTGATCCGAAGCCAGGAGCCAGGTACTTATCCTGGTCTCCCATGGGGTGCAGGGCCCAAGCACTTGGGCCATCCTCCACTGTACTCCCGGGCCACAGCAGAGAGGTGGACTGGAAGAGGAGCAACCGGGACAGAATCTGGCACCCCGACCGGAACTAGAACCCTGGATGCCGGCGTCGTGGGTGGAGGATTAGCTTATTGAGCCGTGGTGCCGGCACTTTAAAAAGTTTTTTATAAATTTATTTTTAGCCGGCGCCACGGCTCAATAGGTTAATCATCCGCCTGCGGCGCCGGCACACGGGGTTCTAGTCCTGATCGGGTCGCCGGATTCTGTCCCGGTTGCCCCTCTTCCAGGCCAGCTCTCTGCTGTGGCCCGGGAGTGCAGTGGAGGATGGCCCAAGTGCTTGGGCCCTGCACCCCATGGGAGACCGGGAGAAGCACCTGGCTCCTGCCTTTGGATCAGCACAGTGCACTGGCCACAGCGTGCCGGCTGCGGTGGCCATTGGAGGGTGAACCAGCGGCAAAGGAAGACCTTTCTCTCTGTCTCTCTCACTGTCCACTCTGCCTGTCAAAAAATAAAAAAATTTAAAAAAAAAGAAAAAAAATGTATTTTATTTACTTGACAGGCAAACTGACAAAGAGAGAGGGAGAGACAGAGAGAGGTCTTCCATCTGCTAGTTCACTCCCCACATGGCCACAACAGCCAGATCTGTGCCAAGTTGAAGCCAGAAGCCTAGAACTCCAGCCAGGTCTCCCATGTGGGTAGCAGGGGCCTAAGGTGACTTGGGTCACCTTCTACTACCTTCCCAGGTGCGTTAGCAGTCAGTTGGATGGGAAGCAGAGGTGATGGGGTGCAAACTAGCACTCTGATATGCAATGTCACAAGCAGCGGCTTAATCTTCTGCACCACATTATGCATCCCTGAGCACTGTTTCTAAGGAAGCTTCATTGAGGGTATATTCCAGCAAAAATGAAGGAATAAACAAATCAAACAACACAAAGAGTTCCAAGAGGCAAAAGCTTCAACCTAGGCCCCAACTTGAAGCAGGAGAATGGAGAGTCCACAGCAGGATGGACTCCAAGGGGAGAGAATGAGTATGCAAAATAATGTAAGTTCATGAAGACGTGTAGTAAATGAGAGCATGAAGCCTGGAGCCAGGCTGTCTGGATTAACCCCTTCCTCCAACAGGTTTCAGCCAGAATGGTGGCCCAGTGTTACGTAACCTCCACGAGTCTGCCCTTGCTGATCTGAAACATGAGAATAACACAACATACATTTCATGGAACTGTCTGGAGTTCGCGGGAATGCTTGTCAGGCACCTAGAACTGCACTTGACACACGGGTGTGCTCCAATGTTGGTTTAGCATGATGATGGCAGAGAGGGTGCAAGGAGAACAAAAGGAATTAAGAGACCCCCTAGGAAATCTGAGTTCTAAGCAAGGTTACTGAAAGCACCCGTGGTTTCTGCAAACCTTCCTAGCTCAGGGAACGTGGTCTTCAAAATGTGACATGCACAGACCCTGTTCGAAAACGGCAAGACTGAGGCCCTTGTTCTTGTTCTTTTCTTCTTCTTCTTCTTCTTTTTTTTTTTTAAAGACTTATCTATTTATTTGAAAGGCAGAGTTAGAGAGGCAGAGAAGTCTTCCATCTGTGCCAATCTGAAGCCAGGGGCCAGGAGCTTCCTCCGGGTCTCCCACATGAGTGCAGGGGCCCAAGGACCTGGGCCATCTTCCACCACCCCCACAAGCCACAGCAGAGAGCTAGATAGGAAATGGAGCATCCAGGACTCGAACCAGCGCCCACACGGGATACCAGCACCACAGGCAGCAGCTCTACCTGCTGCGCCACAGTGCCAGCCCCAAGGCCCTTTTTCTAAAACTTATAAATCCTGCAGAAGAAAAGGGTTGGGACGATAACACTGGTTTTAGAATCTGGAAAATGCTTTAAGTCCCAGCCAGTGGTGACAAGTTATTGGAATGACCTCTGAACATAGAAACACTAGCATTGAGCAGGCGTAGGCAGTACACTTAGGAGATGTGGCTGCGGCCTGGAGAATGCACCTGCCCAGTTCCTGTGAACCACACTGAACCACACCAAGCTATCACTGGAGATGGGGACGAGCGAATTTGTTACTGTGGTTCCTCTTCACACCTTATTTTAAAGAAAAATAATTGAAACATTTTTCTGGCTGCCTTTTTTTTTTAAAGAAAACTTTTATTTAATAAATATAAATTTTGAAAGTATAAATTTTGGATTATAGGGGCTTTTCCCCCCATAACCACCCTCCCACCTGCAAACCATCCCATCTCCTACTCCCTCTCCCATCCCATTCTTCCTTAAGATTCATTTTTAATTATCTTTATATACATAAGATCAACTTAGTATATACCAAGTAGATTTCAACAGATTGCACCCACACAGACACACAAAGGATAAAGTACTGTTTGAATACTAGTTTCACCATTAATTCGCATAGTATAACACATTAAGGACAGAGGCCCTACATGGGGAGTAAGAGCACAGTGACTCCTGTTGTTGATTTAACAACTGACACTCTTATTTATGATGGCAGTAATCACCCGAGGCTCTTGTCATGAGCTGCCAAGGCTATGGAAGCCTCTTGAGTTCACAAACTCCACTCTTATTTAGACAAGGCCATAATCAAAGTGAAAGTTCTCTCCTCCCTTCAGAGAAAGGTACCTCCTTTTTTGATGGTCCCTTCTTTCCACTGGGATCTCACTCACAGAGATCTTTCATTTAGGTCATTTTTTTTTTGTCTGGCTGCCTTTTTTAAAAAAAAACTGTATTTACTTGGGCTGGCACTGTGACATAGCAAGTAAAGTCACTGCCTGTAGTGCCAGCATCCCATATGGGCTCTGGTTTGAGTCCTGGTTGCTCCACTTCTGATCCAGCTCTCTGCTATGGCCTGGGAAAGCAGTGGAAGATGGCCTAAGTGCTTGGGTCCCTGCACCCATGTGGAAGATCTGGGAGAAGCTTCTAGCTGCTGGCTTTGGCCATTGTGGCCATCTGGGGAGTGAACCAGTGGATGGAAGACCCTCTCTCTCTGCCTCTGCCTCTCTGTAACTCTGCCTTTCAAATAAATAAATATTTTTAAAAATTGCATTTACTTATTTGAGAAGCAGAGAAACAGAGAATACTCCCACCTGCTGGTTCACTCCCCAAATGCCTACAGTAGCCAACACCACACTAAGCTGAAACCAGGAGCTAGGAATTCAACCCAGTTCTCTCACATGGGTTGCAGGAACTCAAGTACTTGAGACTTTACCACTGCCCCCTAGGGTGTACAATAGCAGGAAGACAGAATCAGGAGCAGAGCTGGGACTCAAACCAGGCATTCCATATGGGATGCAGGCATCCTAGGTGGTGTCTTAGCTGCTGTGCCAATACCTGTCCCTAAAACGACTTCATTTCAACAATCAGTGATGTAGATTCATAATGTAAGTTCAGATTTTTTAAGTGGTGCATGTAATACTTTTGCCAGTATTGGGAGTTCAGTATGTTTTAAACAGAGTAATTTAGCCTTTGGGTGCCAATAAAATGGATTTTCTCAAAGTCCATTGCAGACAATGGGCAGGTCTGGTAACACTGACACAGAGAATTAACCATATTATTAGGAGTGAGGAGACTAATGTTGAAATTAAGTTTCAAATAAATATTTTTTATAGAAGAAAACTTGGGTTTTTATAAGAAAAAATGAGGGGCAGGCATCATGGCACTGCTGGCTAAGCTGCCAGCTGGGTCGCCCACATCTCATCCTGGAGTGCCGATTTGAATCCTGGCTGCCCCACTTCCAATTCAGCTTCCTGCTAATGCGCCTGGAACAGCAGTGGAGGATGGCTCAAGTGCTTGGGTCCCTGCCACCTACATGGAAACCAGGGTGCATTTCCTGGTCCAGTCTTGGCTGTTGCAGGCATCTGGGGAGTGAACAAGCAGATAGAAGATCCCTATCTGTCTCTCCCTCTGTCTCGGTCACCATGTCTTTTAAATAAATACATAAAATTCTAAAACAATGAATGAGACTAAAATATAATCGTCGATTTTGCAAAGAATAATATTTACAGTCACAATAATATAAGTACTTTATCAAGTAAAACCAGTAGTATACCTATCGTGGAGACATGAAGGGGAAGTCAGGAGTAGGAGAGCTCAGCCTTCCTGAGAGGTCACGTGCAAAACTGACAATGCAGAAACACCGAGGCAAGGATCAGAAGAAACAGCTAAGAGACCTCAGTGTGTTCTGCTCTGGGGCCCAGGACGGGCAGCCAGTTATGCAGAAGTCAAGGGGACACACGGTCCCCTTTGTTGATGGTGTATTTATAACAACAGCGCATGTGGCTGGGAAGGGTCACTAACAAAATCAAAGAGCAGGAGAACTTTCCGCAGGAAGGGAGCCAGGTGTTGAAAGGAGAAGCGCCCCTTTCTCCTTGATGCAAGGCACTCCCCCGACAGCTGTGTACCTGGAACGCCTGTCTCCTCTCGGGGCTCAGCTTTAGTGGCCTGCACAGGAAGCTCTTCTAAAGCCACAGGTCTGAGCATTCGCCCCAGAAAAACCCTCACTCAGCACAGCACCCGCAGGCCACCCCACCTTGCTCCTGCTGTCCACGTGGTCCGCCCAGGGAGAGGGCGGTGTGCTCACTCACCAGCTAGCTGTGCACTGGGGGAGGAGCCAGCAGCGGGGACAACCCTGGAACCCTCCATCAGCACCCCCCACCCCATCCCAGGCACCTGGTCCCAGCCAGGCCTCCCTGCACACACCGGTCGCTGGTGTGAGCCCAGACCGCACAAACACGTGCTCCCTCAAGAAAGGAAGACGGAGAGGAAAAGGAACCTCAGAGAAAAGAGCGGATGGCTTCGGGTGTCGGCTGCCCCTGCACCACTGCCCCCCAGGCCGCCGTCCCCACAGTGCGCCCATCAGCCAGCACTTTCTGCCCGCGGAGATTCTTGGTCCAAGAGGCCCCGGGTCTGGGGAACAGTTGTCACCGGGCTCGCTCAGTCCCACGGCCCTCCCAAGTGTTCCTCAGGCTCCCACGGCAAAGCCTTCAGCCTCTGAGCTGCCCTTACCGCGAGTATCTGCAGGTAACCCGATGCCCGCTGCTGGCCTCTGGCGCTGGGACTGCGCAGTGCGGGAGCGGGGCACAGAGTCCCCATCCTGCGGCCGCCGGGCTGTGCCAACTCCGGGTTTGTCCGGGCAGATGGATGCCGCCCAGCCGCCTGGAGCCCTGGGAGTGAGGTGCACCGCGGCCGGCAGGCAGGGATGGCTTCTCTGGGAGACGCGGGCTGGAGCGGGAGCGATAAGCCTGGCATTTCCGCTTATCTCTGACCCTGCCCCAGGCCCCACAGGCGTCCAGAGGCTCCCTCGGTTATCTGCTCGCTGCACTCTATCTGCCTCCCCGGGGCCTACTTCCTGCATCACTTAGCAGAGTGTCCACTTGTGAAGGGAGCACCCGGCGGTCCAAAAAGGGAGGAAGGCGGCCGGGAGTCTCAGCGTGGAGTGGAGTGGACGGGATTTTAAACCCAGAAGCCTGCTGCAGGGGCCCAGGGGTGCAGACGGGACTCCGGCAGCAGCTGACTGGGCGGGCGGCCCCGCTCCCCCTCAATGGCTACTCACCTCCAGGCTGGCAGGGTCTGTCCAAATGAAACTACTTGAGAAGTAACTGAGGCACAGGGTTCCCCAAGACCGGGGCCCACTGCAGGGAGGGAGGCAGCCATGACTCACGGCTTCGCGACGTGAGGTGCCAGGGAGGGTGCCGAGGTGAAATCTTCCAGAGTGGCCACTGACGTCATACGTAAGAGTGTTAATTGTTAAATTAACAACAGGAGTCACTGTGCACTAACTCCCCATGCAGGACCTCTGCCCTCAGTTGAGTTGTGTTATGAGAGTTAACTGTAAAATTTATTCCCAGTTTGTGTGTGTGTGTGTGCAAATTGTTGACATCTTTACTTAGCACAGAGTGGGTCTTCTGTGTGTAAAGTTAACTGAAAATGAAAATGGAGAATGGGACTGGGAATGGGAATGGGAGAGGGAGGACGGGTGGGAGTGTGGGTGGGAGGGCGGGTATGGTGGGAAGAATCACAGTATATTCCTAAAGTTCTACTTAGGAAATTTGCATTCTTTAAATAAAAGGTTTCTTGGGGGAAAAAAACAACCTTCCCAGAGTGCCGGGGAGGCCACACACACACATACACACACACACTGCCACAGACAGAGGATTACCTAGCCTAGCTCACAGGAATCAGCGAAGGGGCTGCTGGCTTTTGGTATTAGCTCCCGTTTCTGGGCCTGACCATGGGCAGACCGTATGCTGAGCACTTCAGCTTCTGTCCCTGTGTTTAAACCCCCCGCAGCCTATGAGGTAGACATCTGCTGATCGTCCCCACTTTACAGAGGGAAACCATCTACCGAACGTCATGGTTGCACGCAGTCAGAAAGCAATGGAGGCAGAGTTCCAACCTCATGCACATTCACTGCTCTGCTACCTTCAGAGACTGAAGGGCTCATTCCCTGATTCTATAGATGGAGGCCCAGAGAGGGCAAGACATTTTCCAAGGGTCACACAGCAAGTCAATGGCTAAGACAGAAGAACGAGATGGTAAAACCGATGCCCTGAGAGATCATGAACTCCTGACCTGCTCCGTGGGTTGGGAGGTGTGTGTGTGTGTGTGTGTGTGTGTGTGTTGAGGGGGGTGAGACTGGCCTGCGTGAGGAGACAAGGAGAAAGCCAAGAGGCAGGGACTCCCAGATACCACTGTTGGCTGCTTGTGCGTTCATAGTAAACTGTCTACAACCTGTCTCATCCTGGCCCCAGAAAGGCAATACAACAGCCACAGTCCTGCCAGGGTGAATCCAGGAACCGTGCTTGGGAATAAAACCAGGATCCAGTTGGCTTCTCTGGGGCAGCACAGCGGGGCATGACGCTGTATGGAAACCTCGCCTAGAGCCGGGGTGGGGGAGGGATCCCCAGGGGGTGCCCTGCCAGCTCCCGGGATCTACAACTTCCGTATTCAGCACTCCTGCCCCTAGCTGAAATCTGGTTCATCTCTGCCTTCCCCATGTGCCTGGTCAAATCGTTCCCTGTGGTAGCCAGCCTGGAACGACTCAGCCCGAAAATACTGGAGAACAGAAATGCACCCTCAAGGGCCAAATCCAGACCAGCAGCCAATCATTCACTCATTTACTGAGCATCAACTAAAGCTCGATTAGGGAATAAAGGCACTGATATTTAGTAAACACTTTTCTGTGCCAGATACTGTACAACATCTTCCCCAAAATTAACCTTATTTGCCTCTCACAGCAATTTGAGGAGGAAGGGACTGTTATCCCCCATTTTACAGCCAAGTAAACTGAGGCTTAGAGTGATGAAGGCACTTTCCAAAGTCAGCATGAAAACCTAGACTTAAACAGCCAGCCAGACTCCAGAGTGTGCTTACCATGGTGAGCTGTCTAACAAAAACTGCTTTCTGTCCGGAATCTGAATTTCTCTGGGTGGCCTGCACTTGCCACGTGCCAGTCCAGAAAACCCAATTACATTTGTAAGTCACAACCAGGCCAACCAGGTTCACGCCCACCCACGGCCTCTCGCCTGCCCTCTCTGGGAAGATGTTTCCGTCACAAGGCACTTTGGCCGGTGCCCATCCAAGGAGGATCCAGTAGCATCCCCGTGCGGCTCCTGGAAACAGGCTCACTGTGAGTTCTCTGTGGATCTGGGCCTACAGCCCCAGGCTACAGCCTGTGCTTACTATAGACCAGAGGGTTTCTGGAAGTCGTCCCTCCACCAGCACACACGGCTTCCAGCCCTGGCCCCACTTGCCCTGCCGATGGGAATTAGAGAAGGGACTGCAGGCTTTGAGGTTAGCTCGCTTTTCTCAATCAGACCACGGACAGACCCTGCGCTGAGCACTCCAGCTGTCACATCTTGTTTACTCTCCTGGGCTAGGGAGCTCAGAGCTCTGCCTTGGGAACTCCCGAAAGTCTGGATGGGAGTGAGGGTCACACCCAGGAACAGAGACAGTGGGAGAGTCACTGAAGCTGGGGACAAAGGACATGGGTGGGATGGGGCAGAATCCCCACGTCTGAAGGAAAGGATTTTATCTTTATCTGCTCAAACCCTCCCCCCTGCCTACCACCACCCTAAGGAAAGCCGGTGCCAGGACTGTTGGGTAGCCGGGGAGGAACTTGAAGGTCTCCAGGAGACGACTTGGCTGCTCTGGGTAGCAAAGGCCCAAGAGCAGGGAAGGAGAAAGGGAAGCAACAGACACTGAGGAGGGTCTGGGGTTTGTGAAGTGACAGACCCTCAGGTAGGCCCCTGATGTGAGAGAGGGGTGAAGACAGAAGGAGGTTTGGGCAATGTCTGTGATTACTGGGGACAAGCAGGAGTGGCGTAGTGGCTTGGCTGGGCTTCTGTGGCTCCAAGTCTCTGCTGAAACTCAGCCATATGGTCCCCCTAAGTCTGGACACAAGAGGGAGGGAAAGAAATTGGGGGGGGGGCTTGAGCTGAGATTTGGAGGATAAGTGAGACTTAGGGAGGCCAAGGAAGGGCAGCCTTGGTGAGGACCCAGAGTGGACAAAACCCCAGGAGAGTCTGAGTGGGCCAAGTGTCTCAGGTCAGGGGGTGTCGAAACCCAGCTGACCCAGTAGTGGGGACCGGGAAAACAGGGCAGAGATATTTAAGACCTGAAGGAGCCAGACAGGATAAGAATCCTATGAAATGCTTTGAGGTGGGGAGTCAGATGACAAAGTCAGGGTTTAGGAATAAGTGGAAGGTGTGAGGACTTAGAAGGGCTCCTACGGGAATAAGGAGCCAAGTGTTGCTTATTGATGGTGCGCCCTGCCACCCACTGATTAGACAAAAGACATTGCGCTAAGAAGGCTGATAGGGAACACAGCGGATCTGAGAAACCAGGCTCTGGCATCACACCAGCCCACACCACAAAGAGGCGTGTCCCCAGCTGCCACATTTCTCAAGTGATCCACGAAGTAACATTTGTTAACTGATCAGGAACCCTACCAGAGACACAGAAAAACCAAACCACAGCCCTGATGTATCGAAAACTATGCAGAAGAATTGATCAACTGCTATGTACTCCCTGTATAAGCTCCCTGGAGCTGATACAACACCCAGACCCCGAGGGACCCCTCCCGGTAAGCAGGAGTTTCTGTTTCTCAATAAAACCTACTTTCAATCCCCTTTGTTGTCCACCTTGTAATTATCATCACGAGGGCAGAGCCGACTCTGAATTCCTGTAACAGAGGGACATAAAGCCACTGCTGGGACCCAGATGTTCTAGACCTTGGGTGGTCGTCACAAGGCGTACACATTAAAACTCCACAGCATGTACTCTGTGTGTGCTGCCCTGCCTGGGCAAGCTCTGTGAGCATGGAACAAAAGGGAAAGGAGTTGCGAAGACTCAAATCACCAAGTGTTGACCACTACGTGCTGTTGCCAAGAGCCAGGAGCGCTACGGAGTGGAGCAGCACCCAAGACAGCAAGTCTTTGAAATGCTTCTGTAGGCGCTGCCTCAGCTCCAAAGCTCTCACTCCACCACCCTACATGCAGGCTGGCAGCAGGAGCAGGACCCCCTCTGCACTGTGGACAATGACCCTGAGGATCTCACGAGTTTCCCAGATCCAGTAATCAGACTTCTCCCCCAAAGCAGACCACAAACCAGCAAGGACAAACATTAGAACTGCACTTTTGCTTCCAAAAGCTCATGGAAAATAGGATTAAAAGATCAGTTTGTGTTGGGTTTTTGTCATAGTGCACATTTCCCACAAACTTTTAGAAGACCCTGCATTCACATTTGGCAGGATTGTTAATTCTGCGTGAGAGAACTGAATATCATCTTTATTATCTCTGTATCTCTTTTCTAATTTTTAAAATATGAAGTGCATAATCTGCGTTATTCAACAAAAGTGTTTTTCTAGAGTGGTCAACATTCACCTAGATCACGGGAATTATTCCAGACAATGTGCACTAGAGAGGTTTCATTAACCGAGAACTCAAAGCCTTAGTCTCTCTTAGGACTCCAGTTGACAGAAAACATTTAATAACCTTGCAAGGAGGTCTGAGGTCAACACTGTGCCTTAAATGAACAGAAAACACTGCACAGGTTCTGGAGGATTCCTCAGAACAGGCAATCGACAGAGAAGGAACAACTGCTTTGTACTTTTTTTTTTTTTTTCAATAAATTCCTGGTCCAACTTGGGAAGAAATGTTCTAGACTCTTTGCACAACTCATAAACCACACTGTAGAATTAATTTGGGTTTTTTTAAAGCAACGTTGGCAAATATGTGTGAACCATCAGCAACTACAGCATTCTCAAATGACTGAAGCACCGGTGTGACTAATTACCGCAGCAGGTTTGGGGAAACAGTTGCGAAGTCTACGTTACACATGCAATTTTCTGACCATCTCCAAATCCAAAGCCAAACGCATGCACTTAAAACCAAGAGCTGTTAGTTTTTGTGTTGTTTGGTTTCCAACACCCTGTGAGCTGGAGGGTCTGCACGGCTGAGCGCACACGCACACACGGTCGGTTTGTCACCTGCACTTACATACCACCTTCCATCCATGGGTCCCAGGTGTACTGTCAGGAAGATTATTTTCATAAGTCTCCAGTGAGATGCGTAAATATTGTTACCTCCATCTTACACGCAGACAAACCTAAACCTGTGGCCTGCTAAGTGGCTTGTCAACAGTTGTAACGCAAGACAAGATCCGTACAAGCTGCCCTCTGGTCTCCGTTCCTCTGCTGACTGCCCTTTGAGCTTTCTCGTTGGCCCCAGTATAAATCATGCACGCAGGCCATTGTCTCCCTGGTGATGGAGTTGGCATTCTATTTCCTGCCCTGAGTCTGGCCCAGGGCCCTGACTGCACCGCATTTAGCCACAAGCCCATCAGCTGTGCGTGAGTGGGGACAGCTTGGCTCCTTGGAAACCTAAGTGGCGTGTGTCAGCTGGCCCAGGCCCGCCAGAGCCTCTCCAGGCCAACTCACAATGAAGGCCATGACGTCTGCTGGAGCTGGGTGCACAAATGGGAACACCGCAAAGGCAAAGCCACTGGCCCCGCTCCAGATCCAGGCCCCCCACCCCTGCTCATCTCTGTGCACAAGAAAGCAAAGTGGATCACTCATTGAGTGCATGACTGATAGGCCACTCGACTTCCACCTACCACTCCCAGTTGCAGTGTTTACTTTCATGTTTATTAACGTGTCCTGGAGTAACCTCTCAGAATCAGATTCAGAAAAATAAGAAAGCTCCCGGGGCATCCACGTTGTCACAGGAGTTACTACCGGAAAAGGGTTTCCCTGATGGCTGCCGTCACTATGAGAAACAAGGTGGAGATTTTTTCATCAGTTCTCTGCCATTTGGTCAATTAATGCCATAAATTGTCATTTGTATATTAATTTTCATTTCTTTGCCTCGAAAATGTCCTGTTGATTTTCCTGGCTGGTCATGTGCATCATGGGCCTTGGGCCTTCCCATGTACTCCTCCTACACACCCCGTCCATGTCCACATGTCAGAGCCCATGAGTAACACAGTACCTCCTCTCCGTTGAACATTTACCTCATGCCAGCATTTAGAATTCATTAAACAATGCCAGGTACGTGCCATTAAAAACCGATGCTCTCAGAGGTCCCAAAGCCACTGCACTAGTTTCCTGTAGCTGCTGTAACCATGACCACAAATTTTTGCGGTCATAAAATAACATTTATTCTCTCACAGTGTTTCTCAAGCAAATCAAGGTGTTAGCCCCTTACGGGGAATCTGTTCTTTGATTTTCTGGCCCCTGGTAGCTCCTGGCATTTCTAGGTGTGTGGTCACATCTCTCAGTCTGTGTCCCCACTGCCGTACCCTCCTCCCGCCATCCCCCTCTGCATAATCGCCTTTGTTTGCTTCTCCTCAGGGTACATGTGACTGCACTGAACCCACCTGGATTATCCAAGATCCTCCCCCTCACCTCAATATCCTTAACTTAATCACATCAGCAAAATCCTTTTTGTAAACAGGAAGTGACACAGGTTCCAGGGGTTAGGAAGTGAGTGTTCTTGAGGCCATAATCACGCCTACCACAGTTGCCCACGAGTAGGCGGCGCCTGCCGGTTTCTCTTCTCCTGCTCATGAGGGTTCACTGGTCAATGTGTAACACACAGGTTAAAAGCCCAGGTTTTGACAAGTGGCAAACCTGCGTCTGAAGCCTTGCTCTGCCGCGTACTGTGTGACTTGAGCAAGTAACTTAACCTCTCGCAGCCTCGGTTTCCCCAGCGGGGCCTACTGCATGGGACTGTTTTGAGGATTACGTAAGATAATGCGTGTGGAACTCAGGCCACAGTGCCTGCACATCATTAAGTGAATGTTAAAAACAGGGAGGAAGCCGGAGTGCTGACCCGGCCTTGCAGAGGGAGCCCAGTGGTTTCCTCAGATGAAGGTACAGGCAGAGTGAGGTCACTCTGCCTCATGACCAGGAAGTGCAGAGCTAACATAAGCATAGTAGAACGCTCAGAGGCTTCTGGTGTGGCACAACTTAAAAGACCTGCCTGAAGTGGCCACGGAGAGCCTCTCCACTCTCCCCAGGAACAGACGGCTACCTTTCTGCAGGCAGGTGTGGATCTGGTTCCCCCACATGGGTTTTTGTTGGCAGCTGTTTGAGATCAAACTGACTCCAGCGTCAAGACCCACAGCAGAAACTGATGCAGCAAGCGCCTGTAGGGGTGGGGAGCCATTTTCCTGCCAGGGAACACTTGGATATTTATAACATCGTTCACGGGCCATACAAAATTATCAACTTTAAAATTAGCCCGCTATAGATTTATTGAATTTCGAGTCCACCTGTGGTTGCCTTGGCAGGACCAGACCAAATATTTCACAGGCCTTATGCTGCCCAGGCTTCGGACATTCCCCACCCCTGTAAAACATGGAGAATAAACTAAGAAAAACAGGCAGGGAATCATAAGAAAAGAACAGGAGGGAGAACGAGGACATTTTAAACTCGGGTATTTGTCATGAATATGAATTGCAAGCTGGCTTGTCTTAACTCTGGGCAAAAGAAATGTGATTTGATTCTGCTCCATGCCTGAACTGGGATAGGATGACATGAATTTTAATAAAGAAGTTTTAGTACATCATTTGGTTTGTATTTGAACTGCGCTTTGAAGTAGTATCATATATGATATATCATCTGTTCAACTTGCTGTATTTCATCCAATTAGGTTGTTCCATGTAACCCACCAGGATTCTGCACAGATAGGACAAGGATTTAACAGTTTGAGTGGGAAGCAAGCTAAGAGTCACTGTAACAAATTTTTCCTTTTTAGAAAGACTACAAACTAAATAAATGTCATCCGTAGGAGAAAGAATGACAGCTCTGTCAACACGGAAGCTATCCAAGCACACGGCCAAGTTAAAAAAAATTCTTAAAACAACATATAAAGTTTGATCCCAGTGCAATTTAAAAGATAGACTGATAATCAGATAGGTGGACACAGTTATGTAAACCCATTAGAAACAGCTGGAAAGGACATACACTAGATTATTAACAGCACCTAATTCCTGGGAAAATAACAGAATTGGAGTGGGAGAAACAAAAGAAAGGAAAAGCCAATTCCCCTTCATAATACAGACGTTTTTGTCTTTGCTTTTTTACAGGGAGGGTGCTGTAAGCAAGAAAAACATTGTAGTGGAAATAATCCATTCATTTACAGTAACAGGTGTGATAGGAAACACCACATGTGTGTGGTTTTTATAATTTTTATTAATGAACCAGACATGTTCTCTCTGCCTTGACCCTTTGTTTAAAGGAACAGAAGTAGAAAAAGGAATAAACCCATACCTTGAGGACAAGGCAAAGCACAAGGGTGCCACACAGGGATGACAGAGCGCACATGTGCAAGCGGCCAGCTGATGGGAGAGGGTTAACAGATGGACAGCAGGCTGCAGAGGACTGCCAGCCGGCCGAGGGAGACCAGGCATGCTGGGTGGGTGGATCAACTGTACCCACCCCTCCTTCCCCCCACCCGCAGTCCCTCTTACACCGCTTCAGCAAGTATCGGCAGCTGGCATTTACCCTCAGGCAAAAGTAAACAAGCCCCTGACTGCCCTTCTCAAAAAAATAAAAAATAAAACAATCCCATATTGGAGAACCTAAGACTTTTAGCCATTATTTTGATAATCAGGAGGCTTCAGCCCCAAAATGAGTTCCAACCTTTTTCCCTACGCCATGCCTTGGACACACAGTCAGGATTCTCACTGGGGAGAAGCCTCCAAGTTATAGAAACCTCCTTTCTGAAATATGACCACACAAGGATGGACGAGCTGTCAGTAGGACCAGAGGCCTGAAAGAGGAAGGCCCATATAGACCAAGGTGAACAACAAATGCTGGCGGAAACAAACAGCATCAGAGAATAGAAGAAAATCTGACTCACAGATTTAAGGAAGATTTTTACAAAGCCAGAGCAGGTCAGTCTGAAAAAATAATCAGAGGACAAGAGGAAACAATTAGAGATTAAAGGTAGCTGAAATAAAATTTTTTAAAAATCATAAAAGAAATCTCCCAGAACACAGGGTGAAAAGACAGAGAAAATGTGAAAGAGCAGACAATACGCGGGGCCAGATGTGGCACAGTAGGCTAAGCATCCCGTATGGGCACGGGTTTGAGTCTCGGCAGCTCCACTTCCGATCCAGCTCTCTGCCATGGCCTGGGAAAGCAGTAGAAGATGGCCCAGGTCCTTGGGCCCCTGCACCCGCTTGGGAGACCGGGAAGAAGCTCCTGGCTCCTGGCTTTGGATTGCCCCAGCTGTGGCTGTTGTGGCCATTTGAAGAGTGAACCAGCAAATGGAAGATCACTCTCTCTGCCTCTCAAGTAAATAAAGAAATCTTTAAGAAAGGGCAGACAAGATTCAACGGACAAATCCAAAAGACCAGTGCACACTACATGGGGTCCCCCGACAAGGAGAGGCAGGAATTTCCTGCAGCCAGTTCCAGAGCTCACTGCCGCTCCTGATGTCCCATCCCACCAAGACGGGGCCACGTATTTTCAGGGAAGGGAATTGAAGGAGGGTGGCCAAACACTAACCAATGGCCAAATAGCACCAGCAAAGCCAGAACCACAGCCTATGTGTGCTCTAGGGATGGAAAATTTGTGAGTCAGTGACAGAAGTGTTAAAATCAGGGGGTGGGGTGCAGCTGAACCCTTGGGCTCCTCCCCTTGCCGGTGAGTTGCCTGCAGGCTAGCAGATTGTTTCTCCACCATGTTTAGAATATCATGCCTTTTTCCAATGCCCAGGTCTACAGAGAGTAGCGAGCATCTCTTGGGTGAGTGCCTGGTGAAGCAAACATTGTGCCTTTTCCAAGAATGTCCCTAACACAGTCTGCATTGATCCACTCCCAGCATTCATGTTCCACTACAACCTCTGGCTCCCACTCACTGACCCAAGGGGAGATCTCCAATATTTGAGCAACTGGATTCTCCTTCCTAGGAAGCTGAAAATTAATCTGGTGAGACAGAGGCTCTAGAGAGTTTTCAGGTTTAGCCTAGAGGGAGGGGCTGTGAACTCCCATAAACCGAAAAGGACAGCATGGGACACCACCACTCCCCCCGCCAACCACCACCAACACACAATAAGGACATACAAGAAAAAAGGCTCCAAAGTATGTTTGTGGAGAAACAGGCATGGGAATATGATACAGACAGAAGTAGATCAGCTATAGACTCTCAAACTTCAAACAAAGCAGCATGAATCCTCTAAAGTACAAGCTCAGAGAGGCTGTCAAGGCTTTCAGGCAGAACTCTCAGTAAAGGAGATCTTTGGAATATTTTGTACAGAAAGAGGTGGTGAGGCCAATGAAAACACAGTAATCAAGATAAAAGCTGGGAGCCGGCACTGTGGCAATGCAGGTAAAGCCACCGCCGGCATCCCATAGAGGCACCGGTTCAAGTCCCAGCTGCTCTACTTCTGATCCAGCTCTCTGCTATGATCTGGGAAAGCAGTAGAAGATGGCCCAAGTCCTTGGGCCCCTGCACCCACGTGGGAGGGCCAGAAGCTCCTGGCTCCTGGCTTTGGATCAGCGCAGCTCTGGCCATTGTGGCCTTTTGGGGAGTGAACCAGCAGATGGAAGACCTCTCTCTCTCTGCCTTTGTAACGCTGCCTTGCAAATAAATAAATAATTTTTTTCAAAAAAAAAAAAAAAAGATAAAAGCTTTCAAGATACAAAATGCTCAAATACAAAATTAGAATCTGAAAAGAAATTCTGCAGCACACATGGACAGGACACCTGTATCAATCAAGAAAATAAATGTGAGCACTTTGAGTGGGAAGTTTGGCACAGTGATTAAGCTGCTGCTTGGGACACCTACATTCCATACTGGAGTGTTTGGGTTCGAGTCTTGGCTCCACATCCAATTCTAGCTCCTTATGATTTAATGTGTACACTGGGAAGCAGTGGTTATAGACTTGAGTCTCTGCCACCACTTTTAAGACCTGAATGAAGTTCCAGGCTCCTGGCTTTGGCTGTTGCAGGTATTTGGGGGAGTGAACCAGCAGATGGAAGCTCTCTCTCTGCCTTTCAAATAAAAATAAATGAGAGGCCAGCACTTTGGCATGGAAGGCTAAGCCTCTGCCATCAAGTCCCAGCTGCTTCACTTCCCATCTAGTTCCCTATTATTGTGCCTGGGAAAGCAGTGGAAGATGGTCCAAGTACTTGGGCCCTTGCATCCACGTGGGAGACCCAGAAGAAGCTTCTGCCTTCAGCCTGGTGCAGCCCCAGCTGTTGCAGCCATTTGGGGAGTGAACTAGCAGATGGAAGATCTCTCTCTCTCTCTCTCTCTCTCTCTCCCTCCTTCCCTGCCTTTCAAATAAATAAATAAATATTCAAATAGAAATAAATGAAGTTAAATAAGAACGTGGCTTCCGGACATTTAGATAACATTCCCAACATTTTTAAGATTTATTTTTATTGGCCGGCGCTGCGGCTCACTAGGCTAATCCTCTGCCTTGCGGCGCCGGCACACCGGGTTCTAGTCCCGGTCGGGGCGCTGGATTCTGCCCAGTTGCCCCTCTTCCAGGCCAGCTCTCTGCTGTGGCCCAGGAGTGCAGTGGAGGATGGCCCAAGTGCTTGGGCCCTGCACCCCATGGGAGACCAGGAGAAGCACCTGGCTCCTGCCATCGGATCAGCGTGGTGCGCTGGCCGCAGTGCTCGGGCCGTGGCGGCCATTGGAGGGTGAACCAACGGCAAAAAGGAAGACCATTCTCTCTCTCTCACTGTCCACTCTGCCTGTCTAAATAAATAAATAAATAAATATTAAAAAAAGATTTATTTTTATTTACTTGAAATAAACAGAGACAGAAAGATCTTCCATTCATTGGTTCATTCCCCACATGGCTGCAATAGCCAGGGCTGGGCCAGGCTGAAGCCAGGAGCCTGTAACTCCATCCAGTCTCCCAAGGGAGTGGCAGGGGTCCAAGCACTTTCCCAGGTGCATTAGCACAGAGCTGAATCTGAAGTGGAGCAGCTAGGCCTCATCTAGTGCTATATGGGATGCTGCTTTCACAGGTGGTAGTTTAACCCACTGTGCCACAATGCTGGCACACCTCCCTGTACCCCGCTCCCATTTTTTTCTTAGATCTTTCTATATATGGAATCTTCTATTTTTTTAACTAACATCTATATAGCTTTCCTAATCAGCCACAATAATATCACACTATTTGAAATGTATTTGTCTTCTTCCCTAATTTTTGTTTCAAAATTGGTGTCATATTGGCCTAGGTTTGTATCCAGACTCTACCACTTACTAAGTATGTGGCCCTGAGTAACATTTTTTTTTTTAGGATTTATTTATTTGAAAGACAGAATGAGATTGAGCTCCTCCATTTGCTGGTTCACTCCCCAAATGGCCACAACAGTCAGAGCTGGGCCGATTGGAAGCCAGAAGTTTCTTCTGAGTCTCTCACACGGATGCAGGGGCCCAAGCACTTGGGTCATCTTCTGCTGCTTCCCCAGGTGCATTAACAGGGAGCTAGATCACAAGTGGAGCAGCCAGTGCCCATATGGGATGCTTGGCACCACAGGGGCAGCTTTACCTGCTCTGCCAGAGCACCAGCCCCTGTCCTTCCTTTTAATCACAATGAAATGTTGGCACTACCATAAAAGAAACAAACACCTGAACTCAGATGTGTTTAATTGATTCACTTCTAACCCTGAGCCTCCTGATGAAGGGCAGAAGTTGCAGTTATGAGGTACTCCAGAAAGTTCATGGAAGGGGCCAATATTATGGCACAGTGGGTTAAGTTGCCACATGTGACTCAGGCATCCCATATGGGCATCAGCTACTCCACTGCTGATCCAGCTTTGTGCTAATGCACCTAGGAAAGTAGTGAAGACGGCCCAAGTGTTTGAGTCCTTGCCACCCAGGTGGGAGACCCAAATGAAGCTTCTAGCTTTGGCCTGGCCCAGCCCTGGTCACTGTGGCCATTTGAGGAGTAAACCAGCAAATGGAAGATATTTCCCTCTCTTTCTAACTCTTTCAAATAAATCTTTTTTTTTTTCAAGTTCATAAAAATGGAATTACAAGATATTTAAGCAAAAAAGTTTTAAAGTTTTATTTATTTATTTGAAAGGCAGCGTGACAGGGCTGGCATTGTAGTGTAGCAGGTAAACTCGCTGAGTGATGTTGGCATCCCATATAGGTGCCAGTTCATGTCTCAGCTGCTCCACTTCTGATCAGCTCCCTACTAATGGCCTGTGAAAAGCAGCAGAAGATGGCCCAAGGACTTGGGCCCCTGCCACCCACGTGGGAGACTGATGAAGCTCCTGGCTCCAGCCTAGCCCAGTCCCGAGTGTTGCGGCCATCTGGGAAACAAATCAGCAGGTGGTAGATCTCTCTGCCTCTCTCTCTCTCTGTAATTCTTTCAAATAAATAAAATATTAAGGAAGAAAAGAAAGTAGGGGGAGGAAGGGAAAGAGAGAGAAGGAGGAAGGAAGAAAAGAAAAAAAAAAAAGGAGTATCTAGAGGGAGGGAGGAAGGAAGAGAAGGACAGACATACAGAGAGAGAGAGATCTTCTATCCACTGGTTCACTCCCTAAATGCCAGGCTGGACCAGACTGAGGACAGAAGCTCAGAACTCAATTTGGGTTTCTCATGTGGGTGGTGGGGTTCAAATACTTGAGCCACCACCTGGTATCTCCCAGGGTGCACATTAGCAGGAAGCTGGATCAGAAGTGGAGCCAGGACTCTAACTAGGCACTCCAATATGGAATATAGGTGCTTCAAGAGGTAACTTAACCACTGTACAATGCCCACCCTGAATGCAAAAAGATTTTGAATCCATGCACAGCTTTTGCATAATATGCACATTTTCCATTAATGTTTTAAAGAACCCTAGAATCTCTATCTACAGCACCAAATACATGTGGCTCCAACCCAAAATTGATAGACGGCAAACTTGCATCCAAACTTCCTGCTGGAGGTAGATGTTCTTAATGATGATACATCAGATTTAAATGATTTTTTAAAAAAAGAAAGAAAAAAGTAAATTCTAATTTGCAGGTATAATTAACAATCAGATGTCAAGGGGTGAGGATATTGTTTGTGTTCTGTGTTTGACTAGAAACATAAAACTTTCCAGGTTAAAAAAAAAATTGAAGCTTAACAGGTCTATCACTGGAGCCTTGGGGAGCCTCACCACCAAATAATATCCCAAGAGTCTAGGCAGCCATTTTTTTTCCTGAAAGTTTGCCATAATGGAAATAGAAGGAGCACTCTCTGGAAACAGCCCAGACAATGGAAAGCAACTCAGAATCACCATCTGCTTCCTCTGTAACAAAGAAAGATCTGTCACATTTAGCCAATTATCATGAAAACACAAAGCAATTTTCTGTGGAGCATTTTCTAGATATGTTTCATATAAAATATTAAAATAATGGGCTAGTGCCATGGCACAGTAGGTTAATCCTCTGCAGTGCTGGCATCCCATATGGGCACTGGTTCTAGTTCCGGCTGCTCCTCTTCTGATAGAGCTCTCAGCTATGGCCTGGGGAGGCAGTGGAAATGACCCAAGCGCTTGGGCCCCTGCACCTGCATGGGAGACCTGGAAGAAGCTCCTGGCTCCTGGCTTCAGATGGGCCCAACTCTGTCTGTTGCAGCCATTTGCGGGGAGAACCAGCGGACGAAAGACCTTTCTCTCTGTCTCTTCCTATCACTGTCTATAACTCTACCTCTCAAATAAATAAAAACCTTAAAAAATATTAAAATGAGTATCTAAAATCCTAAATCTTTGGAAGAGTAAATATATTTGACAATTAAAAATATAAAGTTCCAAAATGATCCAAAAAAACAACTTATTCAAAAAGGGGCAAAGGTCTTGAATAGACATTTTCTCCAAGAAACATAAACTAGTCTTTATCGCATGAAAACAGGTTCAGTATATGACTAGTATTTAGGGAAATGCAAATCAAAACCATAATGAGATATCACTTTATATGCATTTGGGTGGCTATTATTTAAACAAACAAAAACCAGAAAATAACAAATGGTGAGAATGTGCAAAAAATCAGAACCCTTGTGTATTGTTGGTGAGAATGCAGAATGAAGTGGCCACTACGTAAAATAGTTTGGTTGTTTTTCAAAGTTACACACAGAATTATGCTAAAATCCTGCAGTTCCTAGGAACATACCCCAGAGAACTGAGAACAGGGACTCAAACAGATACTTGTACCCTGTGTCCACAGCAGCATTATTCACAGTTGTGCAAAGATGGAAACAAACCAACTGTTCAGCAACAGACGAATGGATAAACAGAATGTAGTGAACGCATAGATATTCAGTCTGAAAAAGGAGGGAAATTCTGATATATGCTAGAACACTGATGAACCCTGAAAACATGCTAAGTAAAATACTTATAAAAAGCAGACACTAAGGGACAAACACTAAGGGACATAACCAGAATAGGCACATTCAGAAATCAGTAGTAAAATAGATGTGACCAGGGACTTGGGGGGGGGGGGGAATGGAGAGTTATTGATTAATGGATATAGAATTTTAGTAGGGAATGATGAAAAGATTCTGAAAATCGGTATTGGAGATCATTACACAACACTGTGAATGTACACAGTGTCATTGAATTTTACACTTAAAATGATTAAAATGGTAAATCTTATGTTTTGCAGATTTACAATTAAAAAAAAAAAACCTGTAACTACCTTAACCCACATTCTCAAGTTCAATGAATTGTATGCCAACAATTAATTAATCACATGAAAACAAATTCCTAGAAACACACAAATTACCTGGACTCAAGAATACAAAATCCCAGCAGACCTGTATCAGGAGATTGAATCAACAATCAAAAACCTCCCAACAAGAAAAAGCCTGGGGTGCCAGTGCTCTGGCACAGTGGGTAAAGCTACTGCCTGCAGTGCCAGCATCCCACATGGGCAACGGTTTGAGTCCCGGCTGCTGCATTTCCAATCCAGTTCCCTGCTAATGGGCCTGGGAAAGCAGCAGAAGACAGCCCAAGTGCTTGGGCCCCTGCACCCATGTGGGAGACCTGGATGAAGCCCCTGGCTTTGGCCTGGCCCAGCCCTGACTGTTGCAGCCATCTGGGGAGTTAACCAGTGGATGGAAGCATGCATGTGTGCTCTAACTCAATAAATAATAAAATCTTAAAAAAAAAAAAAAAAAAAAAAAAAAAACCAGAAAGAAAAAGCAAAAGCCCAGAACCAAATGGCTTGACTGATGAATTCCACCAAGCATTTAAAGAATTAACACCAATCCTTCTCAAGCTCAAGCTCTTCCCCCACTCCACCCCCCCCCCAAAAAAAAAGAACTGGAGGAGGGGAACATGCCATAACTCATCCTGAGTCCAGCATTACTCTGATAAAGACAACACAAGAAAACTCAACAAACATCAGCAAGAGGGCAGAACAGGAAGCTCTGCCTACAACAGCCAGGGCTGGCTGGGCTACCGCTGAAACTGGGGGCCAGAACTCAGTCTGGCCCCACACACGGGTTGCAGGAAGCCAACCAGCATCCTGGCTCTCAGGGTTTACAAGAGCAGAAAGTTAGAGTCAGGAGTCGGAGTCAGGAATTAAACCAAGGCACTCTGATATGGAATGTAAGCATCTCAAACCCCCCCCCCTCCCAAAAAAAGGTGATTTAAGGTCTCATTTCCAGTAGCTAGTCTTTAAAGCCCATAGTGTGCAAGCTGACCTAGTGTGCAAGAATTTGGCAGAGCAAACAGCAGAAAAACTCCAGCTCTCATCTTCTCCCCGAGGACAGAACACCCATCTAGCACTCTCACTTTCCAGCTGCATCTCAAGTAACGGGCTTTTATCTTGCCTGTCTTAGGACATTAACAGGATTTGCTACACCCTCAATATCTGTGCCATACCACAAAGATTTGAGAGGCCCCTAGCATGAGAATCTCTGACACAACTGATTATCTTATTTAAATGCACAGAAACAATCACAAAATCAAGGAAACAGGGAAATACATTACAAATCAAAGACCAAACAAAGCTCCAAAAACAGACAAGGCCATTGCTAACCATAACTAGCGGTGGAAAACTGAAAGCATTACCTCTGAGACTTGTGTAAGTTTATGATGCCCACTCTCACCATGTCCAATCAGTACGTTACTGAAAGTACTAGAAAGAACAATCGGAGAAAAAAAATAAATTAAATGCATTCAGGTTAGAAAGAAAGTAAAGTTATTCCCATTTGCAGAAGTCATAACTCTACCAAAAAGCACTGTAAATAGAATTCATTAAAGTGTCAGGATATAAAAATCATCTGCATTTCTTTATATCAGTAACAAACTTTCTGAAAAATTAAGAAAAAAATCATTTACAACAGTATCAAAAGAATAAGATTCTTAGGAATAAGCTTAACCAAGAGAGAAGCTCTGAACCCTGAAAAATATAAAACATTAATTGAAGAAACTGAAGTCACAAATAAATAGAAAATACTCCACAACTATGTATTTGAGGAATAATAGATTTGAGAATATTGTTAAAATATCCATACTGGGGCCGGCGCTGTGGTGTAGCAGGTAAAGCCACCGCCCACAGTGCTGGCATCCCATATGGTGCTGGTTTGAGTCCCAGTGGCTCCACTTCTGGTCCAGCTCTCTGCTGGGAAAGCAGAAGAAGATGGCTGAAGTCCTTGGGCCACTGCACCCATGTGGGAGACCAGGAGGAGGCTCCAGGCTCCTGGCTTCGGAATGGTGCAGCCCTGAGCAAAGCAGCAGCCATCTGGGGAGTGAACCAGCAGATGGAAGACCTGTCAAATATATATATCTTCATACTACACAAAGTGACATACAGGTTTAATACAGTCACTATTAAAATTCCAATAGCAGGGCTGGCACTGTGGTGTAGCCAGTAAAGCCGCTGCCTGCAGTGCCGGCATCACACGTGGATGTCAGTTCGAGACCCAGCTGCTCCACTTCCAATCTAGCTCTCTGCTATGGCCTGGGAAAGCGGAAGAAGATGGCCAA
This sequence comes from Oryctolagus cuniculus, assembly GCF_051225735.1. NCBI lineage: Eukaryota > Metazoa > Chordata > Mammalia > Lagomorpha > Leporidae > Oryctolagus > Oryctolagus cuniculus. The sequence goes on from NC_142884.1 coordinate 41,003,216, forward strand.
GTCCTTGGGCCCCTGCACCCATGTGGGACACCCAGAAGAAGCTCCTGGCTCCTGGCTTTGGATCGGTGCAGCCCTAGCAGTTGCGGCCAAAAGTCAGTATTTCTAGCAACACACTTCAAAGTAACTCCAAAGCACAGTCAAGGCAGAGAACCACTGGTTTAGATGATTTATACTTAATCTTCAGGTGCAACTGTCTTCTACCTAAATACTCTGCACCAATAAAAAAGACAGCCCATGTCCTTGAACGCTGTTAGCAGTTTAATATTCTGTATAGATACTATTAATCTCTAGGAACGTATTTATTTATCTGGCTATAAACGAAGTCTCTGCACTGTCCTGATGCTCTTGCTGACTAGGAACCTCCATTCTATCAAAGGTGTAAGTGAGACATTGGGCATTTCAATCTTTGATGTAAGAATGGCTTGTTGTAACAGCAGTCACTGTGCACTTACTCCCCATGTAGGACCTCTGTCCTTAATGAGTTGTATTATGAGAATTAACTGTAAAACTGTTTTCAAACAGTACTTTATACTTTCTGTGTCTGTGTGGGTGCAAACTGTGGAAATATTTACTTAGTATAGAGTTGGCCTTCTGCACATAAAGTTAATTAAAAATTAATCTTAATGAAGAATGTGATAAGAAAGGGAGTAGGAGGTGGGACAGGAGTGGGAGTGGGAGGGCAGGTATGGGGGGAAGAACTACTATATTCCTAAAGCTGTACCTATGAAATTTGTGTGCATTAAATAAAAGCTTTCTTTTAAAAATGGCTTGTTAGGATAATGCACCTGGGAAAGCAGCAGAAGATGGCCCAAGTACTTGAACCCATGCCACCCACATGAGACAGGATTAAGCTCCTGGCTCCTGGCTTCAGCCTGGCTGAGCCCTGGCCATTGCAGTCTTTTAGAGTAAGCCAGCAGATGGAAGATCTCTGTCTCTCCTCCTCTCTAACTTTGCCTTTCAAATAAAATTTTTAAATCTTTAAAAATAAAATAAAATGTTCATGGAAAATGAAATTTTTTTTAAAAAATGGCTTGTTAAATATTTAGATAATTATTTGATTCTAGGTTTAATGTGCAATAACCACATATTTCTGTTTTCCAATCTGCACCTTCAAAACTTTGTTGCAAATGAATGTTTACTAATAAAGCAAAAGTCATAAACAACATTCTCAGCAAAAGCTCCTGGAATTGGCCATATCACAACCTGAAAAAGAAACAAGTACTTACAGAACATTATCACTTTCTAACTAGCCAGTCTTCATCCTGAAACTAATTCTAAATTCTAAAACTTCTAAGTTCTAAACTTTGCCAAATTGAGTTGTTCTACACCAAGAAAAATCAATTTATCAGCCACATCCTCTAATACATTTAACATTATTGTTCTACACAAGAATTCTTCTTGACACAGATATCAAAAAGTCTTTGGCCAGCGCTGCAGCTCACTAGGTTAATCCTCCGCCTGTGGCACCAACACCTCAGGTTCTAGTCCCGGTCAGGGCACCGGATTCCGTCCCGGTTGCCCCTCTTCCAGGCCAGCTCTCTGCTGTGGCCCGGGAAGGCAGTGGAGGATGGCTCAAGTGCTTGGGCCCTGCACCCCATGGGAGACCAGGAGGAGGCACCTGGCTCTTGGCTTCGGATCGGCATGGCGCGCCAGCCGCAGCACACCAGCCGTAGCGGCCATTTAGGGGTGAACCAATGGAAGGAAGACCTTTCTCTCTGTCTCTCTCAACTAAAAAAAAAAAAAAAAAAAAAATTTAAAGTCTTTAATAAATTTCACCATTCCAAGTGATACATTAAATACATAATAAATACTTGTAAACCTTTCAGGTGGCAAAAGCAACCTTTGTTCTATGGCTGAAATCCATTGTTACATAGGAGCAGTGATAAAGCAACCCAAGATCCCCCAGCAAGCTGTTTGCAGTCAGAAATCAGGGAGGCAAAAAAAGTAACTGCCACGGAGCGGTGCTGTGGCACAGCAGGTAAAGCGACCAACTGCAGTGCCGGCATCTCGTATGAGGACTGCTTAGAGTCTCAGCTGCTCCACTTCCAATCCAGCTCCTTGCTAAAGTGCCTGGGAAAGCAGCAGAAGGTGGCCCAAGTACTTGAGCCCCCGCACCCATGTGGGAGACCCAGAAGCAGCTCCTAACTCCTGGCTTCAGATCAGCTCAGCTCCAGCTGTTGCAGCCACTGGAGAGTGAACCAGCAGATGGAAGTTCTCATTCTCTCATTCTCTCTCTCTCTCACTCCCTCTCTCTAACTCTGTCAAATAAATAAATCTTAAAAAATTAGAAGAATTAGACCACTAAGAAAACTTCCAGATAGAAAGCACATGATACCAAAATCAAGTATCAAGTAATAGAAACAGAAATGATAAATATATGGGTATTTTTTTTAAATCTAATATTAATAAGCAAAAATTACAAGTGTCTGATGAGTTTTCTAACTTATAACCATAACATAAAGGGAGAAGGTAAAGGAATGTAAATGATGGTAAGACCTCTACACCTCAATTGAATTGGTATATTAATTTTATTTTTTAAAGATTTATTTATTTGAAAGTCAAAGTTAGACAAAGAGTGTAGGAGAGGCAGAGAGAGAGAGAGAGAGGTCTTCCATCCACTGGTTCACTCCATAGTTGGCCGCAATGGCAAGAGCTGTGTTGATCCGAAGCCAGGAGCCAGGAGCCTCCTCCGGGCCTCCCATGCAGGTACAGGGACTCAAGCACTTGGGCCATCTTCTGCTGCTTTCCCAGGCCATAGCAGAGAGCTGGATTGGAAGTGGAGCAGCCGGGACTAGAACCGGTGCCCATATGGGATGCCAGCACTGCAGGCGGCGGCTTTACCCGCTACGCTACCGTGCCGGCCCCTAGATATTACTTTTAAATGAACTGTAAAAGTTATGCATTAGTTATGACAATCCTTAAAGCAAACACTAAAAAACTATACAAAAAGATGCAGTCAAAAACTGCAATAGATAAACTATAATACTGACAAGTGTTCAAAAAATCCAAGGTTAAAAAAAAAAAACCTGAGAGGTAGACCATAAAAGAGAGGAGTCATATTGCTGTACCTGAGCAAGTGCAAACAGAGGAGCACCACACATTGATAAAATCTGATGGTCCTTTGTTGCTGGTGGTGTAGAGTGGGCTCATGCCCTAAAGAACGCTCGACCTCAAAGCCCAAAGCAACAGGGTTTATAAAGGCAAAAACCACAAGAATGGGAGGGGGAATACGTGGTTACTGGGGTCAAGCTAACCTAAAGCCTATGCGAAGCTAGTATCAGTTACAATCTTCACAATACCAGTTACAGCCTTAACAATTTTAATTATAATCTTGACATAAATCCAGGTATTGGCCTAAATCATAGGTAGGACATAGACAAATTACAATCTTATCATTAACCAGGTGCAGCCTGTTTTTAAGCTTGAGCAATCATGCTAGGGGGTTTCTATGCTTTGCCAAGTATGATGTAGTGGACTGCTATTGTCTGAGTGTTTTCGATCGTAGTTTTCAGAACAGAGTCTCATGGTGAGGGAGTGCTTTCTCAAGACAGGGCCTCATGTGCTCTAAAATGGAGTCCCTACAGTCAAGGTGTTACTTCAATATAGAAAACATACAGGGGTGGTGGCAGGTGCAGCAGGAGGAGTCAATCTGATTCCGAAGCGGTGGCACAATAGAGGAACTGGAAGAGAATGGAAGTGTTGTCCAAGTTGGAGACCTGTTACCTTGCAAGATTTGTGGAAGAACAATCTTCCAGTAGCATTAAAAAAGACATGGACCTATTTGCCAGAAAACTGCCACCAAAAAAACTAAGACTTTTGATTCAAACAGACAAAGAGCTAATGGAACGGATATTCCAAGTTAAACCTCTGAAACCTAGGCCAGAACCACCAAAGAAACCATCTGATTGGAGAAGAAAACATGAAGAATTCATCACCACCATACAAGAAGTTAAAGGCCTTGATCAGGCACTGAAAAAGGGTGGAAAACTTCCTCCTCCACCTTCCTATGATCCCGATTATATATAATGCCCATAGAGCCATAGGAGATTCAATGAAAATGCAGCTGATAGACATAGAAATTTCTGTAAAGAACAAGCAGTACGTATTAGTAACAAAGGGAAATTTTCTACAGATACCAAAGGAAAACCAGCTTCTCGGACACAGTATAAGCCACCTGCAGTTAAAAAGTCAAATTCCCCTGGAACCACATCATCAGGATCTTCAAGATCACCGCAACCAAGTGGCACTAGCAAAGCTGTTGTAGGTATGCCTTCAGGTAAAGTGTCCTCAGTTAACAGTTCTTTGGGAAACAAACTTCAGACCCTATCTCCCTCTCATAAAGGGACAGCAGCCCCTCATGCAGGTAACATGGTCATGTTAGGCCCTCCACTTCGAACTGGAAGAAATGTACAAAGGCAGTATGACTGTGATACAAAATCAAACAGTGCCATCAAAAGACATGAGTTGTTACCCATTTACAAAACTAACATCAAACCTCGAAATTCCACACCACCTAGTCTGGCAAGAAACCCTGCCTCCGGTGTGCTTACAAGCAAAAGAAAAACATACGCTGACAGTTACATTGCAAGGCCAGATGGAGACTATACATCATACATCTTCACTTAATGGTGGAAATATTTTTTGGGTGTTGTTGTTGTTGTTGTTTTTGACAGGCAGAGTAGACAGTGAGAGAGAGAGAGAGAGAAAGGTCTTCCTTTTTGCTGTTGGTTCGCCCTCCAATGGCCGCCGCGTTGCAGCCGTTGCACCACGCCAATCCAAAGCCAGGAGCCAGGTGCTTCTCCTGGTCTCCCATGTGGGTTCAGGGCCCAAGCACTTGGGCCATCCTCCACTGCCTTCCCGGGCCACAGCAGAGAACTGGACTGGAAGAGGGGCAACCGGGACAGAATCCGGCGCCCCGACCGGGACTAGAACCCGGGGTGCCGGCGCCAAAGGCAGAGGATTAGCCTAGTGAGCCGCAGCGCCGGCTCTAATGGTGGAAATATTAAAGGCCTTGAAGGAAATTCATCTGGACACTTACCAAAATTCTGCCATGAATGCGGGACTAAATACCCTGTAGAAAGGGCAAAGTTCTGTTGTGAATGTGGCATTCAGAGAATGAGTCTGTGAACAGCATCCCAAAAGAAAAAGAACCAGGTTCAGAATTCTCTGATTATTGCACCTTGGACAGCTAGAACACTTCCTCTAGTTATTTTGTGCTAAAATTTTTTAAAATACATTTTAAGTAATTTTTAGCACATAATCTTAAGGCTGTATAATCTGTATATATGTGTACATATACTATATATAATAAATACCTGATACCCTAAACTGTGCCATTCAAGGAAATGTTCACTTATCTGTCAGAAAATCATTTCAAATGGAATCATTAACTATGGTATTACATTTCTCTTGTTGTTAAAGCACGTTAAGTACATATGTACACAAATTCTCAGACTGTATGCTTAGCTCTTCAAACTTAAGGTAACCGTAACTTTGAACAAAAAATCAGAATGAACATTTTTAACAATTGGTACCTATCTTCTGATGGTGTTGTAGTAGGATGGGAAACTTGGTATTTTGTAATTGAGGATAGTGGTCTTAGTTAACTGTATAGGTTTGTGAGGTCATTTTCCTATTGAGATCTTCAACAACTAATTTTACAAATCTTAAAAAAATACAGAAAAAAACCCATGTTTGTGTTGCTCTTGGTATATTATAAATTATATAAAGATCTTTACACTCATTCTGTGGAAATGTAATTATGCATTTCCTTTCCAGAAACACAAATTTAAAAATACAGATGTCTTTTAACTGAGCTTTTTTAACTTCAGTGTGGATTATTTGAACATATATATAGTCTTCTTACATTCTGATTATGTTCCCAAATTTTACTTTCTTGTTATATCCTACATGTTTAAAAAGATTTTGTTTCTGTGTAACTGAATTTAGATGAAGTTATTTTTAATGCTTTTTTTTTTTTTTTTTTTTTGACAGATAGTGAGAGAGAGAAAGGTCTTCCTTCCGTTGGTTCACCCCCCAAGATGGCTGCCACGGCCAGTGCTGCGCCAATCCAAAGCCAGGAGCCAGGAGCCTCCTGCTGGTCTCCCATGCAGGTGCAGGGCCCAAGCACTTGGGCCATCCTCCACTGCCTTCCTGGGCCACAGCAGAGAGCTGGACTGGAAGAGGAGCAACCAGGACTAGAACCTGGCACCCATATGGGATGCCAGCACCGGAGGATTAGCTAAGTGAGCCACAGCGCAGGCCTTTTTGAACACATTTTTTAAAAAACTGCCTCATGGAGGATGGCCCAAGTGCTTGGGCCCTGCACCCGCATGGGAGACCAGGAGGAAGCACCTGGCTCCTGGCTTCATATTGGCTCAGGGTGCCGGCTGTGGTGGCCATTTTGGGGGTGAACCAATGGAAGGAAGACCTTTCTCTCTGTCTCTCACACTAACTCTGCCTGTCAAAAAAAAAAAAAAAAAAAAAAAAAAAAAAAACCAAACTGCCTCACCTAATAAGTAATAACCATAGTATTAATCATTAGTGCTTGGCCGTCACCGCAGCTCAATAGGCTAATCCTCTGCCTGCGGCGCCAGCACACCGGGTTCTAGTCCCGGTCGGGGCGCCGGATTCTGTCCCAGTTGCCCCTCTTCCAGGCCAGCTCTCTACTGTGGCCAGGGAGTACAGTGGAGGATGGCCCAAGTGCTTGGGCCCTGCACCCGCATGGGAGACCAGGAGAAGCACCTGGCTCCTGGCTTGGATCAGCGCGGTGCGCCAGCCGCAGCGGCCATTGGGAGGTAAACCAACGGCAAAGGAAGACCTTTCACTCTCTCTTTCTCTCACTGTCCACTCTGCCTGTCCAAAAAACAAACAACAACAACAAAAAAAAAAAAAAACAAAAAAAAACAAACATTAGTGCTGAGCATGCAGGTCAAAAGTATTTGAATAGTAGTTCCTTGATGTATACTTAAATGTAGTTATGAGTAGGATAAAAGAATAATTTTTCCTACTCATTTTCTTTAGTGTTGAATCATTATTCACATCTCAATGAAGTCACAGAAAAATGTCTAATGCATAACTGACCTGTTATGTAACTTAACTAAAAGAGAACTTTCAATCATTGTTACTTTCAGTGTAACATAATACTTAGAAGGGATTCAGTAATTTAGTAGTAATTTCAATTCAGTTAAATATAAGTGAGCTTTGCCTTTTTTTTTTTTTTTTTTAATTTGACAGGTAGAGTTACCGACAGAGAGACAGAGAAAGGTCTTCCTTCCGTTGGTTCACACCCAAAATGGCCACTACGGCCAGCGCTGCGCCTATCCGAAGCCAGGAGCCAGGAGCTTCTTCCTGGTCTCCCATGCGGGTGCAGGGCCCAAGCACTTGGGCCATCCTTCACTGCCCTCCCGGGCCACAGCAGAGAGCTGGACTGGAAGGGGAGCAACCGGAACTATAACCCAGTGCCCACATGGGATGCGGGCACCACAGGCGGAGGATTAACCAAGTGAGCCATGGCGCCGCCCCAGCTTTGCTCTTATAAAGGCACAAGCACATCTATATTCATGTAATTTCTAGATCATTTATGGTTCTGGTCAATTTTAAGGTTCAACATAGAAAATTGTAGTGCATAATTGTTCTGAAATGTACTTTTTTTAGTTTTGGTTAGTTGCTTTTTTATTGTTTAATTTTGGGCAGGAGTTTAAACTTAGTGATATAGGAGTTGTTATTTTATGTACATTATGCTTTCTTCCTGATTTTGAAAAATATCTTCCTGGCTATCATATTCAATCATATGGATAAAAGAAAAAAAAAAGAAGATATCCATCAGCTAGAATAAACAGTAATCTGTTTAAAAGACTAGTGTACATGTTAGATTTCCGTTTCAGTCACTTTTATTTTGTCCTAATTGTTAAAAATCACATGAAGAACACTGAACACTTGTTCTATCTTAGGAATGAACACTATTTTCTTTCAAGTATTTTTTTAAGACAAATTTTTTGTGTGCTTAAGGCAGGGGTAGATAAAGGAATTTATTTTATAAATTGGCATGTGTTTGATTTTTACACTGAATTTTACAGTAGAAAGTAAATGTGGTAGTGTACTACATGGAAATGAATTGGTAAGAAATCATCCAATTCAGACCTCAGAGATTGTTGTAAGTAGATGAAATATATTTATGACTTATGAAACATGTTGTGACAATTTAAATGCATTTTATATTACTTGCATATTTTATACTCACATCGGTTTGTTGTGCAATGGTTGTAGAAAAATCTTTCTATACACCATTTTATTTATTTTCACCAGTATTTTACTGTGTAGAATAAAAAATGAATATAAGCTTAAATTAAAAATGTAAAAATTGCTTATCTGTTATTCAAATGTCATTAGCTTGAAAAAGTAAGATAATTGTGGTTACTGTTGTCTCTTATTTATTTTTATTATAAATAATGCCTTCATTTTTGAGTCACTTCAATAGACATGAAGCTTAAAAAAAAAAAGAAAACATATGGGGACTGGAGCTGTGGTGTAGCAGGTAAAGTTGCTGTCTGCAGTGCCAGCTTTCCAAATGGGCACCAGTTCAAGTCCCGGCTGCTCCACTTCCAATCCAGCTCTCTGCTATGGCCTGGGAAAGCAGTGGAAGGTGGCCCAAGTCCGTGGGCCCCTGCACCTGCGTCCAGATCAGCTCAGTTCCAGCCATTATGGCCAATGAGAGGAAGACCTCTCTCTCTCTCTCTCTGCCTCTCCTTCTCTCTCTGTGTAACTCTTTCAAATAAATAAATAAATATTTTTTTAAATACTTATTTATTTGAAAGTCAGTGTTACACAGAGAGAGGAGAGGCCGGGGGGGGGGGTGTCTTCAATCCACTGGTTCACTCCCCAGATGGCCGCAATGGCTGTGCTGGAGCTGTGCTAATCCGAAGCCAGGAGCTTCTTCTGTGTCTCCCACGTGGGTGCAGGGCCCAAGGACTTGGGCCATCTTCTACTGCTTTCCCAGGCCATAGCAGAGAACAGGATTGGAAGTGGAGCAGCCGGGACTAGAACTGGTGCCCACATGGGACGTCGGCACTTCAGGCCAGGGTATTAACCCGCTGCGCCACAGCGCCGGCCCCAATAAATAAATCTTAAAAAAAAAGGTCATTTATATTTATTTATATATTATGTATGAAAGTTACTTTGCTGATCTCTTTGAGAAATAGATGAGTATCTTATAAAAGTGTGTTCTTAACTCCAGTGCAACATTTTTTGCATAAATACCTCACCGGGCAGCTTTCTAAGCATTTTCCTGAGTCCCCCAAGGCACCTTTGTGGGATGTGCTTGGAAGAAGTGTTGGGGAAACTTTAGTGAGGGTATTTTTTCTATTTTTCTCGTGTTTTTGGAGGAATACACATTATGCATAACCAAAACAATGGCTTAATTGTACTGAACTTTGTGTTTTGATTGTTGAGAAGAAACAAGCAGTATCAATGGGTAAAAAAAATTGCTATTTTTAAAAAACCTAACCAATGGCATAAAAGTGTTCTCAAACATTTTGCAATACTATGGAGTTGGGGGTGCTGAGGGTAAACAGATAAATGTGTATAGTTTAGCCTAACAATTCCCAAATTCTCCCAAATCACTTTATTTAAGCTTGGTTACATTTAAGAATACCTCAATATCTTCAGGAGATCAAATTTAAGCATTAACTATTTCAGAAAATTTTGCATGATCACATCACCCTGGATATCAGAACAAATTTTGGATTAAGTTATTAAATAACTAAAATTATACTCTTAGGACATCTGCTGACAAGGGAGGTTTCTTCAACACCAGTGACAGAGCATTATTATATGGATCCATTACAACAAGTCTAGACAAATTAAATTTTTTAGCTATTTTTTTTTTTAAGATTTATTTATTTGAAAGAGAGAGGCAGAGCCAGAGAGAGAGGTCCTCCATCCACTGGTTCACTTCCCAAATGACCACAAAAGTCAGAGCTGTGCCAATCCAAAGCCAGGAGCTTCTTAGGTTTCCCACACAGGTGCAGGGACCCGAAGACTTGAGCCATCCTCCACTGCTTTTCCAGGCCACAGCAGAGAGCTAGATCAGGAGTGGAGCAGCCGGGCTCAAACCAGTGCCCATAAGGGATGCTGGCGCCGCAGGCTGGGGCTTTCACCGACTGTACCACAGTGCCAGCCTTAAATTTTTTAGCTTTATAACAAGATATAATATATATCTCAGAGAATACAACATTGAGAGCAAATGTTTAGATGGGTTCTCTTACAAACAGGGGAAACCTAATTTGCCCCTCTGCCAAAGAAATTTTTAAATAAGCCAACTTAACATCATGAGTATCTCAAGTAAAACAATTACTTTTCTACATGAGAAGTGTCAGCCCAGTCATGAGTACTCCCTTTTTCTGTAGCCAATGAATATTTTAACATAACTCTAATGGTCTTCAGCTTTAAATTGATACACTCTTACATTAATTTTTCATAGAGAAGTCTACTTCACAGGCTGTTCTTGCCTTTCTGAGAGCATATGGATGTTCATAAGCATTTTTTAGATATTAAACAATTTTAAGGTTTCTGCTTCAAAATCAAAATTTTCTTTAAAAGATAAAACCATTATTACATTCTTGGCAAAACTTTATACTAGGACTTTAAAATGTACACAAGATAATTGCAGTAATACCTGCAGGTAGATATGAAGAATAAGGGAAAAGGCATTCTTGGGGAAACTCTATGTCCTTTCTGGAGTATCTCTTAAGCTCCCTCTGCTGGCTGCCATATGTATTAATAATTTATTTATTAAATATTATTTATATATTTTTTAAAAATTATTTTATTTATTTGAAAGGCAGAGTTACAGTGAGGCAGAGTCAGAGAGGCCTTCCAACCAATGGTTCACTCCCCAAATGGCCACAATGGCCACAGCTGAGCCAATCTGAAGCCAAGAGCCTGGAGCTTCTTCCGGGTCTCCCATGCAAGTGCAGGGGCCCAAGCACTTGTGCCATCATCTACTACTTTCCCATGATAGCAGAGAGCTGGATCAGAAGAGGAGCAGCCAGGACTCCAAGTGGTGCCCATATGGGATGCTGGCACTGCAGGAGGTGGCTTTTACCTGCTACACCACAGCACTGGCTCTGTTGCCATATTTAAATAAAAGAAAAAATGCAGACCTTTTTTCTTCGGGGAAGTGATAGGCAATGTAGGATGAAACTGACAATGTTAAAGTTGAGAACAATACGTTGAGTATCTCAAAATTAGTAGATGAGGCTGGCGCTGCGGCTCACTAGGCTAATCCTCCGCCTTGTGGCGCCGGCACACCGGGTTCTAATCCCGGTCAGGGCACCGGATTCTGTCCCGGTTGCCCCTCTTCCAGGCCAGTTCTCTGCTGTGGCCAGGGAGTGCAGTGGAGGATGGCCCAAGTGCTTGGGCCCTGCACCCCATGGGAGACCAGGAGAAGTACTTGGCTCCTGCCATCGGATCAGCGCGGTGCGCCGGCCGCAGCACGCCAGCCGTGGCGGCCATTAGAGGGTGAACCAACGGCAAAAAGGAAGACCTTTCTCTCTGTCTCTCTCTCTCACTGTCCACTCTGCCTGTCAAAAAAAAAAAAAAATTAGTAGATGAGTTTTCAAATGTTTCCAACACAAACAAATGATGATTAGGGTGGTGGATATGTTGATTACCCTGATTGGATCATTACACATTACATATATGTACTGAACTATTACACTGGGGCCAGCACTGTGGTACAGTGGGTTAAAGCCCCAGCCTGCAGCTCCAGAATCCCAAATGGGCACCAGTTTAAGTCCTGGCTGCTCCACTTCTGATTCAGCTCTCTGCTAAGGCCTGGGAAAGCAGCAGCAGATGGCCCAAATCCTTGGGCCTCTGCACCCATGTGGGAGACGCAGAAAAATCTCCTGGCTTTGGATCAGCTCACCTCTGGCCATTGTGGTCATCTGGGGAGTGAACCAGTGAATGGAAGACCTCTTTCTCTCTCTCTTTGGCTCTACCTCTCTCTGTAATTCTTTCAAATAGATAAAATAAATCTTATAAAAAGACTACCTTTAAAAATTAGATGATTTGGCCAGCGCCGCGGCTCAATAGGCTAATCTTCCACCTAGCGGCGCCGGCACACCGGGTTCTAGTCCCAGTCGGGGCGCCGGATTCTTTCCCGGTTGCCCCTCTTCCAGGCCAGCTCTCTGCTGTGGCCCAGGAAGGCAGTGGAGGATGGCCCAAGTGCTTGGGCCCTGCACCCCATGAGAGACCAGGAGAAGCACCTGGCTCCTGCCTTCAGATCAGCGCAGTGCGCCGGCTGCAGCGCGCCAGCCTTGGCGGCCATTGGAGGGTGAACCAATGGCAAAAGGAAGACCTTTCTCTCTGTCTCTCTCTCTCTCACTATCCACTCTGCCTGTCAAAAAAAAAAATTAAGTGATTTACAACTTCATAAAAAAATATTACACTGTGTCCCACAAATGTGATGGTCTTCAAAAAAGTTTATAAGAAATGCATATAAAACATTACACATGAGTTTCAAAAGTTTTTGTACCAAAGTAAACTTACCTTTTAACTCCACTTTTCCACAAGTTTTTAAAATGTCCTCATATTACAATTATATATCAATTAAAAATATTTATAAAAGGAGGTTCTCATATATAGGAGATAAGCCTATTTGATGACTATCTTCCCTAATTTAAGGTTTTAGGACTACTAAACAGATTGGGGGTGGGGAGGAGGCATCGTGTACCACTTGGGATTCCCTCATCCCATACAAGAGTGCCAGTTCAAGTCACAGCCATTTCTTATCTAGGTCCCTGTTACTGCACAGGGAAAGCAGCAGATGATGGCTCAAGTACTTGAGTCCCTGCCACCCATGCAGGAAACGTAGGTGGAATTCCTGGCTCCTGGGGGGAGTGAAACAACAAATGGAAGACCTCTCTCCCTCTGCCTTTCAAATAAATAAACCTTTTTTTTTTTTTAAGAAAAGAAAAAAGAAAAAGAAAGTAAAGTAAAATAAAGTAAAAGAGAAAGATTGGGGGAACTGAGATTGAAGATAAAGGAAGTGATTGCCAAATTTGAATGTTAATCATTAAACTGGTATGCCAAAGTGCATAAGCATTAGTATAAATCAACTATAAACAGTTATGATTTAACACAAAAAATTAAATATATTTCACAAACTTCATTAGAACAAAAAGGTTACACCATACTACTTAATCTACTTAGTTTCAATATTAAGGTTTATTTTTTTCTTTCAGAGTGAGGTTAAGTAACAATTTAAATAATTATCAGGATGTATAAATGAACATCCATTCAGATAAAACATTACTGCTTAAAAGTGGCTATCTAAGAAATATTTCACATGTAATAAATATATTTTATGTTTAGGTTAACAGGCACCATCTTGAGAGCAGAAAAGTTGTTTTTTTAACCAATAAATAAATTACATTCAAGAAAACAGGTGTTTATATCTGAAGTATGATATATTCCTAAATGTTTTTCTTCATATAGCACCCAAACTTCCAAACTGTCCAGAAAGTACATCCTAAAATATAACTCATACCATAAGTCATAAAAATAAAGGCCAAGAAAAAATCAATTTAAGACAAAATTTACAGTTTATATTCTTAATTTCCCATTCAATAAAATATCAGTTGCCAATGTAGTAAATGAACTGTATATATGGCATCTGTTAGTGCTGAAAATCTGAAATATATATTCTTAAAGTCACTCTTTCTGACAGTATTTAAAATATTGCATCTCTGGTGGCAAACCTGAAAACAAACATTTTCTTCCCTAGTTCTCATACTTGTATACCCACCCCACCCTTCTTTATCCAGCTTTTTTTTAATATATATATAACTACACGTACTCATATTCCAAACACGAAACACTGACAATACTCCTTGGTAAACAAGGAAATCCCAGAACAGTCCAAGCCTACACTTTGTTCCCAAAGTGTGGCACAGGCTAAATGATGGGGGAAAAAAAACAATCAATGGCCCTTATAGATGCAGTCAGAATGCTCCTGAGGGTCCTTAACTGTTTGAGAATTTGCTGATGTAATCCTGAAGAAAATGTCAACAGATTTTGCAGACAAGTATCAGAGAATAAGTCTTTGATTGATAATTTTTCTATTTATTTCTGCCAAGGCGACTGAAAACACGAAAGCCTTCTCATCAGAGAGGTTAGCATAGATGTCAATTTCTTTTTCCTGTTTCTCTGTTAAAAGAAAAAGGGAAAGTTTAACACAAAGGCACTAGATGCAATCATTTTTTAAAAATTGAGCTGTCAAGTATTTCTTTAAATGACAATAAATATACATAAAATGTACATTTATTATACAGTACTATACTATTAAACTTAAAATATTTTAAAAATTATATAAATGAAGTATTGAAATGAAAATTAAGTAGAGATTATATACGTTCTTACAAATACAGTCTAATAGCTACATCATTTCTGAAAGAATCTCAAGTATTTCTCCTCACTAGTATCAGGCTCCCAGGTCTCAAATAAAATGAATTTTCTCACCCTAGAACATGGTCCCTTCAGTGGTGTCTTTAACAGCCTTACCTGAACTTTGCTACAGGAAACAAATAAAACCAACATTTATTTCTATTTTTTCCCCTCCTTATTACAAATACAACCCAAATTCAGGGTAAAAAATTTGAAAAATAAGGAAAAAAAATATACCTCTTGAGCCAACTAAAATCACAATTAACACTGTAGTATGTATTCTTCCAAATTCTTTTTTCAAGCTCATTATGATTCTATTTTTATTTATTTTGTTTTGACATTTTAATCAAGGCTATACATGTATGTAATTTACAGTCAAATTATTTTTACTAGGTTACAAAAAACAGAAGTTCTCCCTCTACTTTCCACTCTCCAAATACAACCACTTTTTTTTAGTTTTCCTTTTTGCTTTTTACAAGAACAAATCTATCTCTAAGTAATATTTTTATAAAATGCCACTGCTTAATCTTAGGCATGACTCACTCACTTCCCATTATGGAAAATTAGGATTTTATTGTTTAGCATCTCTTGCTCCCAAAACACTCTGCTCATTCTCTCATCTTGTCATTACAAATTACAATTTCAGTAACATCAATTTTCAGTGTTTACATTATGATGACTATGTAAGTGACCTCATTTTTCCTGCACACAGTTTTTTCCTGGAAGTGATTTTCTTTTCCATTTGCTTGGTTTTCATTTCTAGTTCAAACTCTGTCCCCACTGTATAAGTCTTCTTTCAGGCTGTTTACACATATTAGGTATTCTATAAATTTCATCTTGTTGAAGAAATTCCTCTAAGCCTTCTGACCTGCTCCAATCTGTAATGGTTGTTTGCTAGGCTTACTGCACAATTATCTTGCATGCCTTCTTCAATATCACTGGAAATCCTCATCTCTCTCTCTCAAGTTGGATCCTCTTTGTACTGGAGCCCAGGATCACTTCTTCATTTTGGTAGCATGTAACTTGCAATAGCTTCCTGAGAAAGGGAGTGTGAGTAGCAAATTTTCCAAGACCCTGAATATCACAAAATATGTTTATTCTATCACTCATTCATAGTTTGTCTAAGCAAAGACATGTAGGTTTCCTCTTAGAATTATGAAGGCATTAAACTGCCTTCTGACTACTGGTGCCAATGTTGAGAAAAACTAATACCTTTTTAATAGTTATTTTCAAAATTATTGCTAAACTTAGATACAGTGAAATACATAGGTCCTTGAAGCAAACAACTGGATGAGTTTTGACTAATATATATAGCCATGTAATCCACACAACCAAGATAATTTTCTTCACTCCAGAAAGTTCCTCATTCTTTTCCTGTTAATCCCTCCCTACCCTCACCAGCAACTAACTGTTCTGATCTCTATTACCACAGCTTCATTTTCTCTGCTATTAAACTTCATCTAAATGATATAATATATACTATTCTGTGTCTAGCTTGTTCCTTCTGATGTTTTTGAAATTCACTGATGCTGTTTCTCAGTATTCTGTTCCTTGCTAGGTAGCATTCCAGTTAGTTTCAGTATCCGTTTGATTCATTTCTCTGCTTTTTCTGAAAATCTAATGACTTTCTCCTTAACCAAAGAGATATAAAATATGATGATATGCTTTGATATAATTTTTATTTTTAATCATGTATAGGGCTAGGAATTTTGTGGGGACTTTTACTATGGAAACTATGTTCTTCAGGTTTGGGAAACTTTATTAGATTATTCCATTGATGACTTCTTTCTCCTTCTATGTTCTTTTCCTGACACTTCAAATATTTACAGATGTTAGACCTCAGACTGGTCCTCTAAATTTCTGATCTTTTCATCTCTTTACCTTCCTTCAATTTTACCTTTAATCTTTCCATTAAAGTTCTTCATTTATGTGAATCATATTTTGGGACTTTTTAATATTTTGAAGTTCATCTTTTCCTTTGAGAGGAAGAGAGACAGAGACAGACAGGCAGAGCTCCCATCTGCTGATTCACTCCCCAGATATCTACAATGGCCAGGGCTGAAGCCAGGAGCAGGTAACACAATCTGGGTTTACCACATGAGTGGCAAGAACCCAACTACTTCAGCCATCACTGTTGCCTCTCAGAGTCTGCATTAGCAGGAAGCTGGAGTCAGGGGACAGAGCCCAGAATCGAACCCAGGTACTCAGATATGGGACACAGGCATCTCAACCACTAGGCTAACTGCCTGCTCACATTAAAGTTCATTTTCCAGGTGTGTTTCTGACTTCTGCAAATTCCTTTTAAATATAATTTTGTTTCTGTTTCATGATTACAATGTATTTTTTTGCTAAGGATATTGATACTTTTCATACTTTTCTCCTCCCAAACACCAGCAAAAACTTGATTTCCTAAGTTATTTTTTTCTCTCCTGTTGAGTTAGACTCAGCAGTTCACACTGTTTTCTTCCAGATATCTTGGTAATTCTTGGCAATATTCATATTTAGGAATATGTCCAAAAAAGCTGATTAGAAGCAGGTACACATATGTGGAGCTTGACCAGTCATCAGATCAGAACTATCTCACTAAGCCATTTCTCTTAAATCACTAATGAAAGTATTATTATTTTAGTGCTTTTCTCCTGGGCTCTTCAGATTACCCAGAGAAGATATGTCCAAACTCTTTTTATGTGGAAGATATAAAGTCTAACTGAAGAACTCAACATTTATCATGTTCAATTTTTACCCATCATCCTGAACCTAATAAGTTTCCCTGCCAAAGCCTGGTGTTCCTTGGATCAGAGACTTTTTCTTTTTTAAAGATTTATTTGAAAGGCAGAGTTACAGGGAGGCAGAGGCAAACAGAGAGAGAGGTCTTCCAACACTGGTTCACTCCCCAGATGGTCACAATAGCTGGAGTTGCGCTGATCCAAAGCCAGGAGCCAGGAGCTTCCTTCAGGTCTCCCATGCTAGTGCAGGGGCCCAAAGACTTGGACCATCTTCAACTGCTTTCCTAGGCCACAGCAAAAAGCTGTATCAGAAGTGGAGCAGCCAGGACTCAAATTGGTACCCATATGGGATGCCAGCACTGCAGGTGGTGGCTCCACCATCTATGCCAGAGCACCAGCCCCAAGGATCAGAGACTTTTTTCTCATCTTTTTCAAAAGATAAATTTGGGGGAAAGGGAGATTTCCTTTTCCATTCTTCCTAATCTTTTCCAAAATAGAAAATAATAAAGTCAATTATTAAGTTTTGTTTTTTACAGATATTGACAGGTTTTCCTTAATCCCTATGTTCAAATGAAGCTAAAGCTTGCTTCTGGTTTTCCAAGTGTCCTAAGAGCAGAGAATTAATAAAATTAATTAAGCGGAGCTGGCACTGTGGCGCAGTGGGTTAATGCCCTGGCCTGAAGTGCCAGCAAACCATATGGGCACCGGTTAGAGAACCAGCTGCTCTACTTCCAATCCAGATCTCTGCTATGGCCTGGGAAAGCAGTGGGAAGAAGGTCTTTTGGACCTTGTACCCACGTGGAAGACCCAGAAGAAGCTCCTGGCTCCTGGCTTCAGATTGGCGCAGCTCCAGCCATGTGGCCAATTGGGGAGTAAACCAGCGGATGGAAGACCTCCCCTCCCGTCTCTGCTCTCTCTGTGTAACTCTGACTTTTAAATAAATAAATGAATCTTAAAAAAATTAATTAAGCAAGTAAGCTACTTAAGACTAAGAAGTATATCAAAGAAATCTATTCTAAAAAAAGAATTTTATTTAAACATTTCAAAAGTTTATAGTTGCTATCTATATTATATTTAAAGACCAATGGCCTACATTAAGGATTAACAAATAGCAGCCCTGGTGTCACATCTGGTCCATCACCAGGTTTTTTTAATGTTTAACTAGATTACAACCATGCCCTTTTGATTACATATTGCTTATGGCTACTTTCCAGCTACCATGACAGAGCTGAGTAGTTGTGACAGAAATCTCGTGACCCACAAAGCTAAAATAGCAAATATATGGCTCTATACAGAAAAAATTTGCTGATACCCTGGCCTATATTAAAAAATGCCTGTTAATACTACAAAATTTGCGTTAAGCAACTTCCTATCATAGCTATAAAAAGCAAATAAATCAAAAGCATATCTTTCTCGAAAAACAAACTTCTTAAAATTCTCCAATAGTAAACTAAAAACACCTGAAAAATATTTAGAGCCAAATAAATGCATCTTTTTTCAAGTTATAAAGTGAAAGTTCAAGACTACATGTAAGTCCCAGCACAACTATACAAACTTCCTTTCTCTAACTAAAAGACTGTCATTATCTGTTTTCTCATCTCTTACCACTAGAAGCATTCCTTCTCTGTTCTTTCAGTTATATTCCCTTAACTCCAACTGCAAGGAAATGTTCTGATTTCGGGGACAAGCAGTATTTCTCTTTTTCTCTCTGTCAATTTTTTTTAAATCAGTTTCCCTTCTAAAACAGTCTTTAATATTGATTTTCTGATTAATCCATTACTAAAGCAGCATATTCAGGGCCCGTGTTGTGGGACAGTGGGTTAAGGCTCTGCCTGCAGCGCCAGCCACCCACATGGGCGCCAGTTCATGTCCTGGTGGCTCCTCTTCTGATCCAGCTCATCCAGCTCTCTGCTTATGGCCTGGGATAGCAGTAGAAGCTGGCTCAAGTCCTTGGGCCCCTGCACCCACATGGGAGGCCCAGAAGAACCTCCTGGCTCCTGGCTTCAGATCAGCTCTGCTCTGGCTGTTGTGGCCAGTTAGGGAGAGATAGAAGGATAGAAGACCTTTCTCTCTGTTTCTCTCTCTACTTCTCAAATTAAAATAAACAAATAAATAAATCAAAAATAAAGCAGCATATTCAAACTGAGCAAAGAATTCAAAATTTCTAGAAGAGGAAAAAAAAAAAGTAAAATCACCCATGGATTTAAACAGTACTTAAATACAGCCTTCATGGAAATATAGTCAAATATGATATAAGCCTTATTCCTTTACTTACAAAATATTAAGACATTTTTAAGTTTGACAAAAGCTAAGTACAGGCAAACCAATGTTATTTTACCTAATGGTTGTTAACATTATTCAATTAAAAGCACACAAATATAAAGAAAGGGCAAATAGGTAAAAATCCTCAATGTCTAAAATAGCAGAAATTTACATTTATGCAGAAAGCACTTGGGTTCCTAAAAATAAATACCTCAAGAAGCAAAGCACAACTTATAACAAAATATAAAGGAATTTCACTGAAGATAAAATAATTTTGACAGAGTTTTTTAAAGAATTATAAAGAGCAACTGTGGCCGGCGCCGCAGCTTAATAGGCTAATCCTCCACCTGTGGCGCCAGCACACTGGGTTCTAGTCCCGGTCGGGGCGCCGGATTCTGTCCCAGTTGCCCCTCTTCCAGGCCAGCTCTCTGCTGTGGCCCAGGAATGCAGTGAAGGATGGCCCAAGTGCTTGGGCCCTGCACCCACATGGGAGACTGAGAGAAGCACCTGGCTCTTGCCTTCAGATCAGTGCGGTGCGCCAGCTGCAGTGCACCGGCCATGGCAGCCATTGGAGGGTGAACCAACAGTAAAGGAAGACCTTTCTCTGTCTCTCTCTCTCACTGTCCACTCTGCCTGTCCAAAAAAAAAAAAAAAAAAAAAGGAGCAACTATTCCTCTTTTTAGTTAGTTACAGGCTTGAAAGTTAAAACATATAGAAGGCATTTAATGGGCATATAGGGATTAAGTTAAAATGTTTTTTTGTTGTTGTTTTTTTTTTTTTTTGACAGGCAGAGTGGACAGTGAGAGAGAGAGAGAGAGAGAGAGAGAAAGGTCTTCCTTTTTGCCGTTGGTTCACCCTCCAATGGCTGCTGCGGCCGGCGCACTGCGGCCGGCGCACCGTGCTGATCCGATGGCAGGAGCCAGGTACCTATCCTGGTCTCCCATGGGGTGCAGGGCCCAAGCACTTGGGCCATCCTCCACTGCACTCCCGGGCCACAGCAGAGAGCTGGCCTGGAAGAGGGGCGACCGGGACAGAATCCGGCGCCCCGACCGGGACTAGAACCCGGTGTGCCGGCGCCGCAAGGCGGAGGATTAGCCTAGTGAGCCACGGCGCCGGCCAAGTTAAAATGTTAAAAAGACATTCATGGGGCTGGCACTGTGGCACAGCTGGTAAAGCCGCCACCTGTAGTGCTGGCGTCCCGTATGGGCACCAGTTCAAGTCCCAGCTGCTCCACTTCTAATCCAGTTCTCTGCTATGGCCTGGGAAAGCAATAGAAGATGACCCAAGTCCTTAGGCCCCTGCACCCCTGTGGGAAACCGGGAGGAGGCTCCTGGCTCCTGGCTCCAGATTGGTGCAGTTCCGACCATTGCGGCCAATTGGGGAGTGAACCAGAGGATGGAAGACCTCTCTCCCTCTCTGCCTCTCCTTCTCTCTCTCTGTGACTCTGACTTTCAAATAAATAAATAAATCTTTTTAAAAAGATGTGTAAATTGGCCAGCGCTGCGGCTCACTAGGCTAATCTTCCGCCTGCGGCGCTAGCACCCCAGGTTCTAGTCCCTGTTGGGGCGCCAGATTCTGTCCTGGTTGCTCCTCTTCTAGTCCAGCTCTCTGCTGTGGCCCAGGAAGGCAGTGGAGGATGGCCCAGGTCCTTGGGCCCTGCACCCATATGGGAGACCAGGAGGAGGCACCTGGCTCCTGGCTTCAGATCGGCGCAGTGCGCCGGCCACAGCAGCACACTGGCCGTAGTGGCTACTTTGGGGATGAACCAACAGAAAAAGGAAGACCTTTCTCTCTCTCTCTCTCTCACTAACTCTGCCTGTTAAAAAAAAAGAAAGAAAAAAAAAGATGTAAATCAAAAAGAGAAGGTTAAGTTTTAGTTAATGGCTAAAAGCAAGTTATTGGTAGATACATTACCTATTAGAAGACAGGACTTTTAAGGAAAAATAGAAATGTAATTTGGATCAAGAAGAATTCATCTAACTATGCAAAATCTGTCTCAAAGTAGGGAGCATATAAATCTCCCAATGAGCAATTTAAAAATTCATACTGGGGCAAGCATTTGGCCTAGCAGCTAGGATACCACATGGAATGTGCACATCCATTATCAGAGTGCCTGGGTTTGTGATCCCAGCTCCTCTCCCAATTTGTTTCCTGCTAATGTGCACCTTGGAACAATGGTGGTGATAGCTCAAGTACTTGGGTCCCTGCCACAGATGTGAAAGACCTGGACTCAGTTCCTGGCTCTCCCCTCTCCCCCATGGGCTACTGTATTCATCTGGGGAGTGAACCAGTTAATGGAAAGTCTCTTTCAGTCTGTGTCCCTCAAATTAAAAAGCAAAACAAAACAAAATTAAAATCCATAACAAAAACATTTTTATTTTATTTTTTTTTATTTTTATTTTTTGACAGTCAGAGTGGACAGTGAGAGGGAGAGACAGAGAGAAAGGTCTTCCTTTGCCGTTGGTTCACCCTCCAATGGTCGCCGCGGCCGGCGTGCTGCAGCCGGCGCACCGCGCTGATCCGATGGCAGGAGCCAGGAGCCAGGTGCTTTTCCTGGTCTCCTATGGGGTGCAGGGCCCAAGCACCTGGGCCATCCTCCACTGCACTCCCTGGCCACAGCAGAGGGCTGGCCTGGAAGAGGGGCGACCGGGACAGAATCCGGCGCCCCGACCGGGACTAGAACCCGGTGTGCCGGCGCCGCAAGGCGGAGGATTAGCCTAGTGAGCCACGGCGCCGGCCCAACAAAAACATTTTAAATAGTGAATTTCTAAAACTCATTGTATATACAGTTTAAAATAAGTCATAACAAGATTCAGACTTAATCCTTTGTAAAAAGTTCAATCATTTTAACAGGCTTCTCAATTGAGGATTTCACACACAAATTATCTCTAAACTCTACTAATGGTAGTTTATTTACCAAGGTGGATTTTACCTAATTTAAGCTGTTAGTTTTTTCCAATTAGAGTTAAAGTACTGTGATTTTTTTTTAATTAAGCATCTACCAGAGGGCATGCTTTCAAACTAAAATATGAGTTGTGTGGAGCACAATGCCTCCCTACTATCTAATTAAAATTTCAGATCAATTTAATTATCAAAAAAAAAAAAACTGCTTCGATTTAGTCATACCTCTTTCTTCCTCATGTTTTTTGGCAGATGCACTTTTTGGTCTTCCTCTTCCTCGTCTGATATGATCTGAATGGCTGTTACTTCGAGACCTCTTTCTGTTTTCTAAATCTTTATTTACTGTAGAATTTATCTTCTCTCTCCTAACTCTCTCTGTTCGCCTCCTCTTGGCCTCATGCTTGTTTTCTGTATGGATGAATAAAAGTGATATATTTTAGGGCTTAGCAAGAACTGTTTGCCCAAGTTCTCATTGTCTTCTTTTTACTCTCTAAACATCACTGTAGTTCCTGACATCGTTTACAAAACTACAACCACAACACAAATGCTCCCACACCCATATTGAAAAAAAAAAATTCAACAGAATTCATATCCACATAACAAATGAGATAAGAGGAATGTCAGACGAGAAAATAAGTTTCTTTATGTGGGAGCTTTAAATTTAGCTCCTGTAAGTTCAAACTCACAGCCTCCTTTCTGCCTTTTTCCTCCTTTCTGTTTCCAAACTAAAAATGGTGAAGAATTAGGAAACGAAAAAATATTTTATTCTTTTTTGTCTCTTATCTGTGTTACAAATTGAAATATTACAAATACATAGAAGCAAAATGAGCTTAGCTATATATATTAAGGTTACAATAATATCAAACAGCATCCACAGAAAACATTAGAGAAGTGTTTTCATTTCAGCCACAGATGAGCTAATTTCTGACGTAAGAGCATTGTGTTTTATAAATGGAATAGTAATAGGAGACCTTAACTAATACTGTGATTTAATTCATTTGTAGTCTTTGGTAAGGAATTTTGACTCAATCCTGGTCTCCCATGTGGGTGGACAGGGACTTTAGCTATCAACTGCTGCCTCCTAGGATATGATTAGCAGGAAGCTGGATTGAGTTTCTAGTTCCTGGCTTTGGCCTGGTCCAGCCCTGGCTATTAGGGAAATTTGGGAAATGAACCAGTAGACAGAAGATCGCTCTCAATCTTTCTCTGCCTTTCAAATAAATAAATATTTTAAAATACATAGTAAATTGTATAGCTTCCCTTCATAAGGACTTTCATTTGCTTTTTTCATTAGTTTTTTTTTTTTTTAAGATTTATTTATTTGAAATGCAGAGCTACAGAGAGGAAGAAACAGAGATCTTCCATTTGCTGGTTCACTCCCCAAATGGCCTCAATGGTCAGAGCTGAACCAGGCTGAAGACAGGAGCCAGGAATTTCTTCCAGGTTTCCCATGGGGGTGCAGGGGACCAAGCACTTGGGCCATCGTCCACTGCTTTCCCAGGCACATTAGCAGGGAGTTGGATTGGAAGTGAAGCAGCTGGACTTTGAACTAGCACCTACATAAGATA
Organism: Oryctolagus cuniculus; assembly: GCF_051225735.1. NCBI lineage: Eukaryota > Metazoa > Chordata > Mammalia > Lagomorpha > Leporidae > Oryctolagus > Oryctolagus cuniculus. The sequence continues at coordinate 41,027,118 of NC_142884.1, forward strand.
CTGGTGCTCCAGGAGGTAGCCCTACCCACTGCAATTTTAAACAATTTTCTTAAGATTTGGGCAGTGATAGAGAGAAAGGGAGACAGAGATCGATCTTCCATTTGCTAATTCACTCCCCAAATAGCTGCAAACAGGCAAAGTTGAGCTAAGTCAAAGCCAAGGACTCCATCATCTCCCACATGGGTGGCAGGGGCCCAACTACCTGGGCCTTCATCTGCTACCTACTAAGCACATTAGCAAGTAACTGGATTAGAAGTGAAGCAGTCAGAGCTCAGACCAGTACTTCAATATAAGATGCTGGCATCCTAGCAGTTTAACCCACAACAACAGCCCCAGCTTTTCACTATATTTAAAGTCAAAATCCCTTACCAAAGACTACAAATCCCCAATAGGATCTGACACTTGCCTCTTACTGAAACTTTTTTTTTATAACACTCTGCATTGTTCTCTCTACCCAGACATGATGCTCTTTAGTAAAATAAGTTCCTCCCGCTGCTTGAATCTATGTATTTGCTAATCCTTCTGCCTAGAGCTCTTCTCCTAAGATTCTTCCTTTGGCAGGCTTTTTTCCCTTCAGATATTAAGTTTATAGGTCATTTCTAATTGAAATTACTTCCTATATTCTACTACAACTACAATCTGTTATTCATTTACTTATATGCTCAGTCTCCAGCATTGAATTAATTATAAACTTTTGAAAGTTAGAACTCTATCTTATTTCAGAATCTAGAACAGACTATGTATATTAAGTACAGAGCTGAATAATAAAATCAGACTAAGCACATGTATTATTTTACCATTTGCTCAAAATCCACAAATGAGAAGAAATATGGCAAAGGGGAGAAGGGAAAAACAAAAAAAACCTAGTGTTGGAACAAGGGAAAGGTACTATTAATGATCCAAAATTATTAATTTCAGCAATTGCCAAGCTAATGGTTCTGATTAAGAAATTAGAATAGAAGGAACTACGAGTAGGGTGAGCATGTGGCACAGCAGTGAAGTCCCCACTTTAGACATCCAAATTCCACATCAGAGTGCCTGGTTCAAGTCTAGGCTCTTCCACTTTCAATTCAGCTTCCTGCCAATGCACACCCTGGGAGGCAACAGGTGATGACTCAAGTACGTGGGTCCCAATCACCCGTGTGGGAGAATGAGTCCTCACCCACCTGAGTGAGTCCTGAGCTCCTGGCTGTGGCCGGCGCTTAGGGAGTGAACTAGCAATCTGGAAGAGATCTTCCATCCCACCCTTCCCTTTTCCATCTCCCTCTTTGCCTTACAAATAGAACAAAAAATAAAATGTCTTTAAAAACTATGAGCAGGCCAGTGCTGAAGCTCACTAGGCTAATCTTCTGCCTACGATCCTGGCACCCCGGGTTCTAGTTCCAGTTGGGGCACCGGATTCTGTCCCAGTTGCTCCTCTTCCAGTCCAGCTCTCTGCTGTGGCCCGGGAGTACAGTGGAGGATGGCCCAGGTCCTTGGGCCCTGCACCCGCATGGGAGACCAGGAGAAGCACCTGGCTCCCGGCTTCAGATCGGCACAGCGCACAGGCTGCAGCAGCACACTGGCCGTAGCGGCCACTTGGGGGGTGAACCAACGGAAAAAGGAAGACCTTTCTGTCTCTCTCTCTCTCACTGTCTAACTCTGCCTATCAAAAATAAAATAAAATAAAATAAAATAAAAAACTATGAGCATATAATCCAAAATATGAGTAAGTGATGGCTCCTATTGAAAGGGAAGCTGTCCTTCCCAAAGGAGTCACAAAGATATTCCCAGTATTAGACGAAAAGCATAGTGAAGGTGCTCAACTTAACAGCTATGAGTATTGCAAAACAGCTGAGTCTGTGTAAACACAGCAACTGACAGAAGTAAAGCTCTCAGAGACAGCACCATAGCACACCAATGTTAAGTTGCTGCTTGCAATGCCGCATCCCAGGCATCCCAGACTGCTCTGCTTCTGAACCAGCTTCTTGCTAACGTCTGGAAAGGCTGAGGAAGATGGCCCAAGTATCTGGGCCACTGCCAGCCATGTGGGATACCAGAATGGAGTTTCTGGCATCAGCAGGGTCCAGACCTGGCTGCTGTGGCCATCTGGAGAGTAAACCAGTGGATATAAACACACCTTTGCTCACTTGCTCTCTATCACTCTGCCTTTCAAATAAACAAATCTTTAAAAATAAAAACAAACAAAAAAGAATTTCTTAGGGAATACAGCAATGTACAAGGGAACTTCCAATCTCCAAAATACTGGAAAAAGCTTCTCCAAGGAGTGAAGTACTACAACAGACTATATATTCTGCCTCAGAATGAAGTCCACCTATTCCTTGAATAAGGGAATTATTCTGCCTGCTCACCTAATATAGTTTACATCTAAACACCTGCCACTAAACTCTTCCCAATTATACACTAAAGAGAACTGTTACCAAAAGAGACATTTAAAACAGCGTGGGATACTGATGCAAGTTATCTATACTAATAAACCAAGTCCTTATTTATAAATAACATAAACAGGCAATTAAGGATTAACAGCTATTTGAGGAAAACAAAAAAGCACAAAAGACAAGGACCAGGCTAAAACAAGAACAAAAGCTGTTCAGGAAACAAACAAACAAAAAAAACCTTAACACTCAAACGTACACCTTCAAAGAGATCTGAAAGACTCTATCATTAAGAAGATTCGCTGGGGTCAGCACTGTAGCACAGTGAGTTAAGCTGCCACCTGGGATAACTACATCCCATACTGAAGTACCTGTTCAAGTCCCAGTTACTCCACTTCCAATCCAGTGTGCCTTCTCTCTCTTTCAAATTAAATAAAAATGTTAAGAAACAAAGGTTAAAAAAAGGGGGGAGGAGGGTTAAAGGCTTAACTAAACATGACAGCTAAAATTATAAAGACTCTTAAAAAGGAACAAAGGAGAGTTCATGACATTGGATTCTGGCAATAATTTCTTGGGTAGAACACCAAAAATCAAGCAACAAAACTAAAAAAAAAAAAAAAAAAAAAACTGAACTTGATCAAAATTAAAAGCTTCTGTGCATCAGGGTACACCACAAATAGAGTGGGAAGGCAACTCAGAGAAGAGGATAAAATACGTGCAAATTATTATCAAATAAGGGACTAATATCCAGAATATATAAAAAACTACAACTTGACAACAACAACAACAAAAAAACAAGAGCAGGCATTTCGTGCAGCAGTGAAGACACTACTTGGGATGCCCACACCCCATACTGAAGTGCCTGGCATTGAGTCTCCACTCTGTTCTATATTCAAAGCCTCCTGGAAAGCAGGGGTACTTGGGTACCAGCCACCCACAGGAGAAATTCAAATTCAAATTGGGTTCCTGGCTTTAGCCTGGCTGATCTTGGTAATGGGAGCTCTGTACTTATCTCTCTCCCTCTCTTCCTTTCAAAAAAAAAAAAAAAAAAAGTTTAAAAAAAGAACATACTAATAGTAAATGAATGAGAAAATATTTTTTAAAAACTAAAAAATAGGAAATATTTTAAAAAGTAAATAAGCAAAAAAATCAACCAAGAACATGATTAAAGAATAAGCAAAAGATTTGAACAGACATTTCTCTAAAGATACACAAATAGCCAACAAGCACAGGAAAAGATATTCAACATCACTAATCAACAGAAAAATACCAATCAAAAACCACAAATGCTACTTCATATTCATTTGTATACTACTTAAAAAAAAAAAACAGAAAATAACAAATGCTGATGAAGAGAAATTGGAACCTTTGTGCACTGCGGGTAGAAATGTAAAATAGTACAGCTGCTGTGGCAAATAGCATGGTGATTCCTCAAAATATTAACAGCTTTACCATATGATTCAGCAATTCCACTTCTGGGTATATACTCAAAAGAAATGAAAGCAAGAACTAGAAAAGATACTCATACATCATGTTCACTGTAGCACTATTCACAATAACCAAAACATGAAAGCAACCCAAGTGTCCACTGTTGGATAAATAGAAAAACAAAATGCAGAATACATATGCAATGGAATAGTATTCAAACTGAAAAAGGAAATTCTAGAGAACCTTGAAGACATTATGCCAAGTGAAATAAAGCAGACCCCAAAGGATGACTACTGTATGATTCCATTACTTGAGGCACTAAGAGTAGTCAATTCACAGACACAGCAAACAGAACCATAGTAGCAGTAGAGGGAATGGGGAGTTACTGTTTAATAAGTACAGAGCTTTAGTTTAAGAAAAAAGTTCTGGAGGAGGATGGTGGTGACAAGTATACAATATGAGTGATTAATGCTATGAATTCATGCTTAAAAACTGTTAAAGTATGGGGCTTAACCCGCTATGCCCTACTATGACCTGGGAAAGCAGTGGAAGATGGCCCAAGTCCCTGGGACCCCTACAACCATATGGTAGACCTAGAAGAAGTTCCTGGCTCCTGGCTTTGGACTGGCCCACCTCCAGCCATCATGTCTATTTGGGGAGTGTATCAGTGAATGGAAGATCTCTCTTTCTCTCTGTCTTTGCCTCTCTCTAACTCTGCTTTTCAAATAAATAAATAAATAAATCTTTTTCAAAAATTGTTAAAGTAGAAAATTTTATGTTTTGCATATTTTACAATTAAAAACATGAAAAAAGAATATTTTATGAAAAAGAAATTAGATTTAACAAAAAACTGCTTATATCTTGGGAAAAAAACTTTTTGCTTAAAAAAATAAACAAGTGGGGGGCCAGTGCTGTAGCGTAGCTCCACTTCTGATCCAGCTCTCTGTTATGGCCTGGGAAAGCAGAAGATGGTCCCTTGGGCCCCTGCACCCACGTGGGAGACCCAGAAGAAGCTCCTGGCTTCGGATTGGGGCAGCTCTGGCCATTGTGGCCAATTGGGGAGTGAACTAGTTGATAGAAGACCTCTCTCTCTCTCTCTGTCTCTCCGTCTCTGTGTAACTCTTTCAAATAAATAAATCTTTAAACAAATAAGTAAATGCTGGAAATTAGTCTCTTAATGTTCTTAATAAAGCATTCTTGGAAGGGGCCGGCGCTGTGGCTCACTTGGTTAATCCTCCATTTGTGGCGCCAGCATCCCATATTGGCGCCAGGTTCTAGTCCCAGTTGCTCCTCTTCCAGTCCAGGTCTCTGCTGTGGCCCAGGAGGGCAGTAAAGGACGGCCCAAGTGCTTGGGCCCTGCACCTGCATGGGAGACCAGGAAGAAGCACCTGGCTCCTGGCTTCGGATCAGCGAAGCTCCAGCCCTATCGGCCATTTGGGGGGGTGAACCAACGGAAGGAAGACCTGTCTGTCTCTCATTGTCTATAACTCTGTCAAAATAAATAAATAAATAAAGTGTTCTTGGAATTTTACCTAATAGCAGATGGCTTTCTTTAGCTTAGCCCAGTTTCCAGGGAAGCACTGTTTTTTTGTAGGCTGTAAAATGTCAGAATCTCCTGGATTTATAATTTAATCCATTGGGGGTGGGGGGAAGCATGCAGATTCTATGACCTATTTGCAGAAGTTTTTGTAAACGTTGATTTTGTTGTATTAGGTCACTCTGAGAACAATATTAAGAAAAGGGACCTCCAGGCAATCTGGTGGAGTGAACACTACAATAAATTGTAGAAAGACAAAGGGAGAAAGAGAGAAAGAAAGAGAGAAAGAAAGAGAGAAAGAAAGAGAGAAAGAAAGAGAGAAAGAAAGAGAGAAAGAAAGAGAGGAAGGAAGGAAGGAAGGAAGGAAGGAAGGAAGGAAGGAAGGAAGGAAGGAAGGAAGGAAGGAAGGAGAGAGAGAGAAAACAAAACTGAACAATGGTTTGGATGTTTAATATTCTCTAAAGGCCCATGGTTAAAAGGCTCGGTCCCTATATGGCACTGTAGGGAGATTATGAGGAGGTGGGGGCCTAGTGGGAGGTCTTTAGGTTGCTGGGCCTAGATCTCAGAAGAGGTTTATTATAAAAACCCGAGTTTGGGCCCAACCTCTCAGACTGCTTCCTGGCTCACCATGTGATCCTCTACGTTGCTCCACCACTGCCATCTGCCATGAGGCTTCTTTCTGCCAAAGCCTATATTATGTCACTTGAACTTTCAGCAATAAAAACTGTGAGCTAAATAATCCTCTCTTCTCCTTCATAGGTAGTTTATCTCATGTATTTGTTTAATAACAAAAAGTAATACAGAGTGATAAAATGCTAAAAATAAGCTAAATAATGGATATGTCAGATGACAGAAATACAAATCTGGAAATGGAATTTAATAAAATTTCCTTCAACAAAGAAAAAAAGAATGTGACAGAGAGTGAAATGAAAGAAAAATCAAAAACAACCTAATATGGGGCTGATGTTGTTGTGCAAGTTAAGCTGTAGCTTTCAATTCCGGCACCCCATATGAGCACTGGTTCAAGTTCCATCTCCTCCACTTCTGATTTAGCTCCCTGCTAATGCACCTGGGAAAGCAGTAGAAGATGGCTCAAGTGCTTGGGCCCCTCTCACCAATGTGAGAGACATAGATGGAGTTCCAGCCTCCTGGCTTCTGCCTGACCCAGTCTTGTCCATCCTGGCCATTTGGGGAGACAGATGATCTCTTTCTTTCTGTAACCCTTTCAAAATAAATAAATAAATCTTAAAAAAAAAAAAAACTAATATATAATCTATGACAGATTGCTAATTAACTACCCAATATTCTTCCTCCCCTTCCTCATCAAGAACAGAATCCTGTTTTTTAAAGAGAGCAATGTATACAAATAAAACATATATCTTCTCAAGATTCATCTACAGATGACCATGAAATCTCACTCTGGCCAATGACATATAAAATGGAACAAGGTAACATTTTCAGAAAGGTTTTCTCCCCCCCTCTTTTTGAGATAAACATGGCTAACACTGCCCCTTTGTTCCTCTGCTCTTCTCTTTTCTTCCTGCTTAGAATGCTTATGACAGTCCAGGAGGTGCAACAGTTACCTTGTGACAAGGAGGATGACAGACACATCTCTGCATGGAAAGAAAGAATGCTCAGGTCTTCAATGACATCATAGATCCACTACTCCTGCCTGCCTATCTTTATCCTTTTTCACTAAACAGGAAAAGTAAACATTTGTCCAATACAAAGTCAGTTTCTGTGAGCTTTAATCTTCGTATTTCACCTTGTAAATATGCCAGGAGGAGGAAATGGAATGTGAAAAAGAATAATGGATAAAAACTGCCTTGAGTTGAAGACTTGAGTCTTCACACAGAAAGGACCCAAGAAAGAATAAGAACATTACAGAATAAATGCAAAATAAATTTTCCACAATGAAAGACAGGAAATGGTACCATTACGTGTCTTTTCTGAAGACATTTTCCAGGTTTGAGATAATTTCTATGGAATTTGTTACAGAAATAAAAACACATAGGCTAAAAAATAAATAAATGGAGGTAAGCATTTGGCTTAGTGGCTAAGCTACCACTTGGGACACTTGCAGCCCATATCAGATACCTGAGTTCAAGTCCTGGTTCCACTCCTGATTCCAGCTTCTTGCTAATTTGCACCCTGGGAGAAAACAAGTGATGGCTCAGGTAACTGAGTTCCTGCCAAACCATTAGACACAGACTGAGTTCCTGGATCCTGGCTTTAGCATGACCACGTGGCCCTGGCCATTGAGGGCATTTGGGGAGCAAACCAAAGAATGGGCACAATCTCTAATAAAATAAAATTGATCTAATATTTGGTATATGAGAGTGGAATTATCTTGGAAATAAAATGGAAAGAAATCCTAGAGCAAGAGCTAGGCAGCAAACCTAAAAGCAATGTCTTACCCAGAAATCAGAGAAATCTAAGGAAAACATCTTAAATTTGAATATAGACATCAATACATTATCATATGATTAAGAACTTAAACATATAGATCCAGAGGTAAGAGTACATTTTTTTGGCAAAAGAAAAATTATGTGACAACCATGTTCCATATATGAATATATAGCATTTTTAAGCGATCAGTATTAAGAACAAAGCTTTCTGAAAAAACAGCAAACATCCATTTTCAAGTAATTCAGAACACAAGGTACAAGTGATAATTATAATTTTTCTATTTTTTTAAATTACAGTGAATTTGTCATTTTTAGATGTCACTGTTTATCAGTCTTTGCCTGTTAACTTCCCTTAGAAAATAAATGAAAAGTTTAGGTTTAATGTTTTACCCTTTTTCTCTCCTATTAAAAAAATAGGAAGGCTGAGGCAGGCATTGTGGTATAGTGGGATAAGCCACCACTTGGGACATCCACATTCTATATGATAGTCAATTTGGTCCCTGCTACTCTGCTTCCAGCTTCCTGCTAACTGAGGTAGCAAACAATGGCTCAAGTGCTTGAGCCCCAGCCATCCAAGTGGGAAACCCGGATGGAGTTCTGGGCTCCTGGCCCAGCCCTGGCTGTTGCAGGCATTTGTGGAATGAATCAGCAGATGGAAGATCAATCAAGCTGTCACTCTGTCTTTCAAGTAGATGAAAATAAATATTTCCAAGAAAATGAGAAGGCTATTTGTTTACTTGGCTAATGCTGATATCCATTGTTTGTCTCTCTACCATTCTGATAAATAAAAAATAAAAACTCAAAAACAAACTGGTTCATACTACAAGTATTGTTATACACTTCTCTCAAATTAACAGTGTTTCAGAGATCTTTCTATGTTAGTACATAAAAATCTACATCACTCTTAATTAACACATACTGTTCTCTAAAGGATGTACCCTACTTTATTTAACTATCCCCCTCCTAATGGCATCTGGCTTATTAACAGCTTTTTGACATTATGATGTATTGCCTCAAAAAATCCTAGTGAACATTTCTTTGTGTGTATATACAATCAGGCTTTCTATATTACATAGCTAATGACAAAGAACTCCAGATTCAAAGTACTTAAAACTGTTAACACCTAATTTAAGATTGTTCTTTAAAAAGGCTGTGCCAGAAGAGTCATTGAGGTGAAGCGGGTTAAGTCACCACTAGAAATGCTGGTATACCATATCAGAGTGTTGGTTCAAGTCCTAGCTACTCTGCTTACGATCCAGCTTCTGCTAATGTGCTTGGGAAGGCAGTGGAAGATGGCCCAAGTACTTGGGACCCTATCACCCCCATGGGATACCAGGATAGAGTTCCTGTCTCCTGGTTTCAGCCTGACCCAGACCTGGCTCAGATATGGATGTTGCAGCAGAAAAAAGATCTCTCTCTCTTTCTCTGTATCTCTTCCTCTTCTTTCTGTGTCACCCTGACTTTCCAAAAATAAATGTAAATAATAAATAAAGCTGTGCCAACTTATGCTCCCACTACTACTGTAAGACTATCCAATTTGCCATACTCATAAAAGCGCTTAAGAAATTCTGAACATTTTTGTCATATTTGGACAAAAAGAATGGTATTTCTTTTGTTCTTTTTTAATTTTTTTTTTTTTTTAGATTTTTATTTATTTGAAAGGCAAAGCAGCAGAGAGAGGGAGAGATAGAGATCTTCCATCCACTTGTTCACTCCCCAAATGGCTGCAATGGCCAGGGCTTAGTCAGGCCAAAGCCAGAAGCCAGGAGTTTCATCTGAGTCTCCCACATGAGCGCAGGGGCCAAGGACTTGGGCCATCTTCTGCTGCTTTCCCAGATGCATTAACAGAGAGCTGGATCAGAAGTGGAGAATTGCAGGCAGCAGCTTAACCCATTACACCACAACACTAGCCCCCAAGAATGATATTTCTTTTTTAAAGATTTTATTTATTTATTTATTTATTTATTTATTATTTATTTATTTATTTGAAAGGCAAAGATACAGAGAGGCAGAGGCAGAGAGAGGTCTTCCATCCACTGGTCCATTCCCCAAAAGGCTGCAATAGCTGGAGCTGGGCCAATCTGAAGCCAGGAACCTGGAGTCTCTTCCTGGTCTCCCACTTGGAAGCAGGGGAACAAGCACTTGGGCCACTTTCCACTACTTTCCTAAGCCATAGCAGAGAGCTAGATTGAAAGAGGAGCAGCCCATAGGGGATGCCAGGACTGCAGGTGATAGCTTTACCCTCTACACCACAGCACCGGCCCCAACTGCACTTCCCTCCTTGAATTATAGTAATCCTTCTCTTTTTTTTTTTTTTGGACAGGCAGAGTTAGACAGTGAGAGAGAGACAGACAGAGAGAAAGGTCTTCCTTTTCCGTTGGTTCACCCCAGAATGGCTGCTGCGGCCGGCACATTGCGCTGATCTGAAGCCAGGAGCCAGGAGCTTCCTCCTGGTCTCCCATGCAGGTGCAGGGCCCAAGTACTTGGGCCATCCTCCACTGCACTCCCAGGCCACAACAGAGAGCTGGACTGAAAGAGGAGCAACCGGGACAGAATCCAGTGCCCCAACCGGGACTAGAACCCGGGGTGCCGGCACCGCAGGTGGAGGATTAGCCTATTGAGCCACGGTGCCTGCTGAATTATAGTAATCTTGAAATTGTACTCTTTTTGATATCCTAATACTATACATATTACAGAAGACAAATCTTACTTTTTAAATTATTATTTGTTTTTAAACAACAGATTTATTTATTTATTTGAAATGGCACAAAGGGAGAGACAGAGATCTTCCATCCACTGGTTCACTCACCAAACCCAACATTTCTGAGCCAGGCTGAAGCCAGGAGCCAGAAGCTGCATAAGGGTTGGGTTGCAGGGACTCAAGTACTTGAGTCATCATCTTCTACTTCCCAGAAGCATTAAAAGAAAGCAGGATCAGAGGCAAAGCAGCCCAAAGACTTGAACCAGCTCATTGATAGGATGCAGGCCTCCCAAGTGGTGGCTTAACCTGCTTTGCCACATGCCCCTCCAAATCACCACCATCAATCTTCTTAAAAATTTTAATTATAAATTAAGTCCAGGGACAGTTTCTTCTTACATTTTACAAACAAAATCCAAACTTCTTACAATAATTTACAAAACCCCATATAACCCGAGCCCTACCTATTACTTTGAATTCATCTCACATTCTCTCTCTTACTATCTATACCACAACCACACTGGTCACTTTGTTTCTAAAATATACAAAGCTTTGTCCGGCCTCAGAACTTCTCTATTTGCTATTTCCATCTGTCAAGAACATTCTTCTCCATGATCTTATCATGGCTAGTTCCTTATTCTGATTCAGACTCAGCTTACATGTCATCTGCCCAAAGAAGCCATCTTTAGTAAATCCAAAGTAGCCTTCCAGTAATAGTCTAAGACAGCTTTATTTTAATTTCCTACAAAGCATCTATCATAAGGCCATATTTTATGTTCATTTGTTTACTCTTTATCTCTCATTCACAAGAATTTAAGTACCATGTCTTCATGTGAATTCAATGTTAGGCTTAGAATAGTGCCTAGCATATACAGCAGGTGCTCAATATAAATATCTGTAACAATCTACTCCTATTTTGAGATTACCACTGCATGAAGTTTTGATTTCATCAAAGAAATAGTAATAAAATTTTCTTTTTTTAAGATATATTTATTTGAAAAGCAAAGTTAAAGAGAGAGGGAGAGAAGAGGGAGGGAGGGAGGGAGGGAGGAAGGAAGGAAGGAAGGAGTTGGAGAGGGGAGGAGAGAAACAGAGGTTGGTTGATGGATCTATCTCCCATCCACTGGTTCACTTCCCAAATGGCAGCAACAATGTCCAGAGCTGGGCCAGGTAGAATCCAGAAGCCAGGAACTCGAGACTGGAACTCCATCCAGGTCTCCCACATGGGCTGTGTTCCACTGTTTTCCCAGGTACATTAGCAGGGAGCTGGATCAGAAGTAGAGCAGCCACAACTCAAACCAGCACCCATGTGGTATGATGGCATTGCAGGTGGCAACTTAAACCACTGTACCACAAGTCCAGCCCCCAAAATTTTCCTTTAATAAATATATCTATTGAATAAATCCAATCTGTCTATATTAATGAGAAAGCCACAATTTCAAATAAAATTATTTTTAAAAATTCTCAATTAATTGCTGATAGTGGAATAGGCAGGGAGCTTGCTGCTCTAGTCAAGGGGAAGAGAGTTAAAAAAAAAAAAGTGGAGCGAGTTAGAAAACAGCAGAGGAAACTCCATGCAAATTAGATGGACACTGTGTACCTATGTGGAGAGTGTAGACATGCACAACTCAGGACCCCAGCAGCCAAGAGCCTCAGCATCAGCTTTGGAGTGAGGTGAGATCAGACTGCAGGAACCAAGCCACTGGCAATAAAGCTGCAGGAAGAGCCTGGCGTTAAGTCGGGGTTGGAATGCTCGGGGGGACAGTGTACCTGCCAACTTAGAGGAGAAAAAAGGGGGCATGTTTTGCTCTTCCGGACCACCCAGTATGGGTATCCTGTAACTAGCTGAGATAGGGTGGGCACCATTTTGGACATACATAACAGCTGCGCCAGCTCATGCCCTTGTGCCCGCAACCAGCCAAGAGGAGATGCCTGAGTCTGGCTGGGAGAATTGACAGGGGGCTGGGAGCTGGTGACTGTGGGAGCCTTGTGTGCCTGGACTGTGAAAACACTGTGGCAGCATGCGAGGGTGCAGGGTGTGCCTGGGACTTTGGGCAGTCACTGGGCGACACCACATGCTCGGTGCTCCCCGATTCCCTGGTGAGGGTCACTGCTGTGGGATTCGTGTTCACACCAAGGACTGCAGGGATCCTTTGTGTGGTTCTTGTGGCAGTAGGGATGAAAACTATACCTACTGGGGCTAAGGCCCAAGCATTGGTCTCCTCTGAGGAGGGGAGGGGAGTGTGAGCACAGCAGAACAAACTTCCCTTCTGATTAAAGAAAAAGAAAAAATAAGAGGAGATTTACCACCCCCAATTTGGGTGTCACCTTGGATACTCCCCTTACCCTGGAGCACTGAACAGAGCTCCCTGACCACACCCAGCACACGCCTCTGGATACTCACTGAAAGAGTGGACACTCCACTAAGCCACAGAGGCATAGTTAAAAGATAAAAGCCATCACGGGGCAGGGGGGGGTAGGGGATTAACACTATCACCACAAATGCCTAATAATAAACACAGCAATTCAAGAAACAAGAATAAGGAAGACAACATGATGCCCCCAAAAGAACACTCCAATACTAGAATGTAAAGATGAAAAGATTGAAGAAATGCCAGAAACAGAATTCAAAAAGTTGATTGTAGGATTCCTCAGAAGTAATCAGAAGCAAATTCATGAACTAAAAATCCATACATGACATGAATAAAATTTTTCCCATGAAATTAAGATTTTAAAGGGAAATCAAAATGAAATATTGGAAATGAAGAATTCAATAGAACAAATAAAAAACACAACAGAAAGCCCTAAGACAGACTCGGTGAGGCAAAAGAAAGAATATCCGAGTTAGAAGACAAATCACTGGAAATTTTACAGTCAGATCAAAGAAAAAGAAGAAATTAGAAAACTAAAAAACAGTGTTAGAGATTTATGTGATACTATCAAACAATAGAACTTTTCCTCCTACAGATGCAGGATATACATTCTTCTCAGCAGTGCATGGAACTTTCTCTAGGACAGACCACAGACTAGGCCATAAAGCAAGTCTCAGCAAATTCAAAAAAATCGAAATAATACCATGCATCGTCTCGGACCACAATGGAATGAAGCTGGAAAGTAACAACTCAAGAGTTTCTAAACATATTTATACACGTGGACACTGAACAATGTGCTCCTGAATGAACAGTGGCTCATTGAAGAAATCAAAAGAAAAATCAAAAATTTCTGGAAATGAATGAAGACAATACAACATATCAAAACTTATTGGAGGGGCCAGCGCGACAGTGTAGCAAGTAAAGCCAGCATCCCATATGGGTGCTGGTTCGAGTCCTGGCTGTTCCACTTCCGATCCAGCTCTCTGCTATGGCCTGGGAAAAAGCAGTGGAAGTACAAGTACAAGTTCTTGAGTCCTTGTACCCGAGTGGGAGACCCAGAAGAAGCTCCAAGCCCCTCTCTTTGGATCAGCCAAGTTCTGGTGGTTGCGGCCATTTGGGGAGTAAAACAGTGGATAGAAGACTTTTCTCTCTTTCTCTCTCCCTCTTTGCCTCTGCCTCTCTGTAATCCTCTACCTTTCAAATAAATAAATAAATCTTAAAAAAAATATGAATACAGCAAAAGCTGTGTTAAGAGGAAAGTTTATAGCAATTGGTGACTACATCAAGAAACTGGAAAGGCACCAAATAAACGAGCTATCAGTGTATCTCAAGGACCTAGAAAAACAATAGCAAACCAAACCCAGAAGTAGTAGGAGAAAAGAAATAATTAAAATTAGTGAAGACATAAACAAAATTGACACACCATTGGCTCAACTAACAAAAAAAAAAGAGGGGGAAAACCCAAATAAATAAAAGTAGAATGAAGAAGGAAACATAACAAAACAGCAAAGAAATAAAAAGAATCATCAGAAATTACTACAAAGAGCTCTAGGCCAACAAATTGTGAAACCTATAAGAAATATATAGATTCATGGACACATACAACCTAACTAAATTGAGCCATGAAGACACAGAAAACCTGAACAGACCAATAACCACAAATTGAATCAGTAATAAAGACCCTCTCAGCAAAGAAAAGCCCAGGACTGGATGGCTTCACTGCTGAATTCTACCAGACATTTAAAGAAGAACTAACTCCAATTATTCCCAAGCTATTCAAAACAATTGAAAGGGAGGGAATCCTCCCAACTCCTTCTATGAAGCCAGCATCACCTTAATTCCTAAACCTGAAAAAGATATAATAGAGAAAGAGAACTACAGACCAATTTCCCTGATGAACACAGATGCAAAAATCCTCAACAAAATACTAACCAATTGAATCCAACAACACATCATTCACCCAGACCAAGTATCCAGGGATGGTTCAACATTCACAAATCAATCAATGTGATATATCACACTAACAAACAAAAAACATACGATCAGCTCAATAGAGAAATTGAGTTAGTATACAGTTACTTAATATACAGTTTACTTAGTATACCATTAATCATATGTTTATAAAGTTAAAAAAATCTCACTCTAGGAATTAGAAAAAATAACCAATGTCTAAAAATTATATTCAAACCAAATCAAGTAATGTTTTCCCCATAGGTACTAGTTTACACACACACACCAATAAAAAAGACCAAAAAAAGAAAAAAAACTACCAAAACTTGCAAATTTTAACCAGCAGTGTAAAAGAAGAAACCCAAATGTTCATCAACAAGGCTGGCATTGCCTCCTGTAACACCGGAGTCCCATAAGAACACCAGTTCATGTTCCAGCTGTTCAACCTCAGATCTATTTCCAGCAGAAGAGGGCCTAAGTGTCTGGGCCTCTGACACCTACATGGGAGCTCCTGGCTCCTGTCTTCCAACCCGCCCGTTGCAGTCATTTGGGGAGTGATCGAGTGAATGGACACTTCAGCTCTCTCTCTCTCTCCCTCTCTCAAACTCTACTTTCAAAATAAACAAAAAGATCTTTTAACAAAAAAAAAAGTCTATCAACAGATAAATGGATAACCAAGCTGTGGCATACACATTCGAAACTATTACCAAGCAATAAAAAGGACTGGGCTCAATGATTCACACAACATGGTTGAATCTTAAATAACTATTCCCAGTGAAAAAGCAAAAAAAGAGCACTGTATATACTATATGGTCCTATCTATATGAAGAGTGACAAAAAACAGATCAGTGGCTCACTAGGATAGGGGTAGCAAGAAGGGAACACAAAGTGGAACCAGAAAACTTTTGGGAATGATAAATGTTCATAAAATTGATAGTGGTGATAGGTGTATAAAATATCAAAACTCTTATTGAATTATATACTTTAAATGTCTTACAAAATGTTAATTTCTTAAAAGATTTATTTATTTATCTGAAGGCAGAGTTACAGAGAGGCAGAGGCAGAGAGAGAGAGAGAAAAAGTCTTCCATCCAATGGCTCACTCTCCAGATGGCCACAATGGCCAGAGCTGTGCCGATCCGAAGCCAGGAGCCAGGAGCTTCTGGGTCTCCGACATGGGTACAGGAGGGGCCATCCTCTACTGCTATCCCAGGCCATAGCAGAGAGCTGGATGGGAAGTGGAGCAGCCAGAACTCGAACCATATGGAATGCTGGCACTACAGGAGGCAGCTTTACCCACTAAATGCCAGTGCCGCCCCACAGAATGTTAATTATTACTTAAGCTATTGTTAAAAAGTGTTTCGGGCCGGCTCTGTGGTGCAGCGAGTTAACGCCCTGGCCTGAAGCACCAGCATCCCATATGGGCACTGATTCGAGACCCAGCTGCTCCACTTCCAATCCAGCTCTCTGCTATGGCCTGGAAAAGCAGTAGAAGATGACCCAAGTCCTTGGGCCCTTGCACCCACATGGGAGACCCAGAAGAAGCTCCTGGCTCCTGGCTTCGGATTAGCACAGCTCCAGCCATTGCAGCCAACTGGGGAGTGAACCCTCAGATGGAAGACCTCTCTCTCTCTCTCTGCCTCTCTTCTCTCTGTGTAACTCTTTCAAATAAATAAATAAACCTTAAAAAAAAAAAGTTTGGAAATCACATCAAGTCACTCCTTTGTATAAAGCCTTCAATGATTTTCCATTCTCCAAAAAAAAAGTGCTAGAAACTTAACCAGCATTCTGAAATAGTTAACATTTAAATGGAATAAATACAAAACCAATGTTGTAAGCTGATTTCCAATGGTTAATAGAAGCCAAAGACATACTTCAATACATTTTAACATCAACAAAAAATATAAATAGTAAATTCACAAAAAGTACCTTTGAATTTCTACATCAAAAAGCTAAAAATATGTTAAACTCTGACCATTACCTGTAGAAGGTGGTGATTTCTCTGAGTGTTTTGCATTTAAGAGTTTTCTGCTAATAAATATGTAACCACAGGGACATGATTTACACGCAACAGGAACCTGTAGAAAAAAGAAAAATCATATTATTAATATCTTTCTACCATTAAACTTCTTTTTATGGAGCATCCTCAAATGAATCATAAATTACTTGAAGAAGGAATCATAGATTTTAAATAACATCACTTTCTAGAGGCTGGTATTGTGACACAGTTAAGCCACCACTCACCTACTGCGCTTCCCACCTACTGTTCTTCTAATCTACCTTCCTGCTAATGTGCCTGTGAAGGCAACAGAGAATGGCCCTAATATGTGGGGCCATGCCACCTACATGGGAGTCTCTCTGACTCGACTCTTTTTTCAAATAAATAAATATTTATTTAAAAAATTCCTTACTTCAAATTATTTGAGATGGGTATCATTTAATATACATATTTATGGCTTAATAATGCTATGAATACCACACTATACCAATAATGTAACAGGAAATGCTTGATAAATACATGCAAATGTGCTGATGTCACAGGAAGCCACAGACTACAGACAATGTCACAGGTGAAGGAATTCACCAGCAGAACAGAGAGGAGTGAGCACTTAAGATTTATTAAAATACACTTCAAGGGAACAGTGGGAGAGCAAGACAGAAAGAAAACAGACTTCTGCTGCAACATGGATTATAAACTAGGAGATGCATATCTGAGATACTGCCACTGACTAGGGGCTTTTACATTACTAGTGACTTCCTTATTGCTGGGAATTTTTACTAGGGGCTTGCTTATTGCCAGGTGTCCAGGTGACTTCCACAGTAGAAAACCATAGCGTGATCAGGGTCAGGCAGGAGTGTTAAAGGGTTAAAGGTAGCATTTCCTAAAATGTTATTTTCATTTCAGTTCATAACAAAATGGAATTGGGAGACTGGCTAATAGGAAGTCAGGAAAGCAATCCCAACATAAGATTATGAGTCCAACTGGAATAGTGAGAATGGAAATGAAAAAAAGGTAGAGCAGCCAGATCCTTCAAACTAGGAAAAACAAGGCTCAGACCCAGATTAATTTCTGGTGATAAAGTGGAAAGATTAAAAATAACTTAAGGTTCTTAGATGAGAGGGGAAAAATGCCAATGACTACCAATGAAAAAGAATAGTTTATAGCAACTACTTTGAGAGGCCAAAGTATAAAAAAATAGAATATAGGGATTGAGATCTAGGGCCTTAAAGTCTCAACTCCAAGAAGTGGACTGTGGATAAAAACACTTAAATTCGTTTTTTTTTTTTTCCATTTTCTTTTTTCCCAGAAAATACTTAAATTTCTCAGGCTTCTGTTTCTAAATCTACTAAATATTTATGGCTCCCTTCTCTATTTCAAGCCTATAAATATTTCCTTAAGCCAAATGTTATTGAAAAATCACTGGAAAAAACTTTCTATATTCTCTTTCAATTGTTTCACTAATATTAAGGTTAATGATCCTTGGAATCAAGACTTGTTCACCAAAACTCAGAAATTAGTCTCAACAAAAACGCATTCTCAGAATTGTAACAGTCAGAAAATTATAATTCCCTTTGTAAGATAAATTCCATTTGCTAGATGCCCTACTTAGGTGTTACACATTTTGTTATAAAGCTTTTTATCCATGTATGTACAGAATGCTTCATATTCTAAAATATAAATACTTCATTTAACTAAACTAAACTGAAATTTTAGCAGAGTTCTTTTTCCTTGCCTAAAATACTAAACAAAGGAACTCTAATTTACATTTAAGAAACCTAACAATGAATCCCATAAAAATAATCAAACTTCAGGCCTAACAACTTCCTTATTAAGAATGTGATGAATGAAATCCTTTTAACCATGATGGAAAATGCAATGTTACATTTTTTAAATAGTGGAAAAATCTGCTGAAAATAGATGTCTGTCATTTTTTTAAATTTCACATCTTGATAGAAAAGCTCAAAGCTACTGACTCATTTCCTTTACACGTATCATTAAGAACATCCACAGTAATGTAAGTTGTTTTAAATTAATGCTACCCAAAAAAGACAGAAGCATGATGTTCTCATTGAACAGCTCCTTTGCTAATTAGCAGGCATTTTCTTCTAGCTACCAGACCTCAATAAAATTGAATTCAGATCTCTTTTAGATGAGAAAATCCTTTCAAATACATATCCAGAATCACCACAGAGTGAGGCAGTTATGTGAGAAATGTACATTTGGCTTTGGAATTCACAATGTACAAACACCGACTAATTCATAGGTTGATTTTCATCCCTTAATGGAAGTGTTTCATGACCAAGAATCTCCCACGTGCCTGAGATAATTCATTCTAAGGTTGTGTTTAAAGTGGAAAGTCCCTTCCCCCACCATCCATACTTTCCACCCCCAAAACAAAAAGCCAACCACTACAACCCAGATGCCATGAAAATGATTAGAAAAAAGGTTAGCTACTTAGTTATTAGTATTGCTAATTAGCATTGATAATACTAATCTCATGTTTATAGTATCTTTTAAATGATAAATTTGGATTATAAACACCCTAAACTTCCTTTAAATTTCAATTGATAATACAAAAGATAACAGTAATGAAAGTTCTAATGCTACATTTTAAGGATTTTAAAATGGAAAAAATATTTAGAGCATGTTTACTGATGGTTTATTCTGTATCAATTCATTCCTTAAAAAGTATAGCTGGGGGGCCAGTGTCCCAGCATAGCAGGTAAAGTTGCCACCTGCGATGCCAGCATCCCATGTGGCTTGAGTTCCGGCTGTTCCACTTCTGATCCAGCTCCCTGCTAATGGCCTGGGAAAAGTAGTGGAAGATGGCCAAAGTGGTTGGCCCCCACAACCCAGATGAAGTTCCTTGTTCCTGGCTTTGGCCTGACACAGCCCTGTTCATTGCAACCATCTGGGGAGCGAAGCAGATGGGAGATCTCTCTGTCCCTCTTTCTCTGTAACTCTGCCTTTCAAATAAATAAATCTTTTGTTCAAAAAAAAAAAAAAAAAGCATAGTTGGGTTGTATGTTTTACAAGTAAAACAGGGAAAAAGAAAAAAGTTGTGGGCCGGTGCCGCAGCTCACTTGGCTAATCCTATGCCTGCGGAGCCAGGACTCCGGGTTCTAGTCCTGGTTAGGGTGTCAGATTCTGTCCCAGTTGCTCCTCTTCCAGTCCAGCTCTCTGCTGTGGCCCGGGAAGGCAGTAGAGGATGGCGCAAGTGCTTGGGCCCTGCACCTGCATGGGAGACCAGGAGGAAGCTCTTGGCTCCTGGCTTCAGATTGGCGCAGCGTGCCAGCCACAGCGTGCCAGCCATGGCCACCATTTGGGGAGTGAACCAACGGAAAAAGGACCTTTCTGTTTCTCTCTCTCTCTCTCTCACTGTCTAACTCTGCCTGTTAAAAAAAAAAAAAAAAAAAAGGTTGCAGAAAAAGTAAAAAAAACCACCACCACTATTTCAAATCCTGGTCATATGTGGTCCTATGTTGTTTCACTGATTTTTATTTGTTTGTGGTTTGTTTTTTGTTTGTTTGTTTGTTTGTTTGTTTTTTGACAGGCAGAGTGGACAGTGAAAGAGAGAGCCAGAGAGAAAGGTCTTCCTTTGCCGTTGGTTCACCCTCCAATGGCCACCGCGGCCAGCGCGCTGCAGCCGGCGCACCGCGCTGATCCTATGGCAGGAGCCAGGAGCCAGGTGCTTTTCCTGGTCTCCCATGGGGTGCAGGGCCCAAGCACCTGGGCCATCCTCCACTGCACTCCCGGGCCACAGCAGAGCTGGCCTGGAAGAGGGGCAACCGAGACAGAATCCAGCGCCCCAACCGGGACTAGAACCCAGTGTGCCAGCACCGCTAGGCGGAGGATTAGCCTAGTGAGCCGCGGTGCCGGCCTTTTTTTTTTTTTTTTTTTTTTTTTTGACAGGCAGAGTGGAGAGAGAGACAGAGAGAAAGGTCTTCCTTTTGCCATCGGTTCACCCTCCAATGGCTGCCGTGGCCGGCGTGCTGTGCTGATCCGAAGGCAGGAGCCAGGTGCTTCTCCTGGTCTCCCATGGGGTGCAGGGCCCAAGCACCTGGGCCATCCTCCACTGCACTCCCGGGCCACAGCAGAGAGCTGGTCTGGAAGAGGGGCAACCGGGACAGAATCCGGCGCCCCGACCCGGGACTAGAACCCGGTGTGCCAGCGCCGCAGGTGGAGGATTAGCCTAGTGAGCCACAGCGCCGGCCAATTTGTATCTTTTCTTAAAATATTTATTTTATGTATTTGAAAGGCAGAGTTACAGAGAGAGAGAAACAGACAGAGAGAGATCTTTCATCCGCTGGTTCACTCTCCAAATGGCCACAATAGCTGGAGCTGGGTCAGGCCAAAGCCAGGAGCCAGGCGCTTCATACGGGCCTCCCACATGGGGGCAACAGGCCCAAGATCTTGGGCCATTTTCTGCTGATTTCCCAGGTGCATTAGCAGGAGCTGGATCAGAAGTGGAGCAGCCAGGACTCAAATCGAGGCCCATATTATATGCCAGTGTCACAGGTGGTAGCTTTACCACAATGCTGGCCCTTACTTATATCTTTACAAATAAATAAATAGGGAGAGAGACTAAGAGAGCAAGAGACAGAGAAAGCTCCTATCCACTGATTCACTTCTCAGATGCCTGCAATGGGGGCAGGGACTGAAAACAGAAACCAAGGACTCAACCCCAGTCTCCTGCACCACCACCTTCCAGGATGTGCATAAGCAAGAAGCTGGATTCAGGAACCTGAACCAGGGACTATAATGTTGGACAAGGACATCTTAACTACCAAGTTGAAAGCTCACCCCATGATTTTTAAAAACTCCAAAATAATCATATTACAGAGAACTCATTTACACCAGTTTCCCCTTATCTATGGTTTCACTTTCTAAGGTTTAAATTTACCCACAGTCAAAAAGGCTAAGTATAATTTTTTTTTTTTTTAGATTTGAAAAGCAGAGTTACAGAGAGGTGGGGGGAAGAAGGAGGGAGAGAGGGAGAGAGGGAGAGGAGGAGAGGGGGAGAGGAGGAGAGGGGGAGAGGGAGAGGGAGAGGGGGCAAGGGAGAGGGAGAGGGAAAGGTAGGTGTTCCATCCACTGGTTCACTCCCCAGATGCCACAATGGCTGGAGCTGAGCCAATCTGAAGCTGGGAGCCAGGAACTTCTTCTGGGTCTCCCACATAAGTGCAGGGGCCCAATGACTTGGGCCATTTTCCACTTCCTTCCTAGGCCATCACAGGGAGTTGGATTAGAATTGGCACCACCGGGACTTGAACAGGCACCCATATGAGATGCCAGCACTGCAGGCGGCAGCTTTACCAGCTACGCCACAGCGCTGGCCCCATGTACAATATTTTGAGAGAAACAATATTCACAAAACTTTTTTATAGTATATTGTCCTAATTGTTTCATTACTGTTAATCTCTCACTAAACCTAATTTAAAAATTAAACTTTATTAGCAGTATGTGTATAAGAAAAAACACAGTAGAGGAGTAGATACTTGGTGGATGCCATGATTAAGACACCTATTGGGATGCCTGCCTTCTATGTCAATGCCAGGGTTTGAGTTCCAGATCTGTTGCTGGATTCCAGTTTCCTACTAATACATATTCTAGGAGGCAGTAGTAATGGCTCAGCCCCAGCTCTTGTCGGTATTTGGGGAGTGAACCTGTAAATGGGAGATCCCTTTTTATCTCTTTTCAAAAAATTAAACAAAACAAAACAAAAAAATAACGGGGCGGGCAGGCATTGTAGCACAGTGATTAAGTCACCCCTTGGAATGAATGCATCCTACAGTATCCCATATCTGGAGTGCCTGGTTGGAGTCCTGGCTACTCCACTTCCAATCCAGCTTCCTGCTAATCTGCACCCTGGGAGACAGCAGGTGATGGCTCAAGTACTTGGGTCTCAGGCACCCACACTGGGGACCCAGATTGAGTTTTGGGCTCCTGGGTTCAGCCTGGCCCAGCCCTGGCTGTTGCAGTGATCCAACAGATGGAAGGTCTTTCTCTCTCTCTCTTTCTCAATCACTTGTTCTGCCTTTCAAAACAACAACAACAACAAAAAGACACAAAAATAATGTATCAGTACTATCCAAGATAGGCAAAGTGATAGTCTTGGAATGTTTTTCCCACAGATAAGGCAGAGGAGAGGGTGACTACTATGTATTCTTTACTGCTAAGAGAATCAGGTACCAAGAGCAGACATGTTTGCTATGTGACATAAAAATTCCTATAAATGAAAAAATCTGCTCTATTTTTACAAAAGACAAACAGAAACATATACTACAGACACCCAAAAAACTGGCCACTATTACACACAAAAAAGCTCAGTAATTTTGAGAGATTAATGGATGTGAAATCCCTTTAAAATGAAAAGTACTATGCTTTAGATCTAATTTTTTTTTCTTTTAAGATTTATTTTACTTGAAAGGCAGATGCAGCGCCGGCATCCCATATGGGTACCAGTTCGCATCCTGGTTGCTTCTCTTCCAATTCATCTCTCAGCTTATGGTCTGAGAAAACAGTGGAAGATGGCCCAAGTCTTTGGGCCCCTGCACCTGAGTGGGAGACCCAGAAGCAGCTCCTGGCTCCTGGTTTCAGATCAGCCCAACTCTGGCTATTGCAGCCATTTTGGGGAATGAACCAATGGATAGAAGATCTTTCGGTCTCTCCCTCTCTCTGTAATTCTACCTCCCAAATAAATAAATAAAATTATTTTTTAAAAAAAAAAAGGGCAGGTAGAGAGAGAGACAGAGATAGTTTCCATCTGCTTGTTCACCCCTAAACACAACACTGGTCCCAAGAACCAATTTTCAAGAGAGACTTGCAAAGGAGATATTATAAATCAGTCAATTATCTTCTCATTGTCCTTACGTAGCTTTTACTTGTTTAAATTTACACACACATAAACACACTCATGACATGTAAATACAGTTTGCTATAAAAATTTCAAAATTTATATTTTACATTTATAAACTATGCCTAAATTCTAATTTAGTATTTGGTAGGAAATTTAGAATCACAGCCATATTCTAATATGATGTTTAGAAAATGGCTTTCTAGATTATAATTTTTTCTGGTATATAATTAAAAGAAGCTCGTACCTTTAAATAATCAGAAAGCTAAAATTAAAAATTAACCTATTACTTTCTTCAAGTTACTTTTTTTTTTTTTTTTTTTTTTTGACAGGCAGAGTGGACAGTGAGAAAGAGAGACAGAGAGAAAGGTCTTCCTTTGCCGTTGGTTCACTCTCCAATGGCCGCTGCCGCCGGCGCACCACGCTGATCCAAAGCCGGGAGCCAGGTTCTTATCCTGGTCTCCCATGGGGTGCAGGGCCCAAGGACTTGGGCCATCCGGGAGCCAGGTGCTTCTCCTGGTCTCCCATGGGGTGCAGGGCCCAAGCACTTGGACCATCCTCCACTGCACTCCCGGGCCACAGCAGAGAGCTGGCCTGGAAGAGGGGCAACCAGGACAGAATCCGGTGCCCGGATCGGGACTAGAACCTGGTGTACCAGCGCCGCAAAGGCGGAGGATTAGCCTATTGAGCTGTGGCTCTGGCCTCAACAGTTACTTTTACTAAAGAAAATTCCTTTTAAGAATAACAATTTTAATTGCCTTCATGTATGTTATATTAAGAGAATATAATATAATATAAGGGACAAGTTATGTACTAACTTGCTATGGGCTAGACTGTGTTCTCCAAAATTCATAGACCAAAGCCCAATGTGACCTTAATTGGAGATGGAGCCTTTAGAAGATAATTAGGTTTAGATAAGGTTGTGAGGGTGGGGACTTCACGACAGGATTGATGACATTAATAGGAGTCTGAATGCTCTGTTCACCATGTGAAAACAAGAAGACAGTCATCTGCAAGTCAAAAAGAGAGCACAACCATGCTGGCACCCTGATCTTAGAATTCTAGCCTCCAAAAAGGGAGAAAAATTGTAAGCCAGTCTACGGTATTTTGTTTTGGCTGCCAGACCACACCAAGATATGGCTGATTTTACACAAAAGAATCTAAGAACATTTGTGGATGTCTCTGTGTAAAACAAAATTAATGTGATCTTTCCAAATAACTGATCATGTTTTGTTGAACAGTTTTACGGACTCCTAAAGTTTATTATCCTTTACTCTTTCTTCAACCAGGATATTAAAAACAGGTTATTTCCCCCTAAAGGTTATTTTAAGCCAACTAAAACAAGGACAGGATTTGCAATGACTTGTGCTCTACCGAAACTGGAATGCATAATGCATACCACGTAAACCTTATACTTTTATACAATTTAACTACAGAATAAGTGGAAATGTTTAAACACTGAAATAACCTATAACCTTTACCTGCAAAGAAACTAAGTAGGGTGTTTCAAAAAGTTGATGGAAAAATGCAATTGAAATATGTGTTTATTTTGGTGCAAAAAAGGCCAATAGTCAGAATTTAACAAATTTGGTTTAATGTAAGAATGAAAGTAATTATTCTGGAAAACATGATTAAATTGTTTTTATACTGAATACTAGTACAGTTCAATAAACTATTCTAACACAATCTTTCTCTGAACATCATTTTTACCACTGCCCATAAAAGATACTGAATCAAACATGTTAACATGCTGTCAGAAGATCTGATCAACCTACAAGACTGCTCCTTAAGGAGTGCATTAAAATCAGTTTATAAAAAAAAAGTCTCCAGTCATTTCAAATTACTCTGGACTTAAAAAAAAAAGAAAGAAAGAAAAAGGGGAGGACAGAGAGGTAGTCACTTTGAAAAAATTCACTCAGTGGAAAAGGAAAAACACTCCCAGATCTGCATGTTGGCATGAAATGAGGGCCTTACAAATGGTTTTAATTGAGAGACTTTTAACTCATCAGACCGTAAAGCTTAGAAGAATGTCTATTATTCCAGTAAAGAATGAGGCAGGCTTACACGTAGGAAATACCAAAATTAGATTTTTCAAATCTTAACTATACCATGAATTCAGGGCAAAAGAAATCACTCAAAAATCACAAGACTATGTGTGTGTGTATATATACACATATATGTGTGTGTATGTATTTTAAAGATCTGAAAGCAGACTTGCCAAATTTTGTAACAGTGGATACCACAAGAGGTGGGGTAGTAAGGAGCGCCCAGAAAGGAAAAGATTCAATGGGGATGTTATTCAATAATGTTCCACTAAAAACAATGTAAGAAAAGCCTGCACGGTTATACAACACCAAAAATATAATTCATCAGGGGGAGAAATCTCACAATTTGCCTAATCTTAAAATCATTCCACTGGGGTCCCTTTTGTCATGTTAGGTCGCGGTGGGGAGTTTTGGGGAGCCGCAGTGCACAGCTGAAATGGGAACAAAGCAACCCTGGGTGGCTGGAAGGGGCTGCGGAGCCAGGGGCCTGGACTCGGAGCCGGGCACACTGGGCATTCTCGCCGGGCCGAGGGGGCTAACCAGGGGCCGCGCTCGTGCTCGTGGGCCGCGGCTCCCCGGCTCCCACCGCTGTCACTCGCAGTCTGCGAGGCGACTCCCAGAGGGTCCCGACAGGCACCCACCCCGTCAGATCACCATAAACCCACGCCCCCTCCCGCGGCCCCAGCCGTGCAACCCAGGGACTCGCCCGTCAGACCGCCGCCGCTGGGTACGGGCCAGGCTGCGGCCCGGGGGCTTCCCCCACACCCCTTGGCTCACCCCGGAGGGTCCCGGGCGCCCGCCGCCGCCACCCACCCAAGGGCCTGCCCACCCGCTCGGCCGCCGGGACCCCAGCGAGGCCGCTTCTCCTCAGCCAACGGCCGCCAAGCAACGGCCGCCCGCCCGCGCGCACTCGGACCGCCAGCTCGCGCGCCCGGCCTCGGCGCCCACCTGTTGGTCGCACTCCGGGCATGATTTGGTGGCCATCTTCACTTTCTTGGCTCGAGTTGCAGACATGCTCCTCTCCCTCGACGGCAGCAGAGGTGGCAGTGGCGGTGGCGGCGGCAGCGGCGGCGGCTCGGGCTCCTCCCCTCGTACCTCAGCAGCCCAGCCTCTGCCCGCCCCGTCCCTGTCCCCGTCACCGCTGGCCGGACTCAGGCTCTGGCGGATTCGCGCACGCGTGCGCGTGCTCGCGCGGGGCCTGCGTGCCGAGGGGGCGGGGCACGGCGTTGGCCGGCGGCGGGCCGCTGGCCTGTGTCGCCAACTCCTCGCGGCAGCGACACGCGCTGTCACGACAGCTGGTTCCCCACTCCCTTCCCACACTAGATCTCCTCGGATCCTCTGCTGAGGAGACCGCCCGGACCGCCCGGCGTGGCAGTGACCACGCCTACTCCCTGTCTGGCGGGCTGCGTGGGGGCGTGGCTTGGGCGGGACTCAGCAATAACGAGCGTCGAGCTTAACTAGTGAACGCCTGGTGGGATGGGCCGTACTGCTGGGCACGCCCCTTCCCCCGGCCGACGGCGCGAGAGTGAAAGAGGAGGGGGTGGATAAAGGAGTTGGACGTAGGTCCTTGCCTTTAATAAATTTCAACAAGTGTTACCAAGGCTAGTCGCTGGAAATTACAATAGACATTTGATGAGTCTACTATATGCCTAACCATGGACTCTTCGCTGTGGGATATAAATTTGTTGACTCAAAAGTACTTAGCCAATTCTGCTAGAAATCTGTAGCTTTGCAGACATTCAAATATGCAGATTGGGGCTGTTGATGATAAGGGTAAAATGATTGGCTTTTAAAACCAAGCTAGTGGGGCCAGCTCTGTGGCATAGCGGGTAAAGCCACTGCCTGCAGTGCTGGCATCCCATGTGGATGCCGGTTCGAGCCCCCCCCCCACACACACACACCGCTGCTCCACTTCCGATCCAACTCTGCTATGGCCTGGGAAAGCAGTAGAATATGGCCCGAGTGCTTGGGCCCCAGCACCGGCCATCGCGGCCATTTGGGGAGTGAACCAGCGGATGGAAGACATCTCTCTTTCTCTGCCTCTCCTTCTCTCTATGTGTAACTCTTTTAAATAAATAAAGTAAATCTTAAAAAAAATCAGCTTAGAGGTGAGTGTTGGGGCACGGCAGCTTCAGCTGCTGCAAGGGACAACCGCATCCCGTTTATAAGAGTGCCTGGGGTCAAATCCTGCCTCTGCTTCTGATCCAGCTTCCTGCTAATGTGTACCCTGAGGGGAAGCCGATGATGCCTCAAATGCTTGGGTTTCTGCCACCCATGTGGCATGGAGTCTTGAAATCTCATTTCAGCCTGGCCCAGCCCTGTTTTGGTTTTGACGGGAGTAAACCAGTGGATGGAAGTTTTCTGTCTTTCCCTCTCTGTGTGTCTCTCTGCTTATCAAATAGATAAAGCTTTTTAAAAATTGTTTAAACTCCCCCTAGACTATGACCTCATTACCCACCTCCAGGATTAGAAGAAATTATATTCTCCACCATGAATCATCAAATCATTTGTGCAACGATGTTGCACTTCAAAACACTGCTTGATAGAGCAAAATTTCAGAAAAATCCTAGGTGCTCATCAACAAATTGTGTGAGCAAAGGTACACGTTCAGAGTATTGCTGCTCTTCCAAAAAAAAAAAATGAGATGGATGTATATGGAATAGGATGATCTCCAAAATAGTGTTGAAAAATCAAATGTTGCTCAAAATGTAACTACTTCTACAAAAAAATGACTGTATTTATGCTTACAGATGCATACAGAAAAGGAACTGGAGTTAAAGAAGTGGTCTTTAACTCTGTGGGGTTTGTACAATGGTTAATATGGCAAACATTGCCATTTCTCTGTAGCCACCTTCCAACAAGTAGTAGTCATATGGCATTACCTCTGGCCAATAAGATAAAACCTAAACCTGCTGGGTGAGATTGATGGCAAGGCTTTTGATTTCCTGATAAAAATGGACAGATTCATCTCTTCAAAATGCCTTTCACAGTTCTGTCTGGACAAGAATATGAAGCCCTTAAGGTACAAGTAGCCATCTTGACAATGAGACAAAGAGGGTGTTATATTGGTATCAATTGTTATATACTACCCAAAAATGTAATGGCTTAAAACTACAAACATTTAGTATCTTACAATTTCTGAGGGCCAAGAATCCAGAAATGGCTTTTTGGTCTCACCTTGAAGGCCCAACTAGGAGGAAATCCACTCCAAAGCTCACTCCTGATTGTTGATCTGAGATACATGACAGATGTGAGGAAGCATCCCACCCAGCAGCGAGTCTTTTGTGACCTAATCTCAGAAGCAGCATCCCATCACTTCTGCTGTATTCCATTAGAAACAAGTTACTAAATCCAGGCCATCCAGGAAGGAAAGAGATTACACCAGAGCAAGAATACCAAGAGGCAGGGGTCATGGCAGCCATTTTAGAGGCTGCCTATCCACAGGTCTCATGCATGGGATTATGGGCAATTCACTAGGGATGAAAAAAAGCTAAAAATGTTTGAGTCTCTGGCAGCTTCATTGAGTAGATGCCTCAATCCCATCCCACCTCCTACAGATTCCTTATTGTGTATTGGTAGGGGTTGGGGTGAAGAGGTGGGATATAGAATAATTAAAAATTAAAAATAAAGTTCCATGTACACCAAAATAGATAAAATTAAAAAGATTAATGACATCAAAGTTGGTGAGAATGTAAAGCAACCAGAGCTCTCACATATTTTTGGGGGTGGGGAGGTAAACTGGTACAATTTGGAAGGTCTAGAAAATCTAAATATATATCTAAATATGACCCAGTATATCCACCCCTAAGTATTTATCCGAGAGAAATGAAACATGTCCACAAAAGGCTTGTACAAGAATATTCCTGAAGCCAGCGTTGTGGTATAGATATGAGCACCAATTCGAGTCCTGGCTGCTCCACACCCGATCTAGCTCCCTGATAATGTGCTAATACACCTAGGAAAGTGCTTGGGCCCCTGCACCTGCGTGGGAGATCCAGAGGAAGCTCCTGGCTGCTGGCTGCAGCCTGGCCTAGCCCCGCCATTGCAGTCATTTGGGAAGTAAACCAGAGGATGGAAGATCTCTCTCTCTCCTCCCCTTTCTCTCTCTAACTCTACCTTTCAAATAAATAAAAAATAAATCTTAAAAAAAATTCCTAACAGCTTTATGCATAATAGGAAAAAGGAAAAAAAAGTCGATAAAACAGATAAAAAAACAACTTTTGATAATTACTAACCAACTTTAAAAAGGAATGAATTATTTATACAACATAATGGATTACTCTCAAAAGCATGCCTTAGTAAAAAAGTCTTACACAAAAGATTATGATTTCATTTAAATGCAGTTATTAAATAAGAAAAACTATTCTATGATTAAAAGAAAGAAAAAAGATCAGCATGGTATTTACTTTGGGCAGGTAAGGATAGAAATAAAGAGGTAGGACAGAGGCCAGTGTTGTAACATAGCAGGTTAAGCCGCCACTCCCAACACTGGCACTCCAATCCAGCTTCCTGCTAATGTGCCTGAAAAGGCAGTAGATAAAGGCTCATGTACTTGGGCCCCTGCCACCCATGTGGGAGACCCAGATAGAGCTCTTGGCTCCTGGCTCCAGTCCGGCTCTAGGTGTTGGGGCCATTTGGGGAACAGTAGATGCAAGATCTCTCTCTCTCTCTCTCTCTCTGGCACTCTGCTTCCAAATAAATTATATAAAGAGGTAGAAGGGAATCTTGTGGGCTAATAGTAATTTAGTAATTGAATCATAATAGAGGTTTTTGTTACACAAGTGTCTGCATTTGTCAAAACTTATTGAACAGTACATTTAAGACCTAAGCATTTTATTGAATTAAATTTTACCTCAAACAAGAAATTTTTTTTTAAATATTGTTTCAAAATTGATTGATTTGAAAGGCAGAATGAGAGACAGAGAAAGCAATCTTCCATACACTGATTCACCCCCCAAAAATGACCCCAACAAGCCAGGAGCCAGGAACTCCATCTGGGTCTCCTACGTGGGTGGCAGAAGCCCAAGTACTTCAGCCATCATGTGCTGCTTTTTCAGGTGTATTAGCAGAGAGCTGGATCAGAAGCGGAGCAGCCAAGATGCAAACCATGCTCCAATACAGACTGCAGGTTGTCACAAACAGCAGCTTAACCTGCTGGACCACAACAGCAGTCTCAAACAAGAACCTCAAGCACATACTGAACCCTACATAATGTGTGTGCTGACATGTCTAGGATGAAAGCTGCTCAAGCACAATTCCCACTGAAATGCATCTGGTGTGGGCTGTTTGCATGGAGTTTAAGATGCTGCCTGGGATGTACTGGAGTGCCTGGGTTAAAGTCCTGGCTCAGCTGAGATTGCAACTTCCTGCTAATGCACACCCTGGGATGCAACAGGTGGTGTCTCAAGGACTTGGGTCACTTTGGGTAACTCACATAGGAGACCTGGAGTTCCTAACACGGCTTCAGTCTAGCCGAGCCCCAGCTTTCTGGAAAATGAACCAGTGGATTGGAGTTATCCCTCTTACTCTCTGCCTTTCAGGTAAAATAAAAGAATCAAAAAATATGAATGGGGGATGACTAAGTGGATACATGGTAAGGCAATAAGGCAAAACTATATAATAAGTTGTCAATGGTACAATCAGTATATAGGTATTCACCATAAATTTCAAGTGTTTTTATGTTTGAAATTTTTCATAAAATTTTCTATAGGAAACTATATCAAATTACCATAATTATAGTAATATTCTTACTGTAGGAAACAAATCCAAATTATTTAAGCCAGTGTTCATTAGGTTTTGTTATTTGCTCACAAACATATTCCTTACTTATACTGATACTGAAACAAGTTTTCTACAAAGTGAATGAAATTTATTTAATATCCATTAGGTACATACTGTGCACAGGAACTTGTGTTCTTTTGATGGGATTATGACCTTGTGGGTAAAACAAAGTCCCAGCTGTTGTAAATCTTATATTTACTGGAGAAAATAGACATATAAACACTATCAGACAAATATGTAATTACTATGAAATTATGAAGGAACCAGTGTTACAGCCAATAGTAGAGGGGAGAATTCCTGGCCAATGCACCAAGATGTCACAGCTGATTTGAACCCTGGGAGCTTGTTCTATCTGTGATGAAGTATGAAACTGATGAACAAACTGAGAAGGCAACTTTCAGCAAAAGAGTTTTATTGAAAAGAGCAGAGAGAGATTTAAAGAGCACAGGGAAATCCTGGCAAAGCAGCTGGGAGGGGCTTCTGCAGAGGGAAGAAGTCACTGGAGGAAGGGATCTGAGGGTTTTGTGCCCCTTGGGAAGCTTGTACAAGGGCCTTTAAAAAAAGCATTTCTTGGCCGGCGCCGCGGCTCAATAGGCTAATCCTCCACCTAGCGGCGCCGGCACACCGGGTTCTAGTCCCGGTCGGGGTGCCGGGTTTTGTCCTGGTTGCCCTTCTTCCAGTCCAGCTCTCTACTATGGCCCGGGAAGTGGAGGATCAGTGTGCTGCACCGGCCGCAGCGCACCAGCCGCGGCGGCCATTGGAGGGTGAACCAACGGCAAAAGGAAGACCTTTCTCTCTGTCTCTCTCTCTCTCTCTCTCACTGTCCACTCTGCCGGGGGTGGGGAGTGTTTCCTTGTGTGGTGAGCTCGTTCTGCCTGCCTATTTCCTGCAATTAGGTTGTGACTTTTACAGGACAGAAAACAAGTTCTATCCTGGGGTCTGCTGGGGTGAGGGAGCAGTGGGGAGCTGTCTGACTCCATTGTACTTTCAAGACTGGTAACAGGAACCTTCAGCCACCGGTCTTCTGGGAGACCTGTTTTCATAGCAGGGCCTGTTTTTCTCTGACTAATCAATGAAATTGTTTCTGTCTCTTTTGTATCACACTTGCTTTCTAGCTCAGGCTGCTCTCCCAGCTAGGCTAAGAAAATGTTCAACACTGCAGGAGGGGCCTCTATGTTCTCTCTATACCATTCCAACTCAAACTCCTTTCACTGGGGCTCTAGGCAGGGGAGACCTGGCCTTTCTGGGGTGTGGGAATCAGAGAGGAGTTCCCTGAGGAAATCTGCATGACAGCAGACTTAATGAGGTGAAGAAGGGAAGCAAATATTCAAACAGCATGGGCAAATTACCCAGGGTGAAAGGAAGTGAAAGAGGTTCTAGTGTAGCTGCAGCACCAAGAGAAAGAGGAAGAGAGAATTCAACATACCGAGGACAGGTGCTGAAGAATCATGCGGCTTCTCGCTGGGTTTTGATGCTATTACTAACTTTGCTCAAGAGCTTTCATAGGTGGTGCTAGCGTGGCTGCAGGCATTCTCATCTCACAATGTGCAATTTTAGATCAGGTAGGAGCTTTTTTTTTTTTTTTTCTAAAGATTCATGTATTTGAAAGACTAATAGAGAGAGAGAGGAAGAGACAGATCTCTTTCATCTGCTGGTTCATTACTCAAATGCCCAGGAACCAGGAACTCCATCCAGGTCTCCCACATGGGTGGCAGGGACCCAAGGACTTGGGCCATCTCCACTGCTTTCCCAGGAGCATTAGCAGGAAACTGGATTGGAAGCAGAGCAGCCAAGACTTTATCTGGGACTCCAATAGGAATCACAGACAATGACTTAATCTGCTGTGTCACAGCACTGGCGCCCGCAGGGCCCATTTCTGTGTCTCAGGTCTGTACCCCTTGCTGGAGATGGTAGGGAAGATCACTAGGATAATGCAGTGTCTTATATCTGTTCCCTTTCCTATCTCATCATGTTTCACTGCTTCTGTTTGGGTTTCCTACCACCTCTGAGCCACTCTAGATATCCACTGGTTGTTTTAAACCAAAGTCTAGCATCTTCCTGTAAGTCTTCATGAGGTATCTGAGAGGGACAGAGCCGATAGCCACAAAACAACTATCATCTATGCCAGAGACTAAGAGTCTGTTCACTCAAAACTGAGTAAATTCTTCAACAAACTAAATGACAGAGCAGTAACTGAGCAGACCCCAAACCAGGGCATTCAGGCAAGAGGGTAAACTAGGGCTTAAAACAACCTACACTCCACTCACCAAATCTTATGTCAGTGTAGGACTACTTCCACCCAAAAGAATGGACGCTTTTTAAGTTTGTGCTAGTGTCCCATGAGCTGATCCTGGGCTCACACTCAGTTCAGCTTTGGTGATTTTCATATTCTCTCTCTTCTCCCCTCCAACTACAACTCATTCCAGAATGTCCTTTCCTCATTTTTTTTATGTTTCTTTAACTCTTCTCTCCCTCATGGAAGAGACGTAGCAGAAGTCATCAGGGAGAGGCAGAATGAGGACTTTCTGTTTCTTTATCCCAGCTCAAACCCTAAAAGCCACAAAGAGTAACAGCAATCCAGCTATAAATCACACAGGTCACTAATTAGTACCCGTAATGTGCCACCTATATTGTTACAAAATCGAGAATTAGAATGAGAAGCACATAAAAAAAGAAACTGACTCTGTTTGACATAATAAATATTATCCAAAAGCGTTCACTCAGCCAGGTCTACTGTGTCTAAGGGTTTTGGTGTTAGAAACATGCTTTCGGGGCCGGCACTGTGGCATAGAGGGTAAAGCTTTCACCTGCAGTGCCGGCACCCCATGTGGACACCGGTTCAAGTTCCGGCTCCTCCACTTCCAATCCAGCTCTCTACTATGGCCTGGGAAAGCAGTGGAAGATGACCCAAGTCCTTGGGCCCCTGCACCCACGTGGGAGACCTGGAGGAAGCTCTTGGCTCCTGGCTCCTGGCCATTGCCGCCAATTGGGGAGTGAACCAACGGATGGAAGACCTCTCTCTCTCTCTCTCTCTCTCTCTCTGCCTCTGCCTCTCTGTAACTCTGCCTTTCAAATAAATAAATAGATCTTTTAAAAAATAAACATGCTTTCATTTTCTTAAAAGGATTTATTTGTTTGAGAGGCAAAGTTCAGACAAAGAGGGGGAAAGACAGGGAGAAAGGTCTTCCATCCGCTGGTCCACTCCCCAAATGGCTACAATGGCTGTGGCTGTGCTGAACCAAAGCCAGGAGCCAGGAGCTTCTTCCAGTCTCCCATGCGGGTGCAGTGGCCCAAGCACTTATGCTATTTTCCACTGCTTTCCCAGGCTATAGTAGAGAGCTGGATTGGAAGAGGAACAGTGGGGACATGAACGGGTGCCCATATGGGAGGTTGGCGCTGCAGTCGGAGGCTTAGCTTACTAGGTCACAGCTCCGGCAGTTTTATTTTCTGAGAGACTGAGGGCCTTTGCATAGCCTTCTCCATCTCCCTAGAACTCTCTTTCTGCGTATCTTTGCATGATGTCTGACTCTTAAGCATCTTTTTTACACATAAACACTCAGGGTTACTCCACATTCTTGAAGAAAGAAGACCAAAAACTCAGTAGTAACTTATAATTTTCCAGCACTTTGGGTATCTTTCAGTCTTCATGTTATGCCAAAAGCTGAGAAGGTGTCAGATTGAATTATATGATATTATCTTTTTGTAGGTTAACATGAAAATATTCTATTTTTGAGAAAAATGCTTTATCTGGGCCAGTGCTGTGGCACAGCAGGTTAAAGCCCTGGCCTGAAGCACCAGCATCCCATATGGGTGCCGGTTCTAGTCCTGGCTGCTCCTCTTCCAATCCAGCTCTCTGCCATGGCCTGGGAAAGCAGTGGAAGATGGCCCAGGTCCCTGGGCCCCTGCACCCATGTGGGAGACCCAGAAGAAGCTCCTGGCTCCTGGCTTTGGATCGGTGCAGCTCCAGCCGTTGTGGCCAATTGGGGAGTGAATCAGCATATGGAAGACCTCTCTCCCTCTCTCTCTGCCTCTCTCTCTGTGTAACTCTGTTTTCAAATAAATAAATACATCTTTATTTTTTTATTTGAAAGACAGAGTTACAGAGAGAGGTCAAGAGCATCCATATGGGATGCTGGCGCATCAGGCCAGGGCTTTAACCTAGTGCACTACAGCGTCAGCCCAATAAATAAATCTTTTTTAAAAAAAGAAAGAAAGAAAAATGCTTTATTCAATGAAAATTGCACTGTTATCACTAACATCTTTCTTCAAATAATAAATTTCTCCAAATATTAAATGATTATACCATGGTTATAAAATTAAAACATTATTAAAATTTATTCACATCCTCCAAGCACTGCTTGTTTCTTAAAATTCCAAATAAAAAAAGGCGGTTATTTGGTTAAAAAAAATAAAGGTCCAAGGAATATGATAAATGTGGCAGAATTTCTTGGTCCAAATCCTTTAATTATATTTTGGTGGTTTATGATGTCTGTGGTTGAAAGTCATCACGTATAAGTTCAGGTCCATTTCTGCTAACCAGTGCAGAGGGCTTTTAGATCAACATCTGATGCACAATTTCAACTTTCTGACAAAATACTAGTTTTACCTGGGTAAAAAGGCAGCAGTAAGGGGCTGGTGCTGTGGCATAGTGGGTAAAGCCACTGCCTGCAGTGCCAGCATCCCATATGGCTGCCAGTTCAAGTCCTGGTTGTTCCATTTCCAATCCAGCTCTCTGCTATGATCTGGGAAAGCAGTAGAAGATGGCCCAAGTCCTTGGGCCCCTGTATCCGCATGAGAGACCCAGAGGAAGATCCTGGCTCCTGACTTCAGATCAGTGCAGCTCTGGCCATTGTGGTCATTTGGGGAATGTACCATTGGATGGAAGACCTCTCTCTTTCTGCCTCCCCTCTCTCTGTGTAACTCTGGCTTTCAAATAAATAAGTAAATCTTCAAAAAGAAAAGCAGCAATAAAATATCCTTACACAGACCACCATCCAGTTACCAGAACTCTTTGCTTGTAATGATGGTTTTAGGGGAATTTCACGAGCATTCAACCATGGAACACTTCCCTCTCAATAGATATCCATGCATCAGACATGAGTCTCTGCTCTTCCCAATGTAACCATCTCTGTTTATGACCATCCATCAGCTGGCGTGGTACCTACCCACTAGTCCAACTCTGTGATCTTCGTTATCTATTGCAGCAAAGAGTCAAGAAATTGTTGTGGCAGAAACTCCTAAGTTTTCTGCAAGACCTCGAATTGCTGTTTCGGGATAAATGACTCTCAGATGACCTTTATTTAAAACAGATTTTGGTCTCCCTCAAGGCTCATTTCTCAGACTCAGATCCCCCAAATGAATTTTTTCAAACCAGCACCGGATAGTCCTTTCACTAACAAAGCCTTCTCCAAAGACAGAATTGATGTTTCTGCTTGCCTTAGCTGCACTATGTCCTACTTTAAATTTATAGATACATAAATTTCATAAAGCATCCGTGAAGGTCAGCGCCATGGCTCACTTGGTTAATCCTCCGCCTGCAGTGCCAGCATCCCATATGAGCACGGGGTTCTAGTCCCAGTTGCTCCTTTTCCAGTCCAGCTCTCTGCTGTGGCCTGAGAGGGCAATGGAGGATGGCCCAGGTGCTTGGGCCCCTGCACCCACATGGGATACCAGGAAGAGGCACCTGGCTCCTAGCTTTGGATCGGCACAGCGCCGGCCGTGGCGGCCATTGAGGGAGTGAACCAAGGGAGGGAAGACCTTTCTCTCTGTCTCTCTCTCTCACTGTCTATAACTCTGCCTGTCAAATAAATAAAAATAAAAAAAGTATCTGTAACTCTCTCAAAGATATGGTACTGGCCAGCGCTGCGGCTCACTTGGCTAATCCTCCGCTTGCGGCACCGGCACCCCAAGTTCTAGTCCTGGTTGGGGTGCCAGGTACTAGTCCCGGTTGCTCCTCTTCCAGTTCAGCTCTCTGCTGTGGCCCAGGAAGGCAGTGGAGGATGGCCCAAGTGCTTGGGCCCCGGCACCCACATGGGAGACCAGGAGGAAGCACCTGGCTCTTGGCTTCAGATTGGCGCAGCACGGACCTTGGCGGCCATTGGGGGAGTGAACCAACGGAAGGAAGACCTTTCTCTCTGTCTCTCTCTCACTGTCTAACTCTGCCTGTCAAAAAAAAATTTTTTTTTAAAAAAAGATATGGTACTGCTCACTTCTGTGGAGAAAAGAAACATTGAACAATAAAAACTCAATCATCAAAGAAAAATGAAGAGCGTATTACTGTTACAAATACTTAACAGCATGACTGAAAACAGACCTGATATCGATTTTGCCAATCATGATCACATTTCAACTGGTCAGATATCACCAATTTTATTTGGACAACACATATTTTTGTCATTGTACTCTGGCTGCTATCATTTCATATCAGGTGAATGCTACTCTTAAGCTTTTTGTCTTCCAACAGGAATACAATTTCCAGTAATTTCATAATCACCTACCATGGAAAAGAAAATGCATTCAATTAAAATAGGAGTCACAGGTGGCCAGCATTGTGGCATAGAAGATAAAGCTGCTACCTGTGATGCCAGCATCCCATATGGGAAATCATTCCAACCCCAGCTACTCCACTTCCAATCCAATTCCATGTTAATGTGGCTGGGAAAGCAGCAGAAGACAGTCCAAGTGCTTGGACCCTGCACCCACATGGGAGACCCTGATGAAGTTCCTGGCTCCTGGCTTCAGACCCACCCAGCTCTGGCCATTGTGGCTATTTGGGGAGTGAACCAGAGAACAGAAGATCTGACTCTCCCCTTCTCTGTAACTCTGCCTTTCAAATAAATAAATAAATCTTTAAAAAAAAATAAGAGCTGTTTAGCCCAGTGGTTATGGCTCCACCTCCTGAGTTCAGCTTCCCCTAATGCAGACACCGGAAGGCAGCAGTAACAGCTCAAGTTACCACCAGTGTGGAAGACCTGGATTGAGCTCCTGGCTCCAGGTTTCAGTTCCTGCCCAGATCAGGGCTACGTGGACATATGAGGAGGGAACTGAGGCCAGAGACAGTTGAGGGCTAACTTGGGAAGATGAGAACAGCAAATTCAAAAACTCTTTCACAGTTTGTCATTTTGTCTCTGTATCCTTGAGGAAGGAGACAAAAGGGGGAGGATGGCGCTAATTGGGAACCTGAAAAAAAAAAAAAAACTGTTAAGCTAAAAAGCCTTCACTTAGAAGCAGTATATAGATATGATAATGGAGAACCTATACACCAGGTATCTTCAAAACCACACTAAGGGCCTCTCACCCATATAAAAATACATTTTTCACATTCAGGGCCTCAAGTTTCAGTCTCAATCTGAGCTTTGTGTCTTGACCTGCTTCTACTTTCTTAAGTGTACTTTCTTTTCCTATAACACACTTTTGTTATTACACTAATTGTCTGTGTAAGCATCATTCAAGTCATTGTCTGCAGCTCAAAAGAACTTTTATCTGTCCTTGCCTTTCCACCCTCCACTGCTACAACAGAAGCAGAGCGTGGAAGCTCTGTCTCTCTCTGCCTCTCAAGTAAACAAAAATTTTAAATAATGAAATAAGAGCTGAACTTTTGAATTCAGAACTTAATGTCTATCAAACAATTTCTTCAGTATTATCAAGATCTCAAGTCAATTTACTGCTTAGGAAAGAATTCTCCCCTAATAGATTGACAACTACTTGTTTCTTACTTTTTTTGACAGAAGTATTTTTAGATCTTTCTCTTCCCCATTTCATATGATCTGAATGACTGCTACTTCCTGGCGTCTTTATATTTTCTGAATCTTCTTTACTGCAGAAATTCCTTCCTTTGCCTAAGCTCTCTGACTCCTCTGGGCTTAATTTTAGTATATGGAATAAAAATATATTTATCAAGGTGAGCATGTGGCATGGCAAGTTAAACTACCGTTTGGCTCATCCCATATGGAAGCTCTAGGGTTAAGTACCACCTTCACTTCTGTTCCAGCTTTCTGGGAGCCAGCAGGTAATGGCTCAAGTGATTGATTTGGTTCCTGTCACCTATATGAGAGACCTGGATGGAGTTCAACTGTTACAGTGCTGCAGACCTGTGGAAGTGAACCAGTGGATGGAAGATTGATCTCTCTCTCTCTTTCTCACTCTCTCTCTCCCTTCCTGCTGTTCCACCTTCCAAATAAATAAGTAAGCAAGTAATGAATAAAAGGAGTCAGGCATGTAATAAAATTTGTATAATTTTTGTTTTTTTTTGTGTGTGTGTAAAAAGTTTATTACAGCTGTGAAATTACAATTTTATGTTTGTAGGAATCCAG
The DNA here is from genome assembly GCF_051225735.1 of Oryctolagus cuniculus. Classification (NCBI taxonomy): domain Eukaryota; kingdom Metazoa; phylum Chordata; class Mammalia; order Lagomorpha; family Leporidae; genus Oryctolagus; species Oryctolagus cuniculus. The sequence continues at coordinate 41,066,881 of NC_142884.1, forward strand.
GAACACTTTGTAGTTCAAACAGCTCTGTTAGTTTCCACATCTGTTGCTAATGAAACGAAATGAGTAAATCTTGCCAAATTTTTTTTTTTTTACAGGCAGAGTTAGACAGTGAGAGAGAGAGAGAGACAGAGAGAAAGGTCTTCCTTTGCCATTGGTTCACTCTCCGCGGCCAGCGTGCTGTGCCGATCTGAAACCAGGAGCCAGGTGCTTCCTCCTGGTCTCCCATGCGGGTGCAGGGCCCAAGCACTTGGGCCATCCTCCACTGCACTCCCAGGCCACAGCAGAGAGCTAGACTGGAAGAGGAGCAACCGAGACACAACCAGCACCCCAACTGGGACTAGAACCCAGAGTGCCGGCGCCACAGGCGGAGGATTAGCCTAGTGAGCCACAGCACCGGCCAATTTGGTTTATTAGTTTTTAAAGGAGAGTGATTCAGTAGAATTCAAACTCGGATCAATGAATGAGTTGACAGTAATCTTGGGGTAGGTTAAAGTAAGGTTTAATTCTAGTCATACACTTGATCTTAGCCAAAAGGCCAAGAAGTGATGGTTTAATTCTAGTCCTATAAAATACGTGTTGTTCTACAACTTATCTGCCTCTAGGGTCATGGAATGGAAAGACAACAGATTTCTTTTTCTCTTCACTTGAACTATTTCAAATATATTGATAATTAATGTACTGTTAGTAAAATGGGGGGAGGGTGTCTTGAGTTCTATTATGTTATATTGTTACCAAAAAGAAAACAAAAAATATACATTGTAATTATAAGTAGGGAAGTAAATAGTTTAATTTTAGTCCCCGAGAATACTGCTGAAAGTAATATAAATGAGAGAAAGAGGTTTCCTATTAGTATAGTAGATTTAATTGAGGCAAGAAGCCACCTCTTCCATTCCAAATAAATATAATAGCTAAGACATAACCAAGATCTGAAGAGAGGAGAGATTAAGATGGCAGAGTAGGGAAGGAGCTTGCTGCTGTGGTCTAGGAGAAGATAGTTTTAAAAAGTGGAGAGAGTGCAGACTCAGGGAAGAGTTAGGGAGAAAATGGCAGAGGAAACTCTATGCTCATTAGAGGGACACAGTGGACCTACGTGCAGGGCGAGGATGCGCACAACTTAGGACTCCAGCAGCCAAGAGCCTCCAAGTGAGGTGAGACTAGACTGCAGCAGCCCAAGCCACTGGCAATGGAATCTGGCTTGGAGCCCTATGCGGCGTAGCATACCTTCCAAGCTGGAGGAGAAAAGGCAAGGGGAGAGGCTCCTTTTCTCTCTCCCCAACCACCTGCAACAACAGCGTCCTATAACAAGATGATAGAGAGCAGGGGCCATTTTGGACATACATGATGGTTGTACCAGCTCATGTCCACACTCAGCAACCAGCCAAGCGGAGACTCCTGAATCTGATGGGGGCAATGGACAAGGGGCTGGGTGCTTGTGACTGTGGGAGGCTTGTGCGCAGGGACTGTGGAAACATTGAGGCTGCGTGGGAGAACTCGGGGTGTGGCGGGGAATTTGGAAAGTCACTGTGGGATGCTCCCATGCTCAGGGCTCCCTGGTTACCTGGGGAGGGACATTGCTGGGGAATCTGAGCTTACCCTGAGGACTGCACAGATCCTTTGTGTGGTCCTTGTGGCAGAGCAGACAAATAATATACCCACTGTGGCCAGCCCAGGCACTGGTCTCCTTTGAGGAGAGGAGCTCAGCTCAGCTGCGTCTACACCAACAAACAAGAACAAACCTCCCCTCTGATAAGAAAAAAAAAAAAGGAAATTTACCATGCCAAACCTGAGTGTGTCACCTCAGACACGCACTCACCCTGGAGCTCCTTGAACAGAGCTCCTTGGCCACACCTACCACACACCTCCAGGAATTCCCTGAAAGCAGACATAATTCAAAGACAAAAGTTGCCACAGCTAAATGAGTATCCCCACAAATGCTGAATAACAAACACACCAATTCAAGAAACAAGAATAAGGAAAACAACATGACGTCCCCAAAAGAACACAACTATTTAGTGAAATAGTTACAGAAAACTTCCCTAATTTGGAGAAAAAAAGGGACATCCAAGTACAAGATGCACATAGAGGGGCATGGAGATTGAACATGCTCCTGAATGAACAATGGGTCATAAGAGAAATCAAAAACTTTCTGGAAGTAAATAAGGATAACAGCACAACATACCAAAACTTATGAGATACAGCAAAAGCAATGTTAAGAGGAAAGTTTATAACAATAGGTGCCTACATCAAGAAATTGGAAAGGCACCAAATACATGAGCTTTCAATGCATCTCAAGGATCTAGAAAATCTGCAGCAAACCAGACCCAAATCTAGTAGGAGAAGAGAAATTATTAAAATCAGAGAAGAAATCAAAAGGACTGAATCCAAAAAAAAAAATTACAAAAAATCAGCCAAACGAGGAGCTGGTTTTTTGAAAAAATAAACAAAATTGACACCCCATTGGCCCAACTAACTAAAAAAAGAAAAGAAAAGACCCAAATCAATAAAATCAGAGATGAAAAAGGAAACGTAACAACAGACACCACAGAAATAAAAAGAATCATCAGAAATTACTACAAGGACTTGTATGCCAGCAAACAGGGAAATCTATCAGAAATGGATAGATTCCTGGACACATGCAACCTACCTAAATTGAACCAGGAAGACATAGAAAACCTAAACAGACCCATAACTGAGACAGAAATTGAAACAGTAATAAAGGCCCTCCCTGTTTTGTTTTTTATAAAGCAAGTTTTGTATGGGATTACAAAAGCCCAGGAGCGGTGGAGGGACACTGATTATCTTCTAGAGCTGCTTCCTACTGACATGGGGTGATGAGTTACTCTCTGATGGCATGGGGCGATGTCTCAAGTCGTGATCTCCTGGGTGGGGAGCTGAGTATATCCCTGTAGCAGTTTAATGCCTGATTGGCAAAGGCTTTGTTTCGTTCCATTATCATCTCCTGTAAACACTCAGGGTTTGGAGGGCTGGTGTGTGGACAGGAATCACAGAGTGTTCAGTGGCAAAGAAGGAGGTCCAGGGGTGAGCTTTGTAGTTGGCAGAAGTCCAGGATCCTGAAGCAGCTCAAATCCCCGAGAGGAGAGCCAGGTTGACGGGAGAGGCTGGACCTGGATTTCAGCACCAGTGAAAGGCCACCACAAAACACACCAAACACCAGAGTGCTGGGGGGGGGGGGGGCAGACTGCCTCCCCATGAATGAGAGAACAGCAAAAACTAATTTTTAAAAAATAAAATGGCCGGCACCATGTCTCACTAGGCTAATCCTCCACCTGTGGCACCAGCACCCCATGGTTCTAATTCCAGTTGGGGCGCTGGATTCTGTCCCAGTTGCTCCTCTTCTAGCCCAGCTCTCTGCTGTGGCCCGGGAAGACAGTGGAGGATGGCCCAAGTCCTTGGGCCCTGCACCTGCATGTGGGACCAGGAGGAAGCACCTGGCTCCTGGCTTCGGATCGGCGCAGCGCGCCACACGTAGAAGCCTTTTGTGGGCGTGAACCAACAGAAGGAAGACCTTTCTCTCTGTCTCTCTCTCTCTCTCACTGTCTAACTCTGCCTGTTGAAAGAAAGAAAGAAAGAAAGAAAGAAAGAAAGAAAGAAAGAAAGAAAGAAAGAGAAAAGAAAAGAAAGGAAGAAAGAAAAGAAGAAAAGAAAGAAGAAAAGAAAAAAGAAAAGGAAAAAGAAAAGGAAAGAAAAAAGGAAAGGAAAGGAAAGGGAAGGGAAGGGAAGGGAAGGGAAGGGAAGGGAAGGGAAGGGAAGGGAAGGGAAGGGAAGGGAAGGGAAGGGAAGGGAAGGGAAGGGAAGGGAAGGGAAGGGAAGGGAAGGGAAGGGTACAGGGTCAGTGCTGTGGCACAGGGGATAAAGCCTGAAACGCCAGAATCCCATATGGGTGCCGGTTCTAGTCCCAGCTGCTCCTCTTCCAATCCAGCTCTCTGCTGTGGCCTGGGATAGCAGTAGAAGGTGGCCCAAGTCCTTGGGCCCCTGCACCTACGTAAGAGACCTGGAAGAAGTTCCTGGCTCCTGGCTTCAGATCGGCGCAGCTCCGGCCATTGCAGCCATCTAGGGAGTGAACCAATGGAAGGAAGACCTTTCTCTCTGTCTCTACCTCTCTCTGTAACTCTGTCTTTCAAATAAGTAAAAATAAATCTTTAAAAAAATAAATAAATGAAATGTGAGGCCAGCATTGTGGCACAGCAGGTTAAGCTGCCACTTGTAATGCCAATGTTCCATATCAGAGTATTGATTCAAGTCCCAGCTGCTCCACTTTTGATCCAGTTCCCTTCTAATGCACCTAGGAAAGCAGCAGAAAATGGCCCAAGTATTTGGGTCCTGCCACCCACACAGGAGATCTAGATGGAATCTCTGGATCTTGGCTTCAGCCTGGCCCTGTGCCAACTGTTGCAGTCATTTGAGGAGTAAATCAGCATAAGTTCTCTTTTTTTTCCTGTCTCTCCTTTGCTCTCACTCTGCCTTTGAAATAAATAAATCTTAAAAGACACAATAAATAAATGAGTAAATAAATAAAGTAAACAAGTAGTATATCCACACAATGGATTTGGCCATAAAAAGGAATGAAATTTTGATTATATATTACACATAGATGAATCTGGAAACATCATGGATAGTGAAATAAGCCAGACACAAAAGGACAAGTATTATATAATTCTATTTACCTGAGCAACGCAGGCAAATTCACAAAGACAGGGGTGAATAGCAGCTATCAGGGGATAGAGGAGCAAGAAAGAAGGGTACACTTTCTGGTTACAGAGTTTTTTATTGCAAGTGATGAAAAAGTTTTAGGTATAGAAAGTGGTGATGGGTACACAACATTAAACATGTATTTAATGGCATTGAACTACATGGTTACAAATGGCTAGAATGATAAATATGAAAAAAAAAAAAAAAAGGAAGGGCCAGTGCTATGGCATAGTAGGTTAAGCCTCTGCCTGTGGCACTGGCATCCCATATGGGTGCCAGTTTGTGTCCTAGCTGCTCTTCTGCCCACCCAACTCTCTGTTTATGGCCTAGGAAAGCAGTGGAGGATAGCCCAGGTGCTTAGGGCCCTGCACCTAAGTGGGAGACTGGAAGAAACTCCTGGCTCCTGGTCTCAGATCAGTGCAGCTCTGGCCATTGCGGCCATTTGGGGAGTGAACCGGCAGATGGAAGACTTTTCTCTCTGTCTCTCCCTCTCTCTGTCTGTAACTCTACCTTTTCAAATAAATACATAAAATATTTTAAAAAGAAAAAGAAAAGGAAGGAAGGAAGAAGGGAGGGAGGAAGGAAGGAAGGAAGGAAGGAAGGAAGGAAGGAAGGAAGGAAGGAAGGAAGAGAAAGAAAAAGGGAAGTTCATCTTTACCCTATTGATTTGAAATGCCACTTCTCTCATATGAATTTGGGTCTAGTTCTCCATGTTATATTCTTTTCCACTGGTGTATTTATCTACTTATATGTCTATGTCACAATTTTCATTATAGAGGTTTTGATATACTTAATGACTGGTAGGGCAGGCAACCCTCATAGTTTTTCTTCTTAAGTGTTTTGGTGGCCATTTTTTTTTTTTACTGAAATATCATTCATATGTCACACAATTCACCCATTTAAAGTATACAATTCAGTAATTTTTATATGTTCACAAGAGTGTGAGTCTAATTTTAGAACAGTTTCATCCTCCCCAACAAAGAACCTCTGTACTCATTAACATTCACTCCCTATTCATCCCCTGCCCTTCTCCCATTCCTAAATCGCTGGCACATTTTCTATCTCTATAAATAAACTGGTCTGTGTGTAATATAATTGAAATCATACAATGTGTGGCATTTGTGACTGGCTTCTTTCACACAGAATGCTTTCAATGGTAACATATATCAGTGCTTCCTTTCTTTTTATTGTCATATTACATTCAGAGGCTAGCGTAGTGGCTTAATGGGCTAAGCGTATCTCTGCGATGCCAGCATGCCATATGGGCACCAGTTCATGTCCTGGCTGCCCCTCTTCCGATTCAGCTCTCTGTTAATGGCCTGGAAAAGCAGTGGAAGATGGCCCAAGTGCATGGGTCCCTGCAACTGCATGGGAGACCAGAAGAAGCTCCTGGCTCCCGGCCGTTGCTGCCATTTAGGGAATGAGCCAGTGGATAGAAGACCTTTCTCTCTGTCTATCCATCTCTCTATCTGTACCTCTACCTCTCAAATAAATAAATAAAATATTTTTAAAAGGTTATTTATTTATTTGAAAGTCAGAGTTACACAGAGAGAGGAGAGGCAGAGAGAGAGAGTCTTCCATTCTATGGTTCACTCCCCAATTGGCCGCAACGGCCGGAATTAAGCCGATCCAAAGTCAGGAGCCAGGAGCTTCTTCCAGGTCTCCCACATGGGTGCAGGGGCCCAAGGACTTGAGCCATCTTCTACTGCCTTCTCAGGCCATAGCAGAGAGCTGGATTGGAAGTGGAGCAGCTGGGTCTCGAACCGGCGCCTATATGGGATGCCAGTGCTTCAGGCCAGGGCATTAACCCACTGTGCCACAGTGCCGGCCCTATAAAATATTTTTTAAAATAACATTCAATTATTAAGATATATATTTTACTTATCATCAGTTGATGAACATCTGGGCTGTTCCTACTTTTGGTCTTTGAATAAAGAAAAAAGCTGCTAAGAACATGGATGTACAAGCATGTGTTCTGAGTCCCTTCCTATGTCTAACTTTTTGAAAAAGATACGAAGAAACAGAGAGGCCTTCCACCCATTGGTTCACCCTCCCCCCCTCAAAATGGCTGCAAAGGCTGGAGCTGGGTTGATCCAAAGCCAGGAGCCAGGAGCTTCTCCCAGGTCTCCCACAAATGTGTATTTTGGGGGCAGGCATTGTGGCATATCAGGTAAAGCCACCACCTGCGATGCCAGCATCCCATATGGGTAATGGTTCCAGTCCTAGCTGCTCTACTTCCAGCTCCATGCTAATGTGCCTGAAGCAACAACGTGCCTGGCCCCTGCATCCACAAGGGAGACTATGACGAAGCTCCTGGTTCCTAGCTTCAGACCTGCCCAGCTCTGATCATTATGGCTATTTGGGAAGTTAATCAGCAGATGGAAGATCTCTCTGTCTCTCCCCCTCTCTGAAACTCTACCTTTCTTTCTTTTTTTTTTTTTTTCTTTTTGACAGGCAGAGTTAGACAGTGAGAGAGAGACAGAGAGAAAGGTCTTCCTTTTTCCATTGGTTCACCCCCCAAGTGGCCACTACGGCTGATGTGTTGCAGCCGGCGCGCTGCGCCGATCCAAAGCCAAGAGCCAAGTGCTTCCTCCTGGTCTCCCATGGGGTGCAGGGCCCAAGCACCTGGGCCATCCTCCACTGCACTCCCGGGCCACAGCAGAGAGCTGGACTAGAAGAGGAGCAACCGGGACAGAATCCGGCGCCCCAACCAGGACTAGAACCCAGAGTACCTGCGCCGCAGGCAGAGGATTAGCCTATTGAGCTGTGGCGCCGGCCGAAACCCTACCTTTCAAATAATAAATAAACCTTAAAAAAAAAAGAACCCAAATTTGATGTCAGCATCATAAGCAGCAGTTTAACCTGCTGTACCACAACTTTGACCCCCTAAATCCTCTGCTCATTTTTTTATTGAGTCCTTTTATTTTATTTTAATTTTTTGAGATTTATTTGAAAGGCAGAGATACAGAGAGAAGGAGAGACAGAAAAAGAGATCTTCCATCTGCCTGTTCTTTCCTCAAATGGCTGCAATGGCCAGAGTTGGGCCAGTCCAAAGCCAGGAGCCAGGAGCTTCTTCTGGATCTCCCACATGGGTGGCAGGAGCCCAAGGACTTGGGCCATCTTCAGCCACTTTCCCAGCATATTAGCACGGAGCTAGTTAGGAAGCGGAGCAGCCAGGATCCCATATGAGATGCTGGCACTGCAGGCAGATGCTTTACTTGCTACACCACAATGCCGGACCCCAAAACACACACTTGTAGGGTGAGCTGGCAGGTTTCCTCACCCTGGGCCCTTGGTCACTAGTCGTTTGTGCCCCAAATTAGAACTGGCCTAGGTACTGGCAGAGCACCACTGGCAGGCTATGTTTCTTGCAGAGCCCTCTGGGGGATGTTTCCCCTAACCCCCCTGCCAAACCAGTGCCCACATCACAGACAGAGGCACCTGCTACACCACAAAGCTGGACCTCTTTTTATTATTGAGATATGAGTTATTTATATACTCTAGATACAAACACTTTCACATATATGTGATTTGTGAATTTTTTTCACATTCCACAGGTTATGTTTTCCCTTGATGGTATTATTTCCAATATAAATGCTTTACATTTTGAGGCAGTCCAATTTTTTTTTCTTTGATTCCTTTTGCTGATGTTAACCATATTCAAGAAATCACTGCCTAATCCAAGGTCACAAAGACTTACTGCTAGGTTTTCTCCTCAGAGTGTTATAGCTCATATATTTAGCTCTGTGATCTATTTTGAGTTAATTTGTGTGTATGGTATGAGATAGAGTCCCAATTTCATTTTTTCTCCTCTGAATGGATATCCAACATGTTATCTCAATGCCATCCGTGGTAAAGACTATTCTTTACCATTTAACTTCCTTGCACCATCCTAGTTACTTTTTTTTTTTTTTTTTTTGACAGGCAGAGTGGACAGTGAGAGAGAGAGACAGAGAGAAAGGTCTTCCTTTTGCTGTTGGTTCACCCTCCAATGGCTGCGGCCAGCACACCGCGCTGATCTGATGGCAGGAGCCAGGTGCTTCTCCTGGTCTCCCATGGGGTGCAGGGCCCAAGCACTTGGGCCATCCTCCACTGCACTCCCTGGCCACAGCAGAGAGCTGGCCTGGAAGAGGGGCAACTGGGACAGAATCCGGCGCCCCGACCGGGACTAGAACCCAGGGTGCCGGCGCCGCAAGGCAGAGGATTAGCCTAGTGAGCCGCAGCGCCAGCCATCCTAGTTACTTTTGTATGTTTGTTTTTCCACATTGACATTAAAATCAGTCTAATCTCATTAAATAACTTATTGATATTTAGGATTCTATTGATTATATAAATTAATTTAAGGAGTAGAGACATCTTTATGATGTTAAGTCATTCTCTTCAAAAAAAACAAGAGATTTGGGGCCAGCGCTGTGGTGTAGCAGGTGAAACCAATACCTGGAGTGCCAGCATCCCATATGGGCACCAACTGAGTCCCAGTTGCTCCATTTCTGATCCAGCTCTCTGCTATGGCCTGGGAAAGCAGTGGAAGATGGCCCAAGTCCTGGGGCCCCTGCACCTGCATGGGAGACCCGGAAGGAGCTTGTGGCTCCTCGCTTCAGATCTGCCCAGCCGTTGCAGCTATCTGGGGGGTGAACCAGCAGATAGACGGTCTTTCCCCTTCTCTCCCTGCTTCTGCCTCTCTGTAACTCTGCCTTTCAAATATAAATAAATCTTTACCAGAAAAAAATGAAAAAAAACACAGAAGACTTTTTCCATTTGATTACATTTACTTTAACATCTTTCAGGAATGTTTTAAATTTTCCTTGTAGAGGTTTTGTATATTAGTATATTTATTCCTATGTATTTAATCTTTCATATTGCTGCTATAAATGGAGTTTAACATTATGTTCTCTGTTTATGGTTTGAATATATGAAAGCCTATTTGTTTTTGTTATTTTAAATCCTGCCACTTCACTGAATTCTTTGGCTGTTTGAGTTAGTTTTATTACTGATTATGATTCTCTATTATTGATTCTGATTCTATGGTCTGCAAATAGATACAGCATTACCTCTTCATTATCCATTCTTATAACTCCTAATTGACTTTTCTTCTTTAAATGCATTAGCTGATTGACCTCTAATACAACACTGAACAGCAGTGGGGATGGTGAAGATGCCTGCCTTGTTTCTGATCTTAATGGAAATTCCTGCAGTGTTTCCTCATTTAAATAAGATACTAACCTTAACACTAAGATATACACTTTATATCTTACTAAGATATATATAATTTGTAAAGGAATTTATTAATGCATTAGATTCACAGAGTCACACCAAATGCATGATAATTACTATAATCCAATTTTCCTCAATTCTCATGTTAATGTGAAATTAATACAAAAAGAACAGATTCCATGTAGTCCATAGATACAATTCTAACAATATAATGATACTTTCCTTCAACTCTCCCTCTATCATGTTTTAAAATTATTCTTCAATTCCCACTTTCTTATCTATAATAAATGAGTACTAAATTTTGTCAAAGGTATCTATGGAGATAATCCTATGATTTTTTTCCCCTTAGATACGTTTCTATGATATAACTAGGTTTCTAATGTTATACCAACTTGGCATTCCTGGCATAAATCCAGTTTCATAATGTCAAACTTTGATTTTTCCTCTACGTAGAATCTGCTTTCTGCAGTTTTTACGACTAGCCCCTTCACTATATCCAGATCTTAGCTAAAATGTCACCTCAAGCAAAAGTAGGTTTCCAATTAACCTCTAGAAAAATATTCTTATGAAACATCTTTAAATTAGTTGGAGGAACTGCTGTAAAATCCCCAAATCTGATAGCTCCGGCCTGATACACAGCAAACCAATTACTGACACTGAGGTGGTAGAAGGAACTAGGAGGTTTTTTTGGTTGTTTCTTTTTTAAAGATTTATTTATTTTGTTTGAAAGGCAGAATTACAGAGAGAGGGGGAGAGATATCTTCCGTCTGCTGGTTCACTCTCCAAATAGCCACAACTGCCAGGGCTGGGCAAGTTGAAGCCGGAATCCAGGAGCTTCATCTAGGGCTCCCATCTAGGTCCTACCTAGGTCTCTCCATCTAGGTGTGGGGGCACACAGGTGTGGAGGCCTAGGGACTTGGGCCATATTCCACTGCTTTCCTAGGTGCACTAACAGGGAGCTGAATCAAAAGCAGAGCAAACAGTACTCAAACCTGCACCCATATGGGAAGCCAGGAAGTGGCCACAATGCTGGCCCCCTGAGTCCTTGTTTAACAAGTCATGTATTTAAGTTTAAGTGAAGTCAACAAAAAAGGAAATAGATACAGGGATCTGGGGTTTGGAAATTAGTCTTTGAATGTAAATAAAATGTAGACCATGTCCTGAGGAGGGGGCTATTTCAAGCTTATTGTGAAGTTGTGAAGGAGTAAACTCTTAAACTGGATAAACAAAATAGTCATAAACTAAATTATTGTATATAATAAAAATGAACACTATGTCATTTGATTTTAATGTTTTAATCTTTTCCACAAGAAAAAAATTTAACTCACAAAAATTTTATATTTATATAATAGAAACAAAACAAGGTGGAAAAGTGGTAAACTCTAACAATTACCTGTAAAAGGTGATGATTTCTCTGGATGTTTTACTTTTAGATGTTTCCTATTAATAAATATGTAACCACAAGGACAAGATTTATATGCAACCTGGAGATGAAAATAAGAAAACAATATATTATTATTTTACTATCAAATTTCTCAAGTGTTTATGTAGTCTCTCCAACTTACAATAAGTTGCTTAAAGGAAGAAATCACTTATATTTAAACTCTCTCTGCCTTTCAAATGAGTAAAAATAAATTAACAAACTTGAAAATTGTTACAGGTAAATTTAAAACTATATACATACTTACATATAAACACAAACACACACACAAGATCTCTTAAAACTCAACAATAAGAAAACAATCTGATATGTACTTGCACCAAAGCCCTTAACAGACATCTCACAAAAGATATACAGATGAAAAACAAGCATTTTCAGAAATGCTCTACACCATGCCATCAGGGAAATACAAAGTAATACAACAGGATACCACCTATTAGGACGGCAAAAATACAGAACACAACATCAACAAATTCTGACAAGAATGTGGAACAACAGGCAGTTTCATTCCTTGCTGGTAAAAATGAAAAATAGTTTGGTGACTTCTTTAAAAACAAAAACATAATCTTATCACATAACCCAGCAATTGTGCTTCTTGGTATTTACCCAAATGACTTAAAAGCAATGGGGCTGGTGCTGTGGTGTAGTGGGCTAAGCCTCTACCTACAGTGCCAGCATCCCACATGGGCATCAATTCTAGTACTGGTTGCTCCTCTTCCAATCCAGCTCCCTGCTAATGTGCCTGGGAAAGTAGCAGAAGATGGCCCAAGCCTGCACCCGCCAGGCTCCTGGCTTTGGACGGGCCATTAAAGCCATTTGGGGAGTGAATCAATGGATGGAAGACTTTTCTCTCTGTCTCTCCCTCTCTCTATCTGTAACTCTACCTTGCAAATAAATAAAATATTTTTTAAAAAAAGCAACCAAGATGTCCTTTTTTTTTACCCCCAGTAGTTCCAGTATCATTCATTGAAGAAAATATATATATAATATATATATATATTTTTCCCCTCTCTCTATGTAGTCCTTCCTCTTCTGTTGTGGACACACTACAGAAACAGATGTATCCCTCATCCAAAATTCAGTTCCAATGTTAACACAGATGACTCCACCCATCCACACACTAAGAGGGCATGAAAAATTTGTCACAATGAGATTTTCTGGGGAGAGCAGAGAAGACATCAAGCAGATCCAAAAATGGCATGATAGAACAGGAAAGGGAGAGTAGATCAATTTTTGTTGTGGTTAGGGAATGAAGCTGGAAGGAAAGCTCAAATTTCTTTTTTTTTTTTTTTTAAGAGTTATTTGAAAGGCAGAGTAACAGAGACAGAGAGATGTTTCATCTGCTGGTTAATCCCCAAATGCCTACAACAACCAGAGTTAGGCGATGTTAAAGGCAGGAACCAGGAACTCCATCCAGGTCTCCCACATAGATGACAGGGGCCCAAGTATACGGGCTACCATCCACTGTTTTCCCAGGCACATTATCAGGCAGCTGGATCGGAAGCAGAGCAACTGGGACTCAGCTGGGACTCTTATATGGGATATTGGCACCATAATACCAGCCCCTGAAGGTCACAGGGGCTTGTGTGTTTTGAACTTCATGCCAAATACTAAAGGAACACTTGGGCTTGACCAGATGAGAGACAGTGGTGAGGCTTCAAAGCTGTCAGCAGGGCCAGGTGTTTGGCATAGCAGTTGATCTGCCCACACCCATATGGGAGTACCTGGGTTCAAGTTCAGGCTCCCCTCTGATTTCAACTTCCTCCTAACACACTTAGAGACAGCAGGTTATGGCCCAAAGTAGTTGAGACCCTGCCACTTATTGGAAATCTGGATTGAATTCTAGGCTCCTGGTTTCAGCCTAGCCCAGCCCTGACTTCTGTGGGAAATTGGGAGTGAATCAGTGAACGTGAGTTTCTTCTGTCTCGGTTTCTCTCCTTCCTTCTCTGTTTCTGTTTTATTATTATTATTATTATTGATTTATTCAAAAGGCAGAGTTACAGACAGAGAGAGAGGGTGAGAGAAATAATGAGAGAGATCTTCCATCTGCTGGTTTACTCACCAGATGGTCACAACAGCCAGCGCTTAGGCAGGAGCCAGGAGCTTCACCCGGGTATCAGGGACCCAAGCACTCGGGCCATCTTCTGCTGACTTCACAGGCACATTAGCAGGGAGCTGGATTGGAAGACTTTCAATGGAACTTTCACAGATTTCCTTACCGGTTTCAGGCTACAGGCCTCATAGTATCAAATGACTTGCTTTAACAGGTTTTCATCCAGTTAAATCAAAAACAGCACAATTCAGTCATCACATAAACACCGGGAAGTAAATTGTAATAAAGTATTGATGATTTTTGATGTTTGATTGATGACAATTTTTTTTTAATTTTATTTGAAATAAGCCGGCGCCGTGGCTCAATAGGCTAATCCTCCACCTTGCGGCGCCGGCACACCGGGTTCTAGTCCCGGTTGGGGCGCCGGATTCTGTCCCGGTTGCCCCTCTTCCAGGCCAGCTCTCTGCTATGGCCAGGGAGTGCAGTGGAGGATGGCCCAGGTGCTTGGGCCCTGCACCCCATGGGAGACCAGGAAAAGCACCTGGATCCTGGCTCCTGCCATCGGATCAGCGCGGTGCGCCGGCTGCAGCGGCGGCCATTGGAGGGTGAACCAACGGCAAAGGAAGACCTTTCTCTCTCTGTCTCTCTCTCTCACTGTCCACTCTGCCTGTCAAAAATAAAAAAAAATAATAAAAAAAAAAGAAATAGACAGAAGGGGGCCAGTGTTGTGGTATAACGGGTAAAGCTGCTTCCTGCGATGCCAGCATCCTGTAGGGGCACCAATCCATGTCCTGGCTGACCCATTTCTGATCCAGCTCCCTGCTAATGACCTGGGAAAAGAAGCAGAAGATGGCCCAAGTGCTTGGGTCCCTGTCACCCACATGAGAGACCCGGAAGAAGCTCCTGGCTCCTTGCTTCAGCCTGGCTCAGCCCTAGCTGTTGCAACCATTTAGGGAGTGAATCAGTGGATGGAAGGTCTCTCTGTTTCTCTCCCTCCCTCCCTCCCTCTTTCTCTCTCTACTTTGACTTTCAAATAAAATAAATCTTTTTTAAAAATGTTCCTCATCAAGATCAAATTGGACAGACTTCAGTCATTTTATTTTTTTTTAAGATTTGTTTATTTGAAAGGCAGAGTGACAGACAGAGATGGAGAGACAGAGAGAGAGACATCTTCCATCCACTGGTTCACTCCCCAAATGGCTACAAAAGCAGGGTCTGGGCCAAGCCAAAGCCAGGAGCTAAGAACTTCATCCTGGTCTGCAGGGGCCCAAGTATTTGGGCCATCCTCCAATGCTTTCCCTGGCACATTAGCAGGGAGCTGGATTGGAAGTGGAGCAGCCGGGACTTGAACCGGCACCCATGCTGGCACTGCAGGTGGAGGTTTAACCTTCTATGCCACAGGGCCAGCCCATGAGGAACATCTTAAGAAACAGTCAGCCACAGCTTTCCAGGGGCCCCATCATCTGTGATGCCATCCACAACTGTGCAAACTCCTTTTCTTATTCACTCAGTAGATCCTAAGAGGCTTGCTTAGTATCTAAAGGGTCCAGTAAAGTTGTGACATCCTCTAGCACTTGGGCATCTAGCAAAGTACTGAGACCAGAGGAGGTAACCCCTCCTATAGGTAGGATATGCCAGAGGGCTCAAGTTTAGCTATCCTATGGGTACTACTTCCATTTTAGCAAGGAAGCCTTGATAGGTGCTGCCTCCATGAGCAAAGGCATAGTGGATAGCCAAGGAGAGAGGATTAATGTGCTAAAGGCCTCCAGGCACCTCCATGTCCATGAAATCCCGGTATGCTTGTCAATAATTGCCACAATGTATAGGATGGGGCTGAGGAGGGCAGATTATTACATCAGAATTTTGCAGACCTCTTATGCCTATAATAGGTGGTCTACAGACTCCAGGAGGCCTAAAGAAGTTGCTAAAGTTGGGCCGGCACCGTGGCTCAATAGGTTAAACCTCTGCCTTGCGGCGCCAGCACACTGGGTTCTAGTCCTGGTTGGGGCTCTGGATTCTGTCCCGGTTGCCCCTCTTCCAGGCCAGCTCTCTGCTGTGGCCCGGGAAGGCAGTGGAGGATGGCCCAAGTCCTTGGGCTCTGTACCCCATGGGAGACCAGGAGAAGCACCTGGCTCCTGCCATCGGATCAGCGCGGTGTGCCGGCTGCAGCGCGCCGGCTGTGGTGGCCATTGGAGGGTGAACCAACGGTAAAGGAAGACCTTTCTCTCTGCCTCTCTCTCTCACTGTCCACTCTGCCTGTCAAAAAAAAAAAAAAAAAGTTGCTAAAGCATTTATAATGAAGAGCACTCTGGAGTAGTAATGACACTGACTGCTATATTCCAATTTGGACAGATTCTGCATAATTTTGTTGCCAGGAGTCCAAGAGTTGAGTAACAACATCTATTAATAGACTTAAATATAATTTGTATATGTGGTCTTCAAGACTCAAAAAAACAATAACTGCTCCTAAAATGTTTGGTTTGTTTAAAAATCACTAAGAGTGTCAATACCTATTTCTTTATAATACCAGACATAGAGCTGCCAGCACCCCAGCTAGTTCAAGTCTCAGCTCCTCAGCTTCCATCCATCTCCCTGCTAATATGCCTGGGAAAGCAGAGGAAGATGGTGGAAGTGCTTGGGTTCCTGCCACATACCTGGATGGAGTTCCTGGCTTTGGCCCTGGCCCAGACCTGACTGTTACAGCCACCCAGAGAGCAAACCAGCAGATGGAAGAGTTCTGTCTCATCTTCTATCAATCTATCTTTCAAATAAATAAATAAATCGTCAAGAAAAAATAAAAAGCACAGTACACACTTGATAGGGAAAATTAAGATTTTACATTTTATGTACTAAACACATAATATATTTTAAAGTTTTATTTTTGAAAGTGAGAGTTAGAGAGAGAGAGAGGCAGAGACAGAGAGAGATCTTCCATCCACTGGTTTACTCCCCAAATGACCACAATGGCCAGCGCTGGACCAGGCCAAAGTCAGGAGCTTCATCCAAGTCTCCCACATGGGTGGCAGGGGCTCAAACACTTGGGCTATCTGCTGCTGCTTTCCCCATTAGCAGGGAGCTGGATTGAAAGTGGAGTAGCTGAGACATGAATCAGCACCCATATGGAAAGCCAGCACCACAGGCAGCACCTTTACCTGCTAAGCCACAACACCCACCCTACATATAACATTTTAATATATCACACCTCATGTACTATAGTGCCATTAGTATTCTAACATGCTACACAGTCAAAAACCAAGAATAAAAATTTTTTGGTTTATCACTTCAATAATTTATATGTTAGAGAAGTTTTTAAACTACCTTTGAGGGAAAAAAGAACCAAAAACCTGAGCTTAAAAATTTAAAGACACAACTGTAACAAAATTACTTTCTTCGGTTATTTTTACTAAAATGATTATGTTCCCTTAAGTATTTAAAGAATAAAACATGTTTTAATTTGTGTATATACATATATATGTGCTTACTTTTATATATACATAATTATGTAACTATATAACATTCAATAGAAATATACAAAACATAGTTAAAATGGTAACTTTAGCCATTTTCTTTCCTTTTCTTCTTTTTGGAAGTCAGAGTTACAGAGAGAGAAAGAGGAGAGACAGAGAGAGAGATTTCCGATCTGCTGGTCCACCCCCAAATGGCCACAATGACCAGGGCTGGGTCAGGCCAAAGCCAGGAGCCACAAGCTTCACCTGGGTACCCCATGTGTGTACAGAGGCCCAAGGACTTGGGTCATCTTCCACTGATTTCCTAGGAACCTTAGGAGGGAGCTGGATCAGAAGCAGAGCAGCTGAGACTCAAACCAATGCCCATATGGGATGTCAGCACTACAGACAGCAGTTTTAACCCACTGTGCCACAGTGCCAATTGCCATTGCAGCCATTTGGGGAATAAACCAGCAGATGGAAGATTCATTCTCTCTCTCTCTCTCTCTCTCTCTCTCTCTCTCTCATTCTGCCTTCCAACTGAATAAAATAAATCTTAAGAAGGCTGTTGCTGTGGCGCAGTAGGTTAATCCTCCACCTATGGCATCCATTATGGGCGCTGGTTCTAGTCCCGCTGCTCTTCTTCCAATCTAGCTCTCTGCTATGGCCTGGGAAAGCAGTAGAAGATGGACCAGGTTCTTGGGCCCCTGTACTCACATGGGAGACCAGGAAGAAGAACCTGGCTCCTGGCTTCAGATCGGTGCAGCCCCAGCCATTGCGGCCATTTGGGGAGTGAACCATAGGATGGAAGATCTTTCTCTCTCTCTCACTGTCTGTACCTCTACCTATCAAATAAATAAATAAAATCTTAAATAAATAAATAAATCTTAAGCAAATAAAAAGACAGGCAGAGTAACAGTAAAAGGAGAGAGAGATCCTCCATCCATTGGTTCACTCCTCCAAATAGCAGCAACAGCCAGGTCCAGGCACATCAGCAGGAAGCTGGATTTGAAGCTGCATAGCTGGGACTTGAACTAGTGCCCAAATGGGGATGTTAGCATTGCAGGCAGCATCTTAACCCCCACAGCCACAATGACAGACCAAAATTGGGCTCTTAATAAAAGAAACATTTCTGATTGCTCTTGGATTTTTTTAACCATCTTTCTTTAAGCCAATATACTAAAAACAGATTTGGGGTAGTAGGCTTTAAGCTTAGTGTTTAGAGTGCCTGCATGCCACATCCCATATCAGAGTACCTAGGTCCCATTCCTGGCTCCAGCTCCTAAATACAGCTTCCTGCTAATGTTAATTAGGGAAATGCTTGCACTGTTTCTACCCCTACCCTGGCATTATTTCTCCTTAAGAACAGGATGCCTTGCAGACAAAAGTTCCTTCTCAGGATAGCCAGTCAGAACCTGTAAGACTCAATATGGCTGCCTGAGTGACCTCAAAAATTCATTATAATTTAACCTGCATGCTAAATGATATACCCTTAAAGGCTATGACAGTTGATAAATACCCTAATACCCTAAGGTGTGTGTGTGGGGGGGGGAGTAATAGTAATGAAGACCTTGGGAGACTGCAGTGATGGCTCAAGGAACTGGCCCCTGCTACCTACAGAGGAGACTTGGACTACTTCCTGGTTCCTTGTTCCCACCACAGTTTAGCCCTGGCCACTGAACTCTCCCTGTATTTTTGTTTCGTGTGTGTGTGTGTGTGTGTGTGTGTGTGTGTTTCTCAAATAGAAATTTAGGCTGGCGCTGCAGCTCACTAGGCTAATCCTCCACCTTGCGGCGCTGGCACCCCGGGTTCTAGTCCCAGTCGGGGCGCTGGATTCTGTCCCGGTTGCTCCTCTTCCAGTCCAGCTCTCTGCTGTGGCCTGGGAGTGCAGTGGAGGATGGCCCAGGTCCTTGGGCCCTGCACTCACATGGGAGACCAGGAGGAGGCACCTGGCTCCTGGCTTCAGATCGGTGTAGCTCTGGCCATAGCGGCCATTTTGGGGGTGAACCAATGAAAAAAGGAAGACCTTTCTCTCTGTCTCTCTCTCTCTCTCACTGTCTAACTCTGCCTGTCAAAAACAAATAAATAAAAATGAAAATTTATAAAACAGAAAAACATGGCCAGCGCCATGGCTCACTTGGCTAATCCTCCACCTGTGGCACCGGCACCCTGGGTTCTAGTCCCAGTTGCTCCTCTTCCAGTCCAGCTCTCTGGTGTGGCACCGGAGAACAGTGGAGGATAGCCCAAGTGCTTGGGTCCCTGCACCCGCATGGGAAACCGGGAAGAAGCACCCAGCTCCTGGCTTCAGATCAGTGTAGCTCTGGCCATAGCGGCCATTAGGGGAATGAACCAACGGAAGGAAGACCTTTCTCTCTGTCTCTCTCTCACTGTCTAACTGTGCCTGGCAAAAAATAAAAAATTTTTTTAAATTTTAAAAAATAAAAAAAAAACAGAAAAACAGGCTTCTGCACAAAGTCACAGCCAAAAAGGAGGAATAAGTTCCGGCATTCTATTACACAGAGGGTAAGAATAGTTAACGATATTATAGCACAGAATTTAAAACAGATACAAGACAGGATTTTGAATGTTCTCATGATTAAAAATTGATAAATATGATAAATATTTGAAATGATAACCTAAGTATTCTTAAGTTGGTTAATGTGGAAATGGACAAAAAAAATCACACTATACCTCATAAAGATTACAATTATTGATCAAAAATTAAAATAAAAACAGCAACTTTCTTCTCCCAAATAATTATTTTATGCCAAGTAAAACAGTTTGAGGTCTGCAATGGTTTGTGACAGAAAGAAAATGGAAGCTTTTACTCAATTAACCAGGACAAATGAAAATGTTTTAGAAATTAAAACTATTTTTTTTTGACAGGCAGAGTGGACAGTGAGAGAGACAGAGAGAAAGGTCTTCCTTTTGCTGTTGGTTCACCCTCCAATGGCCGCTGCAGCCAGTGCACTGCGGCCAGCACACAGCACTGATCCGAAGGCAGGAGCCAGGTGCTTCTCCTGGTCTCCCATGGGGTACAGAGCCCAAGGACTTGGGCCATCCTCCACTGCACTCCCTGGCCACAGCAGAGAGGTGGACTGGAAGAGGGGCAACCGGGACAGAATCCGGCGCCCCGACCGGGACTAGAACCCGGTGTGCCGGCACCCCAGGCGGAGGATTAGCCTATTGAGCTGCGGCGCCGGCCAGAAATTAAAACTATTTCTTACAAAGAGTTTTTAAATACTCATCAAGTCAAATCATATCAGAATATAATAAATCTAATTTTAAAGTAATAATAGAAATACTTTGCTTTGGTAAACCTCACTAAATTATTTTTATATAACACAGTTAATGCTTGGTGGCACTGAAACTATACAAACCATCTCTCTTTGATTACATTTCTACCACCACCTATAAATATATTTGGATTTTTTTAAAAGATTTATTTATTTTTGGTCCGGTGCTATGGCGCAGTGGGTTAACACCCTGGCCTGAATCACCGGTGTCCCATATGAGTGCTGGTTCTAGTCCCTGCTGCTCATCTTCCAATCCAGCTCTCTGCTATGGTCTGGGATAGCAGTAGAAGATGGCCCAAGTCCTTGAGCCCCTGCATCCATGTGGGAGACCCGGAGGAAGCTCCTGGCTCCTGGCTTCGAATTGGCGTAGAAGCCATCTGGGGAGTGAATCAGCGGATGGAAGACCTCTCTCTCTGTCTCTACCTCTCTCTATAACTCTGTCTTTCAAACAAAAGATTTATTTATTTAAAACTCAGAGTTACAGAGAGGCAGAGGCAGGGGGAGAGAGAGAGAGAAAGAGAGAGAGAGAGAGAGGTGTCTTCCATCCCCAGATGGCTGCAACGGCCGGAGCGCAGGGGCCCAAGCATTTGGACCATCTTCTACTGCTTTCCCAGGCCATAGCAGAGAGCTGGATCAGAAGTGGAACAGCTGGGACTCCAACCGGCCCAAATGGGATGCCAACACTGCAGGCAGCAGCTTAACCTGCTACGCCACAGTGCCAGCCCCTATAAATATATTTGTGTAAAATATAATACAGATTTGAAAGCCTATAAGCCTGTTCCTCAAACACTATACTAAAACTAGTTTTTTTTAAAGATTTATTTATTTGAAAGGCAGAGCAACAGAGAGGGAAAGACAGAGATCTGCTGGCTCACTCCCACAAATGGCCACAACAGCAAGGTCCCAGGAGCTCCACCCTGGTCTCCCACAGGAGTGGCAGGTTCCCAAGCACCTAGACCACCTTCAACTGCACTCCCAGGGACCCAAACCAGCTGCTCCAAAATGAGAAGCCAGTATAGAAAGCAGTGGCTTAACCCCAATGCTGACTCCTAAATCAAGCTTTTAAAAAAAAATCTCTCCAGTCATGGCAAATGACCCAAATTTAAAATGGCAAATACATGCAGATTCTGCAAAAAGGTCATGGGAAAAGCATATTTTCTTTTAACTTCATTTCTCCACAAACTTTCTTAAATGCTTTTATATGTGTAAATATGAATACATACAGAGGGTTTCAGAAAGTTGTGGAGGGGCCGGCATTGTGGCATAGCAGGGAAAGTCGCCCCCTGCAATGCTCACATCCACAACCCATTTGGACAACAGTTCATCCCAATCCAGCTCCAGTTCCAATCCAGCTCCCTGCTAATGGCCTGGGAAAAGCAACACAAGATGGCCCAAGTGTTTGGGCCCCTGCCACCCACATGGGAGACTCAGATGAAACTCCTGGCTCCTGGCTTCTGCTGGGTCCTGCACTGGCCATTGTGGCCATCTGGGAAGTAAACCAGCAGATGGAAGATTGGTCTCTCCCTCTCTCTCTGTAACCCTGACTTTCTATTTTTTTTAAGATTTATTTATTTATTTGAAAGCTGGAGTTGCACACAGAGAGAAGGAGAGGCAGAGAGAGAAAGAGAGGTCTTCCATCCGCTGGTTCACTCCCCAGCTGGTTACAATGGCCGGAGCTGTGCCAATCCGAAGCCAGGAGCCAGGAGCTTCTTCTGGGTCTCCCATGTTGGTGCAGGGCCCCAAGGACTTGAGCCATCTTCTACTGCTTTCCCAGGCCATAGTAGAGAGACAGATGGGAAGTAGAGCAGCCAGGACTTGAACCGATGCCCATATGGGATGCTGGTACTGCAGGCGGCAGCCTTACCCACTATGCCACAGCGCCAGCCCCCCTGACTTTCAAAATAAATAAATTTTTAAAAATTTTGTGGAAAATGTGCATTTATTTATGTATTTGAAAGCGCTTTGGAGACAGAGGAGAGACAGAGAGAGAAATCTTCCATTCAATGGTTCACTCCCCAGATGAATGCAATGGCCAAGGCTGGGCCCAGGTCAAGGCCAAGAGCCAAGAGTTCTGTCTCCCACGTGAGTGCAGGGGTTCAAATACTTGGGCCATCTTCTGATGCTTTTCCCAGGTCCTTAGAAGGGATCTGGATCAGAAGTGGAGCAGCTGGGACTCCAATCAGCACCCACATGGGAAGCCAGCGGCTTTACCTGCGAGGCTACAATGCCAGCCCCTGTGCATTATCTTTTAATTCCACTTTCCCACAAGCTCTTCAAAGCCTCCTCATACAAATTCATGGAAAGTACAAACTATGAAAAAGAATGCAGGGATTCCAAAAAAAAATTTTTTACAACAAAATAAACATCTTTTAATTCCATTTTCAATGATTTTTTTAAAATTATTTTTTAATCTCATTAGAAAGGAAGAGACAAAGAAACAGAGACAGAGACAGAACTTGAGATACTGGTTCACTGCCCCCCAACTCCAGCAATTGCCAGGTGTGAGCCAGGCCAAAGTGGGGAACCAGAACCTCAATCCTAATCTCCCAAGTGGCCTCAGGTACTCAACGCGCTGGGCATCACCTGCTGCCTCCTAGGGTGTACATTGACAAGAAGCTGGAATAGGAAGTATCTCTGCTGCTCCACTTCTGATCCAGCTCTCTGCTATGACCTGGGAAAGCAGTAGAAGATGGCCCAAGTGCTTGGGCCCTGTGCGAAAGAAGCTCCTGGCTCCTGGCTTCAGATCGTCTCAGCTCCAGCCACAGCAGCCATTTGGAGAGTGAACCAGCAGATGGAAGACTTCTTTCTCTCTGCCTCTGCCTCTGTAACTCTGCCTTTCAAATAAATAAATCTTAAAAACAAAAAAAAAGACTGTGTAGTTGACATTAGCTGAGAGATAGCAAACTGGACTTTGACTGAAGATGTATACAGAAAATAATAAAGGATGAAAGAGACAGCTTCTCTGCCACACAATTTAGGAAAGGAAAGAAAGAAAGAGAAGTGTGAATATTTGCTAGCAATGGAGTTTGGAGGATGTAACAGTGGATGGAAATATGCAAAGATGAATCCAAGGATCCATGGCTAATAGGAGGCATCAGTGACACAGCAGGCTAAGCTGCTGCTTGAGGTGTCAGCATCCCATAATGGAGTGCTGGTTGTAATCCTGGATACTCTGCTTCCAATCCAGCTCCCTGCTAACATGCCTGGGAAGGCAGCAGAGATGGCCCAATTGTGTGGGCCCCTACCACTCAGGCGGGAGATCGGGATGGAGTTCCTGAATCCCAGCTTTGGCCTGGCCCAGACCTGGCTGTTGCAGCCATTTGGGGGGTGAACCAGCGGACGGAAGACCTCTCTCTCTCTGTCTCTCCCTCTCTGTATAACCCTGCCTCTCACATAAATAAAATAAATCTTATTGGCCGGCGCCATGGCTCACTAGGCTAATCCTCTGCCTTGCGGCGCCGGCACACCGGGTTCTAGTCCTGGTCGGGGTGCCGGATTCTGTCCCGGTTGCCCCTCTTCCAGTCCAGCTCTCTGCTGTGGCCAGGGAGTGCAGTGGAGGATGGCCCAAGTGCTTGGGCCCTGCACCCACATGGGAGACCAGGAGAAGCACCTGGCTCCTGCCTTCGGATCAGTGTGGTGTGCCGGCCGCGGCGGCCATTGGAGCATTGGAGGGTGAACCAACAGCAAAAGGAAGACCTTTCTCTCTGTCTCTCTCTCTCACTGTCCACTCTGCCTGTAAAAAACAAAACAAAACAAAACAAAACAAAACTTTAAAAAAAATAAATCTTATAAAAACAGCTACCTAAACTTTAGGCTTTGATACTATTTCAGTAAATGTTATTTTTGCATTTCATAGCCTGAAAAAAACTGATGTGCACATTAAGATATTCAGAAATTGCAATGTTAAAAACTGTTTAAAAAACAAGCAAAAAAAAACATGAGATTTTCTTAATTTCATTTTCATATTGTTGACTTCAAGCGTAGAGACATAAATTTGATTTTTGTACATATTTTTAATGTTTTTAAAAATGTATTTGAAAGGCAGAATGACAGAGAGAGAGGGAGACACAAACATACAGAGAGAGACAGAGAGAGAAAATCTTCCATTCACTGGTTTACCCCCTAAATTTCCACAACAGCCAGGGCTAGGCAAGGCTGAAGTGAGGGGCCGGGAACTCCATTTGGGTCTTCCATGTGGGTAGCAAGAGCCCAAGTTCTTGGCACATCTTCTGCTGCTTTCCCAGATTCATTAGCAGGGAGCTGGATTGAAAGTGGAGTGGCTGGGACTCAAGTCATTGTTCTGATATGGGATGCCAGTGTTGCAGGCTGCAGCTTAACCATTGCACCACACCACCAGCCCCTGTATGTCCTAGAACATAGTTGAGCTCAAGCACTAGTTCAAATAGTTGTTGGGTAGATTTCTTAGAATTTTTTTATATACAAATCATATCATGTGCACATAGAAATAATCTTACTTCTTTTTCAACTTACTTTTTGTATGTATATATACATGTATATATATTTATTCATGTATACACTTGTGTTTTGGGTAATTATGAAATTATTTGTATAGATATAATTTATTTCTTAGAAATATCATTCTGTATTTGTGTCGGCATACATTTATATAAAAATGAATGACTTTTTTTCTAATTTTCAAAAAAATTGTTATTCATTTGAAAGGCAGAGACAGAGAACAGAGAGAGAGGGTCTTTGGACCCCTGCACGCGTGTGGGAAACCTGGAAGAGGTTCCTGGCTCTTGGCTCCTGGCTTCTGTTGCAGTCATCTGGGGAGTGAACCAGCAGATGGAAGATCTCTCTCTCTCTCTCTGCCTCTGCCTCTGCCTCTCTGCCTTTCAAATAAGTAAGTATATTTTTTAAAAATTCCAAGCATTCTATATTATAAAATACATATTTGCAGGCCAGCACCGCAGCTCAATAGGCTAATCCTCCACCTAGCGGCGCCGGCACACCAGGTTCTAGTCCCAGTCAGGGCGCCGGATTCTGTCCCGGTTGCCCCTCTTCCAGGCCAGCTCTCTGCTGTGGCCGGGAAGGCAGTGGAGGATGGCCCAAGTCCTTGGGCCCTGCACCCACATGGGAGACCAGGAGAAGCACCTGGCTCCTGCCTTCGGATCAGTGTGGTGCACCAGCCACAGCAGGCTGGCCGCGGCAGCCATTGGAGGGTGAACCAACGGCAAAGGAAGACCTTTCTCTCTGTCTCTCTCTCTCACTGTCCACACTCTGCCTGTCAAAAAAAAATACATATTTGATATTTGCAAATAATTGTGAATTCAGATGTTTTTCCCTGTTTTTAATTTCTATAGCCTTGGTAAAGATAAAATACCAGAAATGTAAACTATATATAAAAATAAATACCAAGGGCCAGTATTTTGGCATAGTAGGGTAAGCCTCCCCTTGCAGTGCCGGCATCCCATATGAGCACCAGTTCGACTCCTGGCTGCTCCACTTCCAATCCAGCTCTCTTCTGTGGCCTGGGAAAGCAGTGGAGGATGGTCTAAGTCCTTGGGCCCCTGCACCCGCATGGGAGACCCGCAGGAGGCTCCTGGCTCCTGGCTTCAGATGGGTGCAGCTCCGGCTGTTTTGGCCAACTGGAGAGTGACCCAGCGGATAGAAGACCTCTCTCTCTCTCTCTCTGCCTCTCCTTCTCTCTGTGTAACTCTGACTTTCAAATAAATAAATAAACCTTTTAAAAAATACACAGCTACAAACTGATTGCAAAAGGGGTATTATAAATTAAAAGGCACTAGAAAATAAATATGTACCAATCCATCTGATCACATAAACAGTTTCTCATACAAATGATAAAAATATTAAAGTTAGAAATTTTAGTAGTTTTCCATTATTAACTTTTTGTTAATGAGTAACTTTTACTATGGAATTGCATATGTTTACAGTGGGATTGCAGATTCCCATATTAACCTAGTAAATGATGAATGGTAGCTGTGGTTTTCAGAAGCACAGGAATCAGTCTTAGCAAAGGCAGGGCTTTTTCAGGAGCACCTTTGACCAAAAAGTAATTCCCTAAAACACTCCTTGGATGCAAAGGTATATGAATGTTTAGTCTCTCAGACCCTCAGCTGAAGTAATAAAAAGATCAAATGAGAGACTTTCAGGACATTCCCAGTGTAATCTGTGCTTTACTGAACCATGCACTAACCTGCAAGGATTACCTTATTTAGAGTAAATAACTGCAAGTGTAGAAGGGGCTTGTGACTGTCCACTAAAAGGGTTCATTGCTTTAGGGTTAAATTTATCACTTGGTCAAGGATGAATCTTTCTGGCAGTCTCTGGAGAACTGGTTGATGATGAGAATTTGCTTGGCTGGACTGTGCACTTGATGATGACCCGTGATCAGTTAGTTACCTGTTACTCTGTTTCTCAGCTATACACCTCCAGGTCACTCTGATTTCTGCATTGCTGCCCTTTTACTCCACGCCTCTCTCCTGTGGAGATCTGCACCCCAGTACGGCTCTTGCTCTTCACTCAGTCTGGCTAACAGCCAACGCTCCAACCACCAGCCACCTGGGCTCCTGGGAATTCAAGAAAATCTCAATTAAAATATCATCAAAAAGAGTGAGGTACTTGAGAATAAATTTAGTAAAAGAAGTACAAAATGGGCCGGCGCCACGGTTCACTAGGCTAATCCTCTGCCTAGCGGCGCCGGCACACCGGGTTCTAGTCCCGGTCGGGGCGCCGGATTCTGTCCCGGTTGCCCCTCTTCCAGGCCAGCTCTCTGCTGTGGCCAGGGAGTGCAGTGGAGGATGGCCCAAGTGCTTAGGCCCTGCACCCGCATGGGAGACCAGGAAAAGCACCTGGCTCCTGCCATCGGATCAGCGTGGTGCACTGGCCGCAGCGCGCCGGTGGCGGCGGCCATTGGAGGGTGAACCAACGGCAAAGGAAGACCTTTCTCTCTGTCTCTCTCTCTCACTGTCCACTCTGCCTGTCAAAAAAAAAAAAAAAAAAAAAAAAAAAAAAAAAAAAAGAAGTACAAAATGGCCTCAAAAACTATAAGAAACTATTGAAATTAAAGATGGACATAACTGGACATGTATTCCATGTTCATGGACTGGAGGGCTTAATTTTGTTAAGATAACAATAATCTCCAATTTATCTGCAGATTCAACACAATCTCTATCCAGATGTCTTGGGGCAGGTTTTGGGTGCAGTGGTGAAGTTGTCACTTGGGATGCCCAAATTCCATTAGAATGATTGGTTCAAGAGCCTTTTTACTCTGCTTCTAATTCAACTTTCTGCTAACACACACTCCAGGAGGAAGCAGGTGATGGCTCAAATAGTTGGCTCCCTGACACCCACTTGGGAGGCCCAGATTGAGTTCTGGGCTCCTGGCTTTGGTCTGGTCCATTCCTGGCTATTACAGCTATTTGAGGAGTGAACCAGCAGATGAAAGATTTCTTAATATCTCTCTCTCTCAAATGAAAAGAAGAAAAAGATATCCAATTGACCTTTTTCAAAAACTTTGACAAACTTATCCTATAATTCACATATAAATTCCAGGGACTCAAAATTTTATACCTGAATTATTTTGAAAAAAGAAGAAAATAATCTTCAAAAAGAACAAAATTGGAGGGCTTATAGTTCCAGATTTAAAATTTATGGAAAATTGAGGCTGGCAATGTGGCATAGCAGGTAAAGCTCCCACCTGCAGTGCCAGCATCCCATATGGGCCCTGGCTCGAGTCCCGGCTGCTCCACTTCCAATCCAGCTCTCTGCTATGGCATGGGAAAGTGGTAGAAGATGGCCCAAGTCCTTGGGTCCCTGCACCCCTGTGGGAGGCCCACAAGTGAAGAAGCTTTGGATCGGCCCAGCTCCAGCCATTGCGGCCATTTGGTGAATGAACCAGCAGATGGTTCTTTTTCTCTTTCTGACTGTCCTTCTCTTTGGTTCTGCCTTTTAAATAAATAGATAAATCTTTTTAAAAAATTTACTGCAAACCTATGTTAATGAGTTGAGCCAATGTTGTACTAACACAAGATCAACCAACATATAGACCAATGGAATGAAATTGAGTGTCTAGAAGCAAACCCTCACACTTACAGTTGATTGATTTCCACAAGTGTGCCAAAACCATTCAATAGGGAGGGAAGAGACTCTTTAACAAATGATGCTGAGACAAGTGTATATTCTATATCAAATGTAAAAGAATGACGTTTGACGCCATATACAAAAATTAACACAAAATGGATCACAGACATACGTGTAAAACCTAACAACTTTCACAAAAAATATACATAAATCTTCATGAATCTGGATTAGGCAATGATTCTTAGGTATGATTCTCAATTCCTATGAGTATGAGCTAGGTGGGGGAAGGGAGCTGCTCAACTCAACCAGATTCATTGAACAGGAATTTAGTCACTTCATCTGGGAAATGGAGAGCATGAGACATATTGGAGGCCTGGCCCTTTTGGTGAGATTCCATTTCCCTTGATCGGAAGCTAAGAGGAAAGGGAACCCTGTCTTCCCATAACCACTTGGAGTACTGCCTCTGCCAAGTCATGACTCCACTGCCATGCATTCTTGTTACTCTTACCAAGTTTTAATAGATTTTCTTGAGCATTTCTTCATTTGCTGCCTGCCCTTAGGACTGTTTCCAGAGATTTCCAATGTCTGTTTTTAGGTTTTCACCAGTCATGCTTGCTTCTCCGAGGAGAATGTCCATGGAGCTCCTCATGCCACCATCTCAGAAATGGAATTCACTAAACTCATTGTTTTATCTTGCAGAAAAACTAGAAGTTTGTTCCAAAACTTAGATATTTCGGGGCCGGCGCTGTGGCACAGTGGGTTAATGCCCTGGCCTGAAGCTTCGGCATCACATATGGGCGCTGATTCTAGTCCCAGCTGCTCCACTTCCGACCCAGCTCTCTGCTATGGCCTGGGAAAGCAGTAGAAGATGGCTCAAGTCCTTGGGCCCCTGCACCCGCATGGGAGACCTGGAAGAAGCTCCTGGCTCCTGGCTCCTGGCTGTTGCGGCCATCTGGGGAGTGAACCATCAGATGGAAGACCTCTCCCTCTCTGCCTCTCCTCTTCCCTCTGTGTAACTCTGACTTTCAAATAAATAAATAAATCTTAAAAAAAAAAAAAAAAACTTAGACATTTCTACAGAACATTTTCCCCTGCAGCCATCATTTTTTTTTTTTTTTTTTTTTTGACAAGCAGAGTTAGACAGTGAGAAAGAGAGAGACAGAGAGAAAGGTCTTCCTTTTCCATTGGTTCACCCCCACAAACGGCCGCTATGGCTGGCGCTGTGCCGAACGGAAGCCAGGAGCCAGGTGCTTCCTCCTGGTCTCCCATGCGAGTGCAGGGCCCAAGCACTTGGCCCATCCTCCACTGCCTTCCCAGGCCACAGCAGAGATCTGGACTGGAAGAGGAGCAACCAGGACAGAATCCGGCGCCCCAACTGGGACTAGAACCGGGGTGCCGGCACCGCAGGCGGAGTATTAGCCTAGTGAGCCGTGGCACCGGCCTGGCCTGCAGCCATCATATTTCAACATGCTTCTATTGCTCACTGCAAACAAGGCTTAGTGGTTGAAAACAACTGTTGTGCTCTATCTCACGGTTTTGTGAGTCACCTAGTGGTGCTCATCTGGAAGCCGGGCAGGAGTGGAAGGTCCAAGGTGACTTCACTCACAATTCCAGCACCTTGGCAGGGATGGCTAGAAGGCTGGAATCAACTGGACTTCTCTCCCTCTCCACTTAGACCTAGTACCTCTCTATGTGCTCACTCCAAGAGGATAGTGACATCTCTTTTATGAGGGTAGGCATTTGGTACTGTGGTTAAGACATGCCTGAGTTCATGTTAATGTGCACCCTGGAAGGCAACATATGATGGTCAAGTAGTTGGGTCCCTGCCACCCATGTGGGAAACCCAGATTGATTGAGTGCCTGGCTGCTGGTTTTGGCCTGGCCCAGCGCTGATCTTTGTAGCTACTTGGGGAGTGAACATATGGACAAAAGACTCTCTCTCTCTTTTTCTTCCTTTTTGTAAAAGATTTAGTTGTTTATTTGAAAGTCAGTAGGTGTGGTACAGTGGATTGTGCCATCACCTATGACCCTGGCACCCAATATGAGTTCTAGTTCGAGTCTCAGCTGCTCCACTTCCAATCCAGAGAAGGCAGCAGAGGATGGCCCATGTGCTTGGGCCCCTCCCACCCATGTAGGAGATCTGGATAGAGTTCTAGGCTCTTGGCTTTGGTCTGACCCAGGCCTAGCTATTGCTACCATTTGTAATGTGATCCAGTGGATCAAATGCAATAACAACAAATGAATAAAAATAAATAAATCAGTGTCTTTAAAGTAAAAAAGCAAAACCAAAAAGCCTCTTAAGTAGTGGCTCAGGACTCCAAGGGTGAGAGTTTTTCTGGAGACCAAAATGGAAGCTTCCAGGTTTATATGAGTTCAGAAGTCATTTAGAATCCCTTCTATGGTTCTCTATTGGTGACATGAGGCTAGGCCATACTCACTGGCCCAGTGAAAGGGAACTACTCAAGGACATACAGTTGACGCTCATTATTTGCAATAGTCAGATTCTATAAAGCCACCATGAGCACCAAATTAGCAAATCATGAACCATAGTTCCTAGGGGAAATGCAGAGTTAGTTTCCTACAGGCATCTGGTCACAATTTTCTCAACTCATTAATCCATAGCCTTGGTTTATGTGGGTTTCTGTTTAAAGACACCTCATTTCATGTATATTGTTATATACATATTGTTGGTGATTTGACATTGAGCTCATGGCCAGAAGCTCCACAGCTCATGCCTGAAGTTTGTCTAACACCCATAGTTTCTCTGTAGGGCACATTACAGGTTTCTAGACGGCACTTCAGCACTGTGCTTCAAAGCCATTTTAAAAAGTGAAATCACCAACAAAAAAAACACTAAAATGTCACTAAAGAGACCACAAAAAATTTTGTTTACAATATGAGAACTGAAATGAGACTGCACATTTCATCTTGCTCAACCTCAATTAGAAATGTGTGTCAGTCAACTCCATTTTTTTTTTTTGTCTCATTGAGCATGTTCATAAATGACCATAAAAACACATCAACTATATGGGGCTGGTGCTGTGGTGTCCTAGGTTAATCCTCCATCTGTGGCGCCAGTGTCCCCTATGGGCACCAGTTCTAGTCCCCACTGCTCCTTTTCTGATCTAGCTCTCTGCTATGGCCTGGGAAAGCAATAGAAGATGGCCTAAGTCCTTGGGCCTCTGCACCCACATGGGAGACCCAGAGGAAGCTCCTGGCTCCTGGCTTCAGATCAGCACAGTTGTGGCCATTGCGGCCATTTGGGGAGTGAACTAGCAGATAGAAGACCCCTCTCTCTCTCTCTCTCAGTAACTCTACCTCTCAAATAAATAACTTTTTTTTAATGATATCTTTTTAAAAAAAAAAAAAAAGCCCATCAACTATTGACGTTGGTGTTACAAATACAATTTGGTGAGTAGTTAAATTTCTAATACAGAATCTCTAATTATTGAAGATTGATTATAAATGCCAGAAGGCCTCATTCACTGGGGGAGGGGTTTGGTCTCCTTGGAGGCATACCACAAGCTACAATGGCTTACGATAGCAATTGTTTATGCTCAGCTTCCATATTATCACCTAATGAAAGAATAACCTTAAATAATTGCATCCATTTTTGTATAATTGATGATTTTACTACATCCCCATGGGCAGAGTTTGCTGTGGGTGACTTTTTTATATACCATGACTTCATTAATGAAGGAATCTGTGCTGTGATTCATATTCTGATCCTTGTTCCTTAAACATATTTCAAAATATTACCTTGTTGTACCTGTGCCATCCAAATACATGTTTCCACAATTCCTTTTTTTTTTAAAGATTTTTATTTATTTGACAGGTAGAGTTATAGACAGTGAGAGAAAGAGAGAGACAGAGACAGAGACAGAAAGGTCTTCCTTCCATTGGTTCACTCCCCAAACGGCCGAAACGGCCAGAACTGCGCTGACCTGAAGCCAGGAGCTGGGAGCCTACTCCTGGTCTCCCATGCAGGTGCAGGGGCCCAAGCACCTGGGTCATCTTCTACTGTTCTCCCAGGCCACAGCAGAGAGCTGGACTGAAAGAGGAGCAACCGGGACTAGAACCAGCATCCATATGGGATACCGGCACTCCAGGCAGAGGATTAACCCAGTGCGCCATGGCGCCGGCCCCTCCACAATTCTTGAACTCTAATCCATACTTGTTGACAATATGATCAATATGGTTGCATCTACTTCAGAGACAATTGTACCTGTGAACAGAGGAATGAAAGAAAATACTTCTTTATCTCACCATCATATTTAATTTGCATATCTTAGCAACATCTCTGCATTTATCATGTTGCAACAGGGCATACTTTGTTGTTTTATTATTGTTTGCCACAGAGTCACACAATATTCACAATCAAATAATTTTAAAACAGTCTTTCACACCAGCATGGCAATCAAGTCATTGTTTTTGTTCCAGTGTTATCTTAGAAAAACCTAAAAAGCAGGAGCCAGCATTGTGGCATGAGGTGAGTTAAGTCAGGGTCTGCAATGCCGACATCCCATATGTGTGCCAGTTCAAGTCCCAGCTGTTTTGTTTCTGATCCAGCTGCCTGCTAATGCCCCTGGGAAAGCAGCAGAAGATGGCCCAAGTAACTGGGCCCCTGCCATCCACATGGGAGACCTGGAAGAAGCTCCTGATTTTAGCCTGGCCACACCCCAGATGTTGCAGCCATATAGGCAGTGAACCAGTGG
The DNA here is from genome assembly GCF_051225735.1 of Oryctolagus cuniculus. Lineage (NCBI taxonomy): Eukaryota > Metazoa > Chordata > Mammalia > Lagomorpha > Leporidae > Oryctolagus > Oryctolagus cuniculus. The sequence continues at coordinate 41,099,820 of NC_142884.1, forward strand.
ATGGAAGACCTTATTGTCTCTCTCTCTACCTCTGTCTCTCCCTCTATGTAACTCTGACTTTCAAATAAATAAATTATATTTTTTAAAAAACTAAAAGGAGGGGCCAACACTGGCTTAGTAGGCTAAGCCTCTCCTGTGGTGCTGGCATTACAGGTGGATGCCCATTTGTGTCCCTGCTGCTCCTCTTCCCATCCAGCTCTCTGCTTATGGCCAGGGAAAGTAGCAGAAGATGGCCCAAGTCCTTGGGCCCCTGCACCCACAGGGGAGACCCAGAAGAAGTTCCTGGCTCCTGGTTTCAAATCGGCTCAGCTCCAGCAGCTGCAGCCACTGGGGAGTGAACCAGCAGATGGAAGACCTTTCTCTCTGTCTTTCCCTATCTCTGTCTGTATCTCTAACTCTCAAATAAATAAATAAAATCTTTTTAAAAAAAAAAAGCTAAAAGAAAAAAAAACAGTAATGTTTATGTGGGAAATATAGAATGTCTGCTCCTCTTGGCTTACTTTTTATTTTTTAAGATTTTATTTATTCATTTAGGAGGTAGAGTTACAGACAGTGAGAGGGAGAGATAGAGAAAGGTCTTCCTTCCATCAGTTCACTTCCCAAATGACTGCAACGGCCAGAGCTGCGCTGATCCGAATCCAGGATCCAGGTGCTTATTCCTGGTCTCCCATGTGGGTGCAGGGGCCCAAGCACTTGGGCCATCTTCTACTGCTTTCCCAGGCCACAGCAGAGAGCTGGATGGAAAGAAGAGCAGCTGGGACTAGAACCGGTACCCATATGGGATACTGTGCCACGGCGACGGCTCCGTTAGCTTACTTTGAATAATTTTGTTGAGATATAAGTTCTATACCATGCAAAGTGCACAATTCAATGGTTTTTATATACTCACCAATATCACTATTGAATTCCAGGATATTTTCATCACCCCAAAACGAAACCACGTGCATGTTGGTGGCCATTCTCTGTTCTCTTTTCTCAACACCTAGAAACCAGTGAGCTACTATCCCTCTCTACAGATCTACCTGCTCTATTCATTTCATATAGATGGAAATCCACAGTATGTTGCCTTTTGTGTCCATTTCTTTCACTTAGCATAATGTTTTCAAGGATGATTTATGTTGTAGCATCTACCAATCTTTTATTCCTTTTATAGTTAAATAATATTCCATTGTATGGAAATACCACATTTTGCTTACCCATTCATTAGTTGATGTACATTTGGATTGTTTTATAAAACTGCTGCTATAAACATTCACATACAAGTTTTTGTATGGATATATGTTTACTTTTCTCTGGGCTAATGCTTAGGATTGGAACTGTGAGATTATTTGTAACTCTGTTTGTTCTTTCTTTCTTTCTTTCTTTTTTTTTTTTTTTTTTTTGAGAGGCAGAGACAGAGAGAGAAAAATAGACAGAGAAAGGATTTCCATTCATAAATTCACTCCCCAAAATCCCTACAAGAGCTAGGACTAAGCCCAGCCACAGCCCGGAGCAAAGAACTCAATCTAAGCCTCTCATATGGGTGGCAAGGACCCAGTTACTTGAGCCATCATCACAGGGTCTGCATTAGCAGGAAGCTAGAAGCAGGAGCCAGAATAGCAATCAGACCCAGGTACTCCAGTGTGGGATATGGATGTCTTAACTGCTAGGCTAAACGAAACTTTTTTTTTTTTTTTTTTTTTTTAGTTTTTGGAAAAGCAAAGAGACAGAAGCAGACAGGGACAGGAAGACAGAAAGAAATCTTCTATCCACTGGTTTCATCCCCAAATACCCTCAGCAGCCAGGTTAAAGCCAGGAGCCTGGAATTCCTACATGGGAGGCAGAGACCATACTTGAGCAGAGTATGCATCAGCAGAGAGCTGGAACGTAGAACAGTGCCCAGACTCAAATCCAGGCATTCTGCTATGGGAAGCAGGTGTCTCAAGTACAATGTTAACTGCTACCTCAAAGGCCTGCCCCCATATTTACCCTTTTCCCCTTTCCTTTTTAAAAGATTTATTTATTTATTTATTTATTTATTTGAAAGGCAGAGGGAAGGAGAGACAACAGAGATTGATCTTCCATCTGCTGCTTCACTCCCCGAAATGTCCACAACATCCAGGGCTAGGCAGGCCAGAGCCAGGAACGAGGAACTCCATCTGGATCTCTCCGTGGTTGCAGGAACTCAAGTACTTCAGCCGTGACCTGTTGCTTCCCAGTCGCATTACCAGGGAGCCAGATTAATTTTTAGATTTATTTGAAAGGCAGAGTGACAGAGAGAAAGCTGGTTCACTCCCAAAAAGTCCACAATGGCCAGCGCTGGGCCAGCCAAAACCATGAACCAGGAACTCCGTCTGGGTCTCCCATATGGGTAGTAGGGCCCAAGTATTTGGGTCATATTCCTCTGCTTTCCCAGGCATGTTAGCATGAGTTTTATCATAAGTGGAGCAGCTGAGACTCAAAACTGCTGTAATATGGAATGCCATTGTCATAGGTGGCAGCTTTATGCCCTGCTCCATATCGGCAACCCCAAACACTCAACCCCTATTTTTTTTTTTTTACTTGAAAATCAGAGTTACACAGAGAGAGAAGGAGAGGCAGATAGAGAGAGGTCTTCCATCTGCTGGTTCACTCCCCAATTGGCCACAGTGGCCGGAGTTGCGCCGATCCAAAGCCAGGAGCATGGAGCTTCCTCCAGGTCTCCCACATGGATGCAGGGGCAGGGCTTGAGCCATATTCTACTGCTTTCCCAGGCCATAGCAGAGAGCTGGACAAGAAGTGGAGCAGCCAGGACTAGAACCAGCGCCCATGTGGGTGGCTGGCACTGTAGATGGTGGCTTTACCTGCTACACCACAGCGCAGGCCCCTCAACCCCTCTTATTTCTGTGTTTTGTGTGTAAATGTCATTTAAGTTTGGATGGTTTCATTGTTTCGCTAGTCAGTATAATCTCCATAAATAACACATTAGAGTCTCAGCTCTTGACCATACATTTTGTTTTTTTTTTTAAAGAAAAAGCAAAAACAATAAAGTGTGTTTTATCATATTAGGATGAAAATAAATTTACTTCCCTAATGTAGCTAATAATGTTGAACCATATCAGCCTAAATAACAATGTAAATTATTGTAAGTTGGGGAGCAGTTTAACAGTAGCTTTGGCTCAAGGGCTGTCATGAGGGGGTTGCTGTCAAGCTGCAGCCTGGGCTGCCACCGTCTGAAGCCTTGTCCAGAGCTGGAGATGCTTTGAGACAGCTCACTCACATGGCTATCACAGGAGGTCTTAGTTCCTCATCACATGGACCTACCCCTAGGGATGCTTTGCGTCCTCATGTGGCTTCCCTGTAAGTGGTGTGATTGAAGACAGCCCAAGGGTGAAGCTGCCATAACGGTCTTTTTTTTTTTTTTAAGATTTATTTATTTATTTATTTATTTGAAAAGCAGAATTACAGAAAGAGAGAGAGAGAGAGAGATCGTCCATCCACTGGTTCACTTCCCAAATAGCCGCAATAGCTGGAGCTGGGCTGATTCTGAGCCAGGAGCCAGGAGCTTCTTCCAGGTCTCCCATGCGGGTGCAGGGGCCCACGGACTTGGGCCACCTTCCACTGCTTTCCCAGGCCATAGCAGAGAGCTGGGTCAGAAGTGGAGCAGCTGGGAATAGAGCTGGTGCCCATATGGGATGCCAGCACTACAGGCAGTGGTATTACCCACTATGCCACAGCACTGGCTCTGCTGTAACTTTCATGATCAAATCTCAGAAGACTGAAACCAGCTGGTGCTGTGGCTCACTAGGCTAATCCTCCGCCTGTGGCGCTGGCACTCCAGGTTCTAGTCCCGGTTGGGGCACCGGTTCTGTCCCTATTGCTCTTCTTCCAGTCCAGCTCCCTGCTGTGGCCCAGGAGTGCAGTGGAGGATGGCCCAGGTCCTTGGGCCCTGCACCCACATGGGAGACCAGGATAAGCACCTGGCTCCTGGCTTCGGATTGGCGCAGCGCACCAGCCGTAGCAGCCATTTGGGGGAGTGAACCAACAGAAGGAAGACCTTTCTCTCTCTCTCTCTCTCTTTCTCTCTCTCTCTCTTTCTCTCTTTCTCTCTCACTGTCTAACTCTGCCTGTCCAAAAAAAAAAAAAAAAAAAAAAAAAGACAGAAACCATCATATCTCCTACATTCTATTTAATGGAAGTGAGTCACCAAGTTCAGCCCACATTTAAGGAGAGGGGATTTAAACTCTTTTTTTTTTTTTTAAAGATTTATTTACTGGGGTCAGCTCCCTATTAATGTGCCTGGGAAAGCAGTGGAGGATGACCTCTGGAAGAAGCTCCTGGCTCCTGGCTTTGGATCAGCTCAGCTCCAGCCATTGTGACCATTTGGGGAATGAATCAATGGATGGTTCTCTCTCTCTCTCTCTCTCTCTCTCTCTCTCCTTCTCCCTCTACCTCTATCTCTCTCTCTGTAACTCTCTTTCAAATAAATAAATGTTTATTTATTTACTTTTAATAAAATATTTTAAAAATATTTGTTTACTTGAAAGGCAGTTACAGAGAGAGAGAGAGAGAGAGGGAGAGAGAGAGATGCTGATTCACTCCTTAAATGGCCACAATGGCCAGGGCTGGGCCAGGCTGAAGCCAGGAATCTGGAACTGCAACCAGGTCTCTCGTGTGGGTGCAGGGGCCCAAGCCCTTGGGCCATCTTCTGATGTTTTTCCAGGCACATTAGCAGGGAGCTGGATCAGAAGCAGAGAACCCGGGACCCGAACCAATGCTCATATGGGACACTGGTATCACAGAGTTTAACCTTTTGTGTCACTGTGCCACCACCTAGACTCCACTTTTTGAAGGAAGATGGATCAAAGAATTTGCGGACAATTTTAAAACCAGCTCAGTGGCTGATGTCCGGAGGTCTTATTGCTCAGCACGTGGGCCTCTCTACAGGACTGCTGAACTGTCCTCATGACACGGTAGCTGGATTTCCAACAGAGCATGGATCTAAGCGAGAACGAGAAGCCTACAACACCTTCCATGACCTAATGTCACAAGTTATGCTCCGTCCTTTCTGCACTATCCTCGTAGTTCCACAGGTCAGCCCCATGCAGTGTGGGACAGGACTAAGGAAGAGCACATGTCCAGGTTCGCTGGGGGCCGTTTGGATGCTGTCTACAGGCACCCAAGTAAAGCAGCCAGTTGTGTCCGAGCTTGTGCAGAGGGCTTCGCAGAGAAAGTCACATAAGAGACGGACCCTGAGAAAACGGAGAAGGCTCAGCAGAAGTCTCACCTTTCCTTGGCTTGAACGCAGAAGGACACAGGGAAGCAGGGCTGATGGCAGGGGAGTCTATTTTTCGCTGGCTTTCATCCTATTTCTAACCTTGCTTAAGATCTTTCATGTGTGCTGCTAAAGTGGCTGTAGGTGTTCTGGTCTTGCGATATGCAATTAGACCAGGTAGGAGCTTCTTTAATAACAGGTATTAAGCGCTGGATGAACCAAAATGGCTATTCAAAGCCGCTTTTTGTTCCCTCTTGTAACTGGGACCCGAGTTTGCTCAGGGGAGACAGGGAGGAATGAAACACGGCAGCCCTCACCTCCACTGTTGGCATTGTTTTAACATTCAGAACACAAAGTCTCTACTGAGGAGCCTTTTACAGCTTTTATATTTTTGGTAGGAAAAGGGAGAAGCAGTAGGAAGCTCAGTAGATCTTTAAAATATGAACTATTTCATTTCCGTTAAAAAAAAAAAAGCTCCTGAGTTATAAATAAGAAGTCTTTGTTCTTTCCTGTTTTTTGTTTTTTTCCCAGAAAAAAGCTTGGAATCATCACAATGCTGCAAATGTGGTCATGGCTTATTCATTCCTTTCATTTTATTACAAATTTTATATATTTCCACAAAGGAATAGTCTGCAAATAACAAAAATGTGGACAAAAAACTATCCAGATGAAGAGAAAGACCATAAGAAGCTTCATTTTTGGACAGAAAGAGAGCTTTTCTTTTTCTGTTTCATGGCTAAAAATGCACGGGGTAGGAACAGTCATTGGAGAAAAGCCACAGGCTCAAAAATCGTAGAAGCCAGTCTTCCTTTAGGGCTAGGTAGCTCTGGACAGACCAAGTCAGGTGCCAGACTTCATTAAGCATTGAACTCAGCCCATTGGCCTGCCCTCCACAGATAGACCTCCATGAGTCTCATAGTTTTCTTTGCCTCCTTTGCTTTTCCTTTCAAAGTATTAAGCACCATAGTAAATATACCTTTCTTCTTTTATATTCCTTGTGAGCTGGTATCCTAAGTCCCATTTTACAGTTAAAGAAAGAAAAGTCCAGGGAATATATAAAATCAAGAAACCGAACCTTTACTGAAATGAAAAACCCAACTCAAAATAGACTACAGAAAGAGTGCTTTCTGCTCACATAACCAAAAAGGCCAAAAATCCAGGCATACCTGGATATATATGTATTCATGTGACAACCACATTCCAATCTTTCTTTTTAATTAATTAATTAATTTATTTATTTGAAAGGCAGAGTTACTGAGAGAGGAAGAGAGAGACAGATCTTCCATCCACTGGTTCACTCCCCCAGATGGTCACAATGGCCAGGACTGGGCCAGGCCAAAGCCAGGAGCCAGGAGTTTCATACAGGTCTTCCATGTGGGTGCAGGGGCCCAAGCACTTGGGCCATCTTCTGCTGCTTTCTTAGGTGTATTAGCAGAGAGCTGGATGGAAAGTGGAGTAATCGGGACTCAAACCGGTGCCCATAGTGGATGCCAGTGTTGCAGGCAGCAGGTAAACCCACTCCACCACCACACTGGCTCCCTCTACCTCCATGTTTCTACACACCCTGCAGGTTGGCTTTTCCTTGTTGGTGTTGGGGCATAACTGGAACAGCTAAAGAGGCTACAGTGCAGTAAGTGGGGCAACCATGAAAGGGTTCTATTTGCATTTCTCTTCAAAAATAACTTGCCATTCAGCTGCGAAAAACACAGTTGGTTAACAGCTTCCAGCTGTACTACCTTCAGGGGCCATACCCTCCCCTCGGCCACCAACCAACAAGTAGACGTAGAGAGGTGTACCAGGGCCTGGCCATTGCTGCCCGATGGCTCCTATGCTCCAGAGCTACCCACGGCATTTTCTGAGAATGTCAGTTCTGATTGTGTTCGGAGCCTCTCCCTGCCCAGCCCTACTTCCTGTTTTGTATTTCACAGGCATTACCCTTTCCTCCAAACAAACCTCTTGTACGCCAAACTCCATCCTCCTTCAGTTGTCAACTGCCATAATACTTCCTACGCCCATCTGAAAAGGACGTCTTTGCTTTACCTATATCCATCCGAGTGCACCTGTACTGGTTTTCCATGTTCTCTTCCAACACCCAGCAGCTTCAGCTTTGCTCAGGTCCTCTGCTCTCAGTACTGAAGCCACTTCACCCACTCTGAAATGCAGAAAGTCCACAGTGCCTGGATATAATTCTCTCACTGCCTCTCCTCCCCTCCGCTTGATCAATGCCTGACCAGTCAGGAGTTCCAAAGTCAAGCCTCTTTTCCGGCAGCCCAACCTTCTGGAGTGCAACTCACCCACCAGAGCTCTCCTGCAGGATCCGGTTGAAGCCGCTCTCCCTGGGGATTGGTCTGGGAGCCTCTCCTCTGCTGCGTCTGGGAGTGCTTCACTAGTAATCACTTACACGTGCATCCTCATCCTAGGGCATGCTTCTCAGGAACCCAGCCAGAATCAGCTCCTGGAGCCTCAGCCCCGGGCCAGCGCTGTGTCCTGCAGAGCAGTTCCTGATGGGAACTCTTCCCTCTCGTTGCCTCATCAGGTCTATGGGTGGTGGCTGCTTCTGACTGTCACTAACTCACTAACCCTGGTCTTTGATTATTTCTGGGAACCATTTCTCACATCTTTGTTAATAATCTTTTTTTTTTTTTTTACAGGCAGAGTGGACAGTGAGAGAGAGAGAGAGACAGAGAGAAAGGTCTTTCTTTGCCGTTGGTTCACCCTCCAATGGCCGCTGCAGCCGGTGTGCTGTACCGCGCTGATCCGAAGCCAGGAGCCAGGTACTTCTCCTGGTCTCCCATGTGGGTGCAGGGCCCAAGCACTTGGGCCATCCTCCACTGCACTCCCTGGCCACAGCAGAGAGCTGGCCTGGAAGAGGGGCAACCGGGAAAGAATCTGGCACCCCGACCAGGACTAGAACCCGGTGTGCTGGCGCCACTAGGCGGAGGATTAGCCTATTGAGCCGCGGCACTGGCCTGTTAATAATCTTTAGTTAAAATCTCCCCAGTCATCCCTTCCAAAAAATATGACCATAAATATGAACATAACAGGATTTTTTAGGGGCATATCCATCAGGGAGGGCATTTGATGCAGCAGTTAAGATGCTACTTGGGATGCTTGCATCCCATATCTAAGTTCCTGGGATTGAGTCCAGCTCTGCTAATTCCAGCTTCCTGTTCATGCAGACTCTGGGAGGCACCAGGTTATGGTTCAAGTACTTGGATCCATGCTGTCCTCACTGGAGATCTGGAATGAGTTCCAGGCTCTTGGCTTTGGCATGACCCAGCCCAAGCTGTTGAGGGCATTTGGGGAGAGAACCAGTAGATGGAGGACCTCATTGTTTCTCTGCCTTTTAAATAAATTTAAAATATATATTTTAGATAAAATAAGAACACCTATCCATCTAAGCCATCTATAAAATTCATGGCACTTGAGAGATTTGGAGTGATGCACAGTTTGGTGGTGTGGAATGATTGAGAATTTTCCCCATCCAGTCAACCTGGCTCTGGGCCTATATGTGTGATAATCTGATTTAGAGCAAATACTGAAAGTCTGATTTTGAGGTTCTTCCTGAATGTGAGGATAGAAGTGATGACCCACCTCCGCTTCCCCAAAAATCCTTCCTCAAAAGGCCTTCCTGCTGGAAACAGCCAGTAAACAACATGCAAAGCTGACATCTGGCACTAGAGGGCAGCTATGCCCCATCAGTGGGGTTGCTCACAAAAGCCGGTGAACAGTTTTCAGTTCTCCTGGCCCTGCAGGTTTGCTATTCAGAGTCCAGCAAAAGCCGGTTCTCCTGCCAGCTCTCTTCTCTCAAGTCAGGGTTTTTCCACATTTTTCCAGTGCGGACGCAGCTCGTGGTTTTCCAGACCTTGGGTACCTGAACCTCCCTATCCTGCTAGGCCCTGGGAAAGTTCCTGTTTGTGTCTTCTTCCATCTGCCCTCCCTCAGTGCCCCTGTTGCCAGACACCAAAACACTGACTCAGACCCAAGGGCCCGGACCTCTGGGGAAAAGGCTGCAGAACACAGAGGCTTGGGGGACCACTTCAGATGCAGGAAATATTGTGTGTTTGGGCTGTCCCTCCTCTGGCTCAATGACCTCCACAATCGCTTTAGCTGGCCTCTCTCATCCTCTTTGGACTTAGCAAATAAATGACCTTAGTCATAATCATTGTGTTAATAAAGAAACTTCTAGTTAAAGTAACTGAAGACTTGCACAAACTAGCTTAACCCAAATAAAAAGGTGAGAAATTTAGTTAATAGATACATACATATGTGGATTTAGACACAACTGTATTCACAGGAGTTCAGGCATGGTTAGATCCAGGTGCTCTAAACAATAATCAGGAATCTATTTGTCTCTATCCATCTTTACCCCTCTCTCAGGCACAATCTCCCAAGTGCAGGAAGATAGAGTTATGCTAGAAGTCCCAGACTTAAGTTAAAATTCATCTCTAATGATGACCTGGGAGCTGACATACCCATTTGGCTAAGTCAAGTGCCCTTTGCAAGAAAGAGGAGTATATCAGGATGAGAATCGCTGAGACTTGGATTCAAAAAAAAAAAAAAAAGTACTGCCACCTGAAGAAGGGACACCGGACAAGGAAAGCCAGCAGTGTCCCATGATGGCCAGACAGCCAGTCCTGTTTTGCCTTGTTATCCACTCACTAATCTATTTACTCATTCAATCTGCTGGCCCTCCCTCTCCCTTCCTCCCCAGATAAAAGTCCTGTTTATCCAAACTCTGTATTTTCCTGTCATAGTCTCCTAATTGTTTGTTATTTTCTTTTAAAACTCTAATCAGTTTAAGATATATGCTGATATGTGTGATCATTAACCTAGTCTGTATCTTTCCACCAGGTTGTAAATTTGAAAAATATCTATTAGACTCCAAGGATAGTAGGACCAGTTAGAGTTGTGATATAGGGGTTAAGCCACTGCCTATGAAGCTGGTATCCCATATGGGTGCCACTCTGAGTCCCAGCTACTCCACTTCCAATCCAGCTTCCTGCTAATGTGCATGCAAAGGGTATGTCAGCTCCCAAAGTGCTTGGGCCCCTGCCACCCATGTGGGAGACCTATCTGAGGCTCCTGGCTCCTGGATTTGGCCTGGCCCAGCTCTGGCTGTTGCGGCCATTTGGAGAATGAACCAGTGGATGAAAGATCTCTATCTCTCCCTCCCTCTCTCTCTCTCTCTCTCTGTAACTCTACCTTTCAAATAAATAAAATATATTTTTAAAAAATGAATAGTAAGGCCAATCAGACATAGCCCTCTCCTGGCTTCTGCTACAGTGAAGGATACAGATACATAAATCAATGATCACAGTCCAGCTGCAACGCTTTCTCCAAGAATGGTGTACTCAAGGGAGTCCGGGGAAGGACTATCTACATCAGAGGGATCCAGTAAAGTTTCCCGGCAGAGGCTTGGTGTTGGCCTCACTTTAGAAAGATGAGTAGGTGTTAGTAAGATGAAGGAGTGGAGAAGGTGCCCTCTGAAGCACAATGGAGGAGACAGGGACCAGAGAAAGAGCTGGAGGGAATGCACACCATACCCTTCCCACCACGGTTGTCTCTGAAATTCTTCTGTGGCCTGCAACCTGAAATCACCATTGTAGCAAAGTGGCTGCCCAAAACCAGAGCAAATAAAAATATCCAGTATGGCTGCAGGCAGCATTCCAGCCATGAGCTACAGCTAATTAAAGTAGAATTATATAAGAAAATTTTAAAAAAAAATAGAACTATATATTAGAATTACCCTGACTGAGACTCCTGCTCCCATCATGCACCTGATGCCATGAAACTTCTGAGACTTCCTAAAAGGGCCAGAAAATGGGCAGTCACCAAATTTCTGAAAATCATCACCCTTTCCTGGAAAACTCTACCCAAAGCACTGTACTCTGTGCCTCCAGATCATATAAAGCAATGGCCCTAAACCTTGTGCCACAGCTCATTCTAGAGTTTGCTCACACTCGCTGTTGAGTGTGTACTTTCACTTTATTAAGAAATTGTAGTCCTCTGCTAGCCTTTATCTGCATCGCGTCCTCAAATTCCTCTGTGCTTTAGAGATACAGACCTGGATTCACTCACCCTTCAACATAACATAGCCTGATATTCTAGGGGGCTTGATGGTCTCAGACTCACTGCATTAACTCTCCAGAACAGGAAGTACCTTTAGCTGAGCTAATGTCTTTTTTAAAAAAATAGAAAACAAAGGACTAGCAATATGGCACGACTAGTTAAACTGCCAACTTCTAACACAAGTATCCCAGATGAGTACAGGTTCAAGTCCCTGCTGCTCCATTTCCAATCCAGCTCCCTGCTAGTGCACCTGGGAAGGCAGCAGAAAATGGCATAGTACATGGACCCCTGTACCCACATGGGAGCCTGGGATGAACTCCTGGCTCCTGACTTTGTCCTGGCCCAGTACCTGCCATTGCAGTCATTTCAGGAGTGAATCAAAGAATGAAAGATTGATCTCTCTCCCTCTCTCTCTTAGTGGAATTCTCTGCCTTTCAAATAAATAAATAAATCTTTAAAAAAGAAAAGAAAAGGTGTTGTATCAAAATTAGAATTTTTTTAGGCAAAGAACTGGCTTAGAAAGACATGGAAGGGGCCAGCACTGTGGCACAGTGGGTTAACGTCCTGACCTGAAGCGCTGGCATTCCCCATATGGCCGCCGGTTCAAGACCCGGCTGCTCCACTTCTGATCCAGCTCTCTGCTATGGCCTGGGAAAGCAGTAGAAGATGGCTCAAGTCCTTGGGCCCCTGCACCCATGTGGGAGACCTGGAAGAAGCTCCTGGCTCCTGACTTTGGATCAGCCCAGCTCCAGCCATTGCAGCCAATTGTGGAGTGAACCATCGGATGGAAGACATATCTCTCTCTCTCTCTCTCACTCTACCTCTCCTCTCTCTGTGTAACTATGACTTTTAAATAAATAAATATTAAAAAAAAAAAAAGAAAGAAAGACATGGAAAGCTGATTACCTGAGTGCTTTGTAGGGCCTCTGCCACATAGTAGGCTCTCAATAAATATGTGAATGCCTAGATAAAAGTAATTGAAGTTGATATATTTTTCTTAAAACAGAGAACAAAGGCAGCCAAGGATAAAACCCATTAAGAATCCAAGCAGACTCCTAAAGGCATCCAAAGAAATAAAGGGCAAAAGAAATTACTTTAAAACAGGAAGATTTACATAACCCTGTCTGTGTAGTGTGAAAATGTGCCCAACCTACCATGCTGTTTGCTGCCAGGATCTGAGATTGTTGACTAAGAAAGGGGTGGGAGGAGGGGGTTGAGGGAAACAAGATGCCAGTCCAGGACAGAGGCACAGAGAATTCAACATTTAGGGTCTGCAACGGAGGCCTGGGACACAAGCCTCTTCTATTTTTCAGGCTTCTCTTACTCATGGGGTTGGAGACCTGGGACTTGTGAAGAAGTAACTACTCAAAAAGACAGCTTACACTTCATCAAAGAGAAAGTTCACTTGCGGTCCCCAATTTCTCCACTAGCTGCATTTGCAGAATGGCTTTGTTAAGCAGAGAGGAGAGCTATAAATGGTTTATAAATCGGTGTGTGCGTCACAGATTGAAGCAGTTGCTGCTGTACAGGCTGGCAGTGGAATTGTGAACCACAGTCTAATGTTCCTGAACAAGGTTTGTGAATCAAATCTCACAACACATTGTTCTTAATGGCATTCACTGGCTATGCCCTCACCTCCAGACCAGCCTTAAGGCAAACCACGGCCTGCCCAGCATACCAACAGGTGCAAGCTGGATGCTGACAAAGAAGTCATTTCTAGTCACTCCATCAGAGCTTTGGGCAAAGGATCCTTCCTTTCTTCAAACACTTGCTGTGTTGAGGATTTCTCAGGCTCTCTCCTAAGGATCATCAAATCTCAGTAACAGAAAAGGCTTATCGAGATTTTGTCCCACACCAGTGGGTGTTCTAAGTGTTCTACACATAATAAATCATAACTATCTCCATTTCTTTTTTAAAAAAGATTTATTTTATTTATTTTAAAGAATTACAAAGAGAAGTGGAGACAGAGAGAGAGAGAGAGAGAGAGAGAGAGAGAGAGAAGTCTATCCACTGGTTCACTCCCCAAATGGCCATGCTGAGCCGATCCAAAGCCAGGAGCCAGGAGCCAGGAGCCAGGAGCTTCATTTGGATCTTCCACATGGGTGCAGGGGCCCAAGCACTAGGGCCATTGTCTGCTGCTTTCCCAGGCGCATTTGCAGGGAGCTGGATCAGAAATGGAGCAGCCGGGACTCGAACTGGTGCCCATATGGGATGCTGGCACTATAGGCCAGGGCTTTAACCCATAGCACTCACCCCTACCTACCATTTCATAGGTGATGAAGCTGAGGCACAAAGAGGTTTGGTAACTTACCCAAGTTCACACTCTCAGCCACTATGATATGCTACCTCTTAAGCAGGAGTTCCCAGGGCTATTGGAGTGGCTCAGCAAGTTAAGTGGCTGTGAATGCAGAATCTGTATCAGAGTGCCTGGTCAGAGGTCTGGCTACTCTATACTTCCCATCCAGCCTCCTTCTGATGTTGGGGTAGCTAGGTGGACATGAGTCTATGTGTGTGTGAAGAGTAGAAGAACAACGGGAATTTCTGTGTGATGGGATAAGGGGGCAAGCCTTGGAAGCAGATCAGCCTGTACATATCAAAAATCTTGCTGTTGTTCAAGAACCTGGTTGGGTGAGTCCCATTCCCTCTCCCTAGGAGCAGCTTTGGGGAATCTGAATCTGCCCTTCACCAAGGAGACTGTTAGGAAATTCTGGGAGGAATTCCACACACCTAGAAAGCCCTCCAGCCAGCAATATCCCAAAACAGGTGTAGGGGGAGGAGCAAGGAGGCCCACACCCAACATCCATAAAAACTGTAGCCTGAATGCAGACATGGCTCTCAATACTGCACTGAGATGCCTCCCTGCTCTGTCAGGTGTGCGGTCCTCACTATTTCTCTTCATTAAACTTTGCTAGCCTGTCTCACGTCTGAATTCTTTCTTGCATGAAGACAAGAACCCTGAGCAACCGATCCCCGATAACACTAATGTGCACTGGGGAAGCAGAGGATGATGGCCCTGGGACTTAGGTCCCTGCCATCCATGCGAGAGACCCAGTTGGAGTTCTTGACTCAAGGCTTCAAAAGGTCCAGCTTTGGCTGCTGTGGCCATTTGTGGAATGAACTAGAGAATGGACAATCTCTCTGTGTGTGCCTCTCTCTCTCTCTCTGTTACTCTGCCTTTCAAATAAACAAGTAAACCTGAAGAAGAGGAAGAATAATGGAGGAGAAGGATGAGAAGAGAGGAAAGAGAAAAAGGGAAAGAGAAGAAGAAAGAAGAGAGAGAGAGAGGACACCCATCCACTGGTTCACTCTTCAAATGCCTGCAGTCTCTGGGGTTGGGCCACACTAAAGTCAGGGGCCAGGACTCTATCTAGATCTCCCTGTGGGTAGCAGGAACCCTGTAAGGCCACCACAAAACACACTAAACACTGGAGTAAGGGGTAGACCAGAGGGAAGGGGTGAAGAGGGAAAAGAGAGAGGAGAGTGTAAGAGAGAGATACAGAGAGAGAGACAGAAACATTAGGAGATGAAGAGAAAGAGAGCCATGTGTTCAGAAACAGGTCCTTTTAAAACTTTGCTGGGGGCAGGCAGGGAAGTAGGAGCAGCGAATCCCATTAGGATGGGGGTAGAGCTAACACAGGTGGTTGGGCCCTGTGGCCACCTGGCTTCTAGCAATGGCAGCAGGGGCTAGAGCCTAGGATGGTGTCGGGATGTAGATAGCACCATAGATAAGACTGTGCCATTTTACTAAGAGACCCAAATAATTGAGCCATCACCTGCTGCTTTCCAGAGTGTGCACTAACAGGAAGCTGGAATGGGGAGCTGACCCTGGACCGGAGACCAGGTACTCTGATATGGGATGCAGGTGCCCCAGGTGGCATCTCAGCCGCTGTGTCAAACACCTGTCCCTGGCCCCCTTTCTGTCTTCTCAATGTGTCCTCTGCCATGAATTAAAGCAGCACAAGACCCTCACCAGAGGTGGCATCCTGATTTTGGACTTCGCAGCCTCAGAACCACTAGGCAAACAACTCTCTTTCCTTTTTAACTGCCCAGTCTCGGGTATTCTGCGATAGTCACTGAAAATAGACTACAGCAGGTACCAGCTAAGCCACACTGAGCTCTCCCTGTCACCACCCTCCTCTGTTAGAGCCTCGCCCCCTCTTCCCTACACCTGCATTCCAAAGGTTCTGAAGCAGCTGCTCCCCCCTCCCCCCACTGACTGTAGCAGTGAAGCCTCGTGGAGGCGCCAGCCTTCCCTTGACCCCAGTGATCAGCTCAGGCTGGGGCTGTGATCCAGAAAGAGCCAGTGAGTCCCGAAGGAACCTTTGCTAAAACATCAGGGAGAAAGAAGTCCTCTGCTATGCCTGGTTTTGATGACAGGAGGAGGACCAGCAAGGAGCTATGTCAGCCGTTTGAGAGGATCCAAGGCCCAGAAAGAGCAGAGCAGAGGGAAGGACCTAGGTTAAATGCCAGGGGCCACAGTGATGATTCCGGGATACCTCCCCACGTGTACAAGGTGCAGGACTCCTGTATACCACACAAATCTGACCCTTGGGGTTGGGCCAGGCAGTATTTCCATCACCTGATTTGAGCTCTGAATCCAGTCACTCCTAAGGCACTAACTATCTCCACACAATTTGGTTCCATGGGCCCATATATACCTTTTCAAAAGCCAGCATAAGTAAGGTTTTCTGCCATCTGAATCATAATACTTTTTTTTTAGAATTATTTTATTTATTTGAAAGTCAGAGTTACAGAGAGAGGCAGGCAGAGTTACGGGGGGTGGGGGAGAGGTCTTCCATTCCGCTGGTTCACTCCCCAAATGACCGCAACGGCCAGAGCAGAGCAGAGCTAATCCAAAGCCAGGAGCCAGGAGCTTCTTCCAGGTCTCCCACGTGGGTTCAGGGGCCCAAAGACTTGGGCCATCTTCTACTGCTTTCCCAGGCCACAGCAGAGAGCTGGATGGGAAGAGGATTAGCCGGGACTCGAACCAGTGCCCAAATGGGATGCCAGAGCTGCAGGCTGGGGCTTTAACTCACTGCGCCACAGCACCAGCCTCATGGTACTTCGTAATCAAAACAGTTTCATGGCTGCTGTTATGCTGCGGCAGATGAAATCCCTGCTTGGGACACCTGCATTATATAGAAGAGTACAGGTTCAAGTCCCAGCTTCTCTGCTTCCAATGCTGCTTCCTGTTTATGTGCACCCTAGGAGGCAGCGGGTACTTGAGTTCCTGCCACCCATGTGAGACATCAGATAGAGTTCTTGGCTTCTGGCTTTGGTCTGCCTGGCTGTTGTGGGTTACTGGGGACTGAACCAGAAATTGCAAGATCTCTCTTGCTCTTTCTCTCTCTCTCTCCCCCTCCTCCCCATCACTCTGCCTTTCAAATAAATAAATGAGCCTTAAAAACAAAAACCTCAATAAGCCTAGTGAAAGCTGAGCCAAAAAGTCCATTAGGTACCAAGGCTCTGAGCTCACTGGTCAAAGATGAGACTATGACTGAAGACCATCACCGCAGCCAGGACTGCATTTACAAGATGTTCAGCCTAAGGACAGCAACAGCACGGATAATCCTTCAAACTGCTCTTAATGGACTCCTTTTCACAACTGCATTCACATACATAAGGATATTTAACTCTGGCTAATGTTAAAATGACTTCAAATGCTTTCTCAGCAGGAGAGAGAGTCACAGCCCAGAGGCTGTTGAAGATGGTGCAGTCAGGCATCGAAAACCCAGCCAGGGGACCTGGGTTGGTGAGGAGTGGCTGAAGAGGACTTTAGCCTTATCTACATGTTAATCTATTCCAGAGGAAAGTATTTGTAGATTATTCATATGATTAAAAATTAACTTTAAAAAGTTGGAGTTAAAGGACAAGTTATATTATTAACACTGTCTTGATGAAGATTTTCATCCCTTTTAAAGTAATGGAACACCTTGAATGGACCCTTATCTGAAACACAGTAGTGAACATCTGTTGTGCTTGCCTTTTTGTCAAGAAAATGACAGCCTCTCTCTGGGAACCACCTTCTTCTATTCACACCTATCTGTGGTTCAGTTTGTGGCAATTGGTCCTGGCCTGGCTGTCATAGCAAACAAAAGAATTTACTTCCAAAACTCTCCTGGCTCTTTTTTCATCCACAATTCTGGAAGAACAAAGCAGTGGGATAATTTTTAAATCTCTTTTACAATTATAAGAGCATGATCAAACCATGTGTACTGTAAGAACTACATGATACCCACATTTATGCAGAAGAAAGCAGAGGGAGGATATAGGGCATCTGATGGGGCAGCAAATAGGTTTCCCAGGAAGGAACAGTGAGCCAAAGTGAGCAAGGCAGCTGCAGTGAGATGGGTTTGCCCACTCCCATACAGGTTGAGTGAAGGAGCCTCTGATAAGATTTGAAGGGATCTAGGCAAAATGAACTTTTTTTATTTTATAACTTTTTAAAAAAAAGATTTTATTTATTTATTTCATAATAACACCTTGACAGTAGGGACTCCATTTTGGAGCACCTGAGACTCCATCTTGGGAAGGCACCCCCTGCCCCCCACCATGACTCTCTGGTCTGAAACTATGACCTAGAACACTCAGACAATAGCAGTCCACTACATCACACTTACAAATCATAGAAACCTCCTAGCATGATCGCTCAAGCTTGGAAGTGGATAGGCTGCACCTGGGTTAATGATAAAAATGTGATTTGTTTATGTCCTACACATGATTTAAGCCAATACCTGGATTAATGTCAAGATTATAGTTGAAATTGTTAAGACTGTAATTAGTATTGTTCAGAATACAATTGATATTATTTTCCCATAGGTTTTAGGTCAGCTCGACCCTGGTAACTATGTATTCCTCCCTGATCCTAGCAACCATGTGTGCCCCTCCTGATTTTGTGGGTTTTGCTTTTATAAACCCTGTTGCTTTGGGCTTCAGGGTCGAGAGTTCTTTGGGGCATGAGCCTGATCTCCACCGCTGGCAATAAAGGACCATCAAATTTTTTTTTCCAATTTTCACCTTTTATTAGAATTTTTTCCTTTTTTTTCTCAAAATGTTTATCTAAAAACCAACCAAAAAAAAGGAAAAAAGAAAACCAAAAATTACTGGAAACTTCATGGTTCAAGTGGTGAGAAAGAAGAAGAGGAGCATGGCGCTAGGCTCCAACCTCTCCATGAAGTCCTCACCCTCCAAGTGCCCTGGGGTGGGGAGAGCAGAGCTGGGGCAGCGCCCCCCCCCCCCCCGCCTCCGTCTGGGGAAGAGAGCAGAGTCACAGTGGTTCGAGGGCCAGAGGGGTGGAGGGGCAGGGACCAGGGGTCACAGAAGGTAGTCAGCCACAGGCTTCTTGGAGGGGAAGCCCCGAGTCTCGTGGGAGCGGCCTCAAAGATGATGCAATCTTTCTGCAGATGCTCGTCCAGCTCCAGGATCGCTGCCACGTTCCCACAGTGGTAGCAGTAGCTGGGCGCCGTCTCATTGAAAAGCCACTTGCTACCCTCCATCACCAGTTGGTGGACGTAGCAGATCATGTCAGTGTCGTTGGCTGCATTGAACTGAGCCACCACATCACTGCCAAAATGGTAGCTGGCCCCGTGGGGACTCACGCCCCCGCCTGTCGTGTCTTCAGGATCTGACCAGAGAAGGTCACACATGGATCCATCATGCGGCACCTCTAGGGCCATCAAATTTTATCAGTGTGTGACGCTCCTCTGTACTTGCTCAGGTACAAGAATCTGAGAGGTAGAGTTACAGAGAGAGAGGGACAGACAGAGAGATCTTCCATCCACTGGATCATTCCCCAAATGGCTGCAATGGCGGGAGCTGAGCTGAACAGAAGCCAGGAACCAGGAGCTTCTTTCATGTCTCCCATGCGGGCACAGGGGCCCAAGCACTTGGACCATCTTCCACTGCTTTCCCAGGCCATAAACAGAGAGCTACATCAGAAGAGGAGCAACTGGGACAGGAACCAATGCCCATATAGGATGCCGGCACCACAGGTGGAGGCTCAACCTACTAAGCCACAGCACCGGCCTCTATTTTATACCATTTTAAAAACATATTTTGCTTTTATTTACTTGAAAAGTAGAATTAGAGAGAGAGGGAGTGCCAGAGAGAGACAGAAAGATCTTCCATTGGTTGGTTCATTCCCCACAATAGCCAGGGCTGGGCCCAGCTGAAAACATGAACCAGGAGCTCTGTCCTGGTCTCCCATGTGGATGGCAAGGGCCCAAGTATCTGAGCCACCTTCTGCTGCCTTCCTAGACACATTACCAGGGAAATGGCTCAAAAGCAGGGCAGCTGGGACTTGAACTTGTGTTATGGGATGCTGGTGTTGCAGGCCGCAGCTTAGCTCACTGTGCCACAATGCCAGCCATGGTTTTTAAATTTTTTAATTAAAATACAATACATACAATATTATGTACTATGCACAGACTTTAAGAGTTGTAAATAAGCAGGTTTTGACAAATGCCATTATCTTATTAAAGGATGGAATAGTTTCCCCAGAAAATTTCCTCCTGCCTCTTTTTTTTTTTTTTAAGATTTATTTATTTATTTATTCGAGGGGTAGAGTTACAGACAGTGAGGGGGAGAGAGAGAGAGAGAGAAAGAGAGAAAGAGAAAGGGTCTTCCCTCCGTTGTTTCATTCCCCAGATGGCCACAACGGCTGGAGATGCGCTGATCCGAAGCCAGGAGTCAGGTCTCCATGAGGGTGCAGGTGCCCAAGGACCTGGGCCATCTTCTACTGCTTTCCCAGGCCAAAGCAGAGAGCTGGATCAGAAGAGGGGCAGCTGGGGCACGAACCAGCACCCATATGGGATGTTGGCGCGGCAGGCGGAAGATTAACCTACTGCGCCACGCAGCCGGCCCCTTCCTGCCTCTTTCTAGTCAATCCCTTCTACCGCCCACACTGAGGGAAACCCAGTTCTTCTTCAAGGATTTATTTATTTACTTGAGAGGCAGTAACAGAGAGAGAGAGAGAGAAAGAGAGAGATTTTCTATCCACTGTTTCAATCCCCAAATGGCTACAACAACCAGGGCTGGACCAGGCTAAAGCCAGAAGCCAGGAGCTTCATCTGGGTCTCCCACCTGGGTGGCAGGGGCCCAAAGACTTGGGCCATCTTGTTTTCCTTTCCCAGGCATATTAGTCTGGAGCTATATCGGAAGTGGAGTAGCCAGGACTTGAACTGGCACCCATATGGGATGCTGGAATCCCAGGTTGTGGCTTAATCCACTGTGCCACAATGCTGGCTCCAGAATTCTTATCTCTTTCCCCATCAGTTTTTCATGATCTGGAGCTTCATACAAATGAAATCACACAATGGATATTCTTCAGATAACACTTTTTTTTACATTGCAATATCCCTAATATCTTAGAGATCAGTAGTGTCTAACAATTAAATAGCAGTGGTTTTTACTGTTACATAAAATACTGGAGTATCTTACAAGCAATGCCATCTTTGATTTGATTTGATGGAATATAACATATAGATAAAGCAAATATGGCAAAATGTTAACAGTTGAATCTGGGAGATGAGTATATATGCATCCTATTATTCAATGGGTTGGAAAATTTTCATATGAAAAATTTTCTAAATAGGGGTTGGCACTGTGGTATAGCTGGTAAAGCTACTGCCTGTGATACCAGCATCCTAAATAGGCACTGGTTTGAGTCCTGGCTGGTCCACTTCCTATCTAACTCCTTGCTAATGGCCCAAAAAAGCAACAGAAAATAACCTGAATTATTTAGTTAATAGATTTAAGAGCCATACATATGTGAATTTAGACACAACTGTGTCCACATGTGTTCAGGCATGGTTAGATCCAGGTGCTCTAAACAATAATCAGAAATCTATTTGTCTCTATCCATCTTTACTCTTCTCTCTCAGACACAATCTCCCAAGTGCAGAAAGATACAGTTATGCTAGAAGTCCCAGACTTAAGTTAAAATTCATTTCTAATGATGACCTGGGAGCTGACATATCTATTTGGCTAAGTCAAGTGCCCTTTGCAAGAAAGAGGAGTATATCAGGATGAGAATCGCTGAGACTTGGATTAAAAAAAAAAAAAAATTAGTGTACTGCTGATGTAGTCAGGCATATAGGATAGAATTGATTAGCCACCTGAAGAAGGGACACCAGACAAGGACAGCCAGCTGGGTCCCATGGTGGCCAGATGGCCAGACAGATAGCCTTGCTATCTGATCATCTATTTACTCATTCAGTCTATCTCCAGACCTATTGCCTGAAGGACTGCTGGCCCTCCCTCTCCCTTCCTCCCCAGATAAAAGTCCTGCTTATCCAATCACAGTCTCCTAATTCTTTGTTCTTTTCCTTTAAAGCTTGGACCAGTTCAAGATTATATGGTGATATATGTGACCATTAACCTAGTCTGTATCTTTCCATTAGGTTGTAATGTCAAAGGACAAGGGCTTGGTGTCCCCAGAGCCTATTACAGTAACAGGCACATAGTAGATACTCAGTGAATAAGAGCATACACATACACTCACTCAGTCATTCATTTGAAAACTTCTGTAAGACCCCAAGGATAGTAGGACTGGGTCTGGCGTTGTGGAATAGCGGGTTAAGCCACTGCCTGTGAAACTGGCTGGCATCACATATGGATGCCGGTTTGAGTCCCAGCTGCTTCACTTCTAATCCAGCTTCCTGCTAACGTGCCTGGGCAAGCAGCAGAAGATGGCCCAAGTACTTGGACCACTGCACCCACCCAGGAGATCCAGATGAAGCTCCTAGCTCCTGGCTTCAGCCTGGCCCAGCCATCTGGAGAGTGACCCAGTGGATGGAAGATTGCTCCATTTCTCTCTCTGTGTAACTCTGACTTTCAAATAAATAAATCTTTTTTAAAAATTTACTAAATACAAAAATAAATAAAAATAAACACAATTGTACCCTGTCTTGGATCTCCTTCCCCTTAATTAGACGGTGATCTGCAATTGGTTAGAGCTTTTATTCATCTCCAAGAGCTCATCATAGTAGGATCCTAGGTGCTCCTAGGTCTATGTAAGTTTTACCTTTTTCAGGGCCGGCACCATGGCTCACCTGGTTAATCCTCCGCCTGTGGCACCAACATCCCATATGGGCATTGGGTTCTAGTCCCAGTTGCTCCTCTTCCAGTCCATCTCTCTGCTGTGGCCTGGGAGGGCAGTGGAGGATGGCCCAAGTGCTTGGGCCCTACACCCGCATGGGAGACCGGGAGGAAGCACCTGGCTCCTGGCTTCGGATTGGCGCAGCACCGGCCAAGGCGGCCATTTGGGGGGTGAACCAACGGAAGGAAGACCTCTCTCTCTGTCTCTCCCTCTCACTGTCTGTAACTCTACCTCTCAAATAAATAAATTAAATCTTTAAAAAAATTTTTAAAAGATTTACCTTTTTCTCATTTATGTTATTTTTGTCTGTTTTGGTTCCCCCAAGCTCTTCGAAAACCAGAAGCCCCTATTATATGTCCTGCGGCAGCCAGAAAGAGGAGCCTTACGCTAGAGGCCAAAGCTGTCTAATCAAACATCTAATTCAGCAGTCTGAGGACCTAAGTTCAAGGCAAGAAAAGTGGAAGATTGAGGCACTGGTTCACTAAGCATAAAAATACTTCCAGTTCTTCCTTGTGAATAGTGCTCTTGGCCTATGAGCTGGCACTTTTCTTTACACTTTTTGGGAAGAAGCCTGGAACCAGCAGTCTTATCCATCTGAGACCGGTTTGCATTTTCTGTATTCTCTATCAGAAACAGTCTTGAAAGGTCAGTCCCCCTTTCCTGTCCTGGAATCTGACTTTCCCTGCCCCTTACCCTGCGACTTGCAGGAGGAAGCAGCGTGCCCTTGATGCACACTGTCCTTACGTGACTTCTGCCATGGGCAGTCACAGGGCTTACACCACGGCCCAGACATTGGTGTCCACTTGGAAGTTCTGACTCCGCCGCTAGATAACCCATGTCACTCGAAGGAAATCTCGAGTTCTCTCCATCCCTGTTTTCTTATCTGTCCAGCAGGTTGAGAGCAACCATTCTCAAAGGAGTTAGATATTGAATGAGAAGACTAAAGGGAAAGCACGTAGCAAACTCTAGGTTGTTTTCAATGTGGGCAGCTAATTTTATACCTGGAAGAGAGACAGAAGCACTTCATTTCACATCTCAGTTCCCTGCTGGGCAAGATAAGAGAAACAGTCCCCATTGGCCCCTATTCTTATAATGTGGTTGGGGATGAACAACTACAGGGACTTCTGGCGCTTTTCTCAGGGCAGGGGAAATAAAGACAACAGGGTCCCAGTTCACTGTTACCTGTTACCCGGTTCATCTGATGGAGACCGCAGGGAATTTCTGCATTACTAGGCATACCCTGTTAAGAAGATGCTCGTAGTGACATCTGCAAGGTGATGGACTAGAAAGCTCTGTGCCTTTGTTCCCTCCATGGAAACAGAAAACAACAAAACTGGCTAAGATAACTTATTAGGAATTCTGGAAATCAGTCAAAGATCTACCACAACCAAATGAATGCCTAATCAAGAAAGAGCCATAATGAAAATGGAAGGATGTTCATGGCATTTTACTCACCCTTGTTCTACCAGATTGGCATGGAGTGGTTTACAACCTTTGTTGAAAAATTGGTATTTAAAAAAACAGCAACCTCGGAGGCTGGTGCTGTGTTGTAGTAGCTGTTTCTGCCTGCAGGGCTGGCATCCCATATGGATACCAGTTTGTGTCCCGGATGCTCCTCTTCTGATCCAGCTCTCTGCTATGGCCTGGGAAAGCAGAAGATGGTGCAAATGCTTAGGCCCCTGTACCGCATGGGGGACCTAGAAGAAGCTCCTGGCTCTTGGCTTCAGATCGGCCCAACTCTGACCATTGCAGCCATTTGGGGAGTAAACCAGTGGATGGAAAACTCTCTGCCTCTCTGTAATTCTGCCTTTCAAATAAATAAATAATTTTGTTAAAGTTGTAAAACTGAAAAATACAATAATTGAATTGAAAATTTCACTAGAGAAGCACAAAAGCAAACTCAAACAGGCAGAACAAGACTCAGCAAACTTGAGAAGAGGTCCTTGAAATGATCCTCTGAAGGGCAAAAGAAACAAGGGTGAAGACAAGTGAATAGAACCTAAAGGACTTATGGAATCCATTAAGTGGATCAGTATACACATTATGGGAATTCCAGAAGGAGAAGAGAAAGAGAAATAAAAAGAAAGAGAAAAAAGAGTTTATTTAAAGAAATGAAGGCTGAAAAGTTACCAGATATAAGAAAAGATGTGAATATAATAATTCAAGAAGCTTAATGAACTCCAAGGAGTACAAATTATGTAGACTCTCAGTGAGACACTTACAATCAAAATATAGAAAGATACAAGAGGAAATCTTCAACGCAGCAAGAAAGAAGCAACTCAAGACATACAAGAGCTCCTCGATTGTATGACCAGCAGATTTCTCAGCAGAAGCTTTGCAGGCCAGAAATAAATGAGATGACATAAGTACAGAAAGGAACTCTCAACCAGGATTTCTATATCCAGCAAAACTACTCCTCAGAAACAACGGGGTGGCCTGCATTGTGGTGCAGGGCGTTAGGTTGCCACTTGCAATCCAGGCATCACATACTGGAGTGTCAGTTTTAGTCCCAGCTGCTCTGCTTGTGATCCAGTTTCCTGCTAATCCAATAGGAAGGCAGTGGATGATGGATACTTGGGCCTATGGGAGACCAGGGTGGAGTTCCTGGCTTCAGTCTGGCTTCAGCCCTGGATGTGCATGGTGAGGGCATTTGGGGGTGGGGGTGGGGGTGAACTAGCAGATGAAAGATCTCTTAATCTCTCTCTCTCTCGCTCTGTCTCGCTCGCTCTCTCTGTCACTCTGCCTTTCAAACATACGTACGTATGTATGTATGTATATTTTTAAGTGAGAAATTAAGACAATTCCAGATGAATGAAAGCTATGGAAATTCATTATAACCAAGACTGCCCTACAAGAAGTATGAAATGGAGTCCTGAAAGTTGAAATAACGTTAGAAAGCAACTCAAAATCTACATTCTTTCCTATAAAGGTGAAAAATATTTTTCTTAAAAAGGAGAAAATACACAAATATGAAAACCAGTATTACTGTAATTTTGTTTTGTAACTTGACTAAGAGGTTGGTGAACACATCAATGTGCAGAAGCATAGCACATCCGGGGCCGGCGCCGCGGCTCACTAGGCTAATCCTCCGCCTAGTGGCGCCGGCACACCGGGTTCTAGTCCCTGTCGGGGCGCCGGATTCTGTCCCGGTTGCCCCTCTTCCAGGCCAGCTCTCTGCTGTGGCCAGGGAGTGCAGTGAAGGATGGCCCAGGTGCTTGGGCCCTGCACCCCATGGGAGAACAGGAAAAGCATCTGGCTCCTGGCTCCTGCCATCAGATCAGCGCGGGGCGCCGGCCGCAGCGCGCCGGCCGCGGCTGCCATTGGAGGGTGAACCAACGGCAAAGGGAAGACCTTTCTCTCTGTCTCTCTCTCTCACTGTCCACTCTGCCTGTCAAAAAAAAAAAAAAAAAAAAGAAGCATAGCACATCCAGGAAGGGCATGGAAGCCACTGCTACCCTCCCATACGTTGCTCTATGCATCTCTTCCATTCGGCTGATCCTGAGTTGTATTTTTTACAACAAAATTATAATCAAAAGTAGAGTGCTTTCCCAAGTCCTGTGAGCTGTTCCAGAAAATTACCAAACTTACGGCTGGGTCATGGGAACTCGGACTTTTTAGTTAGCTGGGAGGTAGCTGAGGACCACACTTGTGGTTGGTGTCTAAAGTGGGAGCAGTTTTGAAAGGTTGAATCCTTAACCTTTGGAGTCTACCTTTGAGTCTTAGTTCTGCTATATTTTCTAGGTGACCTTGACAAGTAGTCTAACCTCTTTCAACTTCAGTTTTCCCATCTGTGTAATGGGATTGCATATTAGCGTCTCTGAGTTGTTCTGAGGCATATATGAGATGATGTAATAAAGCACAAAGCACAGTGTCTGTCACATTAAAAACACTCAATAAATATTAGCTTAAAGTTTAATACTAGTATTATTAATAAAGCAAGTTTGTGCCAGGCCACTCTGGTGATACAATCAAGTAGGTATGTTTTAGGTACATATTTGTGTCTGGTTCTCCAGTCATAATCTAGGAAACATATTTCCTTTTTTAAAATATGGACACATCTGAAGAATAAATGAGAACTAGAATTCAAAATACAGAAGAGCCAGTCCTGTAGCGTAGCAGGTAGAGCCTCTGCAGTGCTGCCATCTCATATGGGCATGGGTTCGTGTTCCAGCTGCTCCACTTCTGATCCAGCTCTCTATTATGGCTTGGGGAAGCAGTGGAAGATGGCCCAAGTCCTTGGGCCCCTGCACCCGCATGGGAGACCTGGAAGAAGCTCCTGGCTCCTGGCTTCAGACTGACGCAGCTCCGGCCATTGCAGCCATTTGGCAAGTGAACCAATGGATGGAAGGTCATTCTCTCTCTCTCTCTCCCTCTTTATAACTCTTTCAAATAAATAACTTAATCTTAAAAAAAAAAAAAAAACAAGTGAGAAGCATACAACAGAGGGTTTATGCCCTTGCACAATTACTTTTCTCCTAAGTCTGTAGGGCCCAAAACTGTTTTGTAAGCTTCCCTAGATGAAAGATTCTATTTTTTTTTTTTTTAAGAAAGTATCTGGGGAAACTTGACGAGTGAATCATTTGGAAATATTGACTTGAGCTGTTGCTTAATATTTTGTCTGTGTTTTAGGGCACTCAGTAGCTGAAGTCCCTGAATTTGCTGCTAAGGATCCTCTATTAAGTCCCTGGGACTGCTTCTGAAAACATTGCCAAACATCCTCCATGGTGGAAGTAAGAGAGTCCTCAGATCCCTGCATGACCAGGAAGCAAGAAATTGATGAATGTGGAACAACAAACACACTGCGAATGAAAGAGGTTTTATTTGTTCATGAAGATTATACAACTGCCCTTTCTCCTTTGCTCTACTGCCCCCTCCTCTCCTTGTTCTCCTCACACCACCTGGATTTAGTTGACTTGGCTCCTAAGGACACAATGTGCCTGCATTTGCTCCGAAATGTTATCACAGCAATACTGAACTGTAAATACCACTTTTGTGAAGTGTTGTTATTCAGTTTCAATCTCCTGAAATTGCATAAACATTGACCATGCCAGTTGCCCATACAAACCTTAGTTTGGTATCACCAGTTTATCTTTAACCCACTTTGCACGTCATGTTGAAAGTTTACTGAAATGTGCGTCCTAGCTGTTAGCTTTCCTCAACTAATATTTGCTTTTTAGAGTGGCAATGGTGTGCTTTGCAGAGCACATGGGATCTCAATGAAATCCCCCTAAACTTGCTCTAAAATCTTGACCCTGACCTTTTTTTTTTCTTTGAGGCTTTCGGTTAGGATGGGAGCAGAGCAGACTAATATATGGGAGAGGGAGAGGGATAGAGGAACAGAGAGTGACTGCAGGCAGATACCCCCTAACATCTCCAGAAATGGCTCAGTAGCCATCCCTGAAATCAGGTCATAAGCACTTTAAGATTTATGTTATTTCCCTTTCAAATTTTTCTCTCTCTCTTTTTTTTAAAAATTTATTTATTTATTTGAAAGGCAGAGTTACACAAAGAGAGAAGAGGCAGAGAGTGAGAGAGGTCCTCCATCCGATGGCTGCAACGGCCGGAGCTGCACCGATCCGAAGCCAGGAGCCAGGAGCTTCTTCCAGGTCTCCCACATGGGCGAAGGGGCCCAAGCACTTGGGCCATCTTCTACTGTTTTCCCAGGCCATAGCAGAGAGCTGAATTGGAAGAGGAGCAGCCAGGACTAGAACCAGCGCCCATGTGGAATGCCGGTGCTTCAGGCCAGGGCTTTAACCCGCTGAGCCACAGCGCCACGCCCCCCCCCCTTTTCAAATTTTTCTTGTATTATGCAGGAAATCATTACTCTTTTGTTTTAACTTGTGGTAAAATATACATAAACTTTATAATTTTACCATTTTAAGGTGTACAGTTCACATTAAGAACACTTGCATTATTGTGTAATCATCACAGCCATCCATATTTAGAACATTTTCATTGTCTTAAACCAAAACTGTAATTCCCCATTTGTCCTCCCCCTCAGTCACCTCTATTTTCTTATTTATTTATTTGTTTCAAAGGCAGAGTCTCACACACACACACACACACACACACACAGATCTTCCATCCCTTGGTTCACTCTCTAAATAGCTGCAATGGCTGGAGCTGGGCCAGTCCGAAGCTAGGAGCCAGGAGCTTCTTCCAGGTTTCCCATGAGGGTGCTGGGGCCCAAGCACTTGGACCATCTTACACTGCTTTCTCAGGCGCATTGGCAGTGAAATGCATTGGAAGCGGAGCAGCTGGGACTGGAACTGTTACTGGAGAATGGCAGAGTTCTTGTCTTCGCGCAAGAAAGAATTCAGGCGTGAGACAGAGAGTAGTGGGAGGTAAAATAGCAAGGTTTATTAGGGAAGGGACATCCATAAAAATGGATGGGACCTCTGCAGACAGGACCTGAGAGAGTGCCCAGTCGCTCGGACTGGCGGGGGAGGGGGGAACTGAGGTTACATGGTTGAGTAGAGAGAGTACACCTGACCAGGTCAGGCGGGCGGCTCAGCAGAGAGGCAGAGGGCTAAGCGTGCAGTCTGGTTGAGGCTGGGGGTTTTTAAGGAGATGGGCCTTGCTTCCTCACCTCTGCTCCTCTTGGAACAAAGGGCTTTTTGGATGTTGTTAGGAAACTGGCGCAGTTGGCCACATGGCCCAGCTACCTGAACCAGGCTCCACCCCCATCCTAATGGGATTGGCTGCTCCTGCTTCCCTGCCCGCCCTCAGGCAAAGTTTTAAAAGGGCCTGTTCCTGAACACATGCTCTCTTGCCCCTTCTCTCCTGCTCTCTCAGTTCCTCTCTCTAGCCTCCTCCTCTGGTCTCTTGGCTCCGCTCTCCTCTCTCCTCTTCTCTGCTCTATCTTCTCTCCTTGCTAGCTCTTCTCCTCTCTGTCTCTCTCTCTTACAGTCTCCCTCCCTTTTTTCCTTCGCCTCCCCTTCACTCCGGTCTGTAGGTTGTTCCCCAATAAACCCGTTCCCTTACTAAGGTGTCTGGTGTGCTTTGCGACGGCTAACATTAAGATATAACAGATGTAAATAGAAAAACTTCTGAGTTTTCTCCCTGAAGTTATCAGACAGGGGGAAGTCTGGCTGGTGCCTGGCCTGTTAGAGGAAAGGTGATCAAGACCCCCTGGAGAATCGGGATCCGGAGCAGGGTGTTTGAAATGCAGATACTGGGCTGCATCTGGGAGCTTGTGGAAGATTGCCAGGCAGAAGGGGCGGGGACCCCCACCTCGCAGGTTATCCGGTAGAAGGGGCAGGGCAGGATGCGAACATTGGGCTGCCCCTGAAACAGATGCCTTTGAGATGCAGATGCATATGCTGGACATAGATGTCTTTTCTTTAGGCCTTTATGTCACACACACATAAGCTCATATCTGACTTCCTACCTAACAGAACCAGCACCTATATGGAATGCCAGCACCACAGGCAGCAGCTTTACCTGGCCGGCCCCCATTTACCTCTAGTCTAATTTGTGTCTATGAATTTGACTACTGTAGAATCAGAATCAAAATGGAGTGAGCGTGGCTAAAAGCTAATTGCAGATCTCTTGCTTCTGTACATATTAGCTTTGCTTGCTCATGGCTAAGCGTGTATCTTGTGAAACTACGTGGGCCCAAATTCCCAGGAACTAGGTTGACAGAAATGTTTCCTTCACTGTTATCTTACAACCGTATTTCTTTTCATTGCTCATTGCATACCAGGGGCCAGTTCGAAATTGTGAGCCCTAGTGAACAGATTACTATAAAAAGCTGTGTAACCCGCTGTTGGGGGATGCACTCTGGTAGGGAGTATCGGTCCCGATCAGTTGCCTTGCCTCTCATTTGTCTCCCATTTTCAGTAAAATTCATGTGTGACTGTCACTGGTTTTTGTAATACTCTATTTTAGCTGATGAGCAGATGCAACACTATTCTACATTCCTCATGTAAGTGGAATCATACAAAATGTGTCCTTTTTGTGTCTAACTTACTTTCCTTAACATAGCACCTTTAAATTACATCCATGTTGTAGTTTATGTCAGAATTCCCCTCCTTTTTAAGGCTACTATGCAGGTACTACATTTCATTCATCCATTCAGCTGTCAACAGACACTTGGATCCTTTCCACCTTTTGACTGTTGTGAATAATGCTGTTATGAATGTTGGTGTACAAATAGGTGGAGCCTTCAACAAGTTTATGGAAAATCTGTAAAATCTTTTCATTCCATTTGCCGATGAGCTTTTTAAAGTATCCTTATATCTGAGTCCTGACTTTCACTTCTCTTGAGTATATATCCAGAAATGAAACTGCTGTAACATATGGTAATTCCATGTTTATTTTTTAAATTTATATTTTAAATTTATCATTATTTTAAAATTTTATTAGTTTTTGGAACTTTGAAAATACATTAAGGAAAAAGAAAAATTAGTTACAAGTAATCCCATCACTTAAAAATAACCACCATTGGGCCGGTGCTTGTGGCTTAGTGGGTAAAGCTGCTGCCTGTTCTTTGCCTCGTGTAAAAGAATTATCACGTGGACACAGCATTGAAAGTAAAATAGGGTTTATTCAGGTTGGAAACCTCCTGCCAAAGCGGCAAAGGGGGGGGGGGGGTCCAAGAGAGGGAGCCCAAGGGCTGGTGATAATGAAGTTTTTAAGTACAATCTTGGGTAACAAACTGTCAATCAAGGAGGTAGGAACAAACTCAACAATAGATCTGATTTACAAGTCTCCATCCTTTTTGCCTTGTTTAAGATAAAAATCATCCCTGAAGGGCAGAGGAGGAATCACTACTTCTTGGCTATTTTCATGGTAAATTTGTAAATTTGGAGATTCCTAAGGGAGCTGGACACATTGATCTGCTAAAGATAACGGAGAGATTTGTAAGGAAGCAGGATAATTTGATCTGCCAAAGATAAACTTCTTTTGGGGGGAGCAGGCACCTCGCAATTCAAAATTTCTACCTAGGGACCACTCTGGCTGCCTATTACCCATTTAACTACCACCAGCATCCCACGTGGGCGCCAGTTGGAGACCTGGCTGCTCCACTTCCGATTCAGCTCTCTGCTGTGGCTTGGGGAAGCAATAGAAGATGGCCCAAGTCCTTGGGCCCCTATACCCATGAAGGAGACCCAGAAGAATCTCTTGGCTCCTGGCTCCTGGCTTCAGATCAGCGCAGCTCTGGCTGTTGCAGCCATTTGGGGAGTGAACCAGCAGATGGAAGACCTTTCCCTCTGTCTCTACTTTTCTTAACTCTGCCTTTCAAATAAATAAATAAATATTAAAAAAAATTAGCAAGACAGTATTTACCCTTTCATACTCCCCTCCCCCCTCTTTTTAACAATTTATTTATTTGAAAGTCAAAGTTACAGAGAGGGAGGGAGAGCACAGATGGCTACAATGGCCAGGGCTGGACCAGGCCCAAGCCAGGAGCCTGGAGTTTTTTCTTGGTCTCCCATGTGGTTGGCAGGGGTCCAAGCACTTGGACCATTTTCCACTGCCTTTCCCAGGCCATTAGCAGGGAGTTGGATCAGAAATAGAGCAGCTAGGACATGAACCGGCGCCAATGTGGGATGCCTGTCTTGCAGGTGGTGGCTCACCCTCCCTCTCCCAGTATAGTTTTCAATCTATGCAAATATCCATAAGAAAAATAAAATTTAATCTCTGGGGCCAGCACTGTAGCATAGCAGGTAAAGCCGCTGTCTGCAGTGCCAGCATTCCGTATGAGTGCAGATTCAAGACCCAGCTGCTCCACTTCCGATCCAGCTCTCTGCTATGGCCTGAGAAAGCAGTAGAAGATGGGCCAAGTGCTTGGGTGTCTCTGCCCACATAGGAGACCCAGAAGATGCTCCTGGCTCCTGATCAGCCCTGCTCCAGCCATTGCAGCCATTTGGGAAATGAACCAATGAGGAAAAATCTCTCTCTCTCTGCCTCTGCCTCTCTGTAACTCTGCTTTCCAAACAAATAAATCAATCTTTAAAAAGAAATATTATCTCTAGGGCCATAGTGATTAAGATGTTTGGCATAATGGTTAAGATGCCTGCCTCCCATAGCTGAGTACATAGGTTTGATACCCACCTTCAGCTCCCTGCCAATGCAGACCTTGGGAGGCAGTGGTGATGGTTCAAGTAATTGGGGTCTTTCCACCCATGTGGAAGACTTGGTTGAGCTCCTGGCTACCAGCTTTGGCTTCAGCCCAGTCTTGGCGGCTGTGGATATTTAGTATTTAGGGAATGAAACAGAAGATTGGAGCTGTTACTCTCTCTGTCCCTCAAATAAATGAGAAACTTAATGAATCATTTCTAATCATCTCAGCAACCATCTAAGCAGGCACTGTTGTTCCGCTCACTGCCAGGTGAGGGAATGGAGACTCGCTGAGCCAAGTGTGCACTCTGGTGAATAGGGGAGCCGCCAGGGTTGGAAGGGGAGGTTTAGTGTCCTTAAGCTTCTTAGAAGGGCACATGGTCTGGATTCAGGTAGAAATGCAGGTAGAAGAGGAAGCTAAGGCTGGAGGAGGGGATAGCCCTGGTTCAAGAATGCCAAATGAGATTAATGACATATTTGCTGCTAGAATTCAGACCTCCCTGATTTGACCTTTTCCTACCATGACACGCCCAGCCTGGCCCTGCCCTTATGCTTCTCAAACTTCATTATGAGAAAATTCCTGGGGCAATCTACTCTTGGAATTTCATAACCAGCAAGTTCAGGCCAAGGCTTTGGAAATCTGCATTTCAAGCAAACACTCAGGTGATCCTTGGATAACACTTTAGAATCACTGTCTGGGATCCTTGGACAGTCACCTTAGGATCACATGCTCACGAGAGCATGAGTCAAGGCATTTGATTACTGAGAACACTAACGTCTCCCAGGCATCCTGAATGTCCCTGAGAGCTAGAGACTATGAGTTAGCTCTGAAAGAGTCACTCAAGCACTCAGCCCAACCATGGTTTAGCATCCTAGGAGGTTATTCATCCCTCCCTTGCAGCCCTTTCATGTCCATAGGCTTCTCTTGGAAGACTCACTTTCTGTTCTGGTCTGTGGTTATCTACGAACGGACCTCAAGGAGTCCAAAGACAAGCTGAACTCAATTCCTAGACACTGCTCTTACCACCTACCACCCATCCCGTGCTGGACTGCATGGACCTTGCAGAATCTACTTTCTCACTCAAGCAACAAGAATGTACTGAAAACCTCCGTGCTAGGTGATGTGCCAGGTGCTGGTGATGCAGACAAGCCTGTCCACTTCCCACCACCCAGCCCTCATCCAGCCAGCACTGGACCTTGTTGGTTCTACAATTCATTCTCTAGCACCCTTCGATGCCCCTGATCTACTCCATCCTCCAAGAAACAGAATTTAAATATAGATCTGATTATGTTGTCTCCCCTACTCTCAGCGTTCCAGAAGTTCTCAACAGTTCTTGGATGAGGACAAAAATTCTTTCGTCAATGATTTTAAAATTTAAATTGAAGAGCTTTCCTCCTCCTCATTATTATTATTTTTCTAGTAGCTTCACGGTTTCAAGTCTCACATTTAGGGAAGTCCAAAATGCTTCCCTGGCCTGCCTGTCCTGATGCCACTCATGTCTTGTATTCCAGCCTTGTCCTCCCTCACTGTTTGTCCTGCAGTCACTGTGGAGTCCCTCAGATCGCTAGGCCTTTAGTGGTTCCTGGCCTAGGAAGTTGTCCTCACTGCTGACCCCGAGATGGGGTGTGATATTAGGAGTGAACCCCTGAAAGAGGAAGTGGGAGGAAGCAGCATGGGCAGAGAAAGGAAAACCGTGACACAGGCCTGACAAAGCCTCAGCCAACCTGCTGGGGAGGCCCTGGGGCAGTGGAGGTGACAGGATTTGTGTGTCTTGCCTTGTGTGCTTCAGCAGGGAGGTGTGACTGCCATCTCTGTGTCTACCACACCACCAGTACTGCTATGCCTCATCAACCTCAGGGCGGCTCATGGCTCACTTTATCTGGGAAACCTTCACTCAGACCTCTGAGCTCTCATAAAATGCCGCCCTGTTCCTCCCCAGCACTCATCAGTTTGTAATCATGTTTGAGTATGTGATTATTGGGTGGATGTCTGCCTTTGCTAAGAAACTCTGTTCTGTGCAGACAGGGACGGTCTGACTCATTATAGTCCCAGAACTTAGCCAGTACCTGGCATATAGTCTGTGCCCAATAAAAACTTACCGAAGTTGTTGAAGATGAAGATCGCTACCATGTCTTGCACACCTATGATTCTCCCAAGTTTGTGGGTAGAAAGGAGCTTGGTGTGTATTTGAAGGAAAGACATTCATGATTATTTCAATTAGGTTTTTAGCTTTAATATTAAGGAGGGTGCTTGTCCCTGACCGTCATCTAGGCAGCAAAATAAAAGCAGAGTTCAGGGGCCAGCGCTGTGATACAGCAGGTTAAGCCACTGTCTGCAGTTCGGGCATCCCATATGGGTGCCAGTTCAAGTCCTGGCTGTTCCACTTCTAATCCAGCTCACTGCTATTGGGCTCGGGAAAGCAGCAGAAGATGACCCAAATCCCTGGGCCCCTACCACCCACATGAGAGACCCAGAAGAAGCTCCTGGCTCCTGGTTTCATTGTAGCCATTTGGGGAGTGAATCAGTGAATAGAAGATTCTCTCTCTCTCTCTCTGTCTTTCTTTGTAACTCTTTCAAATAAATTTTTTTTTAAAAAAAGCAAAGTTGAACCTATTGCTGCAATCATAATAGCTACCATCCAAAGAGTTTCTAAAGGCTCAGTGCATTGCAATGAGCAGTTCAAATTTCTCAGTCCAGGGAGCTACACATGCCCAGTCTTTATGCGTGCGTGGGGAGGGGGGGCGAGTGAGGTGCTGTAGACCTGGGTTAAGAATCACAATTCCTGCTCTCTGTTTTACTGAACCACTTGAATGTGCCATCTCTGTGCATCTCTGAGCATCATCTGTAAAGTGGGCATAACATTGTCTGCTCTTTTGGGTGTAGAAGTGCCTTGCTGATTGCCAAGTATGGTTTGCAGGAACACAATGGGATTTCTCAGAGACCGATTGGCAGTGCACATATCAGGAGTACGAAGTCCTTGTTTTTGACAAGGATGACGCAGTAATCCACCTAAAGGGGCTGTGTCCTGGGTGTTGCTTTTCCCAGTGATGCAACTGGATTTGTGCTCACCTTTCTGAGTTCTCCCTCCCAGCTCCTGTGTCCCTACTAATCAGGGGTAGACGAAGAGAGAGGAAACGGTGCACCGACCTATGGTGGACAGCGAGGGACTGCGTTTGCATCATAGGCAGGTCAAGGTTAAGCATGTTTTGGAGGTGGCGGGGTGTGTTTTTCTCCCCAGCTGGGCAGAGTACATGACAACATGACATTGAAGGCAGTGGAGTCCTCCGAGGAGCCAGTTAAGCTCACTGTGGGGCAGTCTTTTACCTGGTAACTGAATACCTGCCATTTAGACAGAGGCTGGGACAAGCTAGTGTAGACACAGGTGCTGAGGGTGGAACCAATAGATTACCTTTCCAGAGCCCTGGGTAGGCCTGTTTGCTAACACAGAAATACTCAGATATCTCTGATTTCTATTGTTTCCCCTGCCCTGTCCCCTTTCCCCTGTTTGCTGGTAACCTAGTTCATCAAAGTGAATGGCATTCTCTTGACAAGGGTGACCAAGCGTGAATCACAGCATTAGCTTCCAAGCTTTGGCTTGTACACAATCCCCTCCTTGAACTTTCTGCTTACCTCCGTGAGGCAGGTGTTGTCATCTCCATTTTACATGAGGAAACTAGGCTTGCGCAGGCTTCGGATAAACAGCAAGCGGCTGGATGCAGCTATGGTAAAGCCTGGGTTTCCTGCCGTCTTTTTCTCATATTAAGCACCTCCTGCCCCTGACTTGAACAAATCTAACACGTATATGTGTTTTTGTTTTTGTTGTGGTGTGCAAGCTGTGGACTTTCTTTCTACTCGAAAACATCTAGACTTACTGAATTTCCAAGACAGGAAGGGATCCGAGAGACCTTTTAATCCAATTTACTTTGCGGATGGAGAATCTGAGGCCAAGAGGAGTGACCACTCCCGATCCTCTCTGCAGATTGTGGTGTCCCAAGTAGCTGAAGCCTCTCCTATTCCTACCTATCCTACACCACACCTAGCCTTGCTCTGCACCGGCTCTGGGTGAGCCAGGAAGGGTTTTGTCTGGAGATACTTTTGCCAAAGGTAATAGTTACTCTATGGTGAGCCCTCATTGCTCAACAAATATTTACTGACTGCCTACAAGGGAACTAGTAGAGGTGCTGCGGATTCCACGAACAAGAAAAACACTGTCCTTTGCCCTTCTGGGGGTTTACATGGTTCATGGGGGCTGGGGGGTGGTGGTGGTGGTGGGGGGGTGATGAGTGAAAAGTACCTCACCAGGACGTCAGATGCTAGAAAAGAAATAAAGTGGAAGTAATGGAGGTGAGGTAGGGCTTCAAATGGGATGGTCAGGAAAAGCCTGCCCAGCTGGTGCATGGTCCCGTAATTCTTGCAACGATCCTTAGAGACTGTGGGCAGATCCCCACTTTGCTATCAAGGCAATTGACGTTCATAAGGGGTCTGAGCGGCACAGTCTAAGGCTAGGCGCCTAACCTCCACTGCCTACCAACCTCGGTGAGCGGCGGTGGCAGCGTGGGGCCCTGGATGATGAAACTCGGGGGGAAGACTGCACCATCCTGCAGCCCGTCCTTGTAGATGTTGGGGGCTGGGAGTGGAGGGAGGCGGGATGCGCCTCCACGGAGAAGCTGCAAGTAGCTCTACACTCTCAAAAGCGGCACAGACCACTACACTAGTCCGGCCCCAGCCAGGACCTCTATCCCCCCACCCCCATCCCCGCCCCCCACCTCCGGCGAGGACAAAGAACCCGCCCAGCCCGGGGCAGAGCCAAACGGCTGCTCCCGCCTCCTGCCCGGCCCCCGTCCGGGCCTGCGCGGGGCACTGTGGGACGTGTAGTTCGACTAGCTCCCTACAGCGACTCTGGCCATAACTAGGAGAACTACAAGGCCCAGGAGCCAGCGCGCAGGTTCGAGGCGGACTCGGCGCCGGTGGGTGTGCGAGCGCAGGGGGCCGGGCGGTGCGGGAGCCGAGCGCAGGGATGCGGCTGAGGGAGCCCCGGCCGGGGAGCAGCTTCAGGCGCGCGCTCTAGCCCCTCGCTGTGAGGGGCGGTCTGGCGGCGACAGGCACGTTGCATGCCCCCCTTGGGCGCAGCCTTTGCAAATCTGACGGTGCATTTGGCTTTGGCGCTGCCGTGGCGCGGCGGAGGGTCCTGGTCGCCGGGAGATGGGCACGCAACCCCAGAGCTGGGCTGGCACCGCTCGCTGAAGAGAGCCCTTGGCTGGGCTGGGGGTGGGGTGAGGGTGCCTGCCTTGGGCTGTAGGCGACGCGTTCTCGTTCTCTTTTTGTGTCAGGATTTCCCTCGGCAGGCGCGCGATGCAGCGGGCGGCGGCGCTGGTCCGGCGGGGCTGCTGCCCCCGGACCCCGGGCCCCTGGGGCCGTAGACAGAGCAGCGCGGCCGCCGAGGCCTCGGCCGTGCTCAAGGTGCGGCCCGAGCGCAGCCGGCGCGAGCGCATCCTCACGCTGGAGTCCATGAACCCGCAGGTGAAAGCGGTGGAGTACGCGGTGCGGGGACCCATCGTGCTCAAGGCTGGCGAGATCGAGCTGGAGCTGCAGCGGGTGAGCGTGGGCGCCGGGGGCCCATGGGGGGCGGAGGGCCCGGGAAGCCCGGCGGCGACCCCTGCCGCCCACCCCGGGGCCGACTCCCCCATCCCCTCACCCTCGAGCGCCGGGCACCTGGCACACAGTAAGGCCTTCAGACACGGTTCACTTGTTGAGCTGAATTCAATAATTGAGCGGCCCGTGCTGCCAGGAGCTGCACACGTTCGTTACGTGTCCTAAGCAGCGTGGAACCCAGATCCGTTGGAGGGAGGGAAGCAGCCCAGGAATAAAGAGACTTTCAGATAGTGAATACGGGCTTTGAAGAAGGCAAACCGGAGGCGGGCTGGAAGGAGGCTGCTGGGCGCAGCGGTGGGAGGGAAGCCGGCGCTCAGGAGAGTTTGTTCCAGACGTCGTTTCTCTCCGTCTTGAGGCCTTTTGGGTCTTTGCCAGTTATGATTCCCTGACAAGAGCAGGGGCGTGGAGGAGGGCCGGGCGGAAAATCTTGTTTTAGGCCCCCCGGGGAACCTTGGCTGGCAGCAGGCTCTCTGCCCTGGGACGGTCGCTGCTGGTGGGGAGGCAGAGGACTGGGCCCTTTGGGGACTTGATAAGGTGACCCTGGGACTGTCTTCATCTTGGGGACTGGCAGGATCTTGGCTTGAGCTCACAGCTGCCTGTAGAGTGACCACATGACCAGGAGTGCCGGGTGGGTGTAAAAGGTGGCCCTGTAGGATACCCGATTCTCACCTGGGTGGAATTCTGGAGGCAGCGTCAAAGAAGGTTGTCTGAAAAAGGAAACACTTCTAAGAACTGTAAAAAGCCGCTGGTTGCATCGCCCAGCTGCTTGCTCAACATAGTTCTGAGCCAGAATGTGTGGCATGGGGGCAGGACTCCGGGAGCTTTTTTCTCAGAGGCACCACGTCCCAGTGCCCAGGGGTGAAGTGGTCACTTGGTGTCCCTTGAGTACTTGGGAGGTAGCCTCAAGGGGACTATGACACTTGGCCCCCATTCCTCTGGGGACTTTGGGAGTTGGATGAACTCAGGGCTTGCTAGGACCTCATGGGGACACCCAGTTCTGCTGACTCAAAACAGTGAGCTGGCCGAGTCAGAGTCCAGTGTCTCCTGCCGACTTCTTGCAGGGCTAAGTTTAAAGGCTGGGCCAGAGAAGGCCCATTTCTGTGTTTCCCACGGAGGTGGGCCCTGGGCTGGCACGTGGGTTTCTCCCGCTGTGCTCCTTATTGATATTTGGCAGGCAGCAGCTGGCCCTCCTGGAGGCAGCAGTTTCTCTGCTAAAACAAAGCTGGGATTAAAGTATTCCAGTTTATCACATTACAGCTGATTCCAGAGTTGGGAGGGGTTCCAGGAATGATCTCCACCTTTTGCTAAATAGCAGCTTCTCTGTTGGCGCTTCCCTGTTGGAGAGAAAGCTGATTGCCATATTGTTTGCTGGGCTCCAGCCTCCCTCCCCCAGTTCATTAAGGATTGGTGGGAGCATTCCAAATGGAAGCAGTGCTGTGAGCAAAGGCAGGTGCTTCGAAAGTTCTGGGTGTTTGGGGAAGGGAGCTAGTGTTAGTAGCCTACCATCCAGCAGAGGGATGTGGGAGAAAAATGAGACAGAAAGGTGGACTGGAGTTTATGTGCTGGGCTCAGGACTTTATGGTGTGTTTTGGAGGGAAGTGGGGAGCCAGGAAGGGTTTCCAGCAGGGGTGTGGCTCGATTGCAGGTGGTCATGTTTCTTGGTCAGTGGGCCAGAGCATTCTCTGATTGCTGGTACAGCTGCTCCTCCCCCCACACCCGTGGAGAAGTTCTGTCTGTGCACCAACATTCTTAGGTGCTTTCCTTCAAGTTCGTTCTCTTCTCACTTAACTGAGTCTCAGTTATGCGGCTGTAGGTGCTGGAGACAGAGCCCCAGCCGAGCCAGCATTGCCTCATTCAAACATTTCTTTCTTGGGAGACAGCTGCTCTTCACGGGGCCAGCTTGAACAACGTCCCCTGAGGCAGCTGTGTTTCCCCCAACTGTTCTTTGTATTTATTTATTTATTAGCTTGCCTTGGCTTTGTACAGCCTTGGTTTTTCTACTTCTGTCTTGAACCACAGTGATTAACATGGGACTGGTGTTGTAAGAGGTCTGATTTGGTTACAGATGGAATGGCAGGGATTTGTAGAGAGTCGGTGACTTGGGGTGAATCCTACATCCTCTCCTGGCCTCTCTGTTTCCCTCATTTATAAAAGGAGAGAAGTGGCCTGGCTGGCCCAGGTTTCCCTCTTGGGCCTCCTTGTCCTGGGGGACCCAAGGATGGCCTCTGGTAGTAGCAGGGCCTTTAAGCTGCCTTATAGAATCATTTTCACCAGGTGCTCTGCAAACTGCAGGCTATTCGACTGGACACTTGGCTCCAGTGGTTGACTGTGGGCTTGCTGGCTGGACTGAGTCTTTGTCTTTCTTGCTTCTCTGACAGTACAGCCCAAGCTTGAAGGTTTGGGGTGGGGGGGGGTGGCTAAGGGGTATAAAAGGGGCCATTCTCCTCCAGGCCCTGCTGTGTACTCTCAGGGAGGCCCTGTTTCTCCTGAACAGCAACTCCAAGGGGGAGAACCTCTATTTGCTTTTCAGGTCCTTGTGTTAACTGGGAGCCGCACTTAAAAGCAAGCCGTAACTAAAAAGAGTACTGAAAAGATCTGACAGTTCTTCTTCAACCTTCTTCTTTAACCTTGCTTTATTGGGACATAGGGGTTAGGAGTTGGAACAGGTGGAGACAGGAATGGCTTCACTTCTGCTTATAAAAGTGCACACATTCGGGGCCTGCGTTATGCCGTGACAGGTTAAGCCACCCCCTGCAATGCCTGCATCTCATGTGGTGTTGGTCCCTGTCCCAGCTGGTCCATTTCCACTCTGGCTCCCTGCTAATGGCCTGGGAAAAGCATGGAGTATTTGAGCCCCTGCCATTTATGTGGGAGACCCAGATGAAGCTCCTGGCTTCAGCCTGGCCATTGCAGCCATTTGGGGAATGAACCAGCAGGTGGAAGGTCAGTCTCTGTCTCTCTCTCTCTCTCTCTCTCCCCTCCTCCTCCTCTCTGTAACTCTACTTTTCAAATAAAAAAATAAATCTTAAAAAAGTGCACACAGTTAAGGCAAAACATTCAGGAAGTGGAGAGTGGTCATGTCTGGGTGTGATATCGAAGCACAGGCAAAAATGGAGGGTACTGTAGTACATGACTGGAGTTAGCTAAGAATGAAGATTGGAGGCCCTGGACGTGCCATGCCAAGCACAGGTGTTGAAACCCCACTCATTTTCCATAGATTTGGGTGCTACTTTTTTTTTTTTTTTTTTTTTCAAGTGACAAAGAACTCTCATCTACTGGTTCTCTCCCCAAGGTGCCAGTTTATAGACTGGGAGGTAGGCTGTCAGTCTCAGGGCAGCAGGTTCAAAGCAGGGGTATAGAATTGTAGAGCTATTCAGGACTGGGGTCAAAGGTGGGAGCTGGGAACTCAATCCAGGTCTTTCACAGAGGGAGCAGGAATCTTATTTGAGCCATTACCTCTGCCTCCCAGGGTCCACATGAACAGGAAGCTGGAGTCAGGAGCCAGAACCAGGAATCACACCCAGGCATGCTGATGTGGGCATCTTAATTCCTAGGCTAAGCACCCACTTGTGCACGCTACTTTAAAATGATTTGTGTAGGCTTCCAATGGGATAGACCCTTCACCTGCCCAGCCTGTCCGAGTCACCGTGGATCTGCGCCCTCTGCCTTTGTGTGCTCTGGGCCTCAGGCTTGTTGCCCTTGGTTTACTCATCTTCAAAATGAGGACAGGTTTATTTCTCCTGGGACTAGTTGGAGCTGTTGGTAAGAATGCTTTGAACAGCAAGGAACTAGTTAGCCAGCTAACGAGAGCTGGCTTGGCGACAGGAGATGTTGAGGGTCCCTCCTTCCTTGCCCTCCTCCTGAACCTGAGAACCTATGCTGTGGGGCTGGCTTTTTCCTGCCTGGGCCCCATTCTTGCTCTTGTGAATGACCCCGTTTGGAACTCATCCAGTTTCCACCCAGCTTCAGCCCTACAGATCTCAGCTTCTGCAGCTGACTGACCCCTAGTCATCCAGAGTTCAGGGGTCTGTACCCAGCTGTGCCGCTTCACCGCCTCGTCTCTCAGTTACTGCTCTGGTTTCTTCCAGCTTGTCTTGTCTTCCCATGTCTTCGGGGTCAGTCCTGGTGCTGAGCCTCAGTTTCCCCT
Organism: Oryctolagus cuniculus; assembly: GCF_051225735.1. NCBI lineage: Eukaryota > Metazoa > Chordata > Mammalia > Lagomorpha > Leporidae > Oryctolagus > Oryctolagus cuniculus. Next base: position 41,142,088 of record NC_142884.1, read on the forward strand.
GCTTACACATGCCTGTTTTCAGGGACTCTGGAGTTTAGTTGGGATTCATCTCTAGGGCTCTCTGTAGGACTACCTGCATGCTTCAGTGCCAGTCATTGCCCTTGTTGGGTCAGGAAGGTACCAGCCTTTTTGTAGGAGGTTTCTTCTCCCCCTCTCCTGCCCAAACGCTTCCTTTGCCTACTTTCTATTCGCCAGCAGTCTGGGCTGTGCAAGGTGGGTGATGGCCTCATCTGTATTGCTTACTCCTGTCACCGGGCATGGGTGATCAATAAATATTTGTTGAACAAGAGGGAGGTTCTCTGGAGAGTAACCATCCTACCCAGTCCCCACCTACATGTCAGATAAAATGATAAGAGCCATCCCTTATACAAGGAAACTGTCTTTTACTCCCACCTTTATGAAGGTATCATTGACAAATAAAGAATTATATATTCAAGGTGTACAACCTGATGATTTGACATTGTGAAAAGATTATAACAAGCCATACAGTTGTCTGCTCATTATGTGTGCACTAGGGGGAGGCTAGGATCTACTTCCTTGACAAAGTTCAAGTGAACAATACAGTATTATTAACTACAGTCACCATTTGATCCCCACCACTTAGAACAGGAACTTTTGTATACTTTGGCCAGAATTTCACATTTCCCCCATGCCCCAGCTCCTGGCAACCACTGTCTGTCTATAGGTGAGATCATACAGTATTTGTCTTTCTGTGTCTGACTTATTTCGCTTAGCAAAATATCCTCCGGTTTCATCCAAGTTGTCTCTCAAGTGGCATGGTTTCCCTCCTTTTTTGTGGCTAATTAATGTTCCATTGTGTGTGACACATGCACTCTATTTTCTCTGTAGTTAGATTTTTTTTTTAAAGATTTTTTAAAATTTATTTTCCTTGAAAGAGTTACACAGAGAGAGAAGGAGAGAGAGAGAGGGAGGGAGGGAGGGAGGGATGGCCGTGATGGCCGGAGCTGTGCCGATCCGAAGCCAGGAGCCAGGAGCAGCTTCTGGGTTTCCCACGTGGGTGCAGGACTTGGGCCATCTTCTGCTTTCCCAGGCCATAGCAGAGAGCTGGATCGGAAGAGGAGCAGCCGGGATTTGAACTGGCGCCCATATGGGATTCCGGCGCTTCAGGCCAGAGCGTTAACCCATTGCGCCACAGCGTGGGCCCCTGTAGTTAGATATTTAGGTTGGTTTTTTATCTAGGCAATTGTGAGTACTACTGCAATGAACGTGGAAGTGCAGGTATCTTTTTAAGATCCTGATTTCATTTCTTTGAATAGGTACCTAGAAGTTGGATTGCTGGATCATGAGGTAGTCCTGTTTTTAACTTTTCGAGGAACCTCCACATTGCTTTCCATAATGGCTGTACTAATTTACACTTTCACCAAATTTGTACAAAGGTTGCCTTTTCTCTGTACCCTTATCAATACTTCTCATTTAACTTGTTGATAATAGCCATTCTAACAGGTTAAGGTGGTATCTCATTGTGGTTTGGATTTGCATTTGGTTACTGATATTGAACCCTTTTTTCTTATACCCATTGGCCATTTTGTATTTCCTCTTTGGAAAAATGACACTTTGCCCATTTTTAAATCACGTTATCTTTTTTTTTTTTGGTATTGAGTTGGAGTTCCTTGTGTATTTCGGATAAGTAGCTCCTTATTGGATGATATGGTTTGCAAATATTCCCATTCTGTAGGTTGTCTTTTCATTCTGTTAATGATTTCCTTTGCCATGGCGTACACCTGTTAGAATCATCCATGGCACCTTGATCCATCCCCATCGTGACACTAGGGCTGTGGGCAGGGAAGAACAATGATGACAGCTCTTTCTTTCCCCTGCTAATACCCTCTAAAATATGCTAACCCCTGCTACCTGCCTGAGCCAAAGTGGTGGGAAGGGAGCCTTCGCAGGGTGGGACTGTCCCCAGGTGCTGCACATAGAACAGCTCTGGGGAAACCAGGATGTTCCATGCTTGTTAGTCCCTCTGACCTGGCTCTGGGGGCTGGCCTGGGGCGATGGCACCATTGGGTGTTCTGGCCAGGTCTGGACGAGTCACTGTTTTTAAGAGTTTGCTCCAGGCCCCTTGGTCTTTCCCAATCCCTGTAGACCTTGAGTGCCCAGACGTAGGAATCTGCACGGAACAGTCTCCTCCCATTGGTGGCTCTTGGCTGGGCAGGCTGGGACCCTTGCCCATTCAAAGGAGCCAATTTCCTGTCTCCTAGTTCATCCATCAAAGTAAAGTGTCCAGTGTCCAGGGGCTCTAAGACCCAGGAAAGGAGATGCCCAGTGTTCCCAGGCTGCATGTCAACATGCCCTGTATTGGTTGAGCAACGCCAGGGGAGGGCACAGGAAAGGAGCACCAGGGCTCCATTCTAGGCTTTATTCTCTCCCTGTGTTGGGCTGGCCCAGGGCCTGCAGCTGTGTGTTGGTTCCTGGCCCTCCCAACTATGACAGATTTATTCCCCACCAAAGAATAGGCTGTGCCCATGCCACAGAAATCACCTGTGTTCAGCTAATCAGGCCTGGGGGCTGTGACAGTTCAGTCAGGCTGGACAGAGGGCCTCCTGCCAGGAGCCAGGCTGCTGCCAGGGGCTGAGCTGAGCCTGCCCTTTTGCACAATGTGGCTTGGATCACCCCCCACACATACACCACCTTCTTGGCTGCTGCCTGTGGGACCAGCCCTGAGGCCACAAACCCACGGCCCCAGTCTCCCCAGGCTGTCTGCTCTCAGTACTCCAGAGCAGTGGATGGGTGCAGCTCCTCGCCTTGCACTCCATCGCACTTGCTGCTTCCTGAGGCCCCTAGGCAAGTTCTTCATGTTGGCCACCCCTGAAAAAACTCAGTGGAAGGGGCACAAGAGATGTAAAATGTTCCTCGTCCCCTCAAAACAACTCTTAGAAACATGTGCTTTATTGAAAAACCGCAGGCCATTGCTTGGTCACCTTCCTTGCCCCCTGGGTGTCTCCTCCCCCACCCCATGCCTCATTACTTAGGGCTCGGGCAAAAAGGGTTAGAAAAATTTGTTTTGTCTTTCAAGTCCACTAGTTTTTACTTAAGGTGCTGATTCTAAAAAATCAAAGTTTTCTGAAGCTGTTTTTATTTATGCCTGACATGAAATGGAGAGAAAAAAGCAAGTGGCAGAAACAGAAATGTATCTTTAACACTTGTGTTTGGGGTGCCTTTTGGGCAAGGACAGCTGGAGATAGGAGGGTGGCTGGCCATGCTCAGATTGCCTCCTGGCACTGCCCCCTCTTCCTCCGCCATGACCCTCAGGAGCTCGTTCCTGGGCTGGCTCTGTGAGCGGATGATACTTGTAATCTGCCAAGTGGTCTTGCACTGTTTATCTCAGATCATCCTTTCAGCCACCCTGCAAAGTCCTTGAACCTGTTGTTGATTGCAAGTTTTCCAGGGCTAGTTCTGGGAGCTGTGTAGGATCCTCGTGTATGCAGGTCCCCACCGTCCTCTATATCAAACCGCATTTTCACCTTTGCAGCAGCTGGGGTGTCCCTGTCGCCTCTTCAGTGATGTCACAAGGGTCTCTTGAATTCCTCTCTCTGTGCTAAGCACATTGCTCAGGAGTGGGCTCTACTTTGTTCTTTCTTTCTTTTTTTTTTTTTTTTTTTTTTTTTTTTTTGACAGGCAGACTGGACAGTGAGAGAGAGAGACAGAGAGAAAGGTCTTCCTTTGCCGTTGGTTCACCCTCCAATGGCCGCCGTGGCCGGCGCGCTGCGGCCGGCGCACTGCGCTGATCCGAAGCCAGGAGCCAGGTGCTTCTCCTGGTCTCCCATGGGGTGCAGGGCCCAAGCACTTGGGCCATCCTCCACTGCACTCCCTGGCCACAGCAGAGAGCTGGCCTGGAAGAGGGGCAACCGGGACTAGAACCCGGTGTGCCTGTGCCGCAGGCGGAGGATTAGCCTAGTGAGCCACGGCGCCGGCCTCTACTTTGTTCTTAAATCCTTTTGTCCCTTGGGAAAATATTCATCATTCTACAAAGTCAGGGTTCCAAGAGAATAACCCCAAGAATTCCCTGCTGGTCAGTGTCTTCTGGAAGTGAGGGTGTCCTCAGTGTCCCTGGCTGTTGACTTCACCCTTCGAGGAGGGACTGCACGTGGGGATGGGGTGCGGGGAGTCTGGGGTCCTCTCTCCCTGATGTTTGACATGTCCCATGCTGACACCTGTCTCCTGCCCACCACGTGTGCCCCGGAGACCTCCTGTGAGGTCCTGCAGCTGCCTCAGGATGCTCTGGCTGCCCAGGAAAGCTCCTCCAGCCTTTCCGGAAAGTGGGGGCTTTCTGGCAGTGGAGCATAGTGGTTAGGAAGAGAGATCTTGGAGTCTGGCTTCCTGGGTTCAAATCCCAGTACGTACTTATCAATGACATGACCTTGGATGTCTGCATCTGTGTAATTAGATTAATAGTAGTTCTACCTCATGGGGTGGTTGTGAAGGTTAAATGAGACTGGGCATGTCAAGGGCTTGACACCAAGCCTAACACTCAGTGAGGCTCAAAATAGGGCAACTTATTAATATCCTGTGGGCTCACTGCAAGGCTTCAGGAATCCAGAGTCTGAGTGTCTCTAAGTATAACCACCTGTTGCCTTCTCTCCACTCAGGGTATCAAAAAACCGTTCACTGAGGTCATCCGAGCCAACATCGGGGATGCCCAGGCCATGGGCCAGCAGCCAATCACCTTCCTCCGACAGGTGAGTCAGTCTTCAGGAGCAGAGGCTGTGTGGGACTGGCATGGGCTTCAGGGCCAGCCTCTGCCTCCTTGTACTTCCAAACCCCTAGGCCCAGGCGGCACCAGAATCCCACAGGGAAGTGCTGTTGATGTGGTGGCCCCTTAAGTGCCTGATGTCCCCTGGTGCTCTCCCTTGGCCGTTTCTCCTCCCAAGGTCATCAGGAACACTACACTCATTTGGGGGTTGCTGAGTAGGTAGAAGGTCAGTTGGCATGGACAGTAGTGGGGTGGGCAGCTGGCCAGGGGAGAGGTAGAGACCCAGGGGACTGGGAGGTGATTGATGTACTGGGTCAAGAAAGAACTTCTGAGTGAGACAACCTGGCTTTGAGTGTTGGCTGTGCCCCTTTCCTGTGAGTGGCCTTGGGCATGTGAAGCTCACCAAGGCACTGCCTCAGAGGGTGGCCGGGGTCACGGTGAGATGATGAGTGTGGAGGCCTTCCTCTGGCACAGAGGAGAGCCTGGGGCCTGGCTGCCCCTGTCAGCTGCTGCTTTCCTGGCTGCCTCCAGCGTGGCTCAGCTCACTCTTAAGGGCTCCAGGAGGAGGCATAGTTCAGAGTTTCAGTGGACTCTGCACCAACACTGGGATTTGTGGGCCAGAGAAGGGGAAGCAGGGTGAGGGGCAGCCTGAACAGAGGTGGGAGCCCCAGCTGGGTGAAGGCTTTTCCTGTGTGGTTAAAGTTCACCAGTTGGGGGGTGGGCAGGGAAGTTGAATGCTAGGCGCCTGGTTCCCATTTCCCTCCTCATGTCTCTGACTGCAGGAGTGGCACCAGGGAAGTATGACCCTAGCCTGTGCCCTGGGGTAGAGGGGGGTGGGAGGGGGGTCTCAGCATGAAGCCCCTGAGGGTAATAGGGAAGAGCAAGTGAGGCTGGGCCTGGTCTGAGGAATGCCCACCATGCCTCCGTCCTGTGGCTGCTACTGTTGACCCTCAGAGCATGCCAGCTGCCCCGTGGATATCAGAGTCGCCAGCTGGGCCCCAGATGGGGAAATGGATCGGAGTGGCTGTACCAGGGAAGTGGAGGTGGGAGGAAATCAGCGGCCCTGATTGTCCTAGAAGTATGTTCTTGGGGGGCGGGGGGAGGGGCTGGGTCATGAACAGGCCTCAGCCTTTACTGGCTTGCAGACATGTCCCCAGATCCTGCCCTGCCACTGGCTATGGCAGGCCCAACACCTCCTGCTTATTGCTGGCCTCTTCCAGCCTTCGTGTACTTCCTGTGGGCTTTATTAGGATACCTGGGAAGTGAGCAGGCTGGGTCAATGCCCATCATGCCTGGGCAGAAAACGCAGCTCCAAGAAGCCAGGCACCTGCTGAAGTCGCCTGGCTGGTGTCAGAGCCGGGAGCCCTAATTGCCACCTCCGCCTCCCCAGTGCACCTGGCTCAGCCCCTAAGCTGCCAGCTTAGACTCGCCTGGTGAACTGGGGTTAACCAACACCTTTGCACACCTTTCCTTGCTTAATCCTCTTAATTGGTGAGGTTAGGGTGATTTTCCCTATTACAGAGTTGAGAAAGCTGGCCTAGTTTTCAGATAGCAAGGAAGGGCCCGGGGTGTGGGGGAAGCTCAGGCTGTGAGTAGGGAGGGGGTCTTTGTCACCTTACTCCTGTCAGCTGGGCTTCACCTGCCTGCTCAGCCCTGGCCCTCTGCTCAGGAGACCCCTGGTGGCCTGGCATGTGGGAGGCCGCTGTCTTTGCTGGGCCAGTCAGGGCCAGGGGGGAGCAGGACCCTCACTTGATTGCTCAGCTCCCCTTGTGTATCCCAAAACCCAGGTCAGGGTGCATCCCAGCTCCCAGCAGCACCCCCTTGTCTGCGGAGAGCCTAATGTCTTTCTGGCCCCCGCCCAGCATCCCTTGTGTTCCACCTGGGGCAATGGGGAGGAGAAGCTGGGAGCCCAGCCTGCACTCTTGTTCCCCCAGGTGATGGCACTCTGCACCTACCCAAACCTGTTGGACAGCCCCAGCTTTCCAGAAGATGCTAAGAAACGAGCCCGGCGGATCCTACAGGCCTGTGGCGGGAACAGCCTGGGTGAGGCTCCAACTTGCATGGTCCCCAAGAGCGTGAGATGAGCGTGTGTTCCCAGCATGGCTCTGGGTCTCGGTCCCTCCATGTGAGTGTGATTGCGTGTGGCGTGGCTGGTGCACAGAGTACGTGAAAATAGCACTCCTTGTCCGTGCACTTGGCCGATGGTGCACTGGGGCGCTTTAGGGGCCAGTGCTTGTATTTTGCTGGATTTAGGTCTTACCACCCGGGAGCCAGTTTCGACAGCTGAGCCTCCCCTTCTTCAGAGTAGAAGATTTAGCCCAGGGGTCGGTCTCAGCAAGAGGGGGCTGAGTGGCAGTGCAATGCTCAGCCTTGTTCGGCGGTCCTGCCCTCTGGACACATCCCCGCATGGTCTAGGAGGCGCTGGCAGTTGCTGGGGAGGAGAAATGCCTTGGGAGCCCTGCAGCCCTCTTTCTGCAGCCTCCACGTTGTTGCCAGCTGCTCCCCCTGGTCCCTGTGTCCCTCTCCCCCTGGCCTCTCCTCTCCTTTGTTGGGAGCCCACGCCCAGCTGTCCGCCTCCTTACGGAACACCAGGCACCCGAGGGCTCCGCGTGGGAGGAGGGCCTGGAATTTGGCCCATGTTGTCATGAAAATGATACTTGTTGTCCCTCCCCACTCGGATGGATTTCCAGCCTCTGGCTGTTTGTCCTCTGCCCTCTGTTTATTTTTGCCCCATTCCTTCGCCCAGTGCCTATACGGGGAATCCACTTCCCTCAGCCTGAGGAAACCAGTTCTCAGAGCTGACTTTGGTGGTGGGCACTGATGTCCTGGGATGTGGAGCTGAGAGTGGGACAGGGGTTTCTCTCACTTGCTCAGCAGGGGATGGGCCCCCTTGCTCTCAGTCATCTTCCTGCCTTGCTCTGCTCTGCTCTGTCTCTTTATGGAGAGCCCTGTGCATTGTTTTCTGGCTGTGGTTCCCCATCCCTCACCCCCAGCACACTAATACTCGCACCCCTTCTCTGAGTCTGGGCACCTTCCTGGTCGTGTACCTCTCTGAGTCCCTCGGCTCTCCTGCCTGCCAGCCTGGATAGGGTTTGGGCCAGTGCCCTGTGTTCCCAGACCTACACCACGGGATGGTAAGAGGCCTGGCCATTCGGGCTCCTTGTCCTCTGCACCCTCTGCCTGGTCCAGAGGACAAAGAAGCCTCTCAAAGACCCCCTGGCTGGGGGCCTGAGAATCCTGGAAGCCCAGTAGAGAGGTATTGAGATGAGAGGAAAATCGCCTTGTGTGTGTCTGATAGGAATGAATGGGGGAAAGCATAGGAGATGTTTGTTCCACCATACTAAGCCTCTTTAACAGGTTTTTGCCACTCAGTGTTAGCCGGAGCTGGGCCAGTGAGGTTGGGAGGCTGTGTCTATGTAAGTCCCCTCTCGGAGTATTACAGCAAGAGAGCATTGGTTGGCTGTCACATGAACAGGTGCACTCTGGTCCTTTCTCCTCATCCTCAAACTAGGAAGTACTTTGTACCTACCCTCCTTCCCCCCCAACCCCGCCCCTGTTTGCAAGAAAGATTGACAAGTGTACTGAAGCCCCATCCCTGTAGGGTCACTACCAGGCCCTGGCATAGAAGGAAGAGGGGCAGTTTGGTTTTTCCTTGACAGACCTGGGGGTGCTGCTCTCCCAGCTAAGCCTCGGGCAACCTGAGTACTTTTCTGCTCATAGAAAAGGAAATGAAATATGATACTGTGACCCAGGGCCACCTGACCCAAGTGGGATTTTTAAAAAATTTTTTAAATTGGACCGGCGCCGTGGCTCACTAGGCTAATCCTCCGCCTGCGGCACCGGCACCCCAGGTTCTAGTCCCGGTTGGGGTGCCGGATTCTGTCCTGGTTGCTCCTTTTCCAGTCCAGCTCTCTGCTGTGGCCCAGGAGGGCAGTGGGGGATGGCCCAAGTCTTTGGGCCCTGCACCCGCATGCTAGACCAGGAGAAGCACCTGGTTCCTGGCTTCGGATCGGTGCGGTGCGCCGGCTGCAGTGGCCATTGGGGGGTGAACCAATGGCAAAGGAAGACCTTTCTCTCTCTCTCTCTCTCACTGTCCACTCTGCCTGTCAAAAAAATTTTTTTTTTTAATTTATTTTTTCAAAATTGAGATTTTATTGGTGTTGTAGATCAGTATGCAGACATTTCAATTTGTACACGATTTGTATCATACATACTGAAAAATCTATAAAGCTGTGAACTGTTATCCTTTTTGAAAGTTACTCCAGTACTTTCCAGCTTCAGATTTGGAGGCAGCTCTTCCTTAAGAGGCTGTCAAGTACCAGTATCTTCAGTTGTTGCTATATTGCTTCAGTTGTTCCTATAAATCCCACCAGTTCACAGGTTAATGTCATATGCACCACATACTCAAATCGTCCATCTTTTCAGTACACTGACGAATTATTAGGAAAACTGGAAGACCACAACCAAACAGTGCACACGGTTCTGACAGAGTAACAGGGAGTGGTTTTCCATAGGAAACAATTCAATACACAACTGTGACTCCAAATTGCCATTTAGTATGTGTTGTAGTGTAGGATATAACACCCTCCCCTCCATGAAATGTTAAAACAGACACCCAAGACAGTGAAAGCCTTCCATGGTTGAATATCCAAAAAGCAAACAACCAGCAAATTAAAAAATTAATTTACACTTAAAAAATGGGATAAGGTGGGCCGCCCTCCTTCTTTAAAATGTTTCTATAGCTACTGAAAAATTTGCATTTACAAAATAGTCGGTACATTTCCTCTGGATTGTACAATAAGGGAGACAGACCACTGATAGGACGTTGTGTATGGTGTTAATCAGACTTGGCTTCATCCTCTTCTGCTTCATCAGAGGCTGGATCTCCTATTTTTAGTTTCCCTGTTTTCTGCAGGCAAATCTTTAATTTCTTGGTCAGCCACCTCAGCCTGTTTCCCCTTTGCTCCTCTCTCCCTTTTGTTTGTGCTTTTGTGTCCGAGGACTTATGCTTCCCTGCTGCCTCTCTAGACCTTGCTTCTTCCACTTCCTCAGGAGCAGGTTTAGCCGACAGCCTTGCCCGTCTCCTCCTGGGCCCTTCCCTCAGTGCCCTTGGGCGGAGCTGACTTTCCTCTTGAGCATCTTGGAAGTGGAGAGAGCATGTACCGGGTGCTGCTGGGACACTGCAGGGGTTGTGGGAGAACTGGATGGGACCAGATTTGGAGCCTGCCCCTTCCCCCCAACACTCCTTATCTCCCATCCTGTGTCCCCTGGCTTCCCCCCGCCCCTCTGGTGGCCAGCCCAAATGGGATTTTTTAAAGATTTATTTATTTGAAAGGCAGGGTGACAGAGAGGGAGAGACAGTGAGAGATCTTCCGTCACTGGTTCATTCCCCAAATGGCAGCAACAACTGGGGTTGGGCCAGGCTGAAGCCAAGACTGCAGAGCTGGATCCAGGTCTCTGACATGGGTGGCAGGGGCCCAAGCACTTGGGCCGTCATCCACCACTTTTCCTGGGTGCATTAGCGGGGAGCTGGACTGGAAGTGGAGCAGCTGGGACTCAAACCAGCACTCATATTGGGTGCCAGCATCACAGGTGGCAGCTTAACTCACTGTGCCACAATGCCATCCTCACCGCCCCCAAGTAGGGATTTTAAAAAATATTTATGTATTCATTTGAGGGACAAAGAGAGTGAGTGTGCTCCCATCTGCTGTTTCATTCCCCTGATGTCCACAACAGCCAGGGCTGTGCTGGGGTGGAAGCCCGGAGCCAAAAGCTTAGTCCAGATCTCCTACGTGAGTGGCAGAGACCTGATTACTTAAGGATCTGTCACTGCTGCTTTTCAGGGTCTTGCACTGGCAGGAAGCTGGAGTCAGGAGCCAGAGCCAGGACTCAAACTCAGGCCTTCCAGTAATGTGGGATGCAGATACCTTAACCACCAGGCTAAATATCCGCTCCCCAGAGTGAGATCATTAAGTGTGTATGGAAAGTCTTTTTATTTTATTTTTTTAACATTTATTTATTTGAGGGGCAGAGCTATAGACAGAGGGAAAGACAGAGAGGGAAGTCCTCCATCTGCTGGTTCATTCCCCAAATGGCCACAATGGCTGGAGCTGGGCTGTTCCAAAGCCAGGAGCTTCTTCCAGGTCTCCCACGTGAGTGCAGGGGCCCAAGGACGCGGGCCATCTTCCACTGTTTTTCCAGGCCACCAGCAAGGAGCTGGATCAGAAGTGGAGCAGCTGAGACTTGAACTGGTGCCCATATGGGATGCAGGCTCCATAGGTGGCGACCTAACCTACTACACCACGGTGCTGGCCCTGTACATGAGGACTTTAAGCTCACACAGGACATGCTTTTCGCATGCCCTTTAAAATCATTTCTTACTAGAGCCTCAATTATTGTCAGTTTGACAAGTAATTCAGCTCTGGGGTTGCATCCTGGGTCTTAAATAGAATCAAGGAGAAAACTGGCACCTGCTCGCAGAACTAGGAATTTTATTTACCTTTGTGTGCCTTTGGGAAGCGTGTGTACCTTCGTGCAGCCCCTGCCTGAGCACATGCCGTAGACCAGGCACCATTCCTGACTGTGAGGGACCCTGGAAGAAAGACAAACAGAGCTTCTGGGGGAACAAATGTTATAAAGAATTCAGACGAAAATGTAGTCGCCAGTTTCCATGACTTCTTGGAAGAAGTGCAGAGAGCACTGTAGGATATAAAGGGAGACCAGTGGAGAAGGGGGGCTTACGGAGAAAGTGACATTCAGGTGCATGTGGAGGATGAGTGAGACAGAGCTGCAAATGCATGCTGGACAGAGGGAACAGCATGTGTAAAGGCCCTGGGGCTTGGGAGCTAAGTGTGATTACGTGGAGGGGTGGGTGTGGTTATTCAGTAAGAGAGTTTGGCAGTGGTGATGGTGCCACTCTATTTGTCCGCAGGAGGTAGGTTGGTCCACAATCTTAGGATAGTGGATCCAATGCAGGGTGTAGTGGGAAAGGGTTCAGCAGGGGGCTAAGTGCTCTAGGATAGGTACACTGAAGAAGTAAGTCACAGTCTCTGCCCCAAAGGAACTTGAAGTCAGCAGAAGACAAGGCTTCTTTTGGGTAAAATAACTGGAGAAATTGCCAGCCAGGAGAGAGGCTGGGCATGGGGCAGAATCTTCAGCATTATAGACTGGAAATGAGCCTTGAAGGAGCAGTGTGGTTTGGAGCATAACCCGAGATCTACAGGCAGAAAGGAACCCAGAAGCCTCCTGAGAAGGGTGAAAGGTGTGTTGCCCGCAGAAGCAGAGTTTACCAGTGGATGAAGGCCTGGAAGTTCAAGCATGCCGCTGGGCTTAGAGGCAGGAAGAAGGGGAGGCATGGCCCAGGCCACATAGAGTAGAAGCTGGGGGCATTGGGAGAAGGCAGAGTTCAAGACAAGGGAGCCTGGAAGGTTCCGAGCACTGAAGCTCAGAAATATCAAGTTCCTATGGGAGAGGAGCTCTCTAACCCAGTATTTGTACCCCCCCTTTAATTTACAAAGCAGTTGGAATACATCAGAATGCCCAAAATGTTGTAAAAGCCACTGTGCACCCACTGCTCAGTGAGGACGCATGTTAATGTTGATACTTGGCATCTGGACCTAGCCCCCTTATTCTTACAGCTGGTCAGAGGGAAATGGGAAGGCCCAGTGCTGCCCAGGGAGGCTGAGGCATAGCCGGGGCCAGCGCCCTTCCAGTGGAGAACATTTAACCAAGTCCCTCCTGAGTGCCAAGCCTAGCCTGATACTTGGGAGTCCCCAGAACAGAATCTTTTACCTTCCAGAGCCTGATGCTGCCTCCTGTTGGTGGTTTTGCAGTAATCGTAGAAGGAATAGGCTGGCCCTTTAAAGTGAAAAACTTGAAGAAAAATCAAAAGACATGAAAGGTTATATACTAAAAATCTGACTGCCAACTTCCTGGTTCTCTCCTGAAGAATTTTCCCTGCCTGTCTTTCCTTTCCTCTGTTTTCTTCCAGAGAGATTTTGTGCATGTGGAAGTACATTTTTTAATTTATTCTTTAGAAACACAAGGTTGCCTGACAGTTTAAAATGTCCTGTTGAGGTTAGCAAACATCCTGTGAAACGCACTAATGCTAACTAGCGTACAGCTTGAGTGATTGCTGCACATGTACAGCTTGCATCACAGCCTGTGCAGACCAAGGTGCCAGGCATCTCCAACCCGCGGAAAAGCCCTCTTCGTCCTCCTTTCCAGTCAGTATCCCCACCCTCGATAACCGCACCGCCAGAATAGTCACCGCTGTTCCTCCTTTCAGCACCATGCATCAGTTTGGCCTGGTTTTGACCCTCATATAAATGGGAAAGTGGCAGCCTAAGGATATTGTTGACCTGGGATGGGGTGGGGCGGGGTGGGGTGGGGGCTGTTTGGATCATGCATTCTGACAGATTCTGCAGAACCACATATTGGCAAAGGTGGTAAAACCATGGGAACCCCAGTTCTAATGACTTTTTTTAAAGATGTATTTATTTATTTGAAAGTCAGTTACAAACAAGGGAGGGAGAGATAGAGGTCTTCCATCTGCTGGTTCACTCCCTGAGTGGCTGCAGCAGCCAGGGCTGGGCCAGGCTGAAGCCAGGAGCCAGGAGCTTCTTCTGGGTCTCCTATGTGGGTGCAAGGGCTCAAGGACTTAGGCCATCTTATACTGCTTTCCCCAGTGCATTAACAGGGAGCACGGATGAGAAGCGGAGCAGCCAGGACATGAAGCGGTGCCCATATGGGGTGCTGGCATCGCAGGTGTGGCTTTATCCACTATGGCACAGCGCCGGCCCCTCTAATGACTTCTGTTGTCATAGAACACATATGTGGCTGTGCGGAGTGGGTGTAGGCACCGTGCAACTTGCTGGAAGCCAGGGCCTAGAATAATGCTTAACATTTAGTAGGCACTCATGAAATACTGGGTGGGTAAATGAATGAGTCAATGGATACATGGCTGGGTGGATGGATGTGTGGGTGAAGCCGAGACGGTTAAGTAGCTTGTCACAATTCCGAACCCTGGAGCAGTGGGAGTCGGGCCCCATCCAGGACCCCCAGCCTGCCTCAGTAAATTGATTGGGACCCCTCTGCAGCCTGGCATCCTGCCTCTGTTCATCATCTTGTGTGTTCTCTTACAGGGTCTTACAGTGCTAGCCAGGGTGTCAACTGCATCCGTGAAGATGTGGCTGCCTACATTACCAGGAGAGACGGCGGCGTGCCTGCAGACCCAGACAACATTTACCTGACCACTGGAGCTAGTGATGGCATTTCGGTACATGCGATGGTCCCTCTTTTCCCGCTGTTATGAACAGCCTTGCGTGCAAGGTTCAAGCATTTGAACTGGCTAGCAGGGAGACAGGCCAGCTTCCGGCCCCTGCCCTGGTGGCCTGCAGTCCTTGCGTCTTCATTGCTAGGTTCTCGGAGCTCTATGCCCCAAAAAGGCGAAGAGGCAACTGGTTGTGACGGGAGAGTTTTATTGAAAACAGGATAGCAGAGGAAAGGGAGGAGGAGGGGTAAGAAGTACACTCTAACAGCTAGTGGGGGTCTGAGAAGAGATCCAGCCTTCACCCCCAGCAGTGGGCAGCAGCCTATTGATGCTGTTTGTTGGGAGGGGGACATGCAGATGTGCAGAGACCCACATCCATTGCATTAAGGTGGGTTTCAATAGGCAGAAGACCCTAATTTACAATGTATGAGCTTGTCAGTTTGGTATGTCCACTGCAAGTGGGCAGCTGTAAGAGCCAGAGCTGGCAGAATCTTACGCCATAAAATACCATTGTGACATCTTCAGGGTTGTTCTATTTTTTTTTTTATTTAAAGATTTATTGATTTATTTGAGAGGCAGAGTTACAGAGAGAGGGATAGACAGAAAGAGGTCTTGCATCCACTGCGTCACTCCCCAAATGGCTGCAAGGCTGGAGCTGGGCTGATCCGAAACCAGGAGCCAGGCTCTTCTTCCGGGTCTCCATGTGGGTGCAGGGGCCCAAGCACTTAGGCCATCCTCCACTGCTTTCCCAGGCCATAGCAGAAAGCTGGATCTAAAGAGGAGCAGCCAGGACACGAACCGGCACCCATATGGGATACCAGCAGCTCAGGCAGAGGCCTAACCCACGGCACCACAGGGTTGTTCTTAATTGGGGCTCAGTGTGCCAGGTGTGAGGTTAACTGTTTGTGTCTCAGCAGCCTAGCAAGTCCTAACATTCATGAGCCTGGATACTGCTGTAGCCTCGGTTTCCCTCCAGAGCTCACACCAGCAGGTCCAGCTGGAGAGGAGCCAGGGGCACTCGAGATTGCCCGCTGGCCTGTCACTGGGCGTGTACTGTGCCAGGTGCTGGGGAGGCCTCAGGAGTGAAACCCATCCCTCGGCCTCTCCCACCCCCCAGTGCTGGTGCACGGCAGCATTGGTATCACCTAAATGAATGTCATGGCAGGAGCCTCTGGTTTCTGTTCTGCAGTGAAGGACAGAGCACCAGGGAGCCGCAGGGACTCTGACCTGGTGGGACGGGGGTGGGGGCAGGGGTAGGGGCAGGGGCAGAAGGCTTCTGGAGGAAGTCTGAGCAGAGATGTGAAGCTGTCCTGGAGTGGGCTGGCAGAAGCCTTGAGCCGGAAGCAGCCTGGGTGGGAACCGAGAGTTGGGGTGGAGGGAGAGTCCTGCTGGGCTTAGGAGGCCACATTTGGGTCATTGTCCTAAGAACAATAGGGAGCCATTGAAGGCTGTGAGGGGGAGGGGCACATAATTATGTTCTCAAGTTGAAACTTTGTTGTAGAGTAGGAGTGTAGGGAGGGAACTTCAGGATCTGGGTCAGCCATGGGCCGGAAGGGCAGCCTGCTGTTGGTGGTTACTTGGCCGGAGACCCTGGGTCTGGTGGACCCTTTGGCCACCTTCCGCTTGTGCCAAGCTGCTCCCAGGCCTGGGAGGGCATGCAGTGCTGTCAGCTCTGTTCTGCCTGTTCCTTCCTTTGTCTCCCAACCTTCACATTTGTTGTGCTTCATTTCTTTCCCAGAGCCTTTCTGATGGATTTGCGCTTTCTGGAGCCTGGGAGGAAACAGGCCCAGGCACAATAAGCAGTCTGCCTGCTTGCATTAGGGCTCCAGCTCCCCAGCTCGGTGTCTTCTGTAGGCCTCTGCCCCTCTCCAGTGTCAGAGGAGCCCCGTGTGGGCAGAGGTCCTGGAGCTGGGGAGGGAGGTGCCAAGCAAGCTTCAGTGGAAGGAACCAAATGGTAGCATGTCTCAGTCCAGTGGCATTCTCAGCGCGAGGGACTGAGCCTGCGCAGGCTTACACCGTGTGTAAGGTGGAGACTCCTCCTGCAGAGGGTTTTGGCTTATTAATTAATTATTGCCACCTCCACAAACACCCCACTGGATTCCCACGGCCTGATTTCTTAGCACTCTCCAACCCGTCTCCAGCTCTGCTTTGAAAACAGGTCGAAGCGCCCCCTGGTGGCAGTGTGTGGATATTTAACCCCACTTCTGAGATGAAGGACTCTGCCACCAAGTGCTAAGTCTCAACTCCCTGCCATCCCCCGAGCTAGGAACTTGAAGTTGTGTTTCTCTTATCCTTTCAGCAGCCCTAGGAAATGAGGCTTGGGGCATTGAGGTGACTCGCACAGGGTGCACTGGAAGCGGGCAGTGGGGCGACTGGGGAAAGGCCGGGATGGGGGCTTGTCTGCTCGTCAGCTTCCAGGAGTAGGAAGTGGCAGGGGCCTCCTAGACGTGACTTTTCCATTGCAGACAACCCTGAAGATCCTCGTCTCTGGGGGCGGCAAGTCCCGGACGGGGGTGATGATCCCCATCCCGCAGTATCCCCTCTACTCGGCGGTCATCTCTGAGCTCGACGCCGTCCAGGTGAACTACTACCTGGATGAGGAGAACTGCTGGGCCCTGAACGTGAATGAGCTCCGGCGGGCATTGCGGGAGGCCAAAGACCACTGTGACCCCAAGGTGCTCTGCATCATCAACCCCGGGAACCCCACAGGTCTGTACTTTCCTCCCTCGCTGGTTTCTAGGGGTGGGGGGAGGGCTGGTGCACTGGACATCTGGGCACTGAAGAGTTAAATAATGTGCGGCCCTCTCTGCCCCAGTTTCCCAATCCTGTTGCAGGTTTGCTAACACAAAGCCATAAAATTTGCCTCTGGAGGTGAGCAAATAGAGGCATTTGCTTGGGCAGCGTTGTACGATTATTAACACCAGCTTTGTTTTTTCTTTCCTGTTCTTGCATTGGTAAAGACTCACCTCCTTGAGATTATTTACGGGCAAACTGGCACCATTAATTGGAGGCCTCATTTTACGCTCACTGCCATTTGCTTTTTGAATTGGTTTTCAGAATATGGGTGAGTGCATTTTTAAGGTTTTATTTTTTATTTTTCCTCCCTTTTTGACACAGCACTGCAGTGCACCTTGAGGACTGAGAAGGAAATATCATTTAAGAAAAAAAAAAAGCAAGTCCCCCTCCCCATAAAAGCCTTTTTCCAGAAGTTGAAAAGCTGCCCAATTTTGCCTGTTTTTCTTGAAAAAAAGCACGCAGCCCTGCCCGTGTTGGTCTTCTGGACTGCAGATTTCCTCTGCCTGATGCTGTTCGGATGCAGAGGACAAGGGCTCCTCTCGCCTCCTTTGTTGAGATAATCTGGGTCAGAGCCAAACCGCCTTGGAGCTGATGGTGGAGTCTGCTGCTCGGGCACATCAAATGCCTCAATCAGCCAGAAGCACCGCTTGAATTCCTGAGTGCAGAAATGGGTGCAGCTGGCAGCAGCGCTGCTTTATTTACCCCAGTTCCTCCCCAGGGGAGGCGGGGAAGATTCTAACTGTGATGGAGGCGACAAAGAGCCGGGTTCTCAATCAGGGTGGGAATTACAAAGGGAGCCTTGACGGCTTTCCAAGGCCACCACACCCCTGGCTCTCGGGGGAACGGGGCCAGGCATCAGTATTCTGTGCCACGGTGGCCGAGAACCACTGCCTTAGACAGTGGTCTTCAAATCTTTGTTAGAGTGCCGACTGCCGGGGTCCAGGCCTGGATATTTTGATATAGTTGGGCTGGGGTAGGGCTTGTGAATTTGCATTTCTAGTAAGCTCCCAGTTGCTAATTATGCTGGACCACACTTGGAACAGCAAGTCCAAAGACATTTTAGGAAAGCCTGCATTAGTGTCAGTAGTTTCTTGGCTGGTTGTTTACATAAGTCTCTTCCCTTGGCTGTCTGAGAAGTAGCTGCGCCAGGGGCCTTCCTGTTCTAAGTAAAGGGGTCTTGTGAGTGTCCATTCATACAGGTAGTCTTAATTTTTATTATTTTTGATGAGTGGGCATAATCCAGGGTTCTAGATGTGTGACAGTCAGCCATCTACCAGGAAAGAGGCAATGGAAAATAGAAACCCACCTATGACACGCCTGTATCTTACTGTTCCACATACCCATTCCACAGTTTGGCCAAAAGGTGTCAAAATGGACTGGGGTGTTAAGCCAGGGCTCTTTTGGTTTCAAGATAGAAAACCAACTCAAGACTGAAGGGGTGGGATCACAGAACTGTAAAGCAGAGCAGGACATGTCCATTAAGGTCACTGTCATCCTCTGGGCTGGCTTCCCTCTTTGGAGTGGCCTTGGGCAGCCCTCACTGTTGCCCACCAGTGAGCCAGTAGAAAGGAAAGCCTCTCCCCTACAGTTGCACCTAGGCCAGCATCTGAGTGACACATGCCTGAACCAGTCAGGCATGACTGTGACTCTGAACGGTCAGGTCCCACATCTCCTGCTGGAGCTCCTTATAGGACAGTCCTGAAGGGAAGGGTGTTCAGCAGGCACCAGCACAGATGTTCCCTGCACTTTGTGGGAAATTGCTTTGATCCAGCCTCTGGTGAGAGGCAGTCAGAGACCCCTCTCCAGCCTTTGGGCCATGTCTCATGTCTCCCCAAGCTGGGCACAGCTGCCCCTGGCCCCTCTAAAGCCACGTCTGACTCCCTTCTCCTACATCACTGCCCGTGTGTTCCTTCGTTGGCTCAGCAGGCATGCTCTCTGTGACTTCTGTGTCCCAGGCACTGGGGAGAAATAAGCTCTTTTTTTTTTTTCTCAAGATTTATTTTTATTTTTATTTTATTTTATTTTATTTATTATTATTATTTTTTTTTGACAGGCAGAGTGGACAGTGAGAGAGAGAGACAGAGAGAAAGGTCTTCCTTTGCCGTTGGTTCACCCTCCAATGGCCGCCGCTGCAGCCGGCGCACCGCGCTGATCCGATGGCAGGAGCCAGGATCCAGGTGCTTTTCCTGGTCTCCCATAGGGTGCAGGGCCCAAGCACCTGGGCCATCCTCCACTGCACTCCCTGGCCATAGCAGAGAGCTGGCCTGGAAGAGGGGCAACCGGGACAGAATCCGGCGCCCCGACCGGGACTAGAACCCGGTGTGCCGGCGCCGCAAGGTGGAGGATTAGCCTATTGAGCCACGGCGCCGGCAAGATTTATTTTTATTTTAAAGGCAGAGTTGTAGAGAGAGATGAGGACAGACAAGAGAGAGAAAGGGAGCAGGATCTTCCATGTGCTGGCTCATTGCCCAGCCCAAATGGGGCTGCTAACGGCTAGGCCTGGGCCAGGCCAAAACCAGGAGCCCAGAGCTTCTTCCAGGTCTCCCCTGTGGGTGCAGGGACCCAAGCATTTGGGCCAACTTCTGCTGCTTTCCCCCACACAGTAGCAGGGAGCTGGATTGGAAGTGGAGCAACCGGGTCTTCAACCGGTGCCCATATCAGATGCTGGCATCACAAGCAGAGGCTTAACCTGCTAGGCCACAGCGCCAGCCCCAAGCTCTGTCCTTATCCTAAAGTTTGCATCATATGCATCAGTGGGATTATTTGCTTATGTTAAGTCTCATTTCCTCGACTGGTCTGAAGGCTTTTGAGGCTCTGGTCCTACTCAGTTCCTCTTTGTGGACCCCTAGCATTGAGTGCACATGGTTTTGCATATTTTGGTGCACAAATCCTTGTTCCTAACAGAATGTAATTTGGCATTATTAGCATGAGAAAGCAAGACCAGGAGGATTTGCAGGCAGATTCTGCCCACTGGGGAGCCAGCCCCTATGTGTCTGTGGAAATAGCTGCTGTTTCCCTGTGGAAACCAGCACCTGCCACCTTCCAGGAGTCCCAGAACCCTGAGTGTACTTCACATGAGGCCTGCTTGGTGCTTGCTTGGCAGGTGACAAGTTGATACCTTAGGAAAGGAATTGGTCTGTTGTTCAAGTCCTGGCTGAACCATACTGTGCCCTTATAAGATAGATATGTGAGGGGGCTGTTAAAAGGTTCATGGGAAGTAGAACTAACAATACTATAATACTAATAAATGTATTTTGGTGCAAAAAATTTTAGAAATCCATGCAATTTTTTTTTAAAATTTTTTTACAGGCAGAGTGGACAGTGAGAGAGAGAGACAGAGAGAAAGGTCTTCCATTGCCGTTGGTTCACCCTCCAATGGCCGCCGCGGCCTGCGCGCTGCGGCCGGCGCACCGCGCTGATCCGATGGCAGGAGCCAGGTGCTTCTCCTGGTCTCCCATGGGGTGCAGGGCCCAAGCACTTGGGCCATCCTCCACTGCACTCCCTGGCCACAGCAGAGAGCTGGCCTGGAAGAGGGGCAACTGGGACAGAATCCGGCGCCCCGACTGGGACTAGAACCCGGTGTGCCGGCGCCACAGGCGGAGGATTAGCCTAGTGAGCCACGGTGCCGGCCGCAATTTCTTTTTCTTTTTCTTTTTTTTTTTTAAGATTTATTTATTTTATTTGAAAGTCAGAATTACACAGGGAGAGAAGGAGAAGCAGAGAGAAAGAGAGGTCTTTCATTCGCTGGTTTACTCCCTAAATGGCTACAACAGCCAGAGCTGGGCTGATCTGCAGCCAGGATCCAGGAGCTTCTTCTGGGTCTCCCACAAGGGTTCAGGGGCCCAAGCACTTGGGCCATCTTCCATTGCTTTCCCAGGCCATAGCGGAGAGCTGGATCAGAAGTGGAGCAGCCGGGACTCACTGGAACC
The DNA here is from genome assembly GCF_051225735.1 of Oryctolagus cuniculus. Taxonomy (NCBI): domain Eukaryota; kingdom Metazoa; phylum Chordata; class Mammalia; order Lagomorpha; family Leporidae; genus Oryctolagus; species Oryctolagus cuniculus. The sequence goes on from NC_142884.1 coordinate 41,162,798, forward strand.
CGTATGGGATGCCAGCACTGCTAGGTGGCAGCTTTACCTGCTATGCCACGGTGCCAGCCCCGATGCAGTTTTTTCATAATACACATTTTCCATGAATTGTTTGAAGACCCCTTGAGTATATTTTTTCCAGATATATTTCTTATATTCCTTATGTTCTTTCATAGACAAAAATATAAATATCTTCATTTTTGTTTTTTTTTATTTTTTATTTATTTGAAAGGTAGAGCAAGAAATATCTTCCATCTGATGATTCACCCCTAGGTGATTCATCTCCAGGCTAAAGCCAGGAGCCCAGAACTTAGTCCGCGTTTCCCACATAGGTGTCAGGGAACCGAGTACTTGAGCCATCACCTGCTGCCTCCCAGGGTGTTCATTAGCAGGAAGCCAGACTCGGAAGTGGAGCTGGGACTCAACCCCAGACTCTCTGATAGGGGATTCAGGTATCCTAAGCAACATCTCAACCATTGCACCAAATGCCCACCCTAGTATTCTTAACAAAGAGAGGATATAGTCTCCATACGGCTTTTGCTTCAGGCATATGTGTTTACATTGCAGGTGATATGTGTGTGTGTGTGTACACACACCTCAGCAGGCATGTTATGTACGTAGATAACATGGTAAAGGAAGCTGGCATCGTGGTGATGCTCTCCCAGCTTCGGCAAGCACACCGGGCGGCCCCAGAGCCACACTGACAGTAGGCCTCAGGAAATAGTGCGGAGAGGCCCGCTTCTGCTTTGTCGCCTTTGCCCCTTCCCTCGCTTGTCCTGCAGTGTGTCCAGTGAACTGATGGTTACCGTCTTGATCTTTGCACTCATCTCTTGAGTGTTTCCTCTCAGTGTTGAGTTGAATTCTGAAGGACGACTGGGCCGGGAAGACTCAAATGCCCGTCCTGGGTCTGTAGCGACGCCTGCCTCCCTGCTAGCTGCTGACAGCTGACACCAGAGCTGGCGCCCAGGCTTATGCCTTCAGCTGTCACTCTGCAGGCATTCACTGGGCACCTGCTGAGCCCTGCCCCATGGAGACTATGTGCTTCCCTGGGGAGAAGGCGTAGTAACTCCCTCAGTTACCACACCAGCCAGCGCAGCTCTCTCCACATTTTGCTGCTGGCATGTAGTCAGAAGGGTGCCACTGCACCATAGGTTTAATTCTCTCAGTTTTATTTCCTGTTCCTATTGGCCCTTCTGGGCCTTCCTGCCCTCCAGCACACACACACACCCCTACCTGTCGTGAGATACTAAGAAAGCTGAGTGTGAAATGTTACTCCTGCTACACACCTGGCTTAAATGAGTCCTACAGTTGGAACTCAGCCGGAGTCCTTAGACTGACCCCACTGTCATGCGCAGCAACCAGGGAGGGTGACTCCTGGGGTCTTGAGGGAACACAGGACACCCGTGTGATTCTGTATGGGGTTCTGACCAGGGGACAGTTTAAAAAGCATTACAACGTACATCTTGGTTTTCTTGGGGATTTTATAGGCCAGGTACAAAGCAGAAAGTGCATAGAAGATGTGATTCACTTTGCCTGGGAAGAGAAGCTCTTTCTCCTGGCTGATGAGGTAAGAGCAGTCTCAGCTCCCCCTGCAGAGGGGAGGGGGGAGCGTTGTCTTCTAGGGGGAGGGAACCAGGCCTGCTTTTCTGCAGTCAGAAAGAATTTTCCAGATGGTAGAAGAGCAATTTTGGCCAAGGATGAAGATGTTCAGTGTTGTAGCCTATAAGGCTGTGACCTAAGTTATTCCTATATTGGTTTAAACTCTTATAAATTTAGTTATAATTTAGTTAGAATTTAACCCATATCATTTTAAACTTAGAAATCAAAGAAAATGATACTGGGGTCTCGGGCATGTGACCTGATTGAGAGATTCTAACTGTGTCTTCCAGATTCTCTCCTTTTTCCATCCCTCTGTGTTGGTTTCACGCGCAGGCTTGTTATCTTCCCAGCCTAGAAAGAGGGCTTTTCATCCTGTAGTTCCAGGAAAAGTCTTAGACTTGAGCCTCATTGGTTCAGCTCCAGTCACACCCTTATTGCTGAACCAATCACTATGGTCCAGGAGTTGGACTATGCAAATAGACCAGGTGCAGAGCAAGGCTTCAGATCTCTGCCCTGTCTCCATAGACCTCTGGACACAACAGGTTTCCCAGAGGGCAAATCAAGGGGCTCTTACCCAAGAAGGGGATATGGGTACCCAGTCCTCCTAAAGCTGTGGTTCTTTGCCTCCTGGTGCTTGTGTAACTACCATCTCAGCCCTGAAGATGAGATTTTAATCAACTTTGTAATTTTTTTTAAAGATTTATTTATTTATTTGAAAGTCAGAGTTACACAGAGAGAGGAGAGGCAGAGAGAGAGAGAGAGAAGTCTTCTGTCTGATGGTTCACTCCCCAGATGGCCCCAACGGCCGGAGCTGCGCTGATCCAAAGCCAGGAGCCGGGAGCTTCTTCCATGTCTCCTACACGGGTGCAGGGGCCCAAGGACTTGGGCCATCTTTTACTGCTTTCCCAGGCCATAGCAGAGAGCTGGATTGGAAGAGGAGCAGCTGGGACTCGAACCGGTGCCCATATGGAATGCTGGCGCTTCAGGCCAGGGCATTAATCCGCTGCGCCACAGCACCAGCCCCAAACTTCATAATTTTTGCTTCTTAAACTCCAATTCTTTTTTTTTTTTTTTTTAAGGTGTAATTATTTATTTGAGAGGCAGAGTTAGAGACAGAGAGGTCTTCCATCAGCCTGTTCACTCACCAAATAGCCACAACAGCCAGAGCTGGGCCAATCTGAAGCCAGGAACCAGGAGTTTCTTTGGGGTTTCCTACATGGGATGCAGGGGCCCAAGCACTTGGGCCATCTTCCACTGCTTTCCCAGGCTATTAGCAGAGAGCTGGATCGGAAGAGGAGCAGCCGGGACTCAAACGGGCACTCATATGGGTTGCCGGCATCACAGGCAGAGGCTTAACCTATGACGCCACGGCACTAGCCCCTAAACCCCGGTTCTGAAACCCAGATCTGTCCATTCTTCTCCTCTTTTGCAAGGAAATAATAATTTTTAAAAATATATTTGCTTGGCTGGCGCTGCAGCTCAATAGGCTAATCCTCCGTCTGCAGCACCAGCACTCCGGGTTCTAGTCCCGGTCGGGGCACCGGATTCTGTCCCGGTTGCCCCTCTTCCAGTCCAGCTCTCTGATATGGCCCAGGAGTGCAGTGGAGGATGACCCAAGTGCTTGGGCCCTGCACACACATAGGAGACCAGAAGGAAGCTCCTGCTTCGGATCAGCGCAGTGCACCAGCCGTAGCGCGCCAGCCATAGCGCACCGGCTACAGTGGCCATTGGAGGGTGAACCAACGGTAAAAGGAAGACCTTTCTCTCTGTCTCTCTCTCTCACTGTCTACTCTGCCTGTCAAAAAAAAAAAAATTTGCTTTATTTGAAAGGCAGTGTTACAGAGAGAGAGAGAGAGAGAGAGAGAGAGAGAGAGATTGATCTTCCATCTGCTGGTTCACTTGCTGGACCAAGCCAAAGCCAGGAGAGAGAGAGAGAGATTGATTGATTGATTGATCGATTGATCTATCTTCCATCTGGTGGTTCACTTGCTGGACCAAGCCAAAGCCAGGAACCTGGAACTCCATCCAGGTCTCCCAAATGGGTGGCATTGAACTATATTCCACTGCTTTCCTGGGCTCCGTGGCGGGGAGCTGGATTGGAAGCAGAACAGCCTGGACTGGCTCTCCTATGAGACACCAGCATTGTAGGTGATGGCTTAATCCACTGTACCATGATGCCGGCCCCTGCATGGAAAATGAAGATCCTTCAAATCCTATTTTTTTTTTCAATTTAACCTTAACTTCTGCATGATTTCTGGCTAATTGTTGCTTCTGGCACATTGCTTTCCTCTCTTTACTGTTTAGTGCCCTGCCACCCGCACATGCACACAGCTTACCTACCAGACTGGTGCCATAATTAATAGTTGATGTGCTAGGATTTTCATTCCTAATAAAGAGGAAGGGCAGCAGAGAGACCAGGGTTTTACTAATGACCTGTGTACAAACCTTCCCTCTGGGTCTGGAGGACGGCGCCTGGCTGTCTCTCCGATCTCCATAACTGGGTATGGGCAGCTCATCTCAGGGCGCAGAGTGAGATACTCTGGAGACAAGGGGCAAGAGTGGGTGTGGCTGCTGCTCTGGCAGTGAAAAATGGAGCGGAAAAAAAAAAAAAAACCCACAAAATATTGCCAGACTGGAAAAGTGTGGTAAAGGAAACTGAACTGGGCCAGCTCTGCAAGTCAGCAGGCCAGAGAGCAGGTACATCAACTGCTGTCATCGTCATTGTTGTCAAAGGAAGTGCACATGGTGCTTTAAGGGACAGGTAAGGATGGAAGCCCTTGGCAGAGCACTGGTCAGATGAGATAGAAAGGAAGCCTGGAGACCGGGTTAGGGGAAGCGAGTGAGCTCCTGAGCTGTTAAGTTCAGTGTCCAGCCTGAGGCCTTCCTCCTTGCTTGTTCTGGAAGGTTCCTGCAGGCACACTCTAGCTCATTTCTAGAAGTGGTGGTGAAGGCCAGGCTAGCTGGTGTATTCACGACCAGGCCTCACACACCCTACTGCAGGCTAACCCTAAGCACCTGTGCCCTCCTCTCCCTGGGCTCTGTCCCCTTGGCCGCCCTCGGCAGCAGCCTCTCGAAGGACTTGCAGTGACCGTCCCTGTCGTGTCCTCCCCTGCAGGTGTACCAGGACAATGTGTACTCTCCAGACTGCAGATTTCACTCCTTTAAGAAGGTGCTCTACGAGATGGGACCCGAGTATTCCAACAACGTGGAGCTCGCCTCCTTCCACTCCACCTCCAAGGGCTACATGGGCGAGTATGTAGTCCTCCCTCCGTCCAGGGCCTGCCTGGTGCCAAAGCTGCTGCCTCCTCGGCCGTGCCCTGAGGTCGACCCACTTGGACAGAGAGAAGACAGCCCTTACTTACTGCTTCTGCTAATCTAAGAAGTAGGAAGAGACAGACTGTACCTCCCCAAGGGTGTGGGAATCACCCCCATGCAGGGATTCAAATTCAGTAAGGCTGTGGTGAAAGAAGCCAGACTCTGAAAAACAGGATCTCCCAGCACCTCCTCACACCTGCCAGCCCTCCTACTGTTGCTCCAATACCAGCTGAAGTCCAAGGGGCTAGAGAGGACAGGTTGAAGGGACAAACAAGTGCTATTATGCTGATGGACCAAGCTGTGTATGCAAGGCCGCCTGGCACTGGGTGACCCCAGGGGCCAGAGGGTCAGCTTCAGTCCTGTGTTTGTTCATTCAGCTAATATTTACTGAGCATTTGCTGTGATTTTAGCAGTAACTCCAGCAATCTCTGCTCTTGCAAAGCTCATGTCCTAGTGAGGAGAGAGAAAGGTCGTGTGTCAGGTGGAGAAAAGTAATTAAAGAAGAGATAGGAACCTGGACGTGGGGACAGAGGTCACAAGCTATGCCGATACCTAGTGGGGAGCACTCCAGGCAGAGGGAATACATATGTCAAAGCCCTGAGCTGAAAGTATGATGGGAACAGCAGGGAGGCTGGAAAGGGGTGCGCTGGGGGGTGAGTGGCAGAGACTGAGACCAAAGAAGTCGCAGGAGGCCACAGCACCTGGGTTACTTTGTTCCTCAGTGAGATGGAGGCCATTGGAGGGTGTGGGCAGAGGTGTAACCTCCCCTGAACTGTGTCTTCCTGCACTCCTGGTCGCTGTGGGGTTGGGCAGGGGATGGAAGTGGGGACCCGGCTGGAGGCTGCTCAGTCCTCTGGGGTGCAGGTGAGGAGGAGATCCTGGAGGTGTCTGGAGGTGGAGTTGACAGAGGATGATGATGAGAAGATAGGTATGAGAGAGAGGAGTCCAGGATGAGCCCCAGGTTTCCCATTCAGACAGCAGGAAGGATGGAGCTGCTGTCAGCAGTTGCAGGTGGTTTGGGGAGACAGCAGGAGTTTGGTGTTGGACATGTTACAATTGCAAATGCCTGTTTGAAGTCTGTGTAGAGAGGGTTGTGAGTCTGTAGATGAGGCTGGCAACTGGCTGTAAGTTTGAATGTGGGAGATACTAGTGTAGGGGCTGTTAGGTGGTTAAAGCTGAAGGCCTGGGTGTCTCACACAGCATGAGTGTTCTAGAATTGGGCCAGGCCTCCACTGCTTGGAGGTTGAGGAAGAAGAGGAGGAAGGACCAGCCAGTCCACAGCTGAGGGCCTTCATTCCTGCTTGGCAGGGCTTTTCTGGTGTGCCGGGTGTCGGCGTGGGGGTGTTGGTTCTTGTTTGTTAGGCTGGAAGTCTATAACTGAAGCTGGAAGAAATACACTGTGGCCAGGTCAAGAGAGCTGACCCCTGGGTTGTTGCCTAATGACCTGGCTTTATTTGATCTGATCAACCCAGTAGCAGCGCTGACTCCATGTTGGACTCTGTGCACTGAGTGGCTCTTGTCTGAAACGGATTGGTTCATAATGGCTCGTTTTGGAGCTCCGATGTCTCTTCCGTGCCTGCCCATCTCTGTCTCTGTCCCTGGTTGCTCTTCATGATCAGGCGCCTGGATGCTGGAATGCTGAGTTCTGCTCTGCTCTCAGGCCCTGATTACCTAGGATGACACAGCTCTGCTCAGCATGATTTCCTGCTCATCAGCAGAGCATTGGCTAGGACGCTCTTCCTCTGCACCTGCTTCATGGGGAGCCTTTCTGAGACGCCACCATTTATCTTGCTGCCTCAGAAAGTCCAGGCCAGGGATCAGGTGGGATCTGCTGTCGCCAGTTCGTCTCAGCAGCGTGATCCCAGAAGCCGGTGCCCTGAAGTTGGGGATGAGGCATACAGAGGGAGGTAACCCAGCCTCCGGCCTCAGGGGCCTGCATTTCTGCCATCCTTGATCCAAGCCTTGCGGCCATAGCTCCCGAAGGTGTGGCTGCTGTTGCTGATTTGGTTTAGAAAGAGTTTAAAAACTCACTTCACAATCCCAGCTTGCTTTTTTTTCTTATTCCCATTGTTATATTTTTTACTGAGATCAATTTCAATTGACTTTATACACATGTGATTAACTCTGTTAACAAATAGAAGGAAGAAGAAAAAAAAACAAGACTGTTCCTTGACAGTTGACAAGGGCTGTTCAAGTCATTGCTTCTCAAAGTATCAATTTCATTTCTACAGATTTTCTTTTAGGTGCTCTTATTAGTTATCACAGATCAGGGAGAACATAGGGTATTTGTCCCTTTAGGACTGGCTTATTTCACTTAGTATGATTTCCAGATTCATCTATTTTTTTTTTTTTGCAAATGATTAGATTTCATTATTTTTTTAACCACTGTGTAGTATTCCATAGAGTACATATCCCATAGTTTCTTTATCCGGTCTTCAGCTGACGGACATTTAGGTTGATTCCATGTCTTAGCTATTGTGAATTGAGCTGCAGTAAACATGGGGGTGCAGATAACTCTTAATTGCTGATTTCATTTCCCTTGGGTAAATAAATTCCTAGGAGTAGGATGGCTGAGTCCCAGTTTATTTTTGCGTGATTTGACTCTGATCAGTCAGGAGTCTTGGCAGTAAGTTACAGAACTCAACTTGAACTGGCTTACTCCAAATAGCCTTTTTTTTTTTTTTTTTAATCTATGTCGGCAAAAAAGTGCAGGAGCTTGACAATGTCAGTGGGACCTGTCTCTTGCCCCTGGCTCTGTCTTGTTTTCTTTCTCAGCTGGGCTGTCCTTTGAGCTGACGGCCTTGGTTCAGGCAGCCGAGACAGTTGCAGGCTGGTGCTTGGTGCACGGTGCTGGAGGCTGTTTTGAGCAGAAGCTGGTACAGTAGTGTAGCAGGCTAGGGTACTATGACCCAATGGCCCAAAGCTACAGTGCCTCAAACAGGATGGGAGTGTAGCTCTCAGTGACATAACAACCCAAAAGTGAGCGGCGTCCAGGGCAGGCTCTGCTCCCTGGAGTCATGCGGGCTCTGCTGTGACCAGCTGTGGCGTTGGTCACTAGTTCAGTGTCTCCATTTCCCAGGAGTAGGGAAAGGGAAAGAGGAAGGCGAGTGCTCGCTACTCGCTTAGGAAGTAGTAAATGCGTGCACATCACTTCGTTCCCCTTCCTGGCCCTTTGGTGTTATGGGCTGGGGGTGACTGCAGGTTCTGGCTGTCCAGGTTGCACCTTTGTCCAGGTCCCTGTACCTACTGGGTACTCTCCCTGTCCTCAACCCTCCAGGTGTGGATACAGAGGGGGCTACATGGAGGTGATCAATCTGCACCCCGAGATCAAGGGCCAGCTGGTGAAGCTGCTGTCAGTACGCCTGTGCCCGCCGGTGTCTGGGCAGGCTGCCATGGACATCGTCGTGAACCCCCCGGTGCCAGGAGAGGAGTCCTTTGAACAGTTCATCAGGGTGAGTGTGCGTCATTGCAACCAGGGTCACAGGTGAAATCCTGCTGCGGCCAGTGGCCAGCCTGGCTCCAAACAGCTGCCACGGGTGGCCAGGTGAGTGTGGCCCCCAGGGGGCGCTCATGGGTCCTCTTGGTGCCTGAACCACCCCCAGGAGTTGGTGAAGCCCCAGTATGCAGAGGGCTGTGTCTTAAAGTGGGAGGAGTAGGGCTGCAAGTGGGCAGGTGGACCCTTCCTCCTCCTCCCCGTGAGACACTCAGGAGGAAGGCCCTGTGTCCTGACAGCCCGCTGGGAGATTCTGTTAAGCTGAAGGCAAGAAGTGGATGTTGGTGGGCATGGCGTGGATTGTAGGCCACGGGCCTGCCTCTGGCCTAAGCAGGCTTCTCCCAGCCCTGTGACCCAGCCAGGGCCCTTTGATTGCAGGTGACAAAAGCTTGACTCCCAAAGAAGGAATCTGTGGGTCACATAATCAAGACATCAGAGTCCCACTCTTCTAGCCTGCATCTTTTTTTTGTTGTTGTGATAAAATAGCATGTGACAGAAGCTTGGCTAGTCTGACCCCTTTCGGGCACTCAGTTTCGTGGCAGCATGGACAGTCATGCTTTGTGCGGCATCCCCAGCACTCACCCCACGAGCTCTCCCATCATCCCAAGCTGAAACCCCGTACCTGCTACACACGCACTCTGTTCTCTGTGAACTCACCGATCCCGATTCTCCCTGAAACTGCCCTCTCCTTGTGCCTGGCTTTGTCTCACTCAGAGCTCCGTAGTCCAGTTTCATGGCTGGGGGTTGTGTGCGTTAGAAGTCCCATCACGCCGAAGGCCCAGTCATCCTCCACGTGGATAAACCACACGTGGATAAGCCACACGTGACTTCTGCGTGCACCTGCAGCCTGGCACCTACTCCCCCCCCCCCCCCCAGTACCTGCAGAAGTTCAGGACGACTCCAGTCCAGCTCTGCACCGGGCACTGACCCTGACTGGCTTTCCCTGGGCCATGTGTTTCCTGCACAGCACATGGACTGAGAGTATGGAGGGAGGGTCCCCCAAAGGACGTGGTTCCAGGGCGTTCCATCCAGGGCCACCAAGACGGAGAGGCAGGGACTGGTTTCCCTTATTCTCAGGAATGACATGGTACAAGAACAGAGCCTAGGGCAGGCTCCCCGGGACCTCCCTGGTGTCCTGACTGTCCCCACACCCAGGGCAGCTGGTGGTCTCCTAGGCCCACCTCCCTGACTGGCTGCAATCGTGCACATACAAGCTTGCCTTTTGTCAATCTGCCCAGTTACTCCGGGGTCCTAGGGACAGCCCCCAGTGGCTGGGGCCCATCCGCATCCACCGCGACTGAACTCCTGTGCTCTCTGTCCGTCTCTCACCAGGAGAAGGAGTCCGTCCTGGGAAACCTGGCCAAAAAAGCAAAGCTGACAGAAGACCTGTTTAACCAAGTCCCCGGGATTCACTGCAACCCCTTGCAGGGAGCCATGTATGCCTTCCCTCGGATCTTCATCCCCGCCAAAGCCGTGGAGGAGGCTCAGGTCTGGGACCCGGCCCAGCTGGCGCGCTGTCCCCGGGTTCCCTTGGCGGTGGCTGGGTTGGGGGCTGCTGCCTCGGGGAACAGAGGTGCTGAATCCTGTGTCCCTTTCAGAGGGGGTTCTCCGCCAGCACTACTCATCCTGGGCTCAGCCACAGTGGGGCGCTGTGGTGATGGGATGAACGTGAGGTGGGCCCTGGTGGGAGAAGCCCCCGAGAACATTACTGCTCTGAAGGGAGGGGCCCGGGTGTGACGCAGACAGGGGCAGCACCAGGCACTTCCTGGGTTTGAGTGTGCAAGCCAGTCACCTATTAAAACGCCAGGTCCGGGCCCCTTAACCTGCAAGGGTCTCGAGATGTCACACTTCCCCAGGTGGGACCACACACCCCACTTGGAGGATCGGGGCAGAGCAGAGTTTCTGGAACTGGATCCTCAGCCTATTCCAGAACCTCCTGAATGTGTGCTCACACCTCCCAGTCCAGGCCCGACCCAGCCGACAGCGTCAGAATCGCTGGTGTAGGAGAATGTGTCTCTCATGGGCTCCCGGTGATTGCTGTGCAAACCACGCGTGAGAAGCATCCTTCCACAGTGTCCCCCGAGAAGCCTGTTCCCTGCCAGCCCCCTGGGTGCAGCTCTGGCACTTGGGCACGCAGGAGGCTGCCCTCACGGCTTGCTCAGCAGCTCCCAGGGCATGGGGCAGGGGGCAGGGGGCAGGGGCACGGGCACGGAAGAAACAGACTGACACTCCCCAGTGCACAGCAGAGCCCCACAGCCCCCAGCCGGCCTGCAGCAGCCTTGGGGGGTCTGGTTCCCTGCCCCAGCTACCAGCAGTGGCCTTGTCCTCCAGGAGGGGTCTTGCCATGGGAAAGACTACCTTCTGTTTCCATGGCACTGGCTTTGAGCTTTTGAGGGTGCGTTCATACAGTGTGAGGCCAGGAATGGATCTTAACCCATGCCCTGCTCCTGCAGGCCCATAAGATGGCCCCAGACATGTTCTACTGCATGAAGCTGCTGGAGGAGACCGGCATTTGCGTCGTGCCCGGCAGCGGCTTCGGACAGAGGGAAGGCACCTATCATTTCAGGTACCATGGTGCTGCGCCCGCGCTTATTCAGGGTAACCGGGGCATCTTAACAGAGGGCACAAGGCTAGAGACGGGTATCTGGAGCCACCCCTGCCCTGCCCTGCCCTGCTGTAGAGCCAAACTCAGACCCTCACCCAGAGAGTGAGGAGAACAACCCCAGGGTCATCTGCAAGAGGCCCGCCTGGCTGTTCTCACACTCCCTTTGCCTCCTCTGGCTGTTGAGTTAGCATCAGAAGCTTCCCAAGGGCTGCATTTTCCTCTTTATTTCCACATCCCTTTAAACTCTGTGACAGCATCCAGGTGCCAGGCATGGGGTGTGGCACACGGCAGGTGCTTAACGGCTCCATGGCTACCTCCTGGGCTGTGCACTGACACATGGGGGATTCGCCCCGCCTACTACGATGCCCTCACGGAGCCGGCCCCGGTCCTGCTGCCATGCGGTGGCGTCGCTGACTCGCAGAGCCGAGCTGGCAGCGGCAGCTCTGCAAGGACCTCCCCGCCCGCTCCGTTCAGAACAGCATCTTCTCCACGCAGGTTGCTCTCAGACGTCTCCTGTGGCAGATGCTAGAAAAAGAAATGTCGTGAGCTGGTGGCACCTGGAGCCAAGCCTCGACTTAGTGATGGTTGTAGGTGGTGTCCCCAAGATGGGCAGCCCATGGCTGGTTGACATGTTTGCCCGGTCAGGAACACCTCTGCCATTCCTGCAGGCTGCCTCCAGGATTGGGAACAGAGTGACAGGATGGGGTGGGGGCAGGGTTAGTTACCATGGCAACATGGGAATGCTTCTCCCCCTTTATTTATTTTTTAAAGATTTATTTTTTTATTTGAAAGGCAGTTACAGAGAGGCAGAGAGAGAGAACAAGAGAGAGAGAGGTCTTCCATTCCCTAAATGGCCACAACAGCAGGAGCCGGGCTGATCCGAAGCTAAGAGCTTCTTCTGGGTCTCCCAGGTGGATGCAGGGGTCCAAGCACTTGGGCTATTTTCTACTGCATTCCCAGGCCGTAGCAGAGAGCTGGATCGAAAGTGGAGCAGGCAGGACTTGAATCAATGCCCATATGGGATGCCGGCGCTACAGGTGGTGGCTTTACCCTCTACACCACACACACACACACACACACACACACACACACACCCCGTTTTTACCAGTCCCTCTCCATCATCCCAGTTGCTTCCTGTTGTTCCTCTTCCCCAGTCCCTCCAGGTTGCTGTCGCGTCTCCCCCAGACCCCCTCTGGCCCCCGCCCCCTTTGGAAATGCCCGTGGTGGGGATTTGTCTGAAGACTGTCCCACTGTCAGAAAGTGACCATAGAGATAAAAGACACATCTAGCAGGAGCAAAGTCTCATGTATATGTAGCAAAGACCAAGCGTCATGCTCTAGAAAGTTCTGTACACCTGCCCAGATGTTGTGCAGGCCTTCCGCAGTAACAGTGGGTTTTTCCTATTTGTTGGCTTCCATGCTGTCCCTAGTTCCTTGCTTTTAGGCACACACATTATTTAAGTAGAGAGAGAGTGTGGGAAGTTGGGGGGGGGGGGCGTTCCACTCGTGCGGGGCTGTCTGGGGCAGCTCGCCCACGCCTGCCGCTCTCCTTGCAGGATGACCATCCTGCCCCCCATGGAGAAGCTGAAGACGGTGCTGCAGAAGGTAAAGGACTTCCACATGCAGTTCCTGGAGAAGTACGCGTGAGCTGGCCGCGGGCCCGGGGGACCCGGTCCTGGGCTTCTCCTCCCGGCCTCTCCCAGAGGCTGCTGGCCGCGTCCGTCAGCATCCTGCGCAGGAGACGTCTTTCTCTGTGCCTTGACGTTGGGAGCACTTCTCTTCTGAGCAAATGTGAATTCATGCTGTCCTGGAGGCCCTGTTTTTTTGTTTTTGTTTTTTGTTTTTTTGATGCAACCAAAGTAGAAGGACTTGCTCAGCAGGTGTGGCTAAGGTTCTCCAAATGTGTTACTGTTACTGTTTGGGAGAAGTTCATCTGGGGTTTTCAACAACCAGAGTGTGCTGGGTGCGATGATTCAGATCCGGAGAATCGAGCAGGTGTCAGGAAATGTCTGACTTAGCCACAGGAGGACCGGGAATCTGAGACTCGCCCATGTGATCCGTGAAATAAAGCCCTCAGCGGTGCGAAAATCTAGTCTTTCCAACGGCAGGGGGCCGAGCCCACTCAGCTCAGACAGGAGGCAAAGGCAGGGGCACACGGGTTGGCCCAGGTTGTGGTGGACACTGGGGGAGACGCTGAGGTCAGAGGGTTCTGCAGGGAGGAGTGGGCGCTAGCTGGGCTCCAAGTGGAACCAGGCCTCTGCTGCTGAGCTGCACGACAGGTGGTGAGGACTGTGCCCAGGGACGGCTTTGGGGACGAAGGATGAAGCATGCAGAGGCTGGGACCCCTGCCCGAGAGGTTTCCCCGGACTTCAGGGTTCCTGGTACAGCCCAGCAACGCCCCAGGGAGAGGGATTCTGCCCAGTTATCAACCCCGGGGGCCAGTTCTCTCCCGGGGACTTGATGGCGCCTTCACTCCCGTCGCCCCCTGCTGGTGGCAGCAGGGACAAGGACAGACCGAAAATGTCCTAAGCCAGGACTTGACCCACCTGACAGTCAAACTCTTGTAGTTCCTGGAATTGTTTCAAAGTGAATTCGACCCATTTTCTGGCTCTCCCTGGGTGAAAGTACCTGGTAGCTGGGCGGCTAGAGAGGAGCGAGTTGTGATTGGAAGCGTTTTAGCTGGAGGCAAAGTGCTTCGCCTCCACGTTAGCTGCCAGCTCCCCTCCCAGGCGCTGTGCAGTAGCATCGGTCGTCCCTGTGGGCCTGGAGGGTGTCATCCACCAAGCACGCAGACCCTCGGCCCACACTCCAAGGGAGCAGGTGCTGCGGGCAGCAGCTGGCTCAGCGGTCTCTTCCTCTTCACCAGGAGCTCTCCCCCAGACCTGCCTTCTCCAGTGGGCAGTTAGGGGAACCAAGGGCAGCTCAGGACCCAGCAAGCCTCAGAGTGGAACTGAAGGAGCTGGAGAGGGAAACCTGCAGAGGCTATGAGAGCAGCCCCGACGCTGCAGTGTGCACCCTGGGTGCCGGCAGGGGCACGCGCCGGAGGACTGCAGCAGCCCCTGCTGGCGTTACGGTCCCCGAGAAGAGAGCAGCCACAATCTCCAGTAACAAAAGGGAATATTTTGGAACTTTTCCTTCCTTATAAAATCGAAGAAATTGCACTCGTGCTTGCTGTATGGTACATGAGCCAGGACGGGTCCCAGGGCCGTAAGGTCCCTGGTGGAGAGGTCAGATAGAAGCTAGTATATTTTTTATATTTTTGTAACAGTTGCTTTTTTCATGGGGAGGGGAGGATGGGTTAGTATTTATAGTCTTAACAAGTCCAGTAATTTTTTAATAAATCTCTTCAGATTATAAATAACCCCCTTAAAACTTTGCAACGTTTACATGATTTTTTAAAAGATACCGTCTACCTATGGTTTGCTTTTAAAAATAAACGAGTAATAAAAGGTCAGCTGGTATTAGAGGTTAACCCGAGGCCGGAATGCTGACCACAATAGATGTGATTTTCTACGTGTTTTATTCCGGTGCCTTTCCTGTTTGGGCACCACCCAAGAACACCGTTTGTGACCTGGGGTCGCACTTTGAATCTGCCCCTGTGAAGTTGCTGTTCAGCCAGATGTTGGTGGGGGGGCGTGCCCTGAGCCTCGGGGCCAGGCTGGGTTCCGTCCCCGTGTGTGGAGTGTGCAGGAACCGCAGACACAGGCTGCCCTGTCTGTGGCTGTTTCCCAACCTAGGCTCTCACAGGCATCTCCCAACAAAGGTACCTAATGATAGCTGTGCTGGAAAATTCTAAACAATAAACTATGTGTCCAAAGCGGCGGCTGTGTCTAACTTTCCTTGTAGTTTACATCTCAAAACAGAGTGAGCATCACCAGTTTCATATCCTCACTCATTGCCGTGTACCTTTCTGGCACCATCGTGAGGGTCTTTTCCTCCTAAACATGTAAACCCCAGTAACAGCTTCTCAGCTTCCATTTCTTAGGGTCAGCCCTGAGATTGATTGATTGATTGATTGATTGATTGATTTGTCATTTGAAGTAGAGAAACTGTGCAGTCTTTGAAAGACTTAGAATGTTAAAATGAATGCAGACTGTGGGTTTCTGGAAGAATGGCTTCTGCATGGGGCTTGGGGCAGTGGGCCAGGAAGGGGAGCTGGCAGGAAGCTCTCAGGCAAGTGGGAAAGGGTTCCTTGTCAACAGAAGGAGCTGTGTTCATTTGCCCCAGGCTTAAATATTTGTTTTAAAGATTTATTTATTTGAAAGTCAGAGTTACACACAGAGAGAAGGAGAGGCAGAGAGAGTCTTCCATCTGCTGGTTCACTCCCCAGTTGGCTGCAGCGGGTGGAGATGTGCTTGGATCAGGAGCTTCTTCCGGGTCTCCCACACAGGTGCAGGGGCCCAAGGATTTGGGCATCTCCTACTGGTTTCCCAGGCCATAGCAGAGAGCTGGATCGGAAGTGGAGCAGCTGGGACTTGAACCGGCGCCCATATGGGTTGCTGGCACTGCAGGCGGCAGCTTTACCCACTACGCCACAGCACTGGCCCCTGGAAAATATTTTTTTGCAGATTCATTTATTACTTGGAAGAGTTACAGAGAGAGAGACATAGAGAGGTCTTCTATCTTCTGGTTCACTCCCAAATGACCGCAATAGCTGGAGATGAGCCAGTCTAGCCAGGAGTTTCTTCCAGGTCTCCCACAGCCATAGCAGAGAGCTGGGTTGGAAGTGGAGCAGCCAGGATTCAAATCGGAGCCCATTTGGGATACCACTATCGCAGGTGGTGACTTTACGTGCTATGCCACAGCGCCAGCCCCAGAAAATACATATATTTTTAACTAGGACTCTCCATTGGAAACTAGAAACTCATTTGGTAGCTTGAGCAGAGGAGTGTGCTTCCTCGCGTAACCCTGGGGAAGCTGGCTTTGGTCCTCAGGCCCTCTGTTAAATGTGAAGTTGTCTTATCCCAAGGAAGGACTGTGGCTGCCTCCAACATGTGCCCGTCCCTGAGCCGTTCTCTGTGGTCCCTGGGCACGAGGGGATGGTGGAGCAGGTACTTGGGATCTCAGGAACACTGCCAAGCAGAAGCTGCTCCCCATAGGGAAGGGGGCAGAAGTGGAGTTGGCAGACAAAGCTCATTCACCACAGAGGAGGTGGGAGGGCGTGGCGCCTCCAAGGTGGGTTGATAACCAAGTGGACTGGGGATGCCCTCTGCATTCCCTCACTGGGCACATGCTTGCACACGCATGGACTCGGGCCTCATGAGGGAGAAATTTTTTTTAAAGACACTTTAAATTTTTTTTAAGGTTTACTTATTTATTTGAGAGGCAGAATTAGAAAGAGAGGTCTTCCATCTGCTGGTTCACTTCCCAAATGGCTGCAAAACAGCCAGAGCTGGGCTGATCAGGAGCTTATTCTGGGTCTCCACATGGATCCAGGGGCCCAAGCACTTGGGCCACCCTCCACTGCATTCCCAGGCCATCAGCAGGGAGCTGGATTGGAAGGGGAGCAATGCTGTGACATGGGATACCGGAGTCACAGGTGGCGGCTTAACCTGCTGCACTACAATGCCAGGCCCAGCCACCTCTTTATAAGAAATGGACCCAGAATCCCAGTGATGCTTAGAACGAGGTAAAAGCATATGTGACACAAAAGTGTAACAACTGAAAAAATAGCCTGATTATCCAAGTAAACACATTCATGAGGAAAAGTTAGAAAATGAAAATCAAGGGGATGTGAAATCTAGAATCTTTCATTCAGAGCAAATTAAGCCTAATATTCCGGGGTCATTTCCTTCCTCTCCTTTTCTGGAGAATGTTTTATGTGGTGGAGGGGGGTGTGTGTGTGTGTGTCTAGATTGGGATCCTAACTTTCCCCCCTGAACAATAGAACATGTTAATAAAAACGCCTGGGACTTGGGGGGCTAAGTCGCTGCCTGAGACACCTGCATTCCATGTGAGTGCCGGTTCAAGTCCCAGCTGCTCTGCTTCTGCTCAGCTCCCTGCTAATGTACCTGGGAAAGCCGTGGAAGCTGGTCCATGTATTTGGGCCCCTGCCACCCAGTGGGAGATCCAGATGGAGTTCCAGGCTCCCGACTTCAGCTTGGTCCAGCCTCAGCTCTTGCAGCCATTTGGGGAGTGAATCAGCAAATGGAAGGTACCTCTGTCTCTCCATCTCTCTCTCTCATCACTATAACTCTGCTCTCAAATAAATAAATCTTGTTTAAAAAATAAAAATGCCTGACAAGCAGTTCCATGGCTATCCTAGCCATTCTGTGAGTGACCATTAGGTAATGGCAATCTTAAACATTTGCATTATATACAAAGGTGCTTAACGAAAAAAAAAAAAGATTCAAAAAGCCAGTGACAGATCATCTGCAGGTTCACTCTGCAAATGCATATAACAACCGGTATGGACCAAACAAACCAGGAGCTGGGAACTCCATCTGGGTCTCCCACATGGGTAGCAGCAGTTCAAGTACTTGGGCCGTCACCTGCTTTCTGGGTGTAATAGCAGGAAGCTGGATTGGAGGGAAGCAGAGCAACTGGGACTCAAGCCAGCGCTCTGATATGGGATGCCGGCATTACAGCATGGTTTTACCCCCTGTGCCGCAATGCCAGGTCCTCCACAGCTCCTGTTCAATGTCTGTGGAGGGGCCAGCGCTGTAGCATAGCAGGTAAAGCTGCCGCCTGCAGTACCAGCATCCCATATGGGTGCCGGTTTGAGTCCCAGCTGCTCCACTTCCGATCCAGCTTTTGCTATGGCCTGGGAAAGTAGTACAAGATGGCCCAAGTGCTTGGACCCCTGCACCTGCATGAGAGATCAGGAAGAAGCTCCTGGCTCCTGGCTTCGGATTGGCGCAGCTCCGGCTGTTGCAGCCAACTGGGGAATAAACCAGCAGGTGGAAGACCTCTCTCTGTATATCTGCCTCTGCCTCTCTGTAACTCTGCCTTTCAAATAAAATAAATAAATCTTTTTAAAAGTCTGTGGAAAGATGGAGTTATGAGTTTATTTTGATATCCATTTTTTTGCATAATACATGGATAGTGTGTACTATGAAAAATCATACATGGATTTCAAATGTGTTATGCACCAAAATAAACCCATACATTTAATTCACAAGCTATTTCTCTTTTTTCTTTTTTTAAAGTTTTTTTTTATTCATTTGAGAGGTAGAGTTAACAGAGAGAGGGAGAGACATAGCAGAAAGCTGGATTGGAAAAGGAGCAGCGGGGACACGAACCAGTGCCCATATGGGATGCCAGCGCCGCTGGCAGAGACTTAGCCCACTATGCCACAGCGCCAGCCCCTACAGGTTATTTTTCTTTATATATATATATATATATATATAGACAGATAGACTTAGACAGTGAGAGAGAAAGAGAGAAAGGTCTTCCCTCTGTTGGTTCACCCCCCAAGTGGCCGCTATGGCTGGAGCTACGCCAATCTGAAGCCAAGAGCCAGGAGCCTCCTCCTAGTCTCCCATGCGGGTGCAGGGGCCCAAGCACTTGGGCCATCCTCCACTGCCTTCCTGGGCCAGAGCAGAGAGCTGGACTGAAAGAGGAGCAACTGGGACTAGAACCCAGTGCCCACATGGGATGCCGGGGCCACAGGCGGAGGATTATCCGAGTGAGCCACAGCACCGGCCCCCAGGTTACTTTTTTATCAGTGATAACTTTTGTTTTTAGTCACAGTTTATGAAGTAAAAATCATTTGGGGTCCAGTCCATGCCAGTTGCAGCAGGTGTTTCCTGGGGACCTTTGTTTCTTATTAGCTTATTTGCCCTGGGTTGGGTTCTCTCCCAGGAGACTCTGGTGGGACTCTGGTGAGCTGCTGCTTGCCCTTCTGAATTAAAACTTTAAAACACAATACTCCTAATCTTTTGGATCATAATCATGATGCACATTGGGTGCCAAAACCTCACTTAAGGAAATAGGGTACAAAAGTTAGGGCCGGCGCCGCGGCTCACTAGGCTAATCCTCCGCCTAGCGGCGCCGGCACACCGGGTTCTAGTCCCGGTCGGGGCACCGGATTCTGTCCCGGTTGCCCCTCTTCCAGGCCAGCCCTCTGCTGTGGCCCGGGAGTGCAGTGGAGGATGGCCCAGGTGCTTGGGCCCTGCACCCCATGGGAGACCAGGAAAAGCACCTGGCTCCTGGCTCCTGCCATCGGATCAGCGCGGTGCGCCGGTCGCATTGCGCTGGCCGCGGCGGCCATTGGAGGGTGAACCAACGGCAAAGGAAGACCTTTCTCTCTGTCTCTCTCTCTCTCACTGTCCACTCTGCCTGTTAAAAAAAAAAAAAAAAAAGTTAGGCGTCCAAGACAGCAAATAAAGACCACCATCCTCCCTTGCAGCCATGCGTGGCCATTTAATGGGACATATGTTAGAGTGTCTGGTGGCAGCTGCTAGGAACTTCCTTTAAGAGAAAGCTGCCCCCTTTCTGATCCTTTCCTCCCACTGCTTGGAGTGCAACTATAATTAGTGGCATCTTAACCATGGCAACAGGACCCCAAGTTTGGGGCAGGTGTGTGACTTAGTAGTTCAGTGTCGCTTGGGATGCCAGTATCACATATCAGAGTGCCTGCGTTCAAGTCCCAGTTCCACTCCCGATTCCAACTTCCTGCCGCTGTGTATCCTAGGAGGCAACAGTTGATAGCTCAAATGCTTGGGCCCCTGCCCCCATGTGGGAGGCTTGGATGGAGTTCCTGGTTCTGATTTCAGACTGGCCCAGCACCAGCTGTTGCAGGTATCTGGGGACTGAGCCAGCCAGATCTCTCTGTCTTTCAAATAAATAAAACTAATTATAAAAATAAACTGTGCAAGATGTATCGATTGTTGTAAGGTAATCCTAAAATACAACCTTTGGACTTAGAGAAGCACTTGGTGGAATTAAGTTTCCTTATCTCATCTTTTTTTTTAAGATTTATTTATTTACTTGAAAGTCAGAGTTACACAGCAAGAGAGGGAGAGGCAAAGAGGCAGAGAGAGAGAGGTCTTCCATCCACTGGCTCACTCCCCAATTGACCACAACAGCTGGAGCTGTGCCAGTCCGAAGCCAAGAGTTTCTTCCGGGTCTCCCACGCAGGTCCAGGGGCCCAAGGATTTGGGCCACCCTCTACTGCTTTCCCAGGCCATAGCAGAGAGCTGGATTGGAAGTGCAGCAGCCAGGACTCAAACCGGCTCCCAGATGGGATGCCGGCACTGCAGGCGGCGGCTTTACCCGCTACGCCACAGCACGGGCCCCACGTTGTCTCATATTGGTGACTCAGCACAGCACCTCACTGAGGTTACTCATAGAGTGCTAAAACCTCTTGTCGTTCATTCAGCCTCTTGTTCATTCAGCCCATGCTGGCTGGGCAGCCATGACCAGGCCCGGTGCTGGGTGCTGAGGATCCCGCAGAGAGTAAGGCAGGTCCCACGGCGTGTGAGGCTGCTCCTGCCCCTTGCCCATAAGAGGCGGGAAATGAATTTAGGCAGCCTTTGGAAACAGCATTTTCACGCTGTCAGCATTAAATATACATACGCCCCCTCTAGACCTGCAGTTCTCATGACAGTCGTATTGCTGAAAGGACAGATAGATAATGGAGCAGGATGGAGTCCTGTCTGTGTAGCACTGTGGTGTAAGCAGAACACATGTGCTTTTGCCACTGCGTTGACAAAATTATTTTTGACAAGCATGCCAAAGTAATGCAGCAGGAATGGAAAATATCTTCAATAAATGATGTTGCAATTCCTGGATATTCAGATGGGGGAAAAATGAAGTTCAGTGCCTAACTCTCATAGTTCCAAAATTTCAGACCCAAAATTTGAGATAAAACTCTATAGAGTTTCTGGAAGGAAACAGACCAGCTTTACTATTCATGATTGATAAATATGTCTTAGGACAAACAGGCATAAATCATAAAAGAAAACTGATAAATTGGATTTAATCAAAATTAAGAACCTACAATAGGGGCCAGTGCTGTGGCGTAGCGGGTTAACGCCCTGGCCTGAAGCGCCGGCATTCCACATGGGCGCCGGTTCTAGTCCTGGCTGTTCCACTTCCAGTCCAGCTCTCTGCTATGGCCTGGGAAAGCAGTAGAAGATGGCCCAAGCCCTTAGGCCCCTGCACCCATGTGGGAGACCTGAAAGAAGCTCCTGGCTCCTGGCTTCGGATGGGCACAGCTCCGGCCGTTGCGGCTGTCTGGGGAGTGAACCATTGGATGGAGGACCTCTCTCTCTCTCTCTCTGCCTCTCCTCTCTCTGTGTAACTCTGACTTTCAAATAAATAAATAAATAAATAATTACAATTGTTAAAGAACACGAAAAGACAAGCCACAGATGGGGAAAACATATTCAGAACAGAAATATGGGCAAGGACTCGTATCCAGAATATTGAAGGCACATCAATGACTCAGTAATGCAAATCTCAGAAAAAGAAAAGTGGAGAAAAGACTCAAACAGATACTTCACAAAAGACACACAAATGGGGGCCGGTGTTGTGGCTCAGCAGGTTATGTCCGAGTGCTTATTTGATTCCCTGCTGCTCTGCTTCTGATCCAGCTCCCTGCTAATGCACCTGGGAAGGCAAGAGAGGATGGCCCCAGTGCTTGGGCCCCGGCCATTCCTGTGGGAGATCAGGATATATATATACATGGGGCAGGCGTTGTAGCTAAGCAGGTTAAGCCTCCACTTGGGATGCCCACATTCCATACTGGAATAGATAGATAGATAGATAGATAGATAGATAGATAGATAAAGATATGCAAATAGCTAATAGGTACAGGGAGAGACACTCAACGTAATTAGTCATTTGAAAGGAATTAAAATTTTAAGCACTAAGAAATAACGAGTGACTGAAATGAAAAAAAAATGGACAATGTTAAATGTCAAGGGTGTGTCTCAAATAAGATCTTGGCGGTGGGAATAAATAAAATCATACAATCACTTTGGAAAACTGGTGGCTTCTTACAAAGGGAGTCACCCATCTGCTCTATGACCCCATAGTTCCACTCCTAGTTACATTTACCCCCAAAGGAACAGATGCCCTAAGAAGGCCTCGCCTAAGGAGACTCTAGTGGGATCCGTGTCTCCAGGCCATGGCCTGGAAACTCTCTAGGCAGAAAGCTGGGGCAGCCCAAGGTGCCCTTCATTTGTTTCCCATCTCCCACGGACACTGCCTTGTGCCACCTGTTGTCTAATAGCTAAAAATGATTGTTTCATGTTTTTCCCAGTTTCTTTTTTTTACTTATTTAAAGTGGTCAGTAAGGCCAGTGTCTCCCTGTTATTCCATCATGTCCTGGAACGAAAGTCTTCTATTCTTAAGATTTTTTTAGGGGGGCTAGTACCGTGGTGTCAAAGCCCCAGCCTGCAGTGCCAGCATCCCATATGGGTGCCAGTTTGAGTCTTGACAGCTCCACTTCCGATCCAGCTCTCTGCTATGGCCTGGGAAAGCAGAGGAGGATGGCCCAAGTGCTCGGGCCCCTGCACCCATGTGGGAGACCCAGAAGAAGCTCCTGGCTCCTGGCTCAGATCTCTATATATGTATATGTGTATTTTAAAACAGTGTCATATTGCATGCATTTTCAACTACTGTATGATTAGCCTGTTTTACAACATTGTTCTGAGCAGATGTAACAAAGTTTAATGGAAGGTGCTGAAGGTATTTCCTTTCCTTTCAGAAGCAATCTTTCAATGTACCTTGTTGCACTGTGGGGACTTCCCCTAAGATAAAGATCTACAGGGTTTCAAGATGAAAAAAAAAAAAAACCTTTCGACACCAGGGGGAGCTGGTCACCCATGGGATTCCCCTGGGCAGTGTATGTGTTTTGTTTTTACTTTAATGGACCCTCTGCCCCGTCTTGGCAGTTTCAGCTTTGTAGGGTGCAAGAGCAAAGCACTTGGGGCACACGGCTCCTACACAATACCTGGCACCCCAGAATCCCTAACAGGGACCCTCGTCTTGGAAAAACCCTGCCCCCAGCCTCCTGCCTTTTTTTTTTTTTTTTAAAGATTTATTTATTTATTTGAAAGTCAGAGTTACACAGATAGAGAAGGAGAGGCAGAGAGAGAGAGGTGTTCCATCCACTGGCTCACTCCCAATTGGCCACAATAGCCGGAGCTGGGCCGATCTGAAGCCAGGAGCCAGGAGCTTCTTCCAGGTCTCCCACACAGGTCCAGGGGCCCAAAGACTTGGGCCATCCTCTACTGCTTTCCCAGGCCATAACAGAGAGCTGGATTGGAAGTGGAGCAGCTGAGACTTGAACCGCCACCCATATGGGATGCTGGCATTGCAGGCAGCGTCTTTACCTGCTATGCCACAGTGTCAGCCCCTCCTTTTTTTTAAAGATTTATTTTTATTTATTTGGAGGGCAGAGCTAGAGAAAGAGAGAGAGAGGTCTTCCATCTACTGGTTCACTCCCCAGATGGCTGCAACAGCCAGGGCTGGGCTAGGCTGAAGCCAGGAGCCAGAAACTCCATCCAGGTCTCCAAAATACTTGGGCCATCATTCGCTGCTCTTCTAGGAGCATTAACAAGGAGCTGAATTGGAAGAGGAGCAGCCAGGACTTGAACCAGCACTCCAACATTGCAAGCACTGGCTTAAATTGCTGCACCACAATGCCAGTCCCTCCCCTGCAATCTTTAATGTGGACACTGGTAAAACATCGTCTCCTTTAATCCCAAAGCCTTTGACAGGTTGTGTTATTTAGGTGAGAGCAGCCCCACCTCAGGCTCCTTGTTATGCGTGGGGCTCTGAGATGGCCAGTCAATGCACCATCTGCACCCTGGTCCCAGCAATTGGCTCCAGATGGCAAACAACCCACCACAGTCAGGGACAGCTCCACCTAGGACTTCCGCTGGAAGTGTGGGGATGGAGTTGTTGCTCTTGCTGTAGAACCTGATGTTAGAGTGCATGGGCCTTGTGGTTTGGGCTTGGACTGGAATCCCCTGTCCATCAGTTGGTGGCCATGTGAACTTCCTGAAATTCCTCCATACCTCTGAGAATTGGCTTCCTCATCTATAAAATGGGTACAATTCTACCAGATAGGGTTGGCATGGGTTTCGTATGATGTAATGCATGTAAAACGGCAGGCGCTGAGCCTGGTACACATGAACATTCCGTGATGTTGCCTGGCTGCCACAATGTGGTCCACTCCTGAGGACTGGAGGAGGGAAGCTTCCGTCTTGCCAAGCCTGTTGCCCCACAGCACTGCTGCTGTCTTCCTCAGTATCTGTGTCTCTGTCCTTTGTCAGTGGCGTGTTGATGGTGACCAGAACCTGCGATGGGCTGGGAAACTGTATTTTAGAGATGCTAGCCTTAGATTTCTCTGGGAATCTTTCTATAACAAGCATTTGAACTTGTTGTCAAAACAAATTGCATTTCAGGCCCAGGGAATGTAATTCCTGCCCACCTACGATGGGAGTTGTCCCGAGCCGTAGCTGTGGGCATATGTTTTGAGCCATGCCAGGAGAAAGAGTCATTTGTGCTTGGCCAGCTTTGTGTCAGGAAGGACTCAACTGTTTGCCAAGTGACAGAACACCTGACTCAAACAGAAGAGGAGTTTACAGCTGATGACATACTGGGCAGTCTGATTCACAAGGACTAGGAGTCACTATAAGGTGTGGTGCCCAAGAGCAGAAGCGGGAAAACCTCTGCCAAGAGCCAGACAGTAAGTCTTTCAGCCACTGCCGCAGCCGCTCCACCAAGCTGCTACAGCACGAGCGCACGATGGAAGTGTGTAGAAGCCAGGAGCATGGGGCAGGCGCTGTGGCCAAGCAGGTTAAGCCGCCACATGGGATGCCCACATTCCATGCTGGAGTTCAGATTCAAGTCCCAGCTATTCCGCTTCTGATCCAGCTCCCTGCTAATGCACTTGGGAAGGCAGTGGATGAGGGCCCAGGTGCTTGGGTTTCTGATCCCCACGTGGGAGACCAAGACGGAGTTCCTGCTTTCCGGCTTCAGCCTGGCTCAGCCATGGCTGTTGTGGGCATTTGGGCAGTGAACCAATAGATGAAAGATTTATCTCTCTCTCCTCCTCTTTGTCACTATGCTTTCCAAATAAATAAATAAATAGTAACAACAACAACAACAACAAAAAGAATGCAGTATTCTGGTACAACTTTATTTACAAAAGCGGGTAGTAGACTGGATTTGGCCCATGCACTATGGTTTGCTGACTTGTGAATTTAGAAGAAAACCATGGTACAATCACCCAGAAAAATGGGATTGAATAAAGATGTAAAACAAAACAAAAAACACCCCCAAAATGCCCCTTGTAAGCCCCAAACTCTCTGGCATCATCTGCCTTTTCGGTCCTCTTCCAGCAAATGGGGCAGAGAGGGGAGCGGCCTGGGCCAGGTATCCCGTCTACGTGGATGGAGCAGGAAGAGGTCTTTGTCTCTGTGGCTCTGCCTCGTATCTAAGAGAGTCAAACCCAGGACCCACAGAAAGGGGTGCTTCCTGCTGGCCTGCTGAGGCTTTGCTTTCACAAGCTGATTTCCTGTGCGCCCACTCAAGTGTCTTAGGCAGCTCTCTGAGTCCATCTGTGATTATCCATGGGTTAAGAGCCTCGGACTTTCCCTTCTTCTTCTTTTTAATTTATTCATTTATTTGAAAGACAGAGTTACAGAGAGAGAGGGAGAGACAGTGAGAGAGGTCTTCCATCCTCTTCACTCCCCAAATGACCACAACCACCACTGCCGAAGCTGGGCTGGTCCGAAACCAGGAGCCAGGAGCTTCTTCCAGGTCTCCCAAGCATTTGGGCCATCATCGGCTGCTTTCCCAGGTGTATTACAGGGAGCTGGATCAGAAGTGGAGCAGCTGGGACATAAACAGGCACCCATCTGGGATGCCGGCACTGCAGGCGGTGGCTTTACCTACTATGCCACGGTGCTGGGCCAGACCCTTGGATTTTCAATGATACAAAATAATGTATGGGGAGCTAGTGTTGTGATGCAGCAGGTTAAGCCACCACTTGCAATACCTGCATCCCATATCAGAGGGCTGGTTCAAATTCTGTTTGCTCTACGTCTGATCCAGCTCTTGCTAATGCTCCTGGGAAAACAGTAGAGGATTCCCTAGGTGCTTGGAGACGAGGGTGGAGTTTCTGGTTCCAGGATATGGCCTGGCCCAGACCTGACACTTGCAGGCATTTGGGGGAGTGAACCAGCAGTTGAAAGCATATTCTCTCTCTGTGTCTCTGTCTCTCTGTCTGTTTCTCTTTCCCCGCCTCCCGTCTGTCTCTCTCTGGTGCTCTTTCAAATAAGCAAATAGTTTTAAAAAGATAATATATAGAACTCATCCTCTAGTCACTGCTGTTATGATTGGTGTCTATTCATTGGATCACAAGATGTCTTAGGTGTGACGTAGGTAGTGATCAATGGCAGCAGAATGCTAATCAGCCTAACGTGATATTGGCAAAGGCCTTCTGAAGGCTGCATGCTTGGCAAATATTAAATATTTTAGGAATCTTGTGTTAAGCAAATGCAGTCAGCAGATAGGAGCCTGGGTAAGGAAACTGGGCAAAGCCTTTCAGCTGGCAGCCAGTCCCCAGGGAAGGAGCCATGGGAGAGGCAGCCAGCGGCTCCCGCTTCTGTCTGCCTGCAGTCTGGCGATGATTCCACCTCTGCAGCACCAGCTATGTCCAGTAGTTGAATCTTCTATTTTTTTTTAAAGTTTCCCCATTCATTTATTTATTTTTTATTAGACAGGCAGAATTAGACACACAGAGAGAGATAGAGAGAAAGGTCTTCCTTCCATTGGTTCACCCCCAGAATGGCCGCTACGGCCAGCGCACTGCACCGATCTGAAGCCAGGAGCCAGGTGCTTCCTCCTGGTCTCCCATGCGGGTACAGGGCCCAAGCATCTGGGCCATCCTCCACTGCCTTCCCGGGCCACAGCAGAGAGCTGGACTGGAAGAGGGGCAACCGGGACTAGAACCCGGCGCCCATATGGGATGCTGGTGCCGCAGGCGGAGGATTAACCAAATGAGCCACAGTGCTGGCCCCGAATCTTCTATTTTTGATAGCAAGAAATGGAGCATTCAGAGCACGTATTCTTCGCCACAGGAGTGGACATCTCTAGACAACTGGGATACCCAGGACATCTCCAACATTGTTTGTCAACCATTCCTGGGTTAAGGATTCTGGGTATCTTGCTGATGTCCAGGATCAAGCCAGAGAGGACCCAGAACCTAGGGGTTTCAGCTGTTAAGACGTCACCACATTGTCCTGTCACACCACTGCTACCTACAAGAGCAAGTTTGTTTGCAGAGCCTGGGAATGTAAGTGACCAGCAGTGTGTAGTTCAGCCCTTGATGAGCGCTGTAGAATTGGCCTTTAGATGCCTGAGCAAGGCCAAAACCGTGGCAAGTCAGGTCAGCTGCCATCAGTTACCCACAGAGGAAACCCAATTTCAGTGTCATCAGGGATAGTACATAGGACTTGGTACTGGCGTCATGGCACAGTGGGTTAAGTTTCTGCTTGTGGTGCCAGCATCCTGTATAAGCACCTGTTCAGGGCCATTGCAGCAGTCTGCAGAGTGAACCAGCAGGTGGGAGAGCTCGATCTCTCTCTCTCTCTCTGACTCTCCTTCTCTCTCTGTAACTCTGCCTTTCAAATAAATAATTTTTTTTTTTTTTGACAGGCAGAGTGGACCATGAGAGAGAGAGTCAGAGAGAAAGGTCTTCCTTTTCCATTGGTTCACCCCCACAATGGCCGCTGCAGGCGGCTGGTGCACCACGCTGATCTGAAGCCAGGAGCCAGGTGCTTCTCCTGGTCTCCCATGGGGTGCAGGGCCCAAGCACTTGGGCCATCCTCCACTGCACTCCCGGGCCACAGCAGAGAGCTGGACAGGAAGAGGAGCGACCGGGACAGAATCTGGCACCCCGACCGGGACTAGAACCCAGTGTGCCGGTGCTGCAGGTGGAGGATTAGCCTATTGAGCCATGGCGCAGGCTAAATAAATACATCTTAAAAAAATAAAATGTCAGTGATTGAAGATTCTCAACTTCTTGTTGCTACTAAAACCTTCTCTGGCCCTTTTCTTCCTGTGATGTGAAATTGGGTCTTGTACTGTCTTTTTTTTTTTTTTTTATTTCACAGATAGAGTTATAGACAATGAGAGAGACAGAGAGAAAGGTCTTCCTTCCATTGGCTCACTCCCCAAATGGCCGCTATGGCTGGCGCTGCGCCGATCAGAAGCCAGGAGCCAGGTGCTTCCTCCTGGTCTCCCATGAGGGCGCAGGGGCCCAAGCATTTGGGCCATCCTCCACTGGCCTCCTGGGCCACAGCAGAGAACTGGTCTGGAAGAGGAGCAACAGGGACTAGAACCCGGAGCCCATATGGGATGCTTATGCCACAGGCAGAGGATTAACCAAGTGAGCCACGGCACTGGCCCCCTTGTACTGTGTTTAGGCCAATTGGTGGTGGTTGGTATGGTTTGAACAAGATTTGGCTCCCAAACTCATGCAGAAATTTGTTTAAATCCCAAAGTCATAGGTGGGCGGTTCTAGGGGAGTTGAGCCTTGATTGACAATGGTGTGTTGGAGGTGGCCTGGTGGGAGGTCGTTAGGCCATTAGGGGCCTGTTGTTGGAAGGGGTTTCTTGGGAGAGAGTTTGTTATCAGTGCTGAGTTGGGCCCAGCCACTCTCTTGCTTTCTGGTTTTCCATGTGGTCTGTCCTGTGCAGGTGCTCTGCCACCGGCATCCACCGCCCTTTCATCAGGTGCTGAACCTGATCTTGGGCTGTGAACCTCCAAAACCGTGACTCAGAATAAACCTCCTTCCTTCCTGAGACACAACAAGCTTGGTGCAGTAATGAAAAGGTGATGAGTAGGCTAATCCTCCGCCTAGCGGCGCCGGCACACCGGGTTCTAGTCCCGGTCGGGGTACCGGATTCTGTCCCGGTTGCCCCTCTTCCAGGCCAGCTCTCTGCTGTGGCCAGGGAGTGCAGTGGAGGATGGCCCAGGTGCTTGGGCCCTGCACCCCATGGGAGACCAGGAAAAGCACCTGGCTCCTGGCTCCTGCCATCGGATCAGCGCGGTGAGCCGGCCGCAGCGCGCCGGCCGCGGCGGCCATTGGAGGGTGAACCAACGGCAAAGGAAGACCTTTCTCTCTGTCTCTCTCTCTCTCTCACTGTCCACTCTGCCTGTCAAAAAAAAAAAAAAAAAAAAAAAAAAAAAAAAAAAAAAAAGGTGATGAGTACAGCAGAGCAGGTGCACTGTGACCACAGACTTAACTGACCTTTCAGAAATGAAAAACAAACGGGGTGGCATTCGGAACATCAGTTAAAACGCTACTTCCAATGCCTGCATCTCAAATTGGAGTGCCAGCTCCACTTTTTTTTTTTTTTTTTTTTTTTAAGATTTATTTATTTATTTGAAAGGCAGAGTTACAGAGAGGCAGAGCAGAGAGAGTGGTCTTTCACCCGCTGGTTCATTCCCCATTTGCCACAATGTCCAGAGCAGTGCCAATCCAAAGCCAGGAGCCAGGAGCTTCTTCCGGGTCTTCCACGTGGGTAGGGGCCCAAGGACTTGAGCCATCTTCCACTGCTTTCCCAGGCTACAGCAGAGAGCTGGATTGGAAATGGAGCAGCCAAGACTTGAACCAGCGCCCATAAGGGATGCAGACACTGCAGGTGGCAGCTTTACCTTCTACACCACAGCGCCGGCTCCCAGCTCCACTTTCAACTCCAGCTTCCTGCTAATGTGCACCCTGCGAGGCAGCAGGTGATGGCTCAGGTACTTGGGTTCCTGCCAGCTCAAATCGAGTTCCAGACTCCTGGCTTCTGCCTGGCCCAGCTCTGGCTATTGCAGGCATTTGGGAAGCGAACCAGTGTGTAGATCTCTGTCTTGCCTCTGTTTTTCTGCCTTTCAGATACAAAAAAAGACATTAAAAAAAAAAGTATCACAGTAACAATGTTCTCTAGAAGTCTGTGCCAGATTATGCAGGCTTCAGACTTTTACCAAATCTCTTGCAGGGTGATTTAATCAAAAGACTTCGGGAATACATGCTGGGTTACAGGTGCCTCTTTATAAGTAAAACATCAGCAGTTTACATTCATATAAGAATATGTTTACTTTAAAACACTGAAAGAACATAAAAAGGTAGCAAGCCAAGAAGTAGAGGTTTATGGATCTAATTTTCTGAGGCATAAGCGGGTTGACAAGGAGACCCAAGAAAACTTGACAGGGGCATGATCAGTTCTTGATAAGGTGAAAAACCAGGGGCCTGATCGCTTCAGTTGCTGAACAATAATGATACGTGCAACTCTCGAGTAAAGTGTCCCATCCCCCGAGAGGCTCTCCGGCGCCCTGCCTCCTTCCCGGAGCCAGAGGACTGCTTTGTGTGAAGGAGCAGCTACTGTGTCACAGTGAACACTGAAGGTCATCTCCCTGTTGTTTATTTTGGTTAAAATTCTTTGTTTGGGGGCCGGCATTGTGGCCTAGTGGGTTAAGCCACTACCTGTGATGCCAGTGTCCCATATGGGTGCCAGTTCATGTGCCGGCTGCACCTTTCTGATCCAGCTTCCTGCTAATGGCCTGGCAAAAGCAGCAGAAGATGGCCCAAGTGTTTGGGATGCTGCCACCCATGTGGGGGACCCGGATGAAGCTCCTGGCTCCTGGCTTTTGCCTGGCACAGCCCTGGTTGTTGTGGCCATCTGGGGAGTGAACCAGATGAAAGATCTCTCTTTGTCTTTCCCTCTCTCTCTGTAACTCTGCCTTTCAAATAAATAAATAAATTTAAAACAAAATTCTTTGTATGACACCAAAGGCACAAATGACAAAATTTTAAAAATTGATAAATGGGTCTTAATAAAGGATATTATCAAGAAAGTGAAAAACAATCATGGAATGAGAAAAATGTTTGCAAATCAAATCAAGTATAGGAGATAAACTATGGGGGCCAGTGTTGTGGCGCAGTGGGTTAAGCCACCACTGGGGACACCTCCATCCCATATCAGAATCCTGGTGCAAATCCCAGCTGCTTTCCTTCCAATTTGGCTTCCTAAGTGCTTGGATCCCTGCCACCCATGTGGGAGACCAGGATGGAGTTCCTGGATCCTGACTTTGTCCTGGCCTAGCCCTTGCTGATGTAGGTATTTGAGGAGTGAACCAGCAGAATGAATCTCTCTGTTATCGTGCCTTTCAAATAAATGAGTAGATGTTTAAAGGCGGGAGGAGTGGGGGGTGGAGAGAGTGGAATTGTGGGACATCCATATAATGGGAATCTTACTTAGCAATTACAAGAAACAGGCTACTAAGCCAAGCAAAGACCTGGGTGACTTGTAAATGCATATTGTCAAGTGAAAAGGACATATACTTCATGGCTCCAATTATACAAAATTCTGGAAAAGGCAAAACACTCATGCATTCAGGAGGAGGGAATAAAATGCACAAAGTACAAGGAATTTTTTAGGGTGGTGAAACTGATATTGCAATAACAGATACAGAAAACTGTGTTTGGGGCTGGTGCTGTGGTTAAGCCTCTGCCTGCAGTGCTGGCAGTGGCCATATAGGCACTGGTTCAAGTCCCAGCTGCTCCACTTGTGACCCAGCTTCCTGCCAATGTGTCTGGGAGAGCAGAAGATGGCCCAAGTACCTGGGCCCCTGCACCCACATGGGAGACCTGGAAGAAGCTCCTGGCTCCTGGCTTCCGATTGGCCCAGCTCCAGCCATTGCAGCCATCTGGCGAGTGAACCAGTGGGTGAAGATCTCTCTCTTGCTGTCTCTCCCTCTGTTTGTAACTCTGCCTCTCAAATCTTTTATTTTTATAAAAAGAAAACTATGCATTTGTCAAGACCCATTAAACACAGAGTGAATCTTTATTTTGTAGATTAAAAAAAATAATTTAGGGGGCCAGCGCTGTGGCTTAGTGGGTTAGGCTGCCACCTGCAGTGCTGGCATCCCACATGGGTGCCAGTTTGAGTCCCGGTGCCTCCACTTTCGATCCAGCTCTCTGCTATGGCCTGGGAAACAGTGGAAGATGGCCCAGTTCCTTGGGCCCCTGTGCCCTCATGGGAGACCCAGAGGAAGCTCCTGGCTCCTGGTTTCAGATCAGCACAGCTCTGGCCATGGAGGCCAATTGGGGAGCGAACCAGTGGATGGAAGACCTCTCTCTCTGCCTCTCCTGGGTAACTCTTTCAAAATAAATAAATCTTTAAAAAATTATTAAAAAATCATTTAGGAAGCAGGGGGAGAGGAGAATCCCAAGATGGAAGGCTGAATCTTACAGCAGTATCTTATATACCACACACACACACACACACGATCTCACTGAAGGGAGTGGAGGTGATTGGCGCTGACCTCAGTAACTTTGGAACTGTGTACAACTTAAGGGAGAAGAAACCACACGCATCATGTACACTAGTTTACTGTTGCTTCCCAAGTGGGTATGGGCTAGTAATTCGGGACTGCTATACACGCATGGTCTCCAGCTTACGATGGTTTCATCTAGATCTATTATTTTTTCACCTTTCCAATAGTCTGAAAGTATATTCAGTAGAAACTGTACTTCAAATTTTGCATTTTGATTTTTGCCTGAGCTAGCAATTCTAGGTATTCTCGGATGCTGGGGAGCAGCAGTGAGCCGCGCCTCCGCCGTCAGCCGCGCCATCACAGGGTACACAACCAGCACTCTGTGGTGTACTGTGCTGCCAGATTGTTTTGCATTATAGGTGTTCCATGAATTACCTGAGATTACTAAGTAATTTTGCCTATAGGCTAATGAAAAGTGTTCTGAGCATGTTTAAGTTAAGCTAGGATAACATGCTGAATGTTTGCTAGGTTAGCTGAATTAAATCCATTTTCAACTCAAGATAGTTCCAAAATTCAATGTGTCTGTTGGGCTGGAACCCCAGCCTAAGTCAGGAGCATCTGTACACCGAGAGTGAACAATGCGGAAAGTGCACAGCAGATGGTGAGTCAGGCTTCTGGTTCAGGGTACTAACAGGATACGGATCCATTTGCATGAGCAGCACTGTTGGACATCCTACAGAACACTGAACACTGTCCAGGTCATGAGAAGCAGGGAAAGCCAGAACTGCCTCTGGCAACAGTCTATGCACACGTGAGCACTAAGTGTATGGCATCCTGGAACAGAAAAATGGGCCTTAGGGAAAACACTTCAAGGATGGGGAAGCCGGCACCCTCCCACATTGCCAGGCCTGTAAATGGCTGCAACCACTTTGGCAAAGTGGAGTTCTCAAAAGATGAAATGTAGTAAGTGACTCAATCTGTCCTCCAAATTGAATACATTATAACCACACAAAAATTAGTAACATTCACAGCAGCCTCCAAATGGGAGGAGGGGAGGAGCAAGTGCCCACTAACCACCACTGGGCACTAACAATGCAGTACTGAGGCAAGCTACTGAACAAGGGGAAGCCTGAAGGCCATAGAGTATCATTCCACTTACACAAAATGTCCAAGTAGACAAATATTTAGAAGCCAAATTAGTCATTTATTAGAGCTTTGCACAGTGGCTGGGGGAAGTGAGATACTGGGAGCAGGGACCTGTGAAACACTGCTTGTGCTGGTGATACTATGCTGATTCTCTAACACTTTGATAGGATGCCCCTCCCCAATAATTTCCTTTGCTACAAACACTTGGGTAGAGAAAGGCAAAGAAACACTACACTGAACAGTTTTATAAACCTTTATTGGAAAGGCTACAAACTTCATATTGCAACTGCATTTCTTAAGCTTAAAGTGGCTGTGGGGAAGGAACCTTGAATACAAAACTACTCTGCTGTTGTATCTTGCCCAGGCTTGTTGTAAAATATTTTTTGTACAATGGAGGTAGAGTGGATTGGGCAGTAATTTAAACCTCACATGTCTTGATTAGTGGCAGGACACCTTTTTTCATTCAGGTTCTAACAGACCTAGGATTAAACTACATACCGTATTTAGGCTCAGGGATGGCATTAACACATATTAAAAATTTTAATTTTCGGTTTTCCCCCATTTGTTCCTTTACGAATGTAAAATGTGCACCTGGATGTCTCCTCTTCCTCAAATAAATGTGTTCTAAAAATCTTTGCCCTGGGAGTGAGAAGGTAATAATCAGATGGAAAGAGGAACACAACATCCTTTTCAAACTTTCACCTGATTTTTTTCATTACAACCTCAGTCTTACTTTTCTATAAAAAATTAAACAGAAGATCAAACTAATAATCAGTGCTTTCCCCCAATTTCAAATATTCAAGTTAATGGAGACAGAGCAACTTTTAACTTAACATTTAATGAAAACAGAGCATTTTAACAGGTTGTATGCAGACATGGTTCTACTAATGATTTGCTGTTACCTTATTTTTAAAAATGGGAGTACGAGGGAGATACAGAGGCCTGGGCGAGCCCCAATATTCAGGATCATTAACTTAGGAGTTACATTAACTTAGATGTCCTGGACTCTACGAGCATCAATTAAAGCCAATAAAGCCTGTTTCTACCAACTTTGTCTTTAAAACTAAAAAATGGGCAGGTGCCTGAAGTATAAGCCTCAGGCCAATGGGTTAAGGGCTGTATAAGAACCAGAACTAAGGATACATTCTCCAGTTTAAGGATACACTTTACAGTTTAACATGTTCTTCCTTCTAAAAATGTGACACAAAGAATAATTTACACCAACTGCTTTTTATTATCAAGTTTCAGAAACCTTTCACAAGATGGTAAAAAAAAAAAAAAAGAAAAAAGAAAAAACAAAACAAAATTTTACAACCACAGCTAATTTAATTTTTCCATTGTTCCCAGTCAGCTCCAAACCCATTGTGTGCAAAGCCCATTTTCCATGCATCTAATGATAGATACAGGCTATGAAATTCTTTATTCTATTTGTAGCAGCTTATGCAGGTGCAGCCAAACACAAAGCTTCAGGACAAATTGTACAACTTTACAATGTGGGATTTGAATTTAAAATATGAAACATAAAATCTACACAAAACTGATAAAAATCAAGCACAGATACCAGGACTGAAACTTATAACCCATGTGTGAAAGGGAGTCTTGTTTCCTTTCAAGTGCTTTATTCTGCTACAGAACAGTCGAAATGAAGATGTAAAGCTTTGTGTTAGTTTAAATTATACACTCTGTAGATACTATACCAATTTTAAAAGTTACACATAGACCAACAGATGTCCATCAGTTCATCTGGATTGATCCGACACTCCAGCTGGATCGCTGAGAACAAATCAGGCACACGTGGAAAGAGAATCCACCTGCGCATTCTGTTCGCTGAGTTTACTGATGGGCACACTGCACTCCAGGTCCATGATGGCTGCTGCTTTCCTCATCAGAGCTATCATTGTAGGCCTCGCGCCTCTGACCACCTCCTGAGCCTCGTGTGCTATCAAATTCCTGAAGCTCTACCTCCTCCGTTTCTCCAATTATGTTAGGAACTTCTGGTCTAGATGGCAGAAGATCTTCTAGTTCCTTCATTAAAACAAACAACAATCAAGTGAATGCAGGCGTATCAGCTTCTGTTTGACTCAGACAAGGTGTATGCTTGAGAGCTGAAACAGGAAAGTGACTGGTCTCTGCACTTTTAAGTCAGAAACCACAAACTGATGACCCACAGGCCAAATCTGCAGACATCTTTTGTGCAATTCATCTATCACTTAAAAAAACAAACAAAAACACCCCAGAAGGAGCTAACATTTAAGCATTACAGAATTTCACACCAGACATGCCTCTGCTTGCTTGCTGCATGGAACAATGGCAAAGCAGGGGGTGGAAAATGTCCTGTCCTCTTCAGGTGAGTGACAGGCTCTCCAGGAAGTCCTAGGACAACCACGACGACGACCACGACCACCACCACCACCACCACCACCACCACTCCAGTCTGCTTACTCTTTTCATATCCCCTGCTCAGTCCGGTAGCAATTCTACACCAGCAATTCTAACTGTCATAACCAGGAAAACCCAATAATTATGCAAATATTAAAAAAGTAAACTTTTGTGATCTAAGTGCCAACACGAAATTAAAGGTGACAAAGTGCCATGACCATTAAAGAACACTTACAGAAAGCTTGTCTGGGTTGATCCAGTTGTTTTCAGGAAACTGCACATCAAACTTTATGTAAAGATCCCCCTTTTCAAAGGGATTACGATACTGTGGCATTCCTTCACCTCGAACCACACGAACACATCCTATTATTTAAGTAAACATGAAACTAAGAATTTTATTCAAGAAAGGTGCTCAAAAACATTTTTGACAGTTACTCATTATAAAAAGTTACAGATTATAAGAATACTTGGAATCCTTGATCAGAGAAAATCAAGACTTACCTGGTTCAATTACTTTGCCAGGGGGGTATTTCACCACAATCTGACGGGCATCAAGGTGCTTAAATGTGAACTGAAATCCACACAGGGCTTCAACAAGTCCTATCTTATATGTCATATGTAAATCATTTCCATCTCTCTGGAACACCTGTAGATAAAGCACACAAGAAAGATCACTTTTTAAAAGTTAAGGATCCATACTCCACTGTACTATGTTCCTTGAATCAAATCTCAAAACCTTTATTCCAGCATTAGTTTAAAAGCCAAAGGGACACTGTCCCTACTGCCTAAATTTGTATTAGGAAAGCTAGCTACTCTCCAGCAACACACTGGAAACCTCTATCAGGAAGACACTGGAACTCAGAAAACAGCAGCATATAAAAAAACAACAGAGCTAAGGCTCCAAAACAGCACTAGGATGTTTTTGTTATTAGTCCACTTTCTGTCTCTGGGCAAAGAGGTATAGAAAGCTCAGTGGGGCTTCTGTAGAACATACAAGTCCTGGAAGGCTCCCCAGGTAACAGGGGATGCAGGGTTCAAGTCTGACATAAAAAGGCCACTGAAGTCAAAGGGCTCAATTTTGTGCTTTACACATGTATGAACAAGTTCTATCTCACTTAAAACTCAAAACTTGAGGCCAGCGCTGTGGTGTAAAATGTTAAGCATTTGCCTGAGGTGCCAGCATCCCATCTGGGTGCTGGTTCAAGTCCCAGCTGCTCCACTTCCAATCCAGTTCCCTGCTAATGTGCCTGGGAAAGCAGAAGATTGCCCAAGTACTTGGGCCCTTGCACCCACGTGGGAGACCTGAAACAAGTTCCTGGCTCCTGGCTCTGGACTGGCCCAGCCCTGGCTGTTGCAGCCACTGGGGGAGTGAACAAGTGAATGGAAGATCTCTCTCTCCTCTCTGTATCTCTGCCTTTCACATAAAAAAATTAAAAATCTTAAAACAAAAACAAAAAAAACCTCAACTTATTTTGATGAGTGTAAATTAAACAGAAAATTCTAAAGTTGGTTTATTCAGTATTACACTGTAAGGACATGGACGAGGTGATACCAAGGTTATTGAATAAGCGTGAAGAATATCTCTAAGCTTACAACATGCAGGAAAAAAACATTGATTTCTTTTCTTTTTTTTTTTTTTTGACAGGCAGAGTGGACAGTGAGAGAGAGAGAGAGAAAGGTCTTCCTTTGCCGTTGGTTCACCCTCCAATGCCCGCTGCCGGCGCACTGCAGCCGGCGCACCGTGCTGATCCGAAGGCAGGAGCCAGGTGCTTCTCCTGGTCTCCCATGGGGTGCAGGGCCCAAGGACTTGGGCCATCCTCCACTGCACTCCCAGGCCACAGCAGAGAGCTGGCCTGGAAGAGGGGCAACTGGGACAGAATCCGGCGCCCTGACCGGGACTAGAACCCGGTGTGCCGGTGCCGCAAGGCGGAGGATTAGTCTAGTGAGCGGTGGCGCCAGCCAAAACATCGATTTCAAACACACACACAACCAACTGTAAATTTTGCTTAGGAGAATTTACATCTATCTATACAACTTTCAAAATTTAAGAGTAAACAAAATTAAATGCAGTTAAAGTTCACTTTGATTGTTTTGCATTACAATATTCTCTTCTGAGGTACAATCTTGGGTGATTATCTTAAAGAAAATAAAAAAGGCAGGCTTCTTCCCCTCAATCAGTCCCCTAAACCCATGAAAAAAAGTCAAACAGTGATTCTCCTGAGTGGGGTTCTGGACTAGCAGCCTCAGCAGAAGCAGGAAA
The DNA here is from genome assembly GCF_051225735.1 of Oryctolagus cuniculus. NCBI lineage: Eukaryota > Metazoa > Chordata > Mammalia > Lagomorpha > Leporidae > Oryctolagus > Oryctolagus cuniculus. Next base: position 41,200,813 of record NC_142884.1, read on the forward strand.
CTTGCCAGGAACACACATTATTGGGTCCCACTTCCGTACCTACTGCCATAAACGATGGAGGTGGGGTCCAGCAAGCTGTAGTTATTTTCTGGTTTTTAAAGTGTTTATCTGAAAGGCAGAGCATGACAGAGGCAGGGGGGCTGAAGCCAGGAGCCAGGAACCCCATCTGGGTCTCCCACATACTTGGATCATTTTCTGCTGCCTTTCTAGTTTCATTATTAGTAGGAAGCAGAATCAGAAGCAGCGCAGCCAGGACTGTTCAAAGTAGCACTATGATGTGGGAAGCCAGTGTGACAAGCAGCGGCTTAACCTGCTGCGCCACAATGCTGGTCCCAAGGTTCAGTTTTAACAAACCCCTCCAGAGGATTCTAATATATGCTAGAGTGTGAGAACAAGAAATGTATATTATCCATGCAAATTTACTCAAGTATTCCTCACAATGATATCAGTTAGGTTTCTTTAATGCAGGACTCAGTGCTTTTAAAATGTTATGTATGATATAAAATGCTAGTGTTCCAAGAACCATCTCTCAACAAATGCCCCTTGGTTAAAGCTGTATTAGAAGTAGGGAGGTTGGGGGCTGGCGCTGTGGCGTCGCGGGTTAATGCCCTGGCCTGAAGCACTACATCCCATATGGGCACCAGTTCAAGACCTGGCTGCTCCACTTCCTATCCAGCTCTCTGCTGTGGCCTGGGAAAGCAGGAGAAGATGGCCCAAGTCCTTAGGGCCCTGCACACACGTGGGAGACCCAGAAGAAGCTCCTGGCTCCTGCCTTCAGATCGGCGCAGCTCCGGCCATTGTGGCCACTTGGGGAATGAATCAGCGGACAGAAGACCTCTCTCTCTCTGCCTCTCCTCTCTCAGTGTAACTCTTTCAAATAAATAAATAAATCTTAAAAAAGAAGTAGGGAGGCTAAAAGGGACATCATGTTCTTGTACAGCAGAGTTCAACTTGAAGGGATTCCAATGAAAAATTAGGTGGTGGTTATTGTTTTGGTGGGAGTGGGGGGCAGGGTTGGGGCTAGACAATTTGATGCTAAAGTTTAAAAAGAGTAATCAACAAGAATGCCTTTTTTTTTTGAAAAATACAATTAATGAGGAAACACTAATTAAAAAGTTATAATGGGGCTGGTGTTGTGGTGTGATAGGTTAATTCTCCACCTGCAGTGGCAGCATCCCATATGGGTGCCAGTTCTAGTCCTGGCTGCTCCTCTTCTGAACCAGCTCTCTGCTATGGCCTGAGAAAGCAAAATACGGCCCAAGTGCTTGGGTCCCTACACCCATGTGGGAGACCGGGAAGAAGCTCCTGGCCTCAGCCTGGCACAGCTCCAGCCACTGTGGCCATCTGGGGAGTGAACCAGCGGATAGAGGACCTTTCTCTCTGTCTCTCCCTCTGTCTGTAACTCTACCTTTCAAATAAATAAATAATTTTTTTTTAAAAAAAGTCATAATAATTTCTGAAAAACAGGGGCAGGCCTGGGTGGCACAGTGGTTTAAGCCACAAACTGCATATCCCATATTAGTAGTGGCTGCATTCCCGGTTGCTACGCTTCAGATCTATCTCCTGTTAATGCACCTAGGAAGGCAGAAGATGGCCCAAGGGTTTGGGCCCCTGCCACCCACACGGGAGACCTGGATGGAGTTCTAGGATTCCGGCTTCGGCGTGGCCCACTGGGGAGTGAACCAGTAGATGGAAGATCTTTCTCTCTAACTCTACCTTTCAAATAAACAGAAATCTTTAAAAGCAAACCAACCAATCAACTGCAACCAAACATTATCACCTGTTTTCTCCAGTAAGCATTACTTCTTCCTCATCATCTTCATGCTGTTGCACTGCCAGACACCATCTGACAATGACCCCTAAAACTGCTCTAATGATTCTATCAACGAGAGTCCACCAGGCATGCTTGTACTACTTTACAACAATAGTTTAATCTAAACTTCTCAATCATTTAGCTGTCTAACTTTCTTATGCCTCTTAGGCCTGATGTGGTAGTATGCATAGCAAGGCAAGATGGAATAAAAAATGAAGTAACTAAAATGCCTAAACAGAATTTTGTGAGTGACAAATATTTCAACCTACAAGACCCTAAAGTGGAATTTTAGAAAACTACTCATTTTTTAGCCATCTGGGAGATTCCTGTCATGTGTAGGTTTGGCAGCATCTAAGAAGCAAAATAAAAGTAATTTAAGTTTGTTGAGGGATGAAGGCTGGCTAGTGCGCCCTGGAAGGACACAGCAGTGGAGCAAATCACTACCTCGTGAGGGAGACAGGCCCAGAATCTGTATCTTAACATGGCCTTGTTGTTCTCGACTGGATTTTTGAAGTGATTTTGAAAATTCATTCTATTTGTAAAAATGAACATCAAATAGGAGAAAACTTTAGTGTAAACTAAAAAGGTAGATATCCTGTGATGTAAAGACTTTCAGAGGAACTCTTGAGTAAACATGATCAGCTACAAAGTCAGAATCTAGCTCCTACATTCATAAATTTGGGTGACCACTGAAGGAGTGTTTCATGAGTAATTCCAGATACATTTTTATAAATAAACGCTGGCACTGGGGCACAGAGGGTTAATGCCCTGGCCTGAAGCGTCGGCACCCCTTATGGGCACCGGTTCGAGACCCAGTTGCTCCACTTCCTATTCAGCTCTCTGCTATGGCCTGGGAATGCAGCAGAAGATGGCCCGTCTTTGGGCCCCTGCACCCGAGTGGGAGACCCAGATGAAGCTCCTGGCTTCAGATCAGCACAGCTCCGGCCTTTGCGGCCAACTGGGGAGTGAACCATTAGATGGAAGATCTCTCTCTCTCTCTCTAACTCTTTCAAATAAATAAATCTTTAAAAAATAAATAAATCAATAAATAAAGGTGCACAATATACCAGATAGTCCATTCAAAATACAGGAGTGGGGCAGGTGTTGTGGCAAAATTTAAATCTCAGATACTTAGCTTTTGAACCAACTTTCTGCTAATGCATCCCAGCAAACAGAAAACAGTTCAAGTGCTTGGGTTCCTGCAACCCACATGCGAGATCTGGATGGAGTTTCAGGCTCTTGGCTTTGGCCTGGCCTAACCCTGGCTGTTGTGGGCATTTCACAAGTGAACCAGCAGATGGAAGATACCCCTCTCTTTCACTCAACCTTTTAAGCAGATGAAGATAAACTAACTTAAACAAAGACAGGCACAATGTCATAGTCAAAGTAACATGCACTAGATAACCACACTGTTGCACTGCTCCAGAGGCAACCTATTTCTCACAAGCAAGACCCAATTTGGAAGAAAACAAAATGCAAATAAACGAAAAAGGAAATTACCTCATGTTCTTTTTCCTGCAGCAAAAGAACAATGTCCCCTGGTTCCACCCCAGGAGCCTGGTCTGCTTCCCCAGTGAATGTAATTCTCTGTCCGTGTTTCATGCCTTTGTCTACATGGACTTCAAGAATTTTGACTTCTTTAATCACTTTCTTCCCTTCGCATTTTTTACAGCGGTCCTTTTCATTAATTACTTCTCCTGCAAAGAGAGAACAGTCAAACATCGGACCAGAATACTACATGGTACTAGAGCCAGGTCTTGATAATGTCCTTAACTTTTTTTTAAAAGATTTATTAATTTATTTGAAAGTCAGAGTTACACACAGAGAGAAGGAGAGGCAGAGAGAGAGAGAGGTCTTCCATCTGCTGGTTCACTCCCCAACTGGCTGCAACGGCTGGAGCTGCACCAATCTGAAGCCAGGAGCCAGGAGCTTCTTCCAGGTCTCCCACACTGGTGCAGGGGTCCAAGTACTTGGACCATCTTCTATTGCTTTCCCAGACCACAGCAGAGAGCTGGTTCAGAAGTGGATCAGCTGGGACTTAAGCTGGCACCCATATGGGATGCTGGCTCTGGAGGCAGCAGCTTTATCCTTAACTTACTAAACACATTTTCTGAATTTCTTTAAATCTCTACTTAAATTTCTGTTTAAAGTATCATCTGAATAACAAAGACTCACATCTTACTGCAGGTTCCTGAAGGACCCAAAACCCATTATTTGAATGTCACGTTATTTTAACACTTTCTTGGCTCCTGACTCTAATTCTGAAAGTTAAACAGTCTAAAGATCAAGAAAACAGGGAGCCGGTGCTGTGGCTCACTTGGTTAGTCCTCTGCCTGCGGCACCGGCATCCCATATGGGCACCAGGTTCTAGTCCCGGTTGCTCCTCTTCCAGTCCAGCTCTCTGCTGTGTCGCAGGAAGGCAGTGGAGGATGGCCCAAGTGCTTGGGCCCCTGCACCCACATGGGAGACCAGGAGGAGGCACCTGGCTCCTGGCTTCAGATTGGCGTAGCTCCAGCTGTAGCGGCCATTTGGGGGGGGTGAACCAATGGAAGGAAGACCTTTCTCTCTGTCTCTCTCTCTAACTCTGTCAAAAAAAAAAAAAATCAAGAAAACAAAAAGTGGTCATCAGGCTTCACTGCAGGAGGTGGCTTAACCCCTTGTGCCACAATGCTGGCCTCTCAGTTCTACTTTCAAGTAAGTTTAATAATGGACAATCAAGATAAAAAAAATTTTAAATATACTTATTTTAAAAAATGGATTTGAGACAGGAGGGAGGAAATGTCACAGAGAGCTCCCATTTGCCTGTACCAGCAGCTGGGGTGGGGGTGCAAGGGCAACCTTGAGGGAGGCAGGAACTCAATCTAGGTTCCCCACAGTGTCAGAAATTCAACTGCTTGGTCCATCACTGTTGTCTCCTTGGACCATTTTAACAAGAAGTTGGAATTGGGATTCAGAGCTGGCAAGTGAACCCAAGTACTCTGATGTGGGATGCAGGTAGACTGGTAGCTAAACTGTTATGCCAAGTGCCACCCCTCCAGTGAAATGTTAAATATCCTTTATGGCTCATCATAAAATTGTATAGTTAGTGTTGGAGCTTATTTCATAGACTAACCATGTTTTTTACTATGGGTCTTCTTTTTACTGAGGCACACCATCCCTAAGAACATCCAAGATTAATTAGAGGGCCTGGCGCTGTGGTGTAGAGGGCAAAGCTGCCACCTGCAGGGCTGGCATCCCAAATGGGCACCTGTTCAAGTCCTGGCTGCTACACTTCCAATCCAGCTCTCTGCTGTGGCCTGGAAAAGCAGCAGCAGATGGCCCAAGTCCTTGGGCTCCTGCACCCATGTGGAAAACCCAGAAGAAGCTCCTGGCTTCAGTTAGGCTCAGCTCCAGGCGTTGTGGCCATTTGGGGAGTGAACCAGCCGATGGAAGATCTCTCTCTCTCTCTCCCTCCCTGTTTCTGCCTCTCTGTAATTCTGCTTTTCAAATAAATCTTTTTTTTTTTGACAGGCAGAGTGGACAGTGAGACAGAGAGAAAGGTCTTCCTTTTCCGTTGGTTCACCCCGCAACGGCCACTGCGGCTGGCGTACTGCGCTGATCCGAAGCCAGGAGCCAGGTGCTTCTCCTGGTCTCCTATGTGGGTGCAGGGCCCAAGCACTTGGGCCATCCTCCACTGCACTCCCGGGCCACAGCAGAGAGCTGGACTGGAAGAGGAGTAACCAGGACAGAATCTGGCGCCCCCAACTGGGACTAGAACCCGGGGTGCCGGTGCTGCAGGCAGAGGATTAGCCTATTGAGCTGCGGTGCTGGCCTCAAATCTTAAAAAAAAATAAAAAAAAAAAAAAAAAATAAAAATTTAGAGATGGCTTATTTTAGTTGGCTCAGGGACCTTTTAACCATTTTTCATAAACAGAGCTTTTCTACATATCTTCTGCAGTATTTGATTATGGAATAAAGCGGCACAGAAGAACACAGAAGAGTGTTTAAAAATTACATCACTTTGTAGTGGTTGATTACTGGTATATTTTAATGCTTAGAAGATATGTATAATTCAAGTACTGTTTCTGTAATAGCACTTTTGCAAAGTTATATTCTCCAAAACACCAGTTCCTCAAAATGGTATTGGTACACAGGAAAAGATTTCATTCAAATTTGGTTTCTTGACAGCAGGAACTGTTAGCAACTTACAAGGTCAAAGGCATAGACACTCACCAAATGCCATATGCATCTTCTTTAAATCATCCTGTCACTTCCAAGAGCAATTTGGAAAAGGATGCTCTAGAACTGCACTATCCAGTATGGTAGACACTAGCCACATGTGGTTTATATTTAAAAGTTTAAATTATTTAAAATTAAAAACTCAATTCTGGCCGGCGCCGTGGCTCAATAGGCTAATCCTCTGCCTTGCGGCACTGGCACACCAGGTTCTAGTCCCAGTCGGGGTGCCGGATTCTGTCCCGGTTGCCCCTCTTCCAGGCCAGCTCTCTGCTGTGTCGCAGGAAGGCAGTGGAGGATGGCCCAAGTGCTTGGGCCCCTGCACCCACATGGGAGACCAGGAGGAGGCACCTGGCTCCTGGCTTCAGATCAGTGCGGTGCGCCAGCCATTGGAGGGTGAACCAATGGCAAAAGGAAGACCTTTCTCTCTGTCTGTCTCACTGTCCACTCTGCCTGTCAAAAAAACAAAACAAAACAAAACAAAACCAAAAAAACAAACAAACAAAAAAACACCTCAATTCTGGGGGCCACTGCTGTGGCAGAGGGTTAAAGCCATGGTCTGCAGGGCTGGCATCCCATATGGGTGCCGGTTTTAGTCCTGGCTGCTCCACTTCCAATCCAGTTCCCTGCTAACGCGCCTGGGATAGCAGCGGAAGATGACTCAAGTTCTTGGGCTCCCTCCACCAACGTGGGAACCCTGATGGAGTCTGGCTCCTGGCTTCAGATCAGCTCAGCTCCAGCTGTGTAGCCTTTTGGGGGAGTGAATCAGCAGATGGAAGACCTCTTGGTCTCTCCCTCTGTAACTCTGCCTTTCAAGTAAGTAAATCTTGAGAGAGAGAGAGAAAAAAAAAAAAAAAAAAAAGACACCCACATCCCACACTGGGGTGCCTGGGTTTGAGCCCAGGATCTGGTTCCCAATTCTGGCTTCCTGATACAGACCAAGGAAGGCAGCAAGTGACGGCTCAAGAGACTGGATCTCTGCCACACTCATGGGAGACCTGAACTGACTTCTTGGCTCCCAACTTCAGCCTAGCCCAGTCCTAGATACTGTGGGTACTCGGGGAGTGAGCTAGTGGATAAGTGCTCTTCCTCTCTCACTTTCTACTTCTTATATTAAAAAATAAGTAGAATGCTATAAACATGTATAAAAAAGAAAAACTCAGGTCTTTCATCATACTAGCCACCTTTCAAGTACTTACTAACCAAAGATATCTAGATGCCTCTATAATGGACCCTGCAGATTCAGAACACTTCTGTATCACATAAAAAGCAATTCTACTGGAATAGCACAGCTCTAACAAAGGTTTCCTATGGGGAAAATAGGAAAGGTACTTGTTTTTAAAGTTTTACTGGAACACAGTCATTTTCATTTGTATACATGTTGTCAGTAGCTATAAGCACTAAAGAGCAGAGGTGAGTAGTTGTGACAGAAACCATTTGGTCCACAAAGCCTAAAATATTTACTTTTGAGAAGAGCTTCAACCCCAATATCCATCCTCAAAAATTCAACTATGCCTTATAGTAAAATCCTCCACTTAACAATGATGATAACAAACAAGTTGCCATCTCATTCATCAAATTTAACTTTTTAAAATACAATCACCTTGCCCATGTTTTTGGAATTAAAGACCAACTTTTTAAATTTACCTTTTATCTGTGTTCACTGTGTCTACAAATAAGGAATTTTTGTTCAGTTTCTTTTAGAATTCTGTCTTTTCTATAGTAATATGAATACAAATACACTTTGAAAGACAGTAAACCTCTCTAATTTCTGCATTCCCAGTCCAACATAAAAGCAAAGAAGTACTGCCTTGCATACCTTCTCCATTGCAATCAGAGCACACAGACTGCATCTGCTGTACCATCCCTGGAGCCAGCTGTCTGATCATGATGCGTACACCTCGACCTCGACAAGCACTGCACTTCTGAACTGCTCCAGACTTCCCACCTTGGCTAAAGCAAGCAAAATTATACGTTAGCTTCTGTCCAAATTCTGTTCTGGTCAGCCATGACAGAGAGAAGTTGTGCTTTTCTTCTTCATTTTCAACCCCCAATAACTAATAATATTTAAACTGACTTTCACAGGAAACAGAAAATGTTCCGCTGGGTAAAGTTTCAATTCATGAGTGATTTTTCTTTTAAACAAGGTAGAGACGTTCAAGGTGCCACGGAAAGAACAGACAGAATGTACCACATAAACCAGAACACACACTTACCCGCTGCACGCACTGCAGAGTACATTCTTGCTAAGTTGTAGTTTGGTTGTCTTGCCATTATACAGATCTTCTAAAGATACTCTGGGGAGAAAAGAATCAGATTCAACCTAATTTTGCCATTTGCTTAAGTACAAAACATAAAGGATGGCTGATAAAGCAAATTCCACTATTAACATTTTAAAACCATTCAAAAACACCTCAGAGTAAATCAACTCAGCTGAGGCTTTATCTTGCAGCTCAAATTAGCAGGACATTATGGCTATGGACAGCATGCATAGTACTCAAGGCCAGAACCTACAGCTGTGCTACAATTGCAGCTAAAGCTGTCAAAGCAAAAACTCAAGCATCACAATCTTCCTCTGGCTCTAGAGTCCAAGCTCTCAAGCTACAAAGTTACATTACAGCTTAGAGACGGCACCTAATTGTGTATCTCATTTTTTAAAATATATTTTTTTTTATTTTTTGACAGGCAGAGTTTTAGACAGTGAGAGAGAGACAGACAGAGAGAAAGGTCTTCCTTTTGCCGTTGGTTCACCCTCCAATGGCCGCTGCAGCCGGCGCACCACGCCAGGAGCCAGGAGCTTCTCCTGGTCTCCCATGGGGTGCAGGGCCCAAGCACTTGGGCCATCCTCCACTGCACTCCCGGGCCACAGCAGAGAGCTGGCCTGGAAGAGGGGCAGCCGGGACAGAATCCAGTGCCCCAACCGGGACTAGAACCTGGTGTGCTGGCACCCCAGGCGGAGGATTAGCCTATTGAGCCGCAGCGCCGGCCTGTATATCTCAAAAAAAGTCTCCATGTACACTGTAACAGAAGGAGGGAAAGAACAGGTTTTCAAAAAAGAATCTACACCAAAGTTCAGAGGTTCTGAAGAATCTACCAAAGCATAAGCAAAATGTTATGTTGAAACAACTCATGCCACATTTCGAAGAGGTCTATAAGCCAAAAGGTAAGTGTTACAACCATATTTTCAAACTCACTAAATGTATACAGCTTTTTGTATGTCAGTCATCTCTCAATAAAATGGTACAGGAAAAAAAAAAAAACCTTGGGGCAAATATAGTGGTATATAGCAGGTTAAGCTGCCCTCTGCAGTGCCAGCATTCAACATGGGTGCTAGTTCTAGTCCTGGCTGCTCCACTTCTGATCCAGCTCCTTACTTATGTGCCTGTGAAAGCAGCAAAGATGGCCCAAGTACCAAAGATGGCCCCTGCACCTGAGTGGGAGACTCAGAGGAAGCTCCTGGCTCCTGGATTCAGCCTGGCCCAGCCCTGGCTGTTGTGGCCATTTGGGGAGTTAACCAGCAGATGAAGACATCTCTTTCTCTTTCTTCCCTCCACCCCTTCCTCTCCCTCTTTTTTTTAAAGTCAGAGTTACACACAGAGAGAGAGGTATAGACAGAGAGAGGTCTTCCATCTGCTGGTTCACTCCCCAAGTGGCCGCAATGGCTGGAGCTGTGATCTGAAGCCAGGAGCCAGGAGCTTCTTCCAGTCTCCCATGTGGGTATAGGCGCCCAAGGACTTGGGCCATCTTCTGCTGCTTTCCCAGGCCATAGCAGAGAGCTGGATTGGAAGTGGAGCAGCCGGGTCTCGAACCGGCGCCCATATAGTCTGTTGGCACTTCAGGCCAGGGCCTTAACCTGCTGGACCACTGCACCACAGCACCGGCCCCCCTCCCCCTCTCTCTGTAACTCTACCTTTCAAATAAATAAATCTTAGGGAAAAAAAACAAAATACATAACTGACAAAATATAACTCACTTTTATTCATTTACTTTAAAATCCTAGGAATTAGGTAAACTAAAAAAACAGTAAAAAGAAAAAATTTTTACAGAAACTATCCTGCTTTTGTGGTATTCAAATTTTTAAAAATTTTACTTTAGGCCAAAACTGATATATATTACAAGCAGTCTAAGAACACTTAAGAGACAAACGTTACCAACAGTACTCCTAAATAATGACATATCTACATCTGAGCCTCAGACAAATGATTTGGTTCCAAGAGTCTTTTATACTCCTCCTAAGAATCTTTTATCATTTAAAGAAACGAACAGGTAGGTAGGTCTTTCTCTACCCACATATTAAGTCACATTTAGGACACAAGTCCATTATTCTGGAAGACAGAAAAACCCGCATTTCAACAAACACGACCAAGGGAGCTCACATGCAGTTAATGGCCTGGCAAAGCTGGCACTTCATCAGTGGGGGCTAAACTGGCACAATTCTTCTACTGTGCAATTGAGTAGTTTTATTGGCCTCAAAACACTGATGTTTGCCTATGAATCTCTGCCAGAGACAAAACTGTATATCAAGATATTCATAGCACTGCTATTTCAACAAAAACTCACAACATACTATAAAAGGTGAATGGTTAAATAAATTGTGGAATGGAATGTCACTCAAAATGCAATGTTTATAATTAACAGGAATTTAGGAAATAATGTTAAAAGGAAGCAGTGTTTAATATGCAGAATAAAAAAAAAACCATAAAAGATTATGAAGAACCCCAAGGTACAAAAGCATTCTCTTGACTACTAGAACGGAATTCAAACAATAATCTGATGGTAAATTTCTTTAAAGTACAAACAAATTTTTAAGGATGAGACACAAACAAGGTTAACAGATTACATATGAATTCCTCTAATTTACTCGAATATTAACTTAGATATGAAATATTTTAAATCACCACTTGAACTTTTGTCTCCCAACATTTGCTAGTAAAAGCACCACTGGTTCATGAAAAAGTTAATGAAGTAAGAGATCGCCCAAATTTTGCAAAGTGAAATAGCTATTTTCATATTATAGAAAGCTTGCAGATTTGCAGTCTAAGATCAAGGTCAAACACCATTCACATGCTGGCAGGTTAATGTCAGGCTGGAAGCCAGCAGACTCCATAGAAACCAATTTAGGAGAGCTGGCACTGAGGATCAAGCAATGAGTGACTATAACATGCAAACACACTATGCTTTCACTTAGTTTTGAAGCAAAAAGTTACTTGGAGGAATTAAATACTCCAAAGAAAATCATCTTTATACTTCGAATTTTAAATCACCTAATAACAAGCAGCCACACTACGTAACAAACCCTCTTCCTACTCAGGGAAAAATATCAAGCATCCTTTTTAAGAGCTGCAACAGCATATAGACAATGAAGACAGTAGGGCAAATGGATACCTCCCCATGAACATTTTACAATACTTTTTCTCTTCTAATGCCACCCAAAAGGGTATTTTATTTTTTGTTTAAAAAAAGGAAAAGATATTTACTTGAGTGGATGCATCATGTCCTCTCCTCTTCTTCTGCCGTTTCGACTTCTACTCTGATTGCCCATAAAGCCGAACAATCCCCCACCAAAAATGTGAGAGAAAATGTCATCCATGCCACCACCGCCGCCACTACCTTCCCGAAGCCCTTGTTCTCCATATCTGTCATATAATTCACGCTTCTCGGGATTTGATAGAACTTCATATGCAAAGCTTATTTCTTTGAACTATAGAGAAAAAGTAAAAAATAAAATAAATGGGTTTATTTCTATAAAAACCTAGAATCCACTTAACCTCAATAAAAGCTACATGTTCCCTTTGGTTTGATTCTACCTCTGCTCAAAATGTTAGTACTCATATCTTGATACTAAAATACTCTTTATTCTATGAGCATAGGTGAACTTTCCCCCGCAACAATCCTTTTTCTAAGGACAATTAAATTTAAAATGAAAACCACAGGAACAGAAAAATTTCCAAGTAACTTACTTTGTCTCCAGCATTTGGATTCTTATCAGGATGGTATTCCTTGGCTAATTTTCTGTATGCCTTAAAAAAAAAAAAATTTAAGAAAGGATTATACACAAGCACCAGTTTAAATACTTGTGATAACTAACTTAATATCTACTTTTAGGAAAAGCAATATTCTGAAGTGGTAACCTTCCAAAAATATCCCCTATCCATGTGCTGCCCAGCTCAGCATGGTTGACTCACTAACGTTACAAAGTAGTCAGTAGCTGTCCTTGAAAATAGCTTCTACTGAAGCAAAAGATACCAAAAGAAAAAATGTTAAGATATTATCCCGTATTTGCACTGTCAAATGTCTTTGATGGCCAGTAACCAGACCAAGACTCAAATCAATTCTAGAAAAACGACTGGTACGCTCCACAGACCGCAAAACATTACTATAATTTAAAATAAAAACCCCTGCCCATGAAGGCTGCAGCCTCCTCTCTCTCGCACAACAGGGAAAAACCAAGGGAAGGCCTGGTGGGTAATTAGGGGCTACAGCGAGGAGGCAGGAAACTTGCCTACATCCTCAACTCGGTGGCCGGGACTCAGGTCTCCATTCACACAGACTCATGAATTATATAACAGACGTGCATTTCCGGTAAGGTAACAGGAAGTCCATCTTACTCTCAGCTGTACCCGTCCCACTGAGCAGCATTCTCGTTTCTCTCAGGTTACAAATACGGGCACTCTAAGCCCGGGAGGATGCTGTGGGGCTTAATTAAACGCCCCAACCGCTTTGAAATCCCGAGATGAAAGCCGGCGCAGCACTGCACAGGGCGGCAATGAGGCCTTCCATTTATTTTTAGGCAGTGTCCACTCAGGTGCTTGGCTGGGACCCCATGGTTCATTCCAGAAGTGGGTACGGAACATGTAGGTTACCTGCCCAGAGAACAAAGCATCCCAACGCAGACCCACGCTCCCGCCCGGTCCATGACTGATGGAGGAAGAGAGGGAGGAGCTCCCGAGGCCGGCAGCCACGGCGCCCAGGAAACAAGCCCCAGCACCCCAGCACCCGGCGGGAGCGGCCTCGACCCCCGCCGCGCGGACGGACAGCCTCTCCCTCCAGTCAGGATGCGCCGGAAACCTCGGTCCAACCTGTTTTTCCGGGGTTGGTGACCTCGGCGCGGGGAGGGCCGGCCAGGCTGCTGCCTCCCGGGAGCACCGGCCTCCGGCGCTCACCGGGGGAGGGAGGCAGGAAGGGTTTTCGGCGTGTTTGCGCAGGGCTGAGTTTTATTTGCTGCATCTGCGGGCGGGCGGGGCCGGCGGCCCAAGGTCAGCCGAGGCCGGCGTGCGAGGCCCGCGGCGAGGCCGGTCCCGCCGCCGCTCCCCAACCTGGACCCACCGCGGCCGGCGCCGGCTCGCGAGCCGCCCCGCAGCGCGGCCTGCCCCAGCCGTCCCGGCGGCGCAGGCCCCGCGCCCTACACATCCTGCCGGCCCGGCCCGGCCCGCTCCCTACTACCTTCTTCAGCTCATTCTCGCTGGCGCCCGGCGGGACGCCCAGGATGTCGTACAGCTTCGTGTCGGCCACGTTCGCCATGGTGACTGGCCGGGCAGCGCTGAGCTAGGAAAGGGGCGAAGCGGACAGAGCGAAGCCGGGCCCACGAGCAGTGGCGGCGGCGGCGGCGGCGCAGGCCGAGGGAGACAGCGAGGGGGAAGCGGGGGCGGGGCTGAACCTTGACCCGGCGCACGACGCTCCGTGACGTCACTGCGCGGGCCCGCCCCCGAGCGTCCGGGCCGGAGCCGTTGGGTTGTGAATGGTGCGGAGCGGGCCGTGTGCTCGCCGTCTGCTGCAGGGCTAGGCGGTGCTGGGGTTCCGACGTAGAGAACGAGGAGGACCTTTACGCGGAACTCAGCCCACCCCGGAAGGCGTGCGTCGCGGGCTCCGCGTGTTTAACGCAGCCCTGAGGGCCGAGATGAATAAGAGGCCCGCGGTCGCCCTTACTTTAGCCTCGGGTCTGGCGGGAAAGAGTCTCGCGTCAGTCTCAGAGTCCAGATTGTCGGAGGACCCTCGGGTCTGGTTCCTTCGGGATTTAAAATGAAAAAGCACCCCTGGGGTGTGTCTCAAAATTGCGGGAATCCTCAACCATTCTCCAAAAGTTGTGTTCATCAAAAGTAGCTGCTTTTCACCAGTTTTGTTTCATCCCCCCACCCCACCCCGCACGGTCCCTCAGTCCGTACTTCCCAGTGTTTTAAGAGAAACCATTTCATTCATATGTATCCTGAGTATACCAGGGGGCTAAAAAGAGTTGGTGGGAAATGTGCCTTATCTTTTAATTCTATTTTTCTAAGACCCTTTTGAAGCCCCCACGTATACCTGAGAAGACTTTAAGGCATCATCACAAAGTTAATGAAATTAGCAGTTCCCTTATCTAATTCCAATCCATAGGTGTATTTCCCTGATTGTCTCATGTCCGTTTTGCAGTTGGTATGTGGCGTCCACATCCAAACCCAAGGCCACACATTGTATCGAGATCACGTGCTTACATCTCTTGATAAAAAGCTTTAAAATAGCCAACACCAGCCTTGTGGTGTGTGGCAATCTGGCTGTGTGGAGATTCACCTGGTGGCTGATGTGTGTTGATTAACTTTGCCTTAGCTTAGCTCGGACAATGTTGGCTGTGCATATACTTGGTGTTGAGATATACAGAAGCAGAAGCCTGGGTGGTTGGAGGAGACTGTTAAAAAAGCCTTCCTTCAAACCATTGTGGAGACAGAAAAATAAGATGTGCTCATCAGCTGGAACCTGAACTGGTGGCATCTCACTCAGGATAGCCTTTCTTCCTTGGCATTCTCCCTGACCTAGTTGCTGAGTCCTGAGTGCCATACCAAGGACTTTGAAATTTAGCCTGAAAAGCCTGGGGAGTCGTTGATAAGTTAGGATGCTCTTCCCAAGAACCCTCCCTTTCCCTCAAATCCCAGCCTGGTGAACTCTACTATCTGATTTGAGTTCCCACTAACAGTTGGTTTTTGCCTTTGTGGACACTGCTGTGTGACCTGATGATGTATTCTGACGGGATCATCTGAACTCCATGGATAGCTGTAGGGTACCCTAGAGGAGATTCACTTTTCTGTATTCCACAGGGTCTGGCTTTGAATGCAATAAAGGCCTCAGTAATTCAAATGCATGAATGTCCTTATTGTTCAAATGCTGATCATCATCTTTCTGTGCTTATGCACTGCTGTGAAATACCATTTCTCCAATGCCTTTTCACACTTTGACATGTTCATAAGAAGGAGTTTAAAAAGTTGGGGTAATGTTAGATTGTGTAGACTGGTAGCCTGGCTCTGCCGTTTTGTTAACAATGTGACCTTCAGCCAGTTACTTAACTTTTCTGAGGTTATTGCCTCATGTGTAAAATGGGGGCTTAATAATTGCATTATTGGTTTGTTTGAAGATTAAAAAACTTATATATAGGGGCCTGCACTGTGGTGCAACAGGTTGAAACCCCCGCCTGTAGCGCCAACATCCCGTAGGGGCACCAGTTCAAGCCTGGCTGCTCTACTTCCAATCGATCTCCCTGCTAATGCGCCTGGGAAAGCAGCAGAAAATGGCCCAACTGTTTGGGTTGTACCCACGTGGGAGACCTGGAAGTAGCTCCTGGCTCCTGGCTTCAGCGTGGGCCAGTTCTGGGCATTGTGGCCATTTGGGGAGTGAACCAGCAGATGGAAGACCTCTCTGTGTGTCTCTACCTCTCTCTATAATTCTGCCTTTCAAATAAATAAAATACATTTTAAAAAATTTTATATAGGTTATTTAGAATAGGAATTAAAGCCAATTAGGTGTTAGCTATTAATTTCTGGCCTATGTGCCTACAGAATGCCTCTGTGTCTATCCTGTCCCTGTTCATTTAAATCCTGGCTTCCCTAGTGGGATTCCCCAACTTCTTTCATTGCCTACCTAAGTGGAATGCCCCCTCAGTGTGTTTTGTGATCTCGTCTTCCCAGATCTCCCTGCTTGGCAATTACCTTTTGCTTTTTTCTCATTT
This sequence comes from Oryctolagus cuniculus, assembly GCF_051225735.1. Lineage (NCBI taxonomy): Eukaryota > Metazoa > Chordata > Mammalia > Lagomorpha > Leporidae > Oryctolagus > Oryctolagus cuniculus. The sequence goes on from NC_142884.1 coordinate 41,216,811, forward strand.
CTCCAGCACTTCCTGCCCCATGTGAGAATGTGGACTGAACAATTTGTCTTTACTGCAGCCTTCTCTTCATGTAATTCATCTTATTTTCTTTCTGCTTTTGAACAGTTAAGGAGCTGGATTTTCCTGTTTGTTTCAGTTTTACTCACATCTTTCTTTTTGTTCTTGTTTGCAAGGGGAAAAAAAAAATCCTCACTTGATTTGATTTTAGTTTCTGATAGTCTTAGTGAAGAGCTGCCGACTCTAAACCAGTCACCACAGTTCCTGCTTAAGATTGTTTGAGTTTTTAAATTTGTAATATTTTCTCCATTTCTGAGTGTTAACTGTAGTCGGCATTGTTATTTGCTCTTTTTATAGGTCAACAAGTTGTTCAGAACATCCCTGTGTGCTTTGGCTTACACATGCTCTCCTCCCTGTCATCGCAGACTTGAGTTAAACCTGGGTTGGTGTGACCACTGGAACGTCTCAGCCACTGATTCTGTGTTTTGAGGTAGTTCATTTATTCTAGCTCCGTATTTAGCTAATGTCACCAAGGGAGAAAGGCCTTTATCTCATTTCATGTCTCAGACACTACAAAATGCTGAGTCATAGTGCATCTCAGGGCTGTTCACAGTAGGCAAGTGATTTAAAGTCTGAGGCTGGAATGATTTCAGATTTCTGCCAGGCTTACATTGTTTAGTTTCTTGATTTTGTTTTGGTGTGCTTGGGTAACTGTGTGGGTCGGGGTGCTGAGGAGGTGAATAAGGATTAGGAAGGGTGAGTGTGAACTGCAGTATTTCTGAAGGCCGTTCATACTGTTCACACACAATTGAGAACAGTATAATCCATTCCTTTAGACAACCCCAAATATATCATTCAGGTAGTTCAGAAAGTAGTTTTACTTTCTGCCTTTAGTTTTAAATGTACAGAGTAGGTGATACAAGTTAAAGTATTTTTTTTCAGGATACAGAAGAAGGTGCTAATGGTTCCTGGTGGGAGAGTGTAAGGATCGCCAAATTGATGGTTGCTAGTACTTTAGAAGAAAAAAATTGGGAGCTTTGGATCACTAGAGAATCTCCTTGAAGAGCCTCAACTAGATTATTCAGTGATGGGATAGTTAGATTGTATATGTTATTCTATCCCCACCTCTACCACTTCAAACTTATCATGTCAAACCCTGTCATATTAATTAGCATATTGTGAAGGATCAATATTTTATATCATAGCAGTAGTATGGTAAGCTGGGAAATTGGATAAGTATATGTTTCTAACCATTTATGAGGGAGAAAATAGTGAAGAAGATATGTCTATATATTCATTCATTCAGCAATGAATGAATTGTGTCAAAAATATTGCCAGGCATTATTCAGTGCTAGAGACACAGTCATAAACAAAACAAAAATCCCAGTCATTATAGAACTTACATGTTAGTGGGAAAGGCAGATAGTAAACAAACCAGTCAATATATTTCACTTGCTACATGTGCTCTGGAAGAAAAAGAAGGGGGAAAAGCCTCATTGATAAGGTGATAGTTGAACCATGATCTTAAAGAAATGAGGTAGTTAGCCACAAATATATTTGAGAAAAACATTTCCCATGTGGGTGCAGGGGCCCAAGCACTTGGGCAATCTTCCACTGCTTTCCCAGACACATTAACAGAGCTGTGTTGGAAGTGGAGCAACTGGGACACAAACTGGCAACCATATGGGATGCAGGTGTCACAGGTAGCAGCTTTACCCTCTAGGCCACCACACTGGTCCCAAGTTTTAGAATTTTTTTTAAAGATTTTTATTTACTTATTTGAGAGGTAGAGTTACAGACAGAGATGGAGAGACAGAGAGAAAGATCTTCCATCCGCTGGTTCACTCTTCAAATGGCTGCAATGGCTGAAGTTGAGCCAATCAGAAGTCAGGAGCTTCTTTTAAGTCTCCCATGCAGGTGCAGGGGCCCAAGGACTTGGGCCATCTTTCACTGCTTTCCCAGGCCATTAGCAGAGGATCTGAAGAGGAGCAGCCCAGACTAGAACTGGCACCATATGGGAAGCTTGTGCCACAGGTTGTAGCCTACTATGCCACAGCACCAGCCCCTTTAGAACATTTTTAACAGGCTAAGCAATTCTATGAACAATCTGGGAGTCTGATTTTTATGTAAATTCTTAGTTAAATGTTTGCATAGGATACATTTCTAGAACATCCCTAATATTTTTATTTTGTCAATTTCATTCCTAAAGAATACATAGTTTTGTTATGGTATTATTTTGCTTGTATTTTTTTAAAAGATTTTATTTATTTGAGAGGTAGAGTTATGGAGAGAGTGAGAAATGGACAGGTCTTCCATCTGCTGGTTTACTCCCCAAATGGCCACAATGGCCAGAACTGGACCAATTCAAAGCCAGGAGCCAGGAGCTTCTTCCAGGTCTCCCATGCAGGTGCAGGGGCTCAAGCACTTGGGTCATCTTCTGCTGCTATCCCAAGCCACAGCAGACAGCTAGATCTGAAGAGGAGCAACCAGGACTAGAACTTGTGTTCATATGGGATACCAGCGCCACAGACAGAGGCTTAGCCAACTACACCATGGCACCGGCTCCTTGACTGTATTTAGAACAGTCCTTAAAATACTTGTTCTAAAGGCAGAATGAATTTGCTTAATAAAATTTCCATGCCTTAAGCATTAGAACAGTCATCCAAAATCTGCAGTGACATTTTAAGTGTCAAATTTTTCTTCTAGATATAATGCTAAGGAGGTTTCAACATTGTCTAATTGGAAAAAAGAATCATAGCTAAGAAAGAGAAAGGTGAATAGAATACAGAAAACTCATTCTATTCTGACTGCATCATCAAGATAGCCACAGTCTGGGATTCTGTTTAGTTTTCTTATCAGGCACTTTCTTTCTCTTTCACAAATTTCATCAGATATAAAAGAAATCACAGCATCAAAGATAGACAAAATAAATTGTTGGTAAATCAGCAATCAAGGCAATCAGGAAGCTCAGTTGCAAGAAAGTGAGATGAAATTAGGTGGACTGGACTGTGATGACAACAGTAAAAGTAGAGAGGAGTGGATGGACTTAGAATACACTGTATTATTTTGTCTTTAATTATTTAAAACATTTTTGAAAATTTACTTTTATTATTAATTTAGAAAGCAGAGAGAGACCTCCCACTCACTGATTCACTGCTCAGCTGCCCATAACAGCCAGGATTGGGTCAGGCTCAAGCTGAGAACCTGAAACTCAACCTGGATCCCTCATGTGAGTGGCAGGTCCCAGGTACCCTTGAGCCATCACTGGTTTCCTCTTAAGGTGCGCATTAGCAGGAAGCTGGAATTGGGAGCAGAACCAGGACTCAAACCTAAGCACTCCAAAGTGGGATGTGGGTGTCTTCACTGCTGCAACAAATGCCACCCCGTACACTGTATTTTAGGAGTAAAGCCTGGAGATGAGGCAGTATCCATCCTTATTACTGTTTCCAGATGGGTTTCCTCTTCACATTCCTGAGGATTTTACTCTCAGATCACCAGAGGGTATCAGGTACTACTCCTTCTTGTAGTGACTTTCAGGTTAGGGAGTTTGAAATTTCAAACTTAACTAACAAAATGCAGAATTCTTGATTCATATGATTTTTAAAAAAGATTTTATTTATTTGAGAGATAGAGTTACAGAGAGAGAGAGAGAGACACAGAGAGAGTTTCTTCCAGCCACCAGTTCCCTCCCTATATGGCTGAAATAGCTGGAGCTGGGCCGGTCTGAACAGGAGCCCAGAGCTTCTGGTTCTCCCATGCAGGTGCAGAGGCCCAACCACCTAGGCCATCTTCCACTGCTTTCTCAGGCCATAGCAGAGAAATGGATTGGAAGAGGAGCAGCTGGGACACAAACTGGTGCTCAGATGGGATACTGGCACCACAGGTGGAGGCTCGGCCTACTACACCACAGCGTTGGCCCTGATTCATACGATTGACAAGTCTGCCCTATGTCTTGTGTTTTTCACTGTTAATAATTCTTCATTAGTTCAGTGCCTGGAGTTAAAAATCTGATGTGATTTGGTATTTCTCTTTTTTCCAACCTCACATCAAGTCCATCAGCAAGTCCTACAGAACCAGAATCACAGTTGATCAATAGTATAACATTCATGGGCAGGCAGCTGGTGCAGTGCATAAGGTGACATTTGGGACACCTGCATCCCCTGTCAGAGTGCTCCCATCTCTAATGTCACTCCTCCTTATTTCTCAAGGAATTTAGCTCCTGGGTCATTGTCTCTCTAAGCTGTTACTCCACTACTTACTCCTGGCTTGCTCTCTCTCTCTCTCTCTCTCTCTCTTTCTCTCTCTCTAAATGATCCTTCCAGTACCTCTGGCTGTTTAGTTCCTTGAACTAGCATCCAATAATTTTGTCCTCTACTCCTTCCCCACTTCCAGGGTCATAAGACTGTCATTGCCAAACTCTACTTAATCCCATTCTCTGACCATTGTCTCTTATCTTTCCATTCCCTCTAACACTTTGACAGCAACAATCTTTAGCCACACCATGAGTGTAGAGGTCATTGATCAGAACAGAACAAGATCTTTGAGAGTCTGGAAGGGACAGATGATGTTTGACAACAGGATTTTATTTATTTGTTTAAAGGCAGAATTAGAGAGAGGGAGAGAGAAAAAGATGTTCCATCTGCTGGTTCACTCCTCAAATGACCACAATGGTTGGTTGGGGCTAGGCTAGGCTGAAGCCAGGAGCCAGGAATTTCCATCTGGATCTCCACATGTCCAAGTACTTGGGCCATTTTCCACTGCCTTCCCAAGCATGTTAGCAAGGAGCTGGATTAAAAGCAGAGCAGTTGGCATTTCAACTGGCACTCTAGCATGGGATCCAGCATCAGAGGTGGAGGCTTAACCCATTGTGCCACATTGCCAGCTGTGACAGTGTGGCTTTAGTGAGACTGGTACTATTCTACATTTCTATTTATTTTTATTTGAAAGGCAAAGAGACATAGACAGACAGAGCTCCCATCTGCTGGCTCATTCTCAAAATTCCTGAAACAGTTGAGCTGGGCCAGCCAAAGCTAGGAGAACAAAGCTCAATCCAGGTCTCCCACATGGGTATTAGGGACCCAAATACTTGGGCCATCATCTGCCATCTCCTAGGGTTCACAGCAGGAAACAAAGTGAAAGTGAAATCAGGGGCCAGCATGGTGGCACAGCAGGTAAAGCTGCTGCTTTCAAAAATGGCATCTCTTACAGGCATGGGTTCGAGTCCTGGCTGGTCCATTTCTGATGCAGCTGCTAGTTAATGCACTTGGGAAAGCAGTGGAAGATGGCCAATTGCTTGGGTCCTTGTGCTCATGTAGGAGACCCAGATGAAGCTCCTGGCTCCTGGCTTCAGCCTGGTCCAGACCTGGTGGTTGCAGCCATTTGGATAGTGAACCAGCAGATGGAAGATCTCTTTCTCTCCTACCCCCACCCTGTAGCCATCCGCCTTTCAAATAAATACATAAATTTTATTAAAGAAAGAAAGCAAAACTGGCACTTGAATCCAGGCACTCGGGATGCAAGTGCCTGGATTCCCCAGTGGCATCTTAACAGTTGCACCAATTGCCTGTCTATGAATGTGGTACTGTTGGTCAATTGTGATCCTGGTTCTATAGGACTTGCTAATGGATATGATGTGAGTGTTGGAAAGAAGAGAAAATTGAGATCTCGTCAGGTTTTTGACTCAAGGTGCTAAATTGGTGATAGCGTCATTTACAGTGAAAGGCCCTAGATGTTGGGCAGGTTTGGTTATCCTATGACTCAAGAATTCTGTATTTTGATAGTGAAGTTTGAAATTTCAATATGTAAGTAGAGATGTAGACTAAGGAGTTAGACCTAATCAGATGGAGCTTGGGAAGAAGTCAGGGCTGGGAGAGAAGTTTTGTAGCAGGTATCGGGGGACTTGTTGGAGTCATCCTTATCCTCCAGAGGAAAGACTGCAGTTTGGGAAGACTGCAGGTTTTCATTTGAATAAGAAAGCAAACGGAATGTTCAGAGAAACTGAGGCTTTTGGGATTTTATGGCTGATGAATTCCACAGGGGACTGAGGAGACACTCCAGGCTCACATGGTAATTTTGGACTCAGTCCACGGTAGCTATAACTTTTACTCACACCAGCAATACTGCCTTAAAATATCTTGAATCTTGTGTGGTCTGGTTGTGTAAACGCTAATGATTCCAATGATAGCCTAATTAACAGTTTCAAACTTTGTCTCTAAATTTCTGTCCTTGAAGGATCCACCAGTTTCTTAGATGAGAAAGGAAAACAGGTGAACAAAAGACCTTGATTAAATCTACCTTAGAGAAATGCCACTAAATGACTTAGAATTAGTGTTACTTTTCAGTTTTATCTATCTCAACTTGAATATTTCCTAGACCTATACATCTGTGAATCTGGACATCTTGCTTACAAAGGAAATTAAGATTTAAAAAAAATTTTTTATTGGGCCAGCGCTGTGGTATAGTAAGTTAAACCTCCGCCTGTGGTGCTGGTATCCCATGTGAGCACCAGTTCTAGTCCTGGATGCTCCACTTCCTATCTAGCTCCCTGCCAATGGCCTGGGAAATCAGTGGAAGATGGCCCAAGTGGTTGGGTCCCTGCACCCATGTGGGAGACCTGGAAGAAGCTCCTAAATTGGCCCAGCTCTGGCCGTTGCAGCCATCTGGGTAGTGAACCAGCAGGTAGAAGACCTTTCTCTTTGTCGCTCCTTCTCTCTGTAAGTCTACCTCTCAAATAAATAAATAAATATATTTTTTTTAAAAAAGCAAAGTTGTCTTGTTCCAAGAAAGGACTGTGGCTGTTTCAGGTCATGTACCCTCCCCAGAGCCAGTCTCTCGTCCATAAGCATAGGCTGCTTTGCTGGACCCGGGCCCAGGCCAAAGCCAGGAGCCAGGAGCCAGGAACTTCTTCTGAGTCTCCCACTTGGGTGCAGGGGCCCAAGCATTTGGACTATCTTCCACTGCTTTCCCAGGCCATTAGCAGGGAGCCCTAATGGAAGTGCAGCAGCCAGCACTCAAACAGGCGTCCGTATGGGATCCTGGCTCCGCAGACTGAGGCTTAGCCTGCTATACCACAGCACCAGCCCCAATAAATAAATCTTTAAAAGGTTTATTCTTATTGGGGCTGGTGCCATGGTACAGTGGGGTAAGCCTCTGCCTGTGGTGCCAGCATCCCATATGGGCACTGTTTCTAGTCCTGGCTGCTCCTCTTCCAATCTAGCTCTCTGCCATGGCCTGGGAAAGCAGTGAAAGATGTGCCAACTGGGAGACCCGGAAGAAGCTCCTGGCTCCTGGCTTCAGATCAGTCCAACTCTGGCTGTTGCGGCCATTTGGGTGAGTGAATCAGTGGATAGAAAACCTGTCTATGTCTCCCTTTCTCTGTCTGTAACACTCTCAAATAATAAAAAATATTAAAATTTGTTATAAAGTTATTAATTCATTTATGTGATTCAAAAATCAAAACTCCTTAAGAATTGTATAAAGAGAAATCATGCTCCTATTCCTCTCTATCCCTGTTTACCTTGTACCAACCCCCATATTTTTTATTTATCTTTCCATTATTTCGTTTTATAAGCTCAATCTAATAAAATTTGTATTCTTTCTTAAAATATTAAAAATATGTATTCATTTATTTGAAATGCAGAATAGCAGAGAGAGAGAGACAGGCAGAGTGAGAGACCTTCCATTTGGTTGCTCACTCCCCAGCTATCTGCAACAGCTAGGTCTAGGCCAGACTGAAACCAAGAACTGGGTACTCCATCTTGGTCTACCACATGGGATGCAGGAACCTAAGCACTTGTGCCAACCTCTACTGCCCTCCCAAGGCACATTAGCAGGAAACTGGATTGAAAGTGATAGGGGGAATAGGCAAGGAGTTAGAGAGCTGGAAGATTTTCCCACAATTTCAGCTCTGTACCTTCACTGCTTCTCATTACATGCCAATCCAGTACACCCACTTTCCCATGATGCACCTGTAGCTCATATACCAGGAAGGAGATGCCATAGTGGACCTGTATAAGCTAAACTCTGTGCAGATACCATGAAGCTCCCAGAAAACCTCACATATACTAAATGCCACCCAAACTCCACCCATCGGTATTTTCCATTAGGTCACAACTCCCTACCCCATAAAGGGGACTGTTGGGTATAGGAGTGGCCCTTTCTTCTCTTCTGCTGCACTTTCTCCTCGTGGACAACTATCTGTCCCTCTCATGGTATCTCTCCTTGTGGAGTTGCCTGCCCTCACGCCTGAATGTATGCTCACTCTCCAACTTTAAATCTGTCATTTATGTACCTTGCTTATGCCTGATTTAAATTCTTATCTCATGAAGGGTAAGGACTTGGGATAAAAACTGGGAAACACATTCCTACACCAGAAGTGGAACAGCAAGGACTCAAACCAGGACTCTGTTATGGGATGCCAACATCCCAAGCGGTAGATTAATCCACTGTGCTACAACATTGACCCATAACATTTGTATTCTTCTATGTCCAATATAAAAGGAAGCATACATGGGCTAGCTGCTCTACTTCCAATCCAGCTCTGTGCTAATGCACCTGAGAAAGTAGTGGAAAATGGCCCAGAAATTCTTGGATGGAGTTCCTGCCTCCTGGCTTCAGCCTGGCCCAGCCTTGAATGTTGTAACCATTCACAAAGTGAACTGATAGATGGAAGATCTCTTTCTCTGTCACTCTTTCTCTGTTACCGCCTTTCAAATAAATAAAAATAAACCTTCCTCAGAAAGTAGCATATATATTACATACACTGCTCTATGCTGGTTTTGTTCACTTAATGAATCCTGAAAATGTTTGCCACATCTATATATATACAATTTCCTCATTTTTCTTGTTCTTTCTTTTATACAATATACATTGTAAAGATTGTACCATGATTTATTTAATTAGTTCTTTATTGGTGAATACTTGGATTGTTATCTGGTAATTAAGATATATATATCTTTGTTAGAAATTAAAATGCGGCCGGCGCCGTGGCTCAATAGGCTAATCCTCCACCTTGCGGCGCCGGCACACCGGGTTCTAGTCCCGGTTGGGGCGCCGGATTCTGTCCCGGTTGCCCCTCTTCCAGGCCAGCTCTCTGCTATGGCCAGGGAGTGCAGTGGAGGATGGCCCAGGTGCTTGGGCCCTGCACCCCATGGGAGACCAGGAAAAGCACCTGGCTCCTGGCTCCTGCCAGGATCAGCGCGGTGCGCCGGCTGCAGCGGCGGCCATTGGAGGGTGAACCAGCGGCAAAGGAAGACCTTTCTCTCTCTGTCTCTCTCTCTCACTGTCCACTCTGCCTGTCAAAAAAAAAAAAAAAAAAAAAAAAAAAAAAAGAAAAAAAAGAAATTAAAATGCCTTAGAAGTAATTCTTTGTCTCCCAAGTTTTAGAAAATAGAATCTAATTATTTGTAAACATTTGACAAGGCTGCATTGAGTTCAGAATTTATTCTTGATAGTTTAATTTTTATTTATTTATTTGACAGACAGAGTAGACAGAGAGAGAGAGAGAGAGACAGAGAGAAAGGTCTTCCTTTGCCGTTGGTTCACCCTCCAATGGCCGCCACAGCCAGCGCACTGTGGCCGGCGCACTGCGCTGATCTGATGGCAGGAGCCAGGTGCTTTTCCTGGTCTCCCATGGGGTGCAGGGCCCAAGCACCTGGACCATCCTCCACTGCACTCCCGGGCCACAGCAGAGAGCTGGCCTGGAAGAGGGGCAACCAGGACAGAATCCAGCGCCCGACCGGGACTAGAACCCGGTGTGCCGGCGCCGCAAGGCGGAGGATTAGCCTAGTGAGCCGCGGCACCGGCCGATTAATTTTTAAAGGAAATTGTTTTACATTTTCTTTAGAACAGAAAGGAATTAATATCAAGATATCTTGGAATTAAAGCATCCTCAGGAGACTATCTAAAGCCAGTAGCCATCGGCATCAGCATTTGCCATTTGAGCTCCAAGTCATTTGCTTTCTCCTATGATTCAGGGAAAGATACCTTGGAATTGTAAGAACAGTAGCTTTGAATTACAGTTTCTAGGTCAAAGTAATGGAGACATTACTGTAGCTGTGGTTTAGCTGTGAACTTGGCTGGCAGATTTTCCCTATTAAGGAAACAAGCTGCTATGGTACAACTGAAAAAGCACACAGAAGAAATCCAGAATGCCGTTGGCCTTGGCTATGGAAGCCCTCTCTCCCTCTGAAAGACAGCACCAGTAAAACACCCTTCAGAGAGATCACCATGACTGTCATTTACATCTGTTTCTCCCTGGAAAGATGATCCCATTTTTTCTTTCATAAAACCAGAGATAATCCATTTAAATGCTCTTTCCCTGCTAGATTAGTGGGCTGGCCGAGAAGTAAACCTCAGGAATGAATAGCTCTCCTTATCTAGAAAGCCATCATTTGATGGAGGCCTTAAGTGCCACGCCATATCTCCACTTCTGCAAGAATTCCTTAAGAGTTCTTTGATCTCTCTTCCCAGCAGGATTAATGAAATTTTCCATGCATGTTGTGACCACTGCTGTAGATGCCGCTCTGGCACAGGCCATGTTTTGTGACTGCTTCCTTTTGCTGAGATAGTCATCAGCAAACTAACATTTATGGAATATTCCCTTTCTGCCAGGCACTGTAGAATGGACATGGCCTCTTTCCTCAAAGATACAAGAACACTGACTGTATTTTCTAGCAATTGGATTCCAGAATTGGATGGGCACTGAGACATGAGAATGGCTTACTGCTAATATGAAGAATTCCATTGATTTTTGGAGATGGGAGATAGACAATACTATGATGGTTAGGTTCCAGAATCTAGGGGTAAAGGCAGTGTCATCTCTTATGCAAAAGACTGAGAACCATGTTTTTTTTTATGCTCAATTGTGTGATTTTATGTTCCAAGTGAGAAAATTGTTCAAAGATTCATTCTCATTTGTAAGTTTTACGGGAGCAGGAACTATTTCTGTTTATTTTTTAAAGATTTATTTTATTTATTTGAAAGACATAGTTAGAGAGAGAGGTAGAGACAGAGAGAGAGAGGTGTTCTATCTGCTGGTTCACTCCCCAGATGCCGCAAAGGCTGGAGCTGTGCCGATCCAAAGCCTGGAGCTTCTTCCAGGTCTCCCACGTGGGTGCAGAGGCCCAAAGACTTGGGCCATCTTCTACTGCTATCCCAGGCCACAACAGAGACCTGGATCAGAAGAGGAGCAGCCGGGACTAGAATCGGCGCCCATATGGGATGCTGGTGCTTCAGGCCAGGGCATTAACCCACTGTGCCACAGCGCTGGCCCCTGTCTTGTTTTATTTCCTCTCCTTTAAAAAAAAGTACATAGGTAAATAGTCAATAAATATCTGTGTATGGAATGAATTAACTCTTTTTTTTTTTTTTTTGACAGGCAGAGTGGACAGTGAGAGAGACAGAGAGAAAGGTCTTCCTTTTGCCGTTGGTTCACCCTCCAATGGCCACTGCGGTTGGCATGCTGTGGCCGGCGCATCGCGCTGATCTGAAGCCAGGAGCCAGGTGCTTTTCCTGGTCTCCCATGCAGGTGCAGGGCCCAAGGACCTGGGCCATCCTCCACTGCACTCCCGGACCACAGCAGAGAGCTGGCCTGAAAGAGAGGCAACCGGACAGAATCCAGCGCCCCGACCAGGACTAGAACCCGGTGTGCTGGCGCTGCATGTGGAGGATTAGCCTATTGAGCTGTCATGAATTAACTCTTTTTAAAAGATTTATTTACTTATTTGAAAGACAATGACAGAGAAGGAATCAGAGAGAGAGAGAGAGAGAGAGAGATCTTCCATCAGTCCATGTCACATGGTGGTGGAGATTTAAGTACCTGGGCCATCATCAGCTGCCTTCCCAGATACATTAGCAGGAAGCTGGCTGAGAGCTTGAACCAGCACTCTGGTACGGGATGCAAGTGTCCCAAACAGCAGCTTACCTGCTACACTACGACATTTGCCCCAAATAAATAAATCCTTACATGAAATATTCATGTAGTCATCCACTTGCTCATTCCACAAATATATTGTTTTAAATTTATTTCAAAGTTAAAGCACAGGAGAAAAACAGAGAGAGACTTTCCGTCCACTGATTTCTTCCCCCAGATGCCCACAACAGCCATGTCTAGGGCAGAAGCCAAGAGCTCAGAACTCCATCTAGGCCTCCCACATAGGTGGCAGGGAACCAAGTACTTGAGCCATCGCCTGCTGACTCCTAAGATGTACATTAGCAGGAAGCTAGATTAGAAGTAGAGAAGTCAAGACTTGAACCAGGCATTCCAATATGGACATCCTAAGTGATATCTTAATTTCTGAGCCAAATGCTGCCCCTCTACAAATATTTATTAAGTGACATATTTATGTAAGTACCATTTTAGGCACTTGGGGCGTGGAAATCAGTGAACAAAACCCAGATTTGATCCTTGCCCTCTGGGAGCTTATTGGTAACCAGCAAGTGAAATATAAATAGATTAGGTAGGGGCTGGCGCTGTGGTGCAGCTGATGAAGCTGCCACCTGCAGTGCCAGCATCCATATGGGTGCCAGTTGGAGTCCTGGCTGCTCCACTTCTGATCTAGCTCCCTGCTGATGCTCCTGGGAAAGCAGCAGAAGATGCACCCACATGGGAGATCTGGAAGAAGCTCCTGGCTCCTGGCTTTGGCCTGGCCCAGCCATTGTGGCCATTTGGGTAGTGAACTAGCAGATGGAAGACTCTCTCTCTCTCTTCTCTCTCTGTCTCTCTCTGACCCTCACTCTCTCTCTCTAATTTTGCCTTTCAAATAAATAAATAAATCTTCAAAAATAGATTAGATAGTAATCAATAACTAAAGGTAAAAGCAGGAAAAGAAGCTAGGAATTCTTGAGAGAGAGAGAGAGAGAGAGAGAGAGAGAGAGAGACCTAGTCTTAAAATTTTAGATACGTTGGCTAGAGAAACCCTTTGCCATGGTGACATTTGAATAAAACCCTGAGGGAAGGAAGAGAGGGAGCAATCATATATGTCTGGGAGCAGAGCATTCTATGCTTCTTGGGAAGCAACAGCAGGTATACAGACCCAGGCAGGAGTGTGCTTCTTATGAGCAAAGCAGGAGGCAAGGTAGGTAAAACAGGTCCCATAGAGCCTTCTGTTTTTTGTACAGACTTTGGCTTTTACCCAGAGTGAGGTGGGAAGACATTGAAGGATTTTGAGCAGGGAAGCAATGTGCTGGAATGGGCCTTTTCAAAAGATATTCTGATTACTGCCTTGAGAATAGATGGAAGAGCAATCATTGCAGAAGTTAGTAGGCTGTTGCAACAGTCCAGGCAAGAGATGTCCAGAGAAGCTGGACACTTTGATGTTTGGTAGTGTCTTAATTCTAGATCTGTTTTGAAGGCAACGTGGAGAGTAGCCAGCAGTCTATGGATCTTATGTGAGATGTGCTAGGCAGAAGCGAAGAATGAGGGTCAATGTGGGCAAATGTACATACAGTGGAGGTTGAGCTGTGTCTGCAGACATGTGCAGATAATTGTATTGAAACACTATTCACATGTGTAAAGCATGTGAAATGTAAAACTCCCTGGAAAGAGGTGGTGCAAAATAGCATGCCTCAAGCTATTTCTTAACTTTTGTGCTTACGCATGCTTAGCACTTATCATACTGGATTATGTGCAACTTGAATGTCTAACCCAGTAAACTTCAGGCTCTTTATGGGAAGGGTTTGTGGTTGGTGTCTTTATCTCTCTGTATTTTAGCAAAGTGCCTGGCATGGAGTAAACATTAAACACATGTTTGCTGAACAAACAAATTTTCCTGAATGTATTATGTTCTCAAATATTTTTCTAATGAGTTTATATAAATTTTTTTTTGTTTGTAAAGCACAAAGATTTTTCAGTCACTAAGACACATCTGTTCTTGTGCTTTTAAAGTAATGTTATAATTAAATAATCATTCCTCTAGGTTCCTATTGAGCTGGTATTATTGAAATGACCGCCTATCAATTGTAAGCTGTAAATTTGAGGATTTATCCTAAAATACATTAGATTTCTCTTCACAGAACTTTCATATTCTATTTCTTTGGTTTCATATTCTATTTGCTTCAGGAAGTTTTCAAAGCAATAACAATAACAACAAAATTGTGCTGAACACACAACAGGACCCCCTGCTTCACTGTCCTAACATTATGGATGCCTGTGAGGCAGGGAGTCAGGAAGGGATTGTGAGGAGTTAGATGGGTTAACAGGCAGTTAGGTCAGGTCTCTGTAGGAATGAGAAAAGGGGTGGAGTCCCTTTAAGTGTGGACAAAGTGCTTGCTTCTTCCCAGAGGCTGCCTTTAGTAACAGTTTTATCATGAGAATGTTAGACAGGATTACTACTTGCAGTCCTCTGAGAGGTTTTTTCCTTCCCTCCTGACTTACTGTTATTCTAGCCTTCTGATTGGTTGTTAGCTGTTACGCTACTCCTCCCCTGATTGGTTAAATCTATGGCTAATCAGAGAGAGCCACTTTGTATATAAAAGAGGCAGTGCCCACAGGCTTCTCAGGAACTCCTCCCTTGGAGCTCCCCTCCTGACTGCTACAGCAGGAGGTTTCTCACTTTGATAAATCTCACTTTGCTCACTAAGTGGAAATTCTTTCTCAATGTGAAAGAAGAACTGAGACCACCTTGATTGTCCCATAACAGGATAAGGAGCTAAGGACTGCCAATACTCAACCTCTGTGCAATGCCCAAATCCCATGATCTTCCATGCCACTTCAACAAGGCTGAAGACTTGGCACACACAGTCTTCATCATGCAGCTAAGCCTCACTTTCCATCATGCTCCAAATGTCATGACACCTTGCTGCAGACCCATCACAGATGCCCCAGTCCCACCCCTATCCTGTCTCCCTTGGGTCTTCAATCAAGCCTACTCTGAGCACCACCCCTATGCTATAAAAGGTTAACCCCTAGCCCGAATGGAGGCAGTTCTCTCTCTTGAGGTTACCTATACTCACTTCTGATATCCTTTTTTCTTTCTTTCTTTTTTTTTTTTAATAATTTTTATTTTTTTATTTATTTTTGACAGGCAGAGTGGACAGTGAGAGAGAGAGACAGAGAGAAAGGTCTTCCTTTTGCCGTTGGTTCACCCTCCAATGGCCGGCGCGGCCGGCGCGGCCGGCGCGGCCGGCGCGGCCGGCGCACCGCGCTGATCCAATGGCAGGAGCCAGGTGCTTCTCCTGGTCTCCCATGGGGTGCAGGGCCCAAGCACCTGGGCCATCCTCCACTGCACTCCCTGGCCACAGCAGAGAGCTGGCCTGGAAGAGGGGCACCAGGACAGAACCGGCGCCCCAACTGGACTAGAACCCGGTGTGCCGGCGCCGCAAGGCGGAGGAATAGCCTAGTGAGCCGCGGCGCCGGCCCTCTTTTTTCTTTCAATAAATCCTGCTCTTCTGTTCACCTCAACCTAGTCCTGGTTGCATTCCTACATGTGGGAAGACAAGAACCTGGACTAAGTCCAACTGGGGCTCTCCAAATGCAGCCAGTGCTTTCAATCCCCATACCATAATCTGGGGGTCCCATCCAACATGACACTTCCACCTTTATAGCAGAATGCCCTGCACCCTTGCAACTGCTGCCATCACAAGCAACTTCTCTCTGATCTCACCCTGAACTCGACTTTCTTATCTCTATCCATGCAGGTCATTCAGTGCCTACCTACCCCTAAACTAACAAATTAAATGGTTTCTTTCTTTTTTTTTTTTTTTTTTAAAGATTTATTTTGTTCATTTGAAAGACAGAGTTACAAAGAGAGGTAGAGAAAGAGAGAGAGAGAGGTCTTCCATCTGCTGGTTTACTCCCCAGATGACTGCAACGGCCGGAGCTTCACTGATCCAAAGTCAGGAGCCAGGAGCTTCTTCCAGGTCTCCCACGTGGGTGCAGGGGCCCAAGCACTTGGGCCATCTTCCACTGCTTTCCCAGGCCATAGGAGAGAGCTGGATTGGAAGAGAAGAAGCCGGGACTAGAACCAGCGCCCATATGGGATGACGTTGAGTTAGGCCAGGTCTTTAACCCGCTGCACCACAGCACCAGCCCCAAAGTGGTTTCTAACCTTAGTGTGGAGTCTGACGTGGTTACTGGTTACTACTGAAAGCAACTTTGAAGGAAAATAAACAAATCTTTCTGTATCTTTTGTTTTTTTCCATTTCTTATACAACATCTGATAGAGGAAAGGTAGTGGGAAATTTTTCCATGTTTCTTCCTACTCTCCAATAATTGTCTCCTGATTCTCTGGAAAGAACTGAACCCTACTTTGCAGACAGTTTTTTGTTCTAAATACACTGTGTTACTAATTTTTTTTTTTTTTTTTTTGACAGGCAGAGTGGACAGTGAGAGAGAGAGACAGAGAGAAAGGTCTTCCTTTTGCCGTTGGTTCACCCTCCAATGGCTGCCGCGGCCGGTGCGCTGCGGCCGGCGCACCGCGCTGATCCGATGGCAGGAGCCAGGAGCCAGGTGCTTTTCCTGGTCTCCCATGGGGTGCAGGGCCCAAGCACCTGGGCCATCCTCCACTGCACTCCCTGGCCACAGCAGAGAGCTGGCCTGGAAGAGGGGCAACCGGGACAGAATCCGGCGCCCCAACCGGGACAGAATCCGGCGCCCCAACCGGGACTAGAACCCGGTGTGCCGGCGCCGCTAGGCGGAGGATTAGCCTAGTGAGCTGCGGCGCCGGCCTACTAATTTTTTTGAAATATTTATCAGTGCACAACATTCATGGAGTACTGAAAAAACAAGTAACTCTGAGCAGACATATTTATGTAATTTTACACGAATCATCTTAATCTTTGCAATGTCAGCCATGCTGTAAGGAATGTCAACCACATGTACCATGAAAGGCTAAATAAGAAATGTGCCTAAATTCCGTTGGCAGGCAGGAGATTCAAATCTGGTGTGTAACATCAGAGCCCTTCTAGCCTTAACACTGCCTTAGTGGGTGGAGGATACTGCATATAAAAAGGTAAACCTAAAAAGGTAAACCTTATGCTTGTCTAGCCTCGTATCTCTCCTCACATACAGCCCCTTGCTTTGCCTTTGTGTCATCTCTATAGAGCAAAAGGGTTCGTCTCAGGTGCACGGAAGGGAGTATGTACAGAAATTGTCCAGCGATTTTGTTAAGGTCCATCTGTGGGTCCTCTTCAATATTTACTGTGATCCCATTCAGTTTTTTCTAAAAAATTTTGTTGATTCCTTCCTCTGTGTCAGATACTGTGCTGGGAACTAGAGATACAGTCATGAATAAAACAAACAAAATCCTGGGCAGGCATTGTAGTACAACAGGTTAAGCTTCGGGTGCTGTATCCTGTTTCTAAATGGCAGTTCAAGCCCTGCCTACTCTAAACCATCTCCCTGTTAAGGCATCTGGGAGGGCAGCAGAAGATAGCCCAAGTACTTGGGTCCCTGCCACCCATGTAGGAGATCAGATGGAGTTCCTGGCTCCTAGTTTAAGCCCAGACCTGGTTGTGGGCATTTAGAATGGGTCAGCGAATAGAAGATCTCTCTCTCTCTCTCTCTCTCTGTTGCTCCCTATTTCTCTGTTGCTCTGCCTTTCAAATAAATACATCTTTGAAAACAAAAAGTCCTCGAGTCTTTGCCACCCAACTGGGACACCCGGGTTGAGTTCCAGCTCCTGGCTTTGACCTGACTCAGCTCCTGGCTATTGTAGGCATTTGGGGAGTGAACCAGCAGTTGGTTCTCTCTCTCTCTCCCTCTCTCTCTCTCTTTCTCTCGCTCTCTCTCTGGCTGTGCTTTCATATAAATAAAAACTATTAAATAAATATTATAAAATAAATTTAGCTTAACTGTAAAACAAAAATTCCTTGTTCTTATGGAATTCACAATCCATTAGGGGTTGGGGCAAGACATACAAAAAACAAAGAATCTTTATTTGATAGTGCCAAAAGATTTGAAAAAATGAATAAATAAAGTAGAGAACAGCGTTAGTGTGGTACTGCGTGTGGGAAACGCTCAAAAGAAGAGGAAGAGCAGAGGGTGGGGGTTCTGTCCTGGCTGCGTTTTGAGGGGATCCTTCAAGGCTGTAGGATCCCAGATGCAAAGTCCCTGAAGCGGGAATTGATCCCCGCCCCCATATCCCACCCAAACCAGCTTCTGAAGTCTCATTGGAAATCTCATTAATGGATACATTCTACCTTCTTTTAACTTTAGTTTAGACATGTCAGCAAAATAACAAAATCCACTTTCTTTTCCTTTTTTTCCCCAGAAACCTTTTTTTAAGGAATACAAACTTCATGCATTTCATAGGTACAACTTGAGGAACATAGTGATTCTTCCCACCTGCCCTCCCACCCACGCGCCCACAAGCACTGTGAACTTGATTATCAAAGCCTGAATTGAAAGGTGCCACAAGGCTAGGACACTGATAGGGTTGCTTCACCCACGCACAACAAACACTGCTGAATGTACAAGCCAGAGGGGTTTGTTATTTTCCTCATTTATTTTATCAGACTTTCCTTGGGTTTGGCTTATAATGCCTTTGTTCTAAAACTTTCTTAATGATATTGAAAAAGAGAAAAAAAATAGGGTTTATTTTAGTTCATTGTAAAATTTTCTTCTTTTTTATTTTTAAATAAATTATTTTCATTTTATTTGAAAGGCAGAGAGAAAGAGAGTGAGAGTGAGAGAGAGAGAGTGAGAGTGAGAGAGATCTTCCATCTTCTGCTTTATTCCCCAAATGCCTGCACCAGCCAGAGTTGGGCCAGGCTTAAGCACAGAGCCAGGAATTCAATCTGATTCTCTCATATGGGTGGCAAGGATCAAGGTATTTGAGCCATCACCTGCTACCTCCTACGTGCATTAACAGGAAAGTGGATGAGAAATTGAGCTAGGTCTTGAGCTGGTATGGGATATGGTATCTTAACAGCTATGCCAAACACTCATCCTTGCTATCTTTTTAAAAAATGTGGTCCTTGGTGTAGTGGTGGAGATGCCCCTCAGGAAGCGTGCATCCCATAGAAGAATGGCTGAGTTAAAGTCATGGCTGAGCTCTTGACTCCAGGTTCCTGCTAATGCCCATCTTGGGAGGCAGCAGGCTCAAGTACTTGGATCCCTTTTACTCACATGGGAGACCCAGACTGAGTTCATGGCTCCTGGCTTTGGCCTGGCCAGTCCTGGCTGTTTTAGGCATTTGGAGAGTAGCAGCATATGGGAGATTCTCTCTCTCTCTCTCTCTCTCTCTCTCTCTCTCTCTCCCTTTCAAATAAACAAAGATTTTAAAAAAGTAAAATGTGATCTTTTATATGAGGATCTTCAAGCATATGTATCAAAATAGAATGTAAATTTGAACATTTAAATCATTACAAAATGTCACATTGGATTTTACTGTGTTCAGGTAAGATAACATTATTCACTGTCATGATGAGACAGGCTAGAAGCAGGACTCACCACATCAAGCCCCTCCCAACCTGACATGAATCCCATCCCCCTACCCCACCACCAGTTCCAAACCAAGCAGGAACAAGCAGTGTCCAGACCCTAATAGCAAAAGACCCCTTACTGCCCTGTTAGGGACTCCCCCAACCTGCAAGCCTGCCCAGAATAGCCCAATGTGATCCATATGTGATGTTCCTGGGTGGCGGTACTGAGTAATACTGTCATTTTGAGTGTATTATGTGGAAAAACAAAACAAAACAAAAAAGCACCAGCACTTGTGCAGAACACTGAGCTGGGTGCAAACTGAAGTGTTGTGCGCTGTGGGGCTGGGGCCTGAGCTGCAGGCTGGGTGCAGATTGAAGTGCCGTGTGACCAGGGGAAACCATTAGGCCTCCTCGGCCCCGTAAAACACCTGTTCCGCTCCTGTCAGAGAGCCGGTTGCGGGACCTCCTCCCCTGTGCTGTCTCCTTGCACCTGAGCATAAGCCCCCGATAAACCTTGCCTGGGCTGCCCACTGGCTTCCTGTCCATTGCTATTTGCAAATGAAGCAAAGAACCTGAGGTTGCTAACAGTGATGTCATCTTTCTAATACCTGTATTATAAGTGAGTTCTTCTAAAAACTGTCATGCTTTTTTTTAACTTTATCATAAAATAATGTAGATTTACTTGTCCCTACTATGCTTTTCCTGACACTTTTGATAGTACTTTTCTTTGTCTTTCAAAACGTGAAATCTCTGGCAGAAGACTTGTATCCAAATATATAAAGAATTCTTAAACTGAATAAATAAGAATACAAATAACCCAATTTAAAATGGATAGAAGATTTGAACAGATCTTTTACCAAAACAGATCTACAGATGCCCAGTTAATATGTGACGATTAATGCCTGACATCGATAGTAGTTAGAAAAATGTAAATGAAAACCACAGTGAGATGCAACAAAATAACAAGAAGATAAAAATCAACCCCTTCAATAGAGTACCCCAAAAACAAGATGCAAAAAAGTGACAGAACCAACTACTGGTGAAGATGTGGAGAACTGGAACTCTAATACATTTCTGGTGGAAGGGGGGAAATGGTACAAATCCCTTGGAGAATGGTTTGCCAAGTTTTAGAAAGTTAAACATGTACTTAACCATACAATCCAGCAACTTCAACCCTAGAGAAATAAAAATTAATGTTGATCATAAAAACCGTACAGGTTTTTATAGAAGTTTATCATTTAAACACTGAGTAAAAGTATGTATAGCATAATTGCCCACAGTTGGAAATAAGCTGCATGATCTCTAATGAGTGAATGGTGATACAGCCATACAATGGGATTTTGCTCAACAATAGACACCACGGGTCTACTCGACATGAGTGAGCCTAAAATGCGTTACAAAAGTAGAAACAATATAAAGCCACTCTCAAAGGGTTATGCACTGTATGATTCTATTTGGATGTTATTCTGTAAAAGGAAAAACTGTGGGGAGGGAGAGAATCAGTGTTTGCCAATGGTTAGGATTAAGGGGGAGTTCGGCTATCAGAAAGCAGCATGAAGAAATTTTGGAGTGATAGGTCTACTCTCTATCTTGATTGTGGTGGTGCTGACATGAATCTATGCTTGTTTTGGAATGCATAGAAGTACACACCAAAAAAAGAGTCAACAGAACTCCATAAATTTGTATGAAAAGCTCCATCGACACATGACAATAAGTGTGTGTGTGCATGGGTAGTTGGATGTTTGGTGCCCCTTGTCTCCTGACATACTGTTCCTAAAACCTTGGAATCTCCTACCTGATAAATGTCTTTGTATGCTAATAAAATGATGACTGGCGGCCGTGGACTCTTGGACAGCCTCAAGGCGGAGGCTGGTTTCCAGGGAACCAAACCAAGTGACGAGAAGGTTGGAACTTCCAAGATACCCACTCTGGAGAAGGGAGAGGAGCTGGAGATCGAGTTTAATCACCAGTGGCCAAAGATATAATTGATTATGCCTATGCAAAGAAACCTCTATAAACACCCAGGAAGACAGGGTTCTGAGAGCTTTTGGGCTGGAGCACACATTGATGGCACACCCCAACTCCACAGGGACAGAAGCTCCTGTACCCGGAAGTCACCCTATGCGCTGCTTCATGTGCTGTTGAGTTGCATAGACTGGGAAATGTGCATGTTTTCCCAAGTTCACTTAGCTAGCAAATGAGCAAGCCTGAAGAGGAAGTCATAGGAATCCCTGATTTGTAGCCAAGTGGAGAACTGGGGCCCATTGCTTGTGATTGGTATCTCAAGAAGCAGGAGCATTGTGGGACTGAGCTTTATTTATTTATTTGAAAGGCAGAGAGAGAGAGAAAGAGAGAGAGAGAGAGAGGTCTTCCATCTGCTGTTTCACTCCTTAGATGGCCACAAGGCTGGAGCTGCACCAATTCAAAGCCAAGAGCCAAGGGATTCTTTCAGGTTTCCCACGCAGGGGCAGGGGCCCAAGGACTTGGGCTATCTTCTTCTACTGCTTTCTCAGGCCATAGCAGAGAGCTGGTTTGGAAGTGGAGCAGCTGAGACTCGAATTGGCGCCCACCTGGGACGCCAGCAATGCAGGTGGCAGCTTTACCTGCTGCAACACAGCGCCGGCTCCAAGACTGAGTTTTGATCAGTAGAGTCTCTGCCAACACCAGCTAGTGTCATAACTGAATTCACTCAGTTCACTCAGTTGTTTTCCCAAAAGTTGGGGAGTTGAGTAGTGTGGAGAAAACCCCCCATAAATCTGGTGTTAGAAGTGAAGTATTGTGGAAGTATTGAAAATGGTAATAGCATAGAAAGGAATAAGTGTTTATCTCTTCCTTTCAATGAATAGGAAAATTACTCTTCAAATATGTGTGACAACTCAGAAAAGGTAGAATGGGCCCCTTCCCCCAAAGTTTGGTTTGGATAACGTGACTGATGATGTCACACACATGCACTGTTATAGCTTGAACGTGACCTCCAGAAGTCCCCAGTGCAGCAGCAATGGGAGGTGGTTGGGTCACGGATATGGAGCTCTGCTGGATAGATTAACACCATTCTCTGGGGCAGGCGAGGGTTAGTTACTGTGGGTAGATTGCTACCACAGTGTTTGGCTGTCTCCTCTTTCTCTTGCTTCCTCTCCCTCCACCTGAGCTCTCTTTCATGTGGGCCCACCTGCCCTCCCTTTTCTGCAAGGAATTGAAACAGATGAGGTCCTTCTGAGAAATGGAATAGATGCTGACACCATGCTTTTGGACTGCCCTGTCTGCAGAACCAGCTGTCAAAATAAACCTTTTTTTTTTCTGTAGATTGTCCACTCTCAGTGTCTGGCCAGGGCCTGTACCTCATAGATGTCACCTTCCTTACTCAGCAGCCTCCCTGCAGCCTCTTTTCTAAGGGCATTCATCCATTCAAGAGGGCAAAACCCTCGTGACCTTCCAAAGCCCCACCTCTTTTACTATTAATTGGTGGTAAGACTTCAGCATATGAATTTTGGTGACACCAACTTGTGTATTTTGCAATGCAGGGCTCCATTGTTAATCTTCAAAAGCCTTTTCAAAAAAATGTTTATTTATTTATTTGAAAGGCAGAGTTACAGAGGGAAAGGGAAAGAGAGAGAATTTTCCATCTGCTGGCCGCAGCAGCTGGAGCTGGGCCATCTGAAGTCAGGAGCCAAGAGCCAGGAGCTACCTCTGGGCTCCCACGTGAGTGCAGGGGCCCAAGGACTTGGGCCATCTTATGTGGCTTTCCCAGGCCATAGCAGGGAGCTGACTTGGAAGTAGAGCACTGGGACTCAAACTGGTGCCCATATAGGATGCTGGAGCTGCAGATGGTGGCTTCATCCACTAAGGCACAAAGCCAGCCCCTTCAAAAGGCTTTTAAAAACTTAGTAGTGGTTGGCCAGCGCCACAGCTCACTAGGCTAATTAATCCTCTGGATTCTAGTCCCGGTTGGGGGCGCCGGTTCTGTCCCGGTTGCTCCTCTTCCAGTCCAGCTCTCTGCTGTGGCCCGGGAGGGCAGTGGAGGATGGCCCAAGTCCTTGAGCCCTGCACCCACATGGGAAACCAGGAGGAGATGCCTGGCTTCTGGCTTCGGATTGGTGCAGCACGCCAGCCGTAGCAGCCATTTGAGGGGTGAACCAACGGAAGGAAGACCTTTCTCTCTGTCTCTCTCTCTCACTGTCTAACTCTGCCTGTCAAAAAAAAAAAAAAAAAAAAAAAAAAAGCTTAGTAGTGGGACTAGTGCTGTGGTGTAAGGGATGAAGCAGCCACCTGCGGTGCTGGCATCCCATATAAGCACCAGTTTGAGTCCCCACTGCTCTACTTCCTATCCAGCTCCCTGCTAACGTGCAGAGGAAAGCAACAGAAGATGGCCCAAGTCCTTGGACCCCTGCACCCACCCCGAAGAAGCTCCTGGCTCCTGGCTTTATATCAACCCAGCTCCAGCCATTTCAGCCACTTGGGGAGTGAACCAGTGGAAGGAAGATCTCTCTTTTTCTCTCTCTCTCCCTCTCTGTAACTCTGCCTTTCAATTAAATAAATAAATATTTAAAAAAAAATAAATAAAAACTCAGTAGCTTGGCTGCGTGCTGGTTGTTTTATATGTAATCCTCTCTGGATTCTTGAAACTTTACCATGTGATTTACATGCAGTTATATGTGATTTTGGATACTGATTCCAAGTCTGAAGTTGAATTTCAGTGGTAGTATAGCCAATCTAGAAACATTACAAAGATATTTTAGAATAATTGCATGAATTTCAAAATTAAAGTCAGGACTTCCTTAAAGATATGTCAACACTGTGTGTATAAAATAATAAAACTAATGTTTTAAACCGGAATGGAGACCTTGGATGAGTGTTGGCTCCCAGAGCGAGTGTTATCAAGTGGGAAAGGGGCATGTACTTCTATCAGTGGTGCTGATTCTGTTTTTACTTAAAAAGATATTTCCATACTCTTTTGAAGTGTCCCTAAGAGGCTTGTATCCATGCAATCAGACTTTAGACTCAGGCTTACTATTGTTTTTAAAAGATTTATTTATTTATTAGAAAGGCAGAGTGATAGAGAGAGAGAGGAAGAGACAGAGAGATCATGTACCTGCTGGTTTGCAATAGCTGGGGCTGGGCTGGGCCATTCTTAAGTCAGGAGCCAGGAAATCCACCCAAGTCTCCCACATGGGTGGCAGAGACTCAAGTACTTAAGCCATCATACACTGCCTCTCAGGCCTATTAGGAGGAAGCTGGGTCAGTAACAGAGTATTTGGGACTTGAATTAGGCTCTCCAATGCAGCTGTCCCAAGTGGCAGCTTAGCTCACTGTGCCACAACACCTACCCCTAGATGCAGGTTTTTTTGAAATCCCAAAATCAACCAAATTACACTCATTTCAGATTACAAAAATGGTTGCAGTTCCTTTCCTGTGTTCATGCCCCTTTGCTATGTGACTTTACAGTTCCTCCCATTAGAACATGGGGTCTATTTTTTCATCCCCTGAATCTGGGCTGATCTTGTGCATTGCTTTGGCCCCGGGAATATGGCAGAGTGATGTTCCAGTTCCAAGTGCAGTCCTTAAGAAGCCTTGGCACATGTCTATTTTCTCCTTTGGAACCTGCTGAGTTGCCATGTGAACAAGTCCAGGCTAGCCAGACTTGAGACACTTGGCTGGTCACTGTGTCACCTCAATCAAGCTTTGAGTCAATTGCCAGGCATGTCAGTGAGGCCTTCCCTCAACCTACCTGCCAACCGATTAGCAGCTGACTGCAGATTTATGGGTGAGCCCAGACAAAACAGGAAGAACCACACAGTTCAGCCCAGCCCCAAATGCCAACCCATAGACTCATGCACTAAATATAAATATATGACTGTTGTTTTTGGATGGTCATGCAGCAATAGATAACTGGTACATCACTGTATATCTCAATCTTGTCATAGAATAAATTTTGTTGCTTTTTTTTAAAAAAGATTTATTTATTTATTTGAAAGTCAGAGTTACACAGAGAGAGGAGAGGCAGAGAGAGAGGTCTTCTATCTGCTGGTTCACTACCCAAGTGGCTGCAACAGCCGGAGCTGCGCCCATCCGAAGCCAGGAGCCAGGAGCTTCCTCTGAGTCTCCCATGTGGGAGCAGGGGGCCAAGGACTTAGGCCATCTTCCATTACTATCTCAGGCCACACCAGAGAGCTAGATCGGAAAAGGTGCAGCCGGGACTAGAATCAGCACCCATATGGGATGCCGGTGCCACAGGTGGAGGATTAACCTAGTGTGCCACAGCGTCAGCCCCAAATTTTGTTGCCTTTAAAAAAATCAACTCTCTCATCTATAAATGAAGATTTAGCACTACTAAAGATATTTAAAATATATAGATAGGGTTGGGGGCTGGTGTTGTGGTATAGTGGGCAAAGTTGCTGCTGCGATGTTGGCATCCCATATGGGTGCTGGTTTGAATCCCAACCGCTCCACTTCCCATCCACCTCCCTGCTAATGCACCTGGGAGAGCAGCAGAGAGCAGCCAAAGTCACTGGGGTCCTGCACCTATGTGGGAGATCTGGAGGAGACTCCTGGCTCTGCCTGGCCTAGCCCTGACTGTTGTGGCCATTTGAGGAGTGAACCAGTGTATGGGAGATCTCTTTGTCTCTCCCTCTCTCTCTAACTCTTTTTTTGACAGGCAGAGTGGACAGTGAGAGAGAGAGAGAGACAGAGAGAAAGGTCTTCCTTTTGCCATTGGTTCACCCTCCAGTGGCCGCTGCGGCCGACGTGCTGCGGCCGGCGCATCGCGCTGATCCGATGGCAGGAGCCAGGTGCTTCTCCTGGTCTCCCATGCGGGTGCAGGGCCCAAGCACTTGGACCATCCTCCACTGCACTCCTGGGCCACAGCAGAGGGCTGGCCTGGAAGAGGGGCAACCAGGACAGAATCCGGCGCCCCGACCGGGACTAGAACCCGGTGTGCCGGCACCGCAGGCGGAGGATTAGCCTAGTGAGCCGCAGCGCCGGCCTCTAACTCTGTCTTTCAAATAAATAAAATAAATCTTTAAAAAATAAATAGATAGGGGCCGGCGCTGTGGCTCACATGGCTAATCCTCCGCCTGCGGCGCTAGCATCCCATATGGGCACCGACTTCTAGTCCCGGTTGCTTCTCTTCCAGTCCAGCTCTCTGCTATGGCCTGGGAGGGCAGTGGAGGATGGCCCAAGTGCTTGGGTCCCTGCACCCACATGGGAGACCAGGAAGAAGCACCTGGCTCCTGGCTTCGGATCAGTGCAGCGCCGGCTATAGTGGCCATTTGGGGAGTGAACCAATGGAGGGAAGACCTTTCTCTCTGTCTCTCTCTCTCACTGTCTGTAACTCTACCTGTCTAATAAAAATAAATAAATAGATAGATAGATCGTATTGGGCATTTGGAATGATGGTTAAGACATTGCTTAGGATGCTACATCCCACATGTAAGTGCCTGGATTTGACTCCTGACTCTGCTCCCCATTCCAGCTTCCTGCGAATGCACGCTGTGGGAGGCAGCAGATGATGGTGCAAACACTCGGGTCCCTGCCACCCACATGGGAGACCTGAACTGTGTTCTGGGCTCCAGGCTTTGCCCTGGCCCAGCTCCAGCTATAGCCAGCCTTTGGGGAATGAATCAACGGATGAAATATCTCTGTGCTTTCAATAAGACGAAAACAAACAAATAAAAATAAATAAAACAAAGGTGCTTAATGACATTTCCAAATTGTTTTGTCAAGGAGAACATTGTTAGATTTAATGATCATCCTTCTGAAGTGATTACAGTGATTACTTTAGAGGGTGAGATAATTTGTTGTTTGATATGTTTGCATTCTTGTATGTTAAAATACATTTGTGTTGTGTTGCTTTATAGGCATACCTTGTGCTTCCATAGAAATGTCAACCTCTACACCATGGAAAATGGCACTGCCAGACATCACTTATGTCCCTGTTGGATCCCCTGCCATCCTCCATCCCTCTCATCCCGCTTCCTTGATGTGGAGCTCACTTTCAAGGAGTCTTTCCGTCTGATGGTGGGGCCTCGAGCAAGGAGAAGGAAAGTGTCTTAGTCCATTTGTACTTCGATAACAAACAGCACAGACTACATAACTTACAAAGAACAGCTCAGGACAGCATTTGTTGTCTGATGAGGGTCTTCTTGCTGCAAGCTCATGAGGCAGAAGGGATGGAAGGGCAAGGAAAAGGGGACCAACACTGTGCTTTGTGTGGTGGAAGAGCAGCAGAGAGCAGCGCCTCCCTTCCCGGCCCCTCCCTAAGGACCCTGTCCCCTCCATCACCACTCTACCCACCTGCCTTGACAGCCTCCTAGCAGCCCCGCCTCGCAATGCAATTCCAGGGGAATTGATTCCAGGAGCTGTTGCAGACGCTAGGATCCATAGATGCACCAGGCTTTTATATAAAACAGTGTAGTATTTGCAGGTAACCTTGGGTTTAGCTGTTGAGTTTAGCTTGGCCCGTCTCCTCCTGTGTACTCCAAATCACCTCTTGATGACTTTTGTAAACGCAGGACAATGTAAACACTATAACTTGATAACAATGCATTGTTCAAGGGATAATGACAAGAAACCCACACTTAGTATAGATGCAATCAAAAAGTTGTTTTTTGATTTGCAGGTGGCCAACAGAATTTGAGGACACAGAGGACAGACAGCACTATTGCAATGACCATTGAGATTCAATTTGTGCTTTTGGGGACCACATTCAGACCACAGCAGTCAGAGAAGCTATCTGGAACTATCTCCAATCTCTTAGTTTCTTCCTCCTTGGTTTCCTGTTTCATGCTGAGAAGGAGGGCTGTTTTGCATTATTTTCCTCAGATGATAAAACTTAGCTTCTTATAAATCTGTATGTAAGGCACTGGCATTGTGGTTTAGCAGGTAAAACTTCTGTCTCTAACGCCGGCATCCAATATGGGCACCAGTTCATGTCCTGGCTGCTCACTTCTGATTTAGCTCTCTGGTAATGCACCTGGAAAAGCAGTGGAAGATGGCCCAAGGGTCTGAGCCCTGCACCCATGTGGGAGACCTGGATGAAGCTCCTGGTTCCTGGTTTCAACCTGGCTCAGTTCCGGCTGTTTTGAGAGTGAACCAGCAGGTGGAAGACCTCTTTCTCTTTGTCTCTCCCTCTCTCTTTTTCTGTAACTCTTTCAAATAAATAAATACATCTGTTTAAAAAAAAAAGTCTGTATGTAAAATCCCACGATGCATTTTTTAAAAAGATTTGTTTTATTTATTTGAAAGACAGAGATACAGAGAGAGAGACAAAGAGAGAGGCTTTCCATCCACTGGTTCACTCCCCAAATGGCCAAAACGGCTGGAGCTGAGCTGATCAGAAGCCAGGATCCAGGAGTTTCCTCCCGGTCTCCCATGTGGTGCATGGGAGGACTTGGGCCACCCTCTACTGCCTCTCCAGGCAAACTAGCAGGAAGCTGGATCTGAAGTGGAGCAGCCAGGACTCAAACTGGAGCCTATATGGGATGCTGGTGCCGCAGGACAGGGCTTTAACCAGCTGCACCACAGCACTAGCCCCACGATGCATTTTTTAGTTATTGTTTTATATAAGTAATATTTTTGCACTGTAGAAAAGTTGGAAACACAGCTTTGTTTTCAATTAACCATTATATCATCACATTCTTTTTTTTTTTTTTTGTATTCTGTGACTTACTACCTTATATATAATGAACTTTTTGTATTAATAAACATACTTCTATTACTTTGGATAAACAGTACATTTACATAGTTCAAAAACTAAAACATGGCCGGCGCCGCGGCTCACTAGGCTAATCCTCCGCCTTGCGGTTCCGGCACACCGAGTTCTAGTCCCGGTCGGGGCGCCGGATTCTGTCCTGGTTGCCCCTCTTCCAGGCCAGCTCTCTGCTGTGGCCCGGGAATGCAGTGGAGGATGGCCCAAGTGCTTGGGCCCTGCACCCCATGGGAGACCAGGATAAGTACCTGGCTCCTGCCATCGGATCAGCGTGGTGCGCCGGCCACAGTGGCCATTGGAGGGTGAACCAATGGCAAAAGGAAGACCTTTCTCTCTGTCTCTCTCTCACTGAAACTACACTTGGGATACCTGTATCCCATATCAGAGTGCCTGGGATAAAATTCCACCTCTGTCTCCGCTTCTGATACAGCTTCCTATTTAATGTACCTGACAGGCAATAGATGATGGCTCAGGTACTGAGTTCTTATCATCCGCATGGGAGACCTGGAAGGAGTTACTGGCTCTTGGGTTTAGCTTGCCCCAGCCCTGACAGCTGTAAGCATTTGGGGAGTGAACTAGTGAACTGGTCTTCCATCTGCTGGTTCATTCCCCAAATTGCCGCAATGACTGGAGCTAAGCCAATCCGAAGCCAGGAGCCAGGAGCTTCTTCCCAGTCTCCCACACGGGTGCAGGGGCCCAAGGACATGGGCCATCTTCTTTTGCTTTCCCAGGCCACAGCATAGAGCTGGATTGGAAGTGGAGCAGCCAGGACTCGAACCTACACCCATATGGGATGCCGGTACTGTAGGCGGCGGCTTTACCTGCTACACCAAAGCGCCGGCCCCAATATTTTCCTTTTCAACTTAATATGTTTTGGACCTTTTCTCATATCAGAATATAAAGTGTTTCTTCTTTTATTTTTATAGTGGGTTGCATTTCATCTTACAGATAATTGTGCCCATAATTTATTTGACAAATTCAATATTGCATTTGTGTCTATTTTGCTAGTAGAATCAGTGTTACTTTACACATTATATTATTTAAATACTTGTGTGCATCTATGATTATTTCCTTAGGATAAATTCTTAATAATTGCTCCAAGAATTGGAATATATTCTAATTTAAAAAAAAAAATAGGGGCCAGTGCTGTGGAGTAGCCGTAAAGCCACCGCCTCTGATGCTGACATCCCTATGGGTGCCAGTTTGAGTCCTGGGTGCTCCACTTCTGATCCAGCTCCCTAATGTGTCTGGGAAAGCCGCAGACAATGGCTCAAGTCCTTGGGCCCCTGCACTCATGTAGGATACCAGAAAGAAGCTCCTGGCTTTTTCTGTCTCTGTAACTCTGCCTTTCAAATAAATTAATCTTTTTTTTTTTAATCACCAAATTTTATTACGATTGCACCCTCGGGAACGTGCGGGGGCGCCGGTGGCGAGGGCCGGCCTGGGAAGGAGGAAGCGGGCTCTACTGCGCGCTGCAGCTTCCCGCTCCAGCACGGCTCTGCCAGACAGGGGCAAAGCGCCGCACCGCCAGTCACTCTGCAGGGGCGCCAGCTTTGCACTCCGCAACGGTTTGTGCCCCTTGGGCTTCGGGGAGGGAGTGGCCTCGGCCTCTAGGTTCACCCCCTCACTTGCGGCCTTGCTGTGGGCGGCGGCAGCGTCCCCCGTCTCAGCTGCCGATCCGCAGGCTGTCAGCTCCTCCAGCAGCCAGGGCCTCCGCCGAGTCGGCTGGAGTTTCTCTGCCAGCTGCATCGGGCGCCGCGTCCCCATGCAGGGCCTGCAAGGCGGCGATGATCACCTAGGCCAAGACCAAGGCAGACACCTCCTCCGGGCTCTTTTCCCTGTCTTCACCGTCCAGGTTGTCATCTGTCTCCAATTCCAGACCAACGGCTTCCTTGGTGAAGGGGTCCTCGCCCAGCATCTTCATGATGTGTCGGTTGTCCAAAAGACTCTTCGCCACATGGAGACTCCTCTTCTTGAACCTACCTGCTCCGGCTGTGGATGCGGTCCACAGAGTGCGGGTGCAGCTGCAGGAGCTGCGGCCGCGCGGGGGTCAGCGTGTCACAGGCCTGGCAGTGCGGGGATCTGAGCGCCGCAGGCCTGGCCGTGCGCAGCTCCCGGCCTATCTGCTTGAAAGGATCGGGTTTGGCGCTCTCCTCCATCAGCTCCTGCCTGGCGCTTCTCGATTTTTTTGTTCCTGTTCATGATGCATTCCTGCAGGGGCTCCACCGTCTTGTCGGGCAGCTTGGTGCCGATGAAATCTACCCTGCAGGTGCTTCTGGATTTCTGTGTCCTCAAAGCTGCGGAACTTGCACACGGAACAGGCAAACTGGATCCTGGCAGCCGCCCTGTCTCTCGACCTGTCTCTCCTCTTTTGCTTCTCTCGTCTTCATCCTCGTCGTCTCGCTCTCCGCTCTGCTTCCTGGAGTCACAGAATTCCTCCTCACCCCCCGAATTCTTCATCGTCGTTTTCAGAGAAGTCTCCTTCGCCGTCAGCGCGGGCCACTTTGAATTCTGGGTCCTCATTCCGCGTTTCTTGCCCATGCTGACCGGGCCACAGCCGTCAAGCCCTCCCCTCCTGCGCGTGCCCGCACCCGCAGGGCATGGCGTTGTCGTAGCTGCCCCGCCCCTGCACAGCCATGCCTCCGTGGACTGCGAGAAGGAAGGCCAGGTCCTGCTGGTCAAGGGGCGGCCGGGCCCCTGCCTCCCCCTGCCACCCCGTAGTTCAGCCCGGACAGGAACCGGACAGTGGCTCAGGCTCAGAGGAGGCCGCGGGCGGCAGGAAGGGGTCGCCGCGCCCGAAGGCGCCCGAGGTGCTCGGGGCCGGGAAGCAGCCGTGTCCACGGTCGCTTGCGAAGCCGTGGAGGGAGCAGCCCTCGCCGCCCACAGCCGGGCAGTCGCTGCATTGCCCACCGACGCTGCCGTTGCGCTGGGCCCTTGGGTCGTAGTCGTAGCTGTGGTTGGGCCGATAGGCCTTGTGCAGGGCCGGGGGTCATAGGATTGGAACTGCTGCGAGTGGAAGTTGCTCTCCGGGTCCTGCATGTCCTCCCCACCCTGCCGCCGCTCCCGCCCCTGCCTCCCTCCTTGGACATCAGACGCTGGTTGATCTTGGCAATGAGAGTCAGAACTGTCACCTGGCTCTGGCCCGAAAGAGGACATGTGCACGGTAGGGCCCCCATCATTGGCCTTGGACGGCTCCCAGGAGGCGCCTGGGCTGTAGTTGTAGATGACCCCAAGACGTGGCAGGCGTTCTGGGCACGGTAATAATTGTAGTTGTGGTAACCCTGGTGGTTGGCAGGCCCTGAACTCCAGACCCGTAGCCTCCATAGCCCTGCTCCATGTCTTCCTTTTTCCGTTGGTTCACCCCCCAAGTGGCTGCTATGGCTGGTGTGTTGCAGCTGGCCCGCTGTGCTGATCCCAAGCCAGGAGCCAGGTGCTTCCTCCTGGTCTCCCATGCAGGTGCAGGACCCAAGCACTTGGGCCATCCTCCACTGCCTTCCCGGGCCACAGCAGAGAGCTGGACTGGAAGAGGAGCAACTGGGACAGAATCTGGCGCCCCAACAGGGACTAGACCCTGGGGTGCTGGCGCCGCAGGCAGAGGATTAGCCTAGTGAGCCGCGGCGCCGGCCTTCCTTTTTCTTTCTTTCTTCATTTTTTTTTCTTTTTAAAGAGAGCGAGAGAGATCTTCTATCCACTAGTTCATTCCCCAGATGGTCACAAGAGTCAGGGTTGGACCTTGTTGAAGCCAGGAGCTTCTTCTGGGTCTCCCAAGTGGGTTCAGGGACCCAAGCAGCTGGGCCATTTTCTGCTTCCTTCCAGGTGCATTAGTAGGGAACTGGATTGGAAGTCGAGCAGCCCAGACTCAAACCAGCGTCCATATAGGGTTGCCAGCATTGCAAGTGGCGGCTTAAACCATTATGCTACAGCACTGGCCGGCCCTAAAATAAATCTTAAAAAAAAAAAAAAAAAGGTGCCACCAAATTGTTCTTTAGAGGTGTTAGAAATAGAAATGAGTGGATTTGGGGCTGGCCATGTGGCATAGCCAGTTAAGCTGCTGCTTGCAATGCTGGCATCCCATTTCAGACACTAGTTCAAGTCCAGGCTGCTTGACTTCTGCCAATCCAGCTCCCTGCTCAGGCACCTGGGAAAGCAGCAGATGATGCCTCAAGTACCTGGGTCCCTACACCCTCGTGGGGGACCTGGTCAGAGTTTTGGGCTCCTGGCTTCAGCCTGGCTCAGCCCTGACCTTAGTAGCCATTTAGGGAGTGAACTAGCAGATGGAAGATCTCTTTCTCTCTCTCTCTCACTGCCTCTGTGTCTTTCTGTCTGTCATTGTGCCTACCAAATAAATCAATGCTTTTTTTTTAAAGAAATGGGTGGATTTATGGCACCAGTAGAGCATGCAAGGTGCCTGTCCCCAGAACTTCAGGAACACTTGGGTGTCTGTTTCACATCTTTATCAGTTTGGTAAGTGAGAATGGCATTTCAGTGTTGTTTTAATGTAACTTCAAGAATAGCTTATTATCTATTTTTCTTATTGTTCATTCATGTCATTTGTTTATGTTCTATTTTGTTTATCTTAGAGATTCATTACCAGTCTCTGTTAATTAATAATTAAAGATATTAGCCCTTTGTCCTATATATAGAATACTTTTTTCAGTTTATTGCTGGAATTTTCATTTTGTTTCTTGAATCTTTTTTCGCATTCAGGAATTTCACTCAGTCGTTTTATCTTTTCCTTCTTGGTTTCTGTGTTTGGCATCTTGCTTACGCCATTGTGAACCACAGGATACCGGCAGAGAGAAGCTGAGTCCCCCGTGTGTGATACAAGCCCGTGGGTGTGGCTTGGCTTGGCCACAGAAGAGAAGCTCTCAGAACATGAGTTTTGTTTTAGTGGTGCCCGCTGTGGTCTATGTTTTAATTTGGAGGAATCTTAGCAGAATGTCTGAAAACATAAAGTGATACAGCAGTCGTCTTACACTGCAGGAAACTCCTGTCTTGCTTTCTACAAAGGAATTTCTCTTGAGTCTTTTTTTTTTTTTTTAAGTTTCTAGTTCAGTTCCAGTTCTTTATAATTATTTGATAAATATCTGCCGTGTGTTTGTTGGATGAAAACAGAGTAAAGAATCACAGGCAGAGAGTGCACAGGGGCAGGGATCTAAGCCGTCTAGATAGCAGGTGTAGAGAAAGACCCAGCTGTGTGCTGGGGGAGGAAATTCAGCAAGATTTCTTGGACTCACAGTAGCTGCCTGAACTTGAAATCAGAGTCCATGACATCTATGTGTAGAACGAGGTGTGCGGATTACTCCACACCCAGCAGGTCAGGCCTAGTGCCTTTTAGGGTCTCACTTAGATCAAATTCACCTGGGATAATTGCAAGTATCCGTGAGCTGCAGGCTGTTTTGCAGCTGCTGACACTTGAAGTGGTAACGCTGCATCTCTGCACCTGCACGCTGTGTCTCTCTTCCCTGCTTCCTCCACTTCCCAATGCTTACTACCCTCTAGACTGACATATATCTTCCTTTTTATTTTGCTTCATCTTATATTTGAAAGGCAGAGAGGTAGACAGAAGAAGGCAGGCGAGGCTAAGCTATGACGGTTAGCTGAATTCAATGTATTTTTGGCTTATTGATGTTTTCAATTTAACAATGGGTTTGTTGGGATGTAACCCAACTGTAAGTCAATGATCATCTATAACTGCAAAAATTCCCCTGGCTCTGTAATGAAACATACTTATGAGTGTGATATCACATGTTTGTGAGCCCACTGAACTCAAGGTGTGCTTAACAGTAGGTGGGCGTCTCGGGGGCCATCTTGGAATTCTGCCTACCACAATTCAGCCTGGAAATTCACAGGCAGCTTGGACAAATGGTCAAGGGCAAGGGCTCTTCGGCTGCCGTGGATCACAGCCCAGGCTGATTTGCCAGCCATACGACCTATGCTTTCCTTGTCTTCGTTCTCCCATTTGTGAAACAAGAACATGATAGATACCTTCCCCGTAGGGTTACAAAGAGTGAGTCAATTCAGGCCAATTTCCTGGAATAATTTTTGCTGCTTAATAAGTGTTGGAGGGGGGGCGCACTGCTGTGGCGTAGCAGGTAAAGTCACCACCTGCAGTGCCAGCATCCCATATGAGCACCAGTTTGATCCCTGGCTTCTCCTCTTCTGATCCAGCTCTCTGCTGTGGCCCGGGAGAGCAGCAGAAGATGGCCCAAGTCCTTGGGCCCCTGCACCCGTGTGGGAGACCCAGAAGAAGTTCCTGGCTCCTGGCTTCAGTTTGGCCCAGCTCTGGCCATTACAGCCATTTAGAGAGTGAACCAGTGGATGGAAGACTTTTCTCTATGTCTCTCCCTCTCTGTAACCCTAACTCTCAAAAAAATAAATAAAACTATAAAAACAGTGTTAGTTATTGTTAATACTGTCTGCAAAAGCATTTGTAAAAGTTATGTGTTCTGAGATTTTATTTCTTTATCAAAAAGTGTAAAAGCTTTACGAAGTATTAAAATAGCAGAATAATATGTAACCAGTCAGAGAAATTGTGGAAGAAATGCTAATCAGAGGAGATATGAAATGGTCTGAGACTCGGGTGAAATGCTACAACGAGAAAGAAGCATGACTAGAAAAGGGAAGACTGAGATGTTCTAGAACTAATCAGACCTGAAACACCTGATGCAAATAATCCACCCACTGTTGCTGACCTGGAAACAAGATAGATACATCCCAAGCCATCTACATAAACACATTCTTCTTCTTTTATAAATTTTTATTCATTCATTTTGTTTGAAAGGTAGAGAAATATTCCACTCACTGGTTCACTCTCCAAATGCCCACAACAGCTAAGGCTGGGCCAGATCCAAGCCAGGAGCCAGGATGTCCACCCAGGTCTCCCACGTGGGTGGCAGGGACCCACGTACTTGAGCTGTCACTTGCTGTCTCCTAGTGTGCACATTAGCAAGAAGCTGGATTGGAAGCAGAGCCAGGCCTCAAACCTGGGACTCTGCTTTGGGATGTGGGCATCCTGAGAGGAGTCTTAACTGCTGCCCCAAATATCTTCTTCTTAATCAAAAAAGAAGTATTTTTAATTTTAAACGTTTCAATGACCTTCCAAAATTGACTGGGAGAACGTGTGTGTGTGTGTGTTTTAAAAGATTCACTTATTTATTTTGTACACCAGAGTTACATATAGAGAGAGATGGAGAGACAGAGAGATCTTCCATTCACTGGTTCATTCCCCAGACAGCTGCAATGGCCAGGGCTGGGCCAGGTGAAGCCAGAAGCCAGGAGCATCATCCAGGTCTCCCACGTGGGTGCAGGAATCCAAGCACTTAGTCCATTTCTTTTTTTTTTTTTTTTTTGACAGGCAGAGTGGGCAGTGAGAGAGAGAGACAGAGAGAAAGGTCTTCCTTTTGCCGTTGGTTCACCCTCCAATGGCCGCCGCTGCAGCCGGCGCACCGCGCTGATCCAATGGCAGGAGCCAGGATCCAGGTGCTTTTCCTGGTCTCCCATAGGGTACAGGGCCCAAGCACCTGGGCCATCCTCCACTGCACTCCCTGGCCATAGCAGAGAGCTGGCCTGGAAGAGGGGCAACCGGGACAGAATCCGGCACCCCGACCGGGACTAGAACCCGGTGTGCCGGCGCTGCAAGGTGGAGGATTAGCCTATTGAGCCACGGCGCCGGCTCGAACTGAGTCCATTTCTGCTGCTTTTCCCATGTGCATTAGCAGGAAGCTGGATCATAACTGGAGCAGCCAGGACTCAAAGTGACACCCATATGGCTCTGCTGGTTCACTCACAACGGTCAAGGCTGGGCCAGGCTGAAGCCAGGAGCCAGGAGCCAGGAGCTTCTTCCAGGTCTTCCACATGGGTGCAGGGCTCAAGTGCTTGGGCCATCCTCCACTGCTTTCCTAGGCACTTTAGCAGGGAGCTGGATTGGAAGTGAAGAAGCCAGGATTTTAACTGGTACCCATAGGGACCCCAAAGTCACAGGCAATGGCTTTACCCACTATGTCACAACACGGTCCCCTGAGATAAGGTTTTGAGAAAGCTTGCTTTAATTTTCCAATGCCTACATTCAATCATTTCCAATATTTATTGTTACCTCAGGAACTTCATTCTCACTCTCATTATGGGGGATTTACATTGCATTTATAATAAAATATCCCAGCGGTCAGCAAAGTAGTCTGTAGGCCAAACCTGGCCCTCTGTCTGATTTTATAAATAAAGTTTTATTGGAACACAGTCATGACTATTCTCTTACATATTATCTATGATTGCTTACACACAATACATCAGAGTTGAGTAGTTGAAACAGAAATAAAACCTTGCAAAGTTGAAATTATTTTCTATCTATCCCTTTGCAGAAAACATTTGCTGATCCCTGAAAAGTAGTAGTCAATAAAATGACTGCCAAATTAATAGCTATAAAGATCTGCCCCGACAGAGCCTATTAGCCATGTGGTACAGAATCCAACTTGTCCATTAGAACGGTGGCCAAGACAAGACACACAAGAGGCATCTCTGTTTCCCAGCCATAAAGCATGAAAAACACAGGGTAGAAAATGTGATTCGAGCACCTTCCCATTGCTGTCGGGGGCAGTGGATAAGCTAGAAGCGCCTGATGTGGACATTTTGTTTTCAGAGCAGCCTTCCCTCCCAATGACCAGAAATGTCCATTATGTCTATTTGTGTGGCAAGGTACAGAGATTTCCTTGTATTTATTCAGGCAACGAAATTTTACAGATTTACAGGGTTTGCTTCCTGGAGTTTAAGACTAAGACCCTTGGCCGGCGCCGTGGCTCACTAGGCTAATCCTCCGCCTGCGGCGCCGGCACCCCGGGTTTGGGGCACTGGATTCTGTCCCAGTTGCTCCTCTTCCAGTCTAGCTCTCTGCTGTGGCCCAAGTGCTGGGCCCTGCACACACATGGGAGACCAGGAGGAAGCACCTGGCTCCTGGCTTTGGATCGGTGCAGTGCGCCGGCCTTAGGGGCCAACTGGGGAGTGAACCAATGGAAAAGGAAGACCTTTCTCTCTGTCTCTAACTCTGCTCGTCAAAAAAAAAAAAAAAAAAAAAGATTAAGACCCTTGATGCCATAGTCAGTATGTTTGCATATGTTGAAATTCTGACCCCCAAGGCAACAACTGCACTGGGAAATGGTGCCTTTGGAGAGGTGATTAACGCCCTATAAACAGGCCCAAGGGGCTCGCTGGCCCCTCCCACTGCAGGCAAATGCGGTGAGCAGGTACCCTCTGTGGATCAGGAACAGCTTTCACCCAACTGCACATCTGCTGGTGTGTTGATCTTGGACTTCGCAGTTTGCAGAAACGTGGGGAATCAACCCACCGTTTATAACCACCCAGTTGATGGTGTTGTGCTGCAGCACCCTGGACGGGCTGAGATGCAGCACTAGGACCCTGAACCAGAGCCTTGGGAGCTGCCTGCCCCTCCTTCTGGTGTCCCACTCTGCACTTCACTTCTTGTTCATCATCTTCATTCTACTCCTCTGTTGATAGACATGAACTACGGCTTGGCTTTTATTTTGGCTACTGCAGGTGTTGCTTTTCAAATGAAAAGGATACATGCATCAGTTTTAAAAAAAGTCTTTTTTTTTTCTCTCTGCAGATCCCCAGCCTCTTCCCCAGGAAGTGATTTCTGATCATAGTGAATTTGTTGGGAGCATCCTGGATGTTTTATTCTCTCTCTCTCTCTTTTAAAGATTTATTTATTCATTTGAAAGTCAGAGTTACACAGAGAGAGGAGAGGCAGGGAAAGAGAGAGAGAGAGGTCTTCCATCCATTGGTTCACTCCCCAATTGGCTGCAATGGCTGGAACTGCGCTGATCCGAAGCCAGGAGCCAGGAGCTTCTTCCAGGTCTCCCACATGGGTGCAGGGGCCCAAGCACTTGGGCCATCTTCCACTGCTTTCCCAGGCCATAGCAAAGAGCTGGATTAGTAGTGGAGCATCTGGGTCTCAAACTGGTGCCCATATGGGATGCCAGTGCTTCAGGCCAGGGCGTTAACCCTCTGCACCACAGCACTGGCCCCCTCCCCTCTTTTTTTTGGCTTAATTTTATTTATTTATTTGAAAGTCAGAATGACAGAGAGAAAGGAAGAGAAAGAGAGAGAGAGATCTTCCACCTACTGGTTCACTCCCCAGATGGCAACAATGGCCAGGGTCAGGCCAGGCTGAAGCCAGGAGCTTCATCCAGGTCTCCCACATGGGTGGCAGGGGCCCAAACACTTGGGCCATCTTCTGTTGCCTTTCCCAGGCCATGAATAGGGATCTGGATCAGAAGTGGAGCAGCTAGGACTTGAACCAGCACCCAAATGGGTTGTGCCACAATGTCGGCCCAAATCCTAGACATTGTCTATGCACATAGAAGCACACGCATCCTCATTTTAGAAACAAACAGGGCACAGAAGGCACAGCTCTCAATTTTTCACAAATTTTATGAAAATTGTACCCAGAAACAGCCAGGTTTTCTAATTCACCTTCTTTGACCACAGCAGAGTTCATCTTGGAAAACATTCAGTGAAACAACTTCCACGTTGTCCTTATTCTTATTCATTCTTTGGTTTTCCTAATTTTCCAAATCAGATTATGTACTGGGAGGCATGTTAAAGGGTTCAAAACATAGATCATAAAATAAATCACTCACTTGGCTGGCGCCGCGGCTCACTAGGCTAATCTTCAGCCTTGCGGCGCCGGTACACAGGGTTCTAGTCCGGGTTGGGGCGCCGGATTCTGTCCCGGTTGCCCCTCTTCCAGGCCAGCTCTCTGCTGTGGCCTGGGAGTGCAGTGGAGGATGGCCCAAGTCCTTGGGCCCTGCACCCCATGGGAGACCAGGAGAAGCACCTGGTTCCTGCCATCGGATCAGCGCGGTGTGCCAGCCGTGGCGGCCATTGGAGGGTGAACCAACGGCAAAGGAAGACCTTTCTCTCTGTCTCTCTCTCTCACTGTCCACTCTGCCTGTCAAAAAAAAAATTAAAATAAATAAAAATAAAAATAAATAAATCACTCACCTCCAAGAAGCAGCGCACCCCATGCATTATTCAATTCAGATACATTGACCATGGCAGTGTGTTGTGGGGGATATTTCATGATTTCAAGTCTCCTTGCTGTTGTCCTTGGCCAGAACCAGATCAGCTGACATTTTACAGGGGCTCTGTAATGGAGACGGGCAAGGTATAGAACGTTCCTATTGTCCTGTAACTCAGCTGCCACCTTGGCCCCCATTTGACCAAGGCTGCAGAAGCATAGGTTCTTCTGATCTCTGTCAGGGGTGGGGAACACCCTGCCCACACCTGTGCAATCATCTAGTCTGGCCTTGCCCAGGCAACCACAGGCAGGACTCAGTTTAATACATCAGGGGGCTGGCGCTGTGGCGTAGCGGGTAAAGCTGCCGCCTGCAGTGCTGGCATCTCATGTGGGCCAAGACCTGGCTGCTCCACTTCCGATCCAGTTCTCTGCTATTGCCTGGGATAGCAGTAGAAGATGGCCCAAGTCCTTGGGACTCTGCGCCCAAGTGGGAGACCCGGAAGAAGCTCCTGGCTTCTGGCTTCGGATCAGTGCCGTTGCGACCATTTGGGGAATGAACCAATGGAAGGAAGACCTCTCCTTCTGTCTCTCCCTCTCACTGTCTGTAACTCTACCTGTCAAATAAATAAATAAAATCTAAAATAAATAAATAAATAAATATTTTTAAAAAGTTTAATACATCTGTAGCAGACTAGTTTTTAAGTTGATAATTTTGTATGTTCCATGAATGATGCTACAAATATCCAAATAGCCCTTAACATAAAAGGAAAAAAAAAAGGTTTTCCACTCCTGTTAAGGGCATGGTAATACCAGTATGTTAGGGTTTGTCCTGCCCAGTCCCCAGAGCCACCCCCTGCTCACAGCCGCATGGTCCCAGCAGGCCTGTGCATTGGTCCATGGTGCTGTGGATGGGGCAGGGCCATTCTTCGCTGGAGAGCCGGGAGTTCTGATGACCGAGCCAGCAGGAGAAAAGTCCATCCCTGTTCTCAGAGGAGAGGTCAATTCCCCTTATGTATTTGTTCTCACTGGGCTGCCCAGCATGGTGGGGAGGGTCTTCCTCATTTAGTCTACTCCGATTCACCCTCACAGACACACCCCAAAGAATGCATTAGCAGGTTTCTACTAGGTATTCCTTAATCTAGTCGACATCTAAAATAAACCCTTGCACACTTCAAATTTAGGCGAATACTCACCATGTCATTTAAAATCTCTAGGACTGCGTAGAATCCCCAGGCAACACGGAAGGCAGGGACAGGCTGAGAAGTGACTGCTTCTTGCCATGAACAGTATTGAAAAAAGAGCCCTGCATTTTGGCAGGCAGCTTTGAAAGTATCATTCTAAAAGTAGTACACCTATTATGAGTGTTGTTAATTTCTCTGTTACTTTACCCTAAAAATGTGTAGTCATGGTTTTAAGCTACTTTTATATGCAAGGCTTGTAGAAGGGTCGCTTTGCTGTCTATCTTTATTTCCTTTTTTCCCTTTCTTACACTTTGAAGAAAATTGTTCTGTGCAGAAGATAGTTGATATTCCAGATGAGGACTTGGGCGATTGATGAGCTGCAGAGAGGCATGAACGGGGCAACCTGGGTGTCACAGAGTCTGGATGGAGGAGGTTGTGGTGTCTGGCGGGACCCACATCCCCTCAGTGAGGGGTCCTCCTCGCAGGCTCCCGTGGAAACGTCAGCCCCCGTCGTCAGAACCACGGCTCCAAGAGAGCATGGGAAGCCACACTTTCCTGGGGGCACTGTCTGATCTTTTTGAGTTATAATGGGACCTACCAAAGTCAACGCAGGTGCCAGGTTTGGCCTGAGGGCTGCCAGTTGCCACTGCTCTTCCAGACTTTCTGGTTTGTGCTCCTTTGGTTGGAAAAAAAGAAAAAGAAACCATAAGACTCTCTAGGCAGGCTTTGGCAGCCTATATCAGAATACCAGAGATAGAGGAGAGGTTATTTTTAACCCAGGAGAGTGAGTGAGAAATCAAAGCTCCTTTTTCAGAGAATAACGATGCAGCCAAGATTTTTGAGCTGAAAAAATTTGCACATGGGGAAATGTCTGCTCGTAAAGGACACAACAGAAGCTGGGCTCGCGCACGGGCACTGAGTGCGCTCAGGCGCAGGCTGCAGGGGAGCTCCTCCGGTGCCCGCGGGAACGGGACTTCACCATCTTGTCTACAATTTCCTCCTGGTGAAGAAAAGCCACTCCAAATCTTGGCAAATCAGCATATGTTATATTGATTTGTTATTAGCTTTTCTAACATACTGTAAACTCCCAGTCTTCAAGAACTGATACATAAGGACTCTGGTTTCCACTTTCTACTTAAAAAAAAAAAAAATAGAAACCAAGCATCAGGGTCTAGAAGGCAACAGCATTGTAACAAATACGTGGCCTTGAGCCACTTGAGAATGATAACATGATTCTTTCCATTAGAATTACAAAACAAACTTGTAAAAGAAAGTAGTGGACTGTATCAGAGTGCTTGATAGATATCTCAAAATTATTTTATTTTTATTTATTTTTTTAAAAATATTTATTTATTTATTTAAAAGTCAGAGTTACACAGAGAGAGAAGGAGAGACAGAGAGAGAGAGAGAGTTAGAGAGAGAGGTATTCCAATTTCTGGTTCACTCCCCAGATGGACGCAATGGCTGGAGCTGAGCCAATTCAAAGCCAGGAGCCAAGAGTTTCTTCAGGTCTCCCATGTAGGTGCAGGGGCCCAAGCACTTGGGCCATCTTCTACTGCTTTCCCAGGCCATAGCAGAGAGCTGAACTAGAAATGGAGCTGCTGGGACTTGAACCAGCTCCCACATAGGATGCCGGCACTGCAGGCTGGAGCTTTACCCGCTATGCCACAGCACTGACCCCTCAAAATTATTTTTAAAACTATTTTATTGTAACTTAGATTATACAAGGAGTCTTGAAAAATGGTAAAAGGTGCATAAACGGAAAAGTATGATAAACAGTGAAAAACTAGTGACGTTTGGGATTAATGGATGCTACCATAGTCTTTGTTAAAGACCTGGTTGCCGCCGGCGCTGCAGCTCACTAGGCTAATCCTCCGCCTTGCGGCGCCGGCACACCGGGTTCTAGTCCTGGTCAGGGCGCCGGATTCTGTCCCGGTTGCCCCTCTTCCAGGCCAGCTCTCTGCTGTGGCCTGGGAGTGCAGTGGAGGATGGCCCAAGTCCTTGGGCCCTGCACCCCATGGGAGACCAGGAGAACTACCTGGCTCCTGCCATTGGATCAGCGTGGTGCGCCAGCTGCAGCGCACCGGCCACGGCGGCCATTGGGGGGGTGAACCAACGGCAAAGGAAGACCTTTCTCTCTGTCTCTCTCTCTCTCTCACTGTCCACTCTGCCTGTCAAAGAAAAAAAAAAAAAGACCTGGTTGCCCAAATAAGGAGCAGACAGTGCTGGGTCTCTGGGAAGAGATTCAAAAGGAAACATTTCACCATTTTTTTTTTCATTGAGAAGAATGAGGTTAACAAGTTGTTCTTCAGACTTATAGAAAAGTTGCAAAGATAGCACAGAGAGTTCCCATGTACCCCATACCTAGTCTTTCCTGATGCTAACAACTC
This sequence comes from Oryctolagus cuniculus, assembly GCF_051225735.1. Lineage (NCBI taxonomy): Eukaryota > Metazoa > Chordata > Mammalia > Lagomorpha > Leporidae > Oryctolagus > Oryctolagus cuniculus. The sequence goes on from NC_142884.1 coordinate 41,260,476, forward strand.
CTATTATGTGGAACATCTGTCACAACTAAGAAACCAATCCCAAGGGCCAGAGCTGTGGTGCAATGGGTTAAGCCACTGCCTGCAGGGCTGGCATTCCTTATGGGCGCTGGTTTGTGTCCCAGCTGCTCCACCTCCAATCCAGCTCCCTGCTAATAGCCTGAGAAAAGCAGTGGAAGATAGCTCAAGTGTTTGGGGCACCTGCACCCATTTTGGATCAGCCCCTCTGGCTGTTATGGCCATTTGGAATGTGGACCAGCAGATGGAAAATCTCTTCCAAATAAATAAATCTTTTTAAGAAATATTCTATTTATTTATCTGAGAGGTACAGCTACAGAGGGAGAGAGAGAGAGAGAGAGAGAGAGGCAGAGAGCAAGGTCTTCCATCCACTGGTTCACTTCCCAAATGGCCACAACAGCCAGAGCTGGGCCAGTCTGAAGCCAGGAGCCAGGAGCTTCTTCTGAGTCTCCCACGTGGGTGCAGGGGCCCAAGCACCTGGACCATCTTGTACTGCTTTCCCAGGCCATAGCAGAAAGCTGGATCAGAAATAGAGCATCCGGGACTGGAACTGGCATCCATAAGGGTTACTGGCGCCACAGGCGGAGGCTTAGCCTACTACGTCACAGCACCAGCCCCAAATAAATAGATTTTTTTTTTTTAAAAGTAAGAAACCAACCCTGGTACAGCACTAGGACACATCCCCAGACTTTATTCTGATTTCACTGGTGGTTCTGCTAATCTTCTTCTGTCCCAGGGAAGCATCCAGAAGGCCACCTTCTATTTACTCTTCATGCCTCTTGCTCTCCTGAGGTTGGTGATGCTTCTCCATCTCCCCTTGCTTCTCCTGATCCTGACAATTTTTTTAAAAAGATTTATTTACTTATTTGAAAGGCAGAGTCACAAGAGAGAGGAGGAGACAGAGAGAGAAAGAGATCTTCCATCTGCTGGTTCACTTCCCAAATGGCTACAATAGTTGGGCTTGGCACAGGCCAAAGCCAAGAGCCAAGAACTCTATCCAGATCGCCCACATAAGTGGTATGGGCCCAAGGACTTGGGCCATCTTCTGCTGCCTTTCTGGGTTCATTAGGAGGAAGCTGAATTGGAAGCAGCGCAGCTGGGACTAGAACCAGCCCTCGGATATAGAATGCCGTCATCGCAGGTTGCAACTTAACCCACTATATCCCACGTCGGCCTTGACTTTGACAGTTTAGAGAAGTACTGGTCATCATGTATTTTGTAGACTGTATCTCAATTTGGGTCTGGGGTTTTCTCAGTTATGGAGTTAAGGGTTTTTAGGAGGACCATTGTGGACGTGAAGGGCCCTTCACATCACTTCCCATCAATGTGACTTATCTCTGGGATGTTGACCTTGATCTCTGGCCCCTGCAGTATTTGCTAGGCTTCTCCCCTGTAAAGTTCTACCCTCCCACCTGCTGCCATACTCTTAGTATTTGGAAGAAAATTATTAACTGCCAAGGCAGGCATTTGGTCTAGCAGTTAAGATACTGCTTGTGACTCTCTTGTCTCATATGGGAGCTCCCAAATTCAGTTCCTGGCTTCACTTCTTATTCCAGCTTCCTGCATATGCACACCCTGACAGGTATCAGGTGATGGCTAATTACTCAGGCCCCTGTCAACTAATCTGGTGTCATGGACTAAGTTCCAGGTTCCTGGCTTTGGTCAGGGCTCTCCAAGGAACCCTGGTTCCTTCTGTTTAGAGAATGGTATTCAGAAAGTAAGAATGAGGGGGCCGGCACTGTGGCACAGCATGTTAAAGCCCTGGCCTGCAGCCCCAGCATCCTATATGGGTGCTGGTTAGAGTCCTGGCTGCTCTGCTTCTGATCCAGCTCTCTGCTATGGCCTGGGAAAGCAGTAGGAGATGGCCCATGTCCTTGGACCCCTGCGCCTGCGTGAAAGACCCGGAGGAGGCTCCTGGCTCCTGGCTTCGGATCAGCTCAACTCTGGCCATTGCAGCCATTTTGGGGAGTGAATCAGCAGATGGAAGACCTCTCTCTTTCTCTGGCTCTACCTTTCTCTGTAACTCTGTCTTTCAAATGAATAAAATACATCTTTAAAATAAAAAAGAAAATAAGAATGAGGCACTGGATGCGTTCATTGCTACTGAGGCCTTCTCAGTGGGCACAGCTGGGAAGAGTGTGTGTGTATACAGTTAAACACATGTGCACGTAAATCTAACAGCTCAGTATCCGTGTGTCTGTGGCTATATTAAGCTAAATGTGAGTTTGTACTCACGTTGGCCATTCTTTCCATTGCATCCCTCGACAATAAATGCAATGAAATTCCTGTTAGGTGCCATGGTCAAGAAGGCAGCGTTCTGGTGAACCAGCTCTCCCAGAGAAGTGAGTTACAAGATGTGACTTTTGTGTATATCAGTATTCTAAGAATTGGGTTATAACATTAAAATTATTTCTATGAATAACTGCAAATCTTTATATAGCACCTGCTCTGTGCCTGGGACTTCACATTTATTAACTCATTTCATCTTCACAGTCCATCAAGCAGATTCTGTGCTTAGCCCAGTTTTACAGGTGCGGAGGTGGTAAGCAGCAGAGTCCACTGCACTGAACCTCCTTAGCAAGCTCTGTCCCTGAGGGTCTGGGAGACATCATCGTTGTCATGATTCTCAGTGGCAGTTCTAAGTATTTTGTAAGTGCATGAATATGCCACAAATCAAAGTTGTGATTCACTGGACATCAAGATTTTGAGAGTTTTACTGCTTTTTGGTTATTTGGAGTTGCCATATTTTCTACAATGAATATCTGAGTACCAGTTTGCTTATTTTTAAAATTATTTATTTGAGGGGTAGAGAGAGAGAGTGAGCTCCCATCTGCTGGTTTATTCCTCAGATGCCTGGAATGGCCAGGATTGGGTTGGGTCTGAAGCCAGGAGCCCAGAACCCAGTCCAGGTCTCCCACACGGGCGGCAGGAACCCAATTTTTGAATCATTACCACTGTTTCCCAGGGTCTGCATTGGCAGCAAACTGGAGTTAGGAGCCAGAGCCGGGAATCACACCTAGGTACTCTGCTGTGGGACACTGGCATGCTTAACCACTAGGCCAAAACCCATTTGAGTATTAGTTTTATAGCAAGAAAAGACGATACATACATGGCGCCAGCACTGTGGCATAGTGGATAAAGCTGCCACTTGCAGTGCCGGCATCCCAGACGGGCACCAGTTTGAGATCTGGCTGCCCCACTTCCAATCCAGCTCTCTGCTATGGCCTAGGAAAGTGGTAGAAGATGGCCTAAGTCCTTGGGCCCCTGCACCCTCATGGGAAACCCAGAAGAAGCTCCTGGCTCCTGGCTTCAGATCAGCTCTGCTCTGGCCTTTCAAATAAATAAATATTAAAAAAACCCTCATATACACATTTCTAATAACTCCTCCCCACCTGGAAGCTGTCTCTCTATTTCCAATACTGGGAGACAAGGGTTTACTTTTATTACAGTAAAAGATCTTTTCCTACATGTGGTAGGTTTCTTCTTTCTTTGAGAAAAATAATTATATATATATATATAAACATATTTTTGCCTTTGTCAGGAAGCTCAATATAATAATTGTACACATCTTTATGGCATAATCTAATTTTTGGGGTCTTAATTTATCTTAATTTTAAAAAATGTTAGCCTGAGTTTAGGTTTAGAATATGATACAATGAACTAATGTGAACCTCACTTCTGATGCCAACAGACTTTAAAACAATATATATTTTTTTAGGTTGGGGAAAGGCATTTTGTCATCCATGTTGGAGTGCCTGGATTTGAGTCCTGGCTCCACTCCTGATTCCAGTTTTCTGCTTATGCCCACCCTAGGGGGCAGTAGAAACAGCTCAAGTCCTCGGGCCCCTGCCACCCGTGTGCCAGACCTGGACTGAGTTTCTGGCTCTTGGCTTTGGCCTGACCCGATCCCAGCATTTGAGGAGGGAACCAGCAAATATCTGCCTGTCTGTCTGTCTCTCTGCCTTTCAAATGAATAAGATAATAAACATTTTTTAATTTGCCAGGTAGAGTTATAGACAGTGAGAGAGAGAGACAGGAGAAAGGTCTTCCTTCCATTGGTTCACTCTCCAAGTGGTCACTATAGCGGGTGCTACACTGATCCGAAGCCAGGAGCCAGGTTCTTCTTCCTGGTCTCCCATGCGGTGCAAGGACCCAAGCACTTGGGCCATCCTCCACTGCCCTCCCCGGGCCACAGCAGAGAGCTGGACTGGAAGAGGAGCAACCAGGACTAGTGCCTGGAGCCCCAACCAGGACTAGAACCTGGGTGCCGGCACTGCAGGCAGAGGATTAGCCTAGTGAGCCGCGGCGCCAGCCAATAAACATTTTTAAAGAGGTCAAGTCCAGGACTAAGCTAAAAAACATAAATAAAAAAAGAAAGAATTTCCCAGGTGCCAATCACAAAGGGCAGCTCACATCCACATGGTACCTCTGCAAGTTGGTGCCATGATGGCCCCAGGAGACAGCAGGCCGGGACATCAGCCTGGTCAGCCACAGTGGAATGGGAACCATGGCCTCCAGCCTGCGCGGGGTGGGAGCTGGAACCTGTGGTCTGACTGCCCTCCTGTGTCCAGGGGACCGAAGACATCGATCACCTTCCTAAGCAAGGGGATTTGCCGTTGGCAGGGCTCGGGGGTGGGGTGGGGAGGTGAAGGCCTCCTTGAGAAGCTGAAACCCCGAGCTTGCAGTAAATGAACGTGGAAATGAGTCGCAGGCAGGGGAAACATCCGGGTCCTCGGGGGCAGAGGTTCTCTGCGGGGCCATTACCACTGCTGGAGCGCACAGGACACCTGCTTGTAACCCAGCCCCCCGCACCCCCAACACCCACAGAGGCAAGATTGGGAAAGATGAGCTCGCCTGAGAAATGGATGCATCGTTAGAGAACAGCAGCTAAACAATGAGTGCCCTGAGAACTTGAAATAATTGAAGAACATGAAAAATGACCCTGCGGACAAAGAAGTCAGATTTGATAAAGTCGCATGTCTCCAGGCTGGAGAAGCACCCTGAATCGCTGCTCCCTGGAGCTGTTTGTTCTGTCAATTCAGATTTTCCTAAGTGGGCCCACCCCACACAGAGAGCGCTGCTTGGAAGGATTTGGAGGCATCTTGGGGCAGCCTTGGCAAAAGAGGTCACCGCTTTCCAAATGCCTGGGTAAGGACTTGGGAACCCCAGCTCCTTTTACCCTGAATCCCCCACAGTCCCCGGCCCCCCAGGGCTCTGGGGTCCACTGCATGTCTTCATCCACGGTCTGTGCAGGATGCAAGGTTGAAAACTTGGTGGGTTGACACAGGAGCTGAAAATGAGAACTGGGCGAGGTGACATATCCGAGGTGACAGACAGCTGCCTTGAGGTCCCGTGGCTGGGGTGACAACGGATGGATCACCCTAATGAGTTGGGGGTGGGGTGGGGTGCTCCTGTCACCACAGCCACCTGCAGGCTGTACTGACAAAGCAGTTGCTGAAACTAAGAAGTGGAAAGTGGCGGGCGTATGCCAGGGGACTCTGCCCACACATGGAGGTGGCCGTGCAGCCACAAGCTGGTGATTCCCATCTGTGCACTCAGTGGCACCTGGCCCTTGTTCTCTTATTCATCCTTCAAGACACATGGCTGCAGAGTCCCCTCTCGCAACACACCTCAGCTTGCCCCCCAGGCAAGACTCCCCAGCCTCTTCTCTGTGGCTTTGGTTCAGGGACACCCAGTGTCAGTACAGACTCAAGGCCACAGTGGCTGTCTCTGGGCACGCAGGGCTTTTGGCTCCCAGGAACAGCAGACAGCAGGGGCTTAGGGATGCTGAGATGAGCAAGGTTCCCTACCACACCCCACATGGTGTTCAACCAGTGCCATGTGAAGGGACTTCCAGTAATTCATGGAGAATGGAATTAAAAGAGTTTAGTTTAGTTCAAACATTTTTGAATTTGCATCAGAGGGATCGTCAAAAAGTTCGTGGGAGATGCATCTTATGAAAAAACTATGCACCAATTTCAAAATTATTTTGCACCCAAATAAACTTACATTTTTACAGGATGGGTTTAAAAATTTTTATTTAAATTATACAAGTTTCATGTATTTCATATACGCAGATTTAGGAACATAGTGAGACTTCCCATTCTACCCTCTCTCCTGCTCATGCACCAACCATTTTTCCTCCTGACTCTCCCATTCCCACTCCTCAGTTTAGTTCATGATCCTAAAGTTAACCCTGGGCTTCACTGTGGTGTAGTGGGTAAAGCTGCCGCCTGCAGTGCCAGCATCCCATATGGGTGCTGGTTTGAGTCCCTGCTGCTCCTCTTCCAATCCAGCTCTCTGCTATGGCCTGGGAAAGCAGTACAAGATGGTCCAGGTACTTGGGCCCCTGCACCCACGTGGGAGACCCGGAAGAAGCTCTTGACTCCTGGCTTCAGATCAGTGCAGCTCTAGCTGTTGTGACCATTTGGAGAGTGAACCAGTGGAAGGAAGAACTTTCTCTCTGTCTCTCCCTTTCACTGTCTGTAACTCTACCTCACAAATAAATAAATAAAAATCTTTAAAAAAATGTTAATCCTACAGTAACTAAAAGTTCAACAAGTAGTATGAAGAAAACAAACACCGCTCCTCAACGGAAGACAAGAGCTGTAAACCATCATAGACTCTAAAAATGTCCATTTCACTCCAATACATTACATTTATTTTATTTATTTGAAAGGCAGAGAGAGTGAGGAAGTCAGAGAGAAAGAAGTCTTCCATCGGCTGGTTCACTCCCCAAATAGCCACAATGGCCATGCTGGGCCAGGCCAAAGCCAGGAACCTGGAACTCAGGTTCCCAATGTGGGTGCAAGAACCCAAGCCCTTGGGTCATCTTATGCTGTTTTCCCAAACACATTAGCAGCCAGTTGGATGAGAAGTAGAGCAGCTGGGACTCAAACAAGCACTCCAAAAGGGTTGCAGCTTAAATCCACTTCACACAATGCTGTCCTCTAGACTCATCTTCTGCTTCTGTCTTCCCACCAACTTTCTGAGATACTCTGGCAGGTACCAGCGTCAAGTTAATCGCACTAACAGAAGTTGATACTCTTATGGTCTTGATGCCCACCACGCCGCTCAGATCAATTGATTTAAGAAAAGCTGCAAGTCAGTGGGAAAAGACGGGACCCACTTCTGGACACGGTGCTCTCAAGAGTGCATTGACTGTAAGTGCTGCTCCCTGTTTCGATCTCTTGGCATTGCCATACTGCATTGGATCCATCTTTTCCAGATTGAAAACAAAACATCTGTGGGACAGTTAAAAGCTTTTCTTCTAGTCAGCTTTCGAGGAAAGGCAGGCATCGGAAGAGCCAGCAATCTGTTTTTAAATGCTGGGGCGATTACTATTGTTACCGTATTTTATCACTAAGACTGTATTTTACAAAGGATTCAAGTATTTACTTTGGCTAGTTAGTTAGCTCTTGCTCCTTAAGGCTTTCTGTGAGTGGTAGCAGAACACAAGAGAGGTCCACCGTTTTAATGGAGAGAAACAGAGTCCATGCATTAATTCCATAGGCTGCTGGGCTTAGTAAAAGTGGTGCTCATCCAAAGCCCTGCTGTTTGAATCAGGAAAGGCATTTGTTAGAAGTATGATCTAGCTTACTCCGGCGCTGACATCAGAAGCTGGGTAAGAAGTTCATAAAGAAAATCCATTTCTAAGCTCGGCAAGTCTCTCATGAGCAGCGACTTTTCTCCTCGATTGCTTCCGCCTCACAGCTCTCGCTGCAGAAACCGTTCCGCTCTAGAAGACTCCGACATGATTCCAGCCCATTAATGGCTCGGCGGGCACAGAACTGTATCTTTAATGCAGTCCTCCGTCTAATCTCCCTGCCAAAAAGGAACCCACAGGACTCCGGGCGCCAAAACTGTTGCTGTAAAATTGGAGGACGACAAGGAAAATGTCTTTTGTGATAAGCCACGTGTGCCGGGCTCAGAAATGTATGAAATGCCTTTCAGAGCGCGGTGAGATGGTGAGTACCCGATTTCTGGCTCCAAGAGCTTACAGTGTGAGAGAGAAGCAAAGCAGAAGGGGCCTACGGTGCACACACTCATGAGTCAATTCTGTCTTAGAACAGAGATTTGTCACCGCATAAAGGACTTTATATATTGAGAAGCTAAAGGCTAATCTGAAATGCCATTAGGCATGACTGAAAATAGTTACACTCGCCCAGCTAGCTCTCTGTGTAAAGCCAGAGGTTGAATTCGGCCAGAGTCACAAACGAAACGCACGGGGCTGTTCTGTTCAGATCTGGGGACAGAGAGTGACTTCTTGTCAGGGGCTCTCAAACTTCCCTGGTGTTCAGAGTTGCCCAGGAAACTTCTCAGACTCAAACTCTTAGCCAACCCCTCAGTGTACTGAACTGAGGGTGGGAGGACGGGGTCCAGGAATCCTGGGTTTGGGACCCCTCCCAGGACCGGAGAGAGAGAGAGAGTTCAGCTTAGGGCCAGGCACAGCTGGTTTCGAATCTTGCCAAGTCTCTTAACTCTCTTAGCCTCAGCCTGCTAAGAGTGACCCTGGGTGAGTCAGTGGGGCAGCGCACAGCAGAGGTCTCAGGGTTGGACAGAGGTCGAGCGCCACTCTGCCCGCTGTCGTGGTGGCTGCCCCCTCCTTCCCGGCTCCAGCAGATGGTGACCCTGCAACCACCACTTCTGGGATCCCTGTGGATACCATGATACCCAATTAAACCAGGCCAGGAAGTTGGTCAAGTCCTGGAGAGGAAGTGTGTGGCATCCTAGTTATTGCTGATAACCTTGGGCTGAACCTGGTTAGACGTGAGAGCAGCCAATCCGAGGCCAGCAGCAGCCCGATGGAACCAGTCGAGCAGGCTGGGGAAGGCCTTGGGGCTCTGATTCACAGGGAGACAGCGCTGGCCCAGTCTCTCGGGCCTGTGATAATCACTCTGTACTCCTGCAAGCCCTCACTATCTTTAAGGTTCACTTGAACCTCACTGTGATTGGGTGGGAACATGAGCTGAAGGCATTGGCTAGACTGGGATTGGTGATCGTCCACCTTCAGACCCACAGGGAAGTCACACATGTGAAGTCAGGATAAACGTGACTGAGCTCCTGGAGTGGCCATTTGACTTGAGGCCTGGAGACCCAACAGCATTATTTATATTCTGATAATGACTGGTGTTTATTGAGTGCCTGCTTTGTGCCAGTCTTGTTTATCCTAATAGCGATCCTATTGAGGAAACTCTTTGATGTAGGAACTGTGATTATCCATGCTTTACAGACAGGGAAAAATCAGGTAACACTGAGGACACAAGTAATAGGCAAAGAAGTATTGGAAGAGAGAAAGAAGCGAGACAAAAGAGAATCTTCCTGGCAGAGGGCACAGCAAGTGCAAAGGCCCCGAGGCAGAAAAAAATCACAATGAGTTTGAGGAACAGAAAGGCCAGTGAAGCTGGTATTCAGAAATCAAGCAGGCTGGCACCACAACTCAGTAGGCTAATCCTCTATCTGAGGCACTGGCACCCCGAATTCTAGTCCCGGTCGGGGCACTGGATTCTGTCCTGGTTATTCCTCTTCCAGTCCAGCTCTCTGCTGTGGCTCGGGAGTGCAGTGGAGGATGGCCCAAGTGCTTGGGCCCTGCACCCGCATGGGAGGCCAGGAGGAAGCACCTGGCTCCTGGCTTCGGATCAGTGCAGCGTGCTGGCTGCAATGTGCCGGCTGTAGCGGCCACTTGAGGGGTGAACCAATGGAAAAAGGAAGACTTTCCCCTCTGTCTCTCTCTCTCACTGTCTAACTCTGCCTGTCAAAAAAAAAAAAAAAAAATCAAGCAGGCAAGGGCTGCCAGATCAGAACCTGGGATGCATCATAGTGAGCAGCAGGACGCAGCTCAGATTTTGTTTTTAAATGTACTTTTGTTATGGAATTTTATTTTATTTTGACAGGCAGAGTGGACAGTGAGAGAGAGAGACAGAGAGAAAGGTCTTCCTTTGCCGTTGGTTCACCCTCCAATGGCCGCCGCGGCCGGCACACTGTGGCCGGTACACCGCGCTGATCCGAAGCCGAGAGCCAGGTGCCTCCCCCTGGTCTCCCATACGGATGGAGGGCCCAAGCACTTGGGCCATCCTCCACTGCACTCCCGGGCCACAGCAGAGAGCTGGCCTGGAAGAGGGGCAACCAAGACAGAATCCGGCGCCCCAACTGGGACTAGAACCCAGTGTGCCGGCGCTGCAGGTGGAGGATTAGCCTATTGAGCCGTGGCGCCGGCCTATTTTATTTTTTCAAAAAGATTTATTTATGGGGTCAGCACTGTGGTATGGTAGGGTAAGCTTCTACCTATAGTGCTAGCATCCCATATGGGCGCCAGTTTGAGTCCTGGCTGCTCCTCTTCCAATCCAACTCTCTGTTTGTGGCCTGGAAAAGCAGTGGAAGATGGCCCAAGTCTTTGAGGAGAGAGAGAGAGAGAGAGAGAAAGAGAGAGGTCTTCCTTCTGCTGGTTCACTCCCCAAATGGCTGTAGCAGCCGGAGCTGGGCTAATCTGAAGCCAGGAGCCAGGAGCTTCTTCCGGGTCTACTACGTGGGTGCAGGGGCCAAGCACTTGGGCCATCCTCTGCTGCTTTCCCAGGTACATCAGCATGGAGCTGGGATGCTGGTGTCACAGGGTGGTGGCTTTACCTGCTGCACCACAGCAGCAGCCCCTGTTCTGGAACTTTAAAAGCACACACAAGAATAGAAAGACGGAGAGAACAGATCTCTGTGAGCCATTGCATACGGTAGTGATCGAAACAGGAAAGTCATGTGCTGAGCTTCACAAAGACAAAGCAACCCTTTGGCTACTGGGGAGGAGGCACTGGAGGGAGCTCCACGCTGAGGTGTGGGAAGCGGATTCTGGAGACAGAGATGGGGGGGGGGGCTCTTGCTTTGGCTTCTCTTGGAAGCAGACCCTGGGACAAGGACTGGAGTGGCATAGTCGATTTAGGGGTTAGGAAATCTTGACAGGGAAGTGGGGTAGAGAAAGAGAGGGAAGGAAGGAGGGAGGGAAGAAGGAAGGGTAGGTGAGGACAGGAGGCAGCCAGGGCCTTCTCGAGTCACCTGAGGTAGGGCAGCTGCATAATTTTCAGAGCCCAGTGCAAAATGGAAATGGGAGGCAAGAATTTCAAAATGATGACAGCAGAGTTCAGCCCAGCGCAGGTCCTTCCAAGCAAGAGGCCTTGTGCAACCGCTCCTGTCACACAGCCATGAAGCTGGGCCAGGCCCTTAGGCAACTGGACCTTAATCCTGCAGGGGAGGCCTGGGAAATGGGCTGAAAGCCATCTCAGAGGGGCTGGGGTGCTGGGGGGGTCGTCAGTCACAGGCTGAGGCTGCTGTTGGAGAAGCCCAACTTCTTGGCACTGCCAGCCTGCTTGTCTGGGAGGAATGGCTTTCCCCAGCTTCCTCATGCAGATCCTGCACTGGGCTGGTGCCACTGGCACGGCCAGTCCTACAGAACATGGACCAGACATCAATGGCATCTGCTACAGGGGCTGGGGATGAGGGAGGTGTCTTGGATGAAACCCGGGTGCACTCCAGGTTCCGGGGTTGGTGCTGTCAGATTGGAGGCCCCCGGCTTGAGACAGGGGCACTGGTGGAGAGGCAGCCAGGACAGCATCTGAGTTTGGTTTGAGGACGTAGAGCAGCCACTTGGAGATCTCAGAATGGCAGCTGAGGAGATGTGGCTCATAGGCTCATGGGAGACGTCTGGCTATGGACAAGAATGTAGAGGCCCAGGGAAGGTGGGCAGCATTAGGGTTTACAACCATGACTGATAACGACATCCAAGACCACACTGGGCAAAGAAAAGTTTATTAGGGCAGAGAACTGCCAGGAGCGGCCTCAGAGGGAGAGGAGCTCAGGGCTCATGTGCCGGGCTGGGGTTTTGTAGGGAACTTGCATCAAGCGAGGAGGGAGACAGGTGGGAGATGAGTCGGAGCGGCCCAACAAAGGGATGTGGGGTGCGTGCTGGAGCAGCTGAGAGGATCCGAGATACCGTGAGGCAGGTGTCCCCGACACAGGGAGTCTCCGGGCTGCCTGGCTCATAGCTGGGGCTGTGATAGGGACCGGGAGGCCGGGACGTCTGCCTGATTTGTAGCTGGGGGCAGTTGTGGGAATGGTGAGCACAGAAGGTCTCTCTCAGGCCTGATTTGCAGCTGGGACAAACAGAACGGTGAGGCTCTCCAGGAGCACGGCACCCCTGTGTCCCTGTTTTCCTGACACCAGGAGAGAGTGGGGGAGGTGTCTCGGACCCGTGCGGATTCAGGACTCTCACAGGCAGAGGCTCTGAGCTACGGGGTGTCCACTGTGCACAGCCAGGACGGAGGGCGCTGAGTTACCTGAGGCAGAACCCCTCCCTGCGGCGGGCGGACACGGTGCCTCTTCAGGGCCTCCAGGTCGGTGCCGTCACTCAGAGCGAGGCTGGAGCCATCATCACTCCCCCGGGCTCCTGCTGTAAACGGCCCTCAGACATCAGACAATCTAGAACCACCGGCGTGAATCTGACCCCTGCCGCCTCCCTACCCACTTCCCGGAGCAGGACAGAGGCGGAAGGAGCCGGAAGGGAGGTCCTAAGACCCTGTGCAAATAACGCGATGGCCTTTGGGTCCTCACCTCCAGTCTATGCTTTATGGGTTTTCTCAGTGCCAATAAAGCTGCAAGTTTACCAGCGGATGTTAAAACAATGACCTGGCAGGCTCCTGGCTTCAGCTTCCTGCTAAGGCAAATCCTGGGAGACAGCACTGATGGCTCAAGTCACTGGGATCCTGGCACCCATGTGGGAAACCTGACCTGCATTCCCAGCTGCCAGTTTTCCCCTGGCCCAGCCCCAGCCATTGCAGGGCTACGTGGAGGAGTGAGCCAGCAGACAGGAGATCTGTCTGTCCATCTCTCTCTCCCTGTCTCGCTTCCTCTCAAATAAATAAATAAATAAATATGGAAGCAATTAATTTCCCCTCCCAAAGTGAGGTGGTTGAAGTTTCACCAAGTCTAATTACCGGGAGCAGTGAAAATTGACGAAACCTAGGCAGCGGGCAGCGGGATACCCTGGGTGTTCTTGCATATTTCACTGTCAATTTACAGAAAGGGCGCCCAGGTGCCGCGAGTGTTGAAAGGTGCTCCTGGAAGCCACTTCATTTCCCATCATTAAAATCAACCTGAGTTTCCAAACACAGAGGAGCATAAATGAATTGGACCTGCCAGGCCTGGGTAGCCCTGGGCTCCTTGGCCCAATAATTGCTTCCGTATTATTCTTTCTCATTAAAATGAAGGTCAAAGGAATCACTGGGCACCTTGCATTTAGGGAGAAATCTTTCCAGGAGACCCTGGAGGCAGTGTGGGGACACAGGAGGCTTTTGCGGGGGGGAGGTGTAGGCTCAGGCCTTGGGTCAACCTTGCACCCCCAAGGCCTCATTTCCAGTCTTATTCCTGTGCTTGCGCAGAGGGTGGCCACAGGAAACCATCTCTCAGGCTGTGGTGTGGGCAGGTCGAAGGGTTCCGAAAAGAAGGCAGGCGCACATCATGTTGCACTAAAACATGTGACGGAGACGCGTGTGCTCTATTTGTCATTGTGGAAGATTAAACATCTGGACGATTAATGAATTGTTTTAATCCAGCTCTTTTGGCACGGCCAAGGCACAGCTTGAGACCTTCTTCTTTATTACAGTTTCATGGCTCTTTTACTCTGGGGTGATATTCAGTATTGAATGTCAGCTTCAGCATGGGCGCCAGACAGAAACAGCCAATAGCTGGTTCTGGTGGGTGCCGGCTGAACGGCAGCACAGCTGTCCCGATCCCACTGTGAGAGGAGGCAGCAGAAGGGACACTGAGGCAGGGCTTGCAGGCGTGTGCTTGCACACGTGCACATCCGTGCTAGCATCCTGCTGCAAACAGGAGGTGAACATGCTGCTGAAAGAGCAGGGTGTTGGGTGTGCCTGGCACCCCTACCGGGCTGCCCACTCCCCGGGCAGGCCTGCTGCTGCTGGCCGAGCTCCGGATGCCAGAGCAGGAGAACACAGACACCAAGGACTTGGAATCAGAAGATGGATCATCCCTGATATCAAAAATGACACTCCAAATTGGTTCCAAATACAAGGATGTTCCGTAATGGTGCTGGCGCTGATTGTCTCATGCGGCTTCACGCTTCAAATGTTTTTCAGCCAAATAAAGAGGCCCTAATAGCCATCAAACTCTTGTCCAGTGTAATTACCATAAATCATTATAAATGAGTTCGAATATTGCTAGGAACAGAGATGCACAGCTATGGTCACGGGAAACAGGGCCAAGACATTTTTTCACTAAGGGGATGTGCTCAGGAACAGGGGAGCGTGTCCCCAGAATATCTTTTTTTTTTTTTTTTTTTTTTACAATTTATTTATTCATTTGAAAGACAGAGTTACAGAGAGGCAGAGGCAGAGAGAAAGAGAGAGATCTACCATCCGCTGGTTCACTCCCCAGATGGACACAATGACTAGAGCTGCCCGATCTGAAACCAGGAGCCAGGAGCTTCTTCTAGGTCTCCCACATAGCTGCAGGGACCCAAGAACTTGGGACATTTTCTACTGCTTTCCCAGGCCATAGCAGAGAGCTGGATCGGAAGTGGAGCAGCCGGGACTCCAACTGGCGCCCATATGGGATGCTGGCACTGCAGGCTGAGGCTTTACCCACTATGCCACAGCACAGCCTCCCCCCAACTACCCAGAATATCTTTTCACTGTTACAGGTGCCACCCAAAGTGGGGAAGAACTGGTATGCAATGAGATTGCAAGAGAACAGAGGCGGCGACACCTGTCTCAGCCGGCACTGTGAAAGCAGTCACAGTAAAGGGAAGAGCTGGCTACTCAGCATCTGATAACTATCTTTTAGGGCCTGGCTGTTTCCGTTTTACTGATGAGGAAGCTGAGAGTGGAGAGAATTCAGAGCTTGCAACTGGCAAATGGCACGGGGAAGCTGGACTGGGCTATGGGTTTTCTTCTTTAATTTCATTAATGTCAAACCAGTTATTATTATTTTTCTTTTAAAGCTTTATTTATTTACTCAAAAGTCAGAGAGACAGAAAGAGGGAGGGAGGGAGGGAGGCAGAGAGAGGAAGAGATTTTCCATCCTCTGACCTGCAAAAGGTCACTGTGGTTTGGTGGGGCTGGGCCAGGCTAAAGCCAGGACTCCGTTAGAGCCTCCCACATGGGCAGCAGGGACCGAGCACTTGAGCCATCACCTGCTGCCACCCAGCCACATTAGCAGGGAGCTGGATCAGAAAAGCAGTAGCCGAGCTCAAACTGGTGTTCTGCTAAGGGATGCTTAACCTACTGTGTCACAGCACCAGTCCCTCACGCCAACTACTGATACCTTCCAGGAGACTGTGTGAAGGCAAGGAGACCCAAGCTTTGCCCACAAGGGGAGGTCGAGGACCCTGACTTGGAGCAAGCCCATTGCATGTGCTGTGCATGGCCTGCTTGGGACAGGGCTCTTGTGGCAGGAGGGCTGGGGAGACCAGGAAGGGACATTGGAGCAGAACCTCGGGGTACACACCAGGTTCTGCTTCTCCCACACCCTGAGATGAGGTGGGGAGCGTTCCGGATAGAAGCGTGGGGCTTGCATTTCTCTTCGCTCCCTGGCCCCCAGCTGGAGTTGGACCGAGCCCCTCAGCCCTGCCCCTGCCTTGCCCAGGGGACCTCCTGATGGCCACCACTGTGCCAGGCCAGGGCTGCCAGACTCAGCAAACATTACAGCCACCTGCAGATAAACAAGGAAGATGATGTACGCCCACCCACACAGTTCAGATATGTCTATCTGAAATTCAGATTTCACTGGGACTGGCTGTATTCATCTGACACCTTATGCTCTGCTGCAGGGCCCCCCCAGTGGGGGTGGCCTCTGTTTTGCCTGAAACTTCAGACATCTCCCATGCACAGAGCTGTGGGACGAGAGGACTGGCAGTATCTGTCCTGGAAGAGCGTCCCTTCCCCAGGGGAGAGGGGACACTCCCTTCAGCATTGCAGTTGGGGGGGGGTGCAAGTATCCAGGGCCCCGGCGTGCCAGGATGGGATGGACTTGGAGGAGCACCCTGAGGGAGGGGTTAGCTGGGTGGTCAGGGAGAGCAAGGGCAGACAGCGTTGCGGGCCTGGGGGGCAGGCGCTCCGAGTCTGCTGAAACAGCCTCGCTGAGCCCAGTGCCCAGGAGCCGGTTTGAGTAGAAATAAACGCAGCTGTGCCCACTGTTGGCCACCAGAGGGCGGGCGGGCTTGTGAAATAACGTCCTCAGCCTCGGGAGGAGAGGGCCTGGACAGCTGAAGAGGCCATTTCTTTGTCAGCCAGGGCCTCCGTGACAGCCCCAGGAGGACGGGGAGGACTGTGGGGGTTTGAGTTTGCGGTGTATCCCCAGCACCTGCCGCAAGGCCTAGCTCTCAGAGGTGCTCAGTGGGAGGTGGGGGAGAAGGGGAGAGGATGGGTGGGGGAGGGAAGACTGGGCCAGGGGCCAATCTGGCTCAGGCCTCAACACACACAAGACACTTGACAAAGAGAGGGGTTGAACGGAGAAATGAGGAGCCAGCCCTTAGGAAGGGGAGCACTTACAGACTTGGGAAGGGGGTGTGGTGGGAGGGGACAAGAAGGAAGGGAGACCTTCAGGGAGGAGGTCTTGGGACAGGGCCCTTGTGGCAGGAGGGCTGGGGAGACCGGGAAGGGACTTTGGAGCAGAACCTCGGGGTACACATGAGGTTCTGCTTCTCCCACACCCTGAGATGAGGTGGGGAGCGTTCCGGGTAGAAGCATGGAGCTTGCATTTCTGTTCGCTCCCTGGCCCCCAGCTGGATTGGACTGAGCCTCTCAGCCCTGCCCCTGCCTTGCCCAGGGGACCTCCTGATGGCCAGGAGGAGAAAACAGCAGATGATGGCCCAAGCACCCCTGCCATCCATGTGGGAGCACCAGATGGAGTTCTGGACTCTTGGCTTCAGCCTTGCTCTGCCTGGCTTTCATGGCCATCTGAAGAGTGAACCAGTGGATGGATGATCGCTAACCACGCCTCCCCACCCCGCCAGCCTTTCAATTAAAAAATTTTGCAAAAAACAGGGGGGAAGAGGCCAGACAGACTGGCAGGAGCACCCTGTCTCACCACGCTGTGTTCTGTGCCAGCACGAAGACGTCAGAGACGCCGCCTCTCAACCTTACGTCTCCAGAAGCGTGGGCCAGAAAACACCGCTTCTCTCAGTAACACAGCCGGTCTACCACTGTGCTCTCTGAGACAGGGACTCAGCACAATCACTCTCCAAAGGAATGCTTCCAGTGGAGTGATTAACAGAACACAGCAGGAGGGAGGGACTCTGTTGAATGTGAATGAACCGTGAAGGCCTGGAAGCTAGCTGGCAGCAGTGAGTGGCCAGCAGCTGTCCCTATGGCGCTTTCATTTCTGACTTCAGTCCTGGCTTCCAGAGCCCCTCCCCCACTCAGAGGCTCCTATTCCTCACAGCAGCACCCCAGGGGGCTGTGGGAGTGGAGGCTGGACTCTGAGCCGGGGTCTCTGTCCCATGTGTGTGGGTGTCGAGATTGTTCATGGGAAGGTGGAAGAGGTCCCCCCCACCCCGGCCGGGTCATCTCCCTTTGCCACGGCTGCCTCCTGGGACTGGCCCTCCTTGCCCTGTCTGCACTGAGCTGGTGAAGGGAAGGCTCACTTGAGCAGGTGAGCAAGAAAGGGAGCTTCTGTGTGTATTAAAACACAGAGCTGCAGGGGCGGGCCCTGTGGCACAGTGGTCGGGAGTCCCAGCTGCTCTGCTTCCAATCCAGCTCGCTGCTAATGTGCCTGGTAAGCAGCAGAGGATGGCCCAAGTCCTTGGGCCCCTGCACACACGTGGGAGACCCAGATGGAGTTCCTGGCTCCTGGCTTCAGCCTGGCCCAACCCTGGCTATTGTGGGCATTTGGGGAGTGAACCAGTGGGTGGAAAATCTCTCCCCTCCCCACCTTCTCTGTCTCTCTGCCTTCCAAACAGGTGACAATAAATGAACTTTTTAAAAACGAAACTTCCTAGGAGCTCCCATTTTTGTCTTTGTACAGAAATAACTGGGAGAGGATGCTGATTGTCAGTGGGCACCACAGTGGGGAGTGGCTGGAGTTTCTGACATCATTCCACAGTTCTGGCCATTGTCTGAATTTCTTCTGACAAGCTTAGTGCTTTAAAAACTTTGGAAATGCGCTGCTTGAAATAGTGAAAATTATAAACCACCTCAATTAAACGGCCCCCACCAACCCCACGGGTCCGCTCGGCAAGGCTGCCACACACCGGCAGTGGTTGCTGGGTCTGGAGCTGAGAACTGTGGGAGTTTGGGCAACACCGTCCTACACACACACAGACACACACACAAGCCGCCACGTTCTCTCTGCTTCCAGTCCTCAGTGGCGCCTCCTTGTGCACCGAGGCCTCACCTCCTCCTGGAAGCCTGCTCAGGTGCTGAAAGGAACAGATGTGGTCTCTGCTGGAGCCGCTGTCCCCGAGAGCCCTTGTGGCTAAGATCCTGCTCCCCACCTGACTCCCCCTGCACCTGACCCAGCCAGGAAAGTGGCTCCAGTTTGGCTGGTGCCCCTGGGCGGCCAGCAGTGGTCTCAGGTCCTCTCTTATTTGCTCAATCAAAGGGAACAAAGGGGAGAAAGTCCTCCTTGGGCTCCCTCCGTAGGCCTTCCCTCCTTTGGAGTAGCTCGGAAAGTGTGAGCTTCGTCCGGGTAGGATCCCGGGGTGGTGGTGGGCTTGCCAGCAGGCGTGCACACAGCGGGAGGGCTGTTGTCTAAATGTTCGCTGCTGGCCGGGCGCCGCGGCTTGATAGGCTAATCCTCCGCCTTGCGGCGCGGGCACACGGGGTTCTAGTCCTGGTCGGGGCACCAGATTCTGTCCTGGTTGCCCCTCTTCCAGGCCAGCTCTCTGCTGTGGCCCGGGAGTGCAGTGGAGGATGGCCCAAGTGCTTGGGCCCTGCACCCCATGGGAGACCAGGAGAAGCACCTAGCTCCTGGCTCCTGCCTTCGGATAGGCGCGGTGCGCTGGCCACGGCGGCC
Organism: Oryctolagus cuniculus; assembly: GCF_051225735.1. Lineage (NCBI taxonomy): Eukaryota > Metazoa > Chordata > Mammalia > Lagomorpha > Leporidae > Oryctolagus > Oryctolagus cuniculus. Next base: position 41,279,502 of record NC_142884.1, read on the forward strand.
ATTGGAGGGTGAAGGAGGGTGAACCAACGGCAAAGGAAGACCTTTCTCTCTGTCTCTCTCTCTCTCTCACTATCCACTCTGTCAAAAAAAAAAAATGTTCGCTGCTGTTGTGTCTGGGTACAGAGATTGTAGGGGAGCCTGATTTTCTCCTTTTTTTTTTTTTTTTTTTTTTTTTACATTTGTGCTTTGCATTTATTTAATTTAGTTTTTAAAATTTCTGCACAGCTGGGGTGGCATTTGGCCTAGCAATTGGGTTGCCTGCATCTCACACCAGAATGCCTGGGTTTGATGCCCGTCTCTGGTTTCTGACTTCAGCTTCCCGATAGCATGAACCCTGGGACACAGCAGTGATGGCTCAGGTGGTTGGGTTCTTGCCACCCATGGGCGAGACCTGAATTGAGTCCCTGGCTCCCAGCTAGGGCTTGTTGCTGGCATTTGGGGAATGAACTTGCAGATGGGAGCTTGCAGTCTATCTCTTTTTCCACAGCGCGACAGATAAAATCATCAAGAGAGGAAGAGACAGATACACACAGAAAGCAAGGCGGAAGGGAGCCTCAATGAAGAGAGAATAAAATAAAGTGAAAACCAGCAGGTGTGAGACAGGCAGACAATGAAGGGGGTGGGGGGAGGGAGAGGACAGAGGAGAGCCTGGAGGCCCAGCTGGCCGAGGCCATGGTGACCTCCAGAGTGGCAGCAGCAGGCGTCCTCAGAGCCTCAGGCTGCAAGCAGATTGGCCCCGAAGCTGTTCCTGGGCTGCCTCCAGATGGCGTGGCAGTCTCCCTTGGCAGCCACCTTCCCAAGGCCTCTGGCTGTGGGGACAGTCCCAGCACCCCTGCTGGTGACGAGGTAGCAAGTGCTGGAAGTGACCAGAGCCCAACGTGTCCGGGCCAGAGCAGCTGTCAGGAGTCAGGCCTCCATGGATCTCTCCAATTTCCACGCGTCTCGTGAGCAGAGGCATGCACTGCCTTGGGCCAGACGGTTTTTCTAGGGTGTGGGTACGGACGTGAGTGACAAGGGTTCCTCCCAGCGCAGAGAGCAGATGGGCCTCCTGCCCACTGTAGAACACTCCCAAGTGCAGGGGGCCTTTTCCCGGAGTTTACATTGCACACTTTATCTGCTGTTGTCAGAAATGCAAGGGGTGGCACCGGGGGCGAGGCGCATGGTTGCCTGGGGTGCCTAGCTCCCTTATTGGAGTGCCTGGGATGGAGTTCTGCTTCTTCTTCTGGTCTAGCTTCCTGCTCGTGCACATACTAGGAGGCCCTGACACCTGCACAGGAGACCTGGGTAGAGTTCTTGGTTCCTAGCTTTGGCCAGGCCGGCCTTAGTTGTTAAGGGAGTAAATAACCAGACATAAAATCTCTCCTCTCTATCTCTCTGTGTCTCTGTCTGTATTCCGCTCTCTTTCACCCTCCTGCCTTCCCTCTATCTCTGTCACTCTGCCTTTCAAGTGAATAAATAAATAAATAAGTAAATAAAACTTTTAAAAAGAGAGAGAAATGGGAGAGGCAATGTAGCCTGGTAGTTAAGAGCTCACACCCTGGGGCTGGCATTGTGGTGCAATGGGTAAGGCTGCCACCTGCGACACTGGCATCACATATAGACAGCGGCTCATGTCCTGGCTGCTCCACTTCCAGTCCAGCTCCCTGCTAATGTGCCTGGGAAAGTAGTGGAAGATGTTCCAAGTCCTTGGGCCCCTGCACCCACGTGGGAGACCCAGAAGAAGCTCCTGGCTCCTGGCTTAGGATCAGCCCAGCTCCAGCCATTGCAGCCATTTGGGGAGTGAACCAACAGATGGAAGACCTCTCTCTCTTTCTCTGCCTCTGCCTTTCAAATAAATAAATAAATCTTAAAAAAAGAAGCTATCAGTTTAAAAACTTTTTTTAAAAAAATCATTAATCCAGCCTGGTGAGATACACAACCGAAATACGTGCATGTGTGGGCCCAATCCCGTGTGCTAGAATGTGTGAAGTACTGCTCCTGACCCCCTTGACATGGAAATGGCTCAAGTGCTCATTGACACCTGTGGCTTGTCTGCAGCTGGAATGTTATGCTGCAGCAAAAGCTGCAGCGTGGGTGGACCCCACAGACACAGTGCAGACACACAGTGTATGCAATGGGATGACTCTGTTCACCTAAAGGACAAAAGCAGGCACGATAATGTATGGAGGGAGAGGCCCAGGTCGGGGCAGTGATGGAGGAAATACGGGAAGCTCCAGAGGCTGGGCTACTGCGCATCGTGAGCCGAGTGCTGGCTACACAGGTGTGAACACCAATGATGTATCTTTCCCCGTGTAAACTCCAATAAAAGGCTTAAAAAGTGGGAAATGAGGCTGGGATGGATTTGCTTAATTCAAAATAGGGGGACTGAAAAGGATTGCTTCAGAAAAGTCCTTAGGATCCTGTATTTTCCATTAAAGAGTGTGTAGAGAAACAGGTGTTCATAGCCCAGGCAAAGAGAGCTTACGCACATTCCAGGAAACTTTGTCCACAATGGGTGACCAAGAGGCACAGGTTCAGAGGCCAGCAGTTGTGGTGCAGTGAGCTATGTAGCTGCCTACAACGCCAGCCTCCCATATGAGTGCCGGTTGGGTCAAAGCTGCCCAGTTTCCAATCCAGCTCCCTGCTAATGTACCTAGGAAAGCAGCGGAGGATGGCCCAAATAATTGGGCCCCTGCACCCATGTGGGAGACCAGAAGGAGCTCTGGACTCTTGGTTTTGGCCTGGACAAGTCCTGGTTGGTGTGGCCATTTGAGGAGTGAGCCAGTGGATGGAAGATCTCTCTGTCACTCTGCTTTTCAAATAAATAAATAAATCCCCCTTTTAATTTTTTAAAAAGATTTATTTTTTATTTATTTTGAAAGACAGAGTTACAGAACAAGGTGGGGGTGGGGTGGGAGAGAGGTCTTCCATCTGCTGGTTCACTCCCCAGATGGCCGTAACGGCCGGAGCTGTGCCAATCCAAAGCCAGGAGCCAGGAGCTTCCTCTGGGTCTCTCACACAGGTGCAGGGGCCTAAGGTCTTGGGCCATCTTCTACTGCTATCACAGGCCACTGCAGAGAGCTGGACCGGAAGAGGAGCAGCCGGGACCAGAACCGGCCCCCATATGGGATGTCAGTGCTCCAGGCCAGGGCTTTAACCCACTGTGCCACAGAGCTGGCCCCATACCTCTCGCCCCCCACTTTTAAAAAAGAGGAACAGGTTTAATAATTTTTCATACATGAGCTGTACACAATGATTTCAAAGCACTCTTACACTGATCTTCATGGAGTGATATGGAGAAACTGTTATTTTAATGGTGGTACTTCTGAAGAATGGCACCAACTGAGAAAATTCTGTGACACACCAATTGGTAGGTGGAAGGTAACATCTTGGTTTGGAAGCTGATAATGAAGCAAAGACATCATCCAACTGATGTGGGTAGACAGGGAGTGCTAGCAAGAGGAGCTGAGGTTTCTTTTTTAAAAAACATTTTTATTTATTTGGGGCCAGCGCTGTGGCGTAGTAGGGTAAGCCTCTGTCTGCAGTGCCCACATCCCATATGAGCACCAGTTCATGTCCCATCTGTTCCTCTTCCAATCCGGCTCTCTGCTATGGCCTGGGAAAGCAGTAGAAGATGGCCCAAGTGCTTGGGCCCCTGCATCTGTGTGGGAGACCCCAAAGGAGCTCCTGGCTCCTGGCCTCGGAATGGCCCAGCTCCTGTCGTTGCAGCCATTTTGGGAGTGAACCTGCAGATGGAAGAACTTTATTTCTGTCTCTTCCTCTGTCTCTGTAACTTTACCTCTTAAATCTTTTTTAAAAAGATTTTTATTTATTGACTTGAGAGGCAGAGTTATAGAGAGAGAAGGAGAGAGAGAGCATGCAGTGGTTCACTCCCCAGAAGACCGCAATGGCTAGGGCTGGGCCAAGCCAAAGCCAGGAGCCTTCATCTGGGTGTCCCACATGGGTGCAAGGGCCCAAACTCTTGGGTCATCTTCTGCTGCTTTCCCAGGCTATTAGCAGGGAACTGGAACTGGATTAGCAGTGGAACAGCTGGGGCATGAACTGGCACCCATATGGGATTATGGCATTGCAGGCAGAGGCTTTACCTGCTTCACCACAACACCTGCCGCAGCTGAGGTTTTGACATCATTGACCTGCTGCCCTGCACAGCCCGTGGTGTCATGGTTCTGAGCTGCCTATGCAGAAGCCCTGGCCAGCACAGCAGCCCCTACATGATAGCCCAGCCCTGCTTAATCCAAACCCCTCTTCTGTGCACCAGCAAGTCCCTCCCACCTTCCATGTAGTAGAAGCTGGAATTTCTACAATGCTCCAAACCCAGAACCAGCACTAGCTGGAAATATCCAATATGGCTGCAGGCTGTGTTCCCATGATGACCTTTATTTAGGTCATTATGATGTCACTATAATAAAATTACCATGGCTGGCACTTTCACTCCCATAATGTACCAAAGCCACGACATTTCCAAGATTTAAAAAAAAAAAAAAAAAAGGCATAGAAGTGAGTGGTACTAAAGCCCCACCCCAAACTCTGCTCCTTTGAATATTCAATTAAGCCCCACCCCAGACACTACCCCCATGTCTCCCAATAGTATAAAAAGATGGCCCAAACCTGGATGGGTTGATTTTCTTTGTGCTTTTGCTTCTCTCTCTCTCTCCTGCACTTATTTCTTGAGTGCGTACTTTCCTTTGCTTTAAATAAATCCTGCTCTCCTGCACACCTTTATGCCTCCTCCTTGCCTTTCTTCTTCCAGTGGAGATGGGAACCTGGACCAAGCCTGGCCACAACAAAATTGCTCAACATAAGAAATGCAGAAAGATTTTGGGTGGATGAGGGGCAGAGTAGAGAGAGGAAGGGATGGGGAGGCGGAGTTGGGCAGGGTGGCAGAGTGTAGATTTTTTAGCAATAAGTAACCTTCCAAGGCACGTCCTCTGCAGTGGGCGCTGTCCAACGCCATCAGAATTACTGAATCCTCCACTTCGCAGGGAAGTCATAGCTCGTTCCAAGTCACGCACCTAGCATAAATATTTTATGGAGCTGCTTATCAGGGGAAATCAAGGAGGGGGGCTGAGTCATATGTTCGGGTCAGCTCTGAGCAGGTGCAAGAACAGTTGTGGATGCTGAGACATGGAGGAGTTGGAGACAAGAGGTGCCTGGAGTGCAACCATTCCTGAGGAGTCACAGGATTCTGGGAGGCAGGATATTGGATTTCCATTGACAAAGCATCTGGGGTCCCAGCCAATTTCATTTAAATTTCAAAGCCCAGCAAGGCAGGCTGTAGCTGGTGTCTGGGTCACGCTCACAGCTGTGAGGGATGGGGAGGGAGGCTTTGTGATCTGAAGACACAGAATCAGTGAAACCCAGAGAGCTTAGGGAACCTTGCCAAGGTTGTGCAGCAAGTGTGGAACCATGGGATTCGAACCACCTGGCCTAAACACCCCACCCACCCCCAGAGGATTTGTGGGCTGCCCAGCTCCTGCCCTCTCCAAGTGTGGGGAAGTTGGTTCAGTCCATCTGTGGCCTGCCTGGTCCTCCTGGTCAATCACTTTGTTGGGCTTCGGCAAACCAGAGGTGCTAACGTTGTGTCTGAGGTTCACCCGCTGCCCAGCCTTGGCCAGACCAGGGCACACAGGCCCAGCTCCTCTCCCGGAGGAGCTCACAGCCAGGAGTGGAGGGAGGGAGCAGCTCTCTGCACAAGGAGGCTGATAAGAGGGCCGGGAAGGCCCAGCAGGCACACGGGCAGCCTGGCACCTGCAGCCTGATCCTGGTCTTCCCCGGATGACCATGGGCCTCCAGGAGCTGGGGTGGGAAGGGTGGAGGATGGGGAGGAGGAAAATGTCCCTCATTTGCAGTGACAGGACTCCAATCTATAAATAGCACCAGAAATAGAGCAGAGAGAGAGGGAGAGAGAGAGAGAGAGAGATCATTTTCCAGGCTTGCGTAGCTTTTTTCTTCCTTCTGAGATGAAGCTTTTTGATTCTATTCAAACTGAGAGAATCTAAATCACCTCCGCTGGCCTCTCTTTAGCGATTCCCTGGGCTGGTGACTCACCTCTCAGGTGGCGTGTGTCTGGTGGGTGTGTGCCAGCCAGCGGGTGGCTTCCGGGGGTAGAGGAGGGACAGCTGCCACCCAGGCCCCTGCCCTTTCTCCCCCTCCAACAAAGTATCTGCAGAACTCATCAAAGCCAGCAGCCCGAGTGGGAGAAATTCATTAGCAGATCTGGTTTGCATAATTTAGTCATTGGCATTAGCGAAATTCAGTCTGCCTGGCTCCCCTCATTGCCATGGCTGTTGGAGAAACCGAGAGGAGACACAGGCTCGCAATCCCAGCAGTTTTCTGCAGATAATTAATAACAATGAGCTGCTAATGAGACTGTGAGTGTTTCCTTCCATTCACATTTTTCATGCATGGTCCTTGCGTCCGGAGTAGAAGGAGGGAGGGTGGCTCACTCTGCCATCCGAGGGACGATGGCAGGGAGCCCTGGGAGGTGGGCACAGCTGGGGAGGGTACTGGGCTGCCAGCCACCTGCCCTGGCCGCCCTCACCACCTAGCCTGGTGTCCTCGTGTCTGTTGAGCTCAGGGGCCTGGAGAGAACCAGGACTCAGGCAGCGCCAATAGCCAAGGCCCTGCCCTCCCCCGCAGCCTCCTTGGCAGGGACCTCAGTGCTCACTACGCTGAGGCGGATTCTTCCATTGACGACAGGGGCAATAATTAAAGCTACCATGTGTTGGCGCCTCCCAGCCAGTAAACACTCTTTATAAAGGGGTACTTCCCAAATGCCATTGAAAAACAGAAGTAAAAGATAAATTAACTTTGGTGCAAAGATATTTTGAAACCCCATGCATACTTTTTTCATAAAATGCACTTTCCATGTATTTTTTGAAGTTCCCTCACTCTTGCACTATGTCATCAATGTTGAGGTTCAGAGGAAGGCAGGATAACAGATCCCGAAATACAGTCAGATGGGGCACTCAGGTGTGCTGTTCTACAGTAGGGTGTCCGTATAACAATTTATTATTTCATAATGAAGCAGAAGGTTCCCAACATAAAGAAACGATGCATATTGGCCAGCGCCGCGGCTCAATAGGCTAATCCTCCACCTAGTGGCGCCGGCACACCGGGTTCTAGTCCCGGTCGGGGTGCCAGATTCTGTCCCGGTTGCCCCTCTTCCAGGCCAGCTCTCTGCTGTGGCCCGGGAAGGCAGTGGAGGATGGCCCAAGTGCTTGGGCCCTGCACCCCATGGGAGACCAGGAGAAGCACCTGGCTCCTGCCTTCGGATCAGCGCCGTGTGCCAGCCACAGCGCGCCAGCCATGGCGGCCATTGGAGGGTGAACCAACGGCAAAGGAAGACCTTTCTCTCTTTCTCTCTCTCACTATCCACTCTGCCTGTCAAAAAAAAAAAAAGAAACGATGCACATTTAAGGAGACAGAAATGCTAATTACCCTGATTTTGGCCATTACACATTGTAGACATGCATTGAATTATCACATTGTACCTCGTAAACATGCTGAATTATTACATGTCAATGCAAAAAGAAAAGCTCACAGCCACCGTTGATACAGGCACCAAATCTCCTGCACTCACTGGCGAGGAAGTGAAGACCCAGAGAGGTGTAACAGATGCCAACTGGAGCAGCTTCCTGGGCCCCAGGGAGTCCCCTTCTCTGGGAATGACATGGACACAGGTGAGGCCCAGTGACTCTGCTTTTGTCACATGTTAGGTCACATGCTTTGCTGACCCAGGAGCCCAGGAAGGGGCTGCTGGCCCTGGTTTGACCAGCAATAGTTCCTCTCTGGGACTTGTCCAACTGGAACTAAAGCAAGGGAGGCAGTATCTGCTGGAGATGGCTGGAGCTGTGGCAGTCCTGTTGTCCCCATGTAGAGGATGCCAGGCTGCAGCAGCAAGGTAGATGCAGTGGAGGGCGGGGAGAGGGGGTTGAGCAGGCTGGACTCTGACCACCTCCAGGGCTGGCACTCCATGAATCAGCATGGGGAAGCCTCCTGCTTTTTCCCACCCACCCTGCAGCCCCCCTGATTGCTCTGGCTCTTCTCTAACCCCTCTGCCCCCCAAGCCTTTGTAGAAAGAAGGACCGAGTCTCCCTCTGTGCCAAGGACTCCCCCATGCAGCCTCGTGAGCGTGTTAGGGAGCAGGGGCTGCAATGCGACCGCCCGAGGGGGTGAGCCCACCAGGCCGTGTTCTTCAGGCTTTGCATGCGTCAGTTTCTAAATGCATAACAAAGAGGATGACAATAACAGCGACTATCTTATGGAACGATTATTAGGGCTCAAAGACATACTACGATAAAGCGGAGTTCCAAGGACTCAGTAAATGCAGGGACGTAAGTGAAGAGCGTGGGAGAGATGGCTGGGCAGTCACAGTGCATGGCAAGATGGGGGTGGGAGCAGAGGCCAGGCCCCTGTCACCTCTTCACCTCGCAGAAAGACCCAGAGAGCACTGTACCCCTCCCCCAGCCCCACCCCCGCTGCCAAAGACTGGCAGATGCACGTGGGAAGCCTGGGACCAGAGTTTTATATTTGGCAACTGCCACGGGAAGAGAATGACTCTGGAGAGGGTGATGCATTTCTGAGAATCCGAGTTTGTCAAGTGACTGAGTATTCTGGTGAGTCAGGCAGAGATGTGTGATTTATTGACATTTCAGAAAAAGCTGTCAACCCACCCCAGTGAGCTCCTTCCATCAAAGGCGCAGCGCTGCCACCCTCCTACTTGCCAGGGGCCTCTTCCCTATAGCACCAAGGTCACTGGGCTCATCCCTGCTGCTGAGCTCCCTTTTAAATAGTCCCGAGAACTCAGTGGAGCAGCCTCGGGTCAGACATCGTAGGGAAGGGAAAAAGTGAAGAGAACCAAAGGGTAGCCAAAGAGATGTTCAACTTGGTGGACAAGGCGCAGCTCTAGAGGCCAGAAACTTAGACTGGGTCCCGCAGCAACCCTGCTGTTCACTGGTCTGTGCATCTGTCATTCAACACCCAGTGCCCACTTTGGGTAGAACTTTCTAGAGGACAGTACATGCAAACACTGAAGGGAGAGGCTGACTTCATAAGGTGGTTCTGCCCTTGGTGGATTCATCACAGTCCCTGGTCCGTCCTCAACCCCCAGGCTCAGAGTCTCCACATGGGCAGCATCTCAGGGCACCCAGAATACTACCTTTATAATTTTTTGTTTAAGATTTGTTTATGTATTTGAAAGGCAGAGGTACAGAGAGGCAGAGGAAGGGAGAGAGATAGAGAGAAAAGGAGATTTTCCATCAGCTGGTTCACTCCCCAAAAGGCCACAAAAGCCAGGGCTGAGCGAGGCCGAAGACAGGAGCCCAGAGCCTCTTCCAGGTCTCCCACGCAGGTGCAGGGACCTAAGGACTTGGACCACCTTCCACTGCTTTCCCAGGCCAGAGAGCTGGATCAGAAGTGGAGCAGCCAGGACTAGAACCAGCGACCAAGTGGGTTATGGGTGCTGCAGGTGGTAGCTTTATCTGCTGTACCACAGCACTGGCCCTCAAATGCTAACTTTATGTGCACGTGCATAGATGGGCACGTCTCTGTGTGCATGTGCACATGTGTGTGTGAGCATGAGCTGTGTGTGTTTGTGAGTGAGCATATGGGGTGTGTGTGTTGTCACACACGGGTCATTGCTAAATGGGGTTCTTGGGCCTGGGAGTGGGGAGCTCTCAGTGACATCTCATCTAAGCCAGTGTTTTTTTGGACAGGACACAGAGCAGGCATGGGCCTCTCCTGTACCATCACTCCCTCTGGCCTCTGCTCTGTCTGAAGAGGACCTCAGAGCCCCTGGCATCCTTGCTGACTTGAGACATCCGCTGGGAAACAGGCCTGGGGCTGAGGGCAGGTCACCCGGTTTGGCCAGGAGTGGGCTACAGGTGGCTTGGTCTTGAGGGAGGTCAGCTGGAGGTCCTATTTTCAGCAAAATGGAGAAGGGTACACATGTTGGCAACAAGCGTCCAGAGGAAATGGGGTGGACTCATGCTGTAATTCCCTGTGTGCACCAACTGGGTGTCCTATAATTGGACTTAACTCCAACATTATCCACCTGGAGTTCACACAGACCCCAAAGGTTAAGGGCTCAGTCCCTCAAGACTCCCCCCACTTCAGGTGCCAGTTGCACCTCAAGTCTCCCACATGGGTGCAGGGGCCCAAGGACTTGGACCATCTTCCGCTGCTTTCCCAGATATATTAGTGGGGAACTGGACCAGAAGTGGAGCAGCCGGGACTGAACCAGCGCTAGTGTTGCAAGCAGCATCTTATGACTGTGCCACATCGCCGGGGCCTGTGATGGATTCTTAACACAATCTCCAGTCCTTTACCCACCTGCTGCTCCTCCCCAGGAGCCCACTGAAACATCTCCTTAGAACAAAAGAGACTCGTATCACCTAAGGCATGACAAGGGTTTTAGGAGTTCTGGCCAGGAACCAGGGACAAGAACCAAAAAAATATATTCCTTATATCACAACATTACATTCTGTGAAAACATGTATTTGATGAGCTAGCTGTAGTTTTATATTAAATATGTAACCATTGAAACAGACTAGCTTGCGTTGCATCTCACCTAAAATCATCCGGCGGTTATCAGTAGTAGCTGCTGCTCTGCTTGTTGGAGCGTTGGGGGTGGGAAAAGCAGCCAGAGTGCAGGCAGGTGCACGCCCCAGCTCCTCTTTGCCTGACAGAGGCCACACTTAGCCCTGTGCCTGGCACTCAGGGCGTGCTCGGGGTGACATGGTGTGCACTGGGCAAGAAAACAGCACCGCATTCCGATCTGGGCTCACACACTGCCTGGCGCTTTATTGTTTGTGCGATTCAAGGGAAACTAATTAGTCTGTCCAGTGGGGACACCAGCTACCTTACTGGGGTGTCAAGAGGCTAGCAACAGGGGAGCACATACAGTACTGAGCACAGAGAAAGCCCTTAATAGATGCCAATTTCCTTCCTCTCTTTCTCTCTCTCCTGTATTTGTTGAAATAATTTGCACCACACAGCGAGGTGATATGGCCCCTCCTTTCCTAAAGGAATTTGCATTTAACCTCAAGGATGACTCTATCCTGGGACTAGAGGCATCAGCAGTGCAGCTGAGAGGTGCGGAGGCGGAGCAGGCTCCCTCTTCTGGGGAGCAGTGTGTCTTTTCCCACACGTGGGGCCGTGACTCCTCCTGGCTGGAGACGCAAGAGTTAAGATTTAAAACTGCCTCCCTCTGGGGTTGCAATCTCACTTCCTCCAGGGGCCAGGTAGGTAGTACAATACGGCAGGAAAGAGAATTGAGCCTTGAGTATACGAAACCGTAGGATGGTGCTTATGGTAAAGTAGAGAGCGCTGACAGAATTCCAGTCCACAGGAAAGCAGCACCACCGTCGCACTGGCTACATGAAACAGCTTTGACTGGGCTGGGAGCCTCTGGTTTAGAACCTCCTTCTAGGGTTTCTCCAGGAGGGAATAACAGTCACAGTATTTTGCCCCCAGAAGCTCTGGTTATGGGATGCCCGTCACTCCCCATTATATTCCTATCACCTCCAACTCTGGGTTGAGGGGCCCTGCTGCTGCTACTTCTGCCAGTCTTTTCCTACCTAGTGTATAAACAATCACTTGTGCAGACAGAACTGCGATGTAGTAGGTTAAACTTCCACCTGCAGCGCTGGCATCCCATATGGGCACCGGTTCAAGACCCAGCTGCTCCATTTCTGATCCAGCTCTCTGCTGCGGCCTGGGAAAGCAGTAGAAGATGGCCCGTCTTTGGGCCCCTGCACCCATGTGGGAGACCCGGAAGAAGCTCCCGGCTCCTGGCTTTGGACTGGACCAGCTCCTGCTGTTGTGGCCATCTGGGGAGTGAACCAGCAAATGGAAGATCTCTCTCAGTTTCTCCCTCTCTCCCTCTGTAATCCTGCCTCTCAAATAAATAAATAAATCTTTTCTAAAGATATTTATTTATATGAAAGTCAGAGTAACATAGAGAGAGGAGAGACAGAGAGAGAGAGAGAGTGGTCTTCCATCTGATGGTTCACTCCTCAATTGGCCACAACAGCCCAAGCTGTGCCAATCCGAAGCCAGGAGCCAGGAGCTTCTTCCTGGCCTCCATGCGGGTGCAGGGGCCCAAGCACTTGAGCCATCTTCTACTGCTTTCCCAGGACATAGCAGAGAGCTGGATTGGAAGTGGAGCAGCTGGGACTCAAACCAGTGCTCATATGGGATGCTGGTGCTTCAGGCCAAGGCGCTAACCCACTAGCTAACCCACTGCACCACAGCACCGGCCCCAATAAATAAACCTTTTAAAAAATCCTATTACTTGAGTGGTTGCACTCTGGACTTCCTTTTGGGCTTCCTCCTAGAGGCAGAATGGCTGGGCAGTGGTTATGTCCAAGCTGTGTGGGGTCCTTCTCCCTGTGGTCCCGAGGGAGCCCTGTCTGATACAAGACGGCCTGGTGGTCCCCTCTGCCAATGGCAGTTTCCAGCTCAGTGTCCTGGAGGCCCTTTGTCTGTTCAGAGGGTGCAGAAGCCTTCTTAATCCTGTCTTTGAGCACACAGCTGCTGGTGAAGGGAGGTCAAGTTGGGCAGGTGTGGCCGAAGCAGCTGGGCTGGGTGACCTCTGAGACTCACTACAGCACAGGATTGCTGGGAGGATGAATGATTTGCCAATGTGCTTGGCACCATGAAAACCATGAGCATCAGGGGTGGGGATGGACGTGTGGCTTCCGATCCCTCTGGCCTGGCTGCAGCAGGACGGCTACAGAGCCAGCTCTGACCATTGCATCAGGAGGATGAGCTGTTCCTGTCCTGCTATCCTGGTGTGAATTGTCCCTCACACCGTATGTGTTCAATTTGGAAGGCACTTTCTCTTTTTTTAAATATATATTTATTTATTTGAAAGGCAAATTATTACAGCGAATGTATTACAGCAAGACAGAGGGAGAGAATAATATCTTCCATCTGCTTGTTCATTCCCCAAATGGCCACTAACAGCCAGGGCTGGGCCTAGATGAAGCCAGGAGCTTTATCAGGATCTTCCATGTGGTTACAGGGGCCCAAGCACTTGGGCTATCATGATTCTCCTGCTTTCCCAGGTGCTTTAGCAGGGAGCTGGATTGGAAGAAGAGCTGCTGGGACTTGAATTGGTGCCTGTATGGGATGCTGGCACGGCAGGTGACTGCTTAAGCCACTGCACCACTGTGCTGGCTCCCAGAGGCACTTTCACAGCTACCTTCATGGGATCCTGTCCACTGCCCCCAAACCAGTCAGGACAAGAAATGCCCTATTTGTGTTTGAGGAGGGACCAAGGGCTCACTAAGGTCACCTAGGATTGAGTCAGGACGTGGACACAGTCACTGTCATCTGCCCTCTTCCCACCCTGAGCCTCCCCCTGCCTCTACTGCTCCCCTTCTGTTAAACCAGTGAGCTGTGCAAAGAGAGGGGAACAGCGAGCATATGAAACACAGTGGGAGAGATCCACGTTTCAAGGTCAAGGGCATTCTTTATCAGATGCTGTGTACTTCACAAAGTATACACACCAGCGAGGATGTACTCTAGCCAAAAATGTTCAACTTCGGTCCACCACGTAGAGGGCTCCACTCAACGGCACAACACAAAAGCAACCAGAAGAAGGGGTGCTCTGTGGGACAGGGATCCATCGCTCCACCAGGTTACTCCCATGAAAATACTGCTGTGCCAATAAAAAGACGCTAAGGATTGTAACTGCCAGATGCAATTCGTGGTGCTGGACTGGACACTGGTGTGGACAGAGTGGCTGCTGTGACTTTGCTTAAGATACCCAAGAAGAGCTTCTCTGGGAAAGAAAAGACTTATTTCAGCTCAGAGCTCCCAGGATTGGGTGGTCCCGCAGTCCAGCGTCTGATGGAGGCTGGGCATGGTGGGTGTGCACACACTATCACGTGGGGAGCCAGAAGGGAGAGGGAGCTGAGGCCCGACTGAAATTCAAATAATCAAACCTCTTGCTAGAACCTCTCTCCAAGGACACGCCCCCAACAACCCAAAGACCTCTCGTGAGCCTCACTTCTCAGACACCGTCGTCAGAGCAAGCCTCTACCCTTACCATTCACACGGACAGCAGACTTCCGCACGGGTCCCGGGGAGATGAGTCCTGTGGTGCCCACAGCAGTGCCTGGAATCAGGAAGATCTGATGGTTGTCTAGGTGTCGCATGATATGAACAGTTATTAAAGTGGAAGGGAGTCTGTTGACTGATTAAAGTAGGTTAGGAAACTCCACGTATCAGATGAATCCAAAGTGAAGGACGTTCTGCAAAACGACTGACTGGACAGTTTTTCTTAATGCGTGAAAGATAAGAAAAGGCAGGGATAATTGCTACAGGATGCAATGTTTATGTCTCTCCAAATTTTGGCCCTGAATCCCCATATTTGGCACTGGGGACTTTGGGAGGTGCTGAGGTCATGAGAATGCAGCCCCCGTGAGCGAGGATAGTGGCCTCAGCCAGGGGCCCTGCAGAATACCAAGTGCAGACCCGGTGCAAAGATAACCATCTGTGAGCCGGGCGGTGCGCCCTCACCTGGCCCTAGATCTCTTGTTGCCTTGATCTTGGACCTCTCAGTCTTCAGAATCCTGACAAATAAAGGTTCTGGTGTTTACATGGCACCCACTTTATAGCATTTTCGTGTTAGTAGCCCACGTCGACTAATATAGAAATGATATCATTTAAAGGAAATTGAAGAGAACTAGAGGCCCTTGACTGCACACAGAAGGGATAGAGGTATGTCCCTTCCAGTTCCCTGCAAGGCCTGCTGCCCCCTGCAGAGGATGTGGCCAGCAGATGGTCTCCAGCTGTCAGCTGGCCTTGCTCTGCCTTTGGCAGGACAGCCTCATGGAGCAACTGGCCCAGGAAGGGCTGTGAAGCCCCTTTGGCTCTATACAGGACTCTCTGCTGGGTGATTCTTGCTCCAGGGCCTCCCCATTGGGTAGACTGAGGCTTTGACAGGCCTGCTTCCTTTCACAGACATGGGTTGGTGTGAACTTCCAGATAACTCAGCCTTGGCTGCTACCATAAAGGACAGGATTGGCCACCCAGGGAACTTGGGGTAGTTGTATAGTTGTGTGAGTATACATGAGTGATGGTATACATGAGTGTTTTTTTTTTTTTAAGATTTATTTATTTGAAAGGCAGAGTTACAGAGAGGCAGAGAGAGAGAGAGAGAGAGAGAGAGAGAGAGAAAGGTCTTCCATCCGCTGGTTCACTAACCAGATGGCCAAAATGGCCAGAGCTGTGCCAATCCGAAGCCAGGAGCCAGGAGCTTCTTCTGGGTCTTCCACACAGGTGTAGGGGACCAAGGACTTGGGCCATCTTCTACTGTTTTCTCAGGCCACAGCAGAGAGATGGATTGGAAGTGGAGCAACCGGGACTCAAAGGCTCAACCTACTACGCCACAGCACCAGACCTGAGTGTTCTTGCTCTTAGGAGAACATGCTAATGGATTTACAGGGGAAAGGTCATGATAATATGCAACTTAGGCTCAGATGGTTAGGATATGTTTAGATACCTGGGTTGTACGCTCTCTCCTTTATCTCTGTATATATGTATATAAGTATATACATATATAAGCATATATATGTATATAATCATACATATGTATATGTCCACATACATAAGTATATACATATATATGTATGTATACATAAAAATATACAGATACATATACAGCATTTTGCCACATTTGTTTTGTGTCTCTGCCCCTAATATGTAGAGTGATAAATTCTCTAAGTCTATATTCATCTCTATCTATCTATATCTATCATATCTCTCTGTCTAATACAGACACACACACACACACACAGACTGAACAAATACGGCAAAATGGTTCCAATTCATGAATCTAGGTGAAATGTTTATTGGTGCTCATTATACTATTTTTCTCAATTTATCAAAAGTTTGAAATTTTTCAATATAAAAGTTGAGCCAGGGGCTGGCATTGTGGTGCAGTGGGTTAAGCCATGGCCTGAAATGCCAGCACAGGCTATGGCAGCATTCCATATGAGCGTCGGTTTTAGCTCCTGACTATTCTACTTCTTATCCTGCTCCCGGCTAATGCTCCTGGGAAAGCAGCGGAAGATGGTCCAAGTGCTTGAGCCCCTGCCACCCAAGTGGGACACAGAATGGAGTTTCAGGCTCCTGGCTTTGGCCTGGCCCAGCTCTTGGGTGTTATGGCCATTTGGGGCATGAACCAACGATGGAAGATCTCTCTCTCTCTCTCTCTCTCTCTCTCTCTCTAACTCTGCCTTTCAAATAAAGTAACAAGTCTTCAAAAAAGTTGAGAGAAAAAAATCAGTATGTGTAGTGTAACCTCATTTTGGTAAAAACAATACTTATCAATACACTGAGAACACCTGGACATACACTAAGGAGCTCTAGGGATCATCTCTGAGTGGTTGGAAATGTGTTCCTTTCATATGCACCAGACACTATTTCCCGATTTTCTGAAATCAGATGTATTGCTTCAGTTACAAAAGGTGCTTAAAATAATCTGCAGAGGCCAATAGCAGAGGACAGGGGGGCTTTTCTCAGACCCAATTTCAGCCTGGAGGAGTGAGGCTAGAATCCCCCCAAAACTAGTGAAGTTAAAAATCCCAGTAGTTCACTTCCTCCTTTGGCTATTTCATGGCCTGAGAAGATGGGGTCATTTGTGAGTGATTAGGAGTGGCTAACACCGGAGGCCAGTCTGCTGGTGGAATGTGCCAGGCCAGTCACTGGCTCAGGGCACCCAGGGCTCTGCCTAAGGCCAGAGGCACATACTATTTTCAGTTTCCAGCTGTGTTGGCATGGAGAAAACCTCTGAACATTGCTTTGAGTTCTATCTCAAATTGAATTTTTCACCTCTGCTGAGCGGCAATGTGCAAGTACCAGTTGTGATATTTTGGTAAATTTCAAAAACAAAAATCTTCCCCTGTTTCTCAGAGACACCCAGTTTTGAGGGAAGATTACCTGTGAGTACTCCCACGGTGAGCGTCCAGGACAGTGGGAGACAGCAGTGCTTCGTCAGGCCTACTTGGAGGGCTCAGGTGAGCGAGGGGCCTTTCCCACACCGCGGCTGGGCCAAACAAGAAGGGTTCTCCCAGGGAGCCAGGAGAACAGAGAATCAGAACTGCCATGCTTCACAGTCAAGGTGCACCTAGTGAGGATGGGGCCTTTCTGGCCTGTGTTGGCTGCGACCTTGGCGCTTGGGTCAGGCCTGGATGGCCTGGTGCTTGCCGGTCCAGCCAAAGCCCAAGTGGTCCAAAGTGTCACACGGTCAGCTGGGTATTTCAGGTGCTTTGCTCTTAATGGCTTTCATTTGGAACACATCACTATTCTTCAAACTTCCCTGAACACCAGACAAGGTTTAGGGCCCTGTCACATGCCCTGCAGGTCCCTCTAATTCCTCTCTACCACTCATGTTTTATTTTAGTTGCTTACCTAACATCAGCCTTCGGGAAGAGTGTCTTGGTTCGTGTGAGCAGCAACTAGGTCTGCCTTGTGCAGTCCTGGAGCCTGCATGCCTGGGAGGTGGAAATGCACAACAGACCCTTGGCAGGATGAACCCTCAAGTCTCAGCTGGAGAGGGAAGCCAGGAGTCAGTGCAGGAGAGCATCGGGCACAAGCACAGGGCCAAGATCAAAAGCCAGCGAGAAAAAGAGGGACAGAGAGCCACAGGCTGGAAGGTGGAGTCAGGTTTCCAGGGATGGACTCCACATCCAGAGTTTCAGGACTCTCAGTAGATAACTATATATGTATAAATGACTTATATATACATAACTATTATGGGCTCGTCCTGCGAGGCCCACACTGTGATGATGGAGGGTTGGTGTTCTTTGACAAGAAGCACTGGAGACAGTCTCGGTGAACATGTCCAGTTATTAGCAGTTAGGCACAAGCTTTTATAGGGCAGGCAAAGGGGAGTGGCTACATCAGGGTAGCAACACTAATTCTATAGGATAAATCATATACTGGCACTATTATGCTTCTCCGATCAGCCTGAAGGTCACGTAGCCCACATAGCCTTCCAGGCGGTCTTATGGGTCTGCTGTTTAGCTGTTTAGCTGACAATTACAAGGCCACCCCCCCAGGCCAGCGCCACGGCTCACTAAGGCTAATCCTCCGCCTGCAGCACCCCAGGTTCTAGTCCCGTTTGGGGCGCCGGATTCCGTCCCAGTTGCTCCTCTTCCAGTCCAGCTCTCTGCTGTGGCCCGGGAAGGCAGTGGAGGATGGCCCAAGTACGTGGGCCCTGCACCTGCATGGGAGACCAGGAGGAAGCACCTGGCTCCTGGCTTCAGATCTGCGCAGAGGCCACTTGGGGGGTGAACCAACAGAAGGAAGACCTTTCTCTCTGTCTCTCTCTCTCTCACTGTCTAACTCTGCCTGTCCAAAAACAAACAAACAAAAAAGCAAAAAACAAGGCCCCTCAACAGGAAGCGGGGGTAGGGGAAATGTGCCTGGGCCCCTGCCAGCTGCCAGCAGTCAGGTCATGTGTGGGTCTCAGTGTGCTGAGTCTTCAAGCAGGGTTTTTCCTGGGAGGCATGGTGTGCCCTGGTCTCTCAACCCCCTGCATAGGCTAGGTAGGCAGTCTTCCAGCCAGGCACAGGATCACCCACAGACTATATACAGGGCAACACTACATAATTCAATCAAGGGTTCTCTGGCTAAAAGCAAGAGAAACTGACTTGGGCTCATGGAAGTGAGCATTTAACCGAAGGTAATGTGGAGGGAGCAGGTTTGCGATGGGCAGCAACAGCACAGCTCTAGGAACCTGGCATCAGAAATAAGTGAGGGTTTCTTCAGGGAGTCCCACGATGGAGGATCTGTGTCATCTATGCCAGTGTGCTGACATCCTGCTCCAGAGGCAGAAGCCCCTGCCTGACGGCCCCTGGGAGACTGCATGGAGTCCGCATGGGAGTTCCCAGAGGAAGGGGGTGTCGAGGGTGGGAGGGCACAGTGTGGATGCACAGCAGCCTCAGCCTCTGTGCTGATGAAAGGAAGTCTCTCCCAGCACTGCCAGCACTGGCTTGCCCAGGGTCAGTCAACGACTTTTTTTTTTTATTTAAGATTTTATTTATTTATTTGAGAGGTAGAGTTACAGACAGTGAGAGGGAGAGACAGAGAGAAAGGTCTTCCTTCTGTTGGTTCACCCCCCAAATGACCGAAACGGCCGGAGCTGCGCTGATCCAAAGCCAGGAGCCAGGCGCTTCCTCCTGGTCTTCCATGTGGTTGCAGGGTCCCAAGCACTTGGGCCATCTTCTACTGCTTTCCCAGGCCACAGCAGAGAGCTGGATTGGAAGAGGAGCAGCTGGGACTAGAACCGGCACCCATATGGGATGTCCCCTCCTTTTTTTTTTTTTTTTTTTCAGATTTTAGGGGCCGGTGCTGTGGCATAGCAGGTGAGGCTGCCGCCTGCAGTGCCAGCATCCCATATGGGCACCAGTTCGAGTCCCGGCTGCTCCACTTCCAATCCAGCTCTCTGCTATGGCCTGGGAAAGCAGTAGTAGATGGGCCAAGTCCTTGGGCCCCTGCACCCACATGGGAGACCTGGAAGAAGCTCCTGGCTCCTGGCTTCGGATCAGTGCAGCTCCAGCCATTACAGCCAACTGGGGAGTGAACCATCGGATGGAAGACCTCTCTCTCTCTCTCTTTGCCTCTCCTTCCCTGTGTAACTCTGCCTCTCAAATAAATTTGGAGATGACCCAAGTACCTGGGTCCCTGTCACCCATGAAGTTTTTGGCTCCTGGTTTTGGCCTGCTCAGATGCACCTGCTGTGGACATTAGGGGAATGGACCAGTAGATGGAAGATTTCTCTCTGTCCCTCCCTCTCTGTCATTCTATCAGGAGTACCCATCCAAATATATCCATCTTTATATATATTTTAAAAGATTATATATATTTATTTGAGAGGTAGAGTTACAGACAGTTAGAGGGAGAAACAGAATAAAAGATCTTCTGTCCGTTGCTTCACTCCCCAAATGGCCGCAAGAGCCAGAGCTGTGCTGACCCAAAGCCCGGAGCCAGGTGCTTCTTTCCGGTCTCCCATGTGGGTGCAGGGGCCCAAGGACTTGAGCCATCTTCTACTGCTTTCCCAGGCCACAGTAGAGAGCTAGATTGGAAGAGGAGCAGCTGGGACTAGAACCGGTGCCCATATGGGATGCCGGTGCTGCAGGCAGAGGATTAACCTGCACCATGGAGCCGGCCCCTATCATTTATATTTTCGATCCAAGTCTTTTGATGTCCAGTTTATCTGGGAGGCGATACAGCAAACTGGTCAAGAGAATAAGTTCTGGAGCCCCCATGCTGGGTGACCTTGGATATGAGGTTTAACCTAAGCTATAGTTATCATGTATAAAATTGAGTGTTCTAAAGAAAAATACTGCAGTGTCTGTTATTTAGTAAGTATTTAAATGCTAGTGAGTGCTCAGTAAAAAAGTGCGTAAGAGCAGAGGAAGCCTTATGTTGGAGGGACAGGGCCGTCATTCAGTCTGTTTTCTTCTTCTAGGTAACAGTATCCATACCATACCCCTTTCCCCTTTGGGAATGTCTCTCCCATTCCAGGTGATTTGATTGGGGCTGTCAGTCCCATTGTCTGTCTCTGCCTCTTTTAAGTCGTGGGTGAGCAAGGAATCCAGGTTTAGCTAATTAAAGGTTCCATTTGGCTTCAGAACGTGGTTTTATAATTGGTAATGACCTCAGCTGGGCCTCCTGGATTTCCTCTTGAAATGTGTGCCTAATCCCATGTTTAGCATGTGGAGGGAGAATGGAAGCAGCACCTCCAGCAGCAGACGCATGCAGAGAATCTGGAAACAGCAAGTCCCAGGCTGCAGCCCCAGAAGCCTTGGTTTTTGCAGAACTTCTGAATTCTGTGATTTTTCCAGTATTGTTCCAGCCATGTGAACTGTATAAATTTCCATTTAGTTTTTCCTTAAACTCAGTTGTGTTGGGCTGTTGTTATTTTTAAGTCAAAGAATCTTGACTCACGCTTTGTTTTAAAAGAGGGAAGGTGATTGTGTAACCATTGTAATTTTGTCCATCCTGTTCCTGATGAGGAGGAATGTTCTCCCTAAGAGGGTAATGTTCGAGCACACTGAACCCCAGTCTTTTGGGGCTGGGGCTTGCCAGTTTCATATTCGGGGCTCCCTGGAGTTGCATTCTGTCTAATTGATTGCTGATCTGCTGCTCTACAGCACTCACTCAAGAATTTGAGTCTCTCGGAGTCTTTGGAGTTGTTTGAAGAAACTGTGATCCTTTCATCTCTTCTGGTTTCCTTGGAGCTTGTTCTATTCCCTTTCATCTCTAACTCAACACCACGGAAAGATGTAATGGCGTGAGATCCTGGAGTCTGGATGTGTCTGAAAGTAGACAGACGTGTTCTGAGCAATCACAACTAATCATGTGGCACCCGCGCGGCGTTCCACTCTTTTTATCAGCACAGGTTTTCTGTGCGTCCTTTTTAATTTGAACATGCCTGGCAGGAAGGGGAGGCTGACACAGTCTTCCCTGTTTGGTGAGGTGCGGGAAGAGGGCTGGTCCCGCTTAGTCAGAGGCCCAACAGGCTCCCAATTTATGGCCCACCCGTGGACACCCCCAACAGTCCGAATGTTGCTGTTGTTTGGAAAGCCTGCCCTCCTCATCAGACTGTTCTTCCTGTGCTCAGAGCATGCCGGGAGGCCTTCCTGTTTAGTCCCTTTCACCTCCACTAATCCACCATTTGTTGTTTCTTACATTCACCCTGTCACTTCCTTGAATCCCCTCGGGACTGTTGCTTACTTGGGGGGTAGGACAGTGGGTCCCTGGATTTCCTTTGAGAACATCCTAGAAACAGCGGAGAAAGAGGTGCAGTTTCACCATCTGTGCTCGGTGAGGGAATTCAACCGGGAGGAACGTCCTTCAGGGCGTGTACTTCTAGGGTAGAAAGGTGGAGAGCTGTGACCTATTTTGGTTTTCAATTTGTAAAATTCTTAAGAAGAAATTAAAAAGGGGTTTTCTATCCTCTAATTAGTACTTGACTCTAATCTTCATTACTTCCTTCCTTCTGCTAATGTTGGATCTGGTTTGTTCCAGGATTTCTAGTTTGTTTTGGTGCAAAGTTAGGTGGTTGATTTAAGATCTTTGTCCTTTTTAAATTTATTTTGGAGGGAGGAAGAGGGGAAGTGTGAGGGAGGGATAGAGGGAGGGGGAGAGAGAGAGAGAGAATCCTCCATCATTGTTTCACTTCCCAAATGCCCTCAATGTAGGCCCAAGCTAGGAGCCAGTATTCAGCACAGGTCTCCCACATGGGTGGCAGGAACATAATTACTTGGTTCATCATAGCTGCCTCCCAGGGTCAGCACCAGCAGGAACTGGGGTCAGGATTGGCATTATGAATTGAACTTGGGCACTTTGATGTGGGATTGTGGGTGTCTTAACCAGTAGGCTAAATGCCTTTTCCCTGTTCATTTAAAAAATATGTTTACTGCTAGAAAGCTTCCTTTTTAGCACTGCTTTTACTGCTTTCCATAAGTCTCGATTTGATGTGTTTTCATTTGCATATGTCTCAAGATATTTTCCAGTTTCCCTTGTCATTCATTCTTTGGCCCATTGGCCGAGTGTGCTGTTGAATTTTCAAATACAGTTCTTATCTGTGGTTTCTCTTTCCATGGTTTCAGTTACCCATGACCCAAAATACTAAATGGAAAACATGAAAAATAATTCCTAAGTTTTAACTGTGTGCTGTGCTGAGTAGATGTCTTGCTCTGTCCTCCCCGAGAAGTGGTTCATCCTTGTTCGGCAGCTCCACCTTGTACACACTACTCACTGGTTTGGTCATTCAGTAGCTGTCTCCATTATCACATCAATTGTCACTGTATCACAGTGCTTGTGTCTGAGTAACCCTTGTTCTACTTCCAATAGCCCTGAAGTGCAAGAGTAGTGGTATAAGGAGACATCAGGACATAACGCGTGGAATGGCAGACCAACTCTGGTGCTATGTTTGGCTTTGGTTCTATCTACCATTTCAGGACTCACTGAACTTATCTCCTGAGGATACTTGTGGCAGCGAGTGTGTTCTCTAGTTTTCCTTCTGCTAGTGATTCTATTGGTTTAGAAAAGATACTTTGCATGATTTCAATTCTCTTAAGTTTGTTGTGTCTTATTGCCTAGCATGTGGTCCAGAGAACATTTTGTGTGCACTTGAGGTGTATTCTGCTGCTGGTGATAGTGGCAAACTCTTTCCTTGGCTAAACTTAGGCTCCTATAATATTTTAGGCCTTGACCTTGGGGTCTGTTCCTGTTGGGCCTATATCACCCAATTGTCGCAAGAATCTTGCTAAGTCAATTTAGAGATCTACCTAGCCTCACCCTCAATATCTGATTGCCCTTGATATCTGATCAAAGCCCCGTCCTCCAGGTGATATCTGATGGCCTTGGCTTGCTTTTAGCAAGAATCTTGGGAAGTCTGCTTAACCCCCACCCCAGCTTTACTTACTGCTTCCTGTTAGTAAGTTTCCATTTCCTGACCCCCCACTCAGCTTGTTGCCTATAAATCTCCATTTGTCTATGTGTCTTCAGCACAGACACTGAGCCCAAGTCTACACCGAGGTCTCTTTTCTGCTATTATAATAACTCCTGAATAAATCCCTTTTAATTAACTACTTGCAGGTTTTGGTATTCTTTAAGACTGGGAAGATGATGTTTTTGGAATATTCACATAGACACACATAAATGTGCAAGTGCCCACACAGACTCTTTTTGGCTTAATTTGTTGGCGTTTGCAAATATAAATGCTATCATATAACTTCAGTGCAAACTAGTCAACCAGTCATATCTGAACAAAAACAACCAAGACTTCCAACCAGTGGTGCCTTGGGCCTGCCTCAAGCTCCAAGGGATCAATTCCACACTATAGATGCTACCAGGATGTGGGATTGAGCCGAAGCCCTTGAAGGGCTCTCTCCTGTACTTATCACTCATCCTGGCTTGAGATGACTTCTTGGGAGACCACATACTCCTTGGCTGATTCCTGATATGACAAAAGGTAAATCATCTTGAGAGATTCCAGGATAAATGATCTTAACATATAATTCTCAAAAGAAGAGATTAAATGGCCAACAGGTGTAGTTAAGCATGCTCAAAATAATTGATATCCAGACTAATTAAAATCACAATGAAATCTTACTTCATTTTATGACTATTATCAAAAAGACAGGGACAGGCTTTTGGCACAGGGGTTAAGTTGCTGCTTGGGATATCTGAATCCCATATTGTAGTACCTGGGTTTGAGTTCTGGCTCTCTTTCTGATTAGCTTTTGGCTAATGTACATCCTGGGTATCAGCAGGTGCTAGCTCAAGCACTTGGATCAGTGCCACCCATATGGAAAATCCAGATTGAGTTCTGGGCTCCTGGCTTTATTCTGGCCCAACCCAGACTGTAGCAAGTGTTTGGAGAATAAATCAGTGGATGGAAGATCTCTCTCTGTCTCTCTCACTCTGTCTCTCTTCCTTTCAAAAAGTAAAAAAGACAAAGGACAATAAGTGTTGGAAAACATGAAGCAAAAGGGAACTCCTGCACAAAAAACAGTTGGTGGTTAATATCCATTATGGAAAACAGTATGGAATTAAAAAAATTATTTTATTTATTTGAAAGGCAGAGTTACAGAGAAAGAGGGAGAGACAGAGAAAAATCTTCCATCCATTGGTTCACTCCCCAGGGCTGGGCAGAAGCCAGGAGCCAGGAGCTTCCTTCCAGTATTCCACGTGGCTACAGGGGCCCAAGCACTTGGGCTGTCCTCCACTGCTATCCTGGGTGCATCAGCAGGAAGCTGGATTGGAAGTGGTGCTGCTGGCACTCAAACTGAAGCCCATTTGGGATGTTAGCACTGCAGGCAGCAGCCTTACCTGCTGTGCCACAATGCCAGCCCCAGTATGGAAATTAAAAAAAAATTAAAATAGAATGATCCAGCAATCCTACTGCTGGGTATATTATCCAAAGGAAATGAAATCAGAGTGTTGAAGAGGTATCTAGACTCCCATGCAACATTATTCACAATAGTCAAGATTTGGAATCAACCTCAATGTCCAATAGTAGATGAATGGATAAAGAAATTATGCTAAAAAAAGAAATTCCGCTATGCTCATATATACACAATAGAATACTGCTCAGCTTTAAAAGAGAAGGGTATCCTAGCTTATTTGCAAGAACATGGATGAATTTGGAGGATATTAGTTTAAGTCAAATAAGCCAGGCACAAAAAACCAAATACTTCATTTATATGCAGAACATAAAAAAAAAGGTTGGAACTCATAGAAGTAGCGAGGGTGGTCCAGGGTGGGCCATAACTGAGATGGGAAAGAAGGGTCGGGGAGCTGCTGGACAAAGGGTGCAAACTTTCAGTTACATAGGAGGAATTAGTTCAAGAGAATTACTGTTCAATATGGCAACTGTAGAAAGGGGTCTTCACAAAGTTCATGGGAAATACATGCTATGAGAAAACAATGCACAGATTTCAAATTTCAAAAAACTGTTTATTATCATCTTATTTGAAAGGCAGAGTGATAGAAAAATTTTCCATATACTGATTCGCTCCCCAAATGCCTGCAACAGCTAGAGCTGGGCCAGGTTGAAGTTAGGAGCCAGGAACTCAATACAGGTCCATCTCATGGGGGGCAGGGACACAAGTATTGAGCTATAGTCTGTTGCCACATTACTGGCAAGAAACTGGATCAGAATCAGAGTAGCTGGGACTTGAACTGTGTACTCTGGTATGGGATGCAGGAGTCCCAAATAGCTTCTTCTCCTTCTTCTTTTAATAATTATTTATTTGAAAGGTAGAATGACAGAGAAAGAGAGGATGAGAGAGAGATCTTCCATCTTCTGGTTCACTCCCTATATGGCTACATCAGCTGGGGCTGGGCCAGACCAAATTAGGAGCCCAGAGCTCCATCCAGGCATCCCTTGTGGGTTGCAGGGGCCCAAGTATTTAAGCTATCATCCACTATTTTCCCAGGCATATTAACAGGGAGCTGGATTGGAAGTGGAGTACCCAGGACTCAAACTGAGATCAGTGGCTTAACCCACTTTGCAACAGTGCTGGCCTCCCAAACTGGCCTCTTAAGCACTGAGCCCAAAGCTCATCTAGGATTTCAGAAAATTTTTCCACAAAATAAATTTATCTTTTAATTCTATTTTCCATGAGTTTTTTTTGAAGTACCCTTATAGTCAGTAATAATGTACTGTACTACTGAAAGTTATTAAGAGAGTAGGTTTCAAGAGCTTTATGAATGAATGACACATGGGACTTCTCTAAACTATTTTTGAGAATCTCAAATTACTTCAAAATTTGGGGCCGGCATTGTGGCATAGTAGGTTAAGCCACCACCTACATCGGCATCCTGTATGAGTACTAGCTTAAGTTCTGGCTACTCCATCTCCAATCCAGTTCCCTGCTAATGTATGGGAAAGCAGCAGAAGATGGCCCAAGTCCCTGGGCCCCTGCACCCATTTGGAAGACCCAGATGAAGCTCCTGGCTCCTGGCTTCAGCCTGGCTTAGCCCTGGCTGTTGTGGCCATTTGGGGGGTGAACCAGCTGATGGAAGATTCTGTTGCTTTCTGTCTCTCTCTCTATCTGTCTCTGTGACCCTGCCTTTCCAAATAAAATAGATAAATCTTAAATCTTAAAAAAATTACTTCAAAAGAAAAAGTTACAAAATCAAGATAGCTATAAATGATGTGCAATTTAGTACTCTAATGGATTAAGGAGTTAAAGATATCTTGAAACATGAAAAAAATACATAGATGTCTAAAGATAGAAATATTATGAAAACAATAATTTTGAAAAGCAAGCATGACTACTGATATCAGACAAAGTAGATTTCAGAGCAAAGAAGGCTTCCATGAATAAAATGGGCAAGTTTATGATAAAGGGGGTAACTCAAGAAGAAGATATAGCAATCTTATGGGTACACGCACACAACAGACAAAGTAAAACTGACAGAAATGAGAAGAGGAGTACACAAGTCTGCAAGTATAGTTTGGGATTACAAAATACCCCCAATAATTGATCACAAACAGTAGGCATACACAAGACCCAACACAATGAATGCTATGAGCCAAAGAGTCCTAGCCGATATTTATATACAGTAATCAACAAGTAATCAACAGTAATCAACAAGTGTAGAACACAGACGCTTCTAAATTATTCATGAAATGTTTACCAAGAAGGATCATATGCTGGCCTATAAAATAAAGAGGACAGAAATCATACAAAATATGTTTTATAACCACAAAAGAATTAAATTAGAAATCAATAGTGGAAGCATTGTTAATAACAGAAAAGCCAAAAGCCAATAATCCAAGCTTCCAATTTAAGAAGCAAGAAAAAGGATAAATGAAATCCAAATCAAGCAGAAAGGGGAAATCAAAATATAGGAGGAGAAAGAAATAAATTAGAACATTGACAAACAATAGAGAAAATCATTTAAGCCACAGGCTAGTCCTTGGTCAAGATCACTAAGGTTGCAAACTTGTAGCTGGACTGATATGGAAAAAAGGAGAGGAGATACAAATGACTAATCCCAGGAATGAACACAGGGGAGTCATTGCAGGTTTTGCAGGTATTCAAAGGATAGCCAGAGAATATTATGAATACTTTTATGCCAATAAAATCAACAACCTAAATGAAAGGCACAAGTTTTTTGAAAGAATTACCAGATTGATTCAAGAAAACAGAGAAACTGAACAGTTTTTTATCAGTGAAAAAAAATGAATCTCCCATTCAAAGCTTCAACACAAATGAAATTGGGGTTTAGATGGCTTCACTAGTGAATTCCGTCAAACATTTAGGGGTGCAATAACACCGATCCTACACAAAATCAACAAATGCTGAAGGAAGTAGAACACCTCCCAACTCATTTCCTGAGTTAGGATTGCCTTTACCACAAAATCAAAAATATCACCAAAACCTTAAAAGCCAATATCCCTCATGAACATAGACACAAAAAATCCTTAACAAAGTATTAGGAATTAAATTTAGCAGGATGCACAAAGTATAATAGATGACCAAGTAAGTTTAATTCCAAAAATGGTTTAAAGTTTAACATTTGAAAAAGTACTCAATTTAATTTACCATATGAAAGAGGAAACCCATGTGATCATCCCATTATATGCCAAGCAAGTTCTTGATAAAAATTCAATATCTGTACATAATAAATCTCTACACAAACCAAGTTTGGAGGAAACTTCCTTAACCTGACACAAGGTATCTATGAATTATGTATATCTAACATAATACTAGATAGAAAAGACAAATGTTTTCCCCTGAGGATCAAGGACAATAAAAAGATATCTACTTCTCCAGCTCTTTGCTATGGACTGAGAAAGCAGCAGAAGATGGCCCAAGTGTTTGGGCCCCTGCACCCATGTGGGAGACCCAGAAGAGGCTCCTGGCTCCTGGCTTTGGACCAGCCATTGCAATCATTTGGGGAGTGAACCAGCAGATGGAAGATTTCTCTCTCTGCTTCTGCCTCTCTGCCTTTCAAATAAATTTATAAATCTTTTTTTTTTAAAAAAAGATATTCACTTCTCCACTTCTAGTTAATGTCATACTGATGATTGTAGCCATGTCATAAGGCAAGAAAAAGAAATTAAATGTATACACTGTGTAAGAGTGCCTTTATATTTACAGATGTCATGATTCTACACAAAGAAAATCCCCAGGAATCTATAAAAATGCTAATATAAAAGTGATACTTTACCAAGCTTGCATATAAAGTCAGTATACAAAATTCAATAGCACTTCTGCTTATCAGCAACCAATGGAAATTAACTCTTTTTGAAAAAGCATTTAAAATAAAATTTATGAAAACATAAAAATATTAATGTGGGACCAAATGTAAGAAAATATGCATAAGACCTGTACAATGAAAAGCACAATGCACTGCTGTGACAAGTTAATAATCAAAACAGAGACACTCATGCCATGGTTTAATGTGCATGTTTCTCCAAAATCTGTCTGCTGGAACTCAAATGACAAGATGATGGCATTAAGAGGTGGGGCCATTGTTAGGTGGTTGAGCTTAGAGCCTTCAAGAGTGTGCCCCTGTAAGGAGGATTCAGAGACCATGTCTCTCCTTCAGCCTCCTACTCTCTGCCCATGAGGAAAGGCAGGGAAGTCTTCACTATGACAATCAGCTGGCACCTTGATCTTGGACCTCCCAGCCTCAGAACTGAGAAATAAATTTATTTTTAAAAAATATTTTATTTATGGGGCCAGCGCTGTGGCTCAGCTGGTTAATGCCCTGGCCTGAAGCGCCGACATCCCATATGGGCACCGATTCTAGTCCCGGCTGCTCCTCTTCCCATCCAGCTCTCTGCTATGGCCTGGGAAAGCAGTAGAAGATGGCCCAAGTTCTTGGGCCCCTGCACCCATGTGGGAGACCCGGATGAAGCTCCTGGCTCTTGGCTCCTGGCTTTGGATTGGCGCAGCTCCGGCCGTTGCGGCTATCTGGGGAGTGAACCAGTGGATGGAAGACCTCTCTCTGTCTCTACCCCTCTCTGTAACTGTCTTTCAAATAAATAAAATAACATCTTTAAAACAAATTTATTTATGGGGCTGGCGCTGTGGTGCAGCGGGTTAACGCCTTGGCCTGAAGCGCCGACATCCCATATGGGCGCCGGTTCAAAACCCAGCTGCTCCATTTCCTATCCAGCTCTCTGCTGTGGCCTGGGAAAGCAGTGGAAGATGGCCAAGTCCTTGGGCCCCTGCACCCACGTGGAAGATCTGGAAGAAGCTCCTGGCTTCGGATTGGCACAGCTCTGGCCATTGAGGCCAACTGGGGAGTGAACCATTGGATGGAAGACCAATCTCTGTCTCTCCTCTCTCTGTGTGACTCTGCCTTTCAAATAAATAAATAAATCTTTAAAAAATATTTTATTATTTGAAAGGCAGACACGCACACACACACACACACACACACGGAGAGAGAGAGGGAGGGAGGGAGGGAGAGAGAGAGAGAATCTGTCTGCTGCTTCACTCCCCAAATGCCCACAACAGCCAGGACAGCACTGGGCTAAAGCTCAGAGCAGGAATTCAATCCAGATTGCTTACATGGGTAATAGGGATTTCAAGTACTGGAAGCATCACCTGCTGCCTCCCAGGGTGTGCATTAGCAGGGAGTTGGAATAGAGAGCGGAACCAGGACTGGAACCCAGCACTCTGATACCGGATGTGGATGTCCCCAGTGGCAACTTAACTGCTGTGCCATATGCCAGCCCTGAGAAATAAATCTCTGTTGTTCACAGATTGCCTGGCTTGAGGTATTTGTTACAGCAGCAGGAACAGCCAGACTCACCGTGATCGCGGATCAGAAGACACAGTACTGTTAAGATGTAAATGCTCCCCAAATGGAGCTACAGATTGAGCACAATCCCAAACAAAATTCCCATAAACTTCTTCCTTTTTGTAGACCATGACAAGCAGATTCTAAAGTTTATAAACCAATGCAGAGGGCTTCAAATACTCAAAGCAATTTTGAAAAAGAACAAATTTAGAGGCCTTACATGATCTAATTTCAAGACTTACTAAAAAGCTACAGCAGAATACAGAAATATCCCACATACATAGGATGAGCTGATTTTTTTTTTTTACAAAAGTGCCAAAGTGATTCAATGAGGGAAAGGACAATCTTTTCAACAGAATGTGCTGGAACAAATGCATATCCTTATGGAGAATAGAAATCTCCATCTTTTCTTCAGCCATACACAAAAATTACTTTGAAATGGATCACAGACCATAGATTTCTAGAGGAAGTCTTAGGAGGGCATCTTTTCACACTTGGTATGAGCAAGAATTTCTTATATAGGACCCAAAAGGCACTAACCATAGAGAATAACATTGATAAACTGGATGTCATTTGCTATTGAAAGACATGGTTAAGAAAATGAAAAGGTAAGCTACATCTAAGAAAATTGCTACCTTGAGCAAGAGTCACTGGGAAGAACAAAGAAATTCAGATATTGGAATTATTCAACATAGAATGTGAACTATAGTCCAAACATTTAAAGAAAGAAAAAGAGAATAAAAACAAGAAAAGGCTCACATCTATCTGACATAGGATCTTATTCAGCATATCTAATTATGCAATAATAAAGAAACAATTTAATTTAAAAAATGCGGCCAAAAAGGCTGCACAAGGGGTTGACCAAAGAAGAAATGTAAGTACTTGTAAAGATGCATAACATTATTAGTTATCAGGGAAATGCAAATTAAAATAATGTGACATCATACTTATTTGCATGATTAACATTAAAACAAATAATCATAAAAGTGTTTGTGTGCAAATAGAGCAAATGGAACCCTCAAGTATTGCTGGTGAGATTGTAAAATGGTATAACTTCACGAGGAAACCATTTGGCAATTTCGGAAAATATTTCATGTTTATTTACCATGTTATCTAGTGATTTCATTCTTCAATATTTATACATGATCTTTTTTTTTTAAAGATTTATTTATTTATTTGAAAGTCAGAGTTACACAGAGAGAGGAGAGGCAGAGAGAGAGAGGTCTTCCATCTGATGATACACTTTCCAGATGGCTGCAACGGCTGGAGCTGCGCCAGTCCGACTCCAGGAACCAGGAGCTTCTTCCAGGTCTCCCATGCGGGTGCAGGGGCCCAAGAACTTGGGCCATCCTCTACTGCTTTCCCAGGCTGTAGCAGAGAGCTAGATTGGAAGAGGAGCAGCCGGTTCTCGAACCGGCGCCCATATGGGATGCGGGCGCTTCAGGCCAGGGCATTAACCCGCTGAGCCACAGCGCCGGCTCCTATACATAATCTTAACATAAATATCCAGACAAGAACTTGTACGTGAATATACAGAGTAGCTTTATTTGTAAGTCAATAATTTTCATAAAAATATAAATTAGGGTACACCAGCCGTAAAAATATATGCACTACTGATACACACAACATAGATTAACGGAAAACACATTAGTGAAAGAAGCCATATATAAAAGAGCACTTAATAATTTTTGGGCCAGAGTTTGTGGC
This sequence comes from Oryctolagus cuniculus, assembly GCF_051225735.1. Classification (NCBI taxonomy): domain Eukaryota; kingdom Metazoa; phylum Chordata; class Mammalia; order Lagomorpha; family Leporidae; genus Oryctolagus; species Oryctolagus cuniculus. Next base: position 41,311,509 of record NC_142884.1, read on the forward strand.
GGAGTGGGCTGAACCACTGCCTGCACCACCGGCATCCCACGTCAGAGCGCCAGTTTGAGTTCTGGCTGCTCCGCTTCTGATCCAGCTTTATGCTGATACAAATGTGAAAGCAGTAGAAGACGGCCTAAGCACTCTGGCCCTTGCCACCTAGGTGGGAGACCAGGGTGGAGTTCCCAGCTCCTGGCTTTGGCCTGGCCCCACTCTGGCACTTAGGGAGTAAACCAGCAGATGGACAATCTATTTCTTTCTCTGCCTCTCTCTCTGTCACTCTGCCTGAAAAATAAATCAAATGAATCATTAAAAATACTTCATTTATGTGAAATTCAGAAAACACAAATCTACTCTGGTGACAAAGTAGTGGTTGCTAGGCACTGAGGGAAATGGCTCTGGGGTACCCTTTGGGGTGATGAAAAAGTCTACACTTATGATGGGTGCACATATTTATCAAAACTCATCCAACGTGATACTTCACTTACATATTTACAATACTTACAATACTTACAATTTACATACTTACAATTTTATATGTAAACTACACTTTACTAAAGTTGATAAAATTTTTATATCTGTGGTTCATGGAAAATCTCAACATGAGAAATAAATCTAATGTGATCCTGGACTGAAGGTGTCCAAGTGGAAATCCTTGCTGGAGAGGGGCAGTGTTGTGGTGCAGAGGGTCAGGTCACTGCAAGCGATGCCTGCATCCCATATCAGAGGTGTCAGTTCGAGTTCTGGCTGCTCTTATTCTGATCCAGCTTCCTGCTAAAGCATCCTGGGAGGCAGCAGGTGCTGCTTTAAGTACTTAGGCCCCTGCCACCCACATGGGAGACCTGAGTAGAGTTCCAGGATCCTGGCTTCAGCCTGGCCCAGCCTTAGCTGTTGTATTTAGGAAGTGAACCAGCTGATGGAAGATTTCTTTCTTTCTCTGTCACTCAGCCTTTCAAAAAAGAAAAATTAGCAACCACCCAATAAAGCTAACTACAATGAGTAGTTGTAAACAGAGACTACAAATAACAGAATTAGACCCTCAAGAACTGTAGGTAATACAGAATTACAGAACACAGAATATAAGGTATATTTCAAATGGTTAAGAAGAAAAAAATAGAATTAAACATACAAGAAAAGAAAGGAAGTATTAAAAATTGCAGACATCTTTGAAAAAGAGTTAAACATAATATTTGGAAATAAGTAATAAAGTCATCAAAGTTGGGGCCGGTGCCGTGGTGTAGCAGGTAAGGCTGCTGCCTGCAGTGCCAGAATCCCATATGAGTGCCGATTAGAGTCCCTGCTGCTCCACCACTTCCCATCCCGCTCTGTACTATGGCCTGGGAAAGCAGTAGAAGATGGCTCAAGTGCTTGGACTCCTGCACTCACATGGGAGATCCAGAAGAAGCTCCTGCTCTTGGCTTTGGATTGGCGCAGCTCCAGCCGTTGTGTTCATTTGGGGAGTGAAGCAGAGGAATGAAAGACCTCTCTCTCTGCCTCTCCTCTCTCTGTGTAACTTTGACTTTCAAATAAATAAATACATCTTTTTAAAAAAATAAGGTCATTTAAGTTAAAAAGTCACTGAATAGTTGGAAGATTAGATGTGGCTAAGAGAATATGTATAATATAACAAAGTAAATATGAAGAGAGGAAACATTGAGATAAAGAGGGGGTGGCAATGTGGCATAGCAGGTAAAGCCGCAGCCTGCTGTGCCGGCATCCCATATGGGCACCGGTTTGAGTCCTGCCTGCTCCACTTCCAATCCAGCTCTCTGCTATGGCCTGGGAAAGCAGAAGATGGCCCAAGTGCTCGGGTCCCTGCACCCACGTGGGAGACCCTGTCCTACAATGAGGAGGAAGGAGAGATCTTCAGAAAAGCAAACACTGAATACTCACCAGGAACAGTGTCAGTAAGTAATTCCTAAGGAGAGTGCCCACGGAAGTAAGGTGTGGACGCAGGAAGGTACAAAGTAAATTAACTGATGAGCATACAGAAAAGCCTAAATATTTTCCGTAAAACAAAAATATTGACCCACAATGTCTGCCCCAGAACATGCTATCTTAAGCAAGGCTCTGGGTTTCTGGGTGCTCCTCCTTCTTTAAATCTTTTCCTAAATCTGAAAAATTTTTTAACATGGAATTCAACAGCATTCAGTTTCTTAGTTTTAGTTCAACACAAAACAAGACAACTTTAATCTCTGAACAGCAGGGTTCTCAACCCGGGTCGTCCCCCACCTCCATCCTTGCAGGGGACACCTGGTCACGTCCAGGGACATTCTGTGCTGTCACAACTGGTAGTGCTACTACTGGCAGAGGTCAGGATGATGCTGTCTCCTCTCATACACAGAAGGGGCCCCGAACCACAAAGAATGATCTGTTTCAAAGCACATAAGATGCTGGGTGTGAGAAACTGTTCTTTAGGATAGAAAGTTTGTATTTTAAAAAATCTGATTTTCTCCTTTCCCTTCTCTCAAAAAAAAAAAAAAAACCTTCACATGGTGACTTTCTTTGTTCACTCTTCTCATATACATAATAATTCTCAGTAAGTCAAGATACTTGGTAAAATCATCATAAAAAAATCAATTTCATCAATAGAATAATGACTACTGTTAAAGTGTTCAAAGTTAATCTTTGCCTGACATAGCCACAGCTACAGTAGGGTATTTTGACTGCAGTTTCTTTATGAGATGAAGTTCCACGAAAGAGTTAATTGCCTTCTCTCTTCATCTTCAAGAAAGGGGACAAAAAAGGTAACTGAGAAAGAAGCCGTTTCTGTTTTCTCGTTGGTGGCACATTAGTATTCGACAGCGGTACTGCACTAAATTCTGGGGCTGCTACCGAAATGTCGCCATTAAATTCCAACTTTACACATCTGGCATGCTGCCTAAATGCAGCTCAGCATGTGAAAGTGTGGATTACGGTCCAACAAATCAATGCTCTCCAGTTGTGGGTTTATGTAAACCTACAATTAAAAGCAGTATGCAATCCCTTTCTTTGCCTACCTGATGAGAGGAAGAGAAGCAAGCTATTTCCTCCATGGTAGAGAGGTGAGAAGGCCAGCTTAGAATAGAAGCATCGCCCCCACCCCCGCCCCCGCATCCTTCCAGATGTGGTTTGCGATAAAAGTGGTCTCTGCACATCTCTCGCCCCACTACTGACCTGTGGCACCCAGGGCAGTCCCTTCATTTTCATTGGAAACTGTTATTTTTAAGATGTACTTATTAGAGAGAGAGAGAGAGACAGAGAGACAGAGAGAGAGAGAAATATCTTCCATCTGCTGCATCTGCTGGTTCATTCCACAAATGGCCTCAGTGGCCAGGGCTGGGCCAGGTGGAAGTCAGGAGCCTGGAACTCCATCCGGGTCTCCCACATAGATGGCAGCGGCCCAAGTACTCGGGCCATCATCTGATGCTTTCTTAGATGTGTGAGCAGAAAGTTGGATTGGAAGCGGAGCAGCTGGGACTGAAACCTGTGCTAGGAGAGGTTCGTGTGGTGCCTCTCGTACCGGCACTATCCTGTTTGCAGAGGCGTGGGCCTGAGGGATTCATATTAGAGAAAGGATTTAGGGTACAGTTAACACCCACAGGGCATGTCAGCGACAGCAACTTTCCATTCAAAGGAAAAAATTATGCATAGATACAATTGAGGATACAATTTTATTATTTACAATAGGTAGCTCTGGCTGTCAGCCAGCTATTGAAAAAAATTTCAGAGGGGAAAAATGTTACTGATTTGGTCTTTTGATCATTTTGTCCAAAGCAAACAAAGAAAAAAAAGCATTCTCTTCCAAGAAACCTATTTCTATTTCATCATAACTGAAGATGCTCTATACTGAAATATTTTGTCCACACTTCTAATTTTGGGGGTGAATGGGTTTTGGATACAAAAGGCTTGTATTTCTTTTTTTTCAGTCACATAATTCCTTCCCTTTTACAAAATTTTCCATTGTTTTCTGAATCAATTATCCAAGAACTAACCTTTAACCTAAAGATATTTTGTAAATAGGCCATACAGTCTAAGAGACTGAGAGTTAATGTGATTGGAAATCTGAAAGATGTTGACTAAAGGGGGTTCCTTTACAGAACCTCATTGTAGATAATTTCATCTTACTCCAAGAATTGATGAGACTTAAAGAGCACTATTCAAGAGTTATGATTTAATTGTAATCTAATTCACATTGCAAATGCAGTCTAATCAAATTCCCCATCTTTTGCCGTCTGAGAGAGAATGAGTTAAGTGCTTTTATTTGTGGTTGGAGAGGCTGAGCTCCTGGTGCAGGAGGAGGATCTGCTCTCCTTATTATAGCTCCTCAGAGCCTGCCAGCTTCACCAAAGTGATGTGCGTGTGACTTGGACAGTTTTCCTGCAAATGTGAAACACGTTAGACTCCCCTCAACTACTTTCACCCCAAGGGTGAAAAGTTGGCATGTCATTGTTTTCTTCTTCTAGCTTTTTAAATGGTTTAACTTATTTTTTCAATTTTTAAATACACTTATATAAGGTGAACAGATTTCATGCATTTCCTCTTCTAGCTTTATATTTGTTACCTATGGTTGCATTAAAATTCATCCCAAAATATAGCAGCCTTGACATCAAACATCTCAGTGTCTGTGAATGGGGCCCAAGGTTTCTCAAGGCCACATTCCAAGTGCTGGCTGCAGTCATGTCAAGGCTTCATTGGCGGAGACTCCTCTTGCAAATTCCCATAGCTTTGGTGAGATTCAGTTCTCTGCAGGCTATGGGGTGATAGCCTGTTGCATGTTAGCCTCTAGCTGTAAACCTGTCTCCTGTCACATAGACCTCTCCAAAAGTATCTTGGAACAGAACTGGCTCCATCAGGTCAGGAAGGCTCGAGTGAGAGAGAGCAAGGACAGAATCCAGTCTGTCACCTAATCTCAGAAGGGACATCTGCTACCTTTGCAGTATTCTGTTCCCAGGAAGCAGGTCCTCAGGTCCAGCTCACACTCAAGACAGCAGATACAAGAGTGTGAATACCAGTAGGCAGGGATCACCAGGAACCATCTCAGAAGCTCTCTTTGTACTGAAAGCTCATGGGGGCAGGCATTGACAACAGTTAAGACCCTGCTTGGGATGCCCACAACCCATATATCAGAGTATCTGGGTTTGAGTCCTGGTTCAACTTCTGACTCGTTTCCTGCCAGTGTGCACCCTGGGAGGCAGCAGGTGATGGCTCAAGTGGTTGGGTTCCTGCCATCCATATAGGAAATCTGAGTTGACTTTCTGGATCCTGGCTTAAGCTTGGCCCAGTCCTAGCTGTTGCAGGCATTTGGGAAGTGAACCAGCAGATGCAAAGAAGTGCGCTCTTGCAAATAAAATGAAAGTGGCTGCGCCGTGGCTCATAAGGCTAATCCTCTGCCTGCGGCGCCAGCACCCCGGGTTCTAGTCCTGGTTGAGGCGTTGGATTCTGTCCCGGTTGCTCCTCTTCCAGTCCAGCTCTCTGCTGTGGCCTGGGAAGGCAGTGGAGGATGGCCCAAGTGCTTGGGCCCTGCACCCACATGGGAGACCAGGAGGAAGCACCTGGTTTCTGGCTTTGGATTGGCGCAGCGCGCTGGCCATAGCAACCATTTGGAGGGTGAACCAACGGAAGGAAGCCTTTCTCTAACACTGCTTGTCAAAAAAAAAAAAAAAAAAAGTAAAAAGTTTAAAAAAGTTGATGACTGAGGGAGACCGCCTTACCATCATGAACTTGAAAGACCTAGGCTGTGTGTGAACCAGTTGCAGCTAGTTTTGTATTCCTTGTGCTCATTTTCAGAGCTGCATTGTCTTATATACACACAGCAGAGTGATAAAATAACAGAAAGAACTTCACTATTCACATGATTTTTTTTTTGGCTCAAAATTTGTGAATATGTCTCTGGAACACCACTTAATGTAACAGGACAAGCTTATCAATGGAAGAATAAAACAAGATTTGAAAAGCCTGGCTCAATACCTGAATTTCTGATGAAAATTCTTTCTAGCAATCAGCAGCTACTCAAAACGTTTCAATAAATCATTTACCAGCTCAGAGGCTGAGTGGCATCAGATGTGGTGGAGCGTGACAAAGCCTGGATGGTGAGAGCACTTGTAAATAAGTGTTTCTTGATCCTAAATAGCACAGACAGAAAAATTGCTCTGCACCAATTTCTTTCTTCTTTTGCGCCCTGATCTGTGTCTGATTGTGAACTTGGGTGAGTTTCTGCCTGCCTTTGCTCTCTCTCAGTGCACACCTTTCTTGAGCTCTACTTACTGGTCTTCACTGCTCTGTTGCTGTGACCCATGCATTCTGTATTTCAAAAGGACAGCTTGTTCTGACAGCCTACTCTGCACACATCCTCACTGCTGCCTCAGTGATTGGATGCAGCAGACTGGATCCTGGAGGCAACCTAAGACAAATGCACATTTGTTTTTCTAGCTCATCTTTACTTGAAGATTAATTTGAAAACATAAATGGTTCTAGCTGTAATAGCTCCAGGTTGCTTTTTAAAAAAATTTTTTTGGAAAATAGTTTAATTTTTAATTAATTTTTAATAGTCAATGTGATTGGGGCTGGCGCTGTGGTGCAGCAGGTTAATGCCCTGGCCTGAACGCCAGCATCCTATATGTGCGCCGGTTTGAGTCCTGCCTGCTCCGCTTCCAATCCAGCTCTCTGCTATGGCCTGGGAAAGCAGTAGAAGATGGCCCAAGTCCTTGGGCCCCTGCACCTGCATGGGAGACCCGGAAGAAGCTCCTGGCTCCTGGCTTCGGATTGGCACAGCTCCAGCCGTTGTGGCCAACTGGGAGTGAACCATCAGATGGAAGACCTCTCTCTCTCTCTCTCTCTCTGTGCCTCTCCTCTCCCTGTAACACTGACTTTCAAATAAAAATAAAAAATCTTAAAAAAAGTCAATGTTGGCCTGCGCTGCGGCTCAATATGCTAATCCTCCGCCTGAGGCACTGGCACACCGGGTTCTAGTCCCGGTCGGGGCGCCAGATTCTGTCCCGGTTGCTCCTCTTCCAGTCCAGTTCTCTGCTGTGGTCCAGGAGTGCAGTGGAGGATGGCCCAGGTCCTTGGGCCCTGCATCTGTATGGGAGACCGGGAGAAGCACTGGCTCCTGGCTTCAGATCAGTGCAGTGAGCCAGCTGCAGCGTGTTGGCCGCAGCGGCCATTGGGGGGTGAACCAATGGAAAAAGGAAGACCTTTCTGACTGTCCACTCTAAAAAAAAAAAAAAAAAAGTCAATGTGATTTATAGATAAACTTCTAAGAACATAATCATATTCTCTTCCTCCCTTTTTCTTTTCTTAAAGATTTTATTTTTTGAAAGGCAGAGTTAGAGGGAGGAGCAGAGATCTTCCACTTACTGGTTCACTTCCCAAATGGTTGCAATGGCCAGGGCTAGGCCAGACTGAAGCCAGCAGCCAGAGGCTTCTTCTAGGTCTACCACGTGAGAACATGGGCTCCAGCACTTGGACCATCTTCTGCTGCTTTCCTAGGCCATTAGCAGGGAGCTGGACTGGAAGTGGAGCCAGGTCTGATGCTGTGGCATAGCAGGTGAAGCTGCTACTTGCAGTGCTGGCTTCCCATAGAGGTGCCGGTTTAAGACCAGGCTGTTCCACTTACAATCCAGCTCTCTGCTGTGGCCTGGGAAGGCAGTGGAAGATGGCCCAAGCACTTGGGCCCCCACATCTGCATAAAAGACTGGGAAGACTTCTGGCTCCTGGCTTAGGATTGGCTCAGCTCTGCCATTTTGGCCAGTATGGGATGCCAGTGTTGAAGGTGGAGGCTTTATTTGTGCCATCACAAGACTGACCTGATTTTCTTTCCTTTTAAAGATTTATTTGAAAGGCAGAGTGATGGGGTATGTGTGTGTATGTACGTGAGAGATACCTTCAACCCGCTGGTTCATTTCTCAAATGCCCACAACAGTCAGGACTAGACCAGGCTAAAGCCAGGAGCCAGGAAATCCATCTGTGTCTCCTGCATCAGTAGCAGGGGCCTAAGTACTTGGGCCATTTTCCACTGCTTTCCAGGTACATTAGAAGGGAGTGCGACTGCAAGTGGTACAGCCAGGACTCTCCCTGGCACTCTGATATCGAATGCTGGTGTTGTAAATGGTGGCTTGACCTTCTGTGCCACAATGCTAGCCCCCACACTGCTTTTTAAATAAGATCATAATTATGAAGCTTAGTGGATAGGAAATGCTGAAGCTTGCCCTGGAAAAAAAATTATAGGTTCTGTTGCTACAAGTGACTTAAATTCTTTGTCACTGCTAATGACTTATTGAGGCAAGGGAATCAAAACACAAGTTTTTATTTCCAGTTCAAGGGTTAAGATTCTTATGGTGGGGCCGGCGCCACAGCTCACTAGGCTAATCCTCCGCCTTGTGGTGCCAGCACACCGGATTCTGTCCTGGTTGCCCCTCTTCCAGGTCAGCTCTCTGCTGTGGCCAGGGAGTGCAGTGGAGGATGGCCCGAGTACTTGGGCCCTGCACCCCATGGGAGACCAGAAGTACCTGGCTCCTGCCATCGGATCAGCGCGGTGCGCTGGCCGCAGCACGCTGGCCGCGGCAGCCATTGGAGAGTGAACCAACGGCAAAAGGAAGACCTTTCTCTCTCTCTCTCTCACTGTCCACTCTGCCTGTCAAAAAAAAAAAAAAAAGTCTATTGCTTTTTAAAGGGTTTACTCTAGATGGCATATAAACATGCACCCTCATCATCACTTCTTGGGCTTTTGCAGCTATTAAAGCCAATCACAGAAACACATAGAAAAGTTAGTAAAACAGAAAATTTAGAGCTTTAAATTGCTACTAGGAGTACATAAAATTTCGATAACTCATTTTGCAGGAAGTAAAAGATACCCTTTAAGATATTATCTGTCCCAGGTCAACTTGTCATTTATAGTGGCTAAGAACTCAAATCATTCTCTAAAACTCAAGAGACATAGCACATAAATGTTTAATTTCTATAATATACATTGTTTCATTTAGATTTTGAAAAGATCACAAAAGCAAAAACACCGAAGCTGTGTCTAGTAACAAGCCTATGTATTGTTAACAAACAGTGTTTATTAAGAATTCACAATAATTGTCTTACAGAATTTGCAGGTGCCAAGGAATCATGGCAACAAAATTACAGAACAACATGGTGTTACATATATAAACAAAAAGGGTGAAATATAACGCTCTGGGGAAAAAACCCATTATAGAATAAATTACATTTTAAATCAGAATGACAAGCTTAAATGGAACATCTGGATTGTTGAGAGCTGCTTGACTTTTAAAACTTACAGCCAGCAAAAGCAGGGTGACAGCCTAAAACCAAGGAAAAAGCACTCGGGCAGGACTTCTGAGACATGGTACTCACTTGGCTTCTTCGGGTTCCAATCTTCTCAACCCTTTTAAAGTTGCACCAAATTATCTTTCTTGGATCTTTAGAAACACTCAAAAGTCGAACTTTCTTCTGGGTCTCGAGTGTGATTCAAGGCGTATTTTTACTATGTTCAATAGAACAGATACCATTTTGCACTGACAGCATCGTCTCCTTTGAGAATGACTCCTGGAACTGCAGTGAGGTTTTTTCCAGCCTGTCTCACCAGTTGACACAATCCTGAAGCAAACATGCATCCTCCTCATTAGATACAAAAATGTTCAGAGGCATGTAAGGAAGTTCTTTTAATGCTGAATAATTATATGAAATGACACTGACAGATGAGCTGTTAAATCAAAGGAGTCTTTTAAATCTGTGAAAAACTTTGTTGAAATTTTATTCTACCTCCTTTCCTGAATAAAGGAATATCTCAGTATATCCCGACATATTTCAGATGTTGCAAAATGTTAAAATTTTGAGTTAAATTTGGGATAGATGATGACAATATCATGGAAGTGAATTTAACTCTGTCCCTGAATTGAAATTATTTACCTCTTCCAGATTTACATTTTGTTAATGAGTCTTCAGAAAGTTCATGAAAAATGTGTTATAAAAAAACTGTGCATGGGTTCAAAAAATTTCTGCACCAAAATACACTTGCCTTTGGATTTCATTTTGCCACAAACTTTCTGAAGTATCCTCGTGCTTACCACTGGGGTCGTGTAAGAGGCTGTAACTTCAACAAGATGGCTAAATTTCATGTCTTCCATTACTAAAATTTATGGCTTTCTCTTTAAACAATCTGTAAAGTAGTCCCACTAAACTCAGAGATGAAAGATTATATCTGCAGCAGTCAGATTCTGGCAGTAACTCCTGAAATTTGATAGCTCTGTTCTCTTTCCCTATACCCCACAGCAAGTGTGGCTAAGAAACAACGGAGACCTAACACCCATCCATGGCTCCATGGAGTCAAAACCCATGGCAGTCTAGGGCTGGCTTAGCTGGTCATCGTCTAGTCCTTTACTTCCTTCCCTGCAAAAAGACACATCAGAAACCAATGCTCCCAAACTTAGCTGCGCCTTTGTTGGGTTAAGATTTACCTTTATGTCCAAATTCTGCTTCTTTTTAAAATTCTGGGGCCACGCTGTCCTGTATAAAGAGCATTATGTCTTAGAGAAAAGTAGCCTTTGCTGCCAAGTTTGGGTTTTCTATGGTAAGAGGGAGAAACTGACAGAAAATTTAGAACCAAATTTACTATCCAAATTTCCCTTGGGAAACCATGTATTTCTGTGCTATCTGAATGTTAAAGTGTCTTCTTTAAAGGCTCTGTGTTTTGTAGGCTTTTTCAAGCCCTTTTAAAGAAAGCAGAATACAAACTGAGAAATAAAAATATGGTGACAAGTGACTAGATAATGTAGTTAAGCATACTGCATTATTTTCTACTATAACCTATAGGTTATGATGGGTCTAACAGCTTTTATGGATATAATTTTACATATAAAATAAGCTAATTTCCCTTTCATTACTTTGAGGAATGAGACCACAGTTGTATTATTTACTATGCAGTTCCAATGCTGCCTCATATAAGTAATCTACAAAAGTGTCCATTCAGCATAGTTACTGAAAAAACTAAACTATCCAATGTCTCTTGTATTAGCTCTTTGAAAAATATTACTTTGTTTGCCTTTCCAAATTGTATTTTTAAAACAGGAAATTAAATCATAAATGCACCATGTGTAGATTCCTCATCTCCTGGATATTTACTTTTTTAAAAATAAAACATGTGACAAAAGAAACACATTTTGAGGCAGTATTTATATGTGTATATATTTAAGGTCACAGTTTTCACTAATCTAAGAGAACATATCTATATAATATTTAAAATGAAATCCAGTGAAACTCCAACTTCTCATTTGAGAATTTACTATAAAAATATTAAAACGAGAATTTCTCTCTTTTAAATGGTACTTGTATCTGTTATAATTTGGCAAATGGATCCCTTTCCATATTTTTTTAGATCCAAAATATACATGACTGAAGGACCATGTAACAATGTATGTGATCTGTGTAGTGACATGAAGCAATAAATATCACACAGTGAAGAATTTATCACAAACTAAATATAGTAACAAAAGAAAAAGCTTATGTACACATTACCAAGTTCTTTACAACAAATTATAGTGTATAGTTCCATCGCAGCATATTTGTACACAAAGCTTCTAATGTGAACACTGAACAAAATCTGTAGTGTAGATCTTTAATTTTGATTTAATAAAGTTTGTCCAGTATCAAATAATATCAAAAGTCTAAAAAAACAATGAGTTTTTATATCATGTTTATAAATTATTGTTTCATATACCATAAAAAACATAAGGTCAAAAGTGCAGTTTAAAAAAAAGGGGAAGTTGTTATTTTTGCTAAGAGCTAGAAAAATGTACTGTCCCATGTAAGAGGTGATCTAAAAGCTTACAGTTGCTTAGGAATTTCCCTGTAACTCATAAAACTTGGTTCGCATTTGTTCTAAGATAAACCAACACAGAGCGTTAAATAATCTTTCATAAAAATAAGAAGGTAAGAATCAATGCATATGTAACTGCAGACCTCCCCCAAAGTGAATTCACTCTGTGTACTGGAATGAATGGGCCATCACTGAATGTGACCAAATTTGGGAAATTCCAAAGGCTAACTAGAAGTTGTTATCTTCCTCAAATTCTTAGTCATAACTGGTAATGGTAATGGCATATACCCAGGGTTATGAAATCTTCTAGTGTAACTAACACAAAATATGATTTAAAGGTGATAAATCACATCATCTACTACTTCTCACAGAAAATAAGGACTAAGCATCCAGTAACAAAAAGGCAGAAGTAGAGAAATTAGTCAAGAAACAGATGGATGAAACACAACTCTGGGTCTTAATTGGCACTTATCATGGTAACTAGCTGTTTTCGACACATTTACAGAACAAAAGCCTATGCTGAAGTATGTGGTACACGAACCACTTATTTTTATATAAGAAACTCAAAGGGTAAAATTGTAGGTTCATAAAACAATCAAGGTTAGAGAAAAAATATGTAAAAGAAAATCTTATTTTTAAGTTTATGGTGGGACCAAAATATTGACAGAGCGGTTATCAGTCAAGAGCAGTACGCCTTTTGCTAAAACTAGGAGGCAGCCTGAGCCTGGCTCAACACAACCACTCCCCTCCTTCAAGTGCCATCTCACCGGTGGTGCTCGGTTTATATGACATCAAGCAGCAGCATATTACTTTTTCCACTGCATACAGTAAGCTCCTTTGTTGATTTAACATGTATAGACTGCCTGAGATAATAAAGATGTCATCATTACAACAGGTTAATAGCAGATGAAGGTCATCCTTAGTTTTGACAGGGGAAGGGACTGGCTGCCAGAAATAGCATGGGTATTGTGTAGAATGTATACTCATGTAGTTAGTAACCCACGTGTCACCTTGAGTGGAATATTAAAAGTCGATGGATATGGATGCTTGTGCAGAATCTTCTCGTCCCCTGACATAAATTTCACAGGGAATCTCCTCCATCACTCTGTCTTCTAGGGCCTGTTCAGGGCACTCATGTGCCTGTTTGAAAGTGTAGCTACTTTTTTTGAAGGTGCTATTAAATGTTTTCATTGGCTGTGGTTGTGCAAAATCATTTCGGAAAGGAAGTTCCATGGAGCTGAGGTTGGTCCTGCTTTGTTTGACACTGGATGCCTGCGATCCACAGTGATGGTCGTGAATGCAGCGGGAGGCAGTGGAGGAACGCCGCATCTTCTGGTAGTTGTCTAGCTCTTCTGACAAGTCTGCCAGGTCTGCAGAAATTTCTTTGTCCCTTAGTGAGAACAGTTCATAATGGGGAGGATCAAACACTTCCTGGAACCCTGTTTTATTAAAAGCAGTTTTGCAAGTCATGACCTTTTTTCGAGGCTGCTTCACTTGTACTAAAATAGAAATAATGAGAAGGACCAAGACAATCCCTGATGTAATGCCAATAATTGTTCCATGGGTTTTAGTGATTTGTTCAAATACTCCTGCTTTTTTCTTTTCTGTAGAAACAGAAACAAGGTTTTCAAAATTTGTTAATATGAGACTCAGCACATACTGGTAAGGTAATTTTAGGTAAAGCAAAACACCTGGGTTAAATACAGCACAGGCAATATATTTTAAAAACAGGTATTTAAACAAGTTAAGAAAATCCTAATACAATGATTTCAGGTTAAAGTAGTCACAATGCAGCTTGAAAGATTATAGAAAAGATAAAGTATTTGGTTGGTTCCTTGAGACAGTACTTGGTTCTTTTACTTAGAGGGTATGAAAGGCAAACAATTTGCAAATCAAATGCATTAATATAGAAAACGATAAAATAAATAGCTTAGCTTTCTGCTCTATGGTAGGTTTCATCAATTGCCGTGCTCAAGAATATCCATAGGGGCCAGTGCTGTGGGGTGTAGTGGGTAAAGCCACCACCTGCAATGCTGACATCCCATATGGACTCCAGTTTGAGAGTCCCAGCTGCTCCACTTTGAATCTAGCTCCTTGCTAATGGCCTGGGAAAGAAGCAGAGGATGGCCCAAGTGCTTGGGCTCTTAATATCCATGGGGGAGACCTTGAAGAAGCTCCTGGCTCCTGGTTTTGGATCAGCCTGGCTCCAGACGTTGCAGCCATTTGGTGAGTGAACCAGTGGATGGAAGACCTCTCTCACTGTCTCTCCCTCTCTCTGCCTCTCAAGTACATAAACACATCTTTTTTGAGAGAAAGAAAGAGAGAGAGAGATTGATTGATTGATTTTTCATCTGCTGGTTCACTCCCCAAATGGCCACGATGGTCAGGGTTGGGCTAGGTAGAAGCCAGGAGCTTCTGGGTCTCCTATGTGGGTGCAGTGGCCCAAGCACTTGGGCCATCTTCTGTTGCTTTCCCAGGGAACTGAATCAGAAGTGGAACAGTCGGGACTAGAACCAGTACCCATATGAAATGCCAGTGCTGCAGGTGGAGATTTAATTTAATATGCCACAGTGCAAGCCCCATAAATACATCTTTTAAAAAACAGAAAAAAAAAGAATATCCACGATATTTCTAAAGATGACAATAGGAAAAGAACCAACTTGATCAGCCACTCTCAGCCACTTGTATTTCTTGGTCTACTATTTGAACCTGAGAATACATCATGCCAAGTACTAAGACAGCCACATCACATTATATCACCTTGTCATGTATGATATTTATTAGGCTACTGAGAGACAAAACTTTAGTCTGAGGCAGTGTTTTGACGACTATCTTGCAGAGAGACATTCAACTATTACCACAAGCCATCATTATTTTTCAGAGAGTACACACTGGAACTGTAGCATGGGAAATTCTACATAATTAAAAAAAAAAAGTTTTTAGAATGTGTCTGTTTTTAAGGTGTAAGAATGACTCTAGAGCCGGTGCTGTGGCTTACTAGGCTAATCCTCCACCTTGCGGCGCCGGCATACCGGGTTCTAGTCCCAGTCAGGGTGCCGGATTCTGTCCCGGTTGCCCCTCTTTCCAGGCCAGCTCTCTGATATGGCCATGGAGTGCAGTGGAGGATGGCCCAAGTCCTTGGGCCCTGCACCCCATGGGAGACCAGGAGAAGCACCTGGCTCCTGCCATCGGATCAGTGCGGTGCGCCAGCTGCAGCGCGCCGACCGCGGCGGCCATTGGAGGGTGAACCAACGGCAAAAGGAAGACCTTTCTCTCTATCCACTCTGCCTGTCAAAAAAAAAAAAAAAAAAAAAGAATGACTCTAGCAACTTATTTTTTTATTAAACAGTGTTTCCACATAACTGAAAAAAAGAAAAATAACTAGGCTACCCCTTCTAAATTATCTAGACAACTAAATAAGCTACATTTAGAATACAAATGACAAAAAAATAAAATACCTTGAAATAAATTTAACCAAGCATGTCAAAGACCTCTACAATGAATATTACAAAGCATTAAAGAAAGAAATAAGACATAAAAAATGGAAAAATCTTCTATATTCATGGATTGGAAGAATCAATGTCATCAAAATGTACATACTACTGAAAGCAATTAATAGATTCAATGTGATTCCAATCAAAATTTCAAGGACATTCATCTCAGATCTATAAAAAATGATGCTGAAATTCATATGGAAACACAGGAGACCCCAAATAGCTAAAGCAATCTTATACAACAAAAACAAACTTGGAGCCACCATAATACCAGATTTCAAGACATCCTACAGGGGCCGGCACTGTGGCAGAGTGGGTAAAGCCTATGCATGTGGTGCCAACATCCCTATGGGTGCTGGTTTGAGTCCTGGCTGCCCCTCTTCAGATTCAGCTCCTTGCTGATGGCCCGGGAAAGCAGTAGAAGATGGCCAAAGTCCTTGGGCCCTTGCACCTGTATGGGAGACCCAGAAGAAACCCTTGGCTTTGGAATGACCAAGTTCTGGCCGTTGAGGACATTTAGGGAGTGAACCAGCAGATGGAAGACTTCAAGTCCTAAATCTGTGACCCAATACCATCAGAGAACATTGGGGAAACCCTGCAAAACACTGGCATAGGCAAAGACTTCTTGGAAAAGACTCTAGAAGCACAGCACAGGCAATTAAAGCCAAAACTGAAAAATGGGATTACATCAAGCTAACAAGCTTTTGCACCATAAAAGAAACACTCAACAATGTGAAGATGCAATCAACTGAATGGAAGAAATTACTTGCAAACTATGAAACTAATAAAGGATTAATAGCCAAAATCTATAAGAAGCTCAAGAAACTCAAGAACAAAACAAATAATCCAATTAAGAAATGGGCAAAGGACTTGAACAGACATTTTATCAAGAGAAGAAATTCAAATGGCCAATAGACACATGAAAAAATGCTAGGATTACTAGCCATTAGAGAAGTGCAAATAAAAACCACAATGAGGTTTCACCTCACCCCAGTTAGAAAGGCTTTCTTACAGAAATCAACAAACAACAAATGCTGGCAAGGATGTGGGGGAAAAGGTACCCTAATCCACTGTTGGTTGGAATGTAAACTGGTACAGCCACTGTGGAAGACAGTATAGAGATACCTCAGAAATCTGAATATAGACTTACCACATGACCCAACCATCCCACTCCTGGGAATTTACACAAGAGAAATGGAATGAGCAAATGAAAGTTATCTGTAGCCTTATGTTTACTGCAGCTCAATTCATAATAGCTAAGATATAGATCAACCCAGCTGTCCATAAGCTGAAGACTGCATAAAGAAAAGACAGAGATAACTTCCGCTTCTGAAGGGCAGCAGAGGTGAATGCACTTCCGGCAACAGTGGTTTGAGTGGCTGAGTCAAGATGGGTCAAAGTCAGAGTGGTGTTCATGGGCCTGGAGGTAGCAAGAAGGATGACAAGGACAAAACAAACAAACAAACAAAAAAGAAATACGAACCTCCTGTACCAACCAGAGTGGGGAAAAAGAAGAAAACAAAGGGACCAGATGCTGCAGGCAACCTGCCACTGGTGAGATCTCAGTGCTGGCTAAAATTCTTGCATTTAGAATTAAAGACCATCTTCTCATGGAGGAAGAATTCATTAGAATCAGGAACAAATGAAACCATTAGAAGAAAAGCAGGAGAGGCTGGCGCCGCAGCTCACTAGGCTAATCCTCTGCCTGTGGCGCCGGCACACCAGGTTCTAGTCCCGGTCGGGGCGCTGGATTCTGTCTCGGTTGCCCCTCTTCCAGGCCAGCTCTCTGCTGTGGCCAGGGAGTGCAGTGGAGGATGGCCCAAGTGCTTGGGCCCTGCACCCGCATGGGAGACCAGGAGAAGCACCTGGCTCCTGGCTTCGGATCAGCGCGGTGCGCTGGCTGCAGCGGCCATTGGAGGGTGAACCAACGGTAAAGGAAGACCTTTCTCTCTGTCTCTCTCTCTCACTGTCCACTCTGCCTGTCCAAAAAAAAAAAAGAAGAAAAGTAGGAGAAAAGATCAAAGATAGATGACCTGAGAAGGACCCCAATGTTGGTAGGAACCCTGGAAGACATTATGGATGACAACCACGCCATCGTGTCGACACGTGTGGGGTCAGAACTTGTCAGCATCCTTTCCTTTGTGGACAAAGATCTGCTGGAACCAGGCTGCTTGGTCCTGCTCAACCAGGAGGTGCATGCTGTGACAGGGGTGCTGATGGATGACACAGATCCACTGGTCACAGTGAAGAAGGTGGAAAAGGGACCTCAGGAGACCTATGCTGACCAAATCCAGGAAATTAAGGAATCTGTGGAGCTTCTTCTAACCCACCCAGAATATTACAAAGATATGGGAATAAACGCACCCAAGGGAGTCATTCTTTATGGTCCACTTGGCACAGATAAAATCTTGTTGGCCATAGCAGTGGCAAACCAAACCCCGGCTACTTTGTTTAGAGTAGTTGGCTCTGAACTTATTCAGAAGTAGCTAGGTGATAGGCCCAAGATCATATAGGAATTGTTTTGCGTTGCTGAAGAACATGCACCATCCATTTTGTGTTTATTGATGAAATTGATGCTACTGGGACAAAAAGATATGACTCAAATTCTGGCAGTGAGAGAGAAATTCAGAGAACAATGCTGGAACTGTTGAACCAGCTGGATGGATCTGATTCAAGAGGAGATGTGAAAGTTATTATGGCCGCAAACCAAACAGAAACTTTGGATCCAGCACTTATCTGAACAGGCCGCATTGACAGGAAGATTGCGTTCCCACTGCCTGATGAAAAGACTAAGAAGGGCATCTTTCAGATTCACACAAGCAGGATGATGCTGCCAATGATGTAAATCTGGAGGACTTGATCATGGCTAAAGATGACCTCTCCAGTGCTGACATCAAGGCAATCTGCACAGAAGCTGTCTGATGGCCTTGAGAGAACGCAGAATGAAAGTAACAAATGACTAGTGCTGTGGCATAGCAGGTAAGGCTGCCATTTGCAGTGCTGGCATCCCATACGGATGCTGGTTTGAGACCTGGCTGCTCCACTTCTAATCCAGCTCTCTGCTATGGCCTGGGAAAGCAGATGGCCTAAATCCTGGGGCCCCTGCAACTTCGTGGGAGACCCAGAAGAAGCTCCTGGCTCCTGCCTTCAGATAGGCCCAGCTCTAGCCATTGAGGCCATCTGGGGAGTGAACCAGCAAATGGAAGACTTCTCTCTCTCTCTGTAAAACCTCTCTCTCTTTGTCTCTCTGTAACTCTGCCTTTCAATAAATAAATCTTTAAAAAAAATAAAGAAAGTAACAAATGAAGACTTCAAAAACTCTAAAGAGAATGTTCTTTATAAAAAATAAGAAGGCAACCCCGAGGGGCTCTCTCTCTAGCAGACCACAGCCATTTTGAGAATGGCTGGAGTCTTCCCTACCCTCAAGAGAGGTACAGATGGGGAAGCTGCCTGGAGGGAACCATGTTCCAGATGATTTTTATTAGCAAACATCCTGTGTATCTTTCTGAGTGTGAGATGTCCTTTGGTCACTGCTCACTCTGTATCCCAATAAAGTGTGCTCTTAAAAAAAGAAATCATTGACTATTACACACATAGCAGTAAAAAAAAGAAAAAAGAAAAAAGAAATCCTATCGTTTGCCACAAAATGGATGCAACTGGAAACCATTATACTAAGTGAAATAAGCTGGTCCCAAAAAGAAAAATATAATGTTCTCCCTGATCTGTGGGAACTAATAAGAGTACCAAAAATGTAATCTATATAAGTGAAATTGACATTTTGAGATGCAATGATTTTCAACAGCCCTTGTGTCTCAACTGTTGAGGAATAGTTTTTTTTTCATAGTATTTGTTGAACTCTTTACTTAGTGTAGGGTTAATCTTATATGTATAAAGTTAATTAAAAGTAGATTTTTGTAAAAAAGTAAGAAGGGAATAGGAGAGGAAAGAGGAAGAAGGGTGGGAATGTGGGCGGGAAGGAGAGAGGGTAGTGTGGGAAGAGTCACTATGTTCCTAAATTTGTATACATGAAATGTATGAAATTTGTATACCTTAAATAAGAGGTTTCTAGGTAAAGAAAAAAAGGAAAAGAAAATAAAGCCCGAAAATATGACATACTTCTAACAACTTAAAAAAGTTTGCAAACAGGGCCAGCAATGGGCATAGTGTGATAAAATCCTGGGCCTGCAGTGCTGGCATCCCATATGGGCACTGGCTGGAGTCCTGGCTGCTCTACTTGCAATTCTCTCCCTGCTAATGTGCCTGGGAAATCAGCAGAGGATGGCCAAGTCTTTGATCCCTTGCACCCACGTGGGAGACCTGGAAGAAGCTCCTGGCTCCTGGCTTCAGATCAGCTCAACTACAGCTTTTACAGCCATCTGAGTGAACCAGCGGATGGAAGACCTCTCTCTGTCTCTATATCTCTGTGTAAATCTTTCAACTAAATAAAATAAATTGGAAAAAAAAAGTTTGCTAACTGGGCTGGTGCTGTGGTGCTGTAGGCTAAGCCTCTACCTGTGGTGCTAGTATCCCATTTGGGCACCAGTTCAAGTCCTGGCTGTGCCTCTTCCAATCCAGCTCTCTGCTAATGGCCTGGGAAAGCAGAGGAAGATGGCTCAAGTGCTTGGGCCCCTGCACCTGCATGGGAGACCTAGAAGAACGTCCTGGTTCCTGGCTTCATATTGGCTCTCTGGCTTCTGCAGCCATTTGGGGAGTGAACCAGCTAAAAGAAGACCTTTCTCTCTGTCTCTCCCTCTGTCTGTAATTCTACCTCTCAAACAAATAAAATCCTTAAAAAATTTTTGCAAACAAAAACATGTTTTTGTTCAGATTAAGTATTTCTCTTTGCTTGCACCGTATCAGAGAAGTCTGGAATCCACTGAAGAAAACACTTACACATCTCCTTTGCTGCTAGTCAGCTACGCTAAGCATGATTTTTAAAAATGACATTGAAAGTGTTTCTTAATAAAAAGCAAATTATTCTTTTCTCAAAAATAGGTTGGTTTTTGCATCAGACTCACCTTTACAATGGTTTTCATCCCAAGGGTATGCACAGTTTTGAATACCATTACACACTAAGGAATTATTGATGCACATGTTGCTATGGCAAAAAAATGTGCTGCCTGTGCAGGGAGCTGTAGAAAAAAGAAAATTATGTTGCTAAGAACAGACATAAAGATTATGAACATGTCTTATTTTACTCTTAAGAATCTGGCTTTGTTTGAGTGCTTATCTCAAAGACCTTCCCATGAATATGCACTGTACTACACAGATAATGTGATAAAGGCTAATATTTTCTGATACAGATTCATTCAAACTTTTTCTAATGCCGGGTACCAAAATGTTGTTTTAATGTAATGATGCTATGAATGTATATTCTTATGGTTCTTATGGATCTAGTATAGTCTGGTGAACTTTTTAAAAACTTTAAGAGAAATGTTGATGAAGATGCAGAAACATTGGAATTCTGCATGCACTGCTGGACAAATGGATACTCTGGTGTCTGTAGTTCCTCCACAAGTTACACAGAATCCTGTATGACCCAGTAATTCCAGTTTTAGGTACACACCCTCAAAGAACTGAAAGCAGGATGGAACTACATTCCTTACCTTGTCCTCTCCCCACCCCAATCATATTTAATATTCCTGTTTACAGAAAACATCCAAATGTCACAGGGGTTTCTTTTTCTTTCTTTATTTAATCCTCTTTTTACTAACTGCCACAAATAAGAGAAAATGTGGTATTTCTCTTTCTGGGTCTGGCTTGATTCACTTAGCATAATGATTGCCAGATCCACTAATTTCCATGTCTTGTACTGAACCAATCTCACATTCCTCTGCTCCCTACTATGCAGTCAGTGGGATGATAAGGAGGTGGCCTCTGACCCCTTCAGGAACTGCATCTTGTCCAGCCTTGGGAAAACTGTCATCCTTGGTCCTTCTCCTTTGGGAACGTTAAGGGCCTTCATTCCCTGACATGTTGTTTGGTACAGCACCTCCAGGAAACAGAACTGTTAAATGAAAGAGTTGTCTGTACCCTTATGTTTATATCAGCTCAATTCACAACAGCTAAGATATGGAATCAACCCAGATGTCCATCCACTGAAGACTGTATAAAGAAACTGTGGTATATACATATACCATGGAATACTACTCAGCTATAAAAAATGAAATCCTGTCTTTTGCAACAAAATGGATACAACCAGAAGACCATTATGCTTAGTGAAATATGCCAATCTCCAAAAGACAAATGTTTTCCCTGATTTGTGGTAACTAATACACAGAGCACAAAAAAGTTAATATATGAGTGAAATTGACATTTTGAGATTTAATTATTATTTATAACCCTTATTTATAATCTGACAGAACAGTGATTTTTCTACTTATTACTTATTGAATTCTGTATTTAGTGGAGGGTTAAGTGTGTGATTAAAGAAAATTGAAAGTATGTCATTGCAAAAATTGAAAGAAAATTAAGAGGAGGCGGAGGAGGGAAGGTAGTCCAAAGGAAGGGAGGAAGGGTAGGATGGGAAGTATCATTATGCTCTTAAAACTGTCTATATGAAATATACAAATCTGTTCCCTCTATATAAATTAAAAAATTAAACACCATTAAAAGCAGTAACTCAGACACTTGCATATGAATGTTCCCAGCAACATTATTCACAATTGCCAAAAGGTGAAAACAATTTAAGTGCCCACTGACAGATGTATGAATAAACAAAATATGGTATATATAAGAAAATGGAATAGTACCCATAGAGAAATAAAATCCAGATATACACTATAACATAAATGTTTGAAACATGCTAAGTGAAATGAGCCAAATATTTCATTTAGCCTAATGCTTGATTATGTATTAAATTACTGCAAGACGAATATATGAGTCTACTTATATGAAGTACCTATAGGAGGCAAATTCATAGAAATATAAAGGAGAAGAGAAGTTAATAAGGACTTGGACAAAGGGAAATGGGGAGTTAGTGATTAATGGTACAAAGTCAGTTTGATAAGATGAAAGAATTCTGCAGATGGATAGTATGGATGCATTTAACGTGGCTGAACTAACTGTACACACAAAAATGGATAAAATGGCACATTTTGTTATGTATATTTTACCACAGCAAGCAAGCCAAAAAATCTATTCTTTTATATTAC
This sequence comes from Oryctolagus cuniculus, assembly GCF_051225735.1. Classification (NCBI taxonomy): domain Eukaryota; kingdom Metazoa; phylum Chordata; class Mammalia; order Lagomorpha; family Leporidae; genus Oryctolagus; species Oryctolagus cuniculus. The sequence goes on from NC_142884.1 coordinate 41,333,945, forward strand.
AAAACATATTCTAAAAATACTTGAAAGGCGGAGAGAGGGAGAGAGGGAGAGGGAGGAGGAGGAGAGAGGAAGAGTAGAAATAGGGAAAGAGGGAGGGGGAAGGAGAGAGGAGAGAAAGGGAGGGGGGAGAGGGAGAAAGCGAGAGAAGAGGGAGGGAGGGGGGAGAGGGAGGGGGGAAAGAGAGGGTGAAAGGGAGAGAGAGGGATAGAGAGAGAGAGAGGGAGAGAGAGAGAGAGAGGGATAGAGAGAGAGGGAGAGAGAGAGGGAGAGAGGAAGGAAGAGGAAGAGAGAGAGAGAGAGAGAGAGAGAGAGAGAATATCTATCTCTTGGCTTATTCCCCAAATGCCCACCATGTGCAGGGCTGGACCAGGGTGAAGCAGGGAGCTGGGAACTTAATCCTGGTCTCCTACGTGGGTGGCAGGAACCTAAGCACTTCTTCTATCATCTGTTACCTCTCAGGTGGGCAGTAAAAAGAAGCTGGAATTGGGAGTGGAGTCAGGCCTCAAACCTAGGCACTTCAAAATGGTATGTGGGTATCCCAAACAGGATTTTAACTCCTGCACCAAATATTTTTAAAGACATTAAAGTATACTGAAAATATATGGAATACATATCACATAATTTTGCATTCTGTAAAAACTTTTTTCAGGGTGAGATATCTCCTTACCCTTCACAGTGACCACATAGTCATCTTTCAAGATCATCTCAAATGTCACCCTGTGAGAATCCCTTTAAGTTTCCCATGTATATTCCTGTCATGTTACTTCCTCTTCACTTACTTTGCACTCCTCCCTATATTATGTAAAAAACCCATTATCCTGGATTATGATTCAATGTACTTACTTCTACTATGAAATAAGGTCCTCCAACATAATAGTAGGAACTATTTCAGTGTAAAGACACACGAAGAATTGGAAATCAAGAAGTGAGGCAGTGTAATATTTTCCCATTAAATAAGATTGTGGAAGTATGACAGAAGTTGAAAAAACTCAACTAACAATTTTGATTTCTAGTATTATAATCAGGGGTAGGCATTTAGCCAACCTGCTGAAAATGCCAGCCCATGTCCCACATCCGAGTGCCTGGGTTAGAGTCCTGGCTCTGGCTCTTGACTCTAGCTTCCTGCTAATGTACACCCTAGGAGGCAGCAGTGGGGGCTCAAGTAATTGGGTTCTTGCCGCCCATTTCTAGCCTTGGTCCATCCCTATCCCTGACTGTCAAAGGCATCTGGAGAGTGAACTAGCAATAGGAGTTCTTTAAAAAAGGGATGGGGCTGGCACTGTGGCTCAGCAGGTTAAAGCCCTGGCCTATAGTACGGAAATCATATATGGGCTCTAGTTCAAGTCCTGGCTGCTCCATTCCTATCCAGCTCCCTGCTGATGCACCTGGGAAAGCAGTGGACCTGTACCCACATGGGAGACCCAGGAGAAGCTCCTGGCTTTTGACTTTGGATCGGCCCAGCTCTAGCCATTGCAGTCACCTGGAGAGTGAACCAGCAGCTGGAAGACCTCTGTCTCACTGGCTCTACCTCTCTCTGTAATTCTGCCTTTCAAATACATAAAATAAATCTTATTTTTTTAAAATGAGAGAGAGAAATAAAATTACAGAGACTGCATTTTCTGAATACAAAATTCTGTACTTAAAAATTACTTTATTTATTTGAAAGGCAAATCATCTGTAGGTTCAGGCCAGGCAAAAGCCATTCTAGTCTCCTACAGGTGTGGCAGGAACCTAAGTACTTGGGCAATCTTTGGCTGCTTTCCCAGGCACATGTTTGGAAAACTGGGCTGGAAGTGGAGTAGATACTCTGATATGGGATGCCAGTGTAGGAGGTGGCAGCTTAACCTGATGCACCACAACATGGGCTCAATTCTATATTTTTAATTTTAGAAACTACATGCTTCACTGAGGAAGGAGAACTGAATATTGCTTAATATTACACTGATATCTCAAATACTTTTGTATTTTTTTAAATAAAAAAACATAAAAAATTATCAAACTAATAAAGAAGTTCTTTCCCAAATACAATGTTTCTCTTAATACATATATAACAAAAGTCACAGGGAATGTGCTTGGCCTAGTGGTTAAGATGCCAGCTGGGATGCCTTCATTGTCTGTCAGCGTGCTGGGATTTAAGTCCAGGCTCCACTCCTGATTCCAGCTTTCTGCCTATGCATGCTCAAGTACTTGGGTCCCTGCCACCCATAGGGGAAGACCTGGACTGAGTTCCAGTCTCTGGCCTGAGCTAAACCTGGCTTTTGAAGGCATTTGGGGGAGTAAATCAGCACATGGGAAATCTGTGTCTCCCTCAAATAAAAAATAGATTTTAAAAAGTCATGAGTTTCATTCTTCTTTTCTCTCTGAATAGGCTCTCTTTAAGGTGTAGTCATAGGAAGTCTGGGGGCTATTTAAGTACATTCTCTAATTCAAGTAAATTATCAGTAATAAAACTTATATTTTGCTAACTACCTCCTTTATCCTTTTGGTCTCTAAATAGTTTCTGAATATAGGCTAGGAAAACAGTTGTTATATATTGGGCTCCCAGAAAAATCCCAAAGCATTTGATAAGTGTAGGTCAATAGAAGATATCCAAAACTGCTTTGCTATTACAATAAAATATAACCTCTTTAAGGCAGAATTCTACATAAGGTATTATTCACCCATGTTCCAGGGCAGCAGATCACTAACCTATGGTCAGTCATTAGGAACTAGCCATTTGTTTACCTTCTCTTAAGCCCATGTGGATTTAGGCATGACTTACTTGCTGACAATTTAAGCAGACTTCAAGCTATACTTAATCACTGAAGTTCAACTATAATAATTCCAAGCCTAAAGCTGCTAAGGATTGAATAATTTGGCAAACAGAGCTGTGTGGTAGAGAGTGGAAAAAATAATGGGGTAGTATCAATATTGTTTCTGTTACTAGTTCCTCTGTATACTTTGTAAGCTGACTGACCTCTGGACACCTCAGCTTCTCTTTTAAAGTTAATGTGATAGAGTATTTCTGGTTCTAAAATTTGATGAATTCCTCACTCAGCCTTTCAAGTTAAACAAACAAAAAAAAGGGATAAGCATTTGGTGTAGCAGTCAAGACACTGCTTGAGATGCCTGCACCCGATGTTGGAGTGCCAGATTCAAGTCTCTGCTCCACTCTCAGTTCCAGTTTCTTGATGATGCATGCTCTTGGAAGCAGCAGATGATGGCTCAAGTACTTGGCTTACTGCCATCAATGTGAGAGCTGGACTGAGTTTCCCAGTTCCCAGCTTCTGCCTGGCCCAACCCTAGCAATTGCAGGCATTTGGGAATGGGAATTCTCTGTGTCACTCTGCCTTTCACATAGACAAAATAAATGAAACTAAAAAAGATAAATAAATAAAAATCTGATGAACTTAATAAAAATTTTATGAATGTAGTAATTTCAATCATATTGATACATCTGGTCTGCTTCTAACTACAAAAGTATACATTTAATAATTTATTGAGATTTAACTTGTTAAAACTTATCACTTTTAAACTATTGCAGTATTTCATGCTTCAAAATCATCATTTGTAAATAGATTTATGTATTTATTTGAAAGGCAGAGTTACAGAGAGGCAGAGGCAGAGACAGAGAGAGGTCTTCGAATGCTGGTTCACTCCCTATATGGCCACAATGGCCAGAGACATGCCGATCTGGGTCTCCCACCTGGGTGTAGGAGCCCAAGGACTTGGGCCATTTTCCACTGCTTTCTCAGGCCATAGCAGAGAGCAGGATTGGAAGTAGAGCAGCTGGGACTTGAACCGGCACCCATGTGGGATGCCAGCACTACAGGTGGCGGCGTTACCCATTATGTCACAGTGCTGGCCCACAAAGCTTATCTTAAGGGCAATAGGTATTACTTATAAATAAATAAACCTTGTGGTTTTGTAATGGATAAGCATGTCTTTGTACTGGATAAGCATGAAAATAAGAATCAAGATTACTGGTTATTGAAATCAGATGCTAATAATTTGCTTCAATTCAAAATTATAATAAAATAACTGAACTGCCTTTATAAGGAACAAATAAATAAAAATAGTGCCACAAATGAAATACTCTCTACCTATGGCCTGAGGACTCTACTTTCCACTTTTACTCACTATTGGGTCCTGGTGTGGGGATGAAGAGTTTTAGGATTCCAGCTCCCCTCTACTTTTGATGAGATGTAGAAATGATGCTGAAAGATGGTTCTATCCTTCAACTAAGCCTACAGGGCACCCATGGGCAAAATGTCAATGAAAATAACATTATGGATTTATTCTAACAAAAATATCTTCTGCTGCTTTCACAGTTCTAGTCCTAGAAATTATCCTAAAACCATATCCTTTCTTAAAGAGCAAGATATATATTAGTATTCAGTGCCTGGGAAGAAGCTAAACATATCTTGATTGCTATTCTATACCATCCACTTTAACAAAGCTATACTATTTTAGTTATATCTGCAGTCTACCATGGATAGGCATGAAGTGAATCTCACGCAGAATTAACTCATTTATATAAACCTCTTCAAAAATACTGTTTCCATGGATGGATTCAGAATAATTACAAATTCTTACCATCTTAGACAAGAACAAAAGAAATAGCTCAACAATTTGAATTAATGATAAATATGGAAAAATTTATTGATTTGAACTCCAAAACATGCTTGTTAAATGGAGATTTTCAAAACTGAGACTCTTTATAAAATAAAATTCCATGAAATTCCTTATTTTGATCACACACATAGTTTTTGAGGAACAGTTTTCTTCCTATTCTTGGGTTAATAAAGTTAAATTTGGGATACAGAGCTAGGTCTACAGAAGCCCTGTAACAGTCTTACATATTAATTAATGTAAAGGTATCACTTGAGGGAGACTTTTTTTATCTGTTTAATTATCATATTTTAAAACATTTATTTTACTTATTTGAAAGGCAGAATTGAGAGAGAAAGAGAGAATGAGAATGAGAATGAATCTCTTCTACCCACTGGTTCACTCCCCAAATGGATGCAACAGCTGGGGCTGGACCAAGTCGAAGCCAGGGCCTTCTTCCTGGTCTCCCATGTGGGTCCAGGGGTACAAGCACTTGGGCCATCCTCCACTGCTTTCCCAGGCACATTAGAAGACAGTGGGATTTAAGTGGAGCAGCCAGGACTCAAACTGGCGCCCGTATGGTATGCCAGCATCATAGAAGGTAGCCTCACGTGCTTTGCCACAATGCCGGGCCCTTAATTATCATATTTGTACTAATGAAGAAATCATTAGTGTACACAGAGAAAATACTGCAGAGGTCATAAATAGCAATAACTAAACACATTAGAGAATTTCTTATATAAAATTTTGACCAGGGCTGCCTAAAATAAATAAAATGTGAGCCAAAAATATGAGCAAGTAGTCACATTAAAAAGTAACAAGAAGGGGCTGGCACCATGGCAAAGTAGGTCAATCCTCCGCCTGCGGTGCCGGCATCCCATATGGGCGCCGGTTCTAGTCCCAGCTGCTCTACTTCCAATCCAGCTTTCTGCTATGGCCTGGAAAAGCAGCAGAAGATGGCCCAAGTCCGTGGGCCCCTGCACCCATGTAGGAGACCAGGAAGAAGCTCCTGGCTCCTGGCTTTGGATTGGCACAGGCTCCAGCCATTGCAGCCTTTTGGGGGAGTGAACCAATGGAAGGAAGACCTCTCTCTCTGTCTCTCCCTCTCACTGTCTGTAATGTCATTAATAGCATGGTTTATACAATCTCTAGGCACAATGGACTACCCTTATTTGTTGGGGAATGGAGGAAGGCAGATTCACAGATGCTACCCAAGGGGCCAGTCTTGCTAAAGTTAACAGCCTTAGGCTTGTTACCTTTTCTGCTTAGATCAGTTGAATAAAACTATGTTAATAAATTAATTCTACCTATTGTTACTTTTTATTTTTTTAAAGACAAGTATCACATGATCTCAGTCACATATGCAATTTTTTTTAAGATTTGTTTATTTTTATTTGAGAGGTAATTATAGCACATACCAAGTTAGGTTGGTTACATTGCAAGTGCTCAAATCTACAAGTGGCCCAAATCATATGGCTTACTATTGCACCACATTAATCAGTCAGGATATAAAAGCCAAAATAGTTTTTTTTTGCTCATGAGCACAATAAATGAGATATACTATACTTTCAGAATAAATGTGATGCGAACCTACATACTCAACTATACCTGGACAGTTCAGACACGTGTTTAAATGGAAAACAACAAAAAGAAGATAGTGATGAAAGAAATGAGACAACAAAGCTATAAGACACATAGAAAAGCAAAATGGCCTAAGTCCTCTCTTATTAGTTATTTAACTCTCCAACAAAAAGTGATTGGCAAAATAAAAAAGATTTGACTATATTCTATCAACGAGACACTCATTTTAGATATAAAGACATCAAAAGATGGAAAATGAAAGGATGGAAAGACTCCATGAACACAGTTACTAAAATAGTGGTTAGTATGCACACTAATGTCAGACAAAAATAGACTTTAAGTCAAAACTGTCACAAGTGACAAAGCAGGACATGATATATGGACAAAAGGGTCAATTCACCAAAAAGATACTATAAACATTTATGGAGCAGAAATCACAGCCTGCAAATCGACGGAAGGACAAACAGCTGGGGACTCCAACACCACCCTATTTTCAATAATGGGTAGAACCACCAGACAGAAGATCAATGTGGAAATAAAGGACTTGAATAATACTATGAACAAACTGGACCAAACAAGACACACACACACAGAAAACGCCAAACAACAGAATAGACATTTTTCTCAAGTGTTACATTGAACAGTCTCCAGATTAATCCATATGTTCAGACATACAAGTCTTAACACACTTTAAAATTCTGAAACCATACAAAATTTCTTTTCCAATCACAGTAGAATGAAACTAGAAATAAAGAGCTGAAGGAAAATGGAAAAATGCACAAATTTGTGGAAATTATACATTCTTACACAATCTTCAGAGTTGTAATTTCAAAGAAAACAGAAGGAAAATTGCAAACAAAATGAAACTGAAAACACAACAAAAGCTTATGGGGAATAATAAAAGTAGTGCTAAGAGACAAATTTGTAGCTGTAAATGCCAACATTATAAAGGAACTCATATTAATAACTTTGTATCGTAAAGAACTAGAAGGTAAAAAATGTAGTATAACTAATGAAATGCTGAAGATTTCAAAAATTAGAGAAACAAAGGAAAAACCTCAAAAGTTGTTTCATTGAAAAGATAAATAAAACTAAGAAACTTTTAGCTATAATGACTAAGAAAAAAGAAATGCAATTGTAAAAATCGGAAATGAAAGTGGAAACTTTACTATGAATCTTCCATATATAAAAAGGATTAGTAAGATAATGTTATGAACAAATTTATGCCAAATGCAACAAAATGATAACCTATATAAAACTGATAGATTCTTAGAAGCATAAATTTCACTAAAACCATACTGTAAAGAAATACAAGATATGAATAAACCTATCATTAGTGAAGAGATTGAAAAATAATCAGAAACCTCTCAAGAAGACCTGAACCAGACGGATTCACTGATAAATTATACTAAACATTTAAAGAATTAATACCAAGCCTCCAATTCTTCCAAAAAGCTGAAGGAAAAGCACTTTATAGTCATTTTAGTATATTTAGCATTACTCTGATACCAAGGCTAGAAAAAGACATAGAACAAGGACTCTACAGAGCAATATCCATTATGAGTACTGATGTGAAAATCCTAAACAAAATACTACTATACAATTCAGCAACATATAAAAGGATTATACACCAGGACCAACTGGAATTTATTCCTGTAATACAAGAATTGGACAATATACAAATATTAAGCAATGTAACACATATCATGTTAATTGAATGGAGGAGAAAACTCACATGATCATCTCAACTAAATAAGAAAGAATTTGACAAAACCCAACAATCTTTCATGATATAACACACAATAAACTAAGACTAGAAGAAAACCTCCTTAACACTGATAAAAGCCATGGATTGAAAACTCACAGCTATTATACTCAGTCATGAAGGACTGGAAGCTTTTCCATTAAGTTCAAGAACAAGACGAGGATGCCCAGTTTCACATTCTAGTTAATGAAACAGTGGAAGTTCTACCTAGAGTAATAAAGTAAAAAGAGGAAATAAAAGACATCCAAACTGGAAAGAAAAATATACAGATGATATGATCTTATATGCAGAAAATCCTAAATATTACACCCACTGCCAACACACATATTCCTGTTAGAGCTAATCAACTCAAGCAAAGTTGTAGGATAGAAGCCAACAAACAAAATCAGCTTCATAGTTTATACATTAACAATAAACGACCAGAGCAGGAAATTAAGAAAATAATCCTGGGGGAAGTGCTGTGGCGCAGTGGGTTAATACCCTGACCCGAAGCGCCCGCATCCCATATGGGCACCAGTTCTAGTCCAGGCTGCTCCTCTTCTGATCCAGCTCTCTGCTATGGCCTGGGATAGCAGAAGAAGATGGCCCAAGTCCTTGGGCCCCTGCACCCACGTGGGAGACCTGGAAGAAGCTCCTGGCTCCTGGCTCTGGACTGGCGCAGTTGTGGCCACTGCAGCCATCTGGGGAGAGAACCAGCAGATAGAACACCTCTCTCTCTGTCTCTACCTCTTGCTGTAACTCTGCCTTTCAAATAAATAAAATAAATCTTTAAAAAAATAATTCCATTTGCAATAGCATCAAAAATAATAGAATTAATCTAATGAAGGAGGCAAAAGGTTTGTACACTGAGAAATATAAAATACCGCTGAAAGAAATTAAAGATAACAAATGGGAAGGCACCCTGTATTCATGGATTAGAAGACTTTCCATAAATTAGGATAACAAAGTTTCTCAACCTGATCCAGTTTAAAAGTTTAAAGTGACCCTCCACTGTGGAGGGAAGGAGCAATTAACAAGAAAATGTGACTATCATAATGTATATGCGCCCAATTACAGGGTGCCTGGTTATTTAAAAGAAATGTTAATGGATCTCAAGGGAGACATAAACTCCAATAGTAATGGGGGACTTCAATACTCCACTTTCAGCAATGGACAGTTCAACTAGACAGAAAATCAACAAAGAAACAACAGAGCTAATTGACATTATGGACCAAATGAACCTAACGAATATCTATATAACTTTTCACCACACAGTTGCAGAATACACAATCTTTTCATCAGTGTATGGAACTCTAGGATAGACCATATGCTAGTCCATAAAGCAAAGTCTCAGAAAATTAAAAAAAATCGAAATCATCCCCATACCTCCTCTCCGACCACAATGGAATGAATCTGGAAATCAACAACTCAAGAATCTCTAGACCATATGCAAATACATGGAAACTGAACTAAACCTCTCCAGGTTTAGATTTGATAGTCACATTCTAATCCTTGTATTGACAGATAAATTCCCTATTCTAATGCAATTCAGATCTAATGCTATTTTAATATGTTCTATTTATATTTTGAAAAATATGATGCTCTAATGAATAAAAGTATGAAAAAGATGTGAAATACATTCAGACTTCTATAAAAATAAAAATTTTATAGTTCAAAAAAGAGAAATTAAAACATTTCTAAACCAAATGAAGGTGAAAATACATCATATCAAAAGCAGTGTTAAGAAGAAACTTTACAGCATTTGGTGCCTACACGAAGAACTTGGAAAGGCACCAAACAAATGAGCTATCAACGCATCTCAAGGACCTAGAAAAACAACAGCAAACCAAACCCAAAACCAGTAGGAGAAAAGAATTAAAATTAGAGAAGAAATAAAGTTGAAACAAAAAATACGAAAGATCAGTAAAATGAAGAGCAGTTTATTGAACAAATAAAATTGACACACCTTTGGGCCTACTAACCAAACAAAAGGAGGTAGAACCCAAGTCAATAAAATTAGAGATGAAAAAGGAAATGTAACAACAGACACTGCAGAAATAAAAAGAATAATCAGAAATTACTACAAAGAGATGTATGTCAACAAATTGGGAAACCTAAAAGAAACAGATAGATTTCTGGACACATACAACCTACCTAAGTTGAGCCATGACAATACAGAAAATCTAAACAGACCAATAACCAAGATGGACACTGAATCAGAAAGAGAGAACTTCCCAACAAAGAAAATTCCAGGACCAGATGGCTTCACTGCTGAATTCTACCAGACATTTAAAGAAGAACTAACTCAAATTATTCCCAAGCTATTCAAAACAATTGGAAGGGAAGGAATCCTCCCAACTTCTTCTAGGAAGCCAGCATCACCTTATTCCTAAGCCTGAAAAAAATAGAACAGAGAAAGAGAACTACAGACCAATTTCCTTGATGAACATAGATGCAAAAATCCTCAAGAAAATACCAGCTAATCGAACCCAACAACACATCAGAAAGATCATTCACCTGGACCAAGTGATATCCAGGAATGGTTCAACACTGGGAAATCAGTCAATGTGATACAGCACATTAACAAACTGAAGAACAAAACCCATATAATTATCTCAATAGATGCAGAGAAAGTATCTGATAAAATACAACACCATTTCAAATTGGTATAGAAGGAACATTCCTCAACACAATCAAGGCAATTTATGACAAATTCATAGCCATGGCCAATGTCCTATTGAATGGGGAAAAGTTGGAAGTGTTTCCATTGAGATCCAGAACCAGACAAGGATGTATACTCTCACCACTGCTATTCAAATATAGCACCGAATATTTTAGCCAGAGCCATTAGGCAAGAAAAAGCAATCAAAGGGATGCAAATTGGGAAGGACAAAGTCAAAATATCTCTATTTGCAGATGACATGATTCTATATACAGGGGTTCCTAAAGACTCCACTAAGAGTATTGGAACTCACAGAAGAGTTTGGTGAAGTAGCAGGATATAAAATCAACACACAAAAATCAACAGCCTTTATATACACAGACAATGCCATGACAGAGAAAACTTCAACCCCATTCACAATATTTAATCAAGGATGTCAAAAATCTCTATGATGAGAATTACGAAACATTAAAGAAAGAAATAGAAGAAGACACAGAAAAATGGAAAAATCTTCCATGTTTGTGGATTGGAAGAATCATCAAAATGTCCATACTACATAAAGCAATTTACAGATTCAATGCGATACCAATCAAAATACTAAGGTCATTCTAATCAGATATAGAAAAATGATGCTGAAATTCATATGGAAACACAGGAGACCCCAAATAGGTAAAGCAATCTTATACAACAAAAACAAAGCTAGAGGCATCACAATACCAGATTTCAAGACATACTTTAGGGCAATTATAATCAAAACAGCCTGGTACTGGTACAAAAACAGATGGCTAGATAAATGGAACAGAATAAAACACCAGATATCAACCCATGCATCTACAACCAACTTATTTTTGACAAAGGAGCCAAAATCAGTTTCTGGAGCAAGGACAGTCTCTTCAACAAATGGTGCTGGGAAAACTAGATCTCCATATGCAAAACGATGAAGCAAGAACCCGACTTTACACCTTACACAAAAATCCAATCAAAATAGATTAAAGATCCAATTTTACCACCCAGTACCATCAAATTATTAGAGAACATTGGGGAAACTCTGCAAGACATTGGCACAGGCAAAGACTTCTTAGAAAAGACCTCAGAGGCACAAGCAATTAAAGCCAAAATTGAAAAATGGGATTACACCAAGCTGACAAGCTTCTGCAGTGCAAAAGAAACACTCAGCAAAGTGAAGAGGCAACTGACAGAATGGGAGAGATTATTTGCATACTATGCAACTGATAAAGGATTAATAAACACAATATATAAGGAGATCAAGAAATTCAACAACAACCCAGTTAAGATATGGGCAAAGGATTTAAACGGACATTTTTCAAAAGAGGAAATCCAAATGGTCAAAGACACATGAAAAAATGCTCAGGATCACTAGCTATCAGGGAAATAAATCAATACCATAATGAGGTTTCACCTCACCCCAGTTAGGATGACTTTCTTACAGAAACCAACAAACAACCAAATGCTGGCGAGGATGTGGGGAAAAAGGTACCCTAATCCACTGTTGGTGGGACTGTAAATTGGTACAGCTACTGCCAGAAATCTGAATATAGATCTACCATATGACCCAGCCATTGCATTCCTGGGAATTTACACAAGGGAAATGAAAGCATACGAAAGAGTCATCTGTACCTCATGTTCACTGCAGCTCAATTCATAATAGCTAAGATTTGGAACGAACCCAAATGCTCATCAACTGAAGACAGGACAAAGAAATTATAGGACATGTACACCATGAAATTCTACAAAGCAGTAAAAAAAAAAATGTGAAACCCTGTCACTGACAACAAAGTGGATCAAACCGGAAAACATCATATTTAGTGAAATAAGCCAGTTCCCAAAGGACAAATACCATATATTCTCTCTGGTCTGTGGTAACTAACAAAGCAACTAAATGGTAATCTATAAAAGTGAAATGCAATGACTTTGAGCAGCCCTTGTCTCGAATGCTGAGAAACAGTGTTTTTCATATTATTTGTTGAATTCCTTACTTAGTATAGCTAATCATATGTGTTATAAAGTTAATTGAGGGGCTGCCGCCTGCAGCACTGGCATCCCGTATGGGCACTGGTTCAAGTCTCAGCTGTTCCACTTCTGATCCAGCTCCCTGCTATGGCCTGGGAAAGCAGTAGAAAATGGCCCAAGTCCTTGGGCCCCTGCACCTGTGTGGGAGACTGGGAAGAAGCTCCTGGCTCCTGGCTTCAGATTGGTGCAACTCGGGCTGTTGTGGCCAATTTGGGAGTTAACCAGCAGATGGAAGACCTCTCTCCTCTCCCTCTCTCTGCCTCTCTTCCTCTCTCTGTGTAACTCTTTCAAATAAATAAATAAAACTTAAAAAAAATAAGTTAATTGAAAGTTGATCTTAGTAAAAAATAAGAAAGGGAATTGGAGTGGGAGGAGGAAGAGGGGTAGGAGTGTGGGTATGATGGGAAGAATTACTATGTTCCTAAAGTTGTGTTTATGAAATGCATAAAGTCTGTATTCCTTAAAAAAAAGGTTTCTGGGGAAAAAAGAAATTTCAGTATATATACACTATGGAGTACTTTTCAACTGTAAAAAAAAAAAAAAAAAAAAGAAATTCTGTCTTCTGCAACAAACTGGATACAACTGGAAAATATTATACCAAGTGGAATTACAGTCCCAAAAAGACAGATATGTTTTCCATGATCCAAGGTAGCTAATAAGAGTACCTGAAAAGTAATGCATTAGGGTGAAATAGACATTTTGAGATTCCATGATTGTTTACGGCCCTTGTCTGTTCTGTTGTTGAACAGTTTTTTTTTTTTCTTTTTTCTTCATAGCATTTGTTGAAATCTTTTACTGAAAATAAGTCTTTGTAAAAATTAAGAGTGGGAATGTGTGTGTGTGGGGGAATGTCACTATGTTCCTAAATCTGTATATATGAAATATATGAAACTTGTATAAATTAAAAAAAGATGTGGGATATTATTTAGCCTTAAAAAGTAATAGTTCTGATACATGCTGCAAAATACATGAACCATGAAAACATAATAAGAGAAATAAGAAATAAAAGGACAAAGAATGTATGATTCCACTTATATAAATTCTTGGAATAAGGTTACCAGGAGTGGAGAGAAATGGGAATTATTGTTCAATGAGTATAGGACTTTCAGTTTTGGGTGATAAAAATTCTCTGGAAATGGATAATGGTGATAACTGCACAATACTGTGAATTCACTTAATATACCAACTAAAAATGACTGTGGGTCTGTTTTCTGTTATCAAATTTAAAAAAATTAAAAGCTACCAATCTTCTGAAAGAGGATTTGGCAATATCTAACTAACTACGTCTGACTTAGCTTTTGATCAAATAATTCCACTTTTAGGACTCTATCCTGAGGATGGAACTCTAACCACATATAATATACGTAATATTTGTTATACTATTATTTATAATTGCAAAATATTGGGAGTAACTCATATGCTCGCAAAGACAGTAAAATGTTTTATAGCACAGGTTCAAAATTTAAGGATGGTCTGACATGGAATAATTTCCAGGAGAAATTATTAAGTGAAAAATCTAAGTGTCAAAGAGAATGCTGCTGCCTTTAGGTAAGAAAAAAGGGGATAAAAGAAAATACCCATGCACTCTCATTTTCACAAAGGCCTACAGAGATTGGGCAAAAAGGAGCAGCAATAATGAGGGAATGAGACAGAGGCAATAGAGAAGAGAGGGCAATGACACTTTCCAAGTATATTTCTTTGTGTAGCTCTCATGGAGCGAGGGTCATATCCCAAGGATTCCAAAATAAAAACAACTTAAAAGTAACTATAATGTGATAGGGGACATAAAACAAAATATAAACAGCCACAAATTAATCCAATATATTATAAACATGGTAAAATGACTACGGGGGAGAGGGGAACAATCAGTGCAAGTAATTGGAAAACAGTATTTTGTCACTAAAGACAAAAAGCAATTCTGAAATATGTATGCTACGATGGAACAACTATTTTTTGATAATTAGAGTCAGGTTTCCTACTATAAACAAAGAGCTTCCTGGAAATGTGGTTGATTCTAGGGCTGAGGCAGGGAAACGCCTGCTTGTTTCATCCAGTGGTGCCAGAAAGTAAAAAATAATTGTATAAACTGAAAGTATACAGGAGGCAACCTTAACGGTCTTGCAACAGCATAAGCTTGAACTGTAAGCAATAAAATGTTAGTATTATGGAGTAGTAGTATTACAGTGTCATACAATAATAAAATATTAATGAGCTCACACTGATTTAAGTAAATAATTGAGTAAGTGAGGGTAAGCTAGCTCTTACAGGAGAATTCTAATAAATATATGTAGATAGGATCACGGAAATTGAAAATCACCATTGGATAAACACAGTAGTAATAAGTGTACAGGCAGAAACCATCAACTGCTACTAAAATTAGTGAGTGAAAGGATAGTTGTATGACCTCAAAGAAACTTACTAAAAGGAAAAAAATAGCGACTTCACTGTGTAGAAAACTGGCAGACAGCACCTTAATGAAGCGATGGAAGTTATTGTTACTAGCAATAGGCAAATCAGTACCGGGGATCCTGGCTTCACTGATTTGAAACACTGAGAAAGCCAAAGCACTTCCTTGGTATTCTTGACAGAAATGCATATCCTCAATGGAATCCATAAGAAAACATTAGGTAAAAACCAACGTGATACACATTTTACTAAACAACTTATCAGTACACTTCACTTGTGTCAAGGTCAGGAAAGACCAAGAGAGAATGACTAATTGTCAAAGAAAGAGGAGACTAAGAATGCATGACAACTAAAAGCAATGTAGGAAACTGGATCACAAAAAAGCACCATTGGTAAAACTGGTGATATCTGAATATGGTCCACTGATTAGGTCGTAGTATTTTATCAGTGTTAATTTTTCAGTTTTGTCATGATTTTGCCATATGTTAACATTAGGGGAATCTAAGCAAAGACATGAAAACTCTACCATTTTTGCAACTTTCTAGAAGTTTAAAATTCAAAAATAAAGTTAAAAGAGAAAATATCATATTTAAATCTTTGGCAACCATCGTTTGGTACATTCATAATTATTCACCAGGCTGAATGAATATTTCTGATAATTATTCTTAAGTTAGAAAATCTTGAGAAGGTTTCTCTTTCTGTAATTCTTATATACTTATACCTTTATAATGAGTTAGTATGGCAATTTTTTTTAACCCATGACAGTGAATTCCCCGAGAAAAGACTAAAAGACTTACTTCTACATCCTCTGTGACTTACAGTTTTGTCAAAAGTTAATGTTCACTAAACATACTGTGATTGAGCAAAAAGTTATGTAAAATATCTCAATGATACAGGAATTATTACTTACGCTCCACAAAGGAAGTAAAGAGCATTCTAAATCTGCTAAGTCGACTACCTTCATCTGCCCACATTCGTATCACTCCAACTCCTGTTTTAAGCATTACGTCATTGGCCACAGTGCTGCAAAACTTGGCCTTCAGATTTTCAATAGAACTGCTTCCATCATAGACTGCAACAAAGTTTCTCTTGCATTCATTTGAGTGCTCCATTTGATAATCTAGGAACCTCAAATAAATCTGTAACATTAAAACAAAAATAGCGCTTCAAAAAAAGATAATGAGTTTTTCCTATTTCTATAATCCACAGTAAAAATGGCAGTCTAAATTATGACAGCTGACTGAAAAACATAAAAGACAAAAGGCTGAAGCTGAAGTAGTTAAAAGAAAGAGGTCTGTTTCTTTGGTTTCATAATGGAGACAAACATTAAGGAATTTGAAGTTTGTGTTTTGACTATAAAGAAAAGAAAACTTCTTCCTACATGAGGCATAACTGTCTTACCTATTTCCCCACTGTAAAAGCAATCTCAGGGTAGGTATTTTGCCTAGTGGCTAATAAGCTGGTTAAAAGGCCTACGTCCCACACAAGTGTACCTAGGCTCCATTCCTGGTTCTTGCTCTTAAACAGATTCCTGTTAACTCAAAATCTAGGAGGTAGCAGCTGACGGCCCAAGTAATTGGGTTCCTGTTATTCACGTGGGACACCTAAGATTCAGTTGCTGGCTCCCTGCCTTGGCTTCAGTTCTTTTTTCTTAAGAAAAAAGTGATCTCATGGTACTAACAAGGAAAGCCGAGTCATTCATAACTCTATTCTAACAATGTGATTAATTGATTTTTCAAAAGTAGTTTTTCTGTATATCTGAAAAACCTAAGTTTAACTGTAAGATGTGTAAAATACAGAAAGCCTGTTTGTGCTGTTACATAACCAAACTTTTTATCATATCTATAGTCTTTATAACCATACTCATTTTTATCGTAGGCTGTCCTTTCGTTTGCCGACTCTCCTGTTACACACTTAAGGTTTTTTATTTTTCCCAAAGATTTCATCCCTTAGATAACTATGTCAACATTCTCAGAGAAGATATGGACTACACTCCCCAAAGAAGCACTATTAGCATCTTCCTCATTCAAATTTTACAGACATTTTGCTACCTGGCACGAAGTTGTTTCTTAAAATACACTTGGTTTATTCTTGCTTAGAGTTCCTTTATATTGAAGTCTTAGGAGGACTTTAAGCACGAATGTCTGAAAGAACCTAATGAAGTCATTGTCATTACTATGAGTAGAGAGATTCAGGACCATCAACAGGATTATCCAGGGCAAGGATTTGAATCCAGGTTGGTCTAACTCTAAAGCTTGTGTTCTTCCCATTGCATAGTGTGCCTCACGCGTACAGACACACATCACATTCACTCGTTTGGTTCTAGTTGCTCTTATGTGACTCTACAATTTAAAGAAAATTCTAGTGAGTAAAGAATAAAAATTTTCTTTGAATTACCACTGACATCTAGTGAGTATTCATTATTTAAACTTATTCCTGAGTTAGCAGAATGCCATCACCATCCTTTAGTTGAAAGGGCTTAATAAAGCAAAAATATCACATCACATTACACATTTTTTCCCTTCTAAAATACGTTGATGGTACAAAACTAAAAGCAAGTAATTACAAAATATAGCTCTAAAAGTTAACTTTGGTTCACTGAAACAATCAGCTCGCAATTTCCATGAGAATGATGGGCAATTAGTAATGAAATACAATTCCATTTCAAAACTACAAAGCTAATCAGACACAAATTTTAACATAAAAGCAGCATGTTTTCTTAAATAT
This sequence comes from Oryctolagus cuniculus, assembly GCF_051225735.1. Lineage (NCBI taxonomy): Eukaryota > Metazoa > Chordata > Mammalia > Lagomorpha > Leporidae > Oryctolagus > Oryctolagus cuniculus. Next base: position 41,351,686 of record NC_142884.1, read on the forward strand.
TTAGCAATGATTCTCATTAATTTTTCTGTAATTTATATATCTAAAACATTCTCCTCATGGTTCTATGATAGAGTCATCATCAACACTGCCTTCTCCATTAGATTATAAGGTCTTCCAATGAGAAGATCACATGCTAAATTACATCCAGTACAATTCTTGCTCATAGGAGGTGATGAGTTAGTGACTAGGTTTGTAAAATAGAATCGGTAGAACTAAGTATGGCTAAATAGTCAAGATGTCTGAAGTATTTACTTTCTGCTTTTATCTTAAAAACATGGCATTTAAAATACTCTTCAGGCCGGCGCCGCGGCTCACTAGGCTAATCCTCTGTCTGCGGCGCCGGCACACCGGGTTCTAGTCCCAGTTGGGGTGCTGGATTCTGTCCCGGCTGCTCCTCTTCCAGTCCAGCTCTCTGCTGTGGTCCGGGAGTGCAGTGGAGGATGGCCCAGGTCCTTGGGCCTGCACCCGCATGGGAGACCAGGAGGAAGCACCGGGCTCCTGGCTTGGTATCGGCACAGTGCACAGGCCATAGAGGCCACTTGAGGGGTAAACCAAAGGAAAATGAAGACCTTTCTGTCTCTTTCTCACTAACTCTATAAAATACAATACTCTTCAAAATATTTTTTAAAAAAATCAAGACTTAAAGACAAATCATGTAACAAGATTGATTTTTTCCTATAGGGAATAAATTAATAATTTAAACCAATTTCCAGAAAATATTCATGCTATGAATCTGACAGTTGAGATGAAAAGGCAAGGGCACAAGGGATTCTCACTCCAGATGGCATGTTACTAACACTTTTGGTCTCTTAATCCATCTCTACATCCTATCCAGGGAGGTAGAGCAAGTTATTACGATGGTGGGAAGTCTGGTCTCATTTATCCCTTTCCTTGCACTCGTGAGCAGGAAAGAAATGGATAACTTCCCATTTCCTGGGATAGTTTAGTCTAGGCTTCAGATTGAATTGGTAAGTGGGTAGTTTCTAAGGCACATTTTACTGTGTCACCCAACTGTTGACCCTACTGTACCTTCTACTGTAAAAGGGAAGCTACTGTGGACCTCCACAGGCTGACACTTCCATTTCTCAATGCAGACCTATAGTGGAGGAAAGGGATGCTATTCACTGGAGTCCCTGAGAACCCCAACAGAAATAAAATTAAATGCTCAGAAAGCTTCTACTGATAAAACAGACTAACACACTACTTTGATACTCTGCATATTCAAAACACTGATGTTTTTTAAAAATAAATTTTGAGCACATAGTTTTATTATTATGAGTATCTGAGGGTTTTAACCGGTAACATCTTTTCTTTAAAATTTTAAAATAAAAATATCTTGCTCAACTTCAAAAATTAGATCACAGTCCCATCTTAACTGCATATCACATTTTTTTTTTACATTTTTAACTTCTAAAACTTAATTTCATTAAAAATAACATTCTCCAGTAGTCAATATTCCAAATAACACTTCCAAACTAATCTATGAAAATGGAATTATCTTTTCACAAAATATTTCAATGAAGAGTAAGGTGATCCAAGAAACACCATTTGAGTTCATTTAAATTTTTAAAGTATTTAATACTAGTATTGCTGAAGCCTCCTAATTTCCCATTATTCTTCCTAACTGTGCATCTTGACTTTGATTTTTATAACTCCAACACTTTTTGATATTTTAAGTATCTATAAAAACATAACATTGTTCTGCATGTTTTAAAACCTTGTTATCAATTATAGAAACAAATCACCATTTGTCTATTCTCATACTGGTCATGTATCTTGTTTCTGCTTTTAAAATTTATGCTGTTAGAAGCATTCTTGCATTCTCCTTATGCACATATATGACCTACATTGGATATACAGAATTATACATATATCCATGATTGCAGTAATCATCACTTTCAGCTTTATAAAAAATGCCAAATTATTTTCCAAAGTGATTGTAACACATTCATATTTCTAAACTAAGAGTTTCTATTACTCATTCCTTGCTGACACTTCAGAAGTTCTATTAGCATCAACCTGCACAAAAATTCTCTTGTGCTGTTACTTTGCAGTCAAAATCAACTCCAATCTTCATTCCTGGTAACCAATGGTCTGCTTCCTGTCCCGTAATTGTCACATAAATGAAATCACAGCCTATATAGCCTTTTGAGTCTAAATTCTTGTGCTTAGTACCTGAGGTTAATTTATATATTAAATTCTCATTTTATTGCTGAATGTATTTCACTATACAGATGCACCACAGTTTGTTTTCTCAACAGCTGAAGAGTATTTGGAAAACTTCCAGTTTTTTGATAGTAAACATTTACATGGAAGTTTCTTGTGTGAATGCTTTCATTTTTCCTGAGTATATGTCCAGAAGAGACTGCTGAGTCATATGGTAAATTTATAGGAAGCCAAGATATTTCCTGGTGTGCCTAAATCATTTTGCACTGCTACCAGGAATGACTCGGAGGTTCAGATGCTCTACATAGTTCCCAGTACTTGGTGTTAATTTTTAAAAAATTATGTTTATTCTAGTGGAGGGAAAAGTACTGCCAAAGGGTGGCTTTCATTTGCACTTTCATTATGACTAAATATTCAGTGAACTGCCTGCTAAAATTCTGCCCACTTTGTATGATGAGTTTTGAGTTATGGACACACAGGAGATTTACAAACACTTTCTCCAGTCCGTAACATTACTTTTCATGCAGCAGTATCTTTTCACCAAGTTTTTTTTTTTTTTTTTTTTTTTTTTTTTTGTTTTTTTTGACAGGCAGAGTTGGATAGTGAGAGACAGAAAGGTCTTCCTTTTTCCATTGGTTCAGTCCCCAAATGGCCGCTACGGCTGGTGAGTTGCAGCCGGCATGCTACACCAATCCGAAGCCAGGAGCCAGGCGCTTCCTCCTGGCCTCCCATGCGGGTGCAGGGCCCAAGGACCTGGGCCATCCTCCACTGCACTCCAGAACCACAGCAGAGAGCTGGATTGGAAGAGGAGCAGCCGGGACAGAATCTGGCGCCCCAGCTGGGACTAGAACCTGGTGTGCCGGCACCACAGACAGGAGGATTAGCCTAGTGAGCCGCAGCGCCGGCCTCACCAAGTTTTTAAAAATGAATCCAATTTATAAATTTTTCTTTTATGGTTAGTCCTTTGATGTTATATCTAATAATTGTCTAACTTGAAGATTTTCTTCTAATCAATTTATAGACCTACATCTATAGACGTCTGCCTGAGAAAGTACAGGTCAAGCAAGGTCCACTTTTCCTTGTATTTCCGATTGTCCTAGCACCATTTATTCAAGACGACCTCTTCAACCACTGAACTGCCTTCAGATCTGTCAAAAATTAATATTTGTATGAATACAATCTCTGGACTCCTTAGTCTGTTGGTCTGTTTGTCCTTTTGTCAGTACCACACTGCCTTGACTACTGAAGTAAGTTTTGAAATTTGGTAGTAAGTCTCCCACCTTTGTTCTTTCCCAAAATTATTTTGACTCTTATAACTCTCTCCCTTCCCATCAAGCTCTAGAAGCAGTGTGTCAACATCTACAAAAACATAGCTGGGAACTTGATTGGAGTTGTCTTCTCTATACGTCAAGTTTGGAAGAATTGACATTTTAGTACTATGGCGCCTCTATCAATACAAACAGTTCAACCCTGTTTACAGTTCCCCCCGCCTTCATGTTATTTTTCAGTTTACAAATGCTGCAATACTCATTTTGGGTGTGTCTTCTAAAATAGTAAGGTTTTAATTTTGAGCTTCAATTATTCATTGCTAGTATATACAAATAGGACTGATTTTTCTAGATTTTGTGTCCTGCAACCTCACTAAATAGATTCATTTGTTCCAGGAAATTTAATAGATTTTATGGCATTTTAATTTAGACAATCATGTCACCTGTAACAGAGCAAGTTCTCCTTTTCTTTTAAAAAGATTTGCTCAAAAGGCAGAGTTACAGAGAAAGGGAGAAACAGAGATCCCCATCTCCTGGTTTCACCTCCCAAATGGCTGCAACAGCCACGGCTGGGCCAGGCTGAGGCCAAGAGCTTCATTCAAGTCTCCCATGTGGGGGCAGGGGCCCAAGTGTTTGGGACATCTTCCCCTGCTTTCCAAGGTAAATAAGGAGCTGGATTGGAAGTAGAAAAGCCAGGCATTGGGAGTGGGATGGGATGCCAGTATTGAAGGCAGCAGGGTATTTCGTGATGCAATGCCAGCCCCTATTTCTTTCATTGCAGTCACTACGCATTTTTTCACTAGCTACCACTTCTAATGTGGTGTCAAATAGGAGTGAGTTTGCAACCTATTGTGAAGGAAAGACTTTAGGTTTTATCACAACGTATGGTGTTATCTGTCCATTAATAAGGTTTGTTAGCTGTAATGCTTTAGATGCCCTTTATCAGGTTATGGAAGTCCTCTGTTAGTACTTTTCTGAGGATTTTCTCATGGATGGGTTTTAAATTTTAACTAATAAAAAAGATTATTTTATCCTCTAGTCTATTTATAGGGTGAATTACACTGAATCTTGCAATTCTGAACTAGCTTTGCTTCTCTGGGATAAATCACACTTGGCTGTGATGCTTACTGTTTATATTGCTTGATTAATTTGCTAATATTTTGTTGTAGATTTTTGCATCTATTTCCTTAAACACCAATCAGTTTTCTTGCTATATCTATGGTATCATGGTAATATGTTTAATTAGTTTGGAAATATATCTTCCAATTTCCTGAAAAATTGTGAAAGACTAATGTATGCTCTTAAATTTTCAGTACAACCTGCCGGTGAATCCCATAGCCTTGGGGTTTTGTTAGATTTTTTGTTTTGGATAAGTATAGAATGATTCATGTTACATATTTCTGAGCAGTGTAGCATTTGAGGAATTTGTCCATTTCACCTAGTCATCTGACTTTGAGCAAAAGCTGTCCTAGTTTAAGAAATGATTCTTTGTTCTCTTAAAGTTTTTTTATAATTCCACTATCTGGATCCTGCTAGGGCTGGGATCTGTGGAATGTCTTTCATTTAAGAATTAAGCATATTTTCCTGGTTCTTTGTATGTAGATAAATTTGCTTCAGAAATTTGAGAGGGAGCATGCAAACACATGCACTTACATCCACTGGGTTACTCCTTAAATGTCTACAACAGCTGTGTCCAAAACTGGAGCTGGCAAGGCAATCCTGGTTTCCTATGTGGATTACAGGAATCCAGCTATTATCAAAGATTTCATTTCATTTTATTTGAAAGACACCATTACAGAGAGACATAGTCAGAAACCTTTCATCTGATGATTCAATCCTCAACTGGCTGTAATGGCTACAGCTGGGTTGACCTGAAGCCAGGATCCAAGACATATTCTTTTGGGTCTCCCACTTGGGTGCAGGGGACAAAAGTACTTGGGCCATCCTCTGTTGCTTTCCCATGCCCATTAGCAGAGAGACGTATCTGAAGTGGAATAGCTGAGTCTTGAACTGGTGAACATATGGATCCTGGTGCTGAAGGCAGTGGCTTTACCCAGACACTACAGCAAGGACCCCTATAATCATTTTAGAATATTTATTTGAAAGGCAGAGTTAGGGAGAGACATATCTTCCACCCACTGGTTCACTCCCTCAAATGGATGCAATGGCCAGAGCTGGGTGAGTTCAAAACCAGGAGCTTCTTCTGGGACTCCCATGTAGGTGCAGGGGCCCAAGTATTTGGGTCATCTGCTGCTGCTTTCCCAGACACATTACCAGGGAGCTGGATTGGAAGTAGAGCAGTTGAGACTTGAACTGACACCTACATGGGATGCCAGTGTTGCATTTGGTGATTTTACTTGCTATACCACAATGCTGGGCCCTGAAATCAAACTATTTGGGCCACCACCAGTACCTCCCACAATCTACTTTGGAGGGAAGCTGGAGACTGGAGCCAGAACTGGGAAGTGAACTCAAGCACTCTGATGTGGGATGTGGATATCTTTAACTGCTAGTTTAAACACTTGTACTTTTTTATTGCATCCTGGTGCTATGGTTTACATACTTTGAGTACATCCCCCAAATGTTCATAAGCCAGAAGCTTGGTCCTTAGTATGGCAATGTTGATAGTGGAGTGTGGAAGATGACTAAGTCATTAGGGGGTACTGCCTTTGAAAGGGATTAATGTAGATCTCACAAGGAACCAATTAGGTCAGTACAGTTGTTATAAAAACAGCAATCAGTACCACATTGAGTAAGAGTTGCAAAAGTGGTCACACTTGTCTTATTCCAGATCAGAAGGGAAAAGCTTTCAGCTTCCCCCCTATTCAGTATAACATTGGCTGTTGGTTTATCATATATAGACTTTTGAGCAATGTGCCTTCTACATCTAATTTCAGGAGGGTTTATACCATGAAGGTTTTTGAATCCTATCAAATGCTTTCTCTGCATCTACTGAGATGACCATATGGCTTTTATTCTTCATTCTATTGACGCGATTTATGTTTATTGATTTGCAAATGTTGAAGCACCCTTGCATCTTTGGGATAAATTCTACTTGATCGTGATACATGGTTTTTTTTGTGTGTGTGTGTGGTTTTGGATTAGATTTGCTAGTATCTTGTTGAGAATTTCTGCATCTATGTTCATTAAGGATATAGCTTTGTACTTTTCATATCATGTCTTTGGTTTTGGTATCAAAATACTGCTGGCCTTATAAAAACAGTTTGGCAGACCTCCCTCCTGTTCAATATTTTGGAATAGTTTGAAAAGTATTGAAGTTATTTCTTGTTTTAAAGAGTTCAGTAGCAAAATTATCAGGTCCTGGACTTTTCCTTGATGGAAGACTGCTGAATACTCCTTCGATGTCATTCCTTGTTATGTGTGTTTAGGTTGACTATATCTTCTTGATTTAATCTTGGTGGGGTATATGAATCCAGAAATTCACCCATTGCTTTGAGGTTTTCCAGTTTATCAGCATTTAGTTCTTCATAGTAGTTTCTTATGGTCCTTTGTATTTCAGTGATGTTGGTTGTAATGTCTCCTTTTTCATATATAATTCTGAACTTTTTTTTTTGTTAGTCTGCCTAGAGGTTTTTCTATTTTGTTTACTTTCTCAAAAATAATTGTTGATCTTGTGTAATTTTTTTAGTTTCAATTTATTTCTGTTCTGATCCTATTTCTCATCTGTCGATTTTTGGTTTGGTTTGTCTTTATCTATGTCTTCAAGATGTATCATTAGATCTTTCATTTCAGACATTTTATTTTAATGTAAGCAATGAATACTATAAAATTTCCTTTTAATACTACTTTTGCTGTATCCCACAGGTTTAGATGTTGTGTTCTCATTTTAATTTATTTCAAGAAAGTTTGACTTCCTTTTTAATTTCTTTAATGATCCATAGCATGCTGTTTAATTTCCATGTATTTAAGAGTATTCTTTGGTTCTTCTCAATGTTGAGTTCTAGCTTTATTTCTTTATGGTCTGAGAAGTCCCATAGTATGATTTCAATTTTTAAATTTGCTAAGACTTGATTTGTAGCCCAATATGTGGTCTATCCTAGAAAATGTTTCTTCCATGTGGGAGTTAAAATTTAAAACAAAAAAAGAAATGTCCATGTCTATCAATATTACAGCAAATACAGTTTTGTAAAACTATGTTTTATACCTTTGTCAAATGAATAGTTAAGAATGCTATACTACTATAGTTTTAATGATCTGTGATTACTTTAAAACTTACTATATATGGGTGAAATCATTTTTCCATTTAATTATTATTTATCACCACTGTGTGTAGTCCCACTAAACTAGGGTATTTTTACTTTTTACTTTTTATACTTATCCGGTGAGGCATTAAGCTTTCATACTGCAAAAAATTTTAAATGTTATCTCAAAAGCTAAGAAAAAATGGTAGAAGGGAGATGGGGGAGTGAGGAAGGGAGGGAGGAAGAGAGGAAATGAAAACCATTATGTTCTTAGAATTATATCTACAAATCACATTGAATCTATTAAAAAACAATTAAAATATTTAAAATAAAATTTAGAAAGTAAAAAGAGCAACCACGGCCTGAGTCTCTCTTGCCCCCTCTCATTGTGTGACTGCCATCTCCTTCACACACGCATTCTCACTATCTTCCATTAGATGATGTAGCCAAAAGGTCTTCATCAAAGTCTGAACCAAGGGGCTTACATGTAAGACCTTTGACTTCCAGCTTCCACAGCTGTGATAAAAATAAACCTATTTACCCATTACTTGCTTCAGGGATCTTGTTATAGTAATACAAAGTAGATTAATATTTCTGGACATTCTGAATACCATATTGTGAGATTCTGGATTCTACTAAGTCCATGGAAGCTGTTGATATTTGTTCTTTGTATTGTTTCACCAGGCAATCAACTGAGGTTTGGACAAGTTTTGTCTCACTTTGTGGGGGTGGGAGTCCCAATGCTGGTTCAGTTTTCAAAGTCTTTGGTGGTCTGGGGCTTGCCCTGGTCATATGCCACACTAAGAGATTTCAATGGTGGTTTGTTGTAATTTGGTTCTCAATGTGTTTATTACATATCTCTGGATATATTCTATGTCCATCCATGTCCATAATGCTTTCCCTTTTCCTGTTCATTCTACAAGACTCAACTCGACACTCTCTAGATAACAGTCTCCTTTTCATATTTCCTTTGGCCAGAAAGACAAGGTTTCCTCAAGGTTTTAGCTTCCCACCCTGTTACAATTTCTGAATGACAGGAGAGAAAAATAGGGATTTCTTCCATATTCTTCAGATATCACCATCTTAGGCTGTTTACAAATATATTAAAGTGTAATCATAATATTCTCCTAGGATAATCAAACACTTTCATTATGAAAAATTTTAAACACTCAAAAGCAGACAAAATACATTCCCGTGTACCTATCCCCAAAGCTTAGCCAATCTTATTTTATCTTACATTTGTGTACCTTATAGAGACAATTCTAAGACACTTAATCATTTCATCTGTTAATAGTTTCATATGTATCACCAAAGCCACTTACAAAAATATCCACTACCCTATTAATGAACTAAGCAAATGAGGAACTTAGCATGAAATACTACTCAGAGTTCAAGTTTTAAAATATAATTATTTCCCTCCATTTATAAATGTTTGAATCTATAAGTTCACTTAATTGTTATCTCTTATAATAAATCTATGGATTCTCCTGTGTTTTTCTTTAAGATTTACTTATTTGAAAGGCAGAGTTACAAAGAGAGGGACAGGCAGAAAGAGATCTTCCATCCACTGGTTCACTCCCCAAATGGCTTCAACAGCCAGTCTTTCGCCCTTTTCTGTGTTTCATCTCCCCCTCCCACCTTGCTCATTTATTCAGTGAAGAAACATTCAGGCTTTTTCTCTTGTGTTCAGTAGGCCTACTTCATAGTTGGTTGATCTTATATAGTTTTAAATCTTTGCTGTTGTTGACTTATGTTGACATTTTCTATCTTCCATATGTGCTTCTGTTTTCCTACATAAATCTTGCCAGAAGTTTGCCTACTGGTAGCTTTTACAAAGAACAAGCTTTTAGTTTTGTTGATGCTTTTTTTTGGTATCTTTCCTTTAAATTTCTGCCATTGTGCTAATATCCTTTACTTTCACTGGATTTATCATTCTTTTAAATTCTTAAGTTGCACCTGAAGTCATTAAGTATCAAAATTTTTTGTCTATTAAAGGAAGCATTCGTGGTCATAAAATTCCTCAAAGTACTATAACTATATCCCACAATTTTTTTGAGATGTATTTTTATTACTGAATGTTAAGAGTATTGAAATTTCCATCCTAACTTCTCTGTGAGGTATGAATTACTCAGTATATTAAATGTCCAAACATAGGAGGTTTTAACGTATGTAATTTCTTGCTGATTCCTAGTTTGTTTGTCAGAATGCCCTGAAAATCATTGTTATATGTTCAAACTTCCTTTGACAGTCCAGTGTACAGATCAGTTTTGAGAAATATTTCATATATGCTGTAGAGAGTGCACTGTCTAGATGTAAGGAATAAAATATCATGCCATTCAGATATATTGTGTTGTTTTTGAGCCCATTTTTTTATGTTTGATCTAATTACTGAGAGGCGAAAAATTATCTACTGTAATTGTGGATTTATCAATTTTCCCAGCAATCATTCATTTCATATTTTTTGAGGCTGTAATATTTAAAATTTTAAGTTATTTTATCTTTCTTGTGAATTACTGATATTCATGAATTCTATTTTAATAATTATATCAGTTCTTTTGATATCTGCCTGGTATTCCTTTTCTATTTTGTATTTTCAAATTTTCCTGTAAACAGGATATATTTGGATTTTAACTACAGCATTCGGTTCATTTACCATTTTTTCCCAGAAATACCTTAATTTTGCCCTCAGTTTTGGATTAGAGTTTAGCAGGCTATGAAAATGTATATTAAGAGCTAATTTTTCTCTCAGTACTTCAAAGATACTATCCTACTGTCTTTGGACTTCCATTTTTGAAGAGATTTTTTTTATTTTGAAAGAGTTACAGAAAGGGGGAGAGGGCAGAACTTTCATCCACTGGTTCACTCCCTAGATGGCTGCAAAGGGAGGAACTGGGACAGGTTGAAGCCAGGAGTGTCATCTGGGTCTCCCATATAGGTGGCAGAGGCCCAAACCCTTGGGCCATCTTCTACTGCTTTTCCTAGTCCATTGGCAGGGAGCTGGATCTGAGGCAGGGGAGCCGGCACATGAACTGGAGTGCATGTGGGATGAGCTGGCCCCTGGACTTCTATTTAACTAGTGATATTTCTAGGGTCAATCTAAATAGCATCCCTTTGTAGGAAATCTTCCTCCCCACCCCCTGCTTGTTTTAAAAGTGCCTCTGCCTTGGGGTCCAATGTAAGAGGGTAGCACAGGGCCGGTGTTATGGTGTAGTGGGTAAAGCCTGCCGCCTACAGTGCTGGCATCCCATATGGGTGCCAGTTTGAGTCCCGGCTGCTCTACTTCTGATCCAACTCTCTGCTCTGGCCTGGGAAAGCAGTGGAAGATGGCCCAAGTGCTTGGGCCCCTGCACCTGTGTGGGAGACCTGGCAGAAGCTCCTGGCTCCTGGCTTTGGATTGGTGGAGCTCAAGCCATTGTGGACAATTAGGGAGTGAACCAGTGGATGAAGACCTCTCTCTGCCTCTCCTTCTGTGTAACTGCAACTTTCAAATAAATAAATCTGTAAAAAAAGAAAAAAAAAAAGGAGGTATAACTTAAAAACAATTTTTTTCCTGCTTGGAGTCATTGTTTGTCATGTCTGTAATCCTTGAAATTTTTCTTAAGAACAAAATGTCACTCCTTCTCAGCACTACTTTTTAGGTAATTTCTTCAGATGTATTTTTCAGTAACTATACTTTGCAAGAAATCTCTTGCCACAGAGCCAAGAAGGGGATTCCTATGAAGGAACTGCCCAATAACTATACTTTTAACTTATGGACATTCTCTTTGGGTTTTAAATGTGCCTGGTAATTATTATCTCTAATCATTTTGTTTCTTACTTACAGGATATTGAAAACATTTAAGTTCTTGAGGATCTAAGAAATTTGTTATGTTTGCTACTCTTCTTCATAGTGGGTTATGAACAGAGACGTTTTCTCATTTTGAGTTGTAAGCTTACTTTCTGCAGTATTTATTAATGGAAATGTTGTAGACTACTGTGTTATTTGAAATTTTTGTCATACACCTCCAAAATTTTTCAGCCCAGAACCATTTTGTTGTTTTTCGCTCTTAGTGGTTCCTGGATTGAGTAGAAATGTAAATTTATACCCTAGACCTTGATAAAGGCAGGTTTCTAGGTATAAAGTCTTAAGGGAGACTCCAGCTTTATCCCAACCCTGACAAAAGGCCTGAAAAACAAGTTTGTCATCAACACGTACTAGCGGACTTTCTTTTTCCTGTTCTATCCTTTCATGTTCTAGCTTTGAGGGTTCCAGCTTTACGTGAAGGAGTCAAAAAGGTCATAGGAATTTAGGCCTCCCCACCCCTTCCCGCTTTGTATATTAAAACCAAGCTCCTGGCATATCTGCCTCTGGCAGTAACAACAAGTTACCAAAATCAGCCAAGGGAATCTGTAACATCAATTTCAGTTTAAATGCTCTAATTCACAGTTATGTCTATTTCTAGACCGTAAGAATTATTCTTTTTGGAACTTACATATGCATTTAAAGTGATATTTATACAATGTTTCCAGGTGCTTTTTGTAACAGATAAGTTTTTTGGTTATCTAGAGTATTACCAAGATTGTAAATCTGATTTTCATGATTCTTTAAAGGGATGTTCTCACAAGTCTCATCCCATCTGCTTTTTACATACATATACATTAAATGTAATTTTAACCCTGTTGATATTCGTAGAAAAATTAATTAAAAGCAGAAAGCAAAAGTAGCTAGCAATCTCAATCCGTCAGAGTTAGTGAAAAACATAACAGTACTTTTCAATAGAATACTCCATGAGTAGCCAAAAATAGCACAGTAAGAAAAGAGAATTCTCAACAGGTTTGTGTTTTATACTGCTAAGGCTAAATTTGTGACCTTTGAAAAGATACCTTAACCTCAAGCAGTTTAGTTTTCTTCCTCATAAAATAAGGTTTTTATGAATCCATACTGATCAATATCTGTACTCAGAAATTAGGAATCCACAGATTTTAAGAATCTTGATCTTTTAAGATTAAGATACTCAATCTATGTGTATATTTCTGAACTTTTGATTTCAGCTTATTTAAATATAACATTGATCTTAACAGTATCCCCCAAAGTTACTAATTTTTAAAAACTTGTAATATCAGTTTATGGAATAAATATTTACAAAAAGTGAAATAATATATCTTGCAAATTATATTTCATCATGTATGTTCTCTGAAGTGACTCATTACATAGCAATACCTTAGCTTTTGGAGTAGCCTTAATTGTCCATATGCAATCAACTGCTTGGCCAGGTTTTGTTTTTTCTTCTTGTTCTACCTGACTAGAACGTACTATTCCATCAGCTCCCGAGAGCTCAAACTGGCAATCTGGAAAAAATAAATGAATGATGTTGAAAGGAAAATAAGAATTATCAAAAAAATCATGGGAAAAAGAGGTGATATACTAAACCTGGGATGGGATTTAAAATACCTCCTAGGTAGGTAAAATCTGGATCTGCAACAGAAAAAAGAAGAAAGTTGTTGGTATTGAAATAGTTACTTCATAGCTCAACATCTTAAGTTACTTCTAAAGCTCCATTAAACAGCAAGGTAAGAGAAACTTTCACTGATGTAGCATACATACTGGCCATTTTATGAGCTCACTTAAAATTTTAATACCATAATAAATTAAAAATGTATTTATGCTACTTGAAAACTCCAACTGTCAAAGGAGTAGCTAGAACACCAATGGATGAACAGATTTTAAAAAGTATAAAAATACAGTGGAATGCTATTCAACCATAAAAAGGAATAAAATACTTTTTTGCTGAATCATATTAAATTTACCTCCTAAATTTTTACTTAAATGGATGGTAATTGTTGCAACACTCCATGAATGTACTTAATGCCAATGAACTGTAAACCAGGAAATGACAGAGTAAACTGGTGAAATATATATTCCACTACAATAAAAATAAATCTTTAAAAATTTAAAGCTTTGGTATTTTAAAATTATGTGAAAATCAGATAAGAAGCATGTATGTCAAATTTCCAGAATGAAAACACTGATGCATAGTCTCAGAATCTTTAGCCCGGGGCTAACCTTGCTGCATTCTTCATAAAACTGCTAACTTTAATTTCAGATATTGTAGGAAGTTATCAAACTACATATTGAAAAAAGGTGGGAAATGTCATTAGCTTAATTTACATTTGATTGTTTAAACTTAAAACTAAACCCCATCCTTGCTAAAAAGGAACAACCAATATACATTTCATACTAGATCTTTTCCTGAGAAATGTCAAAGAGAAATTTAAATTTGAAACAGTATCAGTGGAGGCGGAAACCCACCAGTACTACTTGGTAAATTAATCAGAATCTCTGTATGTAGGCAAGAATTCTGGAACACAGTATTACTGCATTGAAATTTCCATAATTATATCAGTTACTTCCTGAATGTAACAATTCACTAAGCCTCTATGTCAACAAATATCACCAACAGGTTACAGAATTTCATTTAAAAGTGCTAATTTCTCATTGCTGCTATTAGGTTTTGGAAAAAGTTGCAATCTAGTCCTGGGTTTGCTTTTATAAGTGATCCAAGAAAATCATTTAATCACTGTCTTCTCATCTATATAATGGAGTATTTTATTCTGACATTTCTGTCATTAGCTTAAAATTATGGTGTGCACAGAAACTGAGGCATTATAAAATGAAAATAAATGGTAAAAAGTCTAGAAAACCTAAGTATTTTATAATTTGTATTTGACTACATACTATATAAAGTTGTTCTCATTTAAAATTAATGGAAAAGGAGCAGCTGGGACTAGAACCAGTGCCCATATGGGATGCCAACACCACAGGCAGAGGATTAACCTACTGTGCCTCTGCGCCGGCCCCCTGGTAATTAGATTTTAGTCAATTTTCTAAATCACAGAGATACCAATATGTAGTGGTTATTATTTGCTTGTTTTCATATTAGATTGAAGCTCTCCTGTGTCAACTGGCCACAGCCAGGGCAGCAACTAGGCAAGGCAAATTCAAAATGTTTGTAAAATCTGGCCTACTTATCAACATTTCCATTGTGTTTACCATCACCAGTCATCTGGACTAGGGGAGTAAACCAATGGAATAATAAAGACCCAATTCGTAATAATGTATGTAGCATTTAGTTTGACTGGCTCAAGGCTTTTCCCTCACACTCCTACGAGGAAACATAAGTTGCTTCTCTTTTTAGAGACAGAGACAATGCCACCTACTGGATTGCTCCCTAAATGTCCATAACAACTGGATCTGGACCAGGGCCAGAGCCAGGATCCAGGAACTCAATCCAGGTCCCCAACAAGTGGCAGGGACCTAAGCACCTGCACCATCACCTGCTGCCTCCCAGGGTGTGCACTGGCAGGAAACTGGACTCAGAACCGCAGTTGGGACTCAGAACCAGGGACTTCAATGTGGGATGTGGGTTTCTTGACTGGTAAGTCAAACACCCATCCCAGTTATCTCCTTTTGAGATCATTACTGCCACCCTGTACACCTAATGAAGGACTTCACAAGCCCATACTTTTTTTTTTGGTTAAGATTTATTTATTAGAAAGGCAGAAACAGGGAGAGAGTGGTCTCTCATCTGCTGTTTCACTTCCCAGATGGCCACCACAGCCAGAGCTATGCCGTTTTGGAGCCAGGAGCTTCTTCTGCGTCTCCCACATGGTTGCAGGGCCGAAGGGCTTTGGCCACCTTCCACTGCTTTCCCAGGCCATCGCAGAGAGCTGGATTGGAGGAGCAGCAGCCAGGATTCAAACCAGCGTGCATTTGCGTTGCTGGCACTGCAGGCAGTGGCTTTAACCACCGCGCCACAGCGCCAGCCCCAGCCCATACTCTTCAACGGAACCTTCCTGCAAGGAATTCATTACTATCATACAACATTATACTAACTAGATCAAATATTCTTTTAATAGCCCACTCCCAGGAGATCACTCATAAAGCCTGAAGCTTGGAGACAACAATTATCGGAAAAAACACCAACTTAAAGATTCTCTACAACTCCACTGGACAAAACCTTTTTTGGTTTCCCTAATTAACTTGTGCAGCTAATTAGAAGGGGTAGACTCATGGATTCACATTTCTTGTTTTGAAAAAAGACCACTGGGGCTGGCGCCGTGGTGCAGGTTAATTCTCTGCCTGCAGTGCCGGCATCCCATATGGGAGTTGATTCTAGTCCTGGCTGCTCCTCTTCCAATCCAGCTCTCTGCTACAGCTTGAGAAAGCAGGAGATGGCCCAAATGCCTGGTCTCCCTGCATGGGAAACCAGGAAAAAGCACTTGGCTCCAGGCTTTGGGTCGGCACAGCTCCAGCCGCTGTGGCCATTTGGGGAGTGAACCAATGGAAGGAAGACCTTTCTCTTTTTCCCCCCTCTCACTGTCTGTAACTCTACCTCCCAAATAAATAATCTAAAAAAATTAATTACTAGATTTCAGAAGAGTCATTTGGTAGGGGAAAATGATGGATGGGCACATAAAATAGCTTCCTGGGGGGTATGATCGGGACACTTGAGCAACAGTGGCTGAAGGTGTCCAGAATTAATGCTGTCTGCATTGGACCATTTAGTAAGTATTCCAATGGGAGATTCATGGATAAAGCTTAAAATTTCCTTCTGTGGGTGGGAGAATGGGGTGTGAACTTGGGGCTACCTAAAGATATCCATTTTCATCAAAACAATAGCCCTGTTCTCTCTTGTGATCCTAAGAGTGGCTTGGGCCTTTATTAACCTGTAATGCAGGCTTTGAGAAACAGTGGAAAATAGGGGAGCCTTCAGAGACATAAAGGTCTCTTTAAGGTGGCCTGTGGGGAGCAACTGAGACTAAATTACTGGAACTAAGACTAATTCTATGCATCTGATCTCCCTCAATATGGCGCTGAGAGAGAGCAAACAACTTCTACGCAGATGCCTCATCAGTTTGATAAGCTGCAGGAGCTGATCCTGCTCCTGATTGGAGGAGAGCAGCGTACTCGGCGTGTGGGCAGCAGAGCATGGATTGGTGGAAGAGAACTATAGAGGAGGAGAAGAGACAGCATGCACAGAGCAACATCTGAGAACATCTGAGTAGCCCCCGAGAGAGCCGGCCGAGGGTGTGCCGCTCCTCCGCGGAAGCGGGGAAAGCGGCAGGGGTGCTGCCCCTCCAGGGAGGCGGGGGGGGGGGGGGGTTAGCTCCGGCAGCTAACCCGGGAAGGTGTCGTTCTTCCACGAGTGAGGGAACGGCAGTTAACCCGGGAAGGGCCGGGCATAAAGAACAGCGCAGGGTCCGGTGTCCTTCCTCCGCGAATGGGGGAGGGACAGTGGCCACTTTGGCAACAGTGTCAGTTATCTTATTTCCTTTGCTCTCATCTGAGCAAATCAGTGACCCTGGATTTCAATGATCGCTGGAGCTATTGGAGCCTGAATTATGTCTAAGAGGGCAAGACATGTTCTATGTTCATTATACATTAACCTGAGAAAGTTAAGTCTGTTTCCAGAGAGTGCCAAAATCAGGAGCCCACCAAAAGCATAGCTATTATCTGTACAGAAGACTGGCAATTTTGTCTTTAGCTAGATGGCATGCTCTTGTAAATCCAGTCACAGAGTGAGGAGCAGATCTGAGCAACACAGTCATGAAGGGGCATGAAGCGGAAGTTGTCTGGAAGGGGCAGTGGAGCACAGGGTTGAGGAGACTACGCTGGGCGACAGGGAGGTGAGGAAAGGAGGAGTCTCATGTCAGACAGCCAGTGGAGAGTTGTGGGGTATGTTGAGAGTTAAGAAGGGTATCCACAGAGCAGGGAATATGGACAGTGAGAAAATCTTTCCAGTGACTCTAAATGAGTAGAGGTGGCAGCAACTGCCTTCAAACAGGAAGGTAACCCCAGAGCACTGGGTCTAACTACTGACTCTAGTACCCCACTGAACTTATTCTGTCCCTGTGATTAAGTGACAGCTCCCCAGACATTCTCTTCTTCATGACTAAATGGAGAGGGAGGTGGTAATTGCAGTGCCTTAAAGTTAGGACCAAAGTTTATTGAATCTTTATGTTTTCAAAGTCCCCCCCCCCCATTAGAGTGCCATTGAATGGGATCAGATAAGAGCTTTTTTTTTTTTTTTTTTTTTTTTTTTTTTTTTAACCTTAGTAAATTGTGAAGAGGCTGAGACATCAAGGAGAAATTTAGTAGCCAGTTTGGGCGGTAACCTAAAAGTCCCACAAATCTTGAATTCTCTCAGTGCAGGGAGTAGGGAATGCCAATGTGCTTAGAACAAATGAAGGGTCAAGTTTTAGACCCTTCCGTGTCAAGTGGTACCCGCAAAATTTAACTGACATCTGACAGAACTGAAGTCTTTGTAGTCTGGACTCTAAAGGGCATAAGTTCTCAGAGTAAGTGGATGATGTTGGCAAGGCAAGCTTCTTGGGATGGAAAACACAAAAGCAGAGTGTTCAACTATATTGGAAAGAAATGTTAGCTAGATTAGCCTAAAGAATTTGAGAGAAGTAGGGTGAAGCTTTCAAGCATATCCTTAAGAAAGGACTGTCTGGCTATATTGTTAGCCTTTCTGGGCAAAAGCAAAGAGGTACTGGCTGCTGGGGTCTACTAGTATACTGAAGAAGGCACTAAAGGGGAAACACTGGACAAGGATGAGGATCAGAGACCACTGGATATTGGGGGATAACTATGTTCTGAATGGCTCTGAGGTTCTGCACAAATCTCCATCCACTTTCATTAAGTTTGTGGATGAGAGGATAGGATTACTCCAAGTTGATGCACAGAACAGCTTTCTTAAGTATAAAGTAATCCATTATGGGTTGCATGCCATCTAGAGCCTCAAGGTTTAAGAGGGTACTATCTGATACTAGAGAGAGGGGTATTATACTCACCCGATTTTAACTGGTAGTGCTGAATGGATTATAACCAACATGAGTGAGGGACTGAGCCCATAAGCTTTCAAGCAGTTCCTGGAGGGCAAGGGTGGGCAGTGTGAGACTGACAAAACAGATGTGAATTTGAGTACAAATTACCTCTATGGGGTCATAGGCAAGGTCTTCTGATGGAGACAGTTCTAGCATTATTTTTTCTGGGAGAAGGAAACAGGGGTCTAGTGGCTTCTAAAGTCTGAGAGGGAAATGGGAGCCAATTGAACAAGCAAAAACTGACTTCCTGAGGGGGTTCCCAACTGGAAGGGAATGGGGTAAGGATTAGAACTGTCATAGGTTGACTGGCCTCAACCTGGAGTATGGGACATTGAAAATGTGTTGGGGTTAATGAAGGACAAAGAACGGCTCCACTGTCAAGGAGAGTTCTGATCAGTCCATCCCCAATTTTAACATCTACGTTCCATGGCTGATTGGGACATTTCTCCTGCTTAAAACCAAGGACCCCATTTTGTTTGGAAGGGAAGTATAAAGCAGTCTTATCAAGGTTACTGTAGGTCAGCGTTTGTTATTTGGAGCAGTCTTGTTTTGAAATGGCCTGTACACTTATGAAAAAAGGTCTTTTGATTCTAAAGAGGTAGGGTTGGCTGGCATCTTAAAATGGTGTAATTGCAGGGCCATTAGTTTGGCAGTTTTTTCTAGCAATCTAGGGTCAAGTGGCTCTAGATTCCTTGTCTTTTCCTAGACTTTTGATGGTTGGTTAAAGAGCTGTAGGGATGCTTTATTGCCCAGCTGAGACCATATTTTTTTTTCTTTTTACTAGGGTACAGACAATCTGGGAAATCTTAGTAAAAACTGAATTAGCCGGTGCCGTGGCTCAATAGGCTAATCCTCTGCCTTGTGGCACCGGCACACCGGGTTCTAGTCCGGTCGGGGCACCGGATTCTGTCCCGGTTGCCCCTCTTCCAGGCCAGCTCTCTGCTGTGGCCCAAGAGTGCAGTGGAGGATGGCCCAAGTCCTTGGGCCCTGCACCCCATGGGAGACCAGGAGAAGTACCTGGCTCCTGCCATCGGATCAGCGCGATGCGCCGGCCGTGGCAGCCATTGGAGGGTGAACCAACGGCAAAAGGAAGACCTTTCTCTTTCTCTCTCTCACTGTCCACTCTGCCTGTCCAAAAAAAAAAAAAAAAACAAAAAAAAAAAAAAACACAAAAAAAAACACAAAAAACTGAATTAAACAAAGTAAAGGTCTCATCAAAAATCTTTAATTCCTTCCTGGGAATAAGAGAGGGAAGAGATGTATAATTTGGGACATGCTCAAGCTGACTTGCCCCAAATGGTAGAGTTAGAAACATACCAGGGGATTCCAATTCAATCCCATCAAGGTGGCATGTACCAATGCCATCTCACTATTCCAAGTGATCAATTTCAGTTCACAATTGATCATAATGAAAGGACTAAGAGTCAAAGGGAGCACATAAACAAGTCTAGTACCTGCTAACACTAACCGATAGAATAAATAAAGGGGAGAGTGATCCAACATGGGAAGTGAGATACTCAGCAGACTCATAGAATGGCAGATGTCCTAAATAGCACTCTGGCCTCAGAATCAGCACTTAAGGCATTCGGATCTGGCTGAAAAGCCCATGAGAGTATTTCAGGCATGGAAAGCCAAGACACTCTGGAAAAAGATCTCTGTGAGCGAGATCCCAGTGGAAAGAACAGGTCTTCAAAGAAGGAGGTACCTTTCTCTGAAGGGAGGAGAACCTCCACTTTGACTATGACCTTGTCTAAACAAGATAAGAGTCGGAGAACTCAAGGGGCTTCCATAGCCTTGGAAACTCATGACTGGAGCATAGGGAGATTACTGATGCCATAGACAGGAGTGTCAATTAGTAAAGTCAACAACAGGAGTCACTGTGCACTTACTCCTCATGTAGGATCTCTGTCCTTAATGTGCTGTGCATTGAGATTTAATGCTATAACGAGTACTCAAACAATATATTTCACTTTGTGTTTCTATGGGGGTGCAAACCGTTGAAATCTTTAATGTATACTAAACTGATCCTCTGTAAAAAAAAAAAAAAAGAAAAAAGAAATTATCAATTCCCAACTTGACTCTCACTGGGATTAAACATGACAATAGGTCTGATCTGATTTCATCATCATTTTAAAAAAATCATCTATTTTTCACTTTATGTTTCTGTGTGGGAGCAAACTGTTGAAATCCTTACTTAATGTATACTAAGCTGATCTTCTGTATATTAAGATAATCGAAAATGAATCTTGATGTGAATGGAAGGGGAGAGGGAGTGGGAAAGGGGAGGGGAGTGGGTGGGAGGACGGTATGTGGGGGAAGCCATTGTAATCCATAAATCGTACTTTGGAAATTTATATTCATTAAATAAAAGTTAAAAAAAATAAAAAATAAAAAAAATCTTGAAAAAAAAATCTTTAATTCCTGAATTTTGTTGAAAGGTCAGTTCAAATCTATCAGAGTAATAGATCCCAATGTGCTCTGTTGGGGGCCATGCCTTACGGCTTTCTAGTTACCTGACAGGGGAAAATCAAGGGGACGGCCTTTAATAATTTAGCTGCCTGTTTTTGTGCTGTATTTACTACTTGGGGAATAGCCAGTTTAAAATCCTAAGGGAGTTCTTTTTACCATCTGGTGGTAATATCCATTGCCAGGCTAGTACATTTCCTACAAGCCTGAGAATAACTTAGTCAGGATCTGAAAATACAGGTTAGTCTGTGCTAATGAGTGATTTAAAGTGCCATCCTCATTCATAGGAGTTGGTCTGGGGGTTTGGGAAGTCTTTAAAGCTGGAAGTTCTGATTTTTCCCAGGAGACACTGGCAATTTACTTCCATTCCCTACTGTCTGGATTTTAAGGGCAGCTATCAAAGGAGAACGAAGAAAGTTAGCAGTGTTGGAAGGAGTGGGAGTGTTGAGGGAAGACAGGGAGCTCAGAGTGTTAATCGGGAGAGTGCATCACAGAGGGGGCAGCAGGAGGGGTGCAGAGCCAGTGAGGGTGAAGCAGCGGCAGCATTTGCCGGGGAAGCACTGCGGGTTGTGCTTTCATTCACACAAGTGCTAGTTTCTTTTTCTAGTTTGTTAAGCTGCTCATTTAATTTAGGATTACTTTCTTTTAGAGAATAACAATGGATGCTTGGGATCTTTTGGAGCCTTTGTGATACCAACTGAAGATTGCTTTCTCTAAAAGGCTGGGTATTTTCTTTGTTCTAATTGCATGTACAAGTAGACAAGCTTTGGAATTTCCAAAAAGCCCCATTTCAGCCAGCAAAATTTTAGGTTATTCTGATTTATTTTGTTTTACAGACCTAGGCAATTACAACTCTCTGAACTGTAATTTTTTTTCACCAAATTGGCCTGAGTATCAGGAGACAGCTGATCAGTAGGAAAAGATTTAGAACACGGGTTACCTATTTTGCATTAAACCTAATGAAGGAGACTCCACTGTGATTTTTATGGTTTGAGTTTGATAATTACAATGAGGGAGTTTCCTCCTAACTTGAAATAAAAGGCCTCCACCAGAATGTAGGAGATCTGGACCTGAGAGAACTTATAAGTGCCCTGGGGCAATGTCATGGACAACTAACCTCAAAGGGCTTTTGAAGGTGTCAATGTGTCGATCCATGATGGTGAAGGGAAGATACTTTGGATTCCACTTCTGGCACCAAAGAGATCAATAAAAATTTACCAGAAAATAATTTAGGATAAAAAGAAAAGCTTTATTGCAGCAAACTGGAGAAACACAGCCTTAAGTACAAAATGAAGGTGTGGTCTGTGGGGATAAATTATCTTTGAAAGGCAAAAAAAGCCATAGATGGGAAGAACTTAGCACTGACTGGTTGGCGTTTCAAATAAATTACAAGCTCAAATTCACTGGTTGAGCTCAGCATGTGCTAGGGACTTTCTTGAAACTGCTGGCCTTGGCAACTGAAATAGGAGCATATCCAAGCAAGGCCTATACAAGTCAGCTTGTGGTTCTTCCCATAAAACAGAGTATGACAGATTATCTAGTCAGCAGATGGCAGTTCAGACACCTTTTGAATTTAGATCCAGTTTTGGCCACTTAGGATCCAACTTGATGTTTAGGTTTTCCTAGGGTTCACAGTTGACAGTGTGGTAGGCAGAGTAGTGCCCTCCCTCCATATATCTGCATGTGAATCTCCATAACCTGTCAATATTACCTTATATGGTAAAAAACAAATGAATGTTACATCACAAGGCAAAGATAAGCCATTATATCTCAAACTCCTATATACATGACACCTATAAAGACTTAAATAAATATACAACTTATGGTAACTCTGAAATAAATAATATGCTGAAATATTCACAGAATTGAAAATTTGGGGACTTAATGGGTTAAGTTAAAGATTTTGAGATAAAGAGAAAGAAGAGGAAGCAGAGATTGTAGTGACGTGACCACAAACTCAGAAATCCTGGGCAGCCATAGAAACAAGAAGAGACAATAGATTTTCCTTGAAAGTTCCTAAGGGGATTAAGTTCCTGCTAAACTTAGGACTTCTGGCTACCAGCACATTGAGACTGTAAGACCAAAATTTCTCTTTTCTAACCTTAGGATTCCGAAATCAGAGTGAGAAACCTAAAATCATTAAAAATACAACTTAGTATTTACCTGGAATAAATGAGTATTTCGCTCGAAATCCAAGTCCTTCAAGTTCTTCATCAGAACTAAACTTAATCCACATGAATCTCCCTGTTGATCTAATTAATGGAGGGCTTTTCATGCCACAGTAACGATCTATAAGAGGAGAGAAACCAAACGGCCCATCTCGAATTTCCAAGTGATCAAATCGACACTCAAATGATGGCTCTATATAATAACGTTCATCAAAGGTTAATTCTATTCTTTGACGTGGAGCAGCTAGAAAATAAGAAAGTCAGGGGAACACAAATAAGAAAGAATATAAATGTACTGACACAAATGAGGAAAGCAAAACAGTCTCTGTGTTACTAGGGCTCATAATGAGAATTGTTATATGTAAGTCATAATCTTACACTGGACAATACTAATGCTAATTTGTAGAACTATAATACTTTTCTCCTTTGGCATATACTATTTATTAAATTAGCTAAGCATACTCAATTAAAATTAATGAGTTTAGAGGCTAATGCTTATTTCATGAGATATGTACCATGATACACAGGAAGGAAAAAAAATGAAAGGAACTAACTAATGTAGATAAAAATTTGCATAAGGGATGCTGGTTAAGTGTAAGTTTCTTATCAGGGAAGTTTCTTTTATATGTATATATAAACACATACACATGCATGCACACTGATGTTCTTAGTTGAATTATATTTAAGAAGATTTAAAATTCTCATAACTATTATTTTGTTAATGTATTCACTATCCAGAAATATGTTTATAATTTTAAGAGTTTAAATCAAAATATGCTGCATTTTTAATTTTGTTCAGTTTGGTTCAAAGTAAAAATTCACCCAATAAAAGGTAGAAACTGGTGAAATACCTTCCAAAATGTAGATACACTCCTTGTTTGGTGGGTATGAATCAGGATAATTTGGTGAAGCAAAATGACCTCCATTGCTGGTTCGAACCCAAATGCCACACTGGGTTGCAGGAACATGCTTGATTCCAATATTTTGTCCATCTCAGGAAGAAAAACAGCATTTAAAACATTAATTACAGTAAAATAGAATAGCGTTTTTCTCTTTCCAACTTTTTTTTATTATTTTTTAATTTTTTGACAGGCAGAGTGGACAGTGAGAGAGAGAGACAGAGAGAAAGGTCTTCCTTTGCCATTGGTTCACCCTCCAATGGCCGGCGCAGCCAGCACGCTGCGGCTGGTGCACCGCGCTGATCCGATGGCAGGAGCCAGGTACTTCTCCTGGTCTCCCATGGGGTGCAGGGCCCAAGGACCTGGGCCATCCTCCACTGTACTCCCGGGCCACAGCAGAGAGCTGGCCTGGAAGAGAGGCAACCGGGTCAGAATCCGGTGCCCCGACCGGGACTAGAACCCGGTGTGCCGACACTGCAAGGTGGAGGATTAGCCTAGTGAGCCGCGGCGCCGGTGATCTTTCCCCAACTTTCAAATAGGTCCTCACTCTATATTACATATATATAATTCCTTAAGAACTGCCAAATTTTAGCACAGCGAATTTGAGTACAGAAGTGGAAGGGTAAGGCTGTACGTTGTGCTTGCTGGAAAAGTTTGCTAGAGGATACATGTGTTGTGTTAGAGCAGGAAAATAAAAGGCTTACATTCTACAAAGGCAAAACTACATGTGAGCATCTGGTAAATTAGCGTAAGTAATATTCAAAATAAAAGGGACTCTGGAGTTGATTTCTGACATGGCGTTCTTATACCTTGAAACCAAAGTCAAGTAAGATTCAAATATTACACAGGGATTTTAGTTAAGAATTACAGACTGAAAATCCTTACTTAATGTATACTAAGCTGATCTTCTGTATATTAAGATAATCGAAAATGAATCTTGATGTGAATGGAAGGGGAGAGGGAGTGGGAAAGGGGAGGGGAGTGGGTGGGAGGGACGGTATGTGGGGGAAGCCATTGTAATCCATAAATCGTACTTTGGAAATTTATATTCATTAAATAAAAGTTAAAAAAAAAAAGAATTACAGACTGAACACATGCACTTAGCTCTGCTCCTTCCTCAAATTTCAATTCAAGTGTAACAAAGATTTTTAATGGTATAAACCTCAAAGTACAAAGAGGTAGAGAAAAGAGTAATAACTGGCAGCACTAGGAAGTGGGGTGAGGAGTGCCTTTTTAAAACCTGAGGCTGCTTATAAGTCTATTTAGAATCAGTCCTATTTCCAATACCCTTCCGTTAATCTAGGCAGCTGCTGATCAATCACCATTTAGAAAACTGGAGAATATTCCTTTCTGAAGAAGGCAAAATAATGTTATTGAACTTGAGGACACCAGGCACAGCTAAGGGTGAAAATATAAAACTTGAAAACAGGGAAATTCATGATTGTTAACAGATTGTATGACACTCCCAGACTCTTCACCCGGAAGTCCCGCTGAAGGCCTTTTTGCAGATATGAAACCTGTAAGTGGGAAAAGGAAAGATTCTTCTCTACAGAATCTGATCAGTCCTACGAGGGACTCAATGATGCGACTCAGGGGTTCTTCACCATCAGGTTACTAGAAAAATTGAAGGCCATGGTAAATAAACAATCTGTCTACACTAGCAGATGGGCAGCGATCATCTCTTTAGTGCCCCTCTCAAAATATGAGCAGGCATTACAGGGACATTTGAAGAATTTCTAACATGAAAAACAAAGCAAAACAAACAGGGTGGGGAAAAAAAAGCAAAGCAAGTTTGAGGAAACTATTTTAAAAAGTTTAAAAAGCAAAACATTTAATCTTCTCAGAGACAGAAATGAAAACCAAGGATATTGTAAAAACAAAACACAAGCTGTAAACAAAAGAGGGGCCAGCACTGTGGTGTAGAGCATCGAGCATCCCACATTCGAGTGCTGGTTTGAGTTTAAGTGGCTCTGCTTCTGATCCAGCTTCCTACTGAGATGCCTATGAAGGCAGCAGAAAATGGC
This sequence comes from Oryctolagus cuniculus, assembly GCF_051225735.1. Lineage (NCBI taxonomy): Eukaryota > Metazoa > Chordata > Mammalia > Lagomorpha > Leporidae > Oryctolagus > Oryctolagus cuniculus. The sequence continues at coordinate 41,377,748 of NC_142884.1, forward strand.
CCAACTTCTTAGGCCCCCGCCAAACATGTGGGAGACCAGGAAGCTCCTGGCTTCAGCTTGGTCCAGACATGGCTACTGCAGCTATCTGGAGGAGTGAACCAGTGACGGAAGCTCACAGTCACGGTTTCCCTCCCTTTCTCTCTCTAGCTTTGCCTTTTAAATGAAATAACATAAACCTTAAAAAAAGAAAGCTTCCAAAAGTAGAAGAAATGAAGTAGTAGAAAATTGAGAGCAACAATATGCAAACTATGGCCATGAGCCAATTTCACCTTCTGCCTGTGGCTGTAAATAAATTTTACGGAATATATCCAGGCCCATCACTTTGTGTGTTGTCCGTGGCTACTTTCTACAACAGCAGAGTTGCACAGTGAGGCAGACTGTTCAGCCAAAAAGCTTCCAAATTTCTACCTTAGAAGAGAAAGCTGAAGCAGTCTCTCAGAATATGAACCCAAAAGAGAGATGGACAATAGAAAAGAAAAAAAAAAAAAAAGAGCTATAACCAAAACAGAGATTCCTAAGATGGAACAGAGAAAATGGAGGAAACTGTAAAATTTAAAGAAGAACTAAAACAAAAATTTCTTAGAGACAAAGTTCACATTATAATGTAATCCTGAATACTGATCTAACTGGAAGTATGGACGGGGGGTGGGGTGGAATGAAGGTATGTGAAACAGCTAAATTCACATCTTCCATGATGAGAAATCAGTATTTAATGTCTATAACAGAAACAAACAGCAGTGGAGAATGTTCAAAATAAGAAGGTTAAAAAGAATCAGCTAAAATAATTACGTCCATGGATCAGGACATGGGATAGGGTAGAAGACTAAGTTTTCCTAATTAAACTTTTAGTACACTTGGATTCTTATATTGTTTATATATGACTTGATCAAATAAATAATAAATGAGGTTATACATGAAATGTATTCAGCTCTGACATGAAAATCTGGCTCAATCACACTATCTGGGGTGGGCATTTAGTGCAGCAATTAAGATGCCAACCTAGGATACCTGCATCCCATATCACAGCATCTGGCTTTGAGTCCAGGCTCCACTTCCGATTTCAGCTTCCTGCTGATATACACCCTAGGAGGCAGGAAATGATGGCTCACGTTCTTGGGTCCCTGACACCCACACGGGAGACCCAGATTGAGTTCATGGTTCTTGGCTTCAATCTGGCCCAGCCCTGGCCTTTGTGAGCATTTGGGGGAGTGGAGGGAAGCTTTATCTTTCAAATAAATAAGATCATACTATGTAAGCTTTCATAAATCAGGACAATCAGAACAGGATCAAAGGGCTTTGAGTAAAATATTGATGGAAATATTTCATTCACACTGGAAAAGGGATTTTTGCTTAGTGTTAAAATGTGAATCTCATTTAATAATCCAGTGTGCTAGATCTACTAGTGATGCCAATTTTTAAAATTTATCAGGACAGGACTTTATGTTGACAAATTACTCCAGTTAACTGCAGCTGAATCCAGTTGAATTGAGGTTGATGGTTTGATAAAAAGCCTTAGGTCACTGGGATACCAAGAGGGATTATGGAAATAATACTCAAAAAGTTTCAGTTTTTTCAAATAAGCCATCCCACTGCCCTGAACATGCAATCTTATCACTGTAAATACTTTACCTGGGGTCTTTTGGGCCACAGCAATCCCTTCCACTACAAGTATTGTTATTAAGAACACTAGGGAAATAACAGAAAAGAAAAAAAGTTACAAAATTCAATCTGTATTCATTTTACTAAGTCTACAAAGGAAAATCAGTGACTGAAAAAGAATATTAATTGCTTTCTTAAATTCACTCTCAATATTTTTAGGTGTTTTTAAATGTTCTGTTCTCATTGACTCTTTGACCCTTAAAGCAACCTAAGAAACAATGGATTTTGTATTCATTTATAGAAGTACTCACGATCCACAGCATTTAAAGCATTTTTTAACTTAAGATTCTCAAGATCACTTTTGTTTCCTGCAACAGACTTTGCTAACCTTAATTATTCCTCAATTTACCGCATTCCATCTCAGAGTTTATATGTGTTATGGCTCACTGCAATGTGTTATGCCAGTGTTAAGTTCAATTAGATTATCTTACTGGTGAGAATATTCACAATAAAGATGGAAGTAAGGGGGCAGCACATCCCTAAAAATCCATTCATAATGTTATAGTGCAGTATGATGCTCTGTTGTGTTATAAAAGCTAGCCATATTTAGAAATCAAATTTCTCAAGTTGAACATTTCTGAGACACAATCAACATATTGAATGATTTGTGTTGTGAAGGTTGCAAAAAAAATTTTACTTGTACAAATACTGCATCCTCTCTGAATAGAGAGCCTACCAGTCTGCTCTGAACTACTATGTGAACTGGTGTTCTCATCCTTCAGTCAGTACGCACTTAGAAAATATCTACTGGAGAGCAGACAGAGGACACACAGGTGTGACAGAAATGCAGCAAACTGGCTAAGATGAATGACAGGTCAGGTGTTCAGCCTAGCAGTTAACATGATTGTATCCTGCGTGGAAGCGCATAGTTTGATTCCTGGCTCTGGCTCCCGATTCCAGCTACTTGCTAATGTGGCCCCTGGGGAGACGGTAGTGATGGCTGAGTGACTGTTCCTGCCAACCATGTGGACACTTCGGTTGAGTTCTTGGCTCCTGGCTTCTGCCTGGCTGTTACAGACATTTGGGAGAGTGACCCAGTGGATAAGAACTTACTTCCGGCCCCTTTAAATTTTGAAAACTTAAAGCGTATGGACTTCAGGAGTTAGCTGAATCTAGGCTGGGATTCAAGTTTTACCTTGAGCCAACTTTGAGGCCTTTTTAGCTCAGTTTACTTACTTATAAAATGGAGATGATTTATAAATGGGGATGATTTATAACATCAGCTCTCTTAGCTGTTATAAACATTAAATGAGATGATGGGAGTACCACTTTTTGTGCCAATTACTCTACTATAAACTAGCATACACAGGGAGCCAATTTTCAAAGTCAATCTATAATATAAGGTATAAAGGGATTTAGCAGGAGGTACACAGAAGCACAGAGAAGGGACACACTTATTCTGCAGGGAGTTAAGAGGAACAGAGCAAGGAAATTTTTGGAAAACAAAACAAAGGTATATTCTGATTGGATCTTACAGAACTTGAACCCAGGAGAGGGAGAAAAAACTAGCTTAAGCAAAACCATGGAGGCATGAACACTAATCAACTGGTAACTTGCAGGATGTCAGGGGTCAAGGAGTTGGTCCACTGACTTCTCTCAACTTTAATTTCCCCTTTCCCATTCTTTGGTTGCCAGCAGTGTTGAAGATCTTGTTACATAGAAACAATTCTTCCCTCAAAGTCATGCTCTTCACATCTTTACACTGGATCTGAAAGGTCTAGAAACTAATTTTTTTTTTTTTTTTTTTTTAAAGATTTGAAGGGCAGAGTTACAGAGAGGCAGAGGCAGAGATACAGAATTTTCCATCTGCTGGTCCACACCCCAAATGGCCCCAATGGCTGGAGCTAGGCTGATCTGGAGTCAGGAGCTTCTTCCGGGTCTGCCACACAGGTGCAGGGGCCTAAGAACTTGGGCCATTTTCTAATGCTTTCCTAGGCCATAGAGAGCTGGATCAGAAGTGGAGCAGCCAGGTCTTGAACTGGCACCCAAATGGGATGCCGGCACTAAAGGAGGCAGTTTTACCTGTTATGCCAACACCAGCCCCTAGAAACTTAAAAAAAAACAAAAACAAAAACACAAAAATAAACACAGAAGATGTATAACCAAAGAGAAACCCAAGGTATTGTACCAGATATTAAATAATCCAGCAAATAACACATCCATTTGTATCAATTTATCTTGTTAAGAGTCATATTTCCCAAGGTATTTCATCTCGATGATACATAACTGGTCAAAATTTTGTGCTCAATGTACCTTTCCCTCAGGAGTCACAGGCAAAACTATCTACCACTTTTCACATTTATAGATCAGTTTTAAAACAAGTAATGCCAAAACTGCCGGCAGGCAAGGCAAGAAATCAAAACGGTACAACTATGAAAAAAAAGATGAACTGTGCCAGGAAACTTAATATACAGGACTGATAAATATTTGTGTAAAGTAACAGATCTATGAAATATTCACAGAATATACAAGGTAGAACAATCATATTGAAAATAAAATTGCAAGACAAATAAAATCACTATATTCTTTCCTACTTTGAGAGGGCTGCTTGCAATTTTTTTTCCCAAATAATTACTATTCAAATCTCAATCAACCAAATGAGCCGTGCCACTGAATATAAAGATGACATATAAAAAATAGGGCAAATTCACACAGCAATCAAGAATAGAAATATTTACTGACACACTTTTTGGTGATTAGTGACTTTATTATTCAAAATTCTGTATAAAACACAATTTACCAGGTTATATAAAAATCTTTGTACAACACTTGAGTTACAATCAAGCTGAGATAGTAAAATAAATTCCACTAATGTCAAACATTGAAATCTTTTAGTAGTGAAACAGCTCTGTGTTGCCGTGTCCTCTCTTTAGTCTGAATCCATGTGCCACTGTTTCTTCTTCCTCTTCACTAAAGGATCAATGATTCTGAAATCCAGAGGCACTACACATCTAAATTCAAAGATAATGTATTCAAGAAGGCACTAATTTCTTAAGGTATAAATCCAAACCAAAATAATTCTCTGCAACCATGCAACTTGCTGATGCAGAGAACTGCTTGTGGTTTGATGCTTGAAAAAGGTAATGTCCACCACTAAGCGCAAATTTGTTTCAGGCCTTGTAATAACCTGTGTACAGATCTAACTTGAAAGCAAGTCTCTTAAACCATAGAAAATAGGTGCCATTCAAGGTGTTAAAACAAATCCTCAAGGCCACTCCCTTTATTCCACCTCTTTTTTACCCTGAATCACTGACTTGCTAGCTCTAAGCACAGAACCTTGTCACCGGGTCTTCTAATTTAAAGGCCCTACTTTAAATTGTTAAAATAAAAAAAGTCACATTTATTCTTTTCACTGTTACTTAACTGTAGCAACTCGGGCCGATGGAAAAAACAGTGGAAAGAAGACAACACTATTGTTCATGATTAATGTTATTTAAAACCTAGAAACCCCAAAAGAATTACTTGGAAAATGACTATATCTATTAAGGAAGAAAGCAAGAGTAAAATAAAAAAAACAAGTAAGTAAATAGAGAAGTAACATGCTTCTAGTTAATAAGACAATGTTGTAAAGACAACAATTCTTGTAAGTCATGTATTTAATGATATTTTAATCAGAATCTAATTTTTCCCCAGAAAAATGTTTGATGTTCATCTTGAAGACTTTCTACATTGGCCAAATCAAACTTAGAAACAGCAAAAATGCATAAAACTAAAATAAAAATAACAGACTTATTGTGAAGCTCCAGTCACTTAAAAATACAGAAACAGTCCACGAAGAAATAGATGATCTGTTAAACACATGCAGTTTCCAATACGCAGGAGGGAGTGAATCAGTTCCTGGGGCTGATGAACCAGATAGATCTTATTTTCCAGGAGTTTACAGATAAGGAAATAGAAGAAAAGGTTCAGGAACAAATAAACTCATTTATACCCAAGAATTTATTAGGAAATATAGTATCTGAATTCCTTGGTGAAAGAGTGAAATTAATAAATGGCTTTGGAATATGTCAACTATTTGGAAAAATATCTGATCTCTACTTCAAGATAAACACAAGAACAAAAACTATGTATTTAAAAAGAGGGTGAATTCTGTACACACTTGGGTGAAAAGCACATTAGACAAAAACATGTTTTATATTTTACATATTTTATTCACATGTGTGTATAATACATATAACATGAAGAGCTTGAAAAAATTTGTGGGGAAATAAGCTTAATGCCTACAACAGCGAAGCCTGGGCCAGACTAAAGCCAGAAGCCCAGAATTCTCTATGGGTCTCTTCCATGGATGTGGCAGGGACTCATCTCCTGGTGCCTCTCAGGGTGTGCATGGCAGGAAGCTGAAACAGAGTAGAGCTGGGACTCAAACCCAAGCACCACATCTGGGATGCAGACGTCCTAAACAATGGCTGTGCCAAACGCTCCTCCTCCCCTCATTTACTGTTTGAAGTCCTTTTGTAATACTTAATTTATACATTACAAATAACTGGGAGGAAAAGAAGATTATGCCATCAGAAAAATGTACCAAACGTAAAAACAAAAAATTCAGTCTAATATTAAAAAACATAGGTTCTAGTGCTGGTCGGCATATAGGAAACTGACACAATCATATCCTGTCAATGGATTTTAAGTTAGCATGATTTTGTGGGAGTTAATCTGGTAAAATGTACCTTGGCTTAAGAAGGTAGAACGTGCACCCAGTAATTCTACTTACAGGTTTGGGAACCCAGTCATTGGGACAGTGGTTTTCAAACTTTAGTGTGCATTATAATCATCTGCAAAGCTTATTTAACCACAGACTGCAGAGTAGGGAGGAGATCCATGCACTTTCAGAGATTCCAATCCAGCTCTGCAGCGAGATGAGAACCTGCATTTTTACAAATCCTCTAGCAATGCTGAAGCTGCTTCACCTAGGACCACACTCTGAGGACCTCCGTAATAGGAAAATGATAGTTTACTGAACAAAGCAGAAAGAGGCTGCCTTTGTTCTCCTCTGGTGGTGGCAGGGACCAAGTTTAGACCAACATGGATGGGTTGGGGCAGGGCAAGAGGTAAGCAAAAATGAGCTGAGTTTTGGGAATGTTGCTCTTGAGGTCAATGTTCTACTACCTATTCTTACAATGCCCACAAATACTTCTCATAGTTTCTGGGCATGTGCACTTGTCATGGGTTTGTTTTTGCTTCTACACAACTACCTTTACACCATCTAAAACCTGCTTTCCCTAGGAACTCTTTCTAGACTAATTTTACTTGACAGCATTCAGAGTTTTTTTTTTTTTTTTCTTTTCTTTTTGATAGGCAGAGTGGACAGTTGGCTCACCCTCCAATGGCCGCCGTGGCCAGCATACCACGCTGATCCGAAGGCAGGAGCCAGGTGCTTCTCCTGGTCTCCCAATGCAGGTGCAGGGCCCAAGTACTTGGGCCATCCTCCACTGCACTCCTGGGCCACAGCAGAGAGCTGGACTGGAAGAGGAGCAACCAAGACAGAATCCGGTGCCCCAACCAGGACTAGAACCCAGTGTGCCGGCGCCACAGGCGGAGGATTAGCCTATTGAGCAGCAGCGCTGGCCTAGCATTCAGAGTTTTCACTTCTATTACTACTTGGCAGCTTTCTTCTCTGTTGCTTTCTGATTTCTGCACACTCATAATGTTAGCATTAGGCTCGGCATGAATAACAAAAACCCAAAGGAAGGGTTTCAGCAAGACTGAAGTGTTTTCCTCTGTTAACACACTAAAGACAAGATGCCCAGGTCCAGAGTGAAGCCTGTATCATTACTAGGGACCTTAGTGCCTTATTATTTAGCTGTGTGTGACTTTTCATTTTTTTAAAAATATTTGTGAGTCACACTAAATCTATTAGACTACACAACACTCCAGATGCTCCAACATGCCTTTAGTATATAAGATAGTATTTAACATTTCCTTTATTTTTTTAAAAAAGATTTTATTTGAGAGGTAGAGACAGAGAAAGGTCTTCCGTCCGCTGGTTCACTCCCCAAATGGCTGATCTGAAGACAGGAGCCAGGAGCTTCCTCCGGGTCTCCCACGAGGGTGCAGGGGCCCAAGCACTTGGGCCGTCTTCCACTGCTTTCCCAGGGCATAGCAGAGAGCTGCATTGAAAGGGGAGCAGCCGAGATTAGAACTGGCGCCCATATGGGATGCCGGCACCGCAGGTGGAGGATTAACTTACTGAGCCACAGTGCTGGCCCCATGACTTTCATTTCAAGGTTTACCTTATGGCTCAATATGAATGCTGGAGTACCAATCACTATTTCTTCATGAGAGGTAATATGCCTGTATTTGGTCAGCATAAAGACATCCCTATCCTCTTAAAAAGTACTTGCCGGGGGGCTGGCACTGTGGCACAGTAAATAAAGCTGCTGCCTGTGGTGCCAGCATCCTATATGGGTGTCAGTCCATGTCCCAGCTGTTCTACTTCCGACCTGGCTTCCTGCTAATGGCCTGGGAAAAGCAGAAGATGGCCCAAGTGTCTGAGTCCCTGCCACCCAAGGGGGACTACCCGGATGAAGCTTCTGGCTCATGGCTTTGGCCTGGCCTACCTCTGGGGAGGGAACCAGTGGGTAGATCTGTCTCTCCCTCTCTGTAACTTTTTCAAAATAAATCATTCAAAAATTTTTGCCAGAATCTAGTTACTTTAAAACCACAGGTTGGCTGGCGGCTCAACAGGCTAATACTCCGCCTGCGGCGCCAGCACACAGGGTTCTAGTTCCGGTCAGGGCACCGGATTCTGTCCCGGTTGCCCCTCTTCCAGGCCAGCTCTCTGCTGTGGCCCAGGAGTGCAATGGAGGATGGCCCAAGTGCTTGGGCCCTGCACCCCATGGGAGACCAGGAGAAGCACCTGGCTCCTGCCTTCGGATCAGCGCGGTGCAATGGATGCAGCACGCCAACCGTGGCAGCCATTGGAGGGTGAACCAAGACCTTTCTGTCTGTCCGCTCTGCCTGTCAAAAACAAACAAAAAAAACCCCACAGGTTTAAACAAAAACACTTCCTCCTAAGTTGTACACACCCTTTTCTATTCACATCTAACTGGCTGGACTTTGTCACATGGCCATACAAAACCCTAAGGAAAGCTGGGAAATACAGTGCATATTTTGGGCAATCTTGAGCTTCACAAAAATGTTGGAGAATTGCTTAAGAAGGGTAAAATATGTATGTGAAGACTGCTAAAATCTAAAGTACACAGCAGCCAACGATCTTTGCAAAACAGATCACATCACAGTCTTTCATAAAAATCACCCAACAGAGGCCCGTTGCATTTAGAATAAATCCATACTCCTGACTGACTGCAGAGGTGCTACGGGACCTGGCACCCATCTTATACATTCTGATTGCCATTTCGGCTGCACAAGACTTCTTCAATACACCAAACTAATTCTCGTCTTTGGGACTAACTGTGCCTTTCTGCCTAGAATCTTTTTGCGTGGCCAGTTATTTCTAGGCCTTCAGGTCTTGTGAGGCTTCCTGATTTCTAAATAACCTCTGCATTTTCTAAGTCATCCTGGGTTGCTTTCATTATTATTTATATATTAACTGGTCTCTCCCAACCCCAATCCCCAGCCTCCAAGGCTTGTCTCGTCTGTCTTTTCTTATTGGGAAGAAGGGCTTTGTCTGGCACAGGGATGTATTACCAGTGTGAAAAGACTGCCCATCCTACAACAGCACTCAATACCTATTAGATAATACACTCTGAAGTGACTAAACAGGACACTGATTACATCTTCTTTGTAACCACAACATACAATTCAGACAGCCCTGCACTGACAAAGATGCATCTCTAACAGGAGCCAGCTTCTTTTTACTTGAGTACAGGTAAGGGGATGGGAAAGTAATATCCCCCCCCTTCCTCAGACACCTAGCTGCTATTCTTTCCTTACGTTGGCTTATTTTACCTTGTTTGTAATTTAATGTGTATTTTTCTAAACCTTTCTGTTTTCAGCACCTAAATGGTAAACCTAACTTGCTAAATCTAAAACAAGATGCCAGAGTATAACTACCTGCTCGTTATAATTTTCTATAATGAAAGCAGAATACAGGTCAGTTATAGTCCACTACTACCTGGTGGAGCAGTAATTTGTTTTTGATAATATGTTCCAAAGAACAATAACAAAAAAGATACCCAAATTTAACCTACCCCAGCCTTACTACAGAAGGTAGATGGTGAACTTAAGGATCAATCCAGCCTACACATGCTAATCACACTGCCACTCAGACGGCAGCCGTGTAAGCCCTGTGTTTATTACAGGAGTCCTCCGTTAAAATCCACAGCAACCACCACCAAGTTTTAACATGCTCATACACAGTATCTCCTATTTTTACCAGAAATACACTTTCAGATTAGCATTCTGTACGCGGTGATTGTGCAGGAACACCAGCAGCAGGCTGCGGAAGGCCAGGCGGCCTATCAACCAGAGCCACTGTCTTGGGTTTCTTTTTCTTTAGGACTATTTTCTGAGTTTCTTTGAAGGAGTTCTGCTGTTAAAGGTAATTTGGAAACCACTGGATTAGATAATCTCCTAGGCTCTTCCTTTCCAACTCAAAACTAATAATTGAGACCCCAAAGTGCTTACAGGACACCTATTTTAAAGATAAATAATTACTCTATGTGAAATGGTGGTAACCCAACAGCAGAATTCAGATAGTTGCTTTAAAACTTTAGATATGAACTTTATAGTCTAACATTTTTCTATCTTATTCCAAAAGGGACTGAAAGTAGCTTTGACTTGAACTTGCTTTGTAATGCAGTTTTCTTAAAATGGGAGTTTGGCTTTAAAATGCAGATAAGCTGGATTCTAGATGAGGATTTATAATAAAACCATTGTTTAATAAAAACTTTCCAATAGACAACATTAGAGTAGTTTTCTAACTCCTGCTGACAGTTAATGTTAACAAACCTGTGCTTAAAAAAAGAAAAACTTTACTATTAAAGGGGTGGCTTTTCAGTATGATCTTTATTTCTGTAGTTTATGTTCTTGGATGAACTTTAACAATGAAGAGCAGGACTTAACATTTCAGTCTCAAATGAGATTTTAAAAATACAGTGCCAAGGGATATTTGGGCTGTTATAGGATACATTTAACCACAGTTTACACGGCTTTAAATATCACTGAATCTTACAGGATTCTCCAAAGCAAGTGTGCAGAATGAATAAGACCAAAAAGACAGGTTTATGATCCTAAGGTAGTATTTTCATGGGACAATAATGCTTAGCTAACTTTGACAGTTTTTAACTCAAATTTTGTTAAGATATGCAGTGGTCGGTCACACAGTTAAAAGTGAACCATTCAGCTTCAGTAATACTGTAAACAAAAGGTCTAAAAAGCCCATAGAGTTATTCTTTTGTTCTCACTGCTTAAAGTAAAAATAGAATAAATGGCATCTTAATGAACTAAAACTGCCTTCTATTTTAAAGCTCCCATACTCATTATGGCTGATGTGTTTTAGTAGAAACTGACCATAATATTGCAAACAATGCTACTGGTAGGTAATATCTATAATTATGAAACGTTAAATAGCTGCTTCAGAAAAGAACCCTCCACGCTGAAGCAATCTGCCTTACAAGGATCCTTGAGGCACACAATGGATGTTGGGAAAGGCCAATGTTGTTAAAAGGTAATTTTTAAATACCAATGTTTTTAGTTAGGTAATGCATGTATTTGGGTAAAAAACAGGTGATACTAATGAGTGCAATGGAACCTAAGTTCTCCCTTCACTCTGGCCTTTCAGTCTCCCAGATTTCCTTCTCAGAATCAACTTTTGTTAGAAATACATCGAATCTTTCCAGATCAAGTCCTCCGTACCTAGAACGCTTAAGGACAAACTGCTTTCTAGTAAGCTTACAACAGCAACAACAACAACTTGACTTGTGCTTGAAAATACTCCAGCATGCAAAAACAGCGTAGGTCGGGGAACATTAAGAAGAGGAAGCAGATACTACATTATTTTCACTGTAGCTCTGCCAACGCCACGGAATTCCTTTTCAGAAAGGTGCAACAATCAAACGCTTCGCCAGGGCGGCCAGAGAGGGCAGTGTGCACCCACGGCAGAGGCAGCAAAGCCGCAAATCCCTCCTCCCCTGGAGAAGGCTCTGCCCGGACTCTGCCCGGCCCGGCTCAGGTTTGCCAGGTTCTGCCCGAATCGCTGCTTCTCGGCGGATGGGCCGCCTCCTCGGACCGGCCTTCAGGCCACCCTGACGACCCTACTGCCGCCGTGCGACATCGTTAACGGCAGCAGGGAATTCGGACAAGCGGCACTATCGGAGACCACGGTGCATGTGGTTTATCATGGGAGGAAGACAAACTCAATTTCTCATTATATAAACTGGGAGTTACAGCTAGGACAAACTACAGAATTTCAGAGTTCGTAGTGAAGGAATCACCAGAATTTATGAACTGACTGAAATATTCATCACCTAGAAAGTCCTAGGTGCAAGCTGCACCTACTATGTCAGTGTACAATTAAGATATTTTAAACGGCTGAAATCTCAGTTATGAGTTTAGGAGTATTTGGAGTTAATCTGTCTAATTAATGTCAAAAGCAAAATTACCCTGAACTCGCTAGGAAAACAAATTTGAAACAAAAGTGTTAATACGAAGTAGGAAAAAAACCTCCAAAAATATTCTATAGATGGTAGCACGGTCTTACCTCCTCCCTCTGTACATACACAAAATCACGTTATAAATACACAGACATCCAATTTTCAATCTAAATCAGAAGGGGGAGAGGGAAGTCCTTGATCCAGCAGTGGTACTGAGAACTTAAAAGATTTATTCAGTCCGAGTTTCAGAAGCAAGTTTGTATCACCACCTTTATTGGCTACCGTGTATCAATTCCTATCCCACATAACTCTCCCTGGGCAGCGAGGGCCGCTAGAACACGTCTCTGAGCTCCCGGCGAGCGACCGTTCCGTATCCAGCATCAAACACCAGCGCCCGCGTACTCCGAGACCTCGGGGAAGCGAGCGGGAAGAGTGCGGTTCGGGGGAGCGGGGCGTCCCGGGCGCTGCCCAGGGGCCGGCGGCCGGGTCCGCGGCGCCCGCAGTGGTGCCGCAGCCTTCGCGGTCGCAGCAGGTGGGATCCGGCCGGGCAGGCCCGCGCCGCCGCCCGCCGCCGCTTCTCGATCGGGGTTCCTATTGTTGCAGCGGCATTACTTTCTGCTGTGACAGGTTGCGAAGGGCCGGCCTGAGCTCCCGCGGACACTAAATCCCACAACTTCGCGCGGCGAGGTCAGAGGAATTCTCCCCGAGGCGCTGGGGGCAGAGCCTCCGAGGACCCTCCAGGAGCAACACGGCCCCAGCAAAACGCCTCGCCAGGCACGCAGGGCTGCAGGAGGAGCGCCGCGAAGCAAAGTCGGTCCGGAAGGGCGCGAGCGCTCGCGGGACGCTCGGAGCGGCCGCGAGCCCCCCAGACAAAGGGGCGCGTCGGGTGCCGGGCGCGGGGAAGGGACGCGGAGGCGCCGGCCTCGGCCCGCAGGGGGCGCCGTCCGCGGCCCCGGGCGCTTACCTTTGAGGACCGAGCAGAGCTGCTCCAGGGCCATGTTCCCGAGCGGCCCGGCTCTTCGCGAAGGGACTGAGGCGGCGGCGGCGCGGCGCTCACGGCCCTGCGCGGCGGCGGCTGCAGCCCCGCTCCGTCCCCATCGCCGGCCAGCAGGCTGCCTCCCCTCCCCGCGGGACAGGGCTCAGATGCCGCGGCCCGCCATGCCCCAGCCCCTCGGCGGGGTCCCGCGTCGTCCCCGTTCCCCGACGGTCGCCGCCTCCGACTGCGCGGCGTCCCGTTCCATCGACCGCCCCGGAGCTGAGGCGCGCCGAAGCGAAAGCACGGGACGAGGCGCGAGCAGCTCCGCCCGCGGCCGTGGCGCGGGCTCCACTGAAGTGGCGGGCGCCAGGCTCATTTAAGCGGGGAGCGCGAGCGCCGCGTGCCGGCCGCGCCGCCCGTGCGCATGTGCCCGCCCCCGCCCCGCCCCCGCCCGCGTGCCCCTGGCGCCCCTCCTCTCCAATCGCCTGGCGAGTCCGCCCGCAGCCTCGCGCCCTCAGCCCGCGGCGCGCGCCGGCCGGCGACCGTTATTGCTGGGGGCGGGGCGGGCCGCGGAGGCTTGGGGCCGCGGCTCCGGGAGCCCGGTTCTGAGGGAGAGCTGACCCATCCCCCGCCGCGGTGGGGCGCCCGGGAGTGGGGCGGGGGGAGCAAGTCGAGCCCTCAAGGCTTCGGGCCTGAAGGCGTCCGCCGCCGCCCACCTCCGCCTCGGCAGCTGCTGCCCACCTGTCCGGTGCCCGGCCGCCCACGCAGGTGGGAAGGGGAGCCGACCCCCTCGGTCCTCCAGGACCTCAGTTCAAGGTCAAAACTGGGCCCCAGCTCAGCTGTGCTCGACTGCCCGCCTGAGGCAGGGAGGCCGGACCCGGGCAGAGCGGGCCGGCAGCGCAGGTGAGTTCCTGTGACCCGCGGTCACGATGGCTGCGTGCCCTGCGCGCTCCCGGCGTCGCCAGGCCCAGAGCCAAGCGCTGGCCATGTCCACACGCTTCCTCCCCAGACTCGCCGGGGCAGGCACTGTCGTGGACGGGAAACCCGAGGCCAGAGAAGTTAAGTCGTTTGTCCGGAGCCACGCACTGGGTGAGGGAGCAGGGCTCTGAGCCCTGGGGCTGTGGCTCCCCAGCTAAGCCGTGCTGATGGGTCGCTTAACCCTGCTGCTGTCGAAGTCCGCGTTTGCCAACAGCCCGCGCAGTTGGTAGTATTGTCCTGTTTTATCTTTTGCGTAGCACTGTGACTCTGATCACCTGAATCTTCCCAGCCCCACACTGTTCAAATATAAGCCGCTTGAAGACAGGGAGACTGGTCAGTGTTTTCACTGGATGCCGACTTATTGGATGTTCATTGTGCATAGAAAGCAATGAGTGTCACTGGGGAAACCACCAAAGGCAGGTCCTCCCATTCCTGATTGAATATTAGCGCCTGTACCCGGTACCTACTAGGATGTCATGAATATGTGACAAGCTTTAACTAAGCACAGTGTCGGGCTACTGGGAGGAAAATATTCCAAGGGTATCGGGCTCTTTTTCCTTTTCTTGTCTCCCTTCAAGAAAGGCACAAAAGTGTAATTCACAAGGGTTACAAATGAAAAACATATGTGACACCAATTAGTACCAAGATGCTTCTCCATGTGTTCTGGGGGAGATGTGAAAGTGGGTTCCTAAGGACAATCACCTGCAACTCAGATTGCAAGCAAGCACCAACCAATACGTAAGACATCTAGGAATCTTTTCCAAGGAAAAAGTAAACCAAGCAGGACGTGTACCATGATGGTATTTTGGTCCCTCCCAACCTGGGAAGGGACCGCTCCCTCCAGACACAGAAGAAAGAATCTATTCCACAGATGTAATAAAGGAGCATATATAGTAGCAGGAAGTAATAAGGCTATTAAGTCTAAGTCACAGAGAACCGTGAACAAAAAGGATTGGGAGGATGGGGCCTTCTCAGCTTCTGAAACAAAATAGATTCTAAATGCACAGTGGTTGAGTGAAGGAGAAATCAGTGTGTGTGATGTCATCAGAATGCTTGGTGGAGGAGGTGACACAAGGAATGGAAAGGCCAGATGGCAAGGGTAGAGGAGAGTGCATCAGGCAAGGAGCAGGAGGTGAACATTGAATTTGTGGCAGATGTGTTTAGGAGCAGTTAAAATAGCAGGTTGAAATTGGTGGGCTTTGGTTCTGGAGATACAAGAATCCACAGGGGACTGGTTCCAGGACCCCTCTGGGTACCAAAATCTATAGATGCTCGAGTGCCTCAAGTGAAATAGCATTATGAATGGAGATGACTTTCGACTCCTCCTGTATGCTTTAAATCATGTCAGGTTGCTCCTCTAATGCAAACACTATGTAACTGGTTGTGCTACTCTGTTGTTTCAGGAGTAATGACAAGAAGTCTATGTTTGGTTTAGACACTTTTTTTAAAATCTGAATAGTTTCCGCTGGAGATTGGTTGAGTCCACCATAGATGCAGAACCCATTGATTCAGAAGTCGATTGTACTTGCTTGACTGATAGGGAGAAGAAATCTCTTTCACTTGATTCAGGAGGTCACAGGAATAGTTTTATTTAAAAATGTTTATTTTTATATACTTGAAAGGCAGAGCAACAGAGAGAGAGAGAGAGAGAGAATGCGAATCTTTGTTTCCTAGTTCACTCCCCAAATACAACAGCTGGGTCTAGATTAGACTGAAGCCAGAAGCTTAAAACTCCATTTGGGTCTCCCATGTGGGTAGCAGGGACACAAGTACTTGCACCATCGTCTGCTGCCTCCCAGAAAGCATTAACGGGGAGTTGAATCAGAAGCAGAGCAGCCAGGATTCAAACCTGGACTCTGATATGGAATGTGAGTGTCCCAACTGGCAGCTTAACCTGCTGTGCCACACCACCAGCTCCCAGAGGAGCAGTTTTTAATAGCGGGGCTAATGGAGTTCTGAGGAGGTTAATCTGGCAGTTCAGTTGAGGATGTAAAAGAAGAGGAGAGATTAGAGAATCTGTAGTAATTTAAAAAGTAGATACATAGTACTTCTTCATTTAGCTTAGTAGCTCTTACTGGTAGTATCATTTTGATAAAACCTAGTATGTTGGCTTGGGAGTAAGTTGCAACTGAGAATGTTCACTTTGTGATTCCCCTTTAAGACACCTATCTTTTAGATGTGCTGGTGTAAGCATCTGTAGTAGGTTTTTCGAGGAATGTAGTAAAGCACAGATCATAGCTGAGACTACTGTGTGACCATATGTTAGCTAAATCAAAAGGAAAGCAGTTTGCATCTCTCTCAGCTGGGGAGTTCTGTATTTGAATTGTTATTTTCCCGGAAGACCACCTAGGAGCTCCTAGTGTATTCCCAGATTACCTGCCAGTTTCCAGGTGATTGAGAACTGGGCTTTCACTGCATCCCACCTGTTCTTCCAGGCATAGCCACTCCAGTTCTTCACAGAATCATTCCTATAGCTTCAGTTTGGTTTTCTCTGACCCAGTCCCCTGTAGCTCTTGAATTGTGTTGCATGGCATTGATTGATTTTTTTGCATGAATCATGAATCATTTAAAACAACAGTTTTATTCCAGTGATTATGTAATTGATTTATGTTGCCTTTTTTTTTTCTTTTGTTGTAGTTTAGGAGTGGTAACAGTTTATTAAATGACATTTTACGAAGGCAGGTTGTTTTGTTTAGAGATTGATATTAACTGGATGTTTGTGTTTCCCCAGGGTATGTGGAAGCCCTAAGCTGCAGTGTGGCTATAATTTGAGATGGGGCCACTAAGGAAATAATTAAGGGTAAAGGAGGCCATAGGGTGGGGCTGGGATCTAACAGAATTAGTATTCTTTTAAGAAGATCCACCGGAGAGCTTACCCTCTCGCTTCATGCCCAAGCACCAAGGAAAGGCCACATGAGGACAAAGTGAGAAGCTACCATCTGCAAGCCCGGAAGACAGAGCTCTCATTAGAAACTGAATTGCCTGGTGCCTTGATCTAGGAATTCCAGATTTCAGAACTGTGAGAAAACACAACCCTGTTGTTTAAGTGACCCAGTCTATGGTATTTTTGTTTTATCAGTCTCAGTAGACTAACACAGTGCTATAACCAAGGAAGTTAGAGGAATTTATAAATAGTCAAACTTTGAGGGGGTAGGTGTCACAGCACTGTGGGTTAAGCATGGCCTACAATGCTGACATTGCATATCAGAGTGATGTTCAAGTCCTTGCTGCTCTGTTTCTGATTTAACTTACTGCTAATGTGCCTGAGAAGGCAGTGGAAGATGGCTTGAGTGCTTGCCTCCTTGCCACCCATGTGGGAGACCCAGATGGAATTCCTCACTCCGGGCTTCAACTTGGCCCAACTGTGACTGTTGCAGCCATTTGGAGAGTGATGAAAGAGTTCTCTTTTTCTCTAATTGCTTTTCGTATAAACTACTCTTTAAAAAAAAAATAGCCAAGCTTTAAAATCAGACTCTCAAAGTGCTTTACCTACTGTTTGTAAATGTGGGAACATAGTGATGAATAATAATGATGAAATTTAGTGGGGAAAAAAAAAAAGCTGGGCCAATCCAAAGCCAGAATCCAGGGGCCCAAGAACTTGGGCCATCTTCCACTGCTTTCCCAGGCCATAGCAGAGAGCTGGATCAGAAGAGGAGCAGCTGGGACTTGAACCGTCACCCATAACGGATGCTGGCACCGCAGTTGGAGACTTAGCCCACAGTGCCACAGCGCAGGCCCCTGTAGGGATGTTTGAAGGAAGGAAATGAGGAAAGCTTTAATTTTTTATGTGTTGTATTAGTTTGCTTGGGCTGCTGTGACATAATACCAACCATGTCATGGGTGACTTAAATAGCAACTCATTTTCTGGAGGCTGGAAGTCTGAGATAAAGGTTCCAGCAAAGTCAGTTTCTACTGAGGCTCTTTCCTGCCTGTCTTCTCATTATGTTGTCTTGTGCTCTTGACTCTGTACACATGCACCCCTGCTGTCTCTTCCTCTTCTTACAAAGAACACTAGCTCAGGGTGGGCGTTGTTGTATAGTGGTTAAGCTGCCACTTAGAATGCCTGCATCGCATTTGGGAATGCCTGGACTCAAATCTCACACTGCTTTCCATCTACTTCCCTGCTAATGCACACCCTGGGAAGCAGCAGGTAATAGTTCAAATACTTGAATCCCTGTACCCATGTGAGAGTCCTGGATTGGGCTCTGGGCTCCTATTTTGACCTGGCCCAGTGCTGGTGGTTGCTGGCATTTGGGGATTGAGTTCTCTCCTCTTTTCCTTTCTCCTTCCCCTCTTTTTCTCCTCCTCCCTTCCTCCCTCTAGAAAACAAAGAACACCAGTCCCAGTGGATTAGGGTCCCACCCTTTGACCTCATTTAACCTTAATTGTTTCCTAAATGGCCCTGTCTTCAAATTTAGTCACAAACAGGGTTAGGACTTCAGTATAATAATTTGGGGAGGGGCCTGCAAGGCATTGTGGCACAGTGGATTAAGGTGTGCAGATTCCAGTCCTAGCTGTTCCACTTCTGGTCCAGCTCCCTGCTAATGTGCCTGGGGAAGTAATAGGTAATGGCCAAGTATGTGGACCCCTCCATCCCTCGTGGGAGACCCAGATGGAGTTCCAGTTTGCTTGCTTCTGGCTGGCCCAGTTCCAGCCATTGTGGCCATCTGGGGAGTGAACCAGAGGTTGGAAATTTTGTCTCCTTCTCCCTCTCTCTCCCTCTGTGTAATTCTAATTTTCCAACAAAATATATCTTAAAGAAAAAAAAAAGAATTGGGGAATGACATGATTCAGTACATAAAGTACATGAGCCAAAAAGTTTCCTGGTTTAATGATATTGAAGAAGAGCTGGGGCCAGCTTTGTAGAGCCAGCAATGATGCCAGCATCCCATATAGGTGTGGGTTTGATTCCTGGCTGTTTCACTTCAAATTCAGCTCCCTGCTACTGTGCCTGAGAAAGCAACTGAAGATGGCCCAAGTGCCTGGGCCCCCGCCACCCCTGTGGGAAACCTGGATGTGGAGTTCCAAGCTTCTGGCTCATGCCTGGCCCTGCCCCAGCCCTTGCGTTCATTTGGGGAGTGAATCAGCAGATGGAAGATCTATCTCTTCCTCTCTGTCTCTAACTCTCCTCTTCAAATAAATTAAATAAGTCTTAAAAAAAAAAAAGAAGAAAAAGAGCTGCCTTTTGGCAACACTGTCCACTAAGCTAGTTTACAAATTTCTGGTTAGCATAATCCCAAACCAAGAAAGCTTTTATGATGAATACCACCTCCTATCAGTACTAAAGTATTTCAGCTCTATCAGGAAAACATCACATTGCCAGGACATTTTTCTGATCATCAGTTACTGTCATTTGATTGTGAAAAAAAACAATAAAGGCACTAATTATATTTCTTAGAATAATGGGGCCATGGCCCATGCTATGGCATAGCAGGTAAAGCTGTTGCCTGCAGTGCCAGCATCCCATATGGGCTCCAGTTCAAGTTTTGGCTGCTTTGCTTCTGATCCTGTTCCCTGCTAATGCCTGGGAAAGTAGCAGCAAATGGCCCAAGTACTTGGATCCCTGTACCCACATGGGAGACCTGGAATAAGCTCCTGGCTCCAGGCTTCAGCCTGGCCCAGCCCTGGCTGTTGAGGTGAGGGTTATTTCGGGAATGAACCAGTGGATGGAAAATCTCTCCCTATCTGTCTCCCTATCTGTAACTCTTTTAAATAAAATAAATAAATTATGTGGCCAATATAGATGGAATCTTTTTCTTAAAAGCCCAAATCTTTTTTTTTTAAGATTTATTTATTTATTTGAAAGGCAGGGTTACAGAGGGGCAGAGGCAGAAAGGGAGAGAGATCTTCCATCCACTAGTTCACTCCCCAAATGGCCACAATGGCCAGAGCTGAGCTGAGCTGAGCTGAAGCCAGGAGCCAGGATGGGTGCAGGGGCCCAAGCACTTGGGCCATCTTCCACTGTTTTCCCAGGCCATTGCAGAGAGCTGGATCGGAAGTGGAGCAGCTAGGACTAGAACCTGCACCCATTTGAGATGCCAGCACTGCTGGTGGCAGCTTTACCTGCTATGCCAAAGCGCTGGTCCCAAAATCTCAATTTTGAAAGGCAATTCATTTACTTCATACTTACACCTATTTATTCCAAGCTGAAACAAATACATGCTTATTTATGCAATGGGAAATCATAGTTTTAAAGTGTAAAATTCTTTTTTTAACATTTATTTATTTATTTGAAAGGCAGAGTTACAGAGAGGCAGAGACTGTGGTCTTCCATCCACTGGTTCACACCCCTGTGGCCCCAGTGGCTAGAGCTGAGCCCATCTAAAGCCAGGAGCCAGGAGCCTCTTCCAGATCTCCCACGGGGGTGCAAGGGCCCAAGCATTTACTCCATCCTCCACTACTTTCCCAGGCCACAGCAAAGAGCTGGATCAGAAGAGGAACAGCTGGGACTCAAAAGGGATGCTGGTGCCTCAGGTGGAAGCTTAGCCCACTACACCTCAGCGCCAGCGTCAGATACTACATCTTTCTTATAAATTCATTTTAAGGGCTTGGTGGGCTCTGAATATCTGTGCTAGCTGGTATACCAAATACTAGTGTGATTAGAAGGCATATGTTCAACTGTCGCTCCCCCATTCGCGGAGGAACAACACAGGACTCTGCGCTGTTCTTTTGTCTGCTCGGCCCTTCCCGGGTTTGCTGCTGGTCCTTCCCGGGTTCGCTGCCGACCCCTCCACCTCCGCGGCTCCCCCTGCCACTTTCCCCACTTCCGCGGAGGAGTGGCACACCACTGGCTGGCTCTCTCGGGGGCTGCTCAGATGTTATCCGGATGTTCCCCGGTGCATGTTGTCTCTCTCCTCCTTTATAGTCCTCTTCCACCAATCCCAACTCTGCTACCCACACGCCGAGCACGCTGCTCTCCTCCAATCAGGAGCAGGATCAGCTCCTGCAGCTTGTCAAACTGATGAGGCAGCTGCGTAGAGGTTGTTTGGTCTCTTTCTCTCAGCGCCATATTGTGGGAGAGCAGATGCATAGAATAAGTCTTAATTCCAGTAACTTAGTCTAGTCCGAGTTGCTCCCCACATTCAACTCTATATTTTTGTAAAGGAGGTATTTAAATTTTTGTAATAGCAACAAATCTAAAAAATATTTTTGTGTTATAAAATTTGTAATAAACCTCATTTCTAAATAGTGTGATCTATGGGAAAAATAATTTTTTAAAAATCATGAAAAATAGGCCGGCGCCGCGGCTCACTAGGCTAATCCTCCGCCTAGCGGCGCCGGCACACCGGGTTCTAGTCCCGGTCGGGGCGCCGGATTCTGTCCCGGTTGCCCCTCTTCCAGGCCAGCCCTCTGCTGTGGCCAGGGAGTGCAGTGGAGGATGGCCCAGGTGCTTGGGCCCTGCACCCCATGGGAGACCAGGAAAAGCACCTGGCTCCTGGCTCCTGCCATCGGATCAGCGCGGTGCGCCGGCCGCAGCGCGCCGGCGCGGCGGCCATTCGAGGGTGAACCAACGGCAAAGGAAGACCTTTCTCTCTGTCTCTCTCTCTCACTATCCACTCTGCCTGTCCAAAAAAAAAAAAAAAAAAAAAAAAAAAATCATGAAAAATAATACATATTTGGAAAAGTATCTGAAACAAATGTGTATGTGTAGTTTAATTTAAAAGTTAACAGTCATGGAAATACCACCCAAATAAACAAAGTCTTCTGTGTGTCTCTGCCTGATCATAATCTCCCAGACTCTAGAATTTGTTATCATTTTTTCTTACCTTTTCAGTTTTTCACCTATAAATTCATCCTTAATAAAGTTTAGCTTTTCCTATTTTTGAACTTTAAATAAATGGAATGATGGTGCATGTATTCTTTTATGTTTTGCTTTTTGGCTTAATCTGGTAGGTTTTATCCATGTCCTGAGCAGCAGTACTTCATTAAATGTCATGGCTTACAGTACTTCATTGTACACAAATCCATGTTGATGGACATTTTGGCACTTAGAGCTTTTGGCCATTCTGAGCATTGCTTTATGAACACTTCTTATATCCAAAAATTTCTTAAGGGTAGAATTGGTGAATAGATTTACATGTCATCAACTTTAATACATACAGGTAAAAGCAACTAACACTTTATAAAGTGATATAACCACTTTATATCAGAGTTCCATAAACAGTATATGAGACTTCTGTCATTCCACACCCATAGCAACATTTGGTTATTGTCAGCTCTTATCTGTCAATCATTTTTACCAATATTTTATTGGGCTTTTAACTTTTAAATCATTTAGTAGAATTTCTTTTTTTAAAGATTTATTTATTTGAGAGGCAAAATTATATATAGAGAGTTTTCCCATCTGCTGGTTCACTCCCCAGATGGCTACAATGGCTGGAGCTGGGCCAGACCGAAGCCAAGAACTCAAAGCTTCTTCTAGGTCTCCCACATAAGTGCAGGGGCTCAAACACATAGGCTGTCTTGCACTGCTTTCCCAGGCTATTAGCAGGGAGCTGGATCGGAAGTAGAGTAGCTGGGACTCGAACTGGCACCCACATGGGATGCCAGCGCCGCAGGCAGAAGCTTAGCATACTATGCCACAGTGCTGGCCCTGTAGAATTTCTGTATTTTGGATACTAATCAGTCATATGTGTTGAAAGCTATTTTCATTTAGTGGCTTGTCTCTTCACCCTTTTTATACTGTCCGGGTATGAGCAGGAATTACTAATTTTAATGTAATCCAGTATATCAACATTTCATTTATAGACTAGTGCTTTTTGTGATAGAAAACCCACCCTCACTCCTACAGGATTAGTTATTTACTTATATTAAGCACAAAAGCTTTTACATTTACAATTCACATTTAGTCTTCCATCTATCTAGAGTTCCTTTTTCTGTGTGTTAGAGGTCAATGAATTTTTAATTTTCATGTGAATTGTCTCAGGCTCATTTATGCTTAAAGGGCTATTTTTATTTCACTACTCTACATTGTTAACATCTTCTTGAAAAATACATCCATATATGTGAATTTTATCTCTAAATTCTCTGATATGACCCATTTGTCTGTTTATCTATATTCATCAATAGTTTTGGTATCTGGTAGCTTATGTCCTTGTTCTTTGTCAAGTTGTTGATGAAACAGCTTAACAGTAATAAAAACAAAAACTCAATGGAATATTGAGTGAAGTTGGATTTAACAGCTTGGTAATTTCTATCCATGAACGTAGTACAGATTTGCATTTATTGACAATTTCTTTAATGTGTATCAGCAAAGTTTTATAATTTACCCCACAGAGGTATGGTGCTTCTTCTGCTTTATTCATTCTTAGGTATTTGATCTTTATCATGCTGCTGTAAAAGTTATCTTTTATTTATTTATTTGTTTATTTATTTTGACAGTCAGAGTTAGACAGAGACAGAGAGAAAAGTCTTCCTTTGGTTCAATCCCTAAATGGCCGCCATGGCTCGCTTGCAGCGCCGATCCGAAGCCAGGAGGCAGGTGCTTCCTCCTGGTCTCGCATGTGGGTGCAGGGCCCAAGCACTTGGGCCATCCTCCTCTGCCTTCCCAGGCCACAGCAGAGAGCTGGACTGGAAGAGGAGCAACCAGGACAGAACCGGTGCCCCAACAGGACGAAAACCTGGAGTGCTGGTGCCATAGGCGAGGATTAGCCTAGTGAGCTGTGGAGCCAGCCTATTTTTTTTTTTTTTTAAAGAATTATTTTATTTATTTGAAAGAGTTACAGAGAGAGGTAGAGGTAGAGAGAGAGAGAGAGAGGTCTTCCATTCCGCTGATTCACTTTCCAAATGACCGCACGGCTGGAGCTGAGCTAATCCGAAGCCAGGAGCCAGGAGCTTCTTCCAGGTCTCCCACGTGGGTGCAGGGGCCCAAGGACTTGGACCATCTTCCATGGCTTTCCTAGGCCATAGCAGAGAGCTGGATTGGAAGAGGTGCAGCCGGGACTTGAAGTGGCGCCCATATGGGATGCTGGCACTGCAGGAGGGGCTTTAACCCACTGCGCCACAGCGCTGGCCCCAGTTATCTTTTATTTACTTAAACATATAAATACCATTTTAACTGATTACACTGATGAATAAAAATTCAAGGATTTTAAAAACTGCTTAACTGTTTTCCTGAGTAGATTTCTCCTTTTGCAGTGTATGAGATTCCAGTTGTTTCTCATTCTGGTTGGCACTGAGGATTACCGGTGTTCTTTTGGCCATTATAATAGGTGTATGGTGGTTTTAACATGCATTTTGCTAATGGCTAACAATGTTGAACATATTTTCATGTTCTTATTTGCCCTTCATATCCTCTTTTGTGAAGTGTGTGTTCTGGTTTTTGCCCATTCTCAAATTAGGTTTTTTGTTTTGTTGAATTTTGGAAGTTCTGTATTCTGGGTATGTCTATTTTTAGATATGTGATTTATAGGTATTTTCTTTGCATATGTAGCTTTTTAAATTCATTGCTTTGAAAGTGTATTTGGCAAATAAACATGTTTTTATTCATAGCAAGTAACATTCATTAATGTTTTTCCTTTATTTTAAAATTCATTTTCATCTACTTGAAAGGTAGAACACCAGTGAGAGAGAAAGAGAGCGAGAACAAGAGAGATCATCCTCCTGCTGGTTCACTCCCCAAATGTCTGCAACAGCCAGACCTGGGCAAGGCAGAAGCCAGGAACCCAGAACTCCATCTAGGTTTCCCACATGGGTGACAGGGGCCCAAGCACATGAGGCATGATCTGATGCCTCTCAGGATGCATTATAAGGAAGCTGGATCTGAAGTGGAATACCCTGGACTTAAACCAACACTCTGCTGTGGGATGCTTGCTTCTCAAGCTGTGGCTTAACCAATCATCCTGTGCCACAATGCCCTCCCCAGCTTTTCTCTTTTTTGGATCATACTTTTGGTGTTATGCCTGAGAATTCTGCCTAATGCCAGTTCTTTGTTTCTTCTAAAGGTTTATAGTTTTGTATTTAATTTATATAACCCATTTTGAGTTACCTTTTATATAAGGTGTCAAAGGTGTTTTAGTTTTTTTTTTTTTTTTTGCAAATAGATAACCAGTTGTCTGACACTGTTGAAAAAGACTACCTTCCACTGAATCACTTTTATACCCTGTTAAAGATCAAATAGCTATATTTTGTGTGGGTTTGTTTGTTTTTGGACTCTTTGATCCATACATCCATTTTTTTTGGCTGTGCTGCAGTATCTTAATTACAATAGCTTTATAAGAAATCTTAAAGTCAAGTAGTTTGATTTTTGACTCCCCCAACTGTGTTTTTTTATTTGTTTCTTTGAGAGGTATACATACACACACACACACATGATGGATATAGACAGAGTTCCCATTTGCTACTGAATTCTCCAAATGCCCTCAGTAATTGGCTGGGACCGGGCCAGGCCAAAGCCAGAACCTCAGAGTTCATTCTAAGTTTCTCACATGGGTGCAGGGACCCAGTCAATCACTTGAGCCATTACTGCTCCCTCTTAGACTCTCCAGGAGCCTGGAACTTCATCTGGGTTTCCTATGAAGATGGCAGGGGCCCAAGTTACTGGATCATCTTCTGCTGCTTTATCAGACACATTGCAGGGAACTGGATTGGAAGTGGGGCAGCTGGGATATGAACTGGCACTCTGATATAGGTTGCCAGCATGCTAGCCCACTGTGCCACAACAGTGGCCCTAATTTTTGAATTTATTTTAAATAGCATTTTAAAAATTTCAACTGTTAAGCCGGTGCTGCAGCTCACTAGGCTAATCCTCCACCTTGTGGCGCCGGCACACCGGGTTCTAGTCCCGGTCAGGGCGCCAGATTCTGTCCCGGTTGCCCCTCTTCCAGACCTGCTCTCTGCTGTGGCCAGGGAGTGCAGTGGAGGATGACCCAAGTCCTTGGGCCCTGCACCCCATGGGAGACCAGGAGAAGCACCTGGCTCCTGGCTTTGGATCAGCGCGGTGCGCTGGCGTGCCAGCCACAGCGACCATTGGAGGGTGAACCAACGGCAAAGGAAGACCTTTCTCTCTGTCTCTCTCACTGTCCACTCTGCCTGTCAAAAAAAAAAAAAAATGTCAACTGTTGCTAGCCTTTATGTAGAAATGTATATGTGTGTGTGTATTGACCATGTATCCTGCAGCCTTAACTCATTTATTTATTTTAGTTGTGTGTGTCTTGTGTGTAGGTTCCTTGCAAATTTCTACATAATCATGGCATGTGCTAATGGGGACAGTTGATTTCTTCTATTCCAATTCATATACCTTTTATTTTATTTATTTTTTTTGACAGGCAGAGTGGACAGTGAGAGAGAGAGACAGAAAGGTCTTCCTTTGCCGTTGGTTCACCCTCCAATGGCCGCCGCGGCCAGTACGCTGCGGCTGGCGCACCGCGCTGATCCGATGGCAGGAGCCAGGTGCTTCTCCTGGTCTCCCATGGGGTGCAGGGCCCAAGGACTTGGGCCATCCTCCACTGCACTCCCTGGCCACAGCAGAGAGCTGGCCTGGAAGAGGGGCAACCGGGACAGAATCTGGTGCCCTGACCAGGACTAGAACCTGGTGTGCCAGCGCCACAAGGCGGAGGATTAGCCTAGTGAGCCGCGGCGCCGTCCTCTTTTCTTGACTTATTAATTCTTATTACTATATCCAGTATGATTTGGAAAGTGTTAGTGGGATGAGGGCATTCTTCCATCTCTCACCATCAAGTATATTTTTAGTTGTGTATGTTTTAATAGATGCCCTTTGTTTATTTTTTTCACATCAGATGGGCCATGTACCAATGTTATAACAAGGTTTAGAGGGAGGCACATCTCATATAGATGTTTGTATACCCAATCATCATGTTTATGGGCCACAGAAAGGATCAATATATGCCCTTTATTATTAAGGAAGTTCTGTTTAAAGTTTGCATACACTTTTAGAAAAGCAAGTGTGGATATTAGATTTTGCCAAATCATTTTGTTTATTGAGAAGATGAGTTTCCTCATTTATTGATAATATAGTGGATTTTATGGTGTGATTAAGAAATAGAATTAAAAGATAAAAGTAAATTTGACTTTATTTCTCAACATGAACTCCATCAATTTCAAGACCCCAGTTGAGGACCCTGATTGTAAGTGATGACACCAGCCGTTAAGTCTATCCCTAGAGAACAGAGGGTCCATGGAATCTAACAATGTCAGTGCAGTCTTGTTTATATTAGTAACTGAGGAAAAATGAGTGCCCTTTAAAGTTTTTTTTTTTTTTTAAAAGACTTATTTATTTGAAAGGTAGAGTTATAGGGAAGGAGAGACAGAAACCTTCCATCCCCTGGTTCACTCCCAAATGGCTGCAATGGCTAGACCCAAGCCAGGAATCAGGAGCCAGGAACTCCATCTGGGTCTCCTATGTGGGAGGCAGGAGCCCAAGTACTTGGATCATTTTCCACTGCTTTCCCAGGCACAGTAGCAGAGAGCTGGATAGGAAGTGGAGCAGCCAGGGTTTGAACTGGCACCCTGATATGAGATGGTGGCATCACCGGAGGCAGCCTAGCCTACTGTTTCACAATGCTAGCCCCTAAAAATTATTTTAAAATTAGCAAGTGAAGTCAGAGCCAAATCAGAGCTGTAGGTTGGATGCCTAATGATTTACATTTGAAACTCCAAATTACCCAGTTTAGTGAGAAGAGTAAGCATTATGATGGTACAAGATGGTACAGCTTTCCTAGGCATTTGCCTGCTAAAGCTTTGGCTTTGTCAAAACACTCTTATAATCAGATAGCATCATTATTTGGCTGTCCAGAAACCTAACAAGCAAACTGTCTTGAGCATTCCATAAACCTTGGGGTGTGGCCTTTGCTGTTGACTTTTGCATTTGACTGGACCACTTCCACCTCTTGGTAGCCATTATTTAGATTGTGCTTTGTATTCAGGATGATAGTAGTAAAGCCATTTTTCATGTTTTGTTCCAATTCTTTGAAAAAAAAAAAAAGCTTCAGGATCTTGATTCTGCTTGTTTAAAATTTCCATTGAAAGCTTAGCTCTTGTCTGCAGCTAATTTGAGCCTAATTCTTTTGGTGCCTGTCAATTTGTAAGTTTGCTCTACTTTTTCTATCAGAATTTTCTAAGGTGAACAAACAGATAGCTATGGCTATTGTATGTACTGTTAATTGTAGGTCATCTTTAGTTATGGAATGTTAATTTTTTTATCAATAATTGATGTGGATGGCTTGCCACAGCAGGCTTCCTTCTTTTTTTTTTTTTTTTTTTTTTTTTTTTAAGATTTTATTTATTTATTTTGAAAGGCAGAGTTTCAGACAGAGAGGGAGAGACAGAGGGAAAGGTCTTCCATCCTCTGGTTCACTCCCCCAAATGGCTGCAATGGCCGGAGCTGGGCTGATTTGAAGCCAGGAACCAGGAGCTTCTTTTGGGTCTCCCTTGTGGATGTGGGCTCCAAACACCTGGGCCATCTTCCACTGCTTCCCCAGACCATAAGCAGTGAGTTGGATCAGAAAAGTAGCTGGGACACCAACTGGCGCCCATATGGGATGCCGGCACCACAGGTGGAGGTTTAGCTCACTATGCCACAGCGCAAGCTCCAGGCTAGTTCAAATAAATTTGGTGTATTAACAAAGTATTTACAACATCTTCAAAATAATTATTAAGGCTTCTTTACTACTACTACTAGTTCCCAAAAGGAGGATCACAGCATAGTTAAGTTGGAGAGAAATGTCAGAAAGTGTTAACTTTGTTGATTAATATAATGAAAAATAAGGAATAAATGACCCAGCATCTTTTATGTACAAGTTGTCATTTCACATTCAGAATAGTCCTTTAAGGTATTTATATCCTTGTACAGATGAAAAAAACCTAAGCTCAGGGAGGTAAACTGATTAAAAGTCACAAAATAGGGGAGTTTGTTTTCTTCCTACTACAATAGTCAAAATTAGAATAAAAGTCCTTGTTACTGATTCTCAGTGTTGTGATATTCTGAACCTGCTGCCCCATAATAAATGATATTAAAGTTTTATCTGGGGATACAGAAGCAGTATTAAAGTCACTGTATTTTTAATTATTAACAGTTTTTCTGTAATACGACTCTTGGTAGATCCTGACTTCAAATGAGAAGACTGAAGACTCATTCTGTGTCAATGATAGACACTAGGCCTAACTGTCTTTAAGAAAGTGTGAAGTAGGACCTGGCACAGGGTTGTGGGTCACTCACTGTTTACTGAGTTTAACTGAGTACTATAGTCAGGAGAGTCCCCACTTGTCCTTGATTCACGAAGTCACTGTATATCAGTCTCATGGTCCAGAGAAGTGATTTATCCCTCAAAACTTCAAAGGTCTCTTTCATGCTCCAAAAGGGTTATTTCAAAACTCACCACAATACTGTTTAAATAAGGAATGTTTATTAAGAAGACATATGAACATGCTAAGATACAAACAAACAACTTAAATATACCAGTCTCAGTGAATTGCAAAGAAAAAATAATAGAACAAAATTATTTTCAAAAAAATTTTTGTGTTTTATAAACCCATCACACATCCATGTCAACTGACATATTAGAAATTATTAGCATTGATATATACACCTTTTCCCCAGTCTTTTTAAAGTAATTTTGGCAACATTTCGTTCATAATATAAAATTTGCACTAAAGTCTGTCAATTATAGGCTTTTCCAAGCCTTTGAGGATAGAAATGCGATTGAAGATTTGCATTCCGAGTTGCTGCCTAAGCAGTTTCCTTTCAAGAAATAAAATACTGTTCAAGATCACATGATAAAGATCAGTTTTCAAATGAAAAATTTTAGAGCATGTTAATTCTTGGAGAGTGCCATAATACGTGTTAATATGTGCAAGTAATCTTTATATAAAATGTCAACCACAAAGAATTTAGGTTTTTCCAACGAATATGATTTTCTCATGCCTGAAAGTAACATTCTACTGAGTCTACAAATTTTGATAATTACTTGTAGAAGTCTCATAAAAAAAATCTAAAACAGTACTCATGACAACTATCACTTATTGAGTACTTATTCTATGCTAGGCACCCACCAAGCTAGCACTTTGCATATACTGTCCCATTTAATGTTTACAATAACTTAAGCAAGTAGGTATTATTAACTCCATTGTAAGAACAAGAAAATTGAAGCTTAACAGAGGTTAAGCAATAGCCAAGTTAAGATAATAACTTTGTAAGAGGTGGAACCAGGAGTTTAAGGCAAGTCTTACTCTGATTCCAAAGCCAGAATACTGAATCATTATATTGTATGCCACTGATGAGAGACCCTAGACCTACTGTGATGAAAGTGAATGTTTAATACTTTAACTGTGATACATTTGCAAAAAGTTTAATTTGCATCATTAGAATAAGAGGTAAGACCAATTCAAGTGGCACAGAAAAAAATTCCACTCATTTAAATATTTTTATTTACACCCCTTTTTCCATCATCATTACTCTAATAAGATAATAAATACATGAATACAGGAGTACATGCAACACATTCCACAAAGGAACAAAAATGTACAGCACTATTGAATAAAGAACCCAAACTGTATACAAAGTGCTTTTAAAAAAAAGAAGACCTTTTGACACATTCAGACCATTATTTATTTGAATACTTACAATAATTACCATGGATGCATCATTTATAAATAATATTCAAAATCTCCTATTTTCTTCTATAAGCCAGCATTTAGTATTTCAATAAATCAAGTGAATAGCATTCCATTATGTAATATTAAAGGCAAATCACATAGCATCAAAATGAAACCTATGGGCTTCTTGTCGTTTTTCTCTGTCATCTGCTTTCTGAAAAAGAATTTTAGATTAGTTTGTAAATGATAAGAAAATGTTAAATGACTGAAATATAATTTCTGAAATATAAAGTGACTGATTTTTTAAAAAAGATCCCTCAGAAATTAGTAAAAAATATTTTTATAATCTGCAGTAGCTATTTTATAACTACTAAGTGAATCTGAAAACCAACAGAAGTGCTCCTTAAATACTTAACCTTTTTTAATTTGAAAGTAGGAGTAAATGTTATATTCTGTGAGTACGTAATCAACTATTGCATTCTTCCCCACTCCTAATACTGATGCCGAGTGAATCTTTGGTAATTCTGATAAAGCCCATCAGTTACGCTGTGGTTAACCTACTGAGCTAGCAGATATTTATTGACCCTCTCCTCCCAGCAGAATGGTATTTTTAGGGATTAAAAAGCTTCTCAATTTTGTATCTTGTTCTCCAAGAACTTAAAGCCTAGAAAGAAAAAAGCAAAAGCATACGATTTGACTGTACTGAAGAAAGAATTACAAAGTGAAAAATGTTACTAATACTCTATGCGAGATTTATTTCTAGGTTTGGATGAGCAAGGAAAAGTTCTGAAGATACAGTATTTATGGAAATAGGAGGAAGGCATTCAATCCATGCTGGGGCTACAACATGAGTAATCACAGGAAGTCTGGAAGGAAAATGGAATATGTGAAAGGAACTTGTGAAAAGTAAGGTTGGAAGGATATGCTGTGGAGTCATGTGGAAGTAATGTGAAGGCCAGGCATAGGGGCTCACACACTTTCAGGCTGTGGTAGTCATTTGAGCAGGGGTTGGCATGAGTAAGGCTAAACTTAATGAACAATCTGGCAGCAGTGTGATAAATGGAATGGGGTAGTGGTGAGGGAGTGAAATCAGAGAAGTAGGATGTAAGAAGGGGGCTAAACAGTGGTGATAGGAAGAACGCAGAAGTAGGGTCAACTAAGATTTTTATGGAGGCACAAACAATAGGGCAACTGATTACATCTTACAGGTAATTTAAAAAAGAGGAGAGATGAAGTTTTAGAACACCGGTTTTAAGGTACTAATAAGTAACTTCGGTAGAGATATCATGGCAACAGTTTGAAATGCAGAAAGAGACCTCCAGAGAGAGATGGAGGTAATAGCTAAAGCCGTGATTTTAGATGAAAGTGGCAAGCAAAGTGTAGAACGAAGATGGCTTTAGGGAAACATTAGAAAGCATGAATTGAGGAAATAGTAAAAGGAACATCTACCAAAGGTTAAAAAGGTGTTCAGAGAGATTCTAAACCCACAATATTAATGCTGTAATTAGAGCTGAGAAATTAATTTCTCTTCCTACATAGGTCAACAGCTATGTAATATTTATTTTTTAAAGATTATTATTTTATTAGAAAGGCAGAATTAGACACACACACACACACACACACACAGTGATTTTTCATATCCTGGTTCACTTCCCAAATGGCCGTGATGGCTATGTAATATTTCAAATGCTGTTCTGACACTGCTGGACAAAGCATGTAGGGTAATCCTTAATCTTACCTCTTGGTTGCAATCTTATAAAGGTAACCCATATGTAACATTAAAAAAATTTTCTTTGGAAAATTTTTTGAAGGTAGTGATAGAGAGAAGTCGAAAGAGAGAGCTCTCCCACTAAATTGGTTTATTCCTCAAATGCCCACAACAGCTGGGGCTGAGTCGGGCTGCTCTAGGAGCTAGGAGCGCAAATCCCGGTTTCCTATAATGGTGACAGGTTTCTTATGTGGACGGCAGCAACCCACATACTAAAGCCACCATTGCCTGCTTCCCAGGGTATGCAATAGCAGGAAGCTGGAATCAGTAGGAGAGCTGGGACTTGAATCCAGGCACCCTGATACAGGATGCAGGTGTCCCAAGAGGAATCTTAACTGCTGCACCAAATTCTTGCCCTTTATGCTACAGTTCTTTTAATTTATGACTTTTTTTTTTTTTTGAGAAGCAAACCTATGAACATTTATCTGAACAATTAATGTGTTCTCTTTTCATATGTTAAAAGAGCAGCTAAGACTCTGGCCTCAGAATCAGCCCTTAAGGCATTCAGATCTGGCTAAAAAGCCCATGAGAGTATTTCAGGCATGGAAAGCCAAAACACTGTGGCAAAAACAAACAAACATACCCCCCCCCCCCAAAAAAAAAACAAAAAACAAACCTAAATGAAAAATCTCTGTGGGTGAGATCCCAGCGGAAAGAAGGGGCCATCAAAGAAGAAGGAGGTACCTTTTTCTGAAGGGAGGAGAGAACTTCCACTTTGACTATGACCTTGTCTAAATAAGATCTAAGTTGGCGGACTCAAAAGGCTTCCATAGCCTTAGCAGCTCATGACAAGAGCCTCGGGTGATTACTGACACCATAAACAAGAGTGTCAATTGTTAAATCAACAACAGGAGTCACTATGCACTTACTCCCCATGTAGGATCTCTGTCCTTAATGTGTGCTGTACTATGTGAATTAACGGTATAACTAGTACTCAAACAGTACTTTACACTTTGTGTTTCTGTGTGGGTGCAAACTGTTGAAATCTTTACTTAGTATATACTAAATTGATCTTCTGTATATAAAGATAATTGAAAATGAATCTTGATGTGAATGGGATGGGAGATGGAGAGGGAGCGGGAGATGGGATGGTTGTGGGTGGGAGGGAGGTTATGAGGGGAAAAAGCCACTGTAATCCAAAAGCTGTACTTTGGAAATTTATATTTATTAAATAAAAGTTAAAAAAAAACCAAAAAATATAAAAGAGCAGCTAAGATAAAACATGGTAATTTTATTTAGTTAGAAATGATTATGATGGGCCTGAAATCATCTTTTTTTTTTTTTTTTTTTTTTTGTGATATAAAGAAACCCTTTTTTGGGAGCATTACTGGAACCCAATAGTTACATATTTAATATATACTCATCTCATGTATAAATAAGAATCAGCTTTTACAATTTATATCTAAATTGCTAACAAATTTCTGGTGATACCCTGTTTTCTTTCATATATACATTGCAGGAAAATTACATTTTTGGGAATTCTGTTTTCAGTTATTACTCAGGGCATTATACTAAAGAACTGAGATCAGTTTAGTTTAACACAAAGGACACTTGATAGAAAAATGTGTATTGCTTTAGTACAGCCTTGGGAAAATCATTCTACTTCTCTGTGCACTAATTGTTTAAAAGACAATGCCATTAGTCCTGGAAATGAATGTCCATAGTTTTTTTTTTTTTAATTAATTTATTTATCTGAAAGAGTTACAGAGAGAGGAGAATGAAGTTGGAGAGAGAGAGAGAGAGAGAGAGAGAGAGAGAACGTGTGAGAGAGAGCGAGAACGTGAGAGAGAGAGAGAGAGAGAGAGAGAATCTTTCATCTATTGATTTACTCCCTAAATAGCTACAATGACCAGGGCTGGGCCAATCCAAAGCCAGGAGGCAGGAACTCCCATGTGGGTGCAGGGGCCCAAACACATGGACTATCTTCTGCTGCTTTCCCAGGCCAATTATCAGGGAGCTGGATTAGAAGTGGAGCAGCTGGGACATGAACCGCTGCCCATATGGGATACTGGCTCTGCAGACGGTGGCTTAACCTGCTGCGCCACAGCACAGGTTCATGTAAAAAATTACTTTTCAGACTATTATGGAGCTGTTTCAGTTTTTCTATATGCCAGGTGATTTAGGGATGATCACTTGATTACTAGAGTACAGCATCAAACTCTTTTTGTCTTCTGTGATGTGTTTGAGTTGACAAGAGACATTGGTAACTTCAGGGGATAAAAGAAATGACCAATTAAATAACACTCTAGGGGCAGGCATTTGGCACAGGGGTTAAAGTGCTATTTGGAACACCACCATTCCATAGCATAATTTCTTCATGTCTCAAAGTGATGGATGATTCAAGTACTTGAATCTCTGCCCATTAATGGGGGAGACCTTGATTGAGTTCTAGGCTCTTGGCTTCAGCCTGATCCATCCCTGGTTATTGCAAGCATTTGGGGAGTCAAGCAGCAGCTGAGATCTCCCTCTCCCACTTCCAAATAAAATAAATGAATGAACAAATATGGCAGAATAGTATCTTAAAAGTACCTCACATAATAAATTATACTCTGTATAAAACTTGAGAACTGAAATCTTAGTCACATGAATAAAACTTAAAATAGTTTTAAAAGAGTAATACATTTCTCTCCCTTTCTCCCTCCCTCTCCTTGTCTTTTAAACAAACAAACAAACAAACAAATATATAAATCTTAAAAAGGGAGTGGCACTGTGGTACAGTGGGTTAAACTACCACCTGCAATGCCAGCATCCAATATGAGGTCCAGTTAGAGTCCTGGCTGCTCTACTTCTGATCCTACTCCCTTCTAATGTGCCTGGGGAAGCATCATAAGATGGCCCACACCCTTGGGCCCTTTCCAGCCATGTGGGAGACCCAGATGGAGTTCCAGGCTCCTAGCTTCAGCCAGGCACAGCCCCAGCCCTTGTGGCCATTTGGGGAGTGAACCAGTAAATTGAAGATCTCTCTGTCTCTCCCTTTCTCTGTAACTGTGTCTTTCAAATAAATAAATTTTTTTAAAGAGTAATGCATTACTATAATAAACCAGATTTAATGTTTCATTTAAATGAACAAACCTTTTCCTGCCAATGTAAGATGCCAATTATTGCCAAGATGAAAACACAGACACCGATGAGCGCTATTGCGGTCAGTAGAACAATGTTACTTGGAGTAAGATATAATTTGGCACTCCAGCTGTAGATAAGAACAGAAACAATTATGAATTTTAATTTGAAATAACAAACTTCATTGAGACCAACAAGCAAAATATACCACCCATAAACAAAACAGTCTATTCATTATGCCATTCATTCATTATAAATAAAGTAAAAGCAATTAAATAATGCTATAACCATTAGTGTTCCTGCAGAGTTCATATTTTATCCAGAGTTGAAGTAGAATTTTTTTATGATATGTTTTGATATTTTTCTTTTCCCAAGTATGATCCTATGAGAATTATTCTTAAATAAGCTTATCAGGGGGTACTTGGACAATCTTACATATTTTTTACATCTTGATCTATTGGATTTGAAACATTTTACTCTATGGCTTTTTTTTTTGCATCTAGAAACCTTTTATTTAAGGTAAACAGATGTCATGCATTTCATATATACAAATTTAGGAACATAGAGATCCTTTCCACCCTACCCTCCCTCCAGCCCTGACTCCTACCCTTCTTCCTCCTCTCTCTCCTATTCCCATTCTTATTTTTTAGAAATATCTATTTTTAATTAACTTTAGACATATAAGATTAACCCTACACTAAGTAAAAAGGTCTGATATTAGAATGGCTACACCTGCTCTTTTTTGCTTCCCATTAGCATCAGATACCTTTTTCCAGCCTTTCACTTTCAGTCTGTGGGTATCTTTGTTGGTGAGATGTGTTTGTTGTAAGCAGCAAATAGATAGATCTTGTTTTTTAATCCATTCAGCCAGTCTTTATCTTTTAACTGGAGAGTTGAGGCCATTCACATGCCTTGCCATTTCTCCATAAACATTCCTATTGTCTACTTTGGATTTCCTTTGTTACTTTTATTGGGAAATTTTCTGCCTTCACATTCTTTCATACTGATGATTGTTTCTGTGTGTAGCACATCCTTAAGCATCTTTTCTAAGGCTGGACAAGTGGTGATAAATTCTTTCAATTTCTGTTTGTTATGGAGCTTTTTTATTTCACCTTCATTCGTAAGTGAAAGCTTTGCAGGGTTCAGTATTCTAGGTTGACTGTTTTTTTTCCTCTTAAGACTTGGACTATATCACCATTCTCTCCTAACCTGTAGAGTTTCTGATGAGAAGTCAGCTAGCTGTGAGTCTAACTGGAGATCATCTGAAAGTAATCTGGCGTTTTTCTCATGCACATTTTAGAATCTTTCTGTTTTACTGTGGAAAGTTTGACTGTAGTGTGTCATGGTGAAGATCTTTTCTGGTAATGTCTACTAGTTCTTATGTGCTTCCTGTACTTGGATGTCCTTTTCTTTCTCCAAATTGGGGAAAATTCCTGAAATTATTTCACTAAGTAGGCTTTCAGGTTTTTTTTTTTTTTTTTGACAGGCAGAGTGGACAGTGAGAGAGAGAGACAGAAAGGTCCTCCTTTTGCCGTTGGTTCACCCTCCAATGGCCGGTGCGGCAGAGCACCGCGCTGATCCGCAGGCAGGAGCCAGGTGCTTCTCCTGGACCCCCATGGGGTGCAGGGCCCAAGCACCTGGGCCATCCTCCACTGCACTCCCGGGCCACAGCAGAGAGCCAGCCTGGAAGGGGGGCAACTGGGACAAAATCCGGTGCCCCGACCGGGACTAGAACCCCGTGTGCCGGCGCCGCTAGGTGGAGGATTAGCCTATTGAGTCACGGCGCCGGCCTAAATAGGCTTTCTAATCCATTCTTTCTTTCTATGCCTTCAGACACTGCTCAGACCCATGTGCTGGGCTGTTTGATAGTATCCTAAAAATCTCCAACTCTGTTTTTAATTTTTCTAATTTCTTTTTTTTTTCCAGTCTGACTAAAATTTCCAGAGGTTTGCCTTCTAACTTGGATATTCTTTCTTCTGTCTCACCAAATTTGTTGTCCAGGCTCTCCACTGCATTTTCTATTTGATCTATTGAATTCTTCATTTTTAATATTTCATTTTTATTTCTCTTTAAAATCTTAATTTCATGGGAAAATATTTCATTCATGTCATGTATGGATTTCTTTAATTTGTGGATTTGCTTCTCATTGCTTCTAAGTAATCCTATGATTAACCTTTTGAATTTCATTTCTGGCATTTCTTAAATCTCTTCATCTTCACATTCTTTTTGTTTGTTTGTTTAATATTTATTTATTTATTTGAAAGTCAGAGGTATACAGAGAGAGAAGGTGAGGCAGAGAAAGAGAGAGAGGTCTTCCATCCTTTGGTTCATTCCCCAATTGGTCACAATGGCTGGAGCTGCATCAATCCAAACCCAGAAGCCAGGAGTCTCTTCTGGGTCTCCCACGTGGGTGCAGGGACCCAAGGACTTGGGCCATCCTCCACTGCTTTCCCAGGCCACAGCAGAGAGCTGGATTGGAAGTGCAGCAGCCAGGACTTGAACTGATGCTCATATGGGATGTTGGCAGTGCAGGCGGTGGCTTTACCTACTACGCCACAGTGCCGACTCCTATTTATTTATTTATTTGAAAGGCAAACTTACAGCGAGGTAAATGCAGAGGCAGAGGCAGAGAGAGAGATAGAGAGACAGACAGACAGACAGAAAAAAAGGTCTTCCAACCACTGATTCACTCCCCAGATGGCCTCAATGGCCAGAGCTGAGCTGATCTGAATCAGGAGCCTGGAGCTTCTTTCTGGTCTCCTACACAGGTGCAGGGGCCCAAGCACTTGGGCCACCCTCCACTGACTTCCCAGGCACATTAGCAGGTAGCTGGATTAGAAGTGGAGCAGCCAGGACACAAACTGGCGTCATAGGGATGCTGGCGCTGCAGGCCAAGGCTTGGCCTACTATGCCATAACACTGGTCCCTATTCTTGTCTCTTGATACTCTATGGCTCTTAAGGCTCTGTAGTCATATGATTTCAATAAGGCTTCTATATCATGTTAGTTTTTGACCTTGTCCACATATGTAATGTGACCAACTAAAACACATGAGTTTATATAGGTGGCTTGGGCAAAACCACTATCATTTCTGTTTTATGTTAAAGCAGGTTTACATTACTACAGTAACATTTAGATTGATACATCTTACAAAATAACCTTTTGTTTCTCATTGTCAATGACAATATGCAGATTAAATGTCTCTAGCATAAACTGAACTATCTCTTTCCTCCTAAAATAGTTCATATAATACAAAAGCCTAAAATTGAGGTCTATATAATTAATACTATAGATATTTACATACATAGAAATTATTGTTCTTCCTGGAAATAGATAATGGATATGCTTTCATTTTAAAAGCTTAATAAAGGTAAGATCATTCTAATGAATAGATAGTCATTATTGATTTTTTTGGGATAATTAAAATTTATTGATTTATAAGTTGGCTTCTAGTCAATAAATTTCAAAATTATACCTCAAACTAAAATCAGTGTGGCTTTTATTAAGTACATAAATTTGATAAGAGCATTTTTTTTAGAAAGAGCAAAAAACTATGAAAAATTTTGAGATTATGGAAGCTGTGGCAGAATCTTCAGCAATTCCATAAAAGTAAGGCAACTTTTAAGAAAAACAGATTGTTATGTGGTTGAGGTTAGCTATTCTCAGTACTTTACTCATACTTAAAAAGATAGTTCTTTCATGAGATGGTTTTGGAATTTCCATTTTTTATTGACAATTTTTTAATTTATAGAAAGGAAATAAGTTTCATATATACAGGTTTAAAACACAATGATATTTCCCACTCTACTCTCCCTCCCTCACTCTTACCTTCCCTCCTCTTTCCCTTCTTATTTTTAATTTTTACAATAGTATACTTTTAAAAAAAAAAAAGAAGCAAAAATACCCCAGTTTAGTGGGAATAGAACAATGGCTATTAACAATAATTGAATGGCAAAATGACCATTTTACCCACATATAGTAAATTTTAAAGTAATCACAGATCATTTTAAAACTATGTAGTATAACATCCTTTTTAAAAATTTACTTTTATTTGTTTATTTGAAATAGTTAGAGAATGAGAGAGAGAAAAAGAGAGACAGAGAGAGCTCTATGTTCCATCTACTGTTTCACTCCCCAAATGGCAGCAACAGTCAGGTCTGGGATAGGCCAAAGCTAGGAGCCAGGAGCTTCATCCAGGTCTCCCACATGGGTGCAGGGACCCAAGGACTTGGGCTTCTTCCGATGCTTTCTCAGGCATATTAGCAGGGAGCTGGATCAGAAGTGGAGCAGCCAAGACTCAAAATGATTCCCACAGGGGATCCTGGGGATGCAGGCAGTGGCTTTACCTGTTAAGCCACAGCACTGGCCCTAATATAACATTCTTAACCACTGGTTTGACAAAGGTATAAAACTATATTTTCAGCAATGCTGACACAGACATTTCTTTTTTTAAATTTTAGTTACCACATAATAAGGGAGAACAAGTGGTATCTTTCTAAACACTCAACATGATGTCCTCCAGTTATGTCCGTTTTGCTGCAAATGGTAGGAATTTTATCCTTTTTTTAATAGCTGAATATTCCATGGAGTATCTATGATACGTTTTCTTTCTTTTCTTTTCTTTTTTTTTACAAGCAGAGTTAGACAGTGAGAGAGACAGACAGACAGAGAGTTACAGATAGTGAGAGACAGAGAGAAAGGTCTTCCTTCCATTGGTTCACTCCCCTAATGGCCGCCACGGCCGGCACTTTGCCGATCTGAAGCCAGGAGCCATGTGCTTTCTCCTGGTCTCCCATGCGAGTGCAGGGACCCAAGCACTTGGGCCATCCTCCGCTGCCCTCCTGGGCCACAGCAGAGAGCTAGACTGGAAGAGGAGCAACCGAGATAGAACCGGCACCCCAACTAGAACTAGAATTTTTTTTTGACAGGCAGAGTTAGAAAGAGAGAGACAGAGAGAAACGTCTTCCTTCCATTGGTTCACCCCCCAAATGGCCGCTATGGCTGGCACGCTGCACCGATCAGAAGGCAGGAGCCAGGTGCCTCCTCCTGCTCTCCCATGTGGGTGCAGGGGCCCAAGCACTTGGGCCATCCTCCATAGCCTTCCCAGGCCACAGCAGAGAGCTGGACTGGAAGAGGAGTAACCGGGACAGAATCTGGCGCCCCAACCAGGACTAGAACCCTGCACCACGTGGGAGACCAGGAGGAAGCACCTGGCTCCTGGCTTTGGATCAGCACAGCGCTCCAGCCGTAGCGGCCACTTGGGGGGTGAACCAATGGAAGGAAGACCTTTCTCTTTCTCTCTCTCACTGTCTATAAATAAAAATGAGCAAATACAAATTAAGGATTTAGATTTATATGTGCTATCATGAAGCAGCATATTCTGCTAATAGTGATAAAAATACCTTGCAATGCCCAGCACTCTGTTGAGTATATTTCATTCCTATCCCCATAAAGTGGGTATTTTATCTCCCATTCTACAGATGCAACAATTTAATCTCAGCACAGAGAAGTAGTTAGTTCCCAGTCTTGCAATCCAGTCAGTAGTGGAACTGAGCTTTCTAGCCTCAAAATTTGTGCCAAACTATTGTGGGATGTATATCACTTCTCAAATAATTTATAATAAAGATCATTGGTTACTAAAAATTGTAGCATCCAGAAATTTTAGAATTTATAACTAATAAGCTGAAGACATTTATTTAAGCAGACTATGTATACATGTTTAATTAGCTAACTTGCTGTTTTCCTAATAGGATTGAATTTGTTCTTACTGAACAGAGTCAGGGAACTTTTGTGTAGGTATGCTATGCTTATTCACTTAAAGTTTGCTGTGTGCAAATTAAGTACTAGGCACTCATGGGAACAGAGTAAGAATAAGTTTTAAAAAGATGTAACTGTAGCTGTGATTCAGAGTTGACAGTATTATTACATTTCAAGAAATGACATTACCTTCGAGGGACATTGTGAGGGTATGGAATGACAATTAGCTGGGAATTTGGAATGATTGCAGTCCACTCTTGTTTCCGTACAGACTGGAAAAAGAATTTAAGAACATTTAACATCAAGGACGCTAAAAAAAATCAATTATTCTAAATAAGAAAAAAGTCTCAAGTACTTTAAGAAATGGAAATCCTAGGTATAGATTAAGCTAAGTTTACATATATTAAACCCAAAACAGGGTACCATCTGTTGGAAAAATTTTCTCATCTATTCAGGGAAGGATTATGTTATGTCTTAAGAATAAATTTATTCAACAAATAATTTTTGGACACTTATGTATCAGGCACTGTTCAAAGTACTATGTACAGAAATGCTGCTTAGAGTTCAGACTCTTGTTGGGAGGAGACTGAAAATAAAAACAAGCATGATTATACATATGCAGAAGTAGAACATTTTACATATTAGTGAAATTTATTTTACTTATATATGTTAGGTGGTAAAAGGAGAAAAATCAGGAAAGATAGGAAGTTGTTAAGTTTAAAGGAGAGAGGAGGTGGAAAAATTTTAGAATGTCTTTAAATCATAACAGGTCACTAACAAATTTTTTTTGTCTTTAAAATTGATAAAAATTTGAATTGTTTGAATTTAAATTCAATTATTTGAATTCAAATTATTGAGTTCAAATATTCAACTAGTGAATATATTAAAGCATAGACTAATTATAAACAAACTAACTTTTACTTACCCTCTCTCCAGATGGACGGGGAATACCAACATAAAGATGGTCAAGAAAATTTGCACTTCGACCTAAGCCAAGAACATTGTATGGTAGTTGGAGGGCTAAATGTGCTGACTGGCTGAGTTGTCCAGCTAGATTTATTAAGGAAAAAAAAGACAAAAAAAATCACTGGAGACAGTGCTCTTATCAGATATTAAAAACTTAGGTACTAGAATGTACTCCTTAAGTGTAAAAATATGAAGTGAAACAGCCAATCCAGTAATATTAATGATTCACTTTTAAATGAAAAGCAGCTTTATTGAGATATAATTTATATACCATAAATATCACCCTTTACAGTTAAGGGGTTTTAAGTATAGTCAAAGGCTTCAGCCATCACAATAAACTTATTTTAGAACATTTTCAACATTTAGAAAGAAACGGCATACCCATTATCTGTACTCCTATTTCCTAACCCCATGCTTCCAGCTGTAGGTAATCGCTTATCTGTTCTCTGTCTCTATACATTGCCTATGCTGAAGATTTCATATAAATGCGGTCATCCAAGAAGTGGCCTTTTATGACTGGCTTCTTTTATTTAGCACAATGTTTCAAGGTTCACCCATTCTGTGGCATTTTCAATACCTCATTACTTTGAAGTCTCCAAAAATATTCCAGTGTATGATACAACGTTTATTAATTGTTTTATTAGTCAAGTTTTTCACTGATGGATATTGTGTAATTTCTACATTTTGGTTATTACTGTTAACATTCACATATAATTTTTTGTATCTATGTTTTCCTAGCTCTTGATTATAAACCGTAGAGTTTAAGATGTCTAGAACTACCAAACTATTTTTTTTTTTAGGGGCCATGGTAATCTCTGTATCGTTCCAATTTTAGTATATGTGCTGCCGAAGGGAGCACAACTACCAAACTATTTTATAAGTAGCTGCACCCTTTTTTTTTTTAAAATTTATTTGAAAGTCAGAGTTACAGAGAGGGAGAGGGAGAGGAAGAGAGAGACATACACACACACACAGATCTTCCATCTTCCACTGCTTTTCCCAGGCCATGGGCTGGATTGGAAGTGGAGTAGCCTGGACTTGAACTGGTACCCATATAGGATGCCAGCCAGTGTCACAGGCAGTGGCTTTACCTGCTATGCCACAACACCAGACCCAGCTGTACCATTTAGTATTCCCACTAGCAATATATGAAGGATCTAATTTTTCAACATCCTTGCTAATCCTTCTTAATGTATGTCTTTTTGATTATATCTATCTTAGTAGTTGTGAAGTAGTACCTCATTGAATTTCTTATTTGCATTTCCCATAACCAAGTTGGAGCTTCTTTTCATGTGTTTATTGACTATTTGTATGACTACTTTATTTCTATAAGGTTAGTAGTGTTCTCTTTCATTCTGAATTTTAATAATTTGGATGTTCTCTTTTTCTTGTTCAGACTAGATTCCAAGGATATATAGGAGCGTTTCAGAGTTGCCTTAGTGATCTGGTGTCCTAGGAGGTCCTTTTCTATTTTGGATAGATTCTTGTCTGTCAATCTGATCACAGATTTAGATAACTGGGATGTTGTGAGCAGATTGCTGTTGTGTGTGGTTTTGGAATAGCAAGATGAGGACCTTGTGAACTTATTCTCTTCTCCTCCAACCCTCTCTAGTGTAAAAATATTGACTAGTCACCTATATTAAGACCACCAAGAACTGAACTCTTGAAATCAAATCAAACTGCTAACACTATGTGGACATTTGCCAGTTCAGATAAAATACTGATAGTGCTTTGGGGATGGAGTCTTT
Organism: Oryctolagus cuniculus; assembly: GCF_051225735.1. Lineage (NCBI taxonomy): Eukaryota > Metazoa > Chordata > Mammalia > Lagomorpha > Leporidae > Oryctolagus > Oryctolagus cuniculus. Next base: position 41,421,766 of record NC_142884.1, read on the forward strand.
ACGGGAGCTCCAAAGAAGGCAGTCTTGGCTGTTAGTGGTGAAGTTGCTTCTTTTCATAAAAACCGGAGTACTCAGTTGAGAAGTGAGGAAGATGGGAATAGGGTCAAGTTAAAATGGCAGAGTTTGTTCGTATTGAAGGTTAATAGTTGCTCTTGGATAGACAAGGCCTAGTCATTCTGTGGTTTTGGCTAATTTCCAGAGTTCTGAAATAGTTGATATTAGATGGTTGGCCAGTATTTTGTTGTATGGGGATAGAGAGAAGGAGAGAGCAAGTTCATTAGATCCTTGCTCTTCCATTCCTAAGTCATTCTTGGGGCAAGTATATGGCCTAGTGGTTAAGATACCCACTTCTTATTTTGGAGTATCTGGGTTTAATAACCGGCCCCACTCTTGAGGCCACCCACTTGGGAGACCTGGGGCAAGTTCCTGGCTCCCAGCTTCAGCCCTGACCTAGCTTCAGCTATTGTTGGAATTTGGGGAGTGATCCAGTGAACAGGAGCTCACTCTAATTCTCTCTCTCTCACATAAATTTTTAAAAAGGAGTATGTAACTGATGTAGCAGTTAGGATGCCACATGGATGCCCATTTCCCATATTAGAATGCCTTGGTTTGAATCATGTCTCTGCTTCTGATTCCAGCTTCCTGCTAATGCACAAGTTGGCAGGTATCAGGTGATGGCTCAAGTAGTTGGTTCCCTCCCACTGCAACTGGGAGGCCTGGACTGGTGCCCAACTCCTGGCTTTGGCCTGGATGTGGGTGTTTGAAGAGTGAATCATTAGAGTTCTCTGTCTCTCTCCCTCTGCTGTTCAAATAAATACATTTTATTTTTTAAAAAGATTTAAATACACAAATACAGCATAAGCATGTAGAAACTTAAAAAAAAAAAAGGTCAATCTCTCTCTACTTTGATTCACCACTACAGAGTACATGTACTTGCTTGTTATTCTTCTACATAATCAAACAAATTTTCAGGGAAAATGACAAGCCTGTGGGCCATATAAGGACTCATTTGGTCTGGCCCTGCCAAGGCGACCACAGGTAGGAAATTCAATACATTTGTAGTAGGTTGATTTTTAAGTTGATAATATTGTATGGCCCATGAATGATGTTATAAATATCCAAATGGCCCTTGCCGGAAAAAAAAAAACACAATTCCCCATCCATGGATATTAGTTAATATAAAAATATTTTAAAATTCAAGAAGACGCTGCTAAACATCATCAATATTATTCAGACACAGGAAATCATTGGAAGGTACACACACTAGATTGTTTATATAGTTATGAAGTTGGAAATAGTAAGGTTTAATGAAAAGGAACATGCATTTAGGGCAGGCATTTAAAAAAATCAAGCAATGTATATGAAATTGTAAAGCAACATAGTAAATAGCATTAAGACTATAGAATTAGTCCAATTTGTGTAGTGTGCTAATGTAATCATACTTAATCACACAGTAAATACTTAATATATTGCCATTTTATTAACAAAATACATTAGAGCTGAATTAAAATTTAAGCATATAATGATTTCATGACAGTACTAAAAAAGAGTGACTTAGCAGACATCAAACTAGTCTTTTTTCTCCCCACCTTCGTGCTAGTTAAAGCACGAAGGTCAAACTAGTTTTATAAACTATTTTCCTATAATTATCCTACTGAAAAGAATAAAATTCAGAATTTTATCAGCATTACTCCATTAAACATTATAGAACATAATTTTTAAATTGCATATGTAATAAGAAAACTATTAGAATCAAAGAAAAATTATCTAGAATCTCATGAGATAATCATTAATTTTAGCATGCTTTTAGTCATGTACTTTTTTAAAAGGCATGTACACGCAAATAGTCATTTTAGTAAATTTTAGTTTAACTTAATATTACTGCATCAGTATTTACTTATCATAAAGTTTCTGTAAAGACAGATTAGCAGAAAGATTATTAAACACCAAAGTCTGATTAATTAAGAGAAAACCAAAGGTACCTAGGGTAAAAGACATTACTATGTATATGCTTAAAAATTGTTTTTCTAAAATGCTATCTATGCAGACATTATAAAAACATGATTTTATGGCCTATGTAATAATCTTCTTATTTAAATATTAATCTTCGTTAGAAATTAAAAACATTTTCTAATCTTTCACTATTACAAAGAACACTTTAGTGAATATCTGCACATCAGTTTTTGTTTACAAAAACTGATTACTTTCTCATATTTCTAGATGTGGAATACTGGAACAAGCAGTAGAAAGCTTGAAAATTTACTCTTTTTTTAAAAAATTTAATTCAAGGAAGGAGTTATTATCCTTCTCCCATCCCACTTTTCATTATTGAAGTCATTCTTCATGTAGTTCCTCAATCACAGCATAAATTTTTAAAAAGATTTACTTATTTATTTGAAAGGCAGAGTTAGAGAGAGTCAGAGGCAGAGGTAGAGAAAGAGAAAGAGGTCTTCCATCTGCTGGTTCACTCCCCAAATGCTATAACAGCTGGAGCTAGGCTGATCTGAAGCCAGGATCCTGGGGCTTCCTCCAGGTCTCCCACGTGGGTGCAGGGGCCCAAGGACTTGGGCCATCTTCTACTGCTTTCTCAGGTGTATTAGCAGGGAGCTGGATCAGAAGTGGAACAGCCAGGATTCAAACCGGTGCCCATATGGGATGCTGGTACTGCAGCAGCGGCTTTACCACATTGCTGGCCACAATTTACTCTTTTTCTAAAAATGCACTTTTTATTTATTTGACAGTCAGAACAAGACAAAGGCAAAGAGATTTCCCATCTACTGTTTAACTTTCTAAATGCGTGCAACAGTTAGAGCTGGTCCAGGATGAAGCTAGGAGCCAGGAAATCCCTCTGAGTCTCCTACAGGGATGGCAGGGGCCCAAGAACTTGGGCCATCATCTGCTGTACATTAGCAGGACGTTGGATCGGAAGTGGAACAGCCAGGACTAGAACCATCATTCCAATATGGGATGCCTGGGTTCCAAGTGACAGCTTAACATGCTGTACCAGCACACTGGCCCCTGGAAACGTATTCTTAAACAAACAAAACTTGTTTCTTAAAAAGAGATTGTACTACTTTACATTTTTATTAGCATTAGTGAAAGCACTCATTCCAATCTATTCTTTTTCCAAAAGATTGAAGAATTCATAATACAGCCATTTTCAAGTGTAAAAATAAGTATATTTAGTATATACACAATGGTGCACAACTACAAGGTCTCTCTAGACTCCAAAGTTTTAAATCTCATTTCTCCTTACCCTGGTAACCTCTATTCTGCCTTTTTTTTTCCCCCCTGACAGGCAGAGTTAGACAGTGAGAGAGAGAGAGAAAAGTATTCCTTCTGTTGGTTCACCCCCAAAATGGCTGCTACAGCTGGCATGCTGCGCTGATCTGAAGCCAGGAGCCAGGTGCTTCCTCCTGGTCTCCCATGCGGGTGCAGGGCCTAAGCACTTGGGCCATCCTCCACTGCCTTCCTGGGCCACAGCAGAGAGCTGGGCTAGAAGAGGAGCAACCGGGACAGAATCTGATGCCCCGACCAGGACTAGAACCTGGGGTGCTGCGCTGCAGGCAGAGGATTAGCCTAGTGAGCCTAGGCGCCGGCCTCTAATCTGCTTTCAGTCTCTGTGGACTTGGCTATTCAGAATCTGAGTATAAGTGACCATTTACGTCTGGCTGCTTTCACTTAGTGTAATATTTTCGAAGGTCATATATGATGTAGTAAATACTATTCTTCATTCCTTTTTTATGTGTGTGTATATCTATGTATGTATCTTGATTTACTTATCCATCAATCCACTTGATAGACATTTGGGTTGCTTCTATCTTTTGGCTTTTGTGAGTCATGAACTCAGATGTATAAATATCTCTGAGACTCTGCTTCCAATTTTGAGTATATACTCAGGTAGAACTGGTCATTAGGTAATTGTTGGTTTAATTTTTTGAGGAATTCCCATATTTTTTTTCCTCCAGCAGTTGCATCATTTCCCATTCCCACCAGTAATGTATGAGGGTTCCTATTAACATCTTCACTGATATTTGTTATATTCTGTCCTTTTATTAATGCTATACTAATGGTTGATTTCCATTTCCTTTATGACCAGTGATATATGACATCTTTTTCTGTTGGTTGGCCATTTATTTCTGTATCTTCCTTGCAGAAATGTCTAGTCTCTTGTCTATTTGTTATTTGTGTTATGTCTGTTTTTGTTGTTGAATTGTGGAAGTTCTTTAGGTATTCAACATACTAGGACCCTATCAGGGATAAGATTTGCAAATATTTTTTACCATTCTGTGGATTGCTTTATCACTTTCTTGAAAATGTTCAATGCACATATATTTAAGTTTTTATGAAATCCAATCCATTTTTATGTTGCTATCAGTGCTAGGAGTCCATTGGCAAATCTGAGCAAAGGCATATTTACTCATATTTTCTTTCAAGAATTTTTTATGGGGCAGGCATTTCGTGCAGCAGTTAAGTTCCTGCTTGGGATGTCTGCATTCCTTATGGAAATACCTGGTTCAAACCCTGGCTCTGCTTCTGATCTGGCTTCTTGTTAGTGCACAGCCTGGGAAGTAGCAGGTGAAGACTGAAATACTTGGGTCCCTGGACCAATGTGGAAGACCAATACTGAGATCTGGGATCCTGGCTTTGGACTGGCCTAGCCCTGGTCATTTCAGGTTTTTGGGGGAGTGAACCAGCAGACAGAAGAATATGCCCCCCCCCCCATTCTCTCTCTCTCTCTCTGTCTCTGTCTCTCTCTGCATTTAAAGTAAAATGAATAGGTCAGCACTGTGGCAGAGCAGGTTAAACTACCACTTTTGATGCTGGCATCCCATATCAGTTCTGGTTCAAGTTCCAGATGTTCCACTTCTGATACAGCTCCCTGTTACTGTGCCTAGGAAGATAGCAGAAGATGGTCCAAGTGCTTGGGCTCCTGCTGCCCACAAGGGAGGAAAGGGTGGATTTCCTGGCTCCTAGCTTTAGCCAGGCATAGACATAGCTGTTAGGGCCATCAGAAGAGTAGACCAGTGGATGGAAGATTGATCTCTCTCTCTCACTCTGCCTTTCAAATAAATAAACTTTAAAAAGTAAATAACAAATTTAAAATTAATTTTATGATTATAGCTCTTATATTTCAGACATTCATTTATTTTGAGTTTAAATATGGATCTAACTACATTTAAAACAATTATTTAAGGAGAGAGAGAGAGAAAGACATACAGACAGGGAGAGCAAACTTGAGGCTGTTGGTTCACTCTTCAAAAGCCTGCAAAAGCTAGAACTGAACTAGGGCCAAATTTGGGAGCAGGGGAAGGAGGGGAAGGAGGAGGGGGAGGAGGAGGGGGGGAGGAGGAGGGGGGGAGGAGGGGGGAGGAGGAGGAGGAGGAGAAGAAATTAGAAAAATTAAAAACAGTGTTGGAGAATTATGGGATACTATCGAACTACCCAACATTCTGGTCACAGGAATTTCTGAAGGTGTGGAAGACAGAATGGATTAGAGGGCCTATTTAGTGAAATAATTACAGAACTTCCCCAAATAGGAGAAAGAAAGGGATATCCAAGTACAGGAAGCACAGAGAACTCCTAATAGAATGACCAGAAAAGATCTTCACCATGACACACTGTAGTTAAACTTTCAATAACAAATCATAAAGAAAAAATCCTAAAATGTGCATGGAAGAAATGCCAGATTACTTTCAGAGAATCTCCGATTAGACTCACAGTGACTTCTCATCAGAAACACTAATGGCTATGAGAGAATGGAGAGACATAGTGCAAATCTTAAGAGAAAACAATTGTCAGCCCAGAATACTATACCCTGTAAAGCTCTCATTTATGAATGAAGGGGAAATCAAGACCTTCTACAACACCAAAAATTGAAATTAGTCACCATCCATCTAGCCTTCCAAAAGATGCTTAAGGATGTGCTACACACAGAAACACAGAACATCACTATGTCACCATTATGGAGGGTTGTGGGTGGGAGGGAAGTTATGGGGGGGGGAAGCCATTGTAATCCATAAGATGTACTTTGGAAATTTATATTCATTAAATAAAAGTTAAAAAAAAAAGAAAGAATATGAAGGCAGAAAAATCTCCGAACAAAAGTACAAAGGAAATCCAAAGTCAACAATAGGAATATTTATGGGAAAATGGTAGGGACAAGTCATTACTTATCAATAGTAACACTGAATATAAATAGCCTCACCTCTCCAGTTTAAAGATACAGACTGGCTGAATAGGTTAAAAAACAAGATCTATCTATTTACTGCCTACAAGAAGCATACCTTATCAACAAAGATATATACAGACTGAAAGTGAAAGGATGGATAATTTCCATACTAACAGAAAGCAAAAAGGAGCAGGAGAAGCCATTCTAATATCAGACAAAAGAGACTTTAACACAAAGAAGGGCACTAGGGCACTATGTAATGATTAAGGGATCAATTCAACAGCTAAATGCAACTATACCCAATGCCAGGGCATTTGGCTATTTAAAACAAATGATGAAGGATCTAAAGGGAGACATAGATTCCAGATACTGTAATAGGGTACATCAACATTCCAATTTCACCAATGGACAGATCAACTAGACAGAAAATCAGCAAAGAAATAACAGAGTTAATCAACACTATAGATCAAATGGACTTAACTGGTATCTACAGAACTTTTCATCCCACAGTTGTAGAATATACATTGTTCTCATCAATGCATAGAATGAGGATAAACCATATACTAGGCCATAAAGCAAGTCACAGCAAATTAAAAAAAATCAAAGTCATACCAGGCGTCGTCTTTGACAATGAAATGAAGCTGGAAATCAACAACTCAAGTATCTCTAGAACATATTCAAACACATGGAGACTGAACAACATGTTCCTGAATGAACACTGGGTCATAGAAGAAATCAAAAGAGAAATTAAAAAATTTTTGGAAACGAATGAAGACATACAACATATCAAAACTTATGGGATAGCCGGTGCCTGGCTCACTAGGCTAATCCTCCGCCTTGTGGTGCCGGCACACCGGGTTCTAGTCGCGGTCGGGGCGCCGGATTCTGTCCCGGTTGCCCCTCTTCCAGGCCAGCTCTCTGCTGTGGCCAGGGAGTGCAGTGGAGGATGGCCCAAGTCCTTGGGCCCTGCACCCCATGGGAGACCAGAAGTACCTGGCTCCTGCCATCGGATCAGCGCGGTGCGCCGGCCGCAGTGTGCCGGCCGCGGCGGCCATTGGAGGGTGAACCAACGGCAAAGGAAGACCTTTCTCTCTGTCTCTCTCTCTCACTGTCCACTCTGCCTGTCCAAAAAAAAAAAAAAAAAAAAACTTATGGGATACAGCAAAAGCAGTGTTATAAGGAAGTTTATAAGCAATTGGTGCCTACATCAAGAAATTGTAAAGGTATCAAATAAACGAGCTATCAATGCATCTCAAGGACCTAGAAAAACAACAAACCAAACTCAAAGTTAGTAGGAGGAAACAAATAATTAAAATTAGAGAAGAAATAAAGAAAATTGTACAAGAAATCACAAAAGATGAATGAAATGAAGAGCTGCTTTTTTTTTTTTTTGAAAAATAAGCAAAATTTATATACCATATACACCACTGGACCAACTAGCCAAAAAGGAAATGAAACAACAGTTACCACAGAAATAAAAAGAATCATCAGGTATTACCACAAAAAGCTGCATTCCAACAAATCAGGAAACCTAGAAGAAATGGATAGATTCTTGGATACATATAATCTACCACATTGAGTCATGAAGATGTAGAACACCTAAACAGATCAGTAACCAAGAGAGAGATTGCATCAGTAATAAAGACCCTCCCAACAAAGAAAAGCCCAGGACCAGATGGTTTCACTGCTGAATTCTACCAGACATTTAAACAAGAAGTAATTCTAATTCTTCTCAAGCTATTCAAAACAACTGAAAGGGAAGGAATCCTCCCAAACTCACTTTCATTCCTAAACCTGAAGAAGATACAACAGACAAAGAGAATTACAGACCAATGTCATTGATGAACACAGATGCAAAAATCCTCAAAAAAATTGAATCCAGCAACACATCAGAGAGAACATTCAGCCAGAACAAGTGGGATTTATCACTGGTATGCAGTGATGGTTCAACATTTGCAAATCAGTAGGTGGGATATATCACATTGAGAAACTGAAGAACAAAAACCATATGATTATCTCAATAGATGCAGAGAAAGCATTTTATAAAATACAACATCCTTTCATGATGAAAAGCTTAAGCAAATTGGATACAGAAGGAACATTCCTCAAAACAAGACAATTTATGACAAACCCATGGTCAGCATCATATTGGATGGGGAAACATTGGAAGCATTCTTCTAAGATCTGGAATCAGACAAGGATGCTCAATCTCACCACTGCTATTCAATAAAGGCCTGGAAGTTTTGGCCAAAGTCATTAGGCAAGAAAAAGAAATCAAAGGGCTACAGATTGGGATGGAGGAATTCAAACTATCCCTATTTGCATATGACATGATTCTATATATAGGGGATCCAAAAGATTCCACTGAGAGACTATTGGAATTCATAGAACTTGATAAAGTAGAAGGATATAAAGTCAACACACAAAAATCAGTAGACTTTGTATACACAGACAATGCCATGGCTGAGAAAGAACTTCTAAGATCAATCCCATTCAAAATAGCTACAAAAAAATCAAATACCTTGGAATAAATTTAACTAAGAATGTCAAAGATCATACTATTTGTTGAACTCTTAGAGTAGGGTTAAACTTATGAGTATAAAATTAACTGAAAATAGATAAGTAAAAAATAAGCATGGGAATAGGAGAGGCAGGAGGAAGAAGGGTGGGAGGGTAGGGTGCAAAATAACACTATGTTCCTGAATCTGTATATAGGAAATACCTGTGTTTTATATATCTTGAATAAAAATTTTTTTAAAGAAAGAACACCAAAAATTATGGAAATGTGTTGAATACACATGTATTTTTTCATGTATTGAAAGGATCATGTTGTTTTTTTTCTTTGTTCAATCAGCATTATGTATCATATTGAATTTCTTACATTGAACAACACTTTTATATCCTGGGACAGACTTCACTTGATTGTAATAAATAAATACATTTAATATGTTGTTGATTTAGCCTGTTAGTGTTTAGTGGGGGGATTTTTCCATCAATATTCATGCAGGTTATCAGTATAGTCTTCCTTTCTTGTTCCATCTTTGTATGGGTTTGGAATAAGGGTAACTGGCCTCACAGAATGTGTTCTGAGGCCAGTGCCGTGGCATAGCAGGTAAAGCCGCCACCTGCAGTGCTGGCATCCCATATGGCTGTTGGTTCAAATCCAGGCTGCTCCACTTCCGATGCAGCTCTGTGCTATGGCCTGCAAAAGCAGTAGAAGATGGCCTAGGTCCTTGAGCCCTTACACCCGTGTGGGGGACATGGAAGAAGCTCCTGGCTCCTGGCTTCAGATCAGCTCAGTTCTGGCCATTACAGCCAACTGGTGAGTGAACCAGTGGGTGGAAGACCTCTCTCTCTCTCTTTGCCTCTCCTTTTCTCTCTGTGTAACTGTGACTTTCAATTAAAGAAGTAAATCTTAAAAAAAAGAATGTGTTCCTTCCTCTATTTTTTTCCTTTTTTTTTTTTTAACATGCCTTTTTTTTTTTTTTAAAGATTTTATTATTTATTTGCGAGTCAGGGTTACAAAGGGAGATAAGGAGAGGCAGGGGGAGAGAGAGAGAGAGAGAGAGAGAGAGATGTCTTCCATCCGCTGGTTCACCGCCCAATTGGCCACAACGGCCAGAGCTGTGCAGATCCGAAGCCAGGAGCCTCTTCTGGGTCTCCCATGTGGGCGCAGGGGCCCAAGGACTTGGGTCACCTTCTACTGCTCTCCCAGGCCATGGCAGAGAGCTAGATTGGAAGTGGAGCAGCCAAATCTTGAACTAGTGCCTATATGGGATGCTGGCACTTCAGGCCAGGGTGTTAACACGCTGTGCCACAGCGCCAGCCCCATCCTCTACTCTTTTTCATATGAGTTTGAGTAGTTGATGCTAATTCTTCTTTAAATGCTTGGTGGAATTCGATACTGCAGCTGTCTTCTTTTTGGGGAGGTTTTTGATTTCTGACTCTGTTGGTAGAGGTGCTTAAGTTATCTAATTTGTTGATATGCAGTTGTTTATAATCTCTTACAGTCTTTCCAATTTCACAGGACAGTAGTAAAGTCCTCATGTTCATTTTCTGTCTTAGTGATTTGCCTCTTTTTTCTTATTTAGTTTAGCTAAAGGATTTTCAATTTTGTTGATCTTTTTGAAGAGCCAACTTTTGATTTCTGTGTCTATTATTTTTGTACTATCTATTTCATTTATCTACTGAAACAAATAATTCCCTCTTTCTGCTGGCTCTTTGGATTAATTTGTCCTTGCTTTTTCAGTTTCCTTAAGATATGAAGGTAGGTTGTTAATTTGCAATTCTTGTTTTCACAGGCTCTGCTTGTAGCCACAGAATTCCCTCTGAGAATTGCTTTTGCTGCATCCTGTAAGTTGTGGTATGTCCTGTTTTTGTTTTCACTAATCTCTAAGTATTTTTTAGCTTAGTTGATATACAATCTTATCTTCTCGAGTGAACCACTCATGCAGTGAAGTAGTTGATCCCATCTCCCACCCTATATAAAAATCAACTCAAAGTGTTTAAAGGGTTATATTTAACTTTTAGACCATAGACCCCAAACTATGATACTACTAGAAGAAAACCACAGGGGAATGTTTCAGGATGTTGACCTAAGCCAAGAATTTCTCAATTTGACCCAATTGTACAGGCAGAAAACCAATAATTGATGAATGAGATGACAACAAACAAAGATGCTTCTGTACAGCAAAGGAGACAATCAACAAGGTGAAGAGAAAACCCACAGAATGGGAGGAAATACCACAGGCTCTTTTAAATACTTATTTCCCCTAAATTTTTTGAAGTCCCCTTAGTTTTGTAAAGAGTTCACTTTGCTTGGGGTTAATTTTTAGAATATGAGGGACTCTAGGCTGGCGCTGTGGCTCACTAGGCTAATCCTCTGCCTGCGGCGCAGGCACCCCGGGTTCTAGTCCCAGTTGGGGCGCTGAATTCTGTCCCGGTTGCTCCTCTTCCAGTCCAGCTCTTTGCTGTGGCCCAGGAAGGCAGTGGAGGATGGCTCAAGTGCTTGGCCCTGCACCCGCAGGGGCGACCAGGAGGAAGCATCTGGCTCCTGGCTTCGGATCGGCGCAGCGCGCCAGCCCTAGTGGCCATTTTGGGGGTGAACCAACAGAAAAGGAAGACCTTTTTCTCTGTCTGTCTCTCTCTCTCTCTCTCACTGTCTAACTCTGCTTGTCAAAAAAATAAAATAAAAAAATAAAAAAGAATTGAGGAACTCTAATATTTAACTCAGCAGCAAAAAAAAAAAAAAATTTGAAAATGGGCAAATGACCTGAACATTTTTCAAAAAAGGATACACAAATGGCCAACAAATATATGAAAAAAAGGTTCAATATTTCTAATGGTAAGGAGTGACAACCAAAATCATGAGGTATCATCTTACCACAGTTAGAATGGTTAATATCAAAAAGACAACAAATCTTGTTCAGGGTTTGGGGAATGGGTAAGTCTCATACATTATTAAGGAGAATGTAAATTGGTACAGCCATTGTAGAAAACAGTATAGAGATTCCATAAATAACCAGAAATAAAACTACCATATGATTCAATAGTCCCACTACTGGGTATATATCCAGAGGAATTGAAATCTCTATGTTCAGGATAAATCTGCACTTGAGTTTTATTGTGGCCCTATTTATAACTGCCAACATATGAAATCAACCTAGGTATCCACTGGCAGATGAATGAATAAGAAGATTTGCAGGGGTTGGTGTTGTGCTGTAGCGGGTAAAGCCACTGCCTGCAGTCCTAGCATCCCATATGGGTGCCAGTTCGAATTCTGGCTGCTTCGCTTCTAATCCAGCTCTCTGCTATGGACTGGGAAAGCAGTAGAAGATGGCCCAAGTCCTTGGGCCCCTGAGCACACGTGGGAGACCTGAAGGAGGCTCCTGGCTTCGGATCAGCACAGCTCCGGCCGTTGCGGCCAATTGGAGAGTGAACCAGTGGATGGAAGACCCCCCCCCCCCCCCGGCCTCTCCTTCTCTGTAACTCTGACTTTCAAGTAAATAAATAAATAAATAAAAATCTTTTAACAAAAGAAAATTTTGCATACACAAAAGAATATTATTTAGCTCTGAGAAAGAATAAAACATTCTGTTATTTGCAGCGGCATGGATAGAAATGGAGGACATTATGTTAAGTAAAATAAGTCTGGTGTATAAAGAGAAATACTGCATTTTCTCACTCACACATGGAAGTTAAAAGAAGCAGAGAATAGAAGAGTGGTTACCAGGACCTAGGGACTAGAGGGGGAGTTAATGGCTACCAGGGTGCAGCTGAGAGGAGGAGTAACTGCTAATGTTTTTTTTTTTTTCTTTTTTCTTTTGACAGGCAGAGTGGACAGTGAGAGAGAGAGACAGAGAGAAAGGTCTTCCTTTGCCGTTGGTTCACCCTCCAATGGCCGCCGCGGCCAGCGCACCGCGCTGATCCAAAGGCAGGAGCCAGGTGCTTATGCTGGTCTCCCATGGGGTGCGGGGCCCAAGCACTTGGGCCATCCTCCACTGCACTCCCTGGCCACAGCAGAGAGCTGGCCTGGAAGAGGGGCAACCGGGACAGAATCCGGTGCTCCGACTGGCACCAGAACCCGGTGTGCCGGCACCGCAAGGCGGAGGATTAGCCTACTGAGCCGCGGTGCTGGCCTCTGCTAATGTTCTATAGCAGGATAAGATAACTATTGTAAAACAATTAATTGAATATTTCAAAATAGTAGGGTTTGAATGTTCCTGATACAAAAGCAATTATATGTCTGAAGTGACAGACATTCCAATTACTCTGATCTGATTATACATGGTACACAGTATGCCACACCTTACCCCATAAATTATTGTATGTGAAAAAAATTAAAAAAAAAAAAGAGGGGCCAGCACCGTGGCTCACTTGGTTAATCCTCTGCCTGCGGTGCCGACATCCCATATGGGCACCAGGTTCTAGTCCTGGCTGCCCCTCTTCAGTCCAGTTCTCTGCTGTGGCCCAAGTGCTTGGGCCCCTGCACCAGCAAGGGAGACCAGGAAGAAGCGCCTGGCTCCTGGCTTCGGATCGGTGCAGTGCTGGCAGTAGCGGCCATTTGGGGAGTGAAGCAATGGAAGGAAGACCTTTCTCTCTGTCTCTCTCTCTCTGTCTATAACTCTACCTGTCAAATAAAAAAAATTTAAAAAAAAGATTCCATATTAAAAAATTAAACAAAATACATTTTGTAAGCAATAATAAAAGGCTTAACAGGTACTGAAGGCTTATGATGGGCTTATGTATTATTTCAATTATTCATAACAACAGTTGTATGAGAATAGGTACTGTTACTATCTCTTTATCATCAGGAAGTTTAGAAGTTAAACAATTTCACCAAAACCACGTAAGTACTGAGTGGTAGAAGCTGGGACGTAATTTCAGCAGCCTAATTCCAAATCCCCTGCCCTTTCTCATCACCTGAAACCTTGTCTTCAGGTGAAAAGAAGTGTGATATTTGTCTTATTGCTCTATAAAAAGGACTTCGAATGCCATAAAATACCCCTTCCCAATGCCAGTTGTTCCTTTTACTATTTGCAAATCTGGGAATCTGAAACATTTTAAACACAAGCATGAACTTCAGTTAACATTTGCTGAGTATTGTAAATCTAGGCTATAGGGGCCGGTGCTGTGGTGTAATGAGTAAAGCTGCTGTCTGCTGTGCCGGCATCCCATATGGGTGCCGGTTTGAGTCCCAGTTGCTCCACTTCTGATCCAGCTCTCTGCTATTGCCTGGGAAGCAGTGGAAGATGGCCCAAGTCCTTGGGCCCCTGTACCTACATGCAAGACCAGGAGGAAGCTCCTGGCTCTTGGCACCTAGCTCCTGGCTTCAGATCAGTGCAGCTCCGGCCATTGTGGCCAATTGGGGAGTGAACCAGTGGATAGAAGACCTCTCTCTCTGTGTGACTCTGACTTTCAAATAAATAAATAATTCTTTAAAAAAAATCTAGGCCATAAAGCCATACCTCATTGTTGTGGTGTTTGAGTTCACTGAGTTATGTCTTGGGCTTTGTCATGCTCCCACTCTATACACAAAGCCTGGGCATTTTAAGCAGTTCTGGCATTTGAACCTGGTTAATCTTGTTAATTTTCAATGTTCTTTGCTGAGGAAGAGTTTAATCTGATTGCACCTCTGTAGGATAAGATTATGCAAAAGACAATGATCTGGCTACAGACTAGCCTTTGACTGAGACTAGAATAAGCTCGGCTTCTCTGGCTCATTCCAGAGAGTTAAAAGGATTATACCTGGCAGACTGAAAATGTCATCATTCTCACCATTTGTAGGTGTATGCTAAGAGAAACATCATCACAATTTTGTTCCATACCATGTGATTTTAAATTATATTTTCCTAAAAGAAAGCAGTATGACACCATGAGGTAGAATTCAATATTTCCCTGTGAAGAGAATTTATAATACTGATAATGTCAAGTTGGATAATAATGTACATAGCAGGGTTAACAAAAACAACTTTATACGATAATAATATATTCAGATAACTACAATATTAAATGTATTTCATTACATAGGGACTCCAGCATACAAATGATTTGGCCAATAGGGTATCTTCTTATTAATTAGCAGGTACTCTTTGGTTAATGAACTATTTCTTATTTCCTAGCTGTCTAAGAGAACTGTGCTTTTGCGAATCTGGTGCAATCCATCTAGATTCGAAGTAAGTGATAGATGTTCCCATAATCAATGTGTTCTTTGCTCATTAGGTGACTGATAATGTATCCTTCCTCCTGGCATGATGAAGAAATGGAGAGATGGAGAGATACACTGTGTTCCAGGTATTGATATATTTGTTGTGTGTGTGTTTTTTTTTTGGACAGGCAGAGTTAGACAGAGAGAGAGACAGAGAGAAAGGTCTTCCTTTTCTGTTGGTTCACCCCCAAAATGGCCACTAGGGCTGGCGCGCTGCGCCGATCCGAAGCCAGGAGCCAGATGCTTCCTCCTGGTCGCCCATGCGGGTGCAGGGCCCAAGCACTTGGGCCATCCTCCACTGCCTTCCCGGGCCACAGCAGAGAACTGGACTGGAAGAGGAGCAACCAGGACAGAATCCGGCGCCCCAGCTGGGACTAGAACCCGGGGTGCCTGCGCCGCAGGCAGAGGATTAGCCTTGTGAGCTGCAGTGCCAGCTGATATATCTGATATATTTTTTTCATACTAATCTTATCAAGAGTAGTTTGGGTTCTGTTAAGCTTCAAGGATTTTTTGATAAATGACCAAATAAAACATAAAAAAAGTCACTTTCTTTCCTTTGCTTCTAGTCTATTTTAATTGCTAACAGGGTAAGTTTCTGATATAGCTATTAAAATCTTTCTAGCTATACCAATGATCATAATCCCTTGTTCTTAATTGCCAGTTAAAGGTAATAATTTGTATTATTTAATTTGATGAGATTCATTATAAATACCTATCAAATTTTTTTTTTATTTTTTTTATTTTTTTATTTTTTTTATCTTTTATTTAATGAATATAAATTTCCAAAGTACGACTCATGTGTTACAATGGCTTCCCCCCCCATACCGTCCCTCCCACCCACAACCCCCCCCTTCCCACTCCCTCTCCCCCTCCATTGACGTCAAGATTCATTTTCGATTATCTTAATATACAGAAGATCAGCCTAGCATACCTTAAGTAAGTATTTCAACAGTTTGCTCCCACACAGAAACATAAAGTGAAAAATAATAGATGATTTTTTTTAAATGATGATGAAATCAGATCAGACCTATTGTCATGTTTAATCCCAGTGAGAGTCAAGTTGGGAATTGATAATTTTTTTTTTTTTTTTTACAGAAGATCAGTTTAGTGTACATTAAGCAAAGATTTCAATTGTTTGCACCCCCATAGAAACACAAAGTGAAATATACTGTTTGAGTACTCATTATAGCATTAAGCCTCAGTGTACAGCACGTTAAGGACAGAGATCCTACATGAGGAGTAAGTGCACAGTGACTCCTGCCGTTGACTTCACAAATTGACACTCCTGTTTATGGCATCAGTAATCTCCCTATGCACCAGTTATGAGTTTCCAAGGCTATGGAAGCCCCCCGAGTTCTCCGACTCTTATCTTGTTTAGACACGGTCATAGTCAAAGTGGAGGTTCTCTCCTCCCTTCAGAGAAAGGCACCTCCCTCTTTGAAGACCTGTTCTTTCCACTGGGATCTCACTCACAGAGATCTTTTTGCCAGAGTGTCTTGGCTTTCCATGCCTGAAATACTCTCATGGGCTTTTCAGCCAGATCCGAGTGCCTTCAGGGCTGATTCTGAGGCCAGAGTGCTAGATTATAAATACCTATCAAATTAGATAGTCTAGCCAGAATAGAGTTGAACAATTAAATTGGTATTTATAGTCTACTCTGATAACATAATTTTTCCCTGATATTTTAAAATGATTTAAAAAATGTTCCAAGTTTCAAACATCTAATGCATAAACTTATACAAAAAAATCTGGATGTTAGAAGCATCAGACATACCAACACATATTTTTAATTTGATGAAATCAATTTAAAAAACCAAGGCTATTTTAGTGACTTTTTATAAAAATAAGTGATCTGATACCTCAATGCCATGAATATCCTGAATAACAGAGAAGATCACAGTTGTTATACTGTGATGATTTCTGGTAACGTACTATTGACCACTTTTTAAATAACAAAATTAGAGTGGCCAAAGAAGGCAAATGATAAAATCACAACAGTGATGATTTTTGACAATGAAATCCATTTGCTCATGTGTTGTTCAGCTATTCAGAAAGATAGTTAATTCCTATATACAAAACAGAGTAACGCTAACAGGCTATTTTGTTGTCAACAGGTTAAACTTACTATACAATATCATATTATAAGGTGACCCTAGAATTCAGAAAGGGAAGAAAAAAAGAGGACAAAGTAGATTTGGAAGCTAGGAAAAGGCTGATTTGTACTGAGAAGAATAGAAATATTAGCATTTAATTCTTAAAATTTGTATTTCCTAGGCTTCATCACCTGACATTTAAAACATCTGCTAAATCACACAGTGTCTTGTTCTCTTAGTTTTCTGACTTAACATTCTCTGATTTGTGGGAAGGCTTTTGGCATAGTTGTTAGGAGCCCAAATTCTCCTGTGGAGTGCCTGGATTTGATTCCTCTCTCCAGCTACTAACTACAGGTCTCTAGAGGCAACAGTAATGGCTCAAGTAATTGGGTCCCTTTCACACATGTGGGAGTCATGGATTGTGTCTCCGGCTCCTGGCTCCATGCTGGGTGTAGCCCCAGCTATTGGGGGCATTTGGGTTGTGAACCAGGGGATGGGAACTCTTGCTCCTTCCCTCCCTCCCTCTCAAAAACAAAACAAAACAAAACAAAAAAACCTATTCATTTTAGTTAAATGGATGATTACTCATAAAGATAAAAGAATGAATGGTCTCTCTTTGATGGTAAAATCTTCCATGGGTTTATATGACTAAGTCACACCCCTTTATTTAGACTTTTGGAATATCTAGTTCCCAATGTAATGGCTTCTCACAAATTGCTCACTAAATTTTTGTTTAGTTTGTTTCTCCTATAGATATCAAACACTTGAAATCTATCAGGCACTTTGTTGACTGGAGGAGCACGTTAATCTGATAAAAAATTAGAAATCTAAGACCTGTATTAAGTTACTGTTACTATGTAAGTGCCATCCTACTTACAGAACAGCTTAAGAACAAAATATATTCTGTCTTCATAGAAAGGCATAATCCTTGACGAGAAAATGGATTTAAAAGAATGTGGCATGGGGCTGGCACTGTAGGGTAATAGGCTATATCTCCACCTGAGGTGCTATATGGGCGCCGGTTTTTGTCTGCCTTCTCCTCTTCTGATCCAGCTCTCTGCTTATGGCCTGGGAAATGGCCCAAGTACTTGGGCCCCTGTACCTGCATGAGAGACCTGGAAGAAGCTCCTGGCTCCTGGCTCCTGATAGGCCCAGCTCTGGGTATTGCAGCCATTTGGGGAGTGAACCAGAGGATGGAAGACCTCTCTCTCTCTCTGTCTCTCCCTCTGTCTGTAACTCTCTTAAAAAAAAAAAAAAAAAAAAAAAAAGAATGTGGCACGGTCAGATGTTGTGAAACCTGCATCCCATATTGGACTGCCAGTTCAAGTCCTGGCTACTTGGCTTCTTTTCTAGTCTTTCTTTAAATTTTTTGTTAATATAAAGAGATCAGATTTCATGTATTTCATAGATACAATTCTAAGAAGATAACCATACTTTCTCCTTTCTCCCTCCTTCAATCTTTTCACCTTCCTTCCTTTTTTTTCCCCTTTAATTTTTGTAATAACATAACTTTCCATTTACTTCATAATCACAGGCTTATTGCACCACTTAACCATAATGTTCAAAAGTGAAAGTAGAAAGACCGTTGTTCCACAGGAGTATAGACAAAGGCTAAAAACAATAATCAGATCTTAAGATGTTCATTTCAGCTTCCTGTTAATGCACTCGGGAAGGCAGAGGATGATGGTTCAAGTACTTGGGTCCCTGCCACCCATGTGGGAGACCCAGATGGAGTTCTGGGCTCCTGGTTTTGACTTGGTCCAGCCCTCTCCAGCCCTCGCTGTTAACAGATATTTTGGGAGTGAGCCAGTGGATGGAAGATTCTTTATGTTTCTCTGCCACTCTTTCAAATTAATAAGTAAATAAATAAATCTTTGAAAAAAAGTATTTGCTGGTACTCAGGTGTTTGAAAATGTGGCCTGCAAAGAAGATCCTGAAATATCTTAAGTGAACAGTACAAGCAGATGGGGAATTTGTGTGGCTTTATGTTAAAATGCCAGACTTTTTTTTTAAAAAAGATTTTATTTATTTCTTTGAGAGGTAGAGTTACAGACAGAGAGAGGGAGAGACAGAGATGTCTTCCATCTATTGGTTCACTCCCAAAAAGGCTACAATGGCCTGAGCTGAGCTGATTTGAAGCCATGGGTCTCCTACATGCAAGCAGGGGCCCAAGCACTTGGGCCATCTTCCACTGCTTTCCTATGCCATAAGCAGGGATCTGGATCAGAAGAGGAGCAGCTGAGATGTCAAAACAAAAGGTGGAGGCTTAGCATATTATGCCACAATGCAGGCCCCCAAATGCCAGATTTTAAAATGGTATCTATTTATGGAAAACTTTTTAAAAACAATGGTTGACCTGTTTTCCTAGGAGCTGATATGTACCTTATACTGGAGAATAATGGAATCAATTCACTTTGTTACTCATGAGGAGTATTTTTAATTATTTCTGAACTCAGCTTCTAGACAGCATGCAAAGATAAAGTGATTAAATGTGTGAAATATGCAGCAGAACCTCCTACTAGACTGTGCTGAGGTGCCTCCAGTCTAGTTACTTTATCTTTGTACTCTGTTTCTATGGCATAGCCTATTGGCTTGCACAATATATGTACTCTGTAGATACCTGATGTAGTAAATTGAAGGTCTGGCAGTAAATAACAAGCATAATTTGTTCAATGGTTTAACTTCAGTATTCCTTGAGATCTTATACTATGACATGTCAGTGATTATTGTTGAAGATGTCCTTTTGGGCTTTGAATAACAACATGCTATCAGCTTAAATACTGGGACTTGAATAAATATGCAGGGAACACAGGAGACTGGTGATTGCTGTATTATGGAAGACACATTGTATTTGAATGCCAAAGATACGTATTATAACACTGCTTTAGTAAGTTCCTTACCTTCCTGTCCTCCTAAGCCTTTATTTGTGTATTCACCTAAAAGTTTGCTGAGTGAATGTTGTGTGCTTTTTACACAGAGATGAAAAAGGACAATCCTTGCCCAGGAGATGCTTAAAGATATAACATTGGAAAACATAATTCAGTGTTTCATCTAAAGTTAGAATAGCTACAACCTACTGTATCATAATTATAATAGTTATCTTTTAGTCTATATAAAATGCATTGTAAGATATAAAGCATGATAAAAATATTAGTTATCTTGATCATTTTATATCATTCCTCATATCTTCTGGCTTTCTTAGTTGAATTTCAACAGCTTAGTTCCTGAAAAATAGTGTAAATTGTTAATTATTATGGATGTTTTTATAATTTTTTTCAAACTTCCTTTTTTTAATAAACTAAGAAGTGCAGAATCCTGGTTGAAGCTATATTTGTTAACCTGCTTCCCAATTGTAAATTTAGAATGTGAAGGTTTTTTATATGTCTCTTTTATCTATTGTTATTAAATTGATTTATAACTCCCCTATCACAAAACTCAACAGTTTAAAGCATTAAATTCAGTGGATTTTAGTGCATTCACAAAGTTATGCAACTGTTACCACTAATGCCAGTCTATTTTCATCACCAATAGAAACCCATACCTCTTAGCAGTTATTCCCTATTACTCTTTCTAGCCTCTAGTAACTACTAGTTTTGTATCTATGGATTTGCCTATTCTGGATCCTTCATATAAATGTAACCATTTAATATGTGGCCTTTTGTATCTTCTTTTACTTAATCTTTTATAAGGTACACTGATGATAAAGCATGTTTCACTTTTATCATTGGATAACAGTCTGTTAATGGAAACACTACATTTGGTTTATCTACTGCTCATCAGTTGATGAAATTTGATTCCCACTTTTGACTATTTTAAAAAATTTATTTTATATATTTATTTCAAAGGCAGAACATGAGAGAGACAGAGACAGAGAGATCTTCTATTAACTGGTTCATCTCCTAAATGGTCCCAACAGCTCAGGCTGGGCCTGGCTGAGGCCAGGAATCAGAACTTCATCCTGGTCTCAGATTCATGTGAGTGGCTCGGGCCCAAATAGTTGGGCCATCTTCTGCTGCTTTCCCAGGTGCCTTAGCAGGAATCTGTATCAGAAATGGAGTAGCCAAGACTTGAACTGGCACTCTGAGATGGGATGCTAGCCCTGCTGTGCCAGAACACTAGTATATTTAGTACATTCACAAGGTTATGCAACCATTACCACTAATGCCAGTCTATTTTCATCACCAACAGAAACCCATACCTCTTAGCAGTTATTCCCTATTTTCTTTCTAGCTCCTAGTAACTACTAATCTTGTATCTATGATTTGCCTATTCTGGATCCTTCATATAAATGTAACCCTTTAATATGTGGCCTTTTGTATCATCTTTTACTTAATCTTTTATAAGGTACACTGATGATGTAGCATGTTTCACTTTTATCACTGGATAACAGTCACTTTTCGGCTGTTATGTGCATAATAGCCACTTTTTGGCTATTATGAATACTGATGCTATGAGTCGTGTATTTTCAGTTCTTTTGAGAATATATCTGGGAGTGAAATTTATGGGTCATATGTTATATGCTCACTTTAATTTTTTGAGGAACTGAGTAATTTGAATTTGATAACTGCTTTTCTATAGCTTAATGCACATAAGACTCTGATGAGGGAATGGCAAAAAGCCTTTACTAATGCATGTTAAAAATAATGCAAAGGGAAACAATAAAATCCACATCTCTCATAAAACCAAACTGCATTAGGTGTTACTGCCTGTGGAGTTCCAGCTTAATGGTCAGTGTTCCTTCTGAGTTGCATTAGGGAGGTAAACTTTTCTGAGGTTATGTGCAGTTATGTTTCAGCTGTCATACAGCTATTTTTAAACTGGACAATGTTGTATAAATGAGCTAAACTAGAAAGTGTGGCTCATGCCTCAGTGGACTTTATGTTCCATACATGAGATCTACACCTCTTGGAGGGGCAAAACAATGGTCTTTTTGTTCTAAGGGATATTTTTAAGTGGCAACAAAAAAGGATAAGGCAGGAAAAGTACTGAGTTTTGTTTTGAGACAGGAATAAAAGATGCATAACTACTTTACAAACCAAAGGTGAGAGATTTTTTTAGTCCCAGACTGCGAGATAGGTTATTTTTACTGAGACATGTGAAATTTAAAAGACAAGGTGACAGAGAGAGAGAGAGAGAGGGAGAAACAGAGAGAGAAAGATTTTCCATCTGCTGGTTTACTCCCCAAATGACTGCAACAGCCAGGTCTAAGCTAGGTAAAGCCAAGAGCCAAGAAAACTCCATTCTGGTCTCACAGATGCATGGCAAGGGCCCAACCAAGTACCAGGGCCATCTTCCACTGCCTTTCCAGGGGCATTAGCAGGAAGCTGGATTGTAATCCAAGCAGCTAGGAACTGAACCCACTCTGATTGTGGGATACTGATGTTTCAAGTGGGATCTTACCCTGTTGGGCTACAACACTAGCCTCTGTTTTAAAATCTTAAAACAAATGTTTTCTAGAATAAGTAGCTGTTACACGTTATTGGAGAGACCTGGAGGCAATTACTAGCTAACAATGTACAAAACCCAAAAAATATCAATAATTTTTGCTTTGTCATTTCTTTCACATGGACTTCCTTTCTAGAGGACATGATTAAAGTAGTGACTGCAAGTAAGCATATTCTTTTTAAACTGTTCTTGCCTTCTGCTTTTCTAAATTTCTTTCCTTTCCCTAGCCACTCAAGTCTGTATTGCCCCCAAGCACCTTTTTATTAATGTTGACATTTCCATCTGTAAATTCTTACTTGGTTTTCAAGTACAGCAGAATTCATTCCTTTTCTGCAATTATTTTTGTGTAAAAACTAAACAAACCAGGAGCCAAATAAATGAAATTTAGTGGTTTACATAACGGTAATGGTTTTAATACTTCTGAAATGGTGGATTAGCTGGACAGTTTCTTTTGGGGTTCACTCATGTGGCTGTACTCAGCTGGTGGGTCAGCTGGGTAGAGATGACTGCATAGGCCTCTTTATGGTCTTTCAGATTTAATGCGGCTGGAACAGTATTCTTCACATGCTGTCTCAAGGGTTTACCAAGGCACCACTTGTGTCATGTTTGCTGATGCCCCATTGCCAAAAGCAAAGTCAGTGTGGGAGAAGAATGCTGGTATGGATACTGGGGAGGCATGAATCACTGGTGGCTGTTAGTGTAGCACTTTTTAATCTGAATTCTCATGAAAGTAAAATTGTTGGCTGGCACCGTGGCTCAATAGGCTAATCCTCCGCCTTGCAGCACCGGCACACCGGGTTCTAGTCCTGGTCAGGGCGCCGGATTCTGTCCCGGTTGCCCCTCTTCCAGGCCAGCTCTCTGCTATGGCCCGGGAGTGCAGTGGAGGATGGCCCAAGTCTTTGGGCCCTGCACCCGCATGGGAGACCAGGAAAAGCACCTGGCTCCTGGCTTCGGATCAGCGCGATGCACCCGCCACAGCGCGCCGGCAGCGGTGGCCATTGGAGGGTGAACCAATGGCAAAAGGAAGACCTTTCTCTCTGTCTCTCTCTCTCACTGTCCACTCTTCCTGTCAAAAAATTAAAAAAAAAAATTAAAAAAGAAAGTAAAATTGTATTTTTATTTTTTACCCCGCTTTTCAGCTTGGGAAGATTCAGCTGATATATCTTCAAGGTCAGTAATTCTCTTGGCTATGTCCATGTTACTTTATTTCTATTACAACATTTCTAATTTCTACCATTTCCCTTTTCCATTAGAACCTTTAGCATCTTAAAAGTATCTATTTGAAATCCTCAGACTTATACTTTATTTTTTTAAGATTTATTTTATTTATTTGAAAGATAGAGTTACAGAGAGAGGTAGAGACAGAGAGAGAGGTCTTCCATCTGCAGGTTCACTCCCCAGAGGGCCTCAATGGCCAGAGCTATACTGATCCAAAGCCAGGAGCCAGGAGATTCTTCCAAGTCTCCCACGTGGGTGCAGGGGCCCAAGCACTTGGGCCATCTTCCACTGCTTTCCCAGGCCATAGCAGAGAGCTGGATTAAAAGAGGAGCAGCCAGGACTAGAACCAGTTCCCACATGGGATGCCGGTGCTTCAGGCCAGGGCTTTAACCCACTGTGCCATAGCGCCGGCCCGTATACTTCTTAAAAAAATATTTATTTACTTATTTGAAAGGCAGAGTTAGAAAGAAAGAGAGAGAGAGAGAGAAAGAGAGAGGGAGATATCTACGATCTGCTCATTCACTCCCCAAATGGCCATAACGGCTAGGGCTAGGCCAGGCCGAAGTCAGCCACTTCATTTATGTCTCCAACATGGGTACAGGGGCTCAAGGATTTGAGTCATCTTCTGCTGCTTTCCCAGGCACATTAGCAGGGAGATGAATTGGACGTGGAGCAGCTGGGACTCAAACTGGTTTCCATATGGGATGCTGACTTCACAGGTGGTGGCTTTACCTGCTATGCCACAACGCTGGCCCCCAGACTTTGGTTAGGTGTAAAAGCTAGAGGGAGCTGAAGTTTGGTATTTCAATTCTCTCAGGTCAATTAGATCCTGATAAATACCCGATTTGGTTAGGCTTTGGCAAATTAGTTCCTTTTGATGGAAGATGTTAAGGAGAACAGTGATTCTCAGAGTATTAAAAAAAAAATTAGCTCTCTCCTGCTACACATACACATGGAAGGTCAGGGGATTATTTTTCAGATTTATATCCTGTAAAGTTGGTGTGGCTCCTGGAGGTGAACATCATGAATGTTGTGGTACACTAGGGCTGAGTTTCCCAGAGGTTTTAATCTTTTAATGTAGTCTCAAACTCAGATTTCAGACACGGGCCAATTACCCGTGAAGAGTTAAAAACCAGAATAAGACTTATATTTGTTGACTGTCAAACTACTTTTTGGTGTGTCCTCCTAATAAATTTACATTTCCCATAATTTTGACTTTGTTACTGCTGCATCTACATTTCTTCTTGCTCACTCTGGCCTTATCAAATGAAGACTTCCATGAAGTTTACCTGATCAATCTAGTCTACCGGTTTCTGATGAACTTTTATTATTGCTAACACTAATCTGATACTTACTATTGCTTTGTAATTACTATTTCAGAAAACTTATATTTTAAAGTGTATACAAGGGGACTTAAAAAGTTCATTGAAAATGGGAATCAAACACTTTATTTTGGTGCAAAAAAGTGAAATCTATGCAATTTTTTCACAATATCCATTTTCTCTGAAATTATTTATTTATTTGAGAGAGGGAAGGAATAAGGCAGAGAGAGAGACACACACACACACAGAGAAATATACTCACATCTACTAGTTCACTCCCCAAATGCCCAAATTGCCTACAGCTGGGCAGGACTCAAGTTCAGAGTGGGGAACTCCAACCAGGTCTCCCACCTGGTTGTCAGAAACCCAATTATTTTGAGCCATTATCACTGCCACCCAGGGTCTGCTTTAGTAGGGGAGTCAAGACCTGGAGCTCTAAATGAATCTAAAACAAAAAATTTAAACACCTGAGAATAATTGTGTGTTAATTACAGAGTTCAACCAATAGTATTAAGTAGAACAAAAAATACTAAAAGGGATAAGTATTAAGTTGTTCATCGACAGTCAGGACAAGGGCCAATCAAGTCACTCTTTCTCATAGTGTCCATTTCACTTCAACAGGTTTCCTTTTTGGTGCTTGGTTAGTTTTCACCGATCAGGGAGAACATATGATATTTGTCCCTCTGGGACTGGCTTATTTCACTCAGCATGATGTGTTCCAGATTCCTCCATTTTGTTGCAAATGGCTGGATTTCATTTTTTTTTTACTGCTGTATAGTATTCTATAGAGTACATGTCCCATAATTTCTTTATCCAGTCTACTGTTGATGGGCATTTGGGTTGATTCCAGGCCTTAGCTATTGTGAATTGAGCTGCAATAAACATTAGGGTGCAGACCGCTTGTTTGTTTGCCATATGGGTGCTGGTTCGAGTCCTGTCTGCTCCACTTCCGATCTAGCTCTCTGTTGTGGCCTGGGAAAGTAGTGGAGGAGGGCCAAGGTCCTTGGGCCCCTGTGCCTGCGTGGGAGACCCGGAGGAAGCTCCTGGCTCTTGGTTTTGGATCAGCACAGCTCTAGCTGTTGCGGCCATCTGGGGAGTGAACCAGCAGTTGGAAGACCGCTCTCTCTCTTTGCCTCTGCCTCTCTGTAATTCTGCCTTTGAAATAGTAATAATAAAAAAATCTTTAAAAAAAGATCCTGTTACATCTACTTATTCCTTCACTAATACTTTTTTTAAGAATTTTTTTCAAAAATTTATTTATTTATTTGAAAGAGTTACAGAGAGAGAGAGAGGAGGAGAGGCAGAGAGAGAGAGAGCTCATCATTCCCCAACTGGCTTCAATGGCCCACGCTGTGCCGATCTGAAGCTGAGATCCAGGAGCTTCTTCTGGGTCTCTCATGCGGGTGCAGGGACCCAAGGACTTGGGCCATGCTGTACTGCTTTCCCAGGCCATAGCAGAGAGCTGGATTGGAAGTGGAGCAGCTGGGTGTTCAACCGGTGCCCATATGGGATGCTAGCACTGCAGGTGGCAGCTTTACCTGCTACACCACAGCGCCGGCCCCTTAGGATTTATTTATTTCAGAGGTAGAGTTACAGACAGATAGAGGGAGAGACAGAGAGAAAGGTTTTCCATCCCCTGATTCACTCCCCAGATGGCCACAACAGCCAGTGCTAGGCCAGGCTGAAGCCAGGAGCCAGGAGCAAGGAGCTTCATCCCAGTCTCCCACATGGGTGGCAAGGGGCCCAGACACTTGAGCTTTCATTTGCTGCTTTTCCTAGCAGGGAGCTGGATCAGAAGTGGAGTAACTGTGACAAGGAACCAGCACATATGTGAAAAGCCAGCATTCCCACAATGCTGGCCCATGTGATTTGTTGTCTGTAAATATTTTTGGAAAACTGTAAATAATTTTGGAAAACTTTTGGTCATTGGTTACTTCAAAGATTTCCTTTGCTCTGTTCTGTCTTCTTCTGATACTCCAATTATATGCATTAGTATATTTCACTCTTTGAAATTATCTCATGGTTCTTGGATTTTTTTAATTCCTTTTCTCATTTTGTGTTTACATTTAGTTTGGAAAATTACTATCAAGATCACTTATTCTTTCCATGGGCATGTTCAGATTACCAGATTACTGATGAACTGGCATTCTTCAATTCTGTTACAGTGCCTAGTGTTTCCTTTTGATTTTTACAATTTTTATCACTCTGCTAACATTTTCATTTGGTATGTATTTTCACTTTTTCTTCTATTAGAACATATTTATTGGCGCAGAAGTTGTGGCACAGCAGGTTAAGACACCATCTATGATGCCAGCATCTCTCCCATCAGAGCACTGGCTCAAATCCCAGTTTCCCTGATTCTGATCCAGCTCCCTGCTGATGCACCTGGGAAAGCAGCAGCAGAATGGCTGAAGTACTTGGGCTGCTGCCATCCATGTGGGAGACCCAGGTGTAGTTCCAGGCTCCTGGCTTTGGCCTGACCTGGCTCCAGCCATTGTGGCCATTTGGGGAGTGAACCAGTAGATGAAGACCTCTCTCTGTCTCTCCTGTTACTCTGCCTTTCATAAATAAAATGAATGCCTTTTTTTCTTTTCTTTTTTAAAAGACCACATTTATCATATTAGCCACAGTTTAAAAATTTGTGTGTTAATTCCCAAACCTGTGACACATCTAATGTTTGCTTTGTCTGTTCAGCCTACTTCTTTTTGTCTTGTAATTTTTCACTGACAGTCAGATAGGATGTTAAAGATTAGGTAGGAAGGTTCTTAGTGTGAGGTTTTTTGTTAATCTGGCTAGGATTTGGGCTGTGTTTAATGTTTGCTATGATGTAGGAGCCAGTATCTTCAACATCCTTTAATGTCTTTGATTTTGTCTTCCGCTATGTTGGGCTTCATTAAGAACCCTTCCTTAGACAGAGCTTGCTCTCAGAGACGTCAACACATGGTCAGTTTGTTAAGTTGTAATCCATTGTTACTAGACTAAGCCTTGTTATGGTGGTAAGGTGTTGGGGAGGCGAAGTTTCTATAACATTATGATTAAATCTCAGTGTTTCTTACCAACTCTCCATCTCAGGTGAGACAGGCTGGAGGGCTACATGAAGGCTAATGCCATTCCCCCAGGCAGTCTTTTCTCTGAGAGGGTAGCTTTCCTTATGGTGAATGCTCTGGGCATATTTCAAAATGGTTATTCTCTCCTCTCACCCCCAAACATGAGGGGATATTGGGGATCTTCATTATGAGCATCTAGTAGAGTTCCTGGAGGTAAAACCAATGAAAGTATGGGGTCCAGTTTTAATAAGTACACGACAAGGTGATTTCCTCTGATTTTTTTCCCTCAGTATATCTGCTTCATTGATTTTGTATTTAGAGGTAGGTAGCATCAAAATGTGATAAGCTCTGTAGTATAATTTCTTCTTAAAAGGCTCAGAAATTACATTTTTATATGTAGTATAATCAGCCTGTTTTTAGTGACTTAACTTTAAGAAAACAAAGTATTGGTTCTGTCACAATGAATCAAGCCATAAAGAAAATGGCAAAATTATTGAGTCAACAACTATAAAACTAGATTATCTTTTCTGTATGTTTACTTGAAATAGTTACCAGATGAGTAATTTAAGCTCAAATATTAGTCTCCAAATTTATCAGGTGTAAGAATACCACATCAGAGGAGCTGGTACTATGGCGTAGTGGGCTAACTAAGCCTTTGCCTGCAGCTCTGGCATCCCATATGGGTGCTGGTGCCTGTCTCAGCTGCTCCTCTTCTGATTGGATTCTCTGCTATGTACTGGAAAGGCAGTGGAGGATAATCCAGGTGCTCGGGCCCCTGTGCCCACGTGGGAGATCCAGAAAAAGCTCCTGGATTTGGATAGGTTTAGCTCCAGCCATTGCAGCCATTTGGGGAGTGAACCAGTGGATGGAATACCTTTCTCTCTCTCTCTCTCTCCTTCTTTCTGTCTAACTCTGCCTCTCGAATATATATATATATATATATATATATTTGAGATAAATATATATTTATATATATTCGAATATATATTCAAGATAAATATATATTTATATATATTCGAATATATATATATTCGAGTGATAAAAATTGTAAAAATAAAACATTATATATATATAAATCTTTAAAACAGAATTCCACATCTGGGCTGGAGTTGTGGTGTATGAGGTTAAGCTGCTGTCTGTGATGCTGGCAATCCCTTATGAATGCTAGTTTGTGTCTTGGCTATTCTGCTATTGCTACTGACCTAGTTCCCTGCTAATGTACCTGGGAAGGCAGCAGAAGATGTCCTAAGTACTTGGACTCCTGCACCCATGGGGAAGACTTGGATGGAGTTCTAGGCTCTTGGCTTCGGTGTGGCCTAGGCCCAGCAATTGTGGACATTTGGGGATTGAACCAGAGGTTGGAAGATCTCTCTGTGCCTCCCTCTCTGTAACTCTGCCTTTCAAATAAATAAATATTTTTAAAAAACAGAATGCCACATCAAATTACTTAAAACTTTTACATTTACCGCATAAAAATGTAAATAGCTTATCAAGTTAAGAGGGGCACTACAGTGATTCATTTGCACACAGTAGAGGTTCAAAATTAAAAGTAAGTATTCTATGACAGTCTTCCTACTACAGGAAATGCTCTACATTAAACAGATTATTAAAAAGACAAAAGTGATGATGGCAACGATTATTTCCTACATCATATTCTTTTTTTTTAATTAATTAATTTTTTTTTGACAGGCAGAGTGGATAGTGAGAGAGACAGAGAGAAAGGTCTTCCTTTGCCGTTGATTCACCCTCCAATGGCCGCCACGGCCGGCGCGCTGCGGCTAGCGCACCGTGCTGATCCGAAGCCAGGAGCCAGGTACTTATCCTGGTCTCCCATGGGGTGCAGGGCCCAAGGACTTGGGCCATCCTCCACTGCACTTCCCTGGCCACAGCAGAGAGCTGGCCTGGAAGAGGGGCAACCGGGACAGAATCCGGCACCCCAACCGGGACTAGAACCTGGTGTGCCGGCGCCGCAAGGCGGAGGATTAGCCTCGTGAGCCACGGCGCCGGCCCCTGCATCATATTCTGAAATGTCACTATAGTTGACATGATGGGGATAGGTCATTTAGGTCAGTAGCCCCTAAATACCTATTATACTTTAAATCAGAGAAAATACAATACTTACACTTCAAACTTTATATATTTTCATTGTTCTTAAAATTATCTAAGTGTTCTCAAAATATGATCCTTTTAATTGCCTCCACCACCTAAATTAGGTTGTCAGAAATGTATATTCTACAGTCCCATAGCAGACCTACTGAGCTGAAACATGAGTCCTAGGAACCGGGAAAGTGTTTCGATTAGTTTCTCCTGGGGATTTTATATGTGCTGAACTTTGAGAACCATGCTAATGAAAACCAAAAGCATTATGAAAATACATTACCTGAAGATAAAAACAGCTATAATATATTACCAACTTATTAAACTTCTAGCTTATTTTCCCTGTAATGTTTTAAAAGCCCTGTCAGCCCCATTAGGATTTTTAAAATCAACAAAGTTAGGGGACCACTGTAATAGGAAAAATATTTGTTCTCTACAGATTCAATGATAGCTGAACCCAAGTGCTGGCATCCCATATGGTTGCCAATTCTAGTCCCAGCTACTCCTCTTCCGATCCAGCTCTCTGCTATGGCCTGGGAAAGCAGTGGAAGATGGCCCAAGTCCTTGGGCCTCTGCACCCACATGGGAGACTCACAGGAGGCTCCTGGCTCCTAGCTTCAGATCTGCGCAGCTCCAGCCGTTGCGGCCAATTGGGGAGTGAACCAGCGGATGAAGGACCTCTCTCTCTCTCTCTCTGCCTCTCTTCTCTCTGTGTAACTCTGACTTTCAAATAAATAAATAAATCTTAAAAAAAAAAAAAAAAGAAAGTGGAGGCGGAGGTGGGACTCAATCCCAGGTACTCTGGTATGAGAGGTTGTCCCAAATGGTGCTTAACCCAGTGCACTACAACATCCAACTGGAGACTAATGGATTTTATGTGATAGTTCTGATCTATGATGTAAACTACAGTATTAAACTTGTAGCCCTTATACTAAGAATCAACAGAAACAGTTATAATTTATGTATTAATAATCTGCATTATAGTTAAGAGGTATTTTGTTTCAACTTAAAAATATGGCTGATGAGAAATCTGCAATTAATGAAATAGTACATATCTTCTCCTAGGTGTTTTTCATATTCCTATTACATTTTTCTATTTTAACTGCTAAAATTATTGTTTCTATTGTTAATGATACCCTAATATTTTCTCATCAAATTTAGGGTTCAATCATAAATATCAATGGATAGAGATAGACTTATAAAGGTACTTATTTTTCATTGTAGGTAATTATCTGAGAATCATCCTATAATCTTTGCTAACTTTTTTTTTATTTGACAGATAGAGTTAGACAGTTAAAGAGAGAGAGACAGAGAGAAAGGTCTTCCTTCTGTTGGTTCACTCCCCAAATGGCTGCTACAGCTGGAGCTATGCCGATCCGAAGCCAGGAGCCAGGTGATTCCTCCTGGTCTCCCATGTGGGTGCAGGGGCCCAAGCACTTGGGCCATCCTCCACTGCCCTCTGGGGCCACAGCAGAGAGCTGGACTGGAAGAAGAGCTACTGGGACAAAACTCAGTGTCCATATGGGATGCTGGCGCCTCAGGCAGGGGATTAACCAAGTGAGCCATGGCGCCGGCCCCATTGCTAACATTTATCAAGTCAAAATAATTGTGAGGGTGGGCATTTGTCCTTGAAATTGACACCAAATGACACATGTGTCTCAAATCTGAATGCCTGGGTTTGATGCATTGCTATGCTCCTGATTGGAGGTGGTGGTGATGGCTCCAGTGACGGGGTTCTTGCCACTCGCGTGGGAGACCTGGATTGAGTTCCCAGACTTTGGTTCCTGGCCCAGTCTTGGCTGTTGTGAATCTCTGGTGAATGAGTTGGTGAATGGGAGTTGTATTTCTCCATTTTTCTTTTATGAATAAATAAATGGGGGCCAGCATTGTGGCATAGTAGGTTAAGTCCCAGATAAAGTAATTGGGTTCCTACTATCCAATATGGGAGATCCTGACTGAGTTCTGGGCTCCTGGACTCAACCTGGCCTAGTTCTGGCTGTTGCAAGCATCTGGGAAATGAACCAGTGAGTAGATCTGTTTGTCTCTCTGCCTTCCAAATAAAATGCAAATTAATTTTAAAATAAGAACAAAAATGAAACTGTCATAAAAACTTCAGATTTTTAAAAAAGGAATTTCAAGATGCTGATTAAATGGAATTATCTTGAAATTGTGGAATAAACTGAGTACTGCCAAAACACATTAGTTAGGAGCAGTCTTCTCCCCTTAAATACACACACACATACACACATGGGTGCATTTAATACCCTGTTTTCTTATCTCTTGTTTGGAAAATGTACCTTTCATTTAAGTAACAGGATCTGACAAGGTCAGTCTTGGAAGTACAAAACTCCAGAGCAAGAGTAGCTTTCCTACTAATTTTTCCTTTGGATCAAAGTCATTTATGCTGAACTTCTTGCTCTAGAAAGATGCTACAGTAGATATAATTCTTCCATTTTAAGTAAAATGAGGTGGAAAGATTAAGTCAGAACACCAAGGACTCTTGTAACATGAGCAGTGAAATGGTGGTGCGTTCCCTGGGCTTTCTCTTGCCAGTATATATCTCAGAGTGTGATCTGAAGACCCAGAAATTTAGCCATATCAGTAGATGTATGCTGAAGGAGCCCCAGTAAAGCCCCACTATCTTTAGTGACAGGACAGGAAAGCTGCAGCTTAGCAAGACAGAGAAGTTTTAGATAGTAACTGGTGTACCTGGGCAAACTCTCACAGGACTGTTATCCCATTTCTACTGATGCTAGTGAAGGTGCTCTGTAAGAGGGTGCCAATCACGGTTTCCTCCACTACCAATTAAGAGCCTCGCCCTCTACTCTGTTGTTAGTGGACACAACTTGGGCATTCTGGCCTTTTACCCTGCTCCTAAAGTAATGAGGTAAAATGACAGAGATAATAAAAAACAATCTTGGAATATCTGGATAGAAGAACAGTGTAAGCAAATCATGTAAAATAGCTGAAGTAAAAATTATAACACTGATATAATTCTTTTTTTTTTTTTTTTTGACAGGCAGAGTGGGCAGTGAGAGAGAGAGAGAGAGAAAGGTCTTCCTTTGGCCGTTGGTTCACCCCCCAATGGCCACCATGGCCGGCTTGCTGTGGCCGGCACACCACGCTGATCTGAAGCCAGGAGCCAGGTGCTTCTCCTGGTCTCCCATGGGGTGCAGGGCCCAAGCACTTGGGCCATCCTCCACTGCACTCCCGGGCCACAGCAGAGAGCTGGACAGGAAGAGGAGCGACCGGGACAGAATCCTGCGCCCAACCGGGACTAGAACCCGGGGTGCCGGCACTGCAGGTGGAGGATTAGCTTATTGAGCCGTGGCGCCGGCCGCTGATAAAATTCTAAATGTATGTAGAAGAAGTATATATGATAACTATAAATAGAAGATGAGAAAGAGAGGTAAAAAAGATAAGATTTTAATATGCTATTCAAATT
Organism: Oryctolagus cuniculus; assembly: GCF_051225735.1. Lineage (NCBI taxonomy): Eukaryota > Metazoa > Chordata > Mammalia > Lagomorpha > Leporidae > Oryctolagus > Oryctolagus cuniculus. The sequence goes on from NC_142884.1 coordinate 41,455,312, forward strand.
GGTAAAATCATGAGTCCAATACACGGTGAAATGCTGTATGTATATGATTATAATACCTACAGTAATCACTATGGAAGCTAAAGAAAGCAATCACTAAAAAATCTACCAAAAACTCTAGATAAATAAAAATGGCAGGAAATCTATAAGAAGAATGGATAAAGAAAATAAAAGCAAACAGCAACAAGCAGAATGGTGGACCCATGTCATTATGCTTCAATCATTTCTTAAGATGTAAAAAGACAGAAGTGGCAAAGTATATTAAAGTTTTAATGAAGTCTAATTTATCAGTTTTTTTTTTCATGGATCATGCTTTTGGTATTGTATCTAAAAAGTCATCACCAAACCCAAGTTTAGTAAGTTTTCTTCTTATTGTATATTACATATAGGTCTGTGTTCCATTTTTATTTTTGCAATGTCTATTTCATATTTTTACACACAGATGTCCAATTATTCTATACCATTTATTGAAAACTCTTTTAAAATTGTGGCTCAATTTTTAATTCTCAGTTTATCAATCAACCTTACATTTTCTCGCTTCTTATTCTAAGTTAGATGAACATGATATACATTTAAAGTACAGTATAAGAAAAGATATTAGCAAATCTTTCTTCCTCATCTCTCAACTTTCCACACATTCTTCTATCTTATCCTCTCCTCTCTCTACCATTTGACTTCCTCAGCCAAAGATTTTATCCTTACAAATGTTTTAGTTCTGATTTTAGAAATCTAATAACACAGGGAACATAGTTGTCCCTTTAATGTTATCTCACTTGTGTAGGATGAAAAATGATTCTGGATAAAATGAACAACTTTTTCTGGAAATACTTTCTCCTCCTATACTTTTCAAATGGTTATGTTTCATTGATTACAAGTAAAACTTTAAACAAAAAAGATTACCAACAGAGGACAATAATATTTAACTTGTAAGATGAAAGTGATGCAGTTAACAGGGACTAGTGATCAACATGTGGTTTCTGACATCAGGTGCCTTTTGTTTATCTTGGAATTATAGCTCTAAGATAAAGACATTGTTCTTCATTCTAGTCTAATATCAGAAAGAAATACAAGGTTTGAGGCTTGTCACCTTGCTAATCATTTCCCTGTTCACTTCTTTAAAAAATCACAGCTCTTTCCTCTTTCTCTACCTCATTTTGTGCCAAAGCATTTAACACCTTCTCTATAATTAGTTTTATTATCTGGCATGCCCATTGAAATCTTGGTTCACTTCTATATCTCCAGTACTTACAGAAATAGTAGCATAGTATTCAATAAATATTGGTTGAATAAATGAATAAATGAATTAATTAATAATAGAACCCAAGCAGGTCAATGTGATGGAGAGTAGCTTGAAGATTACTTTAAGTTGATTGGTCAGGAAAGGTCTCTCTCAGGAAGAAAACATATGAGTTGAGATGTGAATAATGGGAAGTCAGTTAACTGAATTTATGCTTAATAGAAAAAGCACATGAGGAACATATATGTATACAAGATGATGGTAGCCTGTACTAACAAGTGGTGGCAGTGATGGAAAGAAATTGACAGGTTAAAGATTATGTTTCAGAGATAAGATCAACTGGACTATTTTGTGGAGTAATATGGAAGAGGTTAAAGAAAGGAAAGTGAGAGTGAATTTGAGGATGAAACTGGTAAGTATTATGCTAAATGGAATAGGGCAGACACAAAAGGCTTTTTTTTTGCGTATGTGTGTGATACCCTTATGTATATTTGGAATGTTCAAAATAGGCATACTCAGAGTCAGAAAGTAGATTATGGGTGCCAGGGACTCGGAGGAGTGGTTATGGAGAATGACTGCTGATGGGTATGTGGTTTTGGTTTTGGGGTTCATGAAAATGTTTTAGAATTAGATAGCAGTTTTGTCTGTACAACTCTGACTATATTAAAAACCACTGAGGGGTGAGCAGGTATTTGCTGCCGTGGTTAAGAAACTGCTCGAGTCCCTGCTTCATTTTCATCCAGCTTCCAGCATTCTGGAAAAAAGACAGCAGATGATGGCTCAAGGACTTGGGTACCTACCACTCACATGGGAAACCTGGACTGAATTCTGGGTCACTGGCTTTTGCCTGGGCCAGTCTTGCCTGTTATGGGTATTTGGGGGAGTGAACCAATGGAAGGAAGATCTCTCTCTCTCTCTCTCTTTCTGCCTGCCTTTCAAATAAAAAGAAAATAATTGTATATGTTAGAGTATGTAAATTGTATCTCAAAAAAAATGAACCATAGGATTTTTGGTTCAAGTAACAGCCAGCAGGGTATCCATCTCTCACTGAGAAAGATAATGGGAGAAACAGACTGGATGGGATAGGATGGGTAATCATGTTTTCTTTGGATCCAACTGGACAGATCAAGTTGGCAGTTAAGATAGTAAATGTTAACTATTGTTATCAAATATTTAATGCTAGTTCAGGAAAAATGAATAAACAAGTATGATTCTGATGAATTAAACATAATTACAATGGTTGGAAAGTAGATGTTGAATATATGTTCCTAGAATGAAATCTGTTGAAGCACACAGCTCTCACTGGCTGCTCCAATCCTGAAAATTTGGTTAGTTCTTCTAGTTAGATAACTTCTTTCACTCAAGACTTCTTCATAGGCTGAAAGTTAATAATTTTATTAGTATAATCACACAGCATATAAAATTACAATCGATAAAAGTAAATTTTGTCTTCCCAGGCTGATTATACAGAAGGTTTCTTTTTCTTTTTCTTTTTACAAACTTCCTCATCCTACACTGACTTGCATATCAAATGCAGTAAGCATCTGAGTTGATGAAGAGTTGTCTGTAGAACAGTGGTTCTCAATTAGGGAAGATTTTGAAACTCTGGATACAATTTGACAATATCTACAGAACTTTTTGATCATATGATTAGAGTGTATTCCTTGCATCTGGTGGACAGAAACCAGGGAGGCTGCTAAGCATCCTATAATAAATAGAATAACCCCCACAACAAAAATTATCCAGCCCAAAATGTCAGTAGGATGACTTGAGAAATCCTGAGACAGGCCATGAAACTTGCAAATATTATATAACTTTAAATTTCATTTATTTACTTGAGAGGTAGAGTTACAGACAGAGAGAGAGAGAGAGAGAGAAAGGTCTTATATTGTTAGTTTACTCCCCAGATGGCCACAATGGCTGCAGCTGGGCCTATCCGAATCCAGGAGCCAGGAACTTCTTCTGGGTCTCCCACACCAGAGCAAGGGCCCAAGCACTCGGGCCGTCTTCCACTGCCTTCCCAGGCCATTAGCAGGGAGCTGGATTGGAAGAGGAGCAGCTGAGACAGAACCGGTGTTTGTATGCCGCTGCCTACTACGCCACAGTGCTGGACTTGCAAGTCCACGTATCTAGCACTTTGGATGAACCATGTATAAATTGACATTACTCCCTCCTCAGGTTCAATCATTTGCTAGAATGGCTCACAGAACTAGGGGAAACACATACATAAATACACACACACACACACACACACACACACACATATATATACTGCTTTATTAAAACAATACAGATGAGGGGCCGGTGCTGTGGTGCAGCGGGTTAAAGCCCTGGCCTAAAGCGACGGCATCCCATATGGGTGCTGATTCGAGTCCCGGCTGCTCTTTGCTATGGCCTGGAACACTGGAAGATGGCCCAAGTCCTTGGGCCCCTGTACCCATGTGGGAGATCCGGAAGAAGCTCCTGCTTCCTGGCTTCAGATCGGCGCAGCTCCGGCCATTGCAGCCATCTGGGGAGTGAACCAGCAGATGGAAGACCTCTCTCTCTGTCTTACCTCTCTCTGTAACTCTGTCTTTCAAATAAAAAAAAAATCTTTAAAAAAAATGGACATCTAATTTTGATTTAAAACTTTGCAGATATTGGATTTCCTTCCCACCTTTCTATCTACTTATCTAAACAGTAATATTGTTTGCCAGGGATTTTATGGCACTGCAAACACAAAGACAAATTAAGAAAGGATTTGAAAGCTAAGGAGCTTATGTTTCAAGAGGGAAGACAGGAGATGCAGATCCAGTTGGCCCTAGGCTCACTTTCCCTGTCTTTTGATAGGAGCTGGCCAAGTAACTCTGAGTTAGGGTAATATAACTAAAATGGTTCACATGTTCTTCCTATTCAGTAAGATCGGTTTTCCTAACCAGTATATTCTCATGTCTTATAGATGTTTCCAGTTTTCTTCCAGTATCCATATAAAATGTAAAATACTACAAAGGCAGGGTTTTCTTTGACTGGAGCTATCTTCCATGCTGTATCCTGCCACCACTGATTCAAGTGTGCTTACTGCAGCATAGTGAGAAGACAGGCATCCAGGTGTTTTGCTACTTCCCTGCCTTCAGTGCTCATTAAACCTTGTTTTACTTTTATCTATTTGGCAGGAGTGATACGTGTGTGCACACTTCCTTCACACAATATTGGACAAGTATGGAAATAATTAAAAGAGATATAATAGAGGTAAAAACAAATGTTAACAAAACCAGAAGCTATCAAGGCACAAAAGTAGGTCTGTCAGCTAACTTACTGAATTTATTGAATATTTGTGAAGGCAGTTTAGGAGAAAAAAAGAATATGATAAGTAGAAGTATCTTCAGAAACACTCTAAACTTATAAAGTCATCTAGTTTTATAGTGCCTACTGGAAAGGCTAGGGGAATTAATGACTTATAGACTTTAAGAGTTTTGAGACCATAAATAGGTTGTTTAGAAGGTTTTATGATGGCAGCTGGTTAGTATGGATGACTCTCTTGCAGGGTTGGTATAGGCGTGTTTCGCAACATTTAGCTGTAACAAATGTAATGTCAAAAATGATGATAAGGGTGCAGATGTATAGACAAAAGTTAAGATACCTGTGTCCCATACTGAGTGCCTGGGCTCATGTTCTGGCTCAGCTTCCCACTAATGCATACCCTAGGAGACAGCAGATGACGGCTCTTATGGTTGGGTCCTTGCCACAAATAGAAGATCTGGATTGAATTCCTAGCTCTGGCCTCCCTGGCCGTGGCCATTGTAGACATCTGGGGAATTTTACCAGTGGATGAGAGTTCTCTCTCAAAAAATGAATACAAGAAAGAAAGAAAACTAAAAACAAACAAAGAAAAAAACAAAAGAAAACCAAACCAAACCCCCAAAAACATGATAAAGGTTTCACTGGATATAAAAATGATAAAAATGGTAATACTATATCTGTTAAACAAAATTTTTATATTTTTTATATGGAACCATGCAAAGTTTACTTTTCCATGACTTGGGATGATACCCATATTATTGGGGAAATTATTTAATTGTATTTTTTTCAATATTTTATTTATTTGAAACAGTTACAGAGAAAGAGGGAGAGACAGAGAGAATCTTTCATTCACTGGTTCATTCCCCAGATGGATGCAATGGCTAGTGTGGGGCCAGGCTGAGGCCAGCAGCTAGGAGCTTCAACTGGGTCTCCCACGTGGTTGGCAGGTGTCCAAACACCTGGGCCATCTTATGCTGCTTTCCCTAGGCCAAGAGCAGGGAGCTGGGTCAAAAGTGAGCAGCTGGGACATGAACTAGCACCCACTTAGGATGCTGATGTTGTAGGTACAATGCTGGCCCCAATTTTTATTTTAAATTGTGGTAAAATACAGATAAGCATAAAATTGGTATGCAATTGAGTAATACTAGTGATACCAAATATATGCCTACTGTTGTGCAACCATGACCATCATACATTCTTCCAATATTGTATTTCCTCCCTCAGCATTAGGATCCATGGTGACACAATAAATACTGTACTAATGTTACGTTGTAAATACAATTCATGACAAATATTTTTGTTGGCACTACAATTTCTGATTCTCTTTCTTTGCATTTTCTAGAATATGACTCATAAGTGTACAGATGAGATTTGTAATTGATAAGTAGCTTAATAATTAGCAAAGCTTCCTTGATTTTCTTAAAGAACTTTTATATTTCCTCTAATTCATCCATTCAAGCAATCATTTAACTTTTTTTTTTTTTCGACAGGCAGAGTGTACAGTGAGAGAGAGAGACAGAGAGAAAGGTCTTCCTTTTTGCCGTTGGTTCACCCTCCAATGGCTGCCGCGGCCGGCATGCTGCGGCCGGCGCACCGTGCTGATTCAATGGCAGGAGCCAGGTGCTTCTCCTGGTCTCCCATGGGGTGCAGGGCCCAAGCACTTGGGCCATCCTCCACTGCCTTCCCCGGGCCATAGCAGAGAGCTGGCCTGGAAGAGGGGCAACCGGGACAGAATCCAGCACCCCAACTGGGACAGAAGCATGGAAGATCACACTCCTTCTCACATGCCTTGTTCCATGTATTTCTTCATAGGGATGATGCAGATACAGTACTCTTTGTAGTATCTTTCATAATAAGCCAGTAAATCTAAGTGTTTCCTTGAGTTCTGTGACTTGGTATAGAAAATTAAACTTGAGGAAGGGATTGTGGGAACCCTGATTTTTTAATAATTCATTGGTCTGAAACACAGGTGAAACAATCTGGGGCAAAAGAAAGGAGGCAGTTTTGTAGGACTGAACCATCCACTTGTGAGATCTGACACTATCTCCGGGCAGAAGATAGCACTAGGGGCCAGCGCTGTGGTGTAGTGGATAAAGCCGCCGCTTGCAATGCTGCCATCCCGTGTGGGTGCCAGTTTGAGTTCCAGCTGCTCCACTTCCCATCCAGCTCTCTGCCATGGCCTGGGAAAGCAGTGCAAGACAGCCCAAGTCCTTGGGCCCCTGCACCTGGGTGGGAGACCCGGAAGAAGCTCCTGTCTCCTGGCTTCAGATCAGCGTAGCTCTGGCCATTGTGGCCATCTGGGGAGTGAACCAGCAGATGCTAGACCTCTCTGCCTCTTTGTATCTCTGCCTTTCAGGTAAATAAATAAATCTTAAAAAAAATAAGATAGCACTAATCATATTGGTGACCACTGCATAACTGAGTGCTTGCTTACCAGCGAGGGAAGTACACCTATCTTTTGAGGTCAGAAAATTTTCCTGTGTGGACCTTTGTGCTGTGACAACAGAGGGGAAACTTTGCTACACAGGTGTCCTAGCGTTGCCTGAGTTATTATTAACATCATGAAATGAAAGAACTTCATCTTGTTTTTGTGTACTGGGGAACATCTTAGCTAGCAGTGAAATTATCTACATCTTGAAGGTCTAAAATTAACTGATGAAAGATAAAACCAGCTGGACCTGTGGCCAAAGTTTAATATGTACATGAATTAAAATGTAAACAAGTAATTCTTTAAATTACTTACATCTTTATTTTCCATTTCTTTGACTGACAGTGTTATATTAAAGCATTGACTGTAACTGTGTTTGCCAGTTTTTTCTTTCCCCCAGGATTTACTTATTTGAAAGGTAGTTATATAGAGAGAGGGAAAGGCAGAGAGATGGTAGATCTGCTGGTTTACTCCCGAAAGGGCCCTAATAGCTGGGGACTGGCCAGGCTGAAGGCAGGAGCCTGGAATGCCATCTGGGTCTCGCACATCGGTGGCAGAGGCCAAAGCACTGGGACCATCTTCCTGTGCTTTCCCAGAAGCATTGGCAGGGAGCTGTATCAGAAGTGGAGCAGTTGGACTGCCTGAGCTCATACTCGATGCCTTGTAGGTCAGAGCTAAACCTGTGGCACCACAACATGGGTATGAGCTAGTCTGCTAATATGGAATGTTTTTGTGCTGAAGCAGCAACATGAGAAGAATACAGAATGTTATTAATTAGCTAGAAAGTCAACCCACTCTGGTATATTTGACTTAGATAAGGCCATTGCAGAACATGAAAATGGCCACATAATGTTATTCTTCTTCTGTACCCTCCCCCCACACACAAAAAAAAAAGTAATGAGAACTCTATACTTCTTCATGGTTAAGAGTCTAGGAGTATTAGAGAAACATATTAATACATGAGGATTCCTTTTCTTATTTAGATAATTAAAATGGCCACTGCTGTATTTATTGTAGTTTGGATCTAACCTCAGTTTGCCAATTGTCAAAAGCAGATACCTGTTTTGTTTAGATTGCATTTCCTTTTATTATTTACTTAAATGTATAACTATGTTTTAGTGTCTATTCCACATGAGTAGTTTAGAATGTAGTATTAATTGTATTTCTAATTTCTAGTTCTTTCTTCTATGATGAACTTAATTAATTAATTTACCACTTCACTCCTTTTTCAAGATAACTCAAGTAATTTCTCCCAATTTCTATTACTTCAACTGAAAAATAAGAATAATGAGTTCATTCCATCACAACAGGGATTTGTAAAGAATTCAAATATTAGAGGCCGGCACTGTGGCGTAGCGGGTAAAACTGCCATCTGCAGTGCCGGCAATCCATATGGGCGCCAGTTTGAGTCCCGACTGCTCCACTTTTTTTTTTTTTTTTAAGATTTATTTATTTATTTGAAAGTCAGAGTTACACAGAGAGAGAAGGAGAGGCAGAGAGAGAGAGAGAGGTCTTCCATCCACTGCTTCACTCCCCAGGATGACTGCAACAGCTGGAGCTGTGCTGATCTGAAGTCAGGATCCAGGATCTTTCTCCGGGTCTTCCCACATGAGTTCAGGGGCCCAAGCACTTGGACCATCTTCTACTGCTTTCCCAGGCCATAGCAGAGAGCTGGATTGGAAGTGGAGCAGCCGGGTCTTGAACCGGCACCCGTTTGGGGTGGTGGCACTGCAGGCGGTGGCTTTACCCTCTACGCCACAGTGCTGGCCCCTGCTCCACTTCTTTTCCAACTCTCTGCTGTGGTCTGAGAAAGCAGCAGAAGATGGCCCAAGTCCTTGGCCCCTGCACTCGCATGGGAGGCCCAGAAGAAGCTCGGATCAGCACAACTCTGGCTGTTGCTGCAAATTGGGGAGTGAACCATCAGTCGGAAGACACCTCTCTCTCTCTCTCTCTCTCTGCCTCTCCTTCTCTCTGTGTAACTCTGACTTTCAAAATAAATAAATCTCCAAAAAAAAAAGAATTCAATATTAACATTTTTGTTTTGAGGACCTTTTGTTTTCTGCCAGCGTAAATCTACAAAAAGACTTAGTGTGTATAAAGAGATTTTTATTAAAGAGAGTGAAAACATAATTTGTGTCATCAGTTTACCTTAACAACGTATTGACCACAGGTCCCTTTCTACATTGTGTACATTGTATGTGGTCTTACCTGAGCCATTTTTCAGATACCCATTTGCATCTACAGTTGTATACATGATATAAGGTCCAGGTTGATTCACACCAAAGGGCTGCAATAAAAAATGAATAGTTAAATCTTGGAAAGTAAGTGAATGACTTGAAGTTTAACATTTTTACAAGTAAATACTACATAGTTTCTTAAAGAACACTGCCATAAACAGACAATGCTTCAAAAGAAAACTCAAATAATAGAAAATTACTAATAAATGATTTGATATTTATATTCAATTAGCTTATTATTTTAACTGGCTATTTCTAAGGCCTAATATTGTGTGTTCTTTGTAAGGGTGAATGTTTTAAGCAAAATCTTTTTTTTTTTTTTAACATTTTTGGTTCCATTCAGAATAGAACTACAGTAGTTTTATTATGACATTTCTGTTGAATATTGTATATTGCTTTTCCCTTCAGGGAAAGTTAGTTGATATTTGCCCAGTAAAATATCAAAATAAATAAAATACATGTATCATAATTACAACAGAATTAAAAATACAGCTGAGTAGTTTCACCACATTTAACCTGTTACACATTTAGAGAATACATAATTTTCTAGTTAAGAAACATCAGACACTTTGACAGAGCATAGTTATAATGGTAAGGTTTATCTCCAATTTGTATATTGTTTCCTATTTCTGGAACGTTCCTCAGTTCTTCAATGAAATGATATATTTCTTCTCTTTAGAAATCAAAGCTAATTAAATTGCATATAAAGAAGTCAGTGATGCATTGATGATTTTTTAAAAAAAATTCACAAAAGTATTGAAAACGAGCTTGGTAATGAAGTATTTTTATGTAGAAAGATGAATGTTACATTTTGTATCATATACTACCTTCATAAGAGAATTACTAAAATTTTGTATCTGTATTCCTTTTTCACAAATGGACAAGGGAAAGCATTGTTCTTCTTCTTCTTCTTCTTTTTTTTTTTTTTTTTTTTTTTTTGACAGGCAGAGTGGACAGTGAGAGAAAGAGACAGAGAGAAAGGTCTTCCTTTTGCCGTTGGTTCACCCTCCAGTGGCCGCAGCTGCTGACGCGCTGTGGCCAGCGCATCGCGCTGATCCGAAACCAGGAGCCAGGTGCTTCTCCTAGTCTCCCATGCGGGTGCAGGACCCAAGGACTTGGGCCATCCTCCACTGCACTCCCAGGCCACAGCAGAGAGCTGGACTGGAAGAGGGGCAATTGGGACAGAATCTGGCGCCCCGACTGGGACTAGAACCTGGTGTGCATGCGCCGCAGGCAGAGGATTAGCTTACTGAGCCGCGGCACTGGCCTGAAAGCATTGTTCTTTAGCTAACCAGTTTTAAAGACAACCACAGACAGATGAACAGAAATTAAGCTATGGAATTATCTTCTTCATGAAACTATTATTTTGGAAATAGTTTTATAATAAAAATATGTTGAAAGACATTTCAGTTTCCCTTTTTTGGTGAATGAAATCCCCAAATGTTTATGGGGACTAGCAACCCAGAGGCAGAACTGCTGAGTCATATGATATGTGCTGAGTCATATGATATGAGTCATATGATATGTCCACTATGCTGAGCAGTGCCTTTCTCCTAAAGTGGTATTACCACTTTCCAGCAGTTCGTGAGAGGTCTCACTGCTTCACATATTTAGCAACTATCACTGTGAATGTGGAATACACTTCCTAATAATTTTTTTTTTTTTTTTTACTGATGGAGTTTGTGGGCTCAAAAGGCTACCATAGCCTTGGCAGCTCATGACAAGAGCCTTGGGTGATCACTGACGTCAAAAATAAGAGTGTCAATTGTTAAACCAACAACAGGAGACACTGTGTACTTACTCCCCATGTAGGACCTCTGTCCTTAGTGAGTTGTACTATGAGAATTAATGGTAAAACTTGTCTTCAAACAGTACCTTATACTTTGTGTGTCTGTGTGGGTGTAGACTGTTGAAATCTTAGTATAGACTTGGTCTTCTGTATGTAAAGATAATTGAAAGTGAATCTTAATGAAGAATGGGATGGGAGAGGGAGTAGGAGTTGGGATGGGAGTTAGGGTGGGAGGGCGGGTATGAGGGGAAGAACTGTTATATTCCTAAATCTGTACCTATGAAATCTGTATTTATTAAACATAAGCTTTCTAAAAATAGGCAAGACACTAAAAAATTGTTTATATCTCTTCTAGGTCTGTGTCTTTGGAACAAAATATGCTGTTTTATACTTTAATGTTGTTTCATTATAGGGAGGCTTGGAGATGATATTTAGGAGATTATGTTTTTCACTACCTTATAACCTCTAATTTATTTTATTATAGATAATCTAGTCTACATACTGGAAGATAGGTTTAAGGGGGTATCACATAAGGAATTTCTTTTATTTTTAAAAGACTTGTTTTCTGAATTATTTCCTCTAGTTTAAATATTTATGCACACATCTAAATTCCTTGATGTGAATCTTGGAAAGTTAATATTCCAGGAGCCCAAACTATGGAAATATCAATGAGCAGTGATGACAACATATTTGTGAAAATAACAACTTCTTTCTCACAGGTCTCTGGAAATAGTTCACTTAATAACTGTTATGGACTGAACATCTACATCCCCTAGAATTCATGTTGAAGCCTTGATCCCTAATGTGATTGTATTTGGAGATGGGGCTACTGGAAGGTTCAGGGTTAGATGAACTCAAGAAGGTGGGGCCCTCATGATGGGATTAGTGCTCTTATAAGAAGAGACACCAGAGAGTTTCCTCTCCCCTCTGTGCTGACAACCAAGGACAGGCAGGAAGAGCACATATGGTGAGAAGCTTTTTTGCCTGCAACCCAGCGAGAGAGCTCTCACCAGAATCCAACATACTGGGAAATTGATCTTGGACTTCCAGGCTCCAAAACATCAAGAAAATACATTTGTGTCGTGTAAGCCACCTGGTCTATGATATTTGTAAGGCATCATGAGCTAATGAATGAATTCAATGCCTTGTCAGCTGATTCTATGTATTTCCTGTCCAGAGACTATTTTAAGTATTGGCTTTCCAAATTATGCAAGTAAGCATGCAGTCTTTAGAGTTGAACAATCTAGGTTCATATTTCTCTTCTTCCACTTGCTTCCCATGTGACCTCAGTTTTCTCAAATTAGGGATAATCATGGTGTCTGTATCAGAGGATTGCAGTGAAGATGAAGGGAGTAAATAAGTGTTAAGTGCAGTAATTACCCCTTGTCCTTGGGAGATATACTCCATGGCCCCTAGTGCATGTCTGAAACTGTGGATAGTACAAAACCCTATATATACAATGTGTTTTCTCCTATACTTACATACCTGTGATAAAGCCTAAATTAGATACACTGAGATTAACAACAATAATAAAGTGGAACAATCCTAACAATATTGTATAACAGAATTTATGTGAGTATATTATTCCCCTCAACATGTACTTTCTGGTTTGCTTTTTGAGCGTGTGTGGGTTCCTTGCCCTGTACTCTTATGCCTGACTTTATCATATGGCCTACTGCACTGCTACAGCCTGCCAGTGTTCTTCTGCCCCTCCATGTTTTATTCTCTTGTGCTTCCTTTGCACTTGTAGAAATGTAAGTTCTGTTGAGCATCTTCTTCCAGAACACTGGCAGATACAATCTTTCTAGTATACTTTATATTTTTCAGTCCAAATCTATTCCTGACTATGTAACCATCCCTTACTAGCAATAAATGATTTGGTGTCACTCATTTTAGGTAATCCTTTGCTGAAGTCTTCATACAGTCTCAGTGTTTTCTGGTGCAACATGCTGGCCATATTCAATTTGAGTAGGTTTTCTGTTCATTCTTCTACCCGCTTTTCCATCTTAACTAAGCATTTATCATGCTGTGGTCGTAACTTTTATATTTTCTGATGCCTCAGCAAAATGAGCAGGGATTTCTTAAACATATAAGAATGTATGTAAGGATGTATTTTAAAGTTTTTAACTGATACATAATTATACATACTTACAGGATATGGTGTAACAATTATACAATATATACAATGTGTAATGATCAGAACAGGGTAATTGGTATATCCATCACCTCCAAAATTTTATCATTTCTTTGGTTGGGAACATGCAAAATTCTCCCTACTAGCTATATTACAAATATATCATTAATTCTTGTCAACCATAGTTATCCTGCCGTGCTAGAGAACAGTAGGAGCTAGTCCTACCCAGCTGCACCCACTGTACTCATTAACTATCCTCTCTTCATCCTTCCTAACTCTTGTTTCTGTTTTTATGAGATTTTTAGGTTCCATATGCAAGTGAGAACATGTAGTATTTGTTTTTCTGTACCTGAATCATTTCACTTAATGTAGTATCTTCCAGTTCCATCCATGTTAATTTCTTAGGGCTGAAAAATATTCATGTATAACACATTTTTCATTATCTGTTAATCTGTCAATGGACACCTAGGTTGATTGAATTTCTTCACTATTGTGAATAGTGCTGATATAAACAAGAGTGCAGATGTCTCTTTAACATACTAGTTTCAATTCCTTTAGATAGGTCCCTAGTGGTGGGATTGCTGGATCCTGGAGTAGTGCTATTTCTAGATTTTGAGGAGTCTCCACACTGTTTTCTGAAATGGCTTGCTAGAAATTGTTATTTATCTTTTTTATAATTTATCATTTTGATAATAGCTGGTCTAAATGGAATGAGGTGATACTTCATTGTGGTTTTGATTTGTATTTATCCGATTAGTGACGTTTAGCATATTTTCATATAGTTATTATATATAGTTGTTATCCATTTGTATATCTTCTTTTGAGAAGTGTTTATTCAGGTCATTTGTACATTTTAAAATCGGATTATTTGTTTTTATTTTTTGCTATTGTTTGAGTTCCTTTTATACTCTGGATATTAATTATCTCTTGTCAGATAAGTTTATAAATATTTTCTGCCTTCCTGTAGGTTTCTCTTTACTCTATTGAATCCTTCACTGTATGAACGTCTTTTAGTTTGAAATAACCCCATTTGTCCATTTTTGCTTTTGGAGTCATATCCAAAAAACATTTTCTGCTCAGACCAATGTTCTGAAGCACTTCCCCTATTTTTTTTTTTTTCTGGTAGTTTCGGGTCTTACATTTAACTCTTCAAACTAATTTTGAGTTGATTTTTTATGTGGCAAGAGATCATTGGAAGGGTGTCTATTTTTTTTCTTTTGTATATGGATGTACTTTCCCAACATCATTAATTGAAGAGACTGTCATTTCTCCAATGTATGTTCTTAGTGTCTTTGTCAAAAATTATTGGATGTAAATATCCAATAATTACTTCTGGATTCTATTTGGTTCCACGATTTATGTGTTTTTATGTCAGCACCATGCTGTTTTGGTTCCTATAGCTTTGTAATATTTTGAAGATACTGTGATGCCTTCAACTTTGTTCTTTTTGCTGAAGACAGCTTTGTTTTGTGGTTCCATATGAACTTCAGGTGTGGTTTTCTATTTCTGAGAAGAATGTCATTGATATTTTAATGTTGTCTGTATTAAATCTTAGATTGCTTTGAAAGTATAAACTTCTTTATCCTTTTCCACAATTTCATGGATAGACAGCTTTGTTCTTTTCACAGATGTTAACAACTTCAGTATGTAATTTTTTCCCTTATTGAGTTGAGAACTCTCACCTTTTCATTCAGAGGAAGCACATATAGCTTCTTTTTGGCATATTCAAGTTGCCAGCCTCACTAGTTTAGCACTCTGGAGCCATTATTAAAGGTTACTTGAATACAAGCACTGTGATACTGTGACCATTGATATGATTAGAGATGACTACTAAGTAGTTAGATGAATAACTTATACAATATGGATACATTGAACAAAGAGCTGACTTAATTCCTAGGCAGGAAACAGCAGGACAGTACAAGATTTTCATCTCATTAGAATGGTGTGCAATTTGAAACCTAAAAATTGTCAATATCTGGAATTTTCCATTTACCATTTTCAGCTGACCACCGGTAATTGAATCCACAGAAAGTGAAATCAGGGATTAGGGGTACCAGAGTATCTAGATCAGTGTCAGGCATACAGTAAGTGCTCAATGTAAGTATATTCTTTATTTTGGCCAAATAAGTGATTATCTTTGTATTAGATTATCATAAGGTTAACTACTTAGTATAAATCATTCTGACTAAAACCAGAAACATTTCTGAAGTTTATCTTCTAACTTTTAAAAACATAGTATAGCATTTTGAAGTTATGGGAATAATTTATTTGCAAGAACAGATGTTTAGAAGGTAAAATTTTATTTGTGAGTATATAAAATTGCTTTGTAAAAATAAGGTTATTAGTTTTCAGTAAAACCCTTTTCTAAAAATCCAGTGTGGGGGTTTCTCAACCTTTAACATGCAACAGAATCATGTAGAGGGGTTAATAAAATACAGATTAATTTGCTGCACTCCTGGATTTCTGATTTGGCCCTGGAGAGGGTCAAGGAATCAGTATTTCTTACAAGTTTCCAGGAGATTGTGATGCTAGTGGTCTGGTGATTCCTCTTTGAGTGTTATTGGTCTACTCAGATTACATCTTTTATGTCCTATAAAAATCAGTAGCCTGATAGGGGATTTAGTGTAACCTAAGCCTCCTTATAGGATTGGATATCACAGAATACAAGATAATATAACCATTAATTTAGCTCAATGGCTAAGAAAAGATTTGAAACACTTTTCATTTTTCTCAGTTGCTTTTAGTGATATAAAATTTTTTTTTCTTTTTAGTAGTCATGCTTAACCGGTACTATTCAATGGAGTTAACTGAAGGTTCACAGAAATGAAGGCACTTACAAAGAAAGATTAAGATTAGGATAATTAAGAAGCTTTCTGAATTGTGTGATACATATGCAAATGTAAAAAATTTATTTATGTAGCTTTAAATTGTATGACCTTAAAGTATATATTGTATAACTATTTGCATATGGCCAACATGACATTAGCACACTCATTTTCCATGTCTAAGTATAAGATAGAACAACATGACCTTTCTCTCTTAAGGGCAAAGTTCAGGTTGACCTTCAAGATAGCTAGGTACATAAATGAAAAGTGGAATCTTGGAATCTTGTTGGATTGTCTGTGAGAGCAGAATTGCCTTTCAAGCAAAGAGTCAAATGGAATATACCACCAAATGTTAGTTATTTCAGCATTAAATAATCTTTATTAAAATTATAAGTAAATTTTAAATTGCAATTGACCTTTAAAAATTGTAACTGGGTTAAATCCAAGGTAAACAGAATAAGCTGTAAGTGCAGACCAGTCTTAGTTTCAGCAACAGAGTAGTTCAAATCAAGGAATCCTGAAGGTCATTCAGGATCACCAAACAAAGAAAAAGCCATTGTATTTTGAAAGAAACATAGAAAGAGTTTATAAACAGTATAAAGAGTGTCTCAGAAAAGAAAGCTATCTGATTAAATGGGTAATTATGATGTCAGCTTGAAGAATTCAAGAGTACTGTTCATAACACACAGAAAATCAGAGAAAGGGAGTAATTTTTATACTCTACTGCAGTTGTTATTCTGGAAGTTAACTTTTTTCTGCAAAGACATAGGTAACATTTAGGCTCTGTGGTCCATGAGGTCTTATGTTACCACTACTTGACTCAGATGTTGTATGGCAGCAGCCATAAACAACATGTGAGTGTGGTGATGTTCCACTTATTTTTTTTTTAATCACTTATTTTTTTTTAATCACAAAAATGGGCCAAGAGCTAGATTTGGTTCATGAGCTGCAGTTGTTTGGCTCCTGTTCTACCTAACAGAAGTAGTAATAAGTCAGAGATTTTTATAAACTTCTTTAAGAAGTAGTTTTACCTGATACAGACTTACTGATTTTTAACATAAATTTTAAATGCTAATGATATGTTTTAATGTTTAAAGTGTTTTCCACATTCATGGAGTAAGGAAAAGGGACTTACTATATATTGGTATGCTTTTTGAAATATATATTTATATATATTTGAAAGGCAGGCAGAAATATTCTATCTTGATTCACTCTCTAAATGCCTACAACAGCCAGCGATGGGACAGACAGAAGCCAGGAGCCCGAAACTCAATCTGGGTCTATTTGTGGGTGGCAGTGACACAAGAACTTGAGTCATTACCTACTGCCTTCTAGGGTACACATGAGTAGAAAGCTAGACTTTGAAACAGAGTTGGGACTCAAACCCAAGCACTGTGATATGAGATGCAGGCATCCCAACCAGCATCTTAACTGCTTTACTGATTGTAACTTTTAATAATATATAAAATTAACAATTGCTTTTAACTTTATATATTAAGTGGATAAATATGGAGCTCATCAAGATTTCATGAGATAAATGCTTCTCTCTTATGTGGTTAGACATACAAGTTCTTGATCCGAACAGAAAAAGGCTCAAGATTTTTCTCCTTATCTATAGGCAGTAGGATCAGGCTGAGTTTGTGTGGCTACACATGAACCTGGTGCTGTCTTTGGAGGTTCAGTTTCCTCTGAATTTTCCATCAGGTTTGAGGATGCAACCTGAGCCAGTGCTTCTATGTTAGCTACACATCCCTTAGAGAATGCTTAAAGACTTCATCTCAATGAGCCGACTGCACCATAGTTTCTATGCTGCTAAAGCGTTTTACTCCATCCACCATTTGTTCTTTGCATCCGCGCATTCTTTTAGAATACAATGAGGTGGCTCTGTAGATATCTAGTTTCCTGTGTCTCCTCGTATAACTGAACATTTGGTTAGAGAAAACCAAGGAGTATAAGTTGTGCTTGCCAATCTAGTTCATATTCCACGATTAAGACATCCACCTTCATTTCTATGAGTAAAGAAGGGATGCTAGCTTTCAATAAAACAGGAGTAGATACCAAGATCTGGGTGTCTTAAAGAACTGCACTGTGTTCTACCTTTGCATATAATTTACCCTTTTATTATACTCAGAATAAACAAGAGCACAATATGGCTGTGACAAAACAGTAGATTTAAACTATGGAAAAATGTAAAATTCAGCTCTTGTAATGACAGATATGAAAACACAGATAACTATAAGACATGGTGACAAACATTTTGGATTAACTTTGAAGTGTAAGCACCTTTTAGAACAAATTAAAACCTGAAGAGTAATTTTCCATATGCTGGGGCACAATTCAGGTTGGTAGTCTGAGGCACTAGGATATATTTTATGTTGAGCAATGAAAAGTTGAGAAGGTCACATCTGTGCAGAGTAAAGCAATAAAAACGGTGCCAGGAATCAACAGTTTCGCAGTGCTATCGCAACCAGCAACTTGTCCAGAATTCTGGGCTGTCTGCACTGAGGTACTCCTTCAATGAGCAGTTCACAAATTGTACCCAAAGAACTAAGAATAGACAGATCTCAAAAACAATTATCAAAGAACCTCAAAGAATACATTCCTCTCCCCGCCCCCCACGCCCCCGACTCCAACTCACATGGAGGAGAATCAAGTTTAAAGTCAAACTGAATGGATGTGGATAACTCCAACTGTCTAGGTCTGAAATTTATATGTATCTTTGTAGTCTAAGTACAAGGAATTCTTGCTCAATGAAATGAATACACACTACAGTTTCTAACAAAAAACAACAATGTTTTCTCTTTGAATTTTTCTTAATCTGGAATGTATTTTCATGGAAAATGTTCAGTGAAATGACAATAAATTTTCATGACAAGAGATTAAGATATTAGCTATTCCAATGGATACAGAGCACTGTATGCAATTATTTAGCAAATATATCTTTTTTTGTGAAAATCGTAATACAAATTTCTCCCAAACTATCCTATACTTCTTTTTAAAAGTCACATTTGGGGACAGGGTCTAGCAAAGTGGTTAAACTGCCTCTTGAAACACCAGCATCCCATCATGGAGTGCTTGCTCTGAGTCCCAGTTTCTCCACTTGGATCCAGCTTCCTCTTAATGTGCTTCCTAGGAGGCAGCAGATGATGATACAAGTACTGCCACTCACATGGGAAACTAAGATGGAGTTCCTGACCCTTGGCTTCAGCCTAGCTTAGCCCTGGCTGTTGTGGGCATTTGTGGAGTGAACCAGTGGATGGAAGGTGGCTCTTTCAAACACAGTGAAAATAAATTTTAAAAAGTCATGTCTGATACTTGTTTAAAAGAATTATGAGAAGTTAAATTAAAAATATTAATGTCAAATTTTTCATAATATAAGAGAAAAGGACTCTCATTGACTCCCTTTGTGATTCTAAGATGTGTCACACTGATGTAATGCAGTTTGCTGTATTATACAGATTTACCTTTCCCTCTGTATGCCTATTTGTTGATATGAAATTGGGGTTAGAATACTCACTTTCTTCACAGACTGTTTTTTTCAGTAGCTTGATCAAATTTTGCTGGTTTCTATGTCCATGTCAATTATCTGATTATCTAAGGATTTGTTTCTAAGTTTGGGTTCCTACAAGGGAGCTCAAATACATTCTACATCATTGGCTCTGGACAGCAAAACAAAACTGGAAGAACGTATCAGGCATATTATATAGGAATAATCAATATTATGTATGATTATATGATATAAATTTATGACTAAAATATTAGAAAAATAACTTTCATAGTATGGGCTTTATTTTCTCAAATGTAACTTTTGTTTATCCTACTGATTTTTGAAATAAACACTCACTGGCATCTTTCCATACCTGTGTTAATATTAGATCCATTGCCCAATCTAGTTCAATATTAAATTTTTATATTGTTTATTACTCCCTTTTTCAAAACAAATTCAATAAATTATTTGCTTTAATTTTAGTTATTTCTTTATGAAAATTGCAAGACATTTTACCTTTGACCAAAGTAAGTAAAGGACTATAAAAAACATTCAAATGCAGAAAATATTTTTCTACCTTTGCTATGAAAATCGTATTGCCATTGTTGGCAGTGAATGGAAATGCAAAGTTATAATTGAAAAGAAAATAATATTTTAGGGAATGTCAAATAAATAAACAGGTTGTAGTTAATAAATATTTGTTAAAATTATGCCTGGTATCATTTAATGGGTGGGTAAAACAGTACCAAGTCAGAAAACTCACTTAGCCAAAATAAAAACAAAGAAATACATTTGGCTTGAACTTTGTCAGCTAAGGGTAAGGAATAATTAGTAGAAATGAGGGGCAAGGGAAAGAAAAGGTCACTGAGACAAGGGACACGGGAAGAGGAGTGGACTTTAGTAGGGAAACCCCGGATTGCAGTTGTGGAGGTCCCTGTCAGGTGTCAGGTACTCAGAAAGAAGCTCTGGTGAAAAGAATTACCAAGTGACAGAGAAGCCACAACCTTCACTGAGGGAGGAAGGCCAAAGAATGCCTTTTAATGAAAGTAAAAGAACCACGACATTAGTTGAGTCTTTAAAGGACCAAAAAAAAAAAAAAATCAGGAAATAGGAATATAAATATTCTCTTGACTCTCAGATATTTATATGACAGCTTTCACTAAAATGTTGATATTTTCATTAATTTGTGATGAATACTTTAAAAGATTTGCCAGATAAGAAAAGGCAGGTGACAATCAGACTTCTTGTCTAATCTGAAAGACACATGGAACTCCAGCATTTCTCAAATAATAGGAACTTACTATTCTTACTGATACAGGGACATTATACGGGCAGAGGAAAAACAACAGTGACAAACAATAGCAACTATATTCTTTGAGTGGTTTATTGTGTATTAGGCCTTAGTGTGATTTACCTAGATTAATTCCTGCGATTTATCAAAGCTTTAGGAGTTAGGATGGTTAGTATGTAAGATGTATACATTCTGATTTCCAGAACCGGCTGAATACGTAACCTTGTAATATAAAGACTGTAATTTGAATGTGTCTTGTGATTAAGGATTTTGAGATGAGGAGATATATTGAATTATCAAGGCAGGCCTAATGTGATCCCAAAGGGCCTCATAAGGGAATGGAGGAAGGCAGGGTGGCTACGCTGCTGGCTTTAGAGCTGGAGGAAGGGGCCACAAGACAGGGACCATAGGCAGCCTCGTGAAGCTGGAAATGGCAAGGAAAGAAATTTTTCCCAAAGCCTCAGAAAAGAAATGCAACCCTGCTGAAGTTCAATGAAACAGTTTAGACTTCTAATCTCCAAAACTCTTTAGAAGAGAATAAATTCGTCCTGAGTTAAGCCACTAAATGGGTGATAATTTGTTACTGGAGCAACAGGAAGCTAATAGAAGTTGTTACTTTCATATTAGTTTTTTTTTTTTTTTCATTTTAGAGGCATGGTATATGAAGCTTAACCTAAGTTAAAGAATTTTCCCAGTTATTGTAGATAAAGAAATTCACATTTTACATACCATTTTTTTCTTTTCTTTGAAATAGGAGTTGGATGTTAGGGGAGAATAGAAAGGCTATTAAATAGCCCTTCTGAAGAATAAGAGTTTCTGGTCTGATATGTAAGGTTATTGCTTAGAAACATACATTACAGTATTTAGAGAAAAGAAGGTTTGATGGATTTACCTTAAAATACTCTTTGGGGGGATATGAGTGGTAGGTTAGGTAAATTAAGTTGAGGGTATGGGTGAAATAATATTGGATATACAAATACATTGCTGAAATTGGGTTGCAGTTTAGGCATATGGAGTTTTATTATACTAGTCTTTACAGATATTAAATTTATTTTTTTGGGGGGGAGGGCAGCATTGTGGTATAACAGGTAAAGCTTCTGCCTACAATGCCAGTATCCCATATTGGTGCTAGTTCAAGTCCTGGCTGTTCCACTTCTAATTCAGCTCCCTGCTCATGACCAGAGAAAAGCAGCAGAAGATGGCCCCTGCCACCCATGTAGGAGACCTGGAAGAAGCTCTGGGCTCCTGGCTTTGGCTTGGCCCAGTCCTGGCTGTTGTGGATATCTGGAGAGTGAAACCAGCAGATGGAAGATTTCTCTTTGTCTCTCTCCCTCTATCTGTAACTCTGACTTTGAAATAAATAAATAAATCTTAAAAAAATTTCCTAATTGAAAAAAATTAAAAAATTAAGAGAAATGAATGCTATAAAGGAAAATATACTGCTAGAAGCTATGGAATTACATAGACAAAAACTTTTTTGAAAAATATCAACAAAGATAAAAATGCAAGGAGTTTCTTTTTTCTGTTGTGATGTGTCACGAAATTGGAAGTTGTCATTCCTGTCTTTTGATAATAAGAAAAAGGTCAAAGAAGCTGAAAGTCAGCAACTGTTCTTAGATCCATTAGAGAACAGGGGTCACAGTACAAACTGCTACTCTGAACACTGCCAAGACAAACAGGTGAGAATGGAGAATCACAGCTTATATGTAGCAGAAGCTCAGGAACAAAAGGTTGAGCAGTGCGGGTATGAACTCTGAAAGTATAACTGACAAATTGCTGGTAGTTCAGTGTGGACCTGACTCAGTGTTCAAAACTCTGTAGGGATGGGGAGAGGAAGGCTTAGAAGAACCACCACATGGAAACTTTTGTCAGTTTGACCTCCAGAAGGTCCTCTTAGGTTCTCACTGTAAAGACTGGAGAAAAATACCTTCATAGTTCCAGTAGGGGGAGGGGGAACTAACCATTCTGAAACATGCTCAGAGCTTTCTGTTGTCTTTCACAATAGCCTGCCCTCAAGGAAAACTATTTATCAAGATATTTACAAAATCCTAACTGACCAGAAGAGAAGAGAAGTACCACCTCCAGTGCCTCTAGACTTCCAGTCTCAAGGAAAGCTGGGAATGAGAGCCGAAGCACTTGTGACGGTCACAGCCCAGAGACAAGGCTCACTCACTAAGACTGGGAACAGATAGGGCTACAGAATACTGCTCTTACCCCCACACCTACTGTACCACCATATGATCTGGGCTCCCATTAACAGAGGATTACAGGGGAAATAATTACAAGCATCAGAACCTATTTAAAAATGTAGTTTGCAGGGAAACATAGAGAGAGGAGATACAAATCAGGACCGGAGAGGGTATTTTTGCCTTTGATATCACAGCTACTGCAACAGTATATCATTGCATTCCTAGTCAGATAAATACAACACTTAACACTAAAGGCCAATCTATCTCAGTTCCTTTCATATAATACATCATGCTCAGATTTCAAAAAAAAAATTATAATGCATGCTAAAAGTCAACGAACCCACCCACCAAAACCAGCCTGAAGAGACAAAGCAAGCATGAGAAATACATTCAAATACGACAAACTATGGAATTCTCAGACCAGGAATTTAAAGTAACTGATTAATATGCTAAGAGCTCTAATGGAAACACTAGACAACATGCAAGAACAGATTGTTAAGGTAGGGGGAAAAATGGAAGCTCTATAAACCAGATCAAAAGGAAATGACAGAAATAAAAAAGCAACACTGTAGCAAATAAATGAAGAATGTCTTCAATGGGCTCACTGGTAGACCAGACATGGCAAAGGAAAGATTCTAAACATGAAAGATTCTGAGGTTTTCAAAATGGAAATGATGGAATCTGGGTGGGATGAGTACCTGAGCAGTTCATTCCTGTACCAGCCAGTCACCTACACCAGGGGCAATATATAGCCAGCAGAACTATAAAGAATATCATAGGCTGTATAGTTTCTCTCTTGGTCTGATGCCGGGTCATACGCAGTGTTAACACTTCCTACTACAATATAATGTCAATGAATATGAAGAAGCACCACTTTTTCACAAGTGGACATACACATGGTGCATTTGTTTCTCTTAAGTTGTGATGAAACTGTAATCTATGATGTCAGTGAGGAAGGAAAATGATATATGCAAAGGGTAGTTTCACACGATGTTAATGTCAAAGAATGCTGTAAATATATGCCTGTGAGGCGGATGTGTCACCCGCAGAAAAACGCAAGGTGCTGCACTGTGAGCACAGTCACTGTAAGAGCAGCTCTGTATGCTGGACTAAGCTCCTATGACTTCTCAATGATTTTGGTCTTTATAAGAATCAGCTTATACTCAGACAAGGAGAAGAGAAGCATTACGGATCTTAGAAGCTGCTGTGGTTGGGTGTGGTTCCCCAAGGGCTCATTGTGACTGAAGACATGGTCCACAGGGAAGTGATATTGGAAGTAGATGTGGACTTTTAAAAGGTGGTACCTGGGCCGACACTGTGGTATGCAGTGGAGAAAGCTGCAGCCTACAGTGCTAGCATCCCATATGGGCACCGGTTCAAGTCCCGGCTGCTCCACTTCTGATCCAGCTCTCTACTGTGGCCTGGGAAAGCAGTGGAGGATGGTCTAAGTCCTTGGGCTCCTGCATCTACATGGGAGACCTGGAAGAAGCTCTTGGCTCCTGGCTTCAGATCAGCCCAGCTTCAGCCGTTTGGGGAGTGAACCAGCGGATGAAGACCTCTCTCTCTCTCTCTTGCCTCTGCATCTCTGTAACTGCCTTTCAAATAAATAAGAGGTAAATAAATGAAAAGCAAGGAGACAGTAGATTGAGAGAGCTCCTACCCACACTGGCTTATTCTACTAATGCTTAAAATGGTTGGAGCTGAGCTGAGGTTAAAGCCAGGAGTCAGAAACTTAATCCAGGTCTCCCATCTTGGTGTCAGGAAACTCATTACCTTAGCCATCATTGCTGTAACCCAGGGTCTATGTTAGCAGAAGTTACAGTCAGAAGCCATAGGTGTGTAATGAACCTAGGCACTTTGCTATGTGACACAGGCATTTGAACAAGCATCTTAATCACTAGTCCAAAAACTTGCCCTTGTCAGGTATTTTGCATTAGTAATGCAAAACTGACTAATATAGAATTATAATATGCTTCTGAAATACAGCTTTGCCTATCAAACCGAGTTAAAATGAGTGAATTCAGGGCCTGCGTTGTGGTATAGCTGGTTAAGCTGCCACTTGCAATGCTGGCATCCCGTATCAGAGTCCGACTTTGAATCTCAGCTGCTCCATTTCCCAACCAGCTTCCTGTTTGTTAACGTACTTGGGAAGGCAGTGGAAGATGGCACAAGTGCTTGGGCCCCAGTCTACCCACGTGGGAGATGAGGAAGGTTTTTCCCTTTGTCACTCTACCAAATAAATAAATAAAATGTATTTTAAAAGTTGAGGGTGCTTAATTTCAACTTTATAAAGTTCTTTGCACAACCACGAAATCAAAGAGCCATACAATAGATATGGTCAATTAGACAAAGGAAGAGGAAGAAAGGATCTGACTGTTTTATAAACTAGGCAGATAAGTCCTGAATAACCAATCTTTCATTTTTTTAAAAAAGATTTATTTAGTATTTGGAAGGCAGAGTTATACAGAGAGAAAAGGAGAGAGAGAGAGAGGGAGAGAGAGAGCGAGCTTCCATCCTCTGGTTCACTCCTCAAATGGCTGAGACAGCATGTGCTGGCCCAGGCTGAAGTCAGGGGCCAGGAGCTTCTTCTGGGTCTCCCATGTGGCTTCAGGGGCTCAAGGACTTGGGCCATCTTCTGCTGCTTTCCTGGGCACATTGGCAAGGAGCTGGATCAGAAGTAGAGCAGCCAGGTCTCAAACTAGTGCCTATATGAGATGCTGGCATGGCAGACTGCAGCTTAACCTGCTGAGCTACAATGTCAACCCCTAATCTTTCATTTCTGATTAATCACATCTCTATATTTATGATATGATATGCTGTAGTGGCTTTTCTCTTTAGATTCTCCCTTTCGGACTGAGACAGGAAGTGCTGGCTGCTGAGAGTCATAGCTGGATTCCTACCTACAAATTGTTCTCAAAGGGAGCTGCCTTGTATAAAGTATAACTCCTTCCTGAGAGCTGGCTGCATGTAGGTTCTGTTTAATGTACAAAGGCCTGCCCTCTCGGCCTCAGTTCTGACCAATCTGAATTACCATCCTAGTGTCAGAGCTGCTTGTGCATCACAGACCAACTTCTGACAATGCAGCTTCCTCAGTATTTCAGAGGTGTTACTGCAGGTTGAATCCAGGAGCATCCCTAGGTATGTTTCTACATGTGTTAAATATGGCATGTTTCCCAAGTATACGTAATGGAATGTTTCCCAATTATACATAATAGTGGTAATGTAGTGCTTTAAAGATATAGTAAGAATATGAGACTATAACGAGAACACTTAGCTGTGTGCTGCATTTCTAATTTAATAGCTCTGTGACTGGATAATTTAACTTTCTGAGCCTAGGAAACAAGGTTACTAAAGCAGGTGAACAAACCCAAGCAGGTCCTTGTTGTCTTTGTTAATAGACACACACACACAATTTTCTCTCTCTTTCAAATATAATGTAGTATTCCTTAGCAAACTTTAGATGAGCTGGCTACTTCAAAAAACCATGCCTCATTATTTTCACATTTTGTTATTTCATTAGACAGCAAGTTGATATTAAGGTTATATCAAAAAAAGTAATTAATTGCCTAATATCTATCGCTTCAACTTGTGCTCTATAATAGGTACACAAAGATGATATGATTCTTGATCTCAAGGGGTTATAGTCTAATGTGAAGGGTCATGTAATCTAAACAAGTGTGATCAAACACTAAAAATGCCAAAATGTCCAGAAATAATGGGACAAGTGGTCATTCTTCCAAGGATATCAGAAAAGGCTACACAAAGAGGTTACCTAAATGGTGTGAAATATTTTAGGAAAAGTACTTATAGTAAGTTTTCTAATGAAAGACACATTAATCACTGCCAAATAATAATAATGACTTGCTTATAACTTTTAACAATTATTTTGTGTATATCTATCTGTCATGCAGAGAATTTTTACAGAAACATTTATAACCAAGAATTAAGTTTACTTACTGTTATCTTACGAGGACAGTCATTGGAGCACAAACCACTAAGAACTGTGGAAAAATAAAGAACAGGCTATTATTACTGTTATAATGTGGGCTGATATGTAAAGTAAACTCTAATTTTGTCCCTAAATCCATTAATATGCTCGATTGATCCATGATTACAAGCAGAAACAATTTCAATTTCTTTAGATCTGAGTGTGGGGAGCAACTGAGACTAGACTAAGTTACTGGAATTAAGACTTATTCTATGCATCTGCTCTCCCACAATATGGCGCTGAGAGAGAGACCAAACAACTTCTACACAGCTGCCTCCAGTTCGACCAATAACCTGCAGGAGCTGATCCTGCTCGTGATTGGAGGAGAACAGCATGCTCGGCGTGTGGGTAGCAGAGTTGGGATTGGTGGAAGAGGACTATAAAGGAGGAGAGAGACAACATGCACCAGGAACATCTGAAGGAACACCTGAGGAACATCTGAGCAGCCTCCGAGAGAGCCGGCCGGCAGTGAGCCGCTCCTCCGCGGAAGTGGGGAAAGTGGCGGGGGGAGGGAGGGTGCCGCCCCCTCCACGGAGGTGGAGGGGCCGGCAGCTAACCCGGGACGGCATCGTTCCTCCGCAAGTGGGGGACCGGCAGCTAACCCGGGAAGGACCAGCAGCTAACCTGGGAGGGACCGGCAGCTAACCCGGGAAGGGCCGGGCAGAAAGAACAGCGCAGGGTCTAGTGTCGTTCCTCCGCGAATGGGGGAGTGACATCTAAGCAAGTTAAATTTCTCTTATCCACTTCATGCCAATATTTTAGAAGTGTTTATTAAGCTCCTAAGATGATGCCATTTTGTGTATATAAGTAAGGTAATTACTTTTATGTGTGTAGGTAAGGTAATTAATTATGGTTATGTCACACCATAACCATTGTTGATTCCATTTTCCAAATGGTTAAAGTCCAGGGATGACTTACAATCTGACAGAGGTGCAAAATACAAACCAATGACAATGTATACTGAAGGGGCCGGTGCTGTGGTGTAGTGGTGTAGTGGGTAAAGCTGCTGCCTGCAGTGCCAGCATCCCATATGGGTGCTGGTTCGAGTCCTGACTGCTCCACTTCTGATCCAGTTCTCTGCTATGGCCTAGGAAAGCAATAGAGGATGGCCAAAGTGCTTGGGCCCCTGCACCTGTGTAGGAGACCCAGAGGAAGCTTCTGGCTCCTGGCTTCAGATCGGTGCAGCTCTGGCCATTGCGGCCAATTGGGGATTGAACCAGCGGATGCAAGACCTATCTCTCTCTCTCCTCTCTCTCTCTCTGTGCCTCTGCCTTTCAAATAAATAAATAAATCTTAAAAAGAGGGAAATGTATACTAAGAATAACAAGTAGAATACCTAGCACTAAACTGTACTTTTTTCATTTATATAGTCAAAGTTTCTGGGTCAGTACTTTTAATTACCCTTAATAGCTATTACGGAGAGCATAATTGTAAAACAATTTTGAAATCCATGCATAAGAGAAGTCTTCAAAAATTTATAGTTTATGAAAAACCTGCATGATTTCAAACTTAAATGAACTTATCCTTCTAAAAATGTTTTATTTACTTATTTGAGTGGCAGGTAGAGAGAGTGCGCACCAGAGAGAAACAGAGAGCTCCTATCTGCTGGTTTACTCGTCAAATGCCTGCAACAGCTGGGGCTGGGTGGAGGGCAAAGCTGGATGCTGGGAATGCAATCCAGGTCTGCCACGTGGGTGGCAGGAACCCAACTACTTGAATCATTGCTGCTGCATCCCAGGGTCTGCATTAGAAGGAAGCTGGAATCAGAACCTGGAGTTTGGAACTAATTCTAGGCACATATTAACTGCTAGGCTAAATGCCTGCTCCCCAAACTTATCTTTTAATTCTATCTTACATGATTTTTTTTTGGAGTACCTTTGTAGTTGTTCAAGGAAGGAAAAAGACAGATTATTCAATAAATAATACTGGATAATTAATTCCTTAGAGGAAAATAAATGTAGAGTTTTCCTCGCAACATAAAACTTACATTTGGGAAAGACACATAATAAAAAAACTCATACTTCAATAATAAAAATACAACTCAACTGAAAAATGCACAAAGGTTCTGAATAGACATTTCTCCAAAGATACACACATGGCCAATAAGCTCATGCAAAGACACTGAATATCATTAGCCATCAAGGCAATGTGAGTGAAAAATACTGAGAAGACACGTCTTTGTTCATTGCAGCATTATTCACAATAGCCAAGAGGTGAACCCAACCCAAATGTTACTGTCAGATGAAAGAACAAATAAAATAAGGTAGGCACATACAATGGAATATTATTCAGTCTTAAAAAGGAAGGAAATTACATCACATCTTACACATGGATGAATCTTGAAGACATTATAATAATGAAACAAGCCAGTCACAAAAGGAGAAATACAATCAGCCCTCCATTCTCATCTTTTGCACTTATGGATCCAACCAAATGCCAATCAAATGCATTAGGAAAACAAAACAAAAACAAGAGCCTCTGTATCTGTACTGAATATGTACAGGCTTTTTTTGGTCATTATTTCTTAAAACAACCTAGTACTACAACTTACACAATATTTACACTGCACTAGGTACTACATAAATAATCTAGAGATGATGTAAGGTATACAGGAGGACGTGTGTGGGTTGTATGTAAATACTATGCCTTTTTATACCACAAAAGCAGGGTTTGGATAGCTGAACACTGGAAGATTCCTGAAGGATGCCACTCATGAAGAGGGCATGCAAGCTCTGAGGTCCCACCCACCTATCTTGCCCTTTATAACCTTATCCATTTGACTGCTTACCTTTTAAAAATTTTTTAATTTATTTTTATTAAATTTATTTATTTTTATTTATTTATTTGAAAGACAGAGTTACATAGAGAGGTAGAGACAGAGAAAGAGGTCTTCCATCCGCTGGTTCACTCCCCAGATGGCTGTAACGGCCGGAGCTGCGCTGATCTGCAGCCAGGAGCCAGGAGCCTCCTCTGGCTCTTATAGCAAGACTCTGAAGTACGTGTAATTGTCCATACCCCTCTTCTTCCTTTTCCCCCTCTTCAAGATGAACTGAAGCGTGGGCACATACTTTATTCAATTTACAAGTGAATGGGACTCTTTTATAAGACAGTGTGGCCACTGCTTTTAATAACACACTAACTCATTTAAGGAACACATTATTCTACTGAAATGGAAGATGGGAAATTGATTAACCATTGGGTTATTTTCTATGTAAGCTAAAATGTCTGTGTTTTGTTTAGCATAGTCAAGAGTACTTACTCTAAACTATACCTAGTATCTTTCATTTTATATATAGTCTGTTAAAAATTTGGTTCCTGTGTTTAGTTTTATCTTTAAGGAAACTTTCTGTAAATTTGAAGTTTCATGTTATCATAACAGGATCTAGATTTAAATGTTAATGTGAACTTTTCTACATGTTGGAACTTTCTTCTGCATTAGATATTAAAAAATCCTACACATGTCATTTATATGTATTATAAAAAGAGATATCTACATTACAAATAGAATATGTATTGTCTTGGTTTTTTCAACCACAGATTAGAAAAGAAATAATAGTAATTCTTGAGCTTAATTACCATGATGGTTGATAATACAGTCTAATTAGGAATTCAGAACTCCTAAAATTACTATTATAAAGGTTAGCTTGTTCTCAGTTTGAAATAATTATCCCCTCAGAACAACTTGAGCTTCTACCAGTGACATGTACATGACTATTCTAGATTCTCCTGAATATGTATATTGGACATAGAAAGAAATTATGTCATTAACAACTTTCAATATTATACTGCTTTTGTTAAGGAATGTTCTAGAAGTTATGGGAGAAATTTTACGCTTAGCTTTGGCTGTATCAGTAAAATACTCTGTGACCCACTGTTTAGTTTTCCTATACGGAAAAAAAAAAAAAAAAGAACACAGCCATTCATATACATACCATATAATTTCTTCTCAGAAGAATTAATGAGTTAATGAAATTTTAAATGTCTGAAAAGTGTGAGGTTTCTTGAAATTTATAGAATATATAATGAACATTTTTGTTCTCATTTTTCTCTTATTTTTAGAGGATCGCTGTGACAGACACCCCAGGAAAATCATTTAAACCATAGTGTATTAAAATTAGATATAAGTTTTGCAAAAACAAAAGGAAGAACTGAATTACATACTGCTGAGAAACACAAAGTACAGCTTTAGTCACAGGTTGCATAATGACATTCTGGCTGACGACAGATCACATATGTCTGGTGGTCCTGTAAGATGGCAACAGCTTGTGCCCTCATAGTAATCTTTTATGTGAGTGCATTCTGTGACCTTTCTACAACAACCAATACACCTAATGACACATTTTTTAGAATGTATCCTACTAGTGAAGTTTATATTATTAGTATGTACACCTTCTTCCCCGTTCGGCTTCTGTCTGTACCAGACAGAAGGTCCTCAGTGTTGATTAGAGTAAATCTCAAAGGAATATCTGACACTAACACTGTCTAGAAACCATAAGCTTTCTTCCTCTCAGGCATCTTAATTCATCCAGTACAGGACCTTTTCTTGTTATGTTAGCTAACGCAAGGTGAAGCCATGGGCAAATTACATCACTACCTCTATTCCCTCTTTTTTAAGTTTTTAGGAAGATCTTTAAAGTAATGTAGTGAAATAGTTTATAAAGTTTACAAAACTCCCAAATTTTATTATTTCCAAATAGGGTTTCTATTGCTTAATACTATGTCGTAGCACAGAAGGGAATGGAGGTTAAGACCTAGTGAATGTGTGGAGCTTATGAACTGGGAATGTAAAAAAAAAACCAACTGAGGGTGTGTGGGAGAACTCCTGGAGTGCCTGAGACATGAGTTCTCTTGGTGGGAGACACCACAAACTCGGTAACCTTGGCAACCCAGTGGGAGACATTGCAGGGGAATCTGAGCTTACACTGAGAACTACACAGATACTTTGTGTGGTCCTTTGGACAGAGCAGACAAATATTATACCCACTGGGGCTAGTGCTCAGGCACTGATTGCCTTCAAGGAGAATAGCTCAGCTGTGTGGAATTACTTCCCTTCTGAATAAAAAAAAAAAGAGAGAGAGAGAGAAAGATTTACCATGCCAATCCTGGGTGTGTCACCTTTGGCACACCCTTAACCCTGAAGAACTGAGCTCTCTGGCCAAACCCACCTCAAGCCTCTAAAGATTCACTAGAAGCAGACAGTCCATTTAATCTAGAATCATAGTATAATGAGAAAAGCCACCACAGCGAGGAAAAAAAAAAAAAGAAGAAGAAACCAACGAATATCTCCACAATGCCAAACAACAAACACAGAAACCAAGGAAACAAGAACAAGGAAGACATTATGATGCCCCCAAATGAACATGACACCCCAATTCGAGATTATGAAGATGATGAGACAGAAGAAATGCAAGATACAGATTTCAAAAAAATTATGATAAGAGCATTTAGAAGTTCTCAAAAACAAATTCATGAACTACAGAAATACTTACTGGACAGGATATAAAATCTCTCCCATGAAAATGAAATCTTAAGGAGGAATCAAAATGAAATGAGGAATCTAGGAGAACATGAAATTGTGATATTGAAGATAAATCAAATTTGAAATGAAGAATTCAATAGAACAAATGACAAATACATTTGAGAGCCTTAAAAACAGAATCAGTGAGGCGGAAGAGAGAATATCGGACATAGAAGACAGAGCACAGGAATGTATACAATCAAACCAAAGACAAGAAGAGGAAATTAGAAATCTAAAATATATTGTTGGGAACCTACAGGATACTAAAAAAAAAAAAAAAGAAAAAAAAACCAACATTTGGGTTCTAGGAGTTCCTGAAGGCATGGAGAGGGAGAAAGGATTAGAAGGTCTTTTTAGTGAGATACTAGCAGAAAATTTCTCAGGTTTGGAGAAGGACAGAGACATCCTAGTACAGGAAGCACATAGGACCCCCAATAAACATTGACCAAAAGAGATCATCACCATGACACATTGTAATCAAACTCACCACATGAACATAAAGAAAAGATTCTAAAATGTGCAAGAGAGAAACATCAGATTACTCTCAGAGGATCTCCAATCAGACTCACGGCAGATTTCTCATCAGAAACCCTATAGGCTAGGAGGGAACGGCGAGATATAGCACAAGTACTAAGAAAAAAACTGCCAGCCCAGAATATTATATCCTGCAAAGCTCTCATTTGGGAATGAAGGTGAAATAAAGACCTTTCATAGGCTTAAGGATGTGTTACACACAGAAACACAGAAACATGGCCATCAATATGAAAGAAGGTAAAGAAAGAAAACCTCCCAATAAAAGATCACAGGAAGTTCAAAGCATATATTAGAAATATCAATAGTCACATTGAACGTTAATGGCTTCAACTCTCCAGTTAAAAGACATAGATTAGCTGAATGGATTAAGGAACAAAACCCATCTTTGGGTGCTTACAAGAAATACATCTTTCCAAGAAAGATGCATGCAGACTAAAAGTGAAAGGTTGGAAAAAAGATATTCCATGACAAAAGAAACCAAAAAAGAGCTGGTGTAGCCATCTTAATATCAGACAAAATGAACTTTAACACAGAAACTGTTAAGAAAGACAAAGAGGGGCACTATATAATGATTAAGGGATCAATTCAAAAGGAAGATGTAACTATCATAAATGTATATGCACCTAATTTCAGGGTACCGGTTTATTTAAAAGATGTGTTAAAGTACTTAAATGGAGACTTAGACTCCAATACAGTTGTATTGGGAGACTTCAATACTGCACTTTTAGAAATAGATCAACCAGACAGAAGATCAACTTGAAACAGCAGATTTAATCGATACTATAGCCCAAATGGACCTAACAGATATCTACACAACTTTTCATCCTACACTTAAAGAAATTAAATTCTTCTCAGCAGTACATGGATCTTACTCAAGGATTGACCATATACTAGGCCATAAAGCAAGTCTCAGCAAATTCAAAAGAATTAGAATTATACCAGGCAGCTTCGCAGACCACAGTGGAATGAAGCAGGAAATTAGCAACTCAGGAATACCTAGAGCATATGCAAACACATGGAGGCTGAACAACATGCTCCAGAATGAACACTGGGTCATGGAAGAAATCAAAAGAGAAATCAAAAACGTTCTGGAAGCAAATGAAGATAACAATACAACACATCAAAACTTATGGGATACAGTAAAAGCAGTGTTAAGAGGAAAGTTTATAGCAATAGGTGCCTACACCAAGAAATTGGAAAGGCACCAAACAAATGAGCTTTCAATGCATCTCAAGGATCTAGAAAAACTGAAGCAAACCAGACCCAAATCTAGCAGGAGAAATAATTAAAATTAGAGAAGAAATCAACAGAATTGAATCTAAAAAAACATTACAAAAGATCAGCCAAATGAAGAGGTGGTTTTTTGAAAAATAAACAATATTGACACACCATTGGCCCAACTAACTAAAAAAAGAAAAGACCCAAATCAATAAAATCAGAGATGA
This sequence comes from Oryctolagus cuniculus, assembly GCF_051225735.1. Classification (NCBI taxonomy): domain Eukaryota; kingdom Metazoa; phylum Chordata; class Mammalia; order Lagomorpha; family Leporidae; genus Oryctolagus; species Oryctolagus cuniculus. The sequence continues at coordinate 41,489,690 of NC_142884.1, forward strand.
AAAAGAGAATGTAACAACAGCCAGTCCCAAAGGGACAAATATCATATGTTCTCCCTGATCAGTGTCAACTAATTGAGCACCAAAATGGAAACCTGTTGAAGTGAAATGGACACTATGAGAAATAATGACTTGATCAGCCCTTGTCCTGACTGTAGATGAGCAACTTAATACTTTATCCCTTTTAGGATTTTTTTTTTGTTCTACTTAATACTATTGGTTGAACTCTTTAATTAACACCTCGATGGGATTGAATTGGAATCCCCTGGCACGTTTCTAACTCTACCATTTGGGGTAAGTCTGATTGAGCATATCCCAAATTGTACCTCTCCTCCTTCTCTTATTCCCACCCTTATATTTAACAGGGATCACTTTTCAGTTAAATTTAAACACCTAAGTGAAATGTACACTATGAGAAACAGTGACTTGATCAACCCTTGTCCTGACTGTTGATGAACAACTTAATACTTTATCCCTTTTAGTATTTTTTTTGTGCTACTTAATACTATTGGTTGAACTCTTTCATTAACACACAATTATTGATTTAAGAGTCAAAGGGATCACATAAACAAGACTAGTGTCTGCTAATAATAACTGATAGAATTAAAAAGGAGAGAACGATCCAACATAGGAAGCGGGATACACAGCAGACTCATAGAATGGCATATGTCCTAAACAGCACTCTGGCCTCAGTATCAGCCCTTAAGGATTTGGATCTGGCTGAAGAGCCCATGAGAGTATTTCAGGCATGGAAAAAAAAAAAAAAAACTAAGTGAAAGATATCTGTGAGTGAGATCCCAGTGGAAAGAATGGGCCATCAAAGAAGGAGGTACCTTTCTCTGAAGGGAGGAGAGAACTTCCACTTTGACTATGACCTTGTCTAAATAAGATCTAAGACGGCGAACTCAAAAGGCTTCCATAGCCTTAGCAGCTCATGACAAGAGACTTGGGTGATTACTGACACCATAAACAAGAGTGTTTATTGTTAAGTCAACAACAGGAGTCACTGTGCACTGGCTCCCCATATAGGATCTCTATCTTTAATGTGCTGTACTATGTGAATTAATGGTATAACTAGTACTCAAACAGTACTTTACACTTTGTGTTTCTGTGTGGGTGCAAACTGTTGAAATCTTTACTTAGTATATACTAAATTGATCTTCTGTATATAAAGATAATTGAAAATGAATCTTGATGTGAATGGAATGTGTGAGGGAGCGGGAGATGGGAGGGTTGCGGTTGGGAGGGAAGTTATGGTGGGGAAAATCCACTGTAATCCAAAAGCTGTACTTTGGAAATTTATATTTATTAAATAAAAGTTAAAAAAAAAGTATGAAATATACAGATGTAAAATTAGAAAAAAAAGAAATATGAAATACAAAACATACATGTCTCCCTTAATTCTCCAAATATCACTGGTATGATAAAAAAGATGGCTGACTGTTTGAAAAACTTCTAAAGGCTATTAAATTTGTGAGTAAGAGTGAATAAAGACCTAACTGGTCTGAGCAGGTCAGAGAGCTCCTGAGACAGCAGTGGGGGGGCTCCTAGCACACCAGTGAATACGCTTTCCTTTTACAGACGCAGCAGCTGAGAATAAGGGCAAGCATGCTGAAAGGAGGGGTTGTGAAGGGCTCTGAGCAACTGGGCCAAAGGCGGCTAATAGGAAGAGCTATATTTGGTACTTGGTAGGTGTGGGCAATTTTAAATATTTTATAAGGAATTTTTATTTATTTATTTGAGAGGCAGAGATAGGGAGAGTCAGACACAGATCTCACGTGCTGGTTCACTCCCCAGATGCCTGCAATGGCTCAGGCCACTGGAGGAAGTGAAGGCCTCCTGCATTATCCCTCTCTAGGCACTTCATAGAAAAGGTAGTTGCATTCAATTCTTTGGCACCATTTTATCTGTGTTGTGTGAGGGCCTTCAAGCTACCAACTTGCTCAAATACAGCTTCCACCTCTGGGGGGTTCCCAGCTTTCAAGCCGCAGAGGAGCCGCTGCATGGAGAAGGGGATGGCATTGATCTGTTGGGCAGACTGTATCGTGACACAATTGCTTTTGCCACCCACATAGGCTACCAACATGGACTCCAAATTCCTCAGACACATGAAAATAAAAAGTTTAAAAGAAGGAAGACCAAACTGATCATTCATGTAAATAGCCACATCTAAAAAGAATGCGCAGGAAAGAAATTTCAGAGACTGCTACACTGTACATGAGAAGAAAGTGAAGCAATGCTTAGAAAAGTCTACATTTGCAAAATTATTGTTAGTAAGTCAGGGCAAGAGAAAGTTATTCTAAGACCTACTAGTATTCAGAAAATACAGTGAAAATCAGTTGAGATAGGACCAGGACCAAAAGAAATAGTAATTAGAATGAAGAAAGGGAAAGATGAATATAAGAGAAGTGGTAGCGATAAAGCTGGTAGAATTTGTTAAATTTCAATAATCACTGACAATACAGTTGTGAATTATTAAGGGGAGATTTACAAAATAAAATGCAGAAAGGTAAAATGAAACCATCCAGAAATAATTTTTCATATTATTTCAAAAAGTCTGAGAGGCTGAAGAATAAAAGCTTTCTAAAAAAAGATTCAGCTTGTTTGGTATATAAAGGGGAGGATGCTACTAAAAATTTAGAATTGCTATGAGAATATAGGTTTATATGTATATTTGTTAAAACTTCAGTCAAGTTCTTGTAGAAAAGACCTAGAACTAGAGAATTCAGAATCTCTGAATATAGCTGGACAAAAAAATGAGGAACAAGTGGAGCTAGAAAGCTAGTCCTGCCGTGATGCCCAGGGTTCCATCTCTACAAAGTGCTGTGGATCTGGTGTGCTTTATGAACCAGCAGAGGGATAGGCAGAGGGACAGTTTTAGCTTTCCCTAACCACTTCTAAAAGCTTAAATACCCATTTTAAAAAATGTTTTGTATAGGCTGGATCAAGTAACAGAGAGGAATCAGTTCTCGACTTTGTACATGGCTTTGTAAGGGGAATTACATACTGGTGAATATAGCTTAACTTATGGGAACAACTAATAATCAAAGGGAAGAGTGGAAAAGGGTATCTAAATGACCAATTTCTTTTTCTTCCAAATGATTGCTTTAAACTGGTAACTCATTTCCTGTGACCTTTCTGTAAAATATGCTATTAATATTTATGTTAAAAAAGTTACTCTGTCTTTTAAAACTAGAATTTTGGTGCTTGTGTTGTGGCATAGTGAGTAAAGCTGTGTGCCTGTGATGCCGGCATCTCATATGGGCACTGGTTTGTGTCCTGGCTGCTCCACTTCAGATGCAGATCCTTGCTAATGGCTTGAGAAAGATGTGGAAGATGGCCCTTGTGTTTGGGACCCTGCCACCCACGCGGGAGACCCGGATGAAGCTCCTGCCTCCTGTCTCTTGCCTGGCCCAGCACTGGGGAGGGAGCCAGCAGATGGATGCTCTCTCTCTTTTTTCTTTCTCCCTAACTCTTTTAAAAAAAAAAACCAACAAATAAATAAAAACAAACAAACCCCCCTAACATTTTTTCCACTACATAACTGAGTGTCAGCTTAGAGATGTGTGGAGAACACTTTCCTCAGGATGTTACTTAGATAGCAATACCACCCATTCTGACATTCTGGTTTAAGCCAGCCAGTCACAGGCCAGGCATTTTATTCCTTAAGATTTATTTATTTGAAAGGTAGAGTCACAGAGAGGAGAGAAAGATCTTCCACCCACTGGTTCCCTCCTCAAATGCCCACGAACTGTGTCATCCACATGGGGAGCAGGGACTCCAGCACTGAGCCTTCATCTGCTGCGGTGCAGACACGTTACCTGAAGGGGGATGGGGAGGTGACAGTACGGCTCGATGCCTGGCACTGGACTCTGGGATGTGGGCATACCACGAAGCAGCTTAGCCCGTTGTGCCACAATGCCTGCTCCAAGCCAGAAATTTTTAAGTTCTCCAGGATAAAGATACCAAAGGGTCTCCTGGACTCTTGCCTATCAGTAAAAATTACTTAAAAATTTTTCATTTATTTAATTCATTTGAAAAGTAGAGAGATAGAGAAGCGCTCTCCCATGTACTGGTTCATTCCCCAAATGCTCACAACAGCTGGGGCTGGGACAGACCTAAACCAGGAACTGGGAACTGAATTTGGGTCTCTCAAGTGAATGGCAAGAATCCAAGTACTTGAGCCATCACTTGCTGCCTTCCAAGGTGTACGTTAGCAGGAAGCTGAAATCAAAGCAGGACTCAAATTCAGCCACTTTGCTACAGGATGTAGGAGTCCCAAGCAGTGTCTTAACCACGACACCAAATGCCTACTCAGTGTGTAGTTTTGTGAGATAGTGAGTGCACCTTTACTGCAGAGCATTCAAGCAGAAGCTGGCTGAGATGCTGCATGAGGCTGGCCTTTCGCATCTCCGAATTCCTTTCATATTTTTTTTTATCCCTTCTCAATGTAAATGAATAATTATCAAGGAGGAAATCAGGATTTTAAATTTTATATATATATATATATATTTTCCCACATGGACAATTTCCAAATGATCTATACAAGTACATCTGGTATATCTGAATGTGTGTGTGTGTATGTGCATATTTTAGACTTTTCTTCTGCTTCATACTGTGAACTGCCTTTTATTTTTTTATTTTTTTATTTTTGACAGGCAGAGTGGACAGTGAGAGAGAGAGACAGAGAGAAAGGTCTTCCTTTTGCCGTTGGTTCACCCTCCAATGGCCGCCGCGGCCGGCGCGCTGCGGCCGGCGCACCACGCTGATCCGATGGCAGGAGCCAGGAGCCAGGTGCTTTTCCTGGTCTCCCATGGGGTGCAGGGCCCAAGCACCTGGGCCATCCTCCACTGCACTCCCTGGCCACAGCAGAGAGCTGGCCTGGAAGAGGGGCAACCGGGACAGAATCCAGCACCCCGACCGGGACTAGAACCCGGTGTGCCGGCGCCGCTAGGCGGAGGATTAGCCCAGTGAGCCGCGGCGCCGGCGTGAACTGCCTTTTTTAAAAAAAGATTTATTTTATTTGAAAGGCAGAGCTACAAAGAGAGACAGAGAGATCTTCCATCTGCTGGCTCACTCCTCAAATGGCTGCAATGGCTGGGGCTGGGCCAGGTCAAAGCCAGGAGCCAGAAGTGTCATCAGAGTCTCCCAAAAAGCTGCAAGGGCCCAAGTATTTGGGCCATCCTTCACTGCTTTCCCAGGAGCATTAGCAGGGAACTGGATCAGAAGCAGAGCAACCAGGTCTTGAACTGGTGCCCATATAAGATGCTGGCATTGCGCGTTAACCTGCTAAGCCTCAATGCCGGTCACAAACTGTTTTCCTTTTTTAGCTTATTATTATTATTATTATAACTGGGCATATGAATACCTTATCAGTGCTAAGAAATCCCTACACTCTAATTTACTTCTATTTCAGATGACCGAGAACCTCTGGCCTAGGAAACAGATTATAGATTCAAGCATGGAAAGTAATAGTGTCAGATAGGCTCACACTGGTTAGCAAATTTGTAAAAAGTATAGAAAATTCGGCCAGCGCCGCGGCTCACTAGGCTAATCCTCCGCCTAGTGGCACCGGCACACCAGGTTCTAGTCCCGGTTGGGGCGCCGGATTCTGTCCCGGTTGCCCCTCTTCCAGGCCAGCCCTCTGCTGTGGCCAGGGAGTGCAGTGGAGGATGGCCCAGGTGCTTGGGCCCTGCACCCCATGGGAGACCAGGAAAAGCACCTGGCTCCTGGCTCCTGCCATCAGATCAGCGCGGTGTGCCGGCCGCAGCGCGCCGGCCGCGGCGGCCATTGGAGGGTGAACCAATGGCAAAGGAAGACCTTTCTCTCTGTCTCTCTCTCTCACTGTCCACTCTGCCTGTCAAAAAAAAAAAAAAAAAAGTATAGAAAATTCAGTGATACTCTTTTTTAAGAGCACACAACAAAATTTTTTTGTATAAAAATGGCTTTACAGCTTGAATAAAAGAACTTGCTGAATGCAGGGATAACATGATTTGGCATAATATACAAGTTGATATCTCTGTCATTTACAATAGTCTCTATTCCTTAATGCCTAACATCTGTTCTAGAAAGCATGTATCTTCATTTAGGCATACTTATGAACATATCACATTCAGAAGAACTAAGTAATAAATTTGTGGTTTTTGTTAACACTTCAAATTTGAGATAAATAGTTCTTTTAAACGACAGTGGTAACACTATCACAGTACACTAGGAGAGTGAGATGCTAATGCAAATGGCACAAATAATTAAGCATTGAGTTCAGAGTGCTTCTTAAATATGCTTGAATAAATTAAGGGAGAAGAGGCAGTTATATGTTATATTAAAATACTTGGACACCAATTGCATACTACTCTTCATCAATGATCTGATTCTATTGATCCAGGTTCAAGGACAGATATTTTAGTAATGTTTTTGCTCTACAGATGATAGGACTTCTGATTAATCTCCCACTGAGAACCAAACTTTGCATCGGTAAGTGATATACTGGAATTAGGAATTTATCCTGCAAATCCCAAACTCTTACTCCAACAGTCCTTTGTTAGACTAACAAACTGAACCATGCTATTCTTTTTTTCTTTTGTTTTGACAGGCAGAGTGGACAGTGAGAGAGAGAGACAGAGAGAAAGGTCTTCCTTTTCCGTTGGTTCACCCTCCAATGGCTGCTGCGGCAGGCGCACCGCGCTGATCCGAAGCTGGGAGCCAGGTGCATCTCCTGGTCTCCCATACGGGTACAGGGCCCAAGCACTTGTTTCATCCTCCACTGCACTCCTGGGCCAGAGCAGAGAGCTGGCCTGGAAGAGGGGCAACCGGGACAGAATCCGGCGCCCCAACCAGGACTAGAATCTGGTGTGCCGGTGCCGCAGGTGGAGGATTAGCCAATTGAGCCGCGGCACTGGCCCTTAACCATGTTATTCTAATTATATGTTTTATCATTATAATTATATATAACTAGAGTTAGCAAAATTTGTAAGGATTGCTTGTTTTCGTACCCAGAGGTCTTAAGTGGAAGAAAAAAATTCTAAACTACATAAATTAATAGCATAGCAAATTACTATTTTTTTTTTAGCTTTAAAACAGTATCCACTTGAAGATAGCAAAAGAGAGGATATACTTAAATGGCTGATAAAAAGTAACAGAAATGGTTAGACTCATGAATCAGTATTTTGTGGCTGCAGTGACAATTAGGGTTTGAGTTATTTTAGTCATCCAAATCAGACTGAATTTGCTATTCAGAAAAATAGGTTACATATTTTGTCATTTTCTTCTCTTAAAATAAATCTCTCAACAGGTTTGCATCATCCTGTTTCTTTTCTATGCTCATTTCAAAACTACAATAAATATTTTTACAAAGTACATGTGACATTTCCTTAATAAAAGATCTGATAATGGCTATCTTGATGTTGACTATAATAATAACATGCAAAATGTCACCTTCCGACACTAAATTATATTAAACCGAACTTTCTATGAACTGGGAATAGGGAGTACTTTCTTAATATGATGCAGAGCATCTCTCTCTCTCTTTCTCTCTCTCTCTCTCTCTATATATATATATACACACACACACATACATCATATATTTATATATATATAAATACCAAAATATATATCTAATTTTGTACTTAATGGTGAATGATGAAAGATGGGTTTCTTCTCTCCTAATTGGAAACAGGGCAATGAAGTTCAGCCTTACTACCCCTCATTTAACATAGCGAGTGAAATTCTAGCCATCACATACAGAAAAGAGATAAAGGACACACAGACTAGAAAGAAGGAAATAAAACAGTTGAATGGCTGTCTGTGTAGAAAATGCCAGGGACTTTGCAAGCAACCTCTTAGAACCAATAAGGGTTTGAAAAAGGTTGTAGAATACAAGATTGACATACAGAAAGCAATTTAATTTTCAAATGGTAAACACAACAAACATGTGGAAATCAAACTTCAAAACACAATACAATTTACACTTATTCCAAAGAAAATAAAGTATGATGGACATGTGTGTTAGGTGGCAGGGGATGGAGTGATATGGCTGGGAAGTGGTCACAGTGCACAGAGTTCACACACTGATGAAAATGGGTGTAGGTTTTTCACTGCTAGAGAAGATTGTCTACAAACATAGGAAAGATTAGAAACAATCCTGAAGGCCTATTTTGGGTTACAAAAGGGAGTAATGGCATCAATTCAGTTTTAGTATATATCAAAAGTTATAAAGGTGTATATTTGTGCATAATTATGTGAAGTCATACTTGTATTTTCCTGTCTGCCAATTGAGAGAACATGTCAATGAGCATAAAGAGCTCTATTCCTCTTAACTATAGAAACTAGAGCTCCTTGGAGAAATGTCTCATCAAGGCTTGGAGCAAGGAAGGTACAAGATGCACAGTAAAATGCCACCTTATAAATACAGAAAGGATGATGGAAATAGTCATTATTTGTCACATACTGAGGGCTGATTCAGGCAAGCATTGTGGACTCTAAAGGTAGTAGGTAGAAGTCTGATAATGAAAAGGACGTTATAATGTCAGAATATCTTCCCATAAAATACCAGTTATAAAGGGGAAAACCCATGAATTTAAAGTGGAGAAACCTGATGGTCATTAACAAGAACAGGTGAGCAAGGGTTAATGTTAGGTGGTAGGACAGGTCAATATCCTGTGCACTGAGAAGTGCACCGCATCACCTGTGCAATTCTTGCATTTAACTTCTACAAGGAACTCCTGATCTGAGTTGGGCAGTAAGGAAACAGAGTTATCTTACAGCATGTAAAACCTGTATTCTTTAAAACTGATAGAGATGTGAAATATAGGGAAAGGCTGAGGAACTGTTCCAGACTGAAGAAATTTGAAAAGATGTGGCAACTAAATGAAAGCAATATTTCTAGACAGAGTCCTAAACCAGAAAGACAGTCATTCTTGGGACAGCTGTTGAAATATGAATGGGGCCTACGTGTAGATAGGATGGTATACTGAAGTTAATGTCCTGATTTTCAGGGCTGTACATAAATTATATAACAACAGGCCTTCCTTTATGGCATATGAGATTCAGAATTGGGGGGAGAAGGGAGGGAAAAAGAGAAGCGAGGAGAAGAAACAAAATAAGATATCAATACAAGTACTCACCAATGACTTTAACAAAATAAGCATCTGCTTCAAAATTATTTTTTAATGTATGGATGGCAAAGTCATTCTTTGTATATCCTTTACTTAGCACTACAATGTCCAAAATTCCCTGGAAATAACAAACAAAATGGTAAGAACAAACTAGTAGACCAACTAAAACATCATCAAAATGCATCATGTTTCTCATGTAAATATAAATCTTATTTACTTAACCTGATGTTTTAAAATATTACTTAAAACACACATGCACATAATTCTGAATCATAATGAAAAGCATCTGTAATTTTAGTCTCTGGAGATAACTGGTAGCATTTTGAAATATTTCCCTCCAGTCATATCTGCACGAATTTTTAAAGGCCTATGGTATGAACTGCCACATCCTTTCCAATCCTCAGGTGCTTTGCCACCACTGAACATTACCATTTTTTTTTCCTAAAAAGGGGGAAAACTTTGCTAGTTTTATTGAAGAAAAAAGCTGTGCTCTTTAAGCTGACTATCCTTCTACTTTTCCTAAGGTTGAACAATGATCTTATTTTTTCCTACGTTCGCAACTAGGGTTTTTCCTGTAAACTGTCCTTGCTCTGTTTCGCTAGGGTATTTAAATGGTTCCACATCAGTCTGTATGAACGCTTTTATATTAAGGATATTAATAATTTGACTCTTTTCTAGGAAATTTATTCTGGAGGTTAAAAAATTAAATTGATTTATGACATTTTTGGTATACAGAAATTAAAAATTGATTTGTAGTCAATTCTCTTAATTTTTTCCCATTGTGATATTTCTGCCAAATAAATGTCCTCATGGGCATTTCACTTTTTAAAATAAATTATCTTACAAAAATATGTTCTGCAATAGTAACTCCTCAAATCTAATGCTCTCTTCCCTCAGAATTTACTTTTCTGAGGGGGTAAGCTGGGTATTCACCTTTAGAAAGAGGGAAGCCAGAAGCTACAAAGTCTTTCACAAGGACACCTGGCCATCAGGACAGAATCACAAGAATCTGTGGTAACAGACACTATGTCCAGTTCACAAAGATTAGAGTACTGAACTCATTCTTCTGAAATCTTGTGCAGGTTCCAAAGCCTGTTATCTGTTGGCTCTGCTTTTGTCAACTGATAAAATGGCACATTCATCAGTTTCAAAACATGATTCTTTATAGTTTAATCTAAACAAGCACACAATGAGAGAGCATTTTCATATTTGACTGTAGTCATCAATGTTGGAAATACTTTTGTAACCTCTGCCATTTAACTTTAAAAGTGGTTTTCTTTAATTAACTCATTTGTTTTTGTGATGTCAGCTACATATTATGATTAAATAGGGTGAAGTAATGTGAGATGAGGTGGATGGCAAACTCCAAACACACAGGACAGCTTTGAACTCACATCTTCGTAAATGTCAAAGAAAGTGGCAACCACGGCATCTCTGATCTGATTGAGGTCCATCAGCTCCCAGTAGACTTTAAACATTCGATGTACTTCTTCACAGCTTGCATTATTGCAAGGGACGTTCTCCAGCAAAAAGGCCTGCTGATTGCTGAATGATAAAGGAGATATATTTAGTTAATATAACACAGCAGTGCTGTGCATTAGCTGTGCTGTATTTCCTAGAATAAAAGGAGATGGTTAATGGTATATGATGAAATTAAATGAAAAATCTTTGTCTCATTGACTATTGTACTATGACATAAAAGAAATAAATGGTTGGCTATGCTTTTTCAACCTTTGGCAAAAATTTCTGATTTTTAACTTCTGTTAGTGAGTTGCTAACATCTCCTATATAGAATTTCCAAGTCCATCTGTCTTTCCACCCTTGGTACTCCACATTCACTGACTCTGCACTCTATTATTGAATGTCTAGTCACTGTCATTTAGGTGTGTATTACTCCTCAATGAAGATTTGCATTTTTTTTTTTTTTTGACAGGCAGAGTGGACAGTGAGAGAGAGAGAGAGAGACAGAGAGGTGCCATTGGTTCACCCTCCAGTGGCCGCCACGGCTGGTGCGCTGCGGCCAGTGCACCGCGCTGATCCGATGGCAGGAGCCAGGTACTTATCCTGGTCTCCCATGGGGTTCAGGGCCCAAGTACTTGGGCCATCCTCCACTGCACTTCCCTGGCCACAGCAGAGAGCTGGCCTGGAAGAGGGGCAACCGGGACAGAATCCGGCGCCCCGACCGGGACTAGAACCCGGTGTGCCGGCGCTGCAAGGCGGAGGATTAGCCTAGTGAGCTGCGGTGCTGGTAGAAGATCTGCATTTTAACTGGAGACCCCTGATATCTCCAAGTGTTGTTAAACCCACAGAAGCAAACCTATAATAGAATTTCAGCTGCCCTGATAGGCAGTAGAGTAGTATCTCTGAGATAACAGAAACATAGTTTGTAGAGCCATGACATCCTCTCTCTTGCACCTTACTATAATGGCAAAGTGGTTATGAGCTTAGATTCCAGAGCCAGATCAAATGGATTCCAATCCTGGCTCTGTCATGTAGCAGCTATGTGACCTTGAGCAAGTTTTTCTATTTTTTTTTTAAGATTTATTTATTTGAAAGGCAGGACAAAAAAAGGAGAGACAAACAGAGATCTTCATTGTCTGGTTTACTCTCCAAATGCACACAAAAGCTGGGGATAGGCCAGGTGAAAGTCAGGAGCACAGAACTCTGTTTGTGTCACCCATGTGGGTGAAGGACCCAAGTACTAGACTTGCCTTCCCCAGAAGCTGGATGGGAAGCAGAGGAACCAGGACTGGTGCCTCACTGAGTAGCAGCTTTACCTGCTGTGTCACAACAGTGCCTCACTGAGCAAGTTATTTAACTAGATTTACTTATAAATCTAGTGTAAGAATACTTATAGTATAAAATTGTTGTGAAAACAAAATACTGAATAAAAACACGTAGACAATTCCTGATATCCAGTTAGCACTCAGTGTTCGTATTATCAACATTCTTACCATATAGTACAATCCAGTGTTATGTAAAAATATTTTCTTTAGATACAGAAATAACTTTCATAACGTGTGATTTTATGTAACAGCTCTTATTTACAGGCATTTCACATATATACTCCTTCACTTCCCTCTATGCCTACTGAAAAATACCAGATTACTGTATATGGATACCATTTTATTACTGTTTAATTTTTCTCTAGTAACTTCTTTAAATAAATACATAAAGACATTTATTTTCTTCATATGAAATATTACTTTGGGTATGGATGACAAAGAAAAGAACAAACCTTAATGATAAGACAGAAATGTTTGTAGGTGTTTAACACAGAATGGAAATCTATGTACATAATATTCAATTTGTATGAGCTACTAACTATATGATCGGTTTTGAATTATTTTTTACAGATGAAAGATTCCAACCTCAAGAGTTCCTAGATTTTAACATATAAAACATCTTTCATACCATATAACATTTATTCAGACAAATTTGAGGGGACTCTGCTGAAGATCAAAGATAAAAAAGTATTTAACTAGAAAGAAATGATTTCTTGTCTCCTAATAACTGATTTTTTTAAAAAAGATTTATTTATTTTTATTTATTTGAAAGAGTTACAGAGAGAGGTAGAGACAGAGTGAGAGGTCTTCCATCTGCTGGTTCACTCTCCAGATGGCTGCAACAACCAGAGCTGTGCCAATCTGAAGTCAGGAACCAAGAGCTTCTTCTGGGTCTCCCACGCAGGTGCAGGGGCCCAAGGACTTGGGGCATCCTCTACTGCTTTCCCAGGCCAAAGCAGAGAGCTGGATCGGAAATGGAGCAGCCGGGACTTGAGCTGGCAGCCATATGGGGTGCCGGCGCTTTAGGCCAGGGCTTTAACATGCTACGCAACAGTTCTGGCCCATAACAACTGATATATATATATATATTTTTTTTTTGACAGGCAGAGTTAGACAGTGAGAGAGAGAGAGACAGAGAGACAGGTCCTCCTTTTCCATTGGTTCACCCTCCAATGGCCGCTGCGGCTGGCACGCTGCGGCTGGGGCACCGCGCCGATCCGAAGCCGGGAGCCAGGTGCTTCTCCTGGTCTCTCATGCAGGGTGCAGGGCCCAAGTACTTGGGCCATCCTCCACTGTACTCCCGGGCCACAGCAGAGAGCTGGCCTGGAAGAGGGGCAACCGGGACAGAATCCGGCACACCGACCGGGACTAGAACCTGCTATGCCGGTGCCCCAAGGTGGAGGATTAGCCTAGTGAGCCGTGGCGCCGGCCTACAAATGATTTTTAAACTCTAATTTTTCTTTTGAAAGATTTTTTTGAAAGGCAGAATTAGAGAGGGAGAAACAGAGTGATCTTTGATTTGCTGGAACACTCCTCAAATGGCCGCATTGGCTGAAATGCCTGTCAACAGCTGGGCAGGGCCAGGAGCTTGGAATTCAACCGCACTCTCCCACGTGGACGATAGGGACTCAAGTACTGGAGTCATTACCTGCTGCCTTTTAGGGTGCACTTTAGCAGGAAGCTGAAATCGGGAAAGGAACCATGATTCAAACCCAGGCACTCTTTTACGGGATATGAGTGTCCAAAGCAGCTTCTTAACTGCTGTGCCAAATGTCTGTCCAGAATGTATTCGAGGAAGAACTGCTTTTTCACAATTATAAAAATTTACTGCAAAACTCAAGCAACAGAGATGTTCAGTTCACAATTCTTTTTTTCCAAGGATAACAATGTGGCGTCCATCTTTCTAAACCTATACTGCTAGGAACATATGAATATATAAGTACATATATCCACTAAAAGGAAAAAAAAACTCAGCTGTGTTCTGCTACATACATTTTTTTCTGCAACTTTTCCCCTCCATAAAATTATATAACATAAACATGGGGAAAAGGGATATACTAAGGGACTTCAAAAACATGTTGGAAAATGGAATTAAAAGAAATTTATTTTGGTGCAAAGAAATTTTGAAATTGGTGCATACATACACACAGTCTGATCAAAGACTTTTGATGATGTGTGTTTTGAAAATCACCTCAGGCAAGCTGTCCCATCTTGTATCTCCCACCAATAGCCCATCAGATTTCTTATGTCTTATTCTTTTCAATTGCCACTCCATTATAATGGCTAAATCATCATTCATGTTTACGCTCTCTTATTAACTGTCAAGTTGTTGCCAACTGCTCCCTTATTATACTTACACACACACAGATAAGTTATTTTTCTTGGGAACTTGTAAAAGAATTTCCAGATGACAGTCATTTGGTCAAAGGGTATGCTTCTTTTAAATGATAATAAGTAAGTCTAAATAGCCCTCTATAAAATGCACCAATTTATATCTTCAATAGTGTATACATATGTTCTTCATACCTTGACAATATTAGTAGCATTGCTTATTATTACTCTTTCCAATTGAAGAGTTTAAATGACCTCATTCTGATTATAAGCAAAGTTGAATATTACTTTCAGGTTCATCAGTTATTTACGTTTCTTCTGTGAACTGCTGTTTACATTTTTTTTCTTATTGATTTTTAGATCTCTGATTGTTAAGGACATTAGTCCTATCCCTGTTATCATCATATCTAATAATGGTACATCGCTTCAGATGCTGTTGCAAGGATGAAATGAGAAACTGCATGATGAAATTTTTAAAATGGTGTCTAGTACATAGCACAGTACACAATCAATATCGTTATTATCATTACATGTCACGTTGTTGCAAACATTATTTCATAGCCTTTTATTTTGTAAAATTTTGTCTATGGCATCTTACACTAAAAGGTTTCTAATATTTCTATAATCCTTTACACCAATTTTTTTTTTTGTCATATAAGAAAGGTTAAAGGAAGGGTTGGTGCCATGGCACAGTAGGTTAACCCTTCAACTGCGGAACTGGCATTCCATGTGGGCAACGGTTCTAGTCCCGGCTGCCCCTCTTCCAGTCCAGCTCTCGGCTATGACCTGGGAAAGCAGTGGAAGATGGTCCAAATCCTTAAGCCCCTGCACCCATGAGGGAGACCAGGAAGAGGCACCTGGCTCCTGGCTTCAGATTGGCACAGCTCTGCTGTAGCATTCATTTGGGGAGTGAGCCAACGGAAAGAAAACCTCCCTCTCATTGTCTGTAACTCTAACTTTCAAATAAAATAAAATCTTTAAAAAATAAAGAAAGGTTAAAGGAAGTCAATCGGGCAGATGAAAAATGATACCAGATGACAATCTAGGTCAATACAGTGGGATAGAAAATACTGAAAATGTCTAATATATATATAAATGTAATCTTAAAAATTATTTAAATCTTTTTAAAGAGAATTGACTATTTAAACAAATAAAACCCAACACAGTGTCATATTAATAATATAAGTAGATATAAAATGTGTGATAAAAATAGCATCAAGAGGAGATGGCATATAGACTAGTGGTTAATACTCTGTCATCCCACATCAGAGTATTTAGATTGGATTCCCAGATCTGACTTCTGACTTCAGCTTCCTGCTAATGTTGACACTGGGAGGCAGGGGTAATAGCTCAGATAATTGGATTCCTGCCAGGTTTGTGTTCCTACCTGTGGGTAAAGCCTAGCAATGGATGTTGAAGGCATTTTAGGAGTAAATCAGTGGATGGCATCTCTTGTCTATTTCTCCTTCTCTCTGCCTCTCAAATAAATAAATAAAAAAAATAGCACCAAGGCCCAAAGAAGAGAAACAAAAATGTTGTAGTTTTGAAACTACAAATGAAGTAGCATAATACTGTTTGAAGATAAACTAAGTTAAAGATGTTTCCTATATATCCAAAAACATCCACTGTGACAAAATTTATAGTTAATAAATCAACCAAAAAGAAAAAATGGAATCACAAGAAGTACTAAATTATTTCAAATGAAAACAGAAGACAATAAATTATTTGGAAAACTTAAAGCTAACCATATCAACACTGTCATGAATTATAAAGGGTCAAAAAAATTAAAAATCACAGATTCTCATATTGGATTTAAAAATTAAGACTCAACTATATGCTGCCTACAAGAAACTAATCTTAAAAATAGGTAAAAAATAAAAGTTATGATAAAGAGAAATCATCCATAAAGAAAGCAAAAAAAATGGGGAACAACTTCTATAAACCATATACTTGATAAGGGACTTCTATCTAGAATACATACAAAAAAGCCTCACAATTTCATAATACAAAGATGAGCCACAAATTATTAGAATAACAGTCTATATTCTCCTGAAAGATTAAGAGAAGTAGTGATTTGGGCCATCTGCAGAGGGACTTAGAACATGGATACTGGGCTCATCCATCTGCACCTCTTACTGGTACATTTATTTAAGCATTCTAACATCAGTTTCTCAAACTGTAAAACTAGATATGGGGTGGAGATGTGGGTCAGTGGGTTAAACTACCACCTAGGACACGGGCATCCCATATGAGCACGTTTGATTCCTGGCTGCTCTTCATCTAATTCAGCTTTCTGCTAATGTGCCACTGAAAGCAGAGATGGACCAAGTGCTTGGGCCCTGCCACCCTTATAGGAGACTCTGACGGAGTTCCAGACTTTGGGCTTCAACCTGGCCGAGCTGCATCCATTGCAGCCATTTGGAGAGTGAACCAGCAAATGAAAGATTTCCCCCACCCCCTGAAATTGCCTTTCAAATATATAAATCTTGAAAAAAAAAAAAAGATACTAATTATACTTATTACATATGGTTACTACTAACTTTAAATAAAATGATCCATAAAACAGCACCTACATTCAATTTTTTGATAGACATTTATAATTTATTTTTTACTCTATTTAAGTGATAAATAAAGACTGTTCAAATTTTAAAAAGCCCTCAAAGTTGAAAATGAACTAAAGAGCCAAACAGATATTTCCAAGGATGATATATAAATGGCCAGTATATGTACAGAATTAGCCATCAGAGAAATCCAAACCAAAATCACAATGAGACATCATTTCACATCCAGTGAATATAAAAAGAGAGATAATAACTAGCATTGGAGAGAATGTGCAGAAGCCAGAACCAGCATACATTTCTAGGAGGCACATAAAATGGTACAGCTGCTTTGGAAAATAGCCTGAATTACTCAAAAGGTTCAACATAATAATAACTCCTAACTCAGAATTCATTCCTATGTATACCCCAAGAAAAATGAAAACATACATCCATGCAAAAACTTGTATGGATGAGTGTTCATAGTAGCATTGTCTGCTGGACGCAAAGGTAGAAACCATCCATAAATATATTAACTGATGAACAGATAATCAAAATGTGGCATATCTATGCAATGGCATACTATTTGCCATAAAAAGTCATATACTTATACCTAGATGAATGCTGAAATCATGCTAAATGAAAGAGGCCAGTCACAAAGGACTATATATTATAAAATCCCATTTGTATGAAATGTTCAGAACAGGCAAATCTATAGAGATATAAAGTAGATTAGTAGTTGCTTGAAGTCTGGAGGACACAGGAGGGACTGCTAATGGGTGCAGGTGTTTGGGGGGGGGTATAGTGAAAATGTACTGAACTTGAAAGTGATGGTTATATAATTTTTGCCCATACTATAACCATCCAACTATGCATTTTAGTTGGTGAACTGCCTGGTAAATATCATATCTCAATAAAACTATTACATATAAGAAAGCAGTACCCCAGACTAAAACATATTAATAGAAGGGTGGAACAGTAATATTAACAAAAGCAAATCAGACTTCAGAACACAGAATATTACAACAGAGTAACTTATAATAAAAAGGAGTCAGTTCTTACAAAGAAGATAAGAATCCTAAATATTGATATATCTAGTAACAGCCTGAAATTAC
Source organism: Oryctolagus cuniculus (assembly GCF_051225735.1). Classification (NCBI taxonomy): domain Eukaryota; kingdom Metazoa; phylum Chordata; class Mammalia; order Lagomorpha; family Leporidae; genus Oryctolagus; species Oryctolagus cuniculus. The sequence goes on from NC_142884.1 coordinate 41,507,569, forward strand.
ACCAAACACAAACTGGGAGAATGACTCAGTGAACAATTTCATAATTATAGTAAAGCATTTCAATATATCTCAATAACTGATAGACTAAAAATACTTGGTAGAATCAGTGAGGAGAAAGAAGTCCAGAACAACAATATAAACCAATTATATCTGACCAGCATTTATTGAACAGTCAAACAACACCACCAGAAAATACAATCTTCTGAGAAACACATGAAATATTTACCACATTAAAGCATATTCTGAATCATAAAATAAGTATCAATAAATAGAAAAGAATTTAAGTCATATGAAAAATGTTCTCTGGGCCAGTGCCACGGCTCACTAGGCTGATCCTCTGCCTGTGGCGCAGGCACACCGGGTTCTAGTCCCAGTTGGGGCGCTGGTTCTGTCCTGGTTGCTCCTCTTCCTGTCCAGCTCTCTGCTGTGGCCCGGGAGTGCAGTAGAGGATGGCCCAGGTGCTTGGGCCCTGCACCCGCATGGGAGACCAGGAGGAAGCACCTGGCTCCTGGTTTTGGATCAGCGCAGTGCGCTGGCCACAATGCCCCAGCCGTAGTGGCCACTTAGGGGGTGAGCCAACGGAAAAAGGAAGACCTTTCTCTTTGTCTCTCTCTCACTGTCTAACTCGGCCTGTCAAAAAATAAATAAATAAAAAATAAAAAAAATGTTCTCTGATCATAGTGGAATCAAAATTAGACAGCATTAACCAAGACACTTGGAAAATCTCTTAAGTTTGGGAATGAATACAGAATTCATGAGTAAAAAGAAATATCAGAAAGTACTTTGAACTGAATGAAGACACAGCATACCAAGATTTTGTGGTATGCCACTAAAATAGTAGTTAGAATTGTTTATAACACTAAACATTTATATTAGAAAACAGCCTCAAATCAGTGACCTGTTTAAAAAACTAGAGATAGAAGACAAAATTAAACATGAAGTAAGCATAATAAAGGAAATCACAACATAGAGGAAATGAACGAAATAGAAAATAGGAAAACCACAGGGGAAAAAAAAAGAAATCAATGAAACCAAAAGGTGGTTCTTTGCAAAGAGCAATACAATTGACAAACCTCTAGCCAGAATCACCCTTGAAGAAAATCAAAGAGATGATTAAAAATCATCAGTATCAGGAGAGCGTTGACAGCACTACATATTTTACTTATAGTAAATTATAATAAGGGAATATTATTGTATTAGTCTGTTTTCTGTTGCTATACCAAAATACCCGAGGCTAGATACTTAAAGAGCATGGTTTAAGAACATGGCACTAGCTTCTGCTCTGCTCTGGTAAGGGCCTCACATGGAATCATTTCACAATGGTGTGGCATGAGCAGAAGAGGTCAATGGTCAGACAGACAACTTCCCCGGCCCCCGCTCTGTTGCTCTGTTGGGACTGGGAAACTTGCCCAGGAGCGGAACCCCAATAAAAGCCTGTGAATTAATTGATTTGTCTGCCTGGGAAGATCTGTTATGCGCCCGACACCTTGCAGCTTGTATCTATAGAGAAGAGATAAAAAATTCTTAAAACTCAATAATACAAATACAAATAATTCAATCTAAAAACCTGAGAAAAGGATCTGAACTGTGGGGAGCAACTCGGACTATACTGTTACTGGAATTAAGACTTATTCTATGCATCTGCTCTCCCACAATGTGGCACTGGGAGAAGAGCGTACAGCTTCTACCCAGCTGCCCCTTACCAACTTGATAAGCTGCAAGAGCTGCTCCTGATTGGAGGAGAGCGGCGCGCTCGGCGTGTGGGTAGCAGAGCACGGATTGGTGGAGAGGACTATATAGGAGGAGAGAGACCTTGGTGGTGTGGGTTGGTTGGAGAGTGCGTTGGAGAGTTCGCGGGGAAGTTCGTTACTTCGTTCTTTCTCACTTCTCTCTACTCATTCTTGCTTTGGGAGTTTGCTGTTTACTTATTCTTACTTTACTATAGAAAGGACTTGTAAAAAAGGGAACAACAAGCATCCGGTCCGGTGCGGCTCCTCCACATGCGGAGGAGCAGCATGAACAGTTTTCCAAAGGAGACAGACAATGACCAATAAGCATATGAAATAAGCTCAATATCATTAGCCATTTGCCAAGCTAAACCACAGTGAGACAACACTTCACACTCACTAGGATGGCTATAATAAGAGGCAGGGACAGGCATTTGGCACACTGGATGCCTGCATTTCCATATCAGAGTGTCTGATTTGAATCCTGGCTCCACCAATTCCAATTCAGCTTCCTGTTGATGCTTATCCCAGGAGGCAGCAGATGATGGATCAAGTATTTGGGTCTTTGCCACCCACATAAGAGACCTGGACTGAGTTCCAAGCTCCTGGTTTCAACCTGGCTTGGCCACGGTTGTTTTTGGCATTTGGGAAGTGAACCAGTAGATGCAAGATTTTGCTCTCTCGATTTTCAAATAAATGAAAACAAACTAAAGGCAGGTAACAAATAAATGCTGGTGAAAATGTAGAAAAATTGGAATGAATGTGCACTATATTGATGGAAATGTAAAATGGTGCAGCTATTTGGAAAACAATTTTGTAGTTCCTCAAGTGGTTAAAGAGATTTCCATTCTAAAAATATATTCCACTCCTAGGTAAATTTTTTCTTTTTAGAGAAACAGAGAGAAAGGTCTTCTTTTTCCCATTGGTTCATCCCCCAAATGGCCGCTACAGCTGGTACACTGCTCTAATCCGAAGCCAGGAGCCAGGTGCCCCCTCCTGGTCTCCCATGTGGGTGCAGGGCCCAAGCACTTGGGCCATCCTCCACTGCCTTCCTGGGCCACAGCAGAGAGCTGGACAGGAAGAGGAGCAACCGGGACAGAACCAGCACCCCAACTGGGACTAGAACCCACGGTGCTGGCGCCGTAGGCAGATGATTAGCCCAGGGAGCTGTGGCGCCGGCCATAGGTAAATTTTAAGATAAATGAAAACATGTCCACAGGAAAGCTTGTTTATAAATATGCATAACAGAATTTTTCATATAATAGTCAAAAATGGAAAAATCCCAAAGTCTATACAATGGAATATTGACAACAGAAAGAAATTAAGTATTGATATATGCTACCACATAGGAAAACCCTGAAAACATTACACCAAGTCAAACATCAGTCATAAAGTACTGCATATCATATGATTACATTTGCATGAAATGCCTTGAAGAGAAAAAATAGAGATGGAAAGTAGATTAGTGGTTTCCTATGGCTGGAGAGGGTGGGGAGAATCAGGGGATGAATGGAGAGTGATAGCTAAGGTGAGTTGGGCTTGATTTTAGGGTAATGAAAATGTTATGAAATTGACTGTGATGGTGGATCCATTGGTAAATATAGCAAAAGCCACTATATTGTACAAGTATATGGTAAACAGGTGAACAGTATAGTGTCTGAATTGTATCTTAACAAAGTTGTTTATAAAAATCAAAGTAATTAGAGAAAATTTTAACCTTGTGGGAAATGCCAACATGTCAATGTCATAGCAAATACCACTTCTCTCTATATGCCAATATTTATACATCTAGTTTGCAGTCTGAGGCTGGTTTTAATTTTAGAGGCCATAAAATCAGTGTTGTTTCTCAAACACTACCACTTGACAAAGTTTGGGTTATTCTAGGCTGTTAATGTGCTGCATGCATCTGTCTTATTTCTCATTAAGAAAGGTAGCTGATGGATCATTTAACTTGAAGTTCTATTTTCTCCTTGGCTGCTCTTAAAGCTTGGGTATCCATTTTAGTTATTTCTACCTCCAGTGAGTTCTGTTCTTCTAGAGTGTTCTTAACTCTCCTCCCCTTAATTTCCTATTTCATTATCAGTCTAGGTTCACATAAAAGAAAAAGACTTTTCAATTTGGGGATATGTCTACTTTTCTATAGCATTCTCAAGAAAGGAAGCTGTACATGCAGAAGAGGAACAAAGTAAGAAGAATCACAAATAAGTCCATTAGGAATCCTCTAAAATGAAAAAAAAAAAAACACAAAACTTTTCTTTTGAATGGCTGCTCTGAAACCCATGCTGCCTATTGCTAACTGCAGAATGCATATACAACTTCCACTTTGAAATACTACAGATTATTGGGTGTTTTATAATATAGATTACTGACAATTAGAAATGTTCAAATAAGGCGATTAACCTAATATTCAGGATAAAGTTGACTTAAGTTCTTGGCAAAAGAAATACATTAATTCCACAGTGTCTAGGAAATGAGATTCAGTAAGCAGACAGCAAATGTTTCCTGAATCAAAGAAGGAAAGGAGCATGAGGTTTTAAAACATTTTTTTTTAACTTATTTATTTGGAAGTCAGAGCTACAGAGAGAGGGGAAACAGAAACAGCTCTTCCATCCACTGGTTCACTCCCCAAATGGCTGCAATGGCTGGAAATGGGCGGATCCAAAGCCTGGAACCAAGAGTTTCTTTTGGGTCCTCCACATTGGTGAACCTCTGTTACTTTCCCAGGCACAGCATCAGGGAGCTGGATTGGAAGCGGTGCAGCTGGAAATAGAACCAGCATCTATATGGGATGTGGGCACTGCAGATGGCAGCTTGACCTGCTGTGCCACAGTGCTGGCCCAGAGAATATCTTTTATAGGCCAAGGTCAATTGAAAGGGAAACCTATGGTATGTAAGACTGTGAATGCTAAAGGTTCCTGTCAGATAAATGGTTAGAAAAAAATTTGTCATGTGTTAATTTGTTTATTCATAGGTATTCCTTATACTAGTTAATTTGGTGGTCAACACAACACTTTCTTTCTAGGCCTAATATTTGTGGTTTTGTATTACATGATATGAAATAGAACAGACATTTTAATTCTTAGCTGAATAATGTTGTAAACGGGCTACTCAGATTTTAATTGGGCTAAATTTCCGGATGTACCAAAACTTATAAAGTACATATGCAGAAGAAACCAACTGAATGGGAAATTATAGTAGTCCTGTTTGGACTACAAGGAAGCAGATGGGGAAAGAGAAGAACTGGAAAATGGAAATGAAGAATGGCTTCCACATTTCTGGTTTGTGTTTTAGTTGCATCACTTTAGAGAAACAGAACATCAACCACAGGTTCAGGAGAGTGAAGACACTTTCCAGGGTGCCAGACCTAAAATACCCAGGGGAACAGGCAGGCAGTTACCCAAGAATTGGGCTCAGACTCAAAGGCCTACGTTAATAAGTGGTGAATAAAATGGTCAAAGCAGATACAGATAATGCAGAGTGAGAATTAACGGCTGAAAACAGAACCCTAGAAATACCAGTTTTAAGGTCACTAAGAGAAAAGTACAGGAAAAGTTAGGGAGTACATGGAGAGAACAATGGAGATTGAGGACTGAGCCACCAACATCTAAATGCAGCCAAGATCTGGTGACATAAATGGCCTTGAAGTATCCACCAGATCTGTCTACCAGAAGTCACTAACTGGGACTGAAGGAGAGCTTTAGAAGGGTGAAGCTTGACTGTGGCAGTTTAAGGATGAATTTGAGGTGCTATAAACTTGAGATGAGTTAAGCTGAATAGAGTTTAATTGAACAAAGAAAAGACTTCATGAATCAGGCAGGCCTCAGATCCAGTGGCAGTTCAGAAAGATGTGTTCCACAATGTGGGCAGGCAGCACTTACAGACAGAAAATACGAGCTGCAGAGACAGCTCCATGCTCACAGCTGGGTGTTTGTCTCCTTTGGGAAAGGTCTGATCAGCTGGCAATCTGTGAGTGGCTGACAGTTGACTATTATGATTGGCTGAGACTCATTTATTTGTTAAAAAAAAGTATACTCCTAAGTTAGGTTTTCAGTTTAATAACAAACTAGATTGCTGTTGGTTATATAGAGAATCAAGGTACAGAGGTAGCCTCAGGACAAATGTGTTTTAATTTGAGAGAAAATAAAGTACAGACAGGTATCTGGTATCCAAAAACATTGTATTTTTTTTCCTTTTAAATTGAAGGGAATGTGTACGTATTTAAATAAAGACCGGAGAAAAAGAGAGTGGAATGAGATTTTTAAGATAAAGTGAAGAGGATGAGTGATGCAACAATACCTGGAGGGGACAGGCAGAATTGAAATGGAGCGAGTTTCAAATAGAGACAAAGAAATCAATGAGGAAACTGTTAAAATAACTTAGGGTAAGGAAAAGATGAGTTGAATTAGTGAGGTACAAATGGAAGAGAAAAAAAGCCTTAAAATCACATTATAAAAGAGGATTGTAGTTAGTTGGCAGAGAACAGTCAAATGTAATCCCTAGGCTAAAATGACTGGAGCCCACGATGAGATCTTTGTGGTAAACAGGGAAGTTATGAAGAAATTGGGTTTGACAAGAGGGAATGTATGATTAAGTTTGGTTTTAGACAAGACAAATTTGAGGAGATGGTCAGACATTCACGTGTCACAGAGAAAAGGTCTGACATAAAGATGTAGGAGTTACTCACCTAGAGAAACCAAAACAGCATGTGCTACAAATTTGAGTAAGAGCCAACGGAAGTAAAACAGGGGAAAAAAACTAATAGGTCCAAAATTATGCTTTGTATAATGTCCTTAGCAGATAGAAAAGTTTTAAAAAATAAAATAAAGCAAGCCAGAAGCATGAGAAATATATTTAACAATGACAGGAAAAAGCTTTTGTCTTTCAACACTATAAATGAATAATTTGTTTGAATATGTGAATTTTAGCTTAATAAAAAGTCAAACCTAATGTGACTTTTAAAAAGAACATAAAGACAATCCAAGCATCCAATAACTGAGACTGGTTAAATAACTCAATGGAATATTCTGAATTATTAAAATACTATAAAAGTAGCATTAAAAGTGACATGTAAAACTGTTCATAGGCAAGTGAGAAGAGCAGGTTCTAAAACTGTACTGCTGGCATCACAAAGCATCACATACACACACACTCAAAGAGGACACAGAGGCAGAGAAGGAATACACATTCATAATTAATGGTAGTTTTGTCTTGATGGCTGAGATTTTAGGAATACTTTATTCTATTCATTTGTATGTATTTTTCTGTACTAAGCAGTAGTCACCAGTCATTCTCTCACATCACCTACCTTAATTCATGGCACAGTCTTGACATGGCCTAAAACTTTGCTTACTTGTTACTTGCTGTTTACTATCTACATTCCCCAACTTTTCTGTCTCATCTATACTTGTTTTCCTAGAAACTGGAAGTCTGTTACAATAGAACAGGCACCCAGCAATTGAAGTAAAATTAGCCTTTTATAATAAAAATAAACACCAATACTTAAAATATTTTTAAATACTGTCAGGGGGCTGGTGCTGTGGTGTAGCGAGTTAACACCTGCAGTGCCAGCATCCCATATGGGCACCGGTTCAAGACCTGGCTGCTCCACTTTCGATCCAGCTCTCTGCTACGGCCTGGGAAAGCAGTGGAAGATGGTCCAAGTCATTGGGCCCCTGCACCCGCGTGAGAGACCCGGAAGAAGCTCCTGGCTCCTGGCTTCAGATCGGCGCACCTCCGGCTGTTGCGGGCAACTGGGGAGTGAACCAGTGGATGGAAGACCTCTCTCTCTCTCTCTCTGCCTCTCCTCTTTCTGTGTAACTACAACTTTCAAATAAATAAATGAATCTTAAAAAAACAAAACACTGTCAGTTCTTTTCTAAACTCGTCTATTTTTGAATTGATCAATTATGTTAGAATTAGAGGAAAATGACGGAGAGGTGGTCTGGCTGGTAGGGACATCACCCACAGTAAGATTCTGAATCTAAGGATGGTCAGACACCTTTCTGGGTTGTCTATGTAGATACTTCACGAGGCTCAGAGTAGCCCTGGCTGGCTGTAGCACACAGACTGAATGGAACTAGTCAATATGACTGATTTTCATAAAACAATAATCTCATAACACATGTACATACACACTTGTATCCTCCAAAGTAAGCTCCTTCTAGATATCTCATGTTAATATATTTGTCCACACTTTTTGATTCCTCCTAAGGATACTGACATACTCAGTGTTTGTGAACCTTCAATGTGAGCAAAAAATTTGGACTTAAGTATTATGGTTACTGTGAGTAAGTGGGTTGTGGTAAAATAATTAATTGAAGTGATTAGACTGAGATAGGTCCAGTGCCCCGAGTTCCTACTTAAGTAAACAGATCCAAACTCAGTGTCAACAAAGCTTAAACCTAACCAACTAACCCTTAAGTAGGGATTTTCTTCAGCAAAGATACAAATGAAGATATTGTCCCACATCATCCAATTATTTTCTTTGCTTTACTTCTCATCCTATAAAAGTGTCTCTTTAGTGGAGTCCATAATTGCCTATGGTCTGGAACTGCTCAATTCGTGAATCATTCTCTGTTCCAATAAATTCTTTAAAATTGGAATATGTTTGTCTTTTAACAGTTGGTTAATACAAGATTTGTAAAAAATAGAAGTACATATAAAGCAGTGAAATTTTCCTTAGTCTTACTATTTTTTTTAAAGAATTATTTATTTGAAAGGCAGAGTTACAGAAGGGCAGAGGCAGAGAGAGAAAGAGAAGTCTTCCATCCACTAGTTCACCCCAAATGGCTGCAATGGCCCAGAGCTGGGCTGGTCAAATCCAGGAGCCAGGAGCTTCTCCTGGGTCTCTCACATGGGTGTGAAGTATGCAGGCATATAGGTTAAAATCGAATAGGTTTGGCCAGCGCCGCGGCTCACTAGGCTAATCCTCTGCCAGCAGCACCTGGGTTCTAGTCCCGGTCGGGGCACCGGATTCTGTCCCAGTTGCTCCTCTTCCAGTCCAGTTCTCTGCTGTGGCCCAGGAAGGCAGTGAAGGATGGCCCAAGTCCTTGGACCCTGCACCCGCATGGGAGACCAGGAGGAAGCACCTGGCTCCTGGCTTCAGATCAGCGCAGCGTGCCAGCGGTAGCGGCCATTTGCGGGGTGAACCAACAGAAAAAGGAAGACCTTTCTGTCTCTCTCTCTCTAAGTCTGCCTGTCAAAAAAAAAAAAAAAAAATTGATTAGGTTTGTGAGCTGGAAGACCACGCCTTTGCCACGCCCCTGTGTGACCTCACGCCCTACCTGATACCTTCGCCATGCTCCTATGTGACCTCATGCCCCTACCTGGCCACACCTGGGTGCCCACCAGTCAATCAGGTTAATTAACCACTCCCCTTTGGAAGTGGGTTAAAAGCCTGGGACACAGTGAGTCCCGCCCTTCTTTTCGGCCCTGGCCTCTTGCCAGGAGGGGGCTGGCTGTAGCCATGTGCCTCCAGGGTGCGTGGCCTTTGGGCCACCTGCCCTAGGCTTCCTGGCCTAGATGCTTCTCCAAGCGGCTGGTTCCTGGTGTTTGGTATGAACCCAGATTTACCTCTTTCTCTAAAGCTCTCACTCTCCTATGCATCTTTTGCACTAAATAAAGGCTTAAAATGTAATATGCAGCCTCATTTATCTGTGCTGGTATTTAGAATTCTTCTCTAAATATTTGGCAAGAACCCTCTCATGCTTATTAATATTTGGGACTTATTAATAAGCATACAGTGATATCGTATGGCACCCCAAATTCCAATAGCATATGTGGCACCCCAGATGGGACTTCTGGGAAACTTTAAGTGCCACATTTTTGAATAGATTTAGGGGGTCATCTCTGATATCAGGTGCAGGGGCCCAAGGACTTGGGCCATCTTTTGCTGCTTTCCCAGGTGCATTAACAGGGAGCTAGATCAGAAATGTAGCAGCTGGGACTTGAATCAGAGCCCGTATGGGATGCTGGCACTGCAGGCGCAGCTTTATCCACTATGCTACAGCACCGGCCCCAGTCTTACTTTTTAACTGACCTATTTTACTGAGATACAATTCACATACTACAAATACCATTTTAAAGTATATAATTAAGTATATTACTAGGGTTGCATAATCATCACTACTAGTTAAATACAGAATGTTTCATCCCCACCATAGTAATCTTACTCCCCATACAGGCAATTCAGAAAGAGGAATTTCTAAAACAGTTTAAATATTATTGAAAAATTGTTTGTTTGACACAGTGGATTCTTCTGACAGGCAACAGACTCATCTGTATATGTTATTTTTAGGTAAATATTGGTCATATTCATTTACAGTTAGAGATACCAATAAAATTTGATCAGGAAAACCAAACACTTCTCTTCTTACCAGCTGTATTTTGCACTTACATAGTATCTCTTTTAAACTGTATTTATTTATTTGAGAGGCAGAGAGACAAAGACTGAGAGAAAGAGACAACACTTTTATCAGCCAGTTCTCTTCCCAAAAGCCCACAAAGGTTAGGGGTTGGGAATAAGATCTTGGTCTCTCCATAGGGGTGGCAGTAACCCAGTCATATACATTATCATTACTGCCTCCAGATGTCTGCATTAGCAGGAAGCTGGAGTCAGGGGCTGGAGTTGGGTATGAACCTAGGTCCTCTGATTTGGGATGTGGGCATCTGAACCACTTAGGCTAACCTCTGTAATTAAGCAAGAAGAAAAGCTTTAGATCTATTTTAGTCCCTTGTCTGTGTGACTAAAATCCCAAATCCCTGCATTCTTCCTTGACCAGCTCAACCCTGCCCTACCCATTAGCCCAAGCCTGCCCACTATATCATAAGAGCCCAGCCTTAGCCTTAGCCCAAGCCCGCCCACCTATACCTCAAGAGTTCAGCCTTACCCCAGTGCTCCACTGCTCACCCTCATGCTCTGCGGCTTGGATGAGAATGTGCTCTGCTGTGTGTTCGCAGGTGGTTCTCTCACATGCCTTTGCGGGGAGTGAGGCCCTCTCAGGTTTGTTCCCTGAATAAACCTGTTCTGGTTATAAGTTTATGTCTTTGTCTTGCTCTTTTTTCCTTACGTTTACACCATATTCTAAAACCAACTTCAACTTAATACTAGCTCATGAGAGCTAAGAAACTTATATACCTTAATACCTGGGAGAAACAGAAACTGATGTAATTTTATCTTCTTGAGGAAGGCTAGACAACATGCTGAGTTCAGATAATTACCTACCTTAACAAAAGGGCAATATCCCATCAATGAAAATGCATTAAAATAAGATTAAGCCTGGAAATGTATCCATAATCACCTGTTAAACCCTTTATTAAGCAGAAGACAGAACTTTTAGATAATTAACTAAAACTTGGGTGGAAGAAAAAGCAGATGTAAAACAATTAGTCCTTATAAAAAAAGAGAAAATTTTGACAGGTCCTTCTGGACCCCATGTGACCCAAGAATATTTAACCTCAGCATGCTTGTTACTTTCTTACCTTGTTACTCACAGGGGGGATAAAATTATCTTTTCGGGGGATAAAATTATCTTTCCTTGGGATAATTGTGAGGAGTTAAATGGGCTAATAGGCAGTGAGATCAGGTCCCTGTTGGAGTGAGAAAAGGAGGAGGGTCCCATTAAGAATGGATAAGGGCTGGAGCTGTGGCATAGCAGGTAAAGCTGCCACCTGCAGTGCCGGCATCCCAAATGGGAGCCAGTTTGATCCCGGCTGCTCCACTTATGATCCAGCCCTCTGCTATAGCCTGGGAAAGCAGTAGAAGATGGCCCAAGTCCTTGGGCCCCTGCACCCACATGGGAGACCTGGAAGAAGCTCCTGGCTCCTGGCTTCGAATCGGCACAGCTCTTGCAGCTGCGGCCATCTGGGGAGTAAAACAGAGGATGGAAGACCTCTTTCTCTCTCTTTGCCTCTCCTTCTCTCTGTGTAACTCTGACTTTCAAATAAATAAATAAATCTTATTTAAAAATACTGTTCTATATTTGCATTCTATTAAAACATGCCTGGTTCTGTTACAAACTCTTCTGAATACAAAAGCCATGTATGGTCATGAGTAAGTCAGTAGACCCAGATAACACCATTACTATTCAACACTGTAATGAAGGTGCTGGCCAATGCAATGAGATCAGAAAAAGAAAGAAGAGGTAAAATAATTGTATTACAAGAGATGTACTTCTTCTTATTTTCAAATGAAATGATTTATCTATACAGGAAACCCAACAGAATGTACAAATTATTAAAATAGGAGAATGAAGAAAGACTGACGAATACAAGAGTCACATGGAAAAAACAGCCTCTGGGGTAGACATTTAGTCTGGTGGTTAGGATGCCAGTTGGGACATCCTTGTCCCATACTTGAGTGCCTGGGTTTGAAACCCAGCTCTGGCTCCTGACTGCAGCTTCCTGCTGGAATGACTTAGTTCTTGGTTCCTGTCACTCAAGTTGGAGACCTGGATTGAGTTCCTGGCTCTGGGATTCAGCCTGGGCTAGTCTCAGCAGTTGTAGGCATTTGGAGTGCCTCTCAAATAATTTTTTTTAAAAAGCACAAATATTAAAAATATAAGCTTTCTTATACGTCAGTAACAACCATTAGAAAATTAATAGAAAAAATTCACACATAATAACAATGAAATCTCTTAAATTACGAAGGAATGTAAATAAAAGGCCTGTTGCCCCTTCTCAACTCCTTCCCCTCCCCTAGCATGGGAGATCTGCTCATGGTCTCTCTCTCTTTCTCTAAGCATCTGCAAAATGGCTAGCAAAACTAAGTGAAAGGCCTCTGAGGCTTCTGGAGAGACCCTGCTGCCAAGTCCCCTCTACCACCAGAGCAGATAAAAGCCCAGCCCTATGACCACCCCATGTGAAGTCCTTTCGGAGACTGTAGCCACCTCTTTGCTTATAAATAAAGCAAACTGTGTGTTAAGGCAGGCTCTGGCTCCTTTTTCCTTATCTCTTCTTTAGCTATTCTCTGAGGGTATGAAAGGCCAGAACCCTATGCTATTTCAAAACTAACAGAATGATCTAATGAAAGCTATGTAGGAATTCTATGAAGATAAAGATAAAACATTAATATATTTAAAGAAGATGTAAATAAATGTTAGAGACTGGAAGATTCAGCATCACAAATATGTGAATTCTTCACAAATTAATCTGGAAATAAAATAGAATCAAATCTATGGCTCAAAAGACGGTTTTTTCTTTTTGCTCAAATAAAAACAATTCTGAGTTATGTGACAGAAAAAAGGGATAGGAACACATAAAATTTTTCCTTATCAGATATCAAAAAGTATTTTAGAGCTAACATAATTAATACATATAGAATCAGTGTAGAGACTGACAAACAAGCTTAAGACTTCAGAATAGAAAGAGCAGAAACAGAACTAATTCCACAGAGAAACCTGATATGCAACAAAGGTGGCATCAACATCAGTGGGTGAAAAACATACTGCTCATGAAACATGAGTGAGAGGCTTAGGTAAAAAGGTAAATCTTGCTACTTGCTACTATATATCTATCATTTTTTTTAAAATCAGGTATATCATATTAAAAACAGTTCTTGCTATAGCATTTAATCTATCAGCATGAGGGGGAAAAGACTGCAAAGTGAGGATCTGGAAAGACTTGGAAATTTTACAGTACTTCATGAAATCAAGAGAATAAATGTTTTTGCTGATACATTCCAATTCCCTCTTATAGCTTTTACTCATTTTCCTTTGCAAGTGGTCAACTGATTCCACTTTTACTTAAACTATTCTGATCTGACTAAACCAATTAGGTTTGAATAAAATATTTAGCTTATATGCTGAAATTGATATGTTTTAATTTACATGGTTTAAATTTTCTAACACGAATACATTGTTTTTGGGGCTTTAGAGTTGTGGTACAAAAACAACAGAAATGTGGGCTGGCGCTGTGGTGCAGTGGTTTAACGCCCTGGCCTGAAGCGCAAACATCCGATATGGGCGCCAGTTCTAGTCCCGGCTGCTCCTCTTCCAATCCAGCTCTCAGCTATGGCTTGCGAAAGCAGTAGAAGATGGCCCAAGGCCTTGGTGGGAGACCTGGAAGAAGCTCCTGACTCCGGATTGGTGTAGCTCTGGCTGTTGCAGCCATCTAGAGAGTGAACCAGTGGATGGAAGACCTCTCTCTGTAACTCTTTCAAATAAATAAAAATAAATCTTAAAAACACACACACACACACACACAAAATAGAAATGAAATAGCTATAAGTCCTTTCCCTGCCAACGATTAGTGTATCTGTGGCTGATAAGTAACAGAGCCACCAAGATCTTTTGCAACTAAAGTCCACAATCATGTTGTATGTCTAGCTCAAATATAGGTTTCTTTTTTTAACTTTTACATATTTTAAAAAGATTTATTAGTTTATTTGAAAAGCAATGAAAGAGAGAGGGAATAAAAAAGAAAGGAGAAGGAGAGGGAGAGGGAAAGAGAGATAGAGAGAATCTCCCATCTGTTGGCTCAATCTTCAAATGGCTGCAATGGGTAGGGCTGAAGCAAGCTGAAGCAGGGATCCTGGAACTCCAACCAGGTCTCCATCAAGGACAATAGGGGTCCAGGTATTTGGGCCATTCTGCTGCTGTCCCAAATACATTAGATGGAAGCTGAATTGAAAGGTCAGAGCTGGGAATTTAATCCAGGAATGTGAAATGGGATGTGGGTATCCTAACGGGCATCTTGAGGGCTAGATCTACCCCATTACAAATGTTTTGAAGCTCCTTTCTATATGCTGGTGAATCACCAGGTAAAAAGCTTATTCTCTCATAGTATATTAATGCAAAACAAAGTTAGCAATGCACTTATCTATAATACAGAAAATGCTTACAGCATTTATTTTGGAAGCAATAGTGGAAAAGTAATGAAATTTATCAACATAATTTGTTGGGAAAGACTAGTATACATAATCATAAATCATTTACTATTCATTCTCTGTAATTAATGATGTGTTGTCCTATTCACATAAATTGCTCATGAGAATGATTCTCCTGACCCACTCAGTAAGTCATAATTTTTGAGCTGCTTTCACAGTGGTAACTAGTAAGGACTCTGCAGTGATTAAATTCCAATCCTGTCTTCTTCACTTCTGAAATCAAGGTGGCGAGTTATGCAAATATGTTTTTCTAGAAGACAGCACAAAATAGAAAAGGCAAAAAATGTGAGGAAGTGAGGGAGTGAGGAAAGAGACGAGGAAGAAGATCTACAGTTTCCTTCCTCTGTTCTCATGTGAGCTTCAGAAAAATAAACAAGTAAACAAATGAACTGTACTGGAAAAATATCGTTTATAGAGATGGCCTTCAAGTAGTTTTAAAATTTGTCCTTCTATGAAATTTTTAGGTCAAATATGTATGTTGACTAAATTTACAGATAAACTTGTTTATCCAACTAAGTGTCAAACAAAGCAACAAAATGAAGATCATGAAAAAGAAGACAGTGTAGATCCTCTATCTCAGAAAATAAAGAAGTCATATGCAAGAGAAAAATCAGATTAGCACTAGACTAGCAAAATATTAGAATTCAATGAAGTATCTTTTAGGATGTGAAATAAAATGATTTTGAACACTGAATCCAATACTGATTCAAGTTGGCATGCAGGCTGGAAGAATATAATGAAATTTTCAGGCATGCAAGGTCTCAGAAAGTCTGCAGAATTACTTGATCATGTACCCAGAAAAACAATACATGAATTAAAAAAAGAATGCAGACATACTGTTCAATGGTGATTCAAGAAATCAGTAAACCTTGTAGCTACATGTAAATAACCATAGCAACAAAATGTAAAACTCAATCACCCCATCACATCACTGATTGTAGCCTGAATGTGGTGGGGGAAAGAGAACCAAAGTGCATTAAGGAGTTTTTCTTACATACTAAGTCTTTAGTTGTATGTTTTAATCATTTGAATACAACCACTATGATAAAAAGGGGAAAATTTATAATATATAACCCACCTCAGGAACTATGAAAGGAGGAAAAATTGAATGATACAATAGAAGACAGAGAAGAAAAAAGGAAAAGCATAATGAATACAAGACATAAAACAGCAAGAATAAATCAAATCAATTTGACTACTTAAAAAATAATACTAAATTACTAGTATCATAGTAAATACACAGCACCTACATTATGCCGGGTAGTGCTGTATGTTCTCTGCATGCAGTAACCCTGTAAGTTGGGTACTACTGTTCTTCTCATTTGACATATGTAAAGCTTACTTGCTGTGATCAGACAGCTAATAAATTGTAGACCCAAAATTTGAATCTAGGCTTCACAGTCAAAGCTCTTAACCATTAACCACTATTCTGCCTCAGTAAGAGGGTTAAATTGTGCTCTTAGAAGACACCCAAATATTAAGGTTTGAAAACTTTCCAACATGTGCTCCATTTTTCAGTTAAGATTTTTGAGATTTATCCATGTCTCTGAATATTCTTTCTTTGGTCATTTATTATTTTATTGCTGAGTAGAATATGAAGGTGCTATAATTTTTTATATCTATATTCCTGTTAAAAGACATTTATTGGTTTCCAGTTTGTTGCTGTTATAAATAAAGCTACCCTGAACATTCTGGGATAAATGTTTTTGTGAATTTAAATTTTGATACCTTTTGCATAAACACTTGAGAGTGGAACACCTGAATCACAGGGAAGGCATGCATTTGTAAGAAATTTGCCAGTTGCTGTGGCGCAGCAGGTTAAAGCAGGTTAAGGCTTGGAGCACTGGCATCCCATATGGTCGCTGGATCTAGTCCCGGCTGCTCCACTTCTGATCTAGCTCTCTGCTGTGGTCTGGGATAGCAGTATAAGATGGCCCAAGTCCTTAGACCCCTGCACCTACACAGGAGACCCAGAAGAAGCTCCTGGCTCCTGGCTTTGAATCGGCACATCTCCGGCCGTTGCTGCCATCTGGGGAGTGAACCAGTGGATGGAAGACCTCTCTCTCTCTCTCTACCTCTCTGTAACTCTGTTTTTCAAATAAATAAAATAAATCTTTTAAAAAAAGAGACATTTGCCTGTTTTCTGAAATGACTGTATCATTTTATATTCCTATCAAAGAAAGTATGCAAGTTTAGATTGTTTTATATCCTTACCAATATTTGGTGATACTGGTTTTAGCTTTAACCATGCTAACAGGTGTGATACTGGGTGTGAAAAAGTATATCATAATGGTTTTAATGGCATTTTCCTATTTATCAATGATGATGAACCATTGGCCATTTACATGCCTTTCAACTGAATTGTCTTGGCACTTTGGGAAAACCAAATCAGTTGATCATTTATATACAGCTCTATAAAGGGAATTCAAAAAGGTCATGGAATTAAAATAAGGAATAAAATGGAATGTAAAAATTAAGTATATTTTGATTTAAAAATCTACACTTTTAAAGAAAATACACACATAGCCGGCGCCGTGGCTAAATAGGCTAATCCTCCGCCTTGCGGCGCCGGCACACCAGGTTCTAGTCCCAGTCGGGGTGCTGGATTCTGTCCTGGTTGCCCCTCTTCCAGGCCAGCCCTCTGCTGTGGCCAGGGAGTGCAGTGGAGGATGGCCCAAGTGCTTGGGCCCTGCACCCCATGGGAAACCAGGATAAGTACCTGGCTCCTGCCTTCGGATCAGCGCAGCGCGCCGGTCGAGGTGGCCACTGGAGGGTGATCCAACGGCAATGGAAGACCTTTCTCTCTGTCTCTCTCTCTCACTGTCCACTCTGTCTGTCAAAAAAAAACAAAACAAAACAAAAAAAAAAAACACACACATATACACTTTCCATGAACTTTTTGAAGAATCTTGTAGTTCTGGACTGTTCTATTCAACTCTTCTTTAAACACACCCTTATGTGAACACCAGAGTCTTGATGAGTACAACTCCATAGTAAGCCTTTTTAAAATTAATTAATTTGAAAGGGAGTGAAAGATAGTGAGAGTATGTGTGAGAGAGCACTCCTATCTGTTCATATACTCCTCAAATGCCTGCAATGGGTGGGACTGGGCCAGACTGAAGCTGGGAGCCATGTACTCACTGCAGATCTCCCATGAAGGTGCCAGGGAATTACCTGAACCATCACTGCTGCCTCCAAGAGATCATGTTAGTAAGGAGCCAGGAGTCAGAGGTTGTGATCAAATCCAAGCATTATGATAAAAGATGTGGGCATCTATTTTTTCATTTATTTATTTATTTATTTATTTATTATTTTTTGACAGGCAGAATTAGACAGTGAGAGAGAGAGAGACAGAGATAAAGGTCTTCCTTTTTCCGTTGGTTCACCCACAAAATGGCCGTTATGGCCGGCACCGCGCCGATCAGAAGCCAGGAGCCAGGTGCTTCCTCCTGGTCTCCCATGCAGGTACAGGGCCCAAGCACTTGGGCCATCCTCCACTGCACTCCCAGGACACAGAAGAGAGCTGGACTGAAAGAGGAGCAACAGGGACAGGACTGGTACCCCAACTGGAACTAGAACCCAGGGTGCCGGTGCCGCAGGCAGAAGATTAGCCAAGTGCGCTGTGGTGCCGGCCCAGATGTGGGCATCTAATTACTAAGCTAACCACACATACCCCACAGTTAAGTCTATAAATCAGGTGGCATGAACCCTACATCTTTCTTGTTTTCTTTAAGATAATACAGCTAATCTAGATCCAGTGTTTTTTCATATAAATATTAGGGTCAGCATGGTAATCTGTTTGAGGAAGTTTGTTGGGATTTTGATTGGATGGAATTGTATTGAATCTACAGATCAATTTTCAGAAAAATGAGACAAGTAGTATTGGGTATTCTGTTGTGTGATTATAGTTTATTGTTCCATTTTAAAATGTTGTTTAATTATTCTTAGCAGTGTTCAGAAGTTCAAACACTGGAACGCCAACCTATTGGCAGAAATCCAAACATTAGTTATCTATGAGTCTGGGGATTAACCAAAATGGAGGCATGAGAGAATTTTTTAGGGTGATGAAAACATTTTATACCTTGAATGAAGGATCAGACTGTGTATTTAAGATCTTTGCATTTCACTGACAGAAATTTTTATTTTAAAAGCACCACAGGAAAGTAGAAACTGAAAGAAAATGTATGGAAAATGCTGAGAAAATGAAATAGTGTAGAAATCATGTAATTAAAAGATTCAAGCATTAAACAGAAAAAAACAGATATGTCCTTATTAGTAAAAGGAGAAAGGATTACAAAACCTTATGTAATCCAAAAATTGATAAAACAAAAAGTTGAAAATTATATATTTGTGTAATGGAAGATTAACATACTTTGAAATCACACAATAATTAAGTTAGGGCATATCTAGTATTTAACTAACATAAATAATATGAATTATATTTAAATAATAATTGAGTTATCAAACTACCAGAAATACCTCAACAAGTTTTTTGAGTGCTGCTTAAGCCATATTTGTATTTGCAATAACTTTAAAAATAAAGACCCAAACCTCAAAATAACAACCAAAAATAACTCCCCAAACATATATACGTGAATATTTCCTTAAAAAAAATCTTCATGGGGCTGGTACTGTTGTGCAGCAGTTTAAAGCCACAGCCTGCAGTGCTGGCAGCCCATATGGGTGCTGGATTGAGTACCGGCTACTCTACTTCTGAATCAACTCAGCTATGGCCCGGGAAAGCAGTAGAAGATGGCCTAATTGCTTGGGCCCCTGCACCTGCGTGGGAGACTCAGAAGAAGCTCCTGGCTCTTGGCTTTGGATCGGCTCAGCTGCAGCCGTTGTAGCCATTTGGGGAGTGAACCAGTGGACAGAAGACCTCTCTCTCTCTCTCTCTGCCTCTGCCTTTCAAATAAATAGATCTTAAAAAAAAGAAAAAAGAAAAAAGAAACATGAAGGGGTTGGATCTACAGATTCAGGGGAAAATAAAAACCTCCAAAAGAAATGTTACTTTATGCCAATAAATCCAGTATGTAGGAGCAATTATTAAAGAAATGAGTTGAAAACTAATTGCTGATAGAGTAAATAATGTTTAATGTTTAATAAATTTTCTTTGAAATTAACAGAGCTGCCAGTTTTTTAGCTTGCCATCTGGAAAGATTTTTTCCCTCTTAATTAATGAGGTTTCTTTTTCATTTAGTATGGGACTAAGAATTTTAGCATAGGATTCTTTAGGACAGAGCAGACAATCTTGTCACAGAAAAAACTGGGTCTTTACAGATTTCAATGACTGAATCTGGAGTGAAGGCTAGCCAACATAGCAGTATGGGTTCTTTTTCAATGATGAGGCAGCATGAGTTATCAGCCAGGATGAGATCTCAAAACATATTTTGGCATCATTTTATTTTGCCATACCATATTAAGCTAATTCAATATTCTTCATTTGAAGTACAAAAGCTATTGGATAGTATACTATGATAGAAATAGCATAAAATGAGAGTGAAAAGCCTGATACGATACTCTACCTTATAAAAATTGATTTAAAAATCACATACTGGATATTCCTGCTCAGGAGGCAGTAATAAATTTTTTTTTTTTTTTTTTTTTTTTTTTTTTGACAGGCAGAGTGGACAGTGAGAGAGAGAGACAGAGAGAAAGGTCCTCCTTTTGCTGTTGGTTCACCCTCCAATGGCCACCGTGGCCAGCACGCTGCGGCTGGCGCACCGCGCTGATCCGATGGCAGGAGCCAGGTACTTATCCTGGTCTCCCATGGGGTGCAGGGCCCAAGGACTTGGGCCATCCTCCACTGCACTCCCTGGCCACAGCAGAGAGCTGGCCTGGAAGAGAGGCAACCGGGACAGAATCCGGCGCCCTGACCAGGACTAGAACCCGGTGTGCCGGCGCTGCAAGGCGGAGGATTAGCCTATTGAGCCGCAGCGCCGGCCCTCTTTGGTTATATTACATTTGCTCCATACACATATGATATGTGTATTTAACTGTATGACAATATGATGATCATGTCCCTGGAAAACTCTGTAAACACAACTCAGAGCTGTTAAAGTTTCAAATCAAAGTCCCAAGAAAAATTTAAGTACAGATCTTCTACTAATTATACATGTTTCCTTAAAAGCTAGATTTTAGACAATATTGCTATTACAAGCAATAAAAGGTCCATTTTTTTCCTGGGAGACATTATATTACGACATAAGCCTGATAGTTAATGTAGAGCTGAGTCATTACTAATTCCAGGGTCAACATATGAATTAATACTTGGAACAAATCATGGGCAGATAAATGATGCAGGAGGCAAATAATAAGGGCCTCTATTTGTGGGGTGATGATCAAACAATAAGGGATTAGAATTCAGGGACAGTCATACTTATGGAATGTGTCAAACTTCAGGCTAATTATGAGGTTAACTACATAGGTTATACTTCTGTACTTTAAATAAGAAAAAACAGTGGCTGTAACATTCAAAATCATTGGCAATGTCATAAATATACTCAGCATTTATATATATAAATAACATCAATGGTCATGTTGGAAGTTCCGATGTTGTTATGAAGTAATATTTACTCAAAGTCAAATCAGTATTTGCAGAGTATCTTACCAAGTGGTTCATTCACTTTTACTTTGTTTAATCTTTACCACAACTCCATTATGGAGGTACAAGTATTACTTTCAGTTTATAGAGAAGGAGTTTAGGTCATCTGTCCAAGGTCACCCAGATGGTACATGGCTAGATTGAGACTGAAACTGAAGCTTGGGGCCAGCTTTTTTTTTTTTTTTTTTTTTTTTAAAGATTTTATTTATTTGAGAGGCAGAGCCACAGACAGTGAGAAGAGACAGAAGAAAAGGTCTTCCTTCCATTGGTTCACTCCCCAAATGGCTGTAATGGCCGGAGCTGTGCAGATCCGAAGCCGGGAGCCAGGAGCTTCTTCCAGGTCTCTCATGTGGGTGCAGGGGCCCAAGGACTTGGGCCATCTTCCACTGCTTTCCGAGGCCATGGCAGAGAGCTGGATCAGAAGAGGAGTAGCCGGGACCACAACTGGCGCCCATATGAGATGCTGGCGCTGCAGGAGGAGGATTAACCTACGTGCCATGGTGCTGGCCCCTGGGACCAGCTTTTAACCACCATTGCCTTTAGTCTGAAAATTTGAGTCATTTGTTTAGAAAAATTCTGGATCTTTTAAAGATTAAGTTCTGTTGAATGAAAATTAACTTTTTAATTTTGGTTAGATAATTATTTTTGTCTTACAATGATGCATCTGAAAAAGACAAAGTACTCTATGCAATTGGGAGAAGTTCAGGGATCAAACAAAGAAATATGAACTGAGCTCATGAAGTTTCTTCCTTAAGGGACTGTAACTTAGTGAAGATATTTCACAAATGTTTGTCAGTTGATTGAATTCCCATACCTTCCAGATGTATTCTTTAGTATAGCCAGAGCATCTGGATAGCCATCCATGTTGTAATCTCCAATATGAAGGGTAATTGGCATTGATATTTCCGTCAGTCGCTTTTCACTCACAAATGGCACAAAGCCCCAGAGTGTGCCCTTATTGCTGAAATTCTGTAGGACCGGAACCCACTATGGATAAAGAGAAAAATATTAGACTTCACAGTAATTTTTGAAAACACATTCACAATTTGCTGAAGAAGTAATCGATTAAAATGTCTCAAGATAAGCATCATTTCACTTCCTTATCTGAGCAATATGGTGGAGTATTGCAATTTTAAAGTGGTTTTTCCTTAGAGTTTATCACTAGTCATCTTTGCTTGAACTGGCACATAGCCTTTAGAAAATTTATTTTTTTTTAAACCACAGGAATTTGGGTGATACTAATATGCATCTAGTTGAATTGTTCAACTTAAAATTCCTGTTGAGTGGAATTACAACCTCAAATGAGTATTTTAAAAAATTCGAGCAACTGGTAATATTATCTAATAGTGATGGCCTTTCAGAAGAACCGACTTCAGAAGAAAGTACATGAAGGTCTCCTTTGGTTCACCTTTACATGAAGAATCTTCCAAAAGTCCATGGAAGATACATATTATGAAAACTATGCATGGATTTCAAAATTTTTTGCACCCAAATAAACTTGTACTAAGTTGTTATAACATGCCTGAACAAATTCTAGCTTGAGGTACTAACGATAAGATACCAGGTTGAGAAAAGCCCCTATCAGCAACATGGAACTCTGATAAAATTATAGTAAGAATAAACATCAGGGGGATGATGCTGTGGTGTGGTAAAGCTGTTGCATGTGATGCCAGCATCCCATATGGGCACTGGACTGTGTCCTGGCAGCTCCACTTCTGACTCAGCTCCCTGCTGATGGCTTGGGGAAACAGTGGAAGATGGCTGAAGTACTTGGGTCCCTGCCACCCATGACCCATGTGGGAGACCTGAAGGAAGTTCCTGTCTCCTGGTTTTGGTATAGCTCAGTCCTGGCTGTTGAGGCCATCTAGAGAGTGAACCAGCAGATAGAAGATCTGTTTCTCTCAGTCTCTCCCTCTGACTTTCAAATAAATAAATAAATGTTTAAAAGAAAAAGAATAAACATCAAATTTAGAGTGAAGCTGGGGTGGAAGAATGGTGAAATCACTGCTGCTTTACAGAAAGTTAAGGGTGACACTGCTTCAAAGAAAGCAGCAGTTTACAAATGGAAAACTCCGTCTAAGAAGAGAAGAGACAGTGTTGAAGATGAAGCCTGCAGAAGCAGACTATCTATATTTAATTTGAGAGGAAAACATTAATTTTGTTGCTGCCGTAGGTGGACTGACAACAGCAGAAACAATAGCCAACACCGTAGACATGTTAATTAGTTCAGCACTGTGGCATACGGGTAAAGCTTCTGTTGCAGAGTCTGAATCCCATATAGGTGCTGATTCATGTCCTGGCTGCTCCACTTCTGATCCAGCTTCATGCTAATGCACCTGGGGAAGCAGCAGAGGATGGCCCAATTGCTTGAGTCCCTGCACCCACATGGGAGATCCAGAAGAAGCTCCTGGCTGGCCCAGCTCTGGCTGCTGCGGCCATTTGGGGAGTGAACCAGTGGATACACGATCTTGCTCTGTGTTTTCCTCTATCTTTCTTGCTGAAATGCTGCCTTTCAAATAAATAAATAAATCTTTGAAAAACAATTTCTGTTTATTTGAGAGGCAGAAAGAGACAGACAGACAGATTCCATCAGCTAGGTCAGTCCCCAAACGTGCACAACACGTGGGGTAGGCTAGGCCATAGCCTGCAGCTGGAAACTCAATCCAGGTGTTCTTTTTGGGTGGCAAGAAGCCCAATTACTTGAGCCATCACTATTACCTCCTAGGGTCTGTGTTTGCAGGCAGCTTGACTCAAGAGCTCCAGGGTGAACAGTGAACTCAGGCTCTCCAATATGAGCCAGGAATGTCTTAATTTGTATCTTAACTGTTAGGCCAAATGCCTGTCCACTGAAGCATTTTTTTTTTTTTAATTTTACAGAACTGGGATGGAATGAAACGTGGTGTTACCAGTACAATTCTGAAGACAAAGCACAATGAAAGCAATGACCAGCAAGAAGTAAAAGTGGTTTAGGGAAAGCAAAGTCAGACTGGTCAAAGGTACATGTCATGGAAACAGTTTTTGGGACATTACAGCATCTGGCTCGTTGACATTCTAGAGGTTCATAGAGTATTGCGATCTGCATATTAGGAGACTCGTTTTATAAAGTTAGGCAAAGTTTCAGCAGAAAATTGCTTGGGAAAGCCTCACCAGAGTCTCTCTTCACTAAAAAATGCTCCTGTTAATTCCTCTCATGAAACAAGGGCAATTTTGTGTTTTTCCACGAGAAAACACCTCACAGTCCTGATTTGGCTAATTCTGACTTCTTTTTGTTTCCTAACCTTAAAACATGCTTAAAAGACACTCATTTGTCTTAATGTACTAATCAAAAAAGACTCCAATTGTCATAATTAAATTTCCAGGAACCTTAATTCTTTAGGAATTGCTTATGATTTCTTAAACAAATCACTGAACTTGATGGTCCTTATATTTAAATATAAAGTTTATATTTTTATCTTTTAATCCATTTTCTCACAAACTCTCTGAAGTCCCCTTATACACATTTGTGATTTTAGTCAAGACTCTTGAGCCAAGAAGTTTCTGAGAATTTCCGAACAATATTGACAAGCTCTGTCTGCTATTAACAGGTATTTCTCAGCCAAGCAGGATGAGCTCTGTCACTAAGAGAGCTAGAAGCTGCATTTTTAAATTCCTTTATTTCTATACTGATTATAACAGAGAGAATAGACTGTGTTCAAAATGAGCTTCTGGAAATCCCTTTCTCTTCTGTTAGATAAATCTTTATTTTTTAAATAATGTAACCCAAACTAAAAACCTGAGGAGTAAAAATCATGCCATTAAAATTATAGAAGTGCCAATAATTAGCTGACAGTACAGATGTAGCACATGACCTGGAGATGTCTCAACAGAGGCAGGCACAGCTGACTTGAAATGGCAGGAAGTCAAACCTAACTACATTTTCTTTCTTTCCCCTCAAAGCAGGTGACTCATATATAGCTGCAAGCAGAAGTACAATAAAAATGGCTTCCGGGGCCAACATTGTGGCATAAGAGGTAAAGACGCCATCTTTGACACTGGCAACCCATGTGGGTGCTGGTTTGAGTCTCGGCTGCTTCACTCCAATCCAGCTCTCTGCTAATACTGGGAAAGCAGTGGAAGATGACCCAAGTGTTTGGGTCCCTGACACCCACGTGGGAAACATGGATGAAGCTCCTGGCTCCAGGGGAGTAGATCAGCAGGTGGAAGAGCTCTCTCTCTCTTACTCTCTCTTTCTGTAACTCTGACTTTTAAGTAAACAAATATCTTTAGAAAAAAATGGCTTCTTAAAAGAAGGACTAGTAAACAAAGTATTTCCAACATTTCATAAGTTGTCCAAAGAAAGTGTAACTTCCCACAGTAAATGAAAATGACAAAGACACACTTATTAAAAATGAGTTTTAAAACTCTGGACTGTAACTTTAATAAGTTTTCATTCTTTCTTCCAGCAAAATAAATAAATTACTGGGGCCAGTGTAGTGGCATAGCAGAAAAAACTGCCACCTGCGAGCTGACAACCCATGTTGGAAGATCTCTTTTTCTATCTCTCATTTTCTGTAACTCTGACTTTCAAATAAAGGAATAAATCTTTTTCTAAAAACTACTGTTATATATATTATCAAAATGTTTCAGTACTAATCATTGGAATTTGGAAAAAATTCTTGGTTTTGTTTTGGCAGAAAATGAGAAATTTCACAAAATGTAATTATTGCAAATTTCTGAAGATGATGATAGTTTACCAATGAGGATAAACCACAATGGATAAAGTATTCATATTAGGGTAAATGTACTAAGGCCTAAAAATTATTTTTCTTTTTCTTTGTTTTCTTAAATATTTATTTATTTGAAAACATGAGTTTATATATAGAGACGAAAGACACAGAGAAAGATCTTCCATCTGCTGGTTCACTCCCCAAATGGCTGCAAAGGCTGAAGCTAGGAGCCAGGAGCTTCTTCTGGGTCTCCCTTGTGGGTACAGGGGCCAAGGACTTGCCATCTCCTTCTGCTTTCCCAGGCAATCAGTAGGGAGCTGAATTAGAATTAGAGGAGCTGTTACTTGAACCAGCACTCATGTGGGACGCTGGTGCCAGCACTGGAAATTTTTTTTTAATGTGATACTCATGAGAAACTGCAGAACTTTGGCATTTACCTTTCTAGGGAGATGACTGGGTAAGTTGAAAATACCGTTTTTTTTTTCCCTAAAAAGGTTTATTTATTTATTTGAAAGGCAGAGTGAGAGAGAGAGAGAGAGAGAGAGAATGAGAGCGATAGAAATATTCCATCCAATGGCTCATTCCCTAAATGGCTGTAACCACCAGGTCTGGGCTGGGCTGAAGGTAGGAGCCAGGAACTCCATCTTAACTTCCTAACAAGGATGCCAGGGGCCCGAATACTGAGATCATCTTCTATTGCCTTTCCAGGGGTATTAACAGGAGCCTGGATCAGAAGCAGATGTACCCTCTGATATGGAATGCCAGCATGGCAAGCAGAGGCTTAACCTACTGTGCCAAAACACTGACCCTAAGTTGAAAATATTCTTACAGTGGTTGTCACTTTTTTTTTTTTTTAAGATTTACTTATTTATTTGAAGGGCAGAGTAACAGAAAGAGACAGAGCAAGATCTATTGGCTGGTTCATTCCCCAAATAGCCATAATGGCCAGAGCTGGGCCAATCCAAAGCCAGGAGCCAGGAGCTTCTTTCAGTTCTCCCTTTAGGGTGCAGGGGACCAAGCACTTGGGCCATCCTCTGTTGTTTTCCCAGGCCATTAGTCAGGAGCTGGATTGGAAGAAGAGCAGCCGGGACTAGAACTGAAGCCCATATGGGATGCCACCGCTGCAGGTGGCAGCTTTAACTGCTATGCCATAGCATCAGCCCCAGCAGTCTTCACTTCTTCAACAGGCTATAATTACTATGTTTCCTTGTATCTATGAACAAACAATGAGGTATTACTTTTAAGTGATTTACGCTTTAAAAATGTTCAAGATGATAAACTTAAGATTTTAATAGTTAAATACTTTTAGAATGCTGACTACATAAAGATTTTTTTTCTTTTACTGCTTGAGTATAAAATGTGATGTTCCTTATCCATAAGGGCTATAAAAGTCAACATGTTATTCTATCATTTATTACTCCTCAAAAAGAAAACAAAACTGATTTATTCTACTACTATCATAACATATCATTCCTTTATTAATCCTCTAGTGTGACTATCAAGGTACAGGTAAAAGGTCACCATGAGAGAATGAAGGAGATCTAAATGCCAGAAATAAATGCACAATTAGTGAGGTGGGCATTTGTTCGAGCAGTTAAGATGCCTGCAACTCACACTGGGGTGCCTGGGTTTGATTTTCATCTCTAGCTCCAGACTCTACCTTCTTGCTAATGCAGACCATGGGAGGCAGCAGTAATGGCTCAAGTAATTGGGTTCCTGCAACCAATGTGGCAGATCTGGATTGAGTTCCTAGCTCCTGATTTCACCTCAGTCCAGTCCTGGCCATTGTGGGCATTTGGAGAGTAAACCTGTTGTGTAGGAACTCACTCTCTGTCTCTCAAACCTGAACCCCATCAACCAGAACAAGAATACTTTTGAAAACAGGTCTGATGGCTTTCTATACAATTCTTTATTTGGTACAGTATGCTTTACCATATTCTGGCACATAAAATGCTAACAGTTCAGATCATTTAATTATAGGACCCAGAAAGGATCTTTTTATCAAAACTGATTTTTTTTTTAAAAAAAGATTTATTTATCTATTGAAGTGCAGAGTTGCAGAGAGAGAGAGAGACAGACAGACAGACATAGATTTCCATCTACTGATTCACTCCACAAATGGCCACAATGGCTGGGGTTGGCCTAGGTTGAAGTCAGGAATCCAGAAATTCATTTGGGTCTCCCAAGTGGGTTGCCGGGGTCCAAGCACTTGGGCTGTCTTTTGCTGCTTTCCCAGAAACATTACCAGGGAGACATATCAGAAGTGGGGAGGTGATCAGAAGGGTGATCCAGCACCCATATGGGTTGGGACAGCAGCTTAGCCCATTGTGCCACAACACCAACCCTATCAGAACTGATTATAATAGTGAAATTTTCCCTCAATAAATGATAATAAATAGATTTAAGTGTGCTTCATTAAATTAAAATGAGGGGGCCCAGTGCTGTGGTACAGTAGGTTAATCCTCCGCCTGTGGCGCCGGCATTCCATATGGGAGCTGGTTCTAGTCCTGGCTGCTCCTCTTCCGATCCAGCTCTCTGCTTTGGCCTCGGAAAGCAGTGGAAGATGGCCCAAAAGCTTGGGTCCCTGCACCCATGTGGGAGACCAGGAAGAAGCATCTGGCTCCTGGCTTTGGATCTGCGCAGCTCCAGCCATTGCAGCCATTGGGGGAGTGAACCAATGGAAAGAAGACCTTTCTCTTTGTCTCTCCCTCTCATTGTCTGTAAATCTACCTCTCAAATAAATAAATGAATAAAATCTTTTAAAAACATACATGAAAGTGAGGAAGTCAGTACCTTAATTCTGAGTTTCTATCTACTGTGATGCTTCAGGTATCTTTCTAACGCTGGAAGGTTTTTCAAGTGTGTGACTTCACATTGAAAACCCAGCTGGTATACCTGCTTTGTTCCAGATCGTGCTAAGTAAATGGCGCTTTTCTGGCAATTTTCATCTTCACAGCCTGGAAGTAAGTGATCCATGTGTCCATCTCCATCTGCCAAAGGAAACTTCAAGAGTCCATTAAGAGCCACAAAATCAAGTATTATTGTATGACCGATTAAATGCCCTCTATGTTCAAAGTCTGCATCAGTACGGATGAAACTGAAGAATTTGACACATGGCTTTATAATGAATGTGATTCAGTTAAAATAACTCTGGTTCTTGCTACTTCTTATCTGGACTGAGTCTTGATTAAAACTGCATGCTTTTCTGTGGTTAAATATTTATCAGAGTTGGAAACAGATATCGTTCCAGGCTTTAATGTTAGAATCATCAATTTTTAAAAATGTGACTTTTGATTTATTTACATAATTATTATTGCTACCACAGGAGAAAAAATAAAATAACCCATTAGTATATGGCCTATTTTAAATGTAAGACTCTTATTTTTATGTATACTCTTAAGTGTCCTTTATTCAGCATGAACTTCAAGAGTTAGAAACCTCTCAGTAGTCTGGCTTCTAACAAATCACCAGTAAATTTTTAAGAATAAAAAAATAAAAAAACAAATGATGGGAATACAGATGTCTTTTTCAACTGACTGCTTTTACAAAGTTGCACACTGTTTTGGAACATCTCCAGGGGTGCAGTTACTGTGGAACCTGGAGTCAGCTGCTCTAGTGCTCCCTTCTATCTACTGTCTGTGCTACCTGAAGAGGTAAACACATATACCAAAGCTAAACCTATTTATGGACACATGCACAATGGAGTAGCCATATAGCTTTTTAATTTGGGGGATGATTTTATGTTTCTTTAATGACTGATTTACTTGGTATGGCTTACTATATCATTTAATACAGATGTAGATGATTTGGAAAGAAATAAAAGTATTATAATACAGGTTTATATATATTTTTTTATTTTTGACAGGCAGAGTGGACAGTGAGAGAGAGAGAGACAGAGAGAAAGGTCTTCCTTTGCCGTTGGTTCACCCTCCAATGGCTGCCACGGCCAGCGTGCTGTGGCCGGCGCATCGTGCTGATCCGAAGCCAGGAAAGACAGCACACCGTGCTGATCCGAAGCCAGGAGCCAGGTGCTTCCCCTGGCCTCCCATGCGGGTGCAGGGCCCAAGCACTTGGGCCATCCTCCACTGCTCTCCCGGGCCACAGCAGAGAGCTGGCCTGGAAGAGGCGCAACTGGGACAGAATCCGGCGCCCCAACCGCGACTAGAACCCGGTGTGCCGGCGCCGCAGGTGGAGGATTAGCCTATTGAGCCGCAGTGCTGGCCACAGGTTTATATATTAAAAGAGAGGTATAATAAGCCTATCAAGTCTCCAATAATGTATTCAAAAAGAAAAAAATTAGGCTGAGAGGGATGAAAATGAAGCCACTGGAAGCTGGCCTCAGTAAGGAAAAGTAAAAAGGCATAGCAAGGGAAAAATTTGTATTATTTAGCTTCACTATTTAATTACTTATAATTCTCACAAATAATATTATTTGTGATAAGAAACCCTTAGAGGAGAACATTAAATAAAATCATTGAACTAATAATGAAAAATATAGAGAACTGTGATCAGATTATCTAATTTACACTGAGAATCAAAGAGGTTGAGAGGGACAAAATTCTGGTTGGAAACTAAAAGGTTTTCCAAGAAGATAAATATGTATCATAGTTAAAAAAAAGATAAATAAAAGACAGCTGGTCAAATCAGAAAGAATTAAATACAAAAAAGTGATTTATAAACTGGTTCTAATAGTATCTTGGTTTCATTAAAAATGAAACAAATTAGAAGAACTTTACTAAGTGTCTGCCCTTCATTTTCACTCCAATAACAAAATATTTAGATAAAATATAATTTATAGATCCCATTTCCTTTTTTTTCTTTTTTTCAACTAGTTTCGTATTTTCCATGAATATTTTGACCATGAATCAATAAACATTTACCTAATTCATAATACCATAATCATGTGCTTGAATATAAATAAGCAGTAATATTTTACATGTATGTGCACAGAAATCAAGAACTTAATCAGGGACTCTGATCTTAGTACTAAGCATAAGTGCTCTCTCTCTCTCTCTATATATATGCATTTTATATTATGAGAACATGATAAAATCACTTTCTGAGAGTCCAACTTCAAGTCCAAAAGAAATCTGCTCTGTCCTAAAGGAAATAAGCTTTATTAAATTTCATGTCTCACTTTCCTGTATTTTTTCAAACAACTTATTACTAGAAGGTAATTTATATTTAAAGTTGCAAAAATAGAAATAGTACAAGGAACAACTACCTAGCCTTTAACCAGACTTGCCTATTCCTAACATTTTACCCCATTTGATCATTGTGCTCTTTCTCTGAAATAATTTTCATTTCTGAATCATGTATATAATTACATCTTTATTTCTAAGGAAAAGGAATATTCTCTTTCAATTTCATAATGCAGTTAACATTTGAAACAGAAATAATACTTTCAACTAATGATCTACATATGCTCTTATTTGTCCATTGGTCTAATAATTTCTGGTATAAAATTTCTGTGCTTCCAGCACAGCATACAGTTTAGGTATAATAAGGCATTAGTATTATTTAATCTAGACTATTCCATATCTTTTATAATTTTAATGTGCATAACTTTTTTATATTATTATAGTAGTCTTCTACTTAATTTGTTATTATACCTGAGGAAGAAAATACCATTACAAAAAAAAAAGTTTCACACGTAAAAAGCCACTGGTTGGGGCCAGCGTTGTGGCACGGTGGGTAAAGCCGCCACCTATAACTCCAACATCCCATATGGGTGCCAGTTCAGGTCCTGGCTGCTCTAGTTCCAATCCAGCTCCCTGCTAATAATGTGCCTGGGGCAGCATTAGAGGACAGCCAAGTACTCAGGCCTCTGCTTCCCACATGAGACCCGAAGAAGCTCCTGGCTTCAGACTGAACCAGCTCCAGCCATGGCAGCCATTTAGGGAGTGAATCAGCACCTGGAAGCTCTCTCTCTCTCTCTCTCTCTCTGTAACTCCGCCTTTTAAATAAATAAATATATTGTTTTAAAAAGCCATTGGCACAAGGCTAAGATCTACAATTTGTTTAAACAAATATCATAGATATAATATCCCGCTGTGAAGTGACTATGAAGAAAGTCATGCTGTGGCAGGTGTTTTGTTGTTAGTTAAGACATAAAGAGACATTATGACTGCTGCCACAGAAAGACAAGGAACTGTTACAGATTACTAGGAACAAATCATATGGCAACCAACTTGATAACCTAGAAGAAATGGAGAGACTCCTGAGCATAGACAGATTATCAAGATTGAATCAGAAGAAACAGAATATCTAGACAAACCTACAAGCAATAGTGATAACCAGTAATAAAGAGCCTCCCATCAAAGAAAGGGCCAGGATTGGATGGCTTTACTGTGGAGATCTACCAAACATCTAAAGAATTAACACAGATTCTTAGTGAAAGTATTCCAAAAAGTAGAAGTGGGAAGAATTCCTTTAAACACGTTGTATGAGGTCAGCTTTACTCCGATACCAAAATCAGATAAGGACACAACAAAACAAGGAAGCTATAGTGCAATATCCTTGATGAACAATGATGCAAAAATCATCAATAAAATACTAGCAAATTGAGTCTATAGCACATTAAAAACATGATCAAGTAGGAGTTATCCTAGGAATCCAAGAACGTTTTGAAATATGCAAAATAATAAACATGACAGACCACATTCTGGAATGAAGGATAAAAAGTCATATGATCAATCTCAATGGATGTATAAAAAACATTTTATAAAATTTACCATAATTACATGATTAAAAAGAAAGCTTTAACAAATCAGGCAAGAGGAAATGCACCAATGTACCTCAACATAACAAAGACATATCACAAAACAATGGCTACCATCATATTGAATGGGGGAAAGCTGATGATGGATTTCTAAGATCTGAAACAAGATAAAGTTGCCCATTTTCACCAATTATTTATTTTTATTTATTTATTTGACAGGTAGAGTTAAAGACTTTTTTTTCAACTTTTATTTAATAAATATAAATTTCCAAAGTACAACTTTTGAATTATAGCGGCTTTTCTCCCCATAACCTCCCTCCCACCCGCAACCATCCCATCTCCCACTCCCTCTCTCATCCCATTCTTCAACATGATTCATTTTCAATTATCTTTATATACTGAAGATCAACTTAGTATAAACTAAGTAAAGATTTCAACAGTTTGCACCCACAAAGACACACAAAGTATAGAGTACTGTTTGGGCAGTAATTTTACCATTAATTCGCATAGTACAACCCATTAAGGACAGAGGTCCTACATGGGGAGCTGGTGCACAGTGACTCCCTTTGTTGATTTAACAACTGACATGCTTATTTATGACGTCAGTAATCACCTGAGGCTCTTGTCATGAACTTCCAAGCTATGGAAGCCTCTTGAGTTCACTAACTCTGATATTATTTAGACAAGGCCATATTCAAAGTGGGAGCTCTCTCTTACCTTCAGAGAAAGGTACTGCTTTCTTTGACGGTCCCTTCTTTGGCTGGGATCTCACTGGCAGAAATCTTTCACTTAGGGTTTGGTTTTTTTTTTTTTTTTTTTTTTTTTGCCACAATGTCTTGGCTTTCCAAGCTTTTTAGCCAGATCTTAATGCCTTAAGGGCTGATTCTGAGGCCAGAGTGCTGGTTAGGGCTTTTGTCTTCTGCTGTGTATCCTGCTTCCCATGTAGGATCATTCTCTCCTTTTTAATTCGATGAATTATTTGCAGACACTGGTCTTATTTACATAATCCTTTTGATACTTAATCCTATCTTTTTGATCAATTATGAACTGAAATTGATCACTTTAACAAGATGGCATTGGTACATGCCACTTGATAGGACTGAATTGGAATCCCCTGGCACATTTCTAGCTCTACCATTAGGGGTAAGTCCGAGTGAGCATGTGCCGAACTGTACATCTCCTCCCTCCTTATGCTCACTCTTATATTTAACAGGGATCACTTTTCAGTTAAATTTAAACATTTAAGTTGTTCCTTGACAGTCAGGACAAGGGCTGATCAAGTCATTGTTTCTCATAGTGCCCATTTCACTTCAACAGGTTTCCTTTCAGTTAGTTGTCACCCATCAGGGAGAACATATGATATTTGTCCCTTTGGGACTGGCTT
Source organism: Oryctolagus cuniculus (assembly GCF_051225735.1). NCBI lineage: Eukaryota > Metazoa > Chordata > Mammalia > Lagomorpha > Leporidae > Oryctolagus > Oryctolagus cuniculus. The sequence goes on from NC_142884.1 coordinate 41,541,594, forward strand.
ATTTCACACAGCATGATGTTTGTTGATCTCTTTGTAGGTTCTGGTTATTAATCCTTTATCAGTTGCATAATTTGCAAATATTTCTTCCCATTCTGTTGGTTGCCTCTTCACTTTCCTAACTGTTTCTTTTGCAGTACAGAAACTTCTCAATTTGATGTAATCCCAATTGTTAATTTTGGCTTTGACTGCCTGCGCCTCTGGGGTCTTTTCCAAGAAGTTTTTGCCTGTGCCTATATCTTGCAGGGTTTCTCCAATGTTCTCTAATAATTTGATGGTGTCGGGTCGTAGGCTTACATCTTTAATCCATGTTCAGTGGATTTTTGTGTAAGGTGTAAGGTAGTGGCTTGCTTCAATCCAGTTTTCCCAGCACCATTTGTTGAATAGACTGTCCTTGCTCCAGGAATTGGTTTTAGATCCCTGATCAAATATAAGTTGGCTGTAAATGTTTGGATTGATTTCTGGTGTTTCTATTCTGTTCCATTGGTCTATCCATCTGTTTCTGTACCAGTACCATGCTGTTTTGATTATAACTGCACTGCAGTATGTCCTGAAATCTGGTATTGTGATGCCTCCGGCTTTGTTTTTGTAGTACAAAACTGGTTTAGCTATTCGAAGTCTCCTGACTCTCCATATGAATTTCAGCATCATTTTTTCTAGATCTGAGAAGAACGTCTTTGGTATCTTGATTGGTATTGCATTGAATCTGTAAATTGCTTTTAGGAGAATGGACATTTTGATGACACTGATTTTTCCAATTCCAATCCATGAGCATGGAAGATTTTTCCATTTTTTTGGTATCCTCTTCTATTTCTTTCTTTAAGATTTTGTAATTCTCAATGTAGAGATCTTTGACGTCCTTGGTTAAGTTTATTCCAAGGTATTTGATTGTTTTTGTAGCTATTGTGAATGGGATTGATCTTAGCAGTTCTTTTTCAGGTTTAGGAATTAAGGTGATGCTGGCTTCATAGAAAGAATTTGGGAGGATTCCCTCTTTTTGATTGTTCTGAATAGTTTGAGAAGAATTGGAGTTAGTTCTTTAAAAGTCTGATAGAATTCAGCAGTGAATCCATCCGGTCCTGTGCTTTTCTTGGTTGGGAGGGACTTTCTTACTGATTCAATTTCTGTCTCAGTTATGGGTCTGTTTAGGTTTTCTATGTCTTCATGGTTCAATTTAGGTAGGTTGCATGTGTCCAGGAATCTATCCATTTCTGATAGATTTCTCTGTTTGCTGGCATACAACTCTTTGTAGTAATTTCTGCTGACTCTTTTTATTTCTGTGGTGTCTTTTATTACATTCCCTTTTTCATCTCTGATTTTATTGATTTGGGTCTTTTTTCTTCTTTTTTTTTTTAGTTAGTTGGGCCAATGGTGTGTCAATTTTGTTTATTTTTTCAAAAACCACCTCTTCATTTGGCTGATCTTTTGTAATATTTTTTTTTTGGATTCAATTCTGTGTTGTGTTGTTATCTTCATTTGCTTCCAGAACGTTTTTGATTTCTCCCATGACCCAGGGTTCATTCAGGAGCATGTTGTTCAGCCTCCATGTGTTTGCATATGCTCTAGGGATTCCTGAGTTGTGAATTTTTAGCTTCATTCCACTGTGATCTGAGAAGCTGCATGGTATGATTTCAATTCTTTTGAATCTGCTGAGACTTGCTTTATGGCCTAGCATGTGGTCAATTCTAGAGTAAGATCCATGTGTATTCTTTAAGTGTAGGATGAAAGTTCTGTAGATATCTGTTAGATGCATTTGGGCTACAGTGTCGAATAAAGCTGCTGTTTCTTTGTTGATCTTCTGCCTGGTTGATCTGTCTATTTCTGAAAGTGGAGTATTGAAGTCCCCCAATACTATTGTATTGGAGGCTAAATCTCCCTTTAAGTTCTTTAACATATCTTTTAAATAAACTGGTGCCCTGTAATTAGGCATATACATTTATAATAGTTATATCTTCCTGTTGAATTGATCCCTTCATCATTATATAGTGCCCCTCTTTGTCTCTCTTAACTGTTTTTGTGTTAAAGTTTATTTTGCCTGATATTAAGATGGCTACTCCAGCTCTTTATTGGTTTCTGTTGGATTACCCAAGTGAGCCATGACGCCGGCTCCACCACTTTATTTCAACACAGTATTTCAAGTCCCAGCCAGAGCAATTAGACAAGAGGAAAAATTGAGGTGGTATCCAAATGGGAAAGGAGGAAGTCACATTGTTTTCACAGATGGTACCACCTTATATATATTTAAAATCCTGAAGGATCCACCAAAAAACTGTAGAGCTAATAAGTGAATTCAATAAAGTTGCATAATGCAAAGTCAATATATAACAACCAGTGGCATTGTTATAATCTAATAGCAAACTATTTGAAAATGAAATCAAGAAAGCAATCCTATTCAGTTGGCTAAAAAACAAAAAAATAAAGAAAAATCTCGGAATAAATGTAACGTAAGACATAAGAAAAGGAAACACATTCCATGGACAAGGATTGGAAGAATCAATATAGTGAAAATGTCCATACTACCAAAAACGATTTACAGATTCAATGCAATCCCTTTTAAAGTCAAAATGGCATTTTCATAGAATTACAAAAAACTAAATTACTGAAATTTGGGTAGGAGCACAAGAGACCTCACATAGCAAAAATTACCATGAAAAAAAGAACAGAGGGTCTTGAAACTTCCTGACTTAAAAAAAAATACATTACAAAGCTTAAATAATTATCCAGCAGGGTATTGGCATAAAAAGACTAGATAAATGGAACAGAATAGAGGCCCTAGAAGTAAACACATGTATCTACATCCAACTTATTCTTGTCAAAGGAGCTAAGAACATGCATTGGAGAAAGGAGTGTTTTTCAGTAAATGGTGCTAGGAAAACTGGGTATCCACAATGCAGAAGAATGAAACTAGAACCCTATCATCTCTCACCATATACAAGAATCAACTCCAAATAGACTGAAGACCTAAATGTGAGACCTGACACTTTGAAACTGTTAGAAGAAAACATAGGGGAGATGCTCTAAGACATCAGAATTGGTAAGGTTTTTTGTGTGTGTTGTTAGATCCTAAAAGCATAGGAAACAAAAACTGAAATAGCAAATGGGATCTCACCACACTAAACAGCTTCTGCACAGTATAGGAAACAATCAACAGAATGAAGAGATAACCTACAGAATGGGAAAAAAATCTGCAAATTAAATATCTGCTCTAGTGTTAATAATTGGAACATAAAAAGAATTCAAACAACTCAATAACCAAAAAAATCCCTAAAGAATTTAATCTGTAGATATAAACAGACATTTCTCAAAGGCAGGCATACTAATGACCACCAGGTATATGAAAATATATTCAACATCACTAATCATCAGGGAAATGCAAATCAAAACCACAATGAGCTATCACCTCACTCATATTGAATATTATGAAGATAAACCCTTGGTGGGAATGTAAATTAGTACAAACAAGGTGGAAAACAATATTGAGGTTCCTCAAAAAATTACAAATGTCACTACCATCTAATCTAACAATACCTCCCCTGAGTTTCTATACAAGGGAAATGAAGTATCTCTGTCATGCAGATATCTATATTTCCATATTTATTTTTTTTTAAATTTAAAAAATTTTTTTTTTGACAGGCAGAGTGGACAGTGAGAGAGAGAGACAGAGAGAAAGGTCTTCCTTTGCCGTTGGTTCACCCTCCAATGGCCGCCGCGGCCAGTGCGCTGCGGCCGGCGCATCGCGCTGATCCGATGGCAGGAGCCAGGAGCCAGGTGCTTTTCCTGGTCTCCCATGGGGTGCAGGGCCCAAGCACCTGGGCCATCCTCCACTGCACTCCCTGGCCACAGCAGAGAGCTGGCCTGGAAGAGGGGCAACCGGGACAGAATCCGGCGCCCCAACTGGGACTAGAACCTGGTGTGCCGGCACCGCAAGGCGGAGGATTAGCCTAGTGAGCCGCGGCGCCGGCTTATATTTCCATATTTATTGCAGTATTATTTATAATAGCTCAGAAATGGAAATAATCTGAATCTTTATCAATTGATGAATGGATAATGAAAATGTTTATATTCACACAATGGAATACTATTTAGCCATAAAAACTATGAGACATTGTCATTTGCACCAACACAGATAAAACTGGAGGTCATTATGTTAAGTGAAATTAGTCAAACATATAGGCCAGTGCCATGGCTCATTTGGCTAATCCTCTGCCTGTGGCTCCAGCACCCTGGGTTGGGGTGTTGGGTACTAGTTCCGGTTGCTCCTCTTCCAGTCTAGCTCTCTGCTGTGGCCCGGAAGGGTAGCAGAGGATAACCCAAGTGCTTGGGTCCCTGCACCCACATGGGAGACTGGGAGGAAGTACCCGGATCCTGGCTTTGGATCGGCGCAGCTCCAGCCATAGCGGCCATTTGGAGAGTGAACAACGGAAGGAAGACCTTTCTCTCTGTCTCTCTCTCACTGTCTATAACTTTCTCTCTGTCTCTCTGTCTCTCACTGTTTAACTCTGGCAAAAAAATAAAAAAAAATGAATAAAACAAAGAAATTAGTCAAACATATAAAGGTAAGGACAAGATGATCTCACTTATATATAAAAGCATAAACGTTAATAGTATAACGGTGGTTACCGAGGCTGGGGAATACAGGATGGGGGAATAAATGGGGAAAGACTGATTATTGAGCACTAGATTATAGTTAGATGGAAGAGGATTTTGTGGTGTCCTTTTGCAATACAGTAGGGACTATAGACAATAATGTGCTTTATGATAAAGAGGTATTCTGAAAAGATAAAATAAATCAATGTTCAATGAATTTTATACCAAATCACCTCTTTGACTTTCTGGAACCCATAAAGTATAAATCCTAGAATTTCAGACATAATAATAATATTTTTGAGATCAATGACTTTGGAGAATGGTCAGATAGTATAAAAATTCTAAATAACTATAGAAAAGTCATGAGCAAATACAGGAACAGAATGAAAAAAATTAACTGTCAAAATATTACTTGGTTTAAAACAATTGACACAGTATAGAGAAAAAGTTCAGCGAGGAAGGTTACATATTTTAAGAACCAAAGCAGAAGGCATGCATAGTTTTTAAGAACACAGCTTGTGAGACACAGCCACTGTTTTCTTGATTAAACTAAGAATACGTAAGTTACATGGGGCTATGTGATGATAGGTAGGGGTAGTGATACAGATAATTTCCACATGTCTTTAGATGTAAAAGAAAATTAAAGGGAACTGTCTTGCTCCTGTGCAATGAAACAGGAAAATGGGATTGCTTTGTAAGAACTGCTAAGGGAATGGGTTACTCTGCACAAGAGGAAAGTAGGAAAGGGCACTTCCATCCATTCATCTACTAACCATTCATCATCTACTATCTATCTATCTATCTATCTACCTACCTACCTACCTACCTACCATCCATCCTACCTACCTACCTACCATCCATCCTACCTACCATCCATCCATCCATCCATCCATCCATCCATCATCCATCTATCCAATCAATCAATCAATCCTTTAGTTGGTGAAAGTTAAACACAGAAGAGAGGCTGGCACTGTGGCACAGTGGGTTAACATCCTGGCCTGAAGCACTGGCATCTCAAATGGGCACCGGTTCGAGACCCAGCTGCTCCACTTCTGATCCAGCTCTCTGCTATGGCCTGAAAAAGCAGTGGAAGATTGCCCAAGTCCTTGGGCTCCTGCACTCGTGTGGGAGACCCGGGGGAAGCTCCTGGCTTCGGATCAGTGCAGCTCCGGCCATTGTGGCCAATTAGGGAGTGAACCATCAGATGGAAGACACCTCTCTCTCTCTCTCCGCCTCTCCTCTCTATGTGTAACCCTGACTTTCAAATAAATAAATCATCTTTAAAAAAAAATGCACACAGAGGAGCTGTGTACCCACCTACATCAAAGAAGCACACTACTGATTTTTCCTTATCAATGAACAGGGCATTTACACAGAATGAAAATGTAGAGCTGCAGATGATAGAGAATTATGTCAAAATGGAACCTGGGGCTTTTTAAAATAGGAGGGAATATTTAGAAAAGAGGAGGTACTAGCTCTTCTATAACATGCTGAAGCTTCTATTCTGCTCTGAGAGCAGGGGCTTCCCCCCCCTCAGGGAATAGGTATGTTTCTATAATTTCTAAGAATAAGCAAGGTTTCTGCAACAATTATTTTCATAGATCCATGGCAATCAAGTAATGAAGAAAAGTACATGATGAAGTTCACAGAGCAGTATTCTAGATTGTTCCCCTTATCATAGGTTCATTCTATCAATTAGGGTAAACCTAAAAGTGACATATGTTACAGTTAAGTTGTGGATTATTCTGGAAAGTATTAAATATCATTTACTGGGGCTGGCGCTGTGGTGCAGCAGATTAAAGCCCTGGCCTGAAGCAACGGTATCCCATATGGACACCAGTTCGAGTCCCGGCTGCTCCTCTTCTGATCCAGCTCTCTGCTATGGCCTGGGAAAGCAGTAGAAGATGGCCCAAGTCCTTGGGCCCCTGCATCCACATGGGAGACATGGAAGAAGTTCCTGGCTCCTGGCTTCAGATCAGCTCAGCCTGGGCCGTTGCGACCATCTAGGGAGTGAACCAGCAGATGGAAGACCTTTCTCCCTGTCTCTACCTCTCTCTGTAACTTTTTCAAATAAATAAATCTTTAAACAAAAAATTATATCATTTACTAAATTCTAACTTAACAATGTAATAATATAAAATATAACATTAACCTATAGAATTTTTAAGTGCTTTACTACTGAAAGGAAAAATTATATATTCAAAATAATAAAGCATCATAAAAAATTAAGCACATAGTACAGTTCTAAGACCACAGTATGACAAAGGTATAGTTTACGGAAAAACAAATCTTACCTGGAAAGGCAAGAATTTATCATATATAGCCCATCAAGTCTTGAGGGACATAGAGTCCTGGGTTTTGTCATATTTGAATACCTTAGGAGAAACAGGCTGGGGCCAGTGCTATGGCATACTGGGTAAGGCTGCTGTCTGCAGTTCTGACATCCCATATGGGCACCTGTGGTAATTCAGCTGTTCCACTTCTGATCCAGCTCTCAGCTATGGCCTGGGAAAGCAGTAGAAAATGGCCCAAGTGCTTGGGCCCCTGCACCTGTGTGGGAGATCTGAAAGAAGTTCCTGGATCTTGGCTTTGTATTAGCCAAGCTCTGGCCATTGGGACTATTTGGGGAGTGAATCAGCAGATGGAAGACTTTCTCTCTCTCTCTCTGCTTCTGCCTCTCTGTAATTCTGCCTTTCAAATAAATAAATAAATCTTAAAAAAAAAAAAAGGCTAAAATGCTTTAAATGCTGAGTATGTATAAAAATCAAGACTGTGAAGTATGAATTTTATAATTTTCATATAAATTATCATTTACAATCAAAAGGCATTCAAAATAGTTGTCACTGCCAGATCTGGCATCCCTGACTCACCAGGATAGATACCCTCCACAAATCTCTGCTACAAAGTGGAAACTCAGGAAGTAATCACTTTGCTATGATGACCAGTGCACTGCACCTGTTACAATGACATAGAATGAAAGCAAATAATAATGAACTATAGTAATAGTAATGCATATTATAATATGCAATGTAATGATATAATAATAATAGTAATAGTAATGGACTTATTTGTTTGAAAGATTACTGTAAAACTGGAAGAATACTCTGAAAACATCACTTTAGATGCTTTATGGCACAAAAAATGTTTCACTAAAAATGTCACTAAAAAAAGAGCTTCACTAAAAAAGACACAAATGGTATTTTCTTTGGTGGGATAGTGACAAGGTACACTGGTGGGGGGAGGGCGTGGGAGATCCTGCAGGCTAGAGGGAGAATTAGTGAAACTGGCTACTTCGACTTTGACCATGTGAAAACAAGACTGGAGCTACAAAGATACCAAAAGGATATTATGAAGTTGTCCATTTAAGTGCTAAATTACAAAAGCCACTAAAGATAATGCAAGGTGTTGTCCACTGGTTGGAATTCAGCAATTAACAAAGGGAAATAAGAAGACCACATATTATAATTTAGAGGCTCCAGATAACATTTAGATGTCTTCCATGAAATCAGCACCTATCTATTTCAGAGATGCAGAACAATTCTTAGTTCAATCACTTTTCTTTAATCAATATAAGCAAAAGTGATAACGCCTCATTAGTCTTGTGGACGACATTTGAAAGCTTTGGTTTAGGATTATGGTTGAAAGTATATAAGATGCATCCTAAATTGGGCTCCATTCTTAAAAACCAATTAGTTAATTAGAATATCTTTTCATTTAGTTAAATAATTCATTCCAAGCAATTCATTTGGTGTTTATAATGCAAGTGGCACTGCCATAGGCTTGAGGGATACATAACAGCGAACAAAATAAACCATTGGAATATATACTGGTGAGAGTGCATGCCATATCAGAGGGTGACTGGCTATGGAAACAAATGAAGAGGCAAAGGAGGTAAGGAGTCCCGAGGGGTAGGGTTTGCCGCTTTAAGTGCAGTGGTCAGGAAGACCTCCAACATAAGATGACATTTTAGCAAAACCAAAAGATGTTGAGCGAGTAAGGTACGAGGACTGTCTGGGAGGAGAATCCCATGCAGTGGGATAAACAAGGGCTCTCAGGAGAGACTGCTTGAAGAACATCATGGAGGCCAGTGTGGCTGCAGTACAGTGACACTCGCAGGCTTAGGGAGAAGACGGGGTGCTCTGGACATGCGCTCCTTCATTTGCTCAGATTGAACAAGGATAAGGCTCTATCAGACTGTGTCCTCAAGAGCTTGTATCTTGTTTTGGTGTCTGGAGTAACAGACATCTCATTTAAAATGTCCAATACAGAACTGTTAAGAGAATGTGAAAGCTCCTCATCCTACTCCTTCCGCATCTCACCGAATGAAACAACCAGACAGACAGCTGTTATCTTTGATTTTTCTTTTCTTTTTTCCCCTCCAACATGTAAATCATCAGTATGCCTTGTCAACTCTCTTCAACATATCCTAAATAAAATCACTTCCCTCCATTTCCTGGTGATCTCCCAAGTCCAAGTCATCCTAAGCTTTTCCTGTTTAATTGCCTGTTCTCTTAGCTAAAGTTCTTGAAGCCATCAATTGCACTTAGAATAAAACTCAAACTCCACACGTTGGTCCATAAAGCCATAAAAGACCTTATCAAGGACCAACATTTTTCTTGTTCATTAATACCAGGCTTATTTTTGCTTCACTTAAGTGTTTCCTCTGCACAGAGCACTCACCCCAAGACTCCCTGTAACTTCATTCAAGTCTTAAGTCAAAGGCAACCTCCAACCAGCTACCTAAAATAGACATCCTCACCTACTATTACATCCCCTTATTTTATTTCCTAAAGTCCTTACCACTTTCTAAAAATCCCTTATAATTTTACTTCATTTTATCTTTCTTCCCACAATAGAATGTAATCTTCATGAGAGCAAGGTTCCTTATACTTCCCTCATGGCTACATAGTGAACACCTAGAATAGAGCGAGTCCAAATGAAGGCAGTCAAAAAGTATTATTTTTTTTTAATTTATTTGAGTGACAGAGAGCAAGGTAGGGGGAGGGGAATGGAAGAAAGGAATAGAAAAGTCTCCCATCTGCTAGTTCACTCTCCAAATGCATGCAATGGTCCCTGGCTGGAGTTGAAGCCAGGAGCTGGGAACTCAATCCAGGTCTTCTGCATAGGTAGCAGGGACCCAGTTACTTGAGCCATTGTGTCTGCCTCCCAGAGTCTGCATTAGCAGGAAGCTGGAATCAAAAATCAGAGGCGGGTATTGAACCCAGGCACTCCTAATATGGGATAGAAATGTCAACTGCTAGGCCAAATGCTCATGCCATTACAAATCAGGAAGGAAATTAAATGGAACAAAAACAGCCACACAGTTTTAAAGAGTAAACTATTTGATTGCATTGGGCTGACTACTATACAAGTATAATGCATTCAAAGAAAATCAGAGTATTATATTTCAAGTTCCTTGAACCCAGAACCTCTATCTCAATTGTTCCTGTTCTACATATTTGTATTTACTTAATAAATTCTGACTGGTGATGAAAATGGTACAATTAAGTACATTTAAGAGGGCATATCTGAATCATCAAACACTCTTCTGTTTTACTGATGATTCTCAATTGAAGTTCAGCACCCTCTTTTCAGTGAAAAAAATGAGGAGGCTATTTAACAAAAGGGCATTCTATTTTCAAATATAACAAATACACAAAGTATAATATTAACTTAAAGACTCTGGAGTAAAAGGCAACTTTAAATGTCTCATATAATAAGACCAAACCCCAAAAGTATAACACTCGGAACAATGGTCTCTCTCTTTTTTTTTTTTTTTTTTATATTATCACCTGTCTATTTGAAGGTATTTGACTTTTAAAATTCTCTTGTAATAGGAAATATAAACATTCAATTACCAATTAATATTCAGGCTAGGTATAAATTTTATACATGTTTCCTCTGACTTACTTTTATTTCCATATTATGCACTAATAAGAAATAAACTTAATTTATCAGAAATATACTTAATCATAAAGCAAAGGGAGCATAATTGCTATAAATGTTATTTTGAACTAAGCATTTCAGCTCTATCATGGTTAATGCAGCATTAGTATCTGAGATTTTACTAAGTATTATAAAGACTTCATAAAGTAATTTATTGTGGAGTTTCCCTGCCTTTCTTCCACATTTTAATAAGCATCAATGATTATATACTGTGCTAGGCACTGGGAATATTCAATTGAGTCAGACTCGGTGTTAACATCAATGGAATAATATCCAAGCTGTTCAGTATTTTCCAAGATGTTAATAAAATGAATGACAGAGTATTCCACTTTCATTAGTTCTTTTATTATAGAATTATCTAGGAAACTTGATTGATGATTCTGAGGCTTCATCATCATGCTCAGTATTGTTTGTTCACTTGAAAAATAAAGTATGAGGCCGGCGCCGCGGTTCACTAGGCTAATCCTCTGCCTTGTGGCGCCGGCACACCAGGTTCTAGTCCCGGTTGCCCCTCTTCCAGGCCAGCCCTCTGCTGTGGCCCGGGAGTGCAGTGGAGGATGGCCCAAGTGCTTGGGCCCTGCACCCGCATGGGAGACCAGGATAAGTACCTGGCTCCTGCCATCGGATCAGCGTGGTGCGCCGGCCGCAGTGCGCCAGCTGCGGCGGCCATTGGAGGGTGAACCAACGGCAAAAGGAAGACCTTTCTCTCTGTCTCTCTCTCTCACTGTCCACTCTGCCTGTCAAAAAAATAAATAAAAAAAAAAAAAGAAAGAAAAATAAAGTATGGGGTGAGGGGCTGTGCTGTGGCTTACAGGTAAAGCCACTGCCTACAATATAGGCATCCCATATGGTCACTGGTTCAAGTCCCAGTAGCTCCACTTATAATCCAGATCCCTACTAAAGCACCTGGGGAGCAGCTAAAGATCAATTCCTTGGGGCTCTGCACCCATGCAGGAGACCTGGAAGAAGCTCCTGGCTCCTGGTTTCGGTCTGGCCCAGCCCTGGCCATTGCGGTCATTTGGGGAGTGAATCAGCAGATGGAAGATTTTTCTTTTTGTGTTTCTTCCTCTCTTTCTCTGAACTCTGCCTTTCAAATTTATATTATTTAGTGAATAATTTTTTTATTTTATAAGTAAAATAAATCTTAAAAAGAATACAATCTCCTTGTGATAATTCTGCGTCCAATTTGGTTTTATAAATGTATATCTTTTGTGAGTTATAATGTTTCAGTCTAGAAAATGTGAACATTCTGTATAAGTTTTCTGTCTATCCCTCAGTTTTGTAGCTTTTTATTGATTTCTTGTATTATATACAAAGTTAATACATGTTATCTGGTTTTATGTATCTTTTTCTGATAGAAAACTCAAGTTTTATTTCTGTCAATTTTTTGGTCCTATATAATTTTAAAGAGATATCACCTTATTTATAGAAATTCAGCAATTTAAAACTCTTAGCTAACATACAGTTTAAAATAAGGATGCTGTAGAAGGCAAGACACAAAACATGTCTTCTAGAGGATGCACCTCCTTCACGACTGCTTAACTATTGGAGGCATTTATGGTTGCAGATCTTCCAAGCACAATGTTGGGCCCAGCAGTTCATCTGATACTACACAGCAATAATTACTATTTATTGGGTGTTTTCTATGCTCAGAAACTGCTATGAGAGCTCCGGATATGGAAATTTTGGGGCCACTGATGCTCTGCTAAACTGTAAATCCGAAGTCTGTTTCTTGGTCATCCTTTTTGTATCACCTGGAAGTATCATTTAGTTGTTTCTGACCACCTCTTATCACTCATCTGTCTCCCTCCTCAACCTGTACTTTATTCTTTCTTCTTCAGAGTGCTCAATCAGGTCTTAACATCGTAGCACTTGGATGACTGTCAAACCTGTTTTGCGGGGGCCAGTGCTGTGGCACAGTGGGTTAACACCCTGGCCTGAAGTGCCAGCACCCCTTTTGGGTGCCAGTTCCGGAACCGGCTGCTCCACTTCCGATCCAGCTCTCTGCTATGGCCTGGGAAAGCAGTAGAAGATGGCCCAAGAAGTACTTGGGCCCCTGTACTCGTGTGGGAAACCCAGAAGAAGCTCCTGGCTCCTGGCTTCGGATCAGCACAGTTCTGGTGGTCATGGCCAATTAGGGAGCGAATAAGAGGATGGAAGACCTCTCTTTCTCTCTGCCTCTCCTCTCTGTGTAACTCTGACTTTCAAACAAATAAATCTTTTTTTTTGTTTTTTAAACCTGCTTTGCTTTACTTCTCAGCTTAAGTCTGTTAAATATTTCTGCTGAGTTGTCTTACCAGCATGAGTAGTGTGATGACTCTTACTACCTAATTCAGCTTTCTCTTCTGATACATCTACCTCTATGAATAAAACCATCATTCTTTAAGGCACTCAGAGTCAATTTTTAATTTTATTTCCTTTTTTACACTCTCTAGTATAAAACCAATAAAAGAATGTGTTGATTCTTTCTTTACAAGGTTTCTCACGCCTAACCCTCCATTTATTGATGTAGTTGTAGCTCTCCAACACTCACCACCTCATGCCCTGACATATTTCCTGATTGGTTTCCATTCCTAGAAAAGGCAGCATATTGAAACTACTTAAATCTCTCTCTTTTGATATAAAAATCTCAGCAAACTCAGAGATTCTAACCTTCCCTTGAACTCCTATTTTGTGCCCAAGAAACACAGCAAGCAGATCAGAAGATCTGCTTTACTTTCTGAAGTTAATAAGAAAGGTATTAACAAAGAGTTGTCAAAAACTATTCTATTGCATTCCAATCATTCTACAGAATGAAATCACCAGTGCTTCCCCCATTATTAATTTGGTAAAGCAATGTGTTCATAGTCTATTTGTGTGTTTGTGCATTTTTACAGAAACACTATATTCACAAAAAAGTGGTCTATTCACTGGTCACTAACCAAACTGTTTTCATATCTCCACATATTTTCAGCCAAAACTTAAGAGTTGTTTTGAAGTCTAGTACAGAACTCCCACCTCTTTAAAGAGGCATTCCTACTCCTTCTCAATCTAGAATGATTTGCATCATCACGGCCTAGATGACACCTTTTCTATGAAATTAACTTCAAAATTAACATGGAAATACAGACTGGGCACTGTTGTTTATTCTTTTATTTATTTATTTATTTGTTTGTTTATTTTGACAGGCAGAGTGGACAGTGAGAGAGAGAGACAGAGAGAAAGGTCTTTCTTTGCTGTTGGTTCACCCTCCAATGGCCGCCGTGGCCAGCGCGCTGCAGACTGGGCTCTGTTGTTTATTCTCTTATTTATTTATTTATTTATTTAGACAGGCAGAGTGGACAGTGAGAGAGAGAGAGACAGAGAGAAAGGTCTTCCTTTGCCGTTGGTTCACCCTCCAATGGCCACCAAGGCCGGCACACCGCACTGATCTGATGGCAGGAACCAGGTACTTATCCTGGTCTCCCATGCGGGTGCAGGGCCCAAGCACTTGGGCCATCCTCCACTGCACTCCCGGGCCACAGCAGAGGGCTGGCCTGGAAGAGGGGCAACCAGGACAGAATCTGGCGCCCCGACCAGGACTAGAACCTGGTGTGCCGGCGCCGCAAGGCAGAGGATTAGTCTATTGAGCCACGGCGCCAGCCAATTCTCTTATTTATTTTTAAACATTTGTCTTCCTTCCCAACTAGTGTAGATTTCTTAAATTAAAGGATTTTATCTTTAAAATCTCTGCTTTCCTATTTTGTATTTATCACAATATTTTAAGTCTGATAGAGGTATAGTTTCTTCATTCTATTTGTAGGAGTTAGAGATTCTTTGAAACTACATGGCCCAGCCAGCACTGTGATGCAGAAGGTTAATGCCCTAGCCTGAAGCACTGGCATTCCATATGGACGCTGTTTCAAGACCCAGCTGCTCCACTTCCGATCCAGCTCTCTGCTATGGCCTGGGAAAGCAGTAGAAGATGGCCCAAGTCCTTGGGCCTGTGCATCCGTGTGAGAGACCTGGAAGAAGCTCCTGACTTTGGCTCAGTGCAGCTCCGGCCGCTGCAGCCAACTGGGGAGTGAAGCAGCGGATGGAAGACCTCTGTCTCTCCATGTAACTCTTTCGAATAAATAAATAAGTCTTAAAAAAAAAAAAAAAAAGAAAGAAACTACATGGCCCTTTCTAAGGGAGCTGTTCATACAACTGAGAAGGTAGGATCCATTCCATATGAACTTAGAAGTTCTATGACAAAAATTCAAACAATTCATTAAAAATTTTTACTGGGTAATAAATATACACTTTGTTCACATTCTTGGTTATTTTCTATATCTTACTTTCTCATTATTAAATCAACAATTTAATTTAATCACATCACAGAAACTCTAGACAACAGGGAATAAGATAATCCATTATCCTACTTTAATACCACCATTGATATCATTTTACTATATTTCTTTCTAGTGTTAGTTTTATTTCTTGAGGGAAATTTTAGGTGGGCTGGGAGCTATTTACACATTCTTTGTATAGGCTTCTTCCATGTCACCTATATCATTTATTCAAGCATGTGATTTCTTTACCAACTGTGAATGTTAAATTTCTAAAACTGTGTTTATTTCTTGGCTGTCAATAACTTCTCTTGACTTGGTTCAAAAGAAGTGGGTGGGATGGAAAATAGAGGGCAGGATGCAATTCACAGATGTATTCAAAAGAATATTTTTCATAAGAAGTGTGCATATTGGATATATTAATATTCATAACCTTTTTCAATGCTATCTGCTTTTTCGGGCTCATTAAATTTCTTTTGATAAGACTAAAAATACATGAACTTTCAATAAAGTATTGTGAGATATGTATTAAAAGTTTCCTGATACATTAAAAATATTTTACGTTTACTGGAAAATTACCTTAAGTTATTAAATACAGTGGAGGGGGTCGGCATTGTGGTGTGATGGGTTAAATTGCCACCTGCAACACTAGCATTCCTTATGGGCACCGGTTCAAGTCCTGACTGCTCCACTTCTGATCCAGCACCCTGCTAATACACCTGGGAAAGCAGTGGAAGATGGCTCAAGTCCTTGGGCTCCTGTACACAAGTGGGAGACCCCAATAAAGCTCCTGGCTTCAGCCTGGCCCAGCCCTGGCTGTTGTGGCCATTTGGGTAGTACACCAGCAGATGGAAGATCTCTCCGTCTCTGTATCTCCCTCTATCTCTCTGTAACTCTGCCTTTCAATGTAATAAAATATATCTTTAAAAAACAATAAATAGAACAAGGGAGAAAAGGTTGTTTCTTAATTTGATTATATACTGCATTTAATATCCATATATAGGAGCTGATGCTGTGGCATTGTGGGTAAAGCTACCACTTGCAGTGCTGGTATCCCATATGGGTGCTGGTTCAAGTTCCGGTTGCCCTACTTCCGATCCAGCTCTTGGCTATGGTCTGGGAAAGCAGTAGATGGCCCAAGTCCTTGGGCTCCTGTACCCAAGTGGGAGATCCAGAAGAAACTTTTGGCTCCTGGCTTCAGATCAGTGCAGCTCTAGCTATTGTGGCCAGGTGGGGAGTGAACCAACGGATGGAAGACCTCTCTCTGTCTCTCTCTCTCTCTCTCTTGCTCTCTCTCTGCCTCCCATCTCTCTGTGGTACTCTGATTTTCAAGTAAATAAATAAACCTTTAAAAAAATACCAATGTATCTGGCACCGCGGCTCACTAGGCTAATCCTCCTCCTTGCGGCGCTGGCACACCGGGTTCTAGTCCCGGTCAGGGCGCCAGATTCTGTCCCGGTTGCCCCTCTTCCAGGCCAGCTCTCTGCTATGGCCCGGGAGTGCAGTGGAGGATGGCCCAAGTCCTTGGGCCCTGCACCCGCATGGGAGACCAGGAGAAGCACCTGGCTCCTGGGGATCAGCGCGGTGTGCTGGCCATAGCGCGCCGGCCGTGGCGGCCATTGGAGGGTGAACCAACAGCAAAAAGGAAGACTTTTCTCTCTGTTTTTTTTTCTCTCTCACTGTCCACTCTGCCTGTCAAAAAAAAAAAAAATATATATATATATATATAAATGGTATAAATGGTAAATTAAAAAAATTCAGTAAAACTATCAATTTTTTAAAAAACAAAGCATTTTATCCTATAATTGGAAGGTTTTTTTTTTTCAAAGATTCATTTGAAAGGCAGAGCCACAGAGAGAGAGTGCGAGCAAGAGACAGAGAGAAAGAGATATCTCCCATCCACTGGTTCACTTTCCAAATGGCCTCAACAGCCAGTTGTGGCTGAAGTCAAAAGTGAGGAACTCTATCCAGGTCTCCCACCTCAGTGGCAGGGGCCCAAGCACTTAGGACATTCTCCACTGCCTTACCAGGTACATTAGCAGGAAGCTAGATCAGAATTGGAGCAGCCAGGACTTGAACTGGCCCCATGATATGGGATGCCTCCATCACAGACAGTTGTGTAACCTGCTGTTCCACATCATGGGCCCCAGTTGGTTTTTATATATATATATATTTTTAAAGGGTTTATTTATTTATTTGAAAGGCAGAGTTAATTTGTATTTTTTAAAGGAGTTATTTATTTATTTGAAAGGCAGAGTTAGAGAGAAGGGGGCAATCTTTCATCTACTGGTTTACTCCCTAAATGGTTACAATGGCTAGGGTTAGGCCAGGGTGAAGCCAGGAGCCTGGGATTCCATCCAGGTCTCCCATGTGAGTGGTAGGGGCCCAAGTACTTAGGTAACCTTCTGCTGCATTCCCAGGCCCAATTAGCTGGGAGCTGGATGAGAAGCAGAGCAGATAAGACTTGAACCAGTGCCCATATGGAATGCTGGTGTCATAGGCAATGGCTTATCCGGCTGATTATCCTAGGAGGTTCTTAATCAGGTGGTAAGAAGGTCAGGGAGATTGAGGAACTTCATGAGAATTACACAACACATGCATATATTTTTTTCCCCTAAAGAGAGGCTGCCAAAAGGATCTATTATTAATCCAGAAGACCAATTCAATCAGAAAATTTTAAAAATATTTTTTGTTATATCAGTTTAGTCATTTTATTAAAAATTATAAACCAGGCATTGAAATTTACTAAAAAGTAAAGCAGTGTTCAATGTGAGAAAAATAAAATACAGTGCAACACAGAGATTCATGTTGAAATGTCTACCTTAGACCACCATGAAACTTCCTTAGCTGTAACAGGAGCCACTGCTGCTTCAGTCACCTGAGTGAAGAGCAGCTGCGACACAGAAAGCCAGGCAAGTAAAGCTTCACCTTAACATTTCTGCTACTGTTTTTTTTTTTTTTTTAATTTATTTGACAGGTAGAGTTATAGACAGTGAGAGAGACAGAGAGAAAGGTCTTCCCTCTGTTGGTTCACTCCCCAAATGGCCACTGCGGCCGGTGCTGTGCTGATCCAGAGCCAGGAGCCAGGAGCCAGGTTCTTCTTCCTGGTCTCCCATGCGGGTGCAGGGCCCAAGCACTTGGGCCATCTTCCACTGCCCTCCCGGGCCACAGCAGAGAGCTAGACTGGAAGAGGAGTAAAGGGGACTAGAACTGGCTCCCATATGGGATGCCGGCGCCACAGGCAGAGGATTAACCTAGTGAGCCACGGCGCCGGCCCCCCTACTACTGTTTTAAGCCCAACACCGTGCCTTATTTATATTGCGTTTTTCAAAACAGCCTTTTGACGTAGATATTATGTCATTTCCAATTTATAAATGAGGAAACGGTCTGTGAACACTGTGACATCTCATCTACAAAACCTTCAATGAACACAGGTTGAGGTGTTTGTCCACAGAAAGGACCAGCAGGAGGGAAATGAGCTTTGGACTTATTTATTTGTTGGTCACCTAGAATGTTCTCATTTGAAATAAAAATCCTTTTAACAATACCTCTGACAAATGGTAAAAAGAGCCATGAGTGTTTTGGGAGTTACTAACAAATATGAACAGGCAGCTGTGTAGAATCTTACGGAAATGGCCTGGCATTGTGGTGCAAACTTCCACCTGCAAGGCTGGCAACCCATATGGGTGACAGGTCCAGCCTTGGCTGCTCCACTTGTAATCCAGCTCCCAGCTGATGCACCTGGGAAAGCAGTGGAAGATGGCACAAGTGCTTGGGCCCCTGCACCCATGTGGAGACCCAGATGAAACTTCTGGCTACTGACTTCAGCTTGGCCCAGCCTCAGCCATTGCTGACACTTAGGGAGTGAATCAGTGGATGGAAGATCTCTCTCTGTAATTACCTTTTAAATAAATAAATTAAAAAAAATAATCTTATGGAAAATAGAAATACACTGTCCTTTTTGGGGGAATTCATTACAGATGTTACTGTTATTTAGAATTAAGATATAAATAATATATTTTTTAAAATTTTATTATTTGAAGGGCAGAGACAGAAAGAGAGCTATTTCCAACCTGTTGTTTCACTGCCTAGATACCTGCAATGGCCAGGTCTGGATCAGGCCAACACCAAGATGATGTAACTCAATCTGGGTCTGGCAAGTGGGTGACAGGAATCCAAGTATCTGAGCCACCATTTGTTGCCCTCAAGGGTACACATTAGCAGGAAACTTGAGTCAGGAATGGAGCTGTGATTTGAACCCAGGCACACTGATATGGGATAGGAGTATCCCAAATAGCAGCTTAACTCAGTTAGTTGTGCCAAACTTTCACCCCTCAAGAATGACTGTTGATGATCAAGTTTCGAATAGCTTTTTCAAGAGGTCAGATTAATTCTTTCAATTCTGTATGTTCCATCCTTTATAAAAGGTGAGCATCCCTAATCCAAAAACCTAGAATGTTCCAAAAGATGAAACTGAGTTGCTGATATGATGCCACAAATGGAAAATTCCATTCCTGACCTCGTGTGATAGTCAAAACATAGGTGTACTCACAATACTGTATAAAACACCCTTCAGATTATGTGTACAATGTGTACTTACATATGAAACATAAATTAAATTCTGTGTTTAGACCTACATTGTATCCCTAAGATTTATCATTATGCATAAGAAAATATTCCAAAACAAAACAAAAATGTGAAATCTGAAACATTTTTGGTTCCAAGCATTTGAGATAAAGAGATATTCAACTACCACATGAAAATTTCACAATAATCATTATTTGGCATTCTCTAGAAAGCCTCAATGGACTTCTTGTTTTGGATCTTATACCTGCAAATTGGATTAAGTTATATTTTTTAAACATACATGCCATAAATTCCTCATTTTGGTATGGAGTTGATCCCAAGCCACACATAATACTAGAATAGGTATTTTTTAAATCCCGAGTTAGTTCTGAATACACTGAAGTCATTTCCTGACAAGGTCAGGAAGAGAGGAAGAACTTGAAAGGTTAAAAACCGTCTTACCAAAGTCTGCAAAAGCTGACTGTCCAACCACGAGCATATTTTGAGGTTTTCCAAACACATTACTGAGAGAGAAGTTTCCACCCTGTGAAAGGCAGAAAACTGTGAATTATTCCATCATAACCCACTCGATACCAAGTGTAAAATAATGTATTTTAAATGAAGCAAGGAAAGAAATAATTTAAGGCTTTTGTAATAATGCACCAAAATTAATTTCTATTTTTAGTTTTACTTTTACTAAGAAACAAAAAACTACTGTGAGTTGAAAAAGAATACATGAATTTGGAGTGTCTTCCGTGCTATCAATTCTGGTATAACATCATTATCAAGTCATCATCATAATTTTCGACAAAATGAGTATCTTCTACTTCTGAGTACTATGGAAGACTTTGAAGATATAAGAATTTCCAGTCCAGTTGGAAGACAGAATATAAGTTACAAAGAATGAATATTTTAAGGTAACAGAATAAGTGGTATGAGTAGGTAGCAAAGACATTATGTTTTAAAGGTTTGAAAAAAAAAATCTATTGGGGATAATTAGAAAAAGATATTCAAATGAGAGAATTCTATTGATCTTTAAAGGATCAATTCATTATCAACTCACCCCTGAAACATAGCAAAATATCACAATAGCTGCCAAATGCTAAGTAGAAGTAGCTCAGACAAATAGGAAAAGAGAACCCATGAGACTCTTTATTATATTTATTCTGCCCAGAATGAAATGGCATACATCTGACTTCCAAAAATAGCAAGCGTTTCTTTAAATTGTTGCCTTTTCTTTGCAGGAAAAAGCAAATCACATAGTGAATTTGGAATGTTGAGATCTCAGTTTTATAGGGAGCTCTCTTATCACTAACATCTTCACTATTTGATATACTGACTCTGATTCCCATATACTTTATAATAAACTTTCAGACTAGTTTTTTCTTCATTATTCCTCTAAAGATACTGATCTGTAAATAAGTTCCTGAAGAAATCATCTCTGTAGACAAAGGCACCACTACCAAAGCCCCAAAACCAAATACATAAGGACCATGAATAAGATTTGTTTTGCAAAAGACAATTTTTCAACCCAACATTATTAAAGTATTTTTATGTACTTTTCAAGCGACTTTTTTATAGAAATCTTATCTATATAAGGGTATTAAACCTCAGAGTTCCTCTCTAGTCCTACCTGAAACCTGAAATTGCTTAAGAGATGTATCAAAGTTGTCAAATTTCTGACTCAACTGTTATATGCCTTTACACTTAAGAAAGATCGCACTATTACAGAGTGGACACAATGTTTCTTAAATGAATGGAAAGATCTCTCAAGATACAGCAGCCTCACATGAGATACAGCTGATATCAAACATACTGAGTCAAATGAATGAATTACTTTACTAAAGGTCTGTGAAATATGGTAAGGACATCTAGCAATGTTTTTAGATATACCCTCATAATTTTTCCCATCAATACACACTGTAGGGGCTGGCACTGTGGCTTACAGGGTAAAGCCGCCACCTACCATGCCAGCATCCATATGGACCCTGGTTCGAGTACTGGCTGTGCCACTTCTGACCTAGCTCCCAGCTATGGCCTGGGAATGCTGTAGAAGATGGCCCAAGTCCTTGGGCCCTTGCACCCATGTCTGAGACCTGGAAGAGCTCCAGGCTCTTGCCTTCAGATTGGTCCAGCTCTGGGCCTTTGCAGCCATTTGGGGGAGTGAACCAGCAGATGGAAGACTTTCTCTCTGCCTCTGCCTCTCTGTAACTCTGCCTTTCAAATAAATAAATAAATAAATCTTAAAAAAATAAAAAACACTGTAAACTTCCCAAGTGATAGCTTCCCATGTATAAAATGCCACATTACCAGTATCATTAGAGAAAGAGTAATACCCTCTTCCAAGTAATGAAGAGTATATAGAACACATAATACATATGACAGAGCTGAGGAAATGACAATGTTTTATTTAGATATATATTCCAACATTATTACTCCTTGTTTTTCACTCTACTTGGCAATACAAATCTATATTACTTAATTTCCTTCAGAATAGTATCATTTACATATTACTTGATAAAAATGATTTAATAAACTGCATCAATGTTATCACTGTCATTAGATTAAGTTTTAAAATGTATTTTATTTTTGCTTATTTGACAGGCAGAACAACAGAAGAGAGATGGAGGGAGAAATCTTCTAGATACTGGTGCACTTCCCAAATGCCTTTAACAGCTACCACTTGGTCAGGCTAAATCCAGGAGCCTGTAACTCTTATCCAGGTTTCCCACACAAGTGGCAGGGACTCAAGACTTGGCTATCATCTGCTGACTTCCAGGATACACATTAGCAGAAAGTTAGATCAGAAAAGCTGAATAGCTGGGAATCAGGTACCCCATTATGGGATGCAGGCACCCAAGTGGTGGGCTAATATACTATGCCACAACACCAACCCCTATATAACACATTTTGAAGTAGAACATGACTATATTTGTTTTCAGAGATGAAGCTGCTATGTAGTTATTTGACCTAGGAAGACAAACGTGATTATTATTCTTTCCCACTCTGAATATGGTGTTTAAAAGAGTACTAGACTAGGAGACAGATGAGTGGGTTCTAGTCCTGCTATCTTTGGAAGTTGTGTCACTTGGAGACAACCATACTGCTCTGGGGTTTGGTTTTTCAACTGTTGATGGTATAAAGGTACTATGTACTATGTACTTTCAGAATTCTGGAGAGGATTAAATGTAATGACAGATAAGAAAGTGCTTTGGAAAAAGTAGTAAGTGTGGTCTCTGGCACCTACTGTCAAACGTATTTTTAAGTTTTTTTTTTTTTTAACTGACTCATGGACTCCAATATGTGTCCTAGCCTTTTATTTATTTATTTATTTATTTATTTATTTATTTATTTATTTTTTTTGACAGGCAGAGTGGACAGTGAGAGAGAGAGACAGAGAGAGAAAGGTCTTCCTTTGCCGTTGGTTCACCCTCCAATGGCCGCCGCTGCAGCCGGCGCACCGCGCTGATCCGATGGCAGGAGCCAGGATCCAGGTGCTTTTCCTGGTCTCCCATGGGGTGCAGGGCCCAAGCACCTGGGCCATCCTCCACTGCACTCCCTGGCCATAGCAGAGAGCTGGCCTGGAAGAGGGGCAACCGGGACAGAATCCGGCGCCCTGACCGGGACTAGAACCCGGTGTGCCGGCGCCGCAAGGTGGAGGATTAGCCTATTGAGCCACGGCGCCGGCCTATTTATTTATTTTTTAAAGATTTGTTTTATTTGAAATGCAGAGTGACAAGAAAGGGTGAAAGTGAGAGAGAAGGAGGAATCTTCTACCTGTTTACTCCCCAAGTGCCTCCAACAGCCAGTTCTGGGCCAGGCTGAAGCCCAGAGCCAGGAATTCCATCTGGGTCTCCTACATGTGAGGCGGGAATCCAAGCACTGGGTATATCATCTGCTGCCTTCTCAGGCACATCAGCAGGAAGCTGTATTGGAAGGGTTGGAGTACGGGTTTGAACTGACACTCTGCTATGGGATGCAGGCCTACATGGTGGCTTAACTCACTGTGTCACAATACCTATCTATCTATGCCATTCTTTCCTGTGGTGCTCTTACTGCCTGTACTGCTTCCCTTAGGTTCAAGATTGGGTCAGCTCTCTAGTTGCAGCTGTCTTTATCTTTTCTTTCGCTGATTTGGTTAGTGATTTCTTGAGCAATGACTCAAGAGTAGAAACTTTAGGGACAGATCTCTTAGTTCAACTACCAGTTCCACTGTTTGTAACCTTGAGGCCTAACTTGTTTTTTCTTTAAGGATCAGTTGGCCAGCGCCGTGGCTCACTTGGCTAATCCTCCGCCTGCAGCACCGGCACACCAGGTTCTAGTCCCGGTCAGGGCGCCAGATTCTGTCCCGGTTGCTCCTCTTCCAGTCCAGCTCTCTGGTGTGGCCCGGGAGAGCAGTGGAGGATGGCCCAAGTGCTTGGGCCCTGCACCCGCATGGGAGACCAGGGGGAGGTGCCTGGCTCCTGGCTTTGGATGGGTGCAGCGTGCTGGCCATAGTGGCCATTTCAGGGGTAAACCAACGAAAAAGGAAGACCTTTCTCTCTGTCTCTTTCTCTAACTCTGCCTGTCAAAAAATAAAAAAGGATCAATTGACTTATCTCTAAAATGCATTTTACATGATTTTTGTGAGGGTTCCTAAGGTAGCTCACATAAAGTACTTGGTATAGTGCCTATCACATAGTACATACTTAGTTAGCACTGCTATTTGCAGTAGGAATAGCAGTAGTAAATGCCACTACTTCTGCTATCACCCAAGAAGCAGTGATTTCTGGTATTTTTTGCTTGAATCCCAACCACAACTGCTATGTTGTAGCAAGTATCCTTTCATGAATAAGTACTGATGTAATTTTTACATTTAATGTCAACGTTGCCATATTAACACTGTTAAGAAATCACCAGGAAGCAATATGTGACAACTGTGTGAGCTTAACTTTACTCTGGTAAAGTAGTAGTTCCACACTGGGGCAATTTCATTACTCAGGGATCATTTGGCCTTGTCTGCAGACATTTCTGATTGTCACAGTTGTGGGCAGTTACTATTAACTACTTAGTAGATGCCTACTTTATGTAGGAAAGCTCTCCTACATAAAGAATTATCTGGTCAAAATGGTGATATTACCAAGGTTAAAAATTCTGAGTAAAGGGTGTCCAAGGGTGTCTAGTTTTGGCATTCTTGATAACTCTTCATTCACGACACTTACTTACTCTCTTCCTTTAGTGCTAGGCATGCATTTTGAACTACTTCCTTGACATGCCTCTATTCTAAAATATTTTTTCCTGCCTCCAAATAAGATACATCTTCTGTTTCTTCTATTTCTGCTCCAGGTCACCAGTAGAAAACACAAGTTACTGTTGCATTAATGGTGATCCTCACTTTACTCCTTTAGTCATTCACCTCTTTTCCCAGTTACTGTAAATTCTAGCAGGTTATCTCTATACCCCCAGATTTTTTACATCAACCTATCTGATATGCAGAAGCCAGATTAACTGTTGAGTCATGAAAACTCTAATCAGATTTAATGTCTTCTCAATGAATTTTTAAATAATCAAAATAGCTTATAAGTTAAGGCTTTTGCTGATCTTGTCTAAACCAATTTTTCTAATTTTATCTTTTAACATTTCTTTCATGTTCTGGCTCAAATCAGCCACTCTGTTTTCTTTCCATCCTCTTCCCTTCTCATTTATAATCACTAAAATCCTGCAAGTCTGGACTAGCTACTTCAAATGCCATGTCTTTCTTGAAGTCTTCACAATAATTCTGGTCATATCAGATGGAAGCAACTGCTCTGTCATTCTCCTCCTGTAGCGTGAGATTTATACTTCTCATCATACCAGCCAGAGCCACTTCTACTTACATCTCAGCCCTCTTCCTGGCCCATAAGCTCTGTATCTCCCAGAGCACTACATAAGACCCTGTATAACATCTGATCTTCTGCAAAGACTTGTTTTAGCTTTTGTACTTTTAATAGCTAATATGGCTTTATAGCTTTTGTATTATTTTTGATCAATTAATGTCTCACTGAATATAATCATTCATTTGATAAAAACCGTGCTTTATCTCAATTAACGTTTAACTCACATTCTCCTTGATTTGTACTAATGACTTACTTATTGTTAACATACAACATTTTCTCTAATTAAATTTTTATTAGGCTCTTCTGAAACCTTTGCTTGACTACAACCAACTTTGAGATAATTATTTCTTTCCTTGTAGAATTCAGTTTTAGCAAGAATCCTGTAATGCTGGCAAGAATTTTTCACTCTCAATGTCTACCCAAATTCCTTATCCCACAGAATATCCCAGTTAATATCCACTAATTCTGGCCTGAGTTCAGCAAGCATTTTGTTAGGTCAGTTTAGCACAGAATTACCCTTTTATTAGTAATTTCCCATGCACTGACACCAACCCTGTTCCTTGAGTATCAAGATTTTCCTACTTAGGAGTCCAGGTCTAACTATCTA
Source organism: Oryctolagus cuniculus (assembly GCF_051225735.1). Classification (NCBI taxonomy): domain Eukaryota; kingdom Metazoa; phylum Chordata; class Mammalia; order Lagomorpha; family Leporidae; genus Oryctolagus; species Oryctolagus cuniculus. The sequence goes on from NC_142884.1 coordinate 41,567,441, forward strand.
CCCTATTGTAAAACCTCATTACAGAGTTCCCTTGAGTAAAATCTGCCTTATCATCTTTAACAAGTGTCTTAGTAATTTTTTCCTTAATGGTTACTCACTGGATCCAGCTGCTTTATAAAGTAAGAGTACCCTTAGTCCTCATTGTCCATCAAATAATTTTCTCTAAAGACAACAGTTTTACTGGGAAGACAGATTCCTATTAAAATCTAGGAAAAAAGAAAGAAAATAGATTTTTCTTTATTCCTATTGAGTTGCTTCACTGTACTGATTGTCTTTACATCAGACTAGGCTGAGAGAACAACTTATACTTAAAAAATGCTTGAGTTACGTGTTTGAAACACTGGTTAAGATGCTGCTTAGGAAACCTATATCCCTCATCTAAGTCCCTGGATTTGACCCTGCTTTACTTGCAATTTCAGCTTCCAGCTAATGCTCACCTTGCAAAGCAGTATGTGATAGCTCAAGTGTCTGCATCCCTGATACCCACATAGGAGTCTGGGATTGATGTCTGGGGTCTCAGCTTTGGCCTGACCCAGACCCCACTGTTTTCGGCATTTGGGGAGTGAACCAGCAGATGGACAACCTCTATCTCTGTCTTCCAAAATATAATACAATAAAATTTACAGAGTGTTTTGTAACTTTGGATGCACATTCTACTTATTTGTAGTAAGTACCCTTCCCCACAGTCAAGTAGGTTAATCAACACATCTTTCATTTTCTTCTTCTTTTTTTTTTAAAGATTTATTATTTATTTGAAAGGCAGAGTTACAAAGGCAGAGAGAGAGAGAGGTTTTCCACTCATGGTTCACTCCCCAGTTGGCCACAATGGCTGCAGCTGGTCCAATTCAAAGCCAGGAGCCTAGAGCTTCTTCCAGGTCTCTCACATGGGAGGGTCCCATGGATTTGGGCAATCTTCTGCTTTCCCAGGTCACAGAAGAGAGCTGGACCGGAACTGGAGCAGCCAGGACTTGAAGCGGGGTCCATATGGACCGGCATGGCAGGCAGCAGCATTACCTGCTATGCCACAGCACTGGCCCCTGCATATCTCATTTTCTAACTCGAGATACAATCAAGGTAAGAATGGCCATCTTTAATCAAGCATCATAAAGCTATAATAATCATGTTTCTATCATTAGAAAAAAATAATTATTTTTAAAATAGTACATTAAAAAAGATGTCTTGATTTAGATGTCTTAGTTTTCTTCATCTCAAAGAAAAAAGGATCAAATTGATTAGCTCAGAAATAGTTATAAGCTCTGATCTTGCCTAAGAAAAAGCCTGTCCTCATCTTAATTTTCTTCCTTGAAGAAACTGAGTCATGCCCCAATCCATGCTGTAAGACAATGGCTGACAAAGAGTTTTCTTCCACAAGTTTATGCTTCACATTTTTCATATCTGCTTACTTTTCTTCAGCATTTAGTAACATCTATGAAACACTACAGGTGTAAGTTGGATTGAAGAAAAGACAATCTGGAGTAAACAGATGGGGAATCAAGAGATTTAAAGCTGAAGTTTGGTAACTGTCTACATTGTGCCAGGCATGTTACATATATTGTTTCATTTACTCTTTACAAATATTCTATGAAGCAGAGATCTTTTATTTATTTATTTATTTATTTTTGGATTTACTTATTTATTTGAAAGTCAGAATTACAGAGAAAGGGAGAGACAAAGGGAGATCTTCTATCTGCTGGTTCACTTTCAAGGGTCTGCTATGGCCAGGGCTGGGCCAGGGCTGGGCCAGGGCTGGGCCAGGGCTGGGCCAGGCCAATGCCAGGAGGTAGGAGCTTCATCTGGGTCTCCCACCTGTCTTAAGGGGCCCAAGCACCTGGGCTATCTTCTGTTGCTTTCCCAGGCACATTAGCAGGGAGCTGGATTGAAGTGGAGCAGCTGGGACACAAACTGGAGCCCATATGGGATTCTGGCGCTGCAGATGGTGGCTTAACCCACTGTACCACTGGTTCTCCCCTCCCCCTCATTTTTATTTATTTGAAAGGCAGAATTAGAGAGAGAGAGAGAGAGGGAGAGACAGAGAGATTTTTCATGCACTGGTTCACTCCTTAAATGGCCTCAGGAGCCAGGAGCTTCATCCGGGTCTCCCAAGTGATTGCAGGTACCCAGGGACTTAGGCCATCTTCTCTACTTTCCCAAGCATATTAGCAGGGATCTGTATAGGAAGCGGAATAGCCAGGATGGGAATCGGTGCCCATATGGTGGCAGGTTGTGGCTTCACCTATAATGCCAAAATGCCAGGCCCTGAAGCAGAAATCTTAAACATTTTCACATGAGGAAGCTTTCCAAATGAGGAACATGACAGCAGTTGCCATTTGACATGTCTCAAATCCTGTCCTTTACTGAGCAACCTAAAATTCAACTTCAAAATTTAATCTTTCTTATAATCTATATCACAGTATAAATAAAATAAAATAAAATAAAATAAAATAAAATAAAATCATGACATCAGTTTGGGAATCTTGTACTCCTAAATCACAAGGAAAAAACCTATTGGGGAAGACTTGTTCTAAATCCTAGTCAACTTGGCAGTAACTTTAGTGTCTGTTGTTTTTATTTCTAAAAGTATGCCTTAAGGCAGAGGAAAAATGAAGCCTTTTATAAAGGGTTTTCTTCATAAACCATCATGCTGACAAATTAAATGACAGTAACCTCTCCCAACAGCTGACAGACTAGCAGGGGTCCTGTTAACATGTGCATTAGGGCAGACTGATTGGTTTAATTGGCAGTCATGCCTAAAAACCTGCAGAGGAGTTGATGCTGAATGAATCATTTCCTTCAGCAATATTCAGCAGTTTGAATGCAGCAATGCAGCCAAAGGTTCTTAAAGTTGCTCTGTTTATTGTTGAAACCAACCAACCAAGTGATTACTTTGACTTTATTTTCTAAAATTGTGTGCTTTTATGGAAAGCCATCATTTAAAAATGCTTCAACGGAAAGATTTCTTACCAAATTTTCCCATATCTCAAACTGGAAGTTATTAGAGCCAGACAATGTTGTGAGGAATAAATCTAGAAGGAACATAACAGAAATGTTAAGTTTTATAGGCATACTGATGTGTACATTTAAAAACAGGAAGAAATGTAATACATTAAAAATTACTACTACAATTCTATTTAAATAAATTTTAAATTATAGTGACAACTTTGATCCCATTAAAAAAAAAAAAGAAAGCAGATGATCCTGGGTTAGTGCAATAAGGAAAATGTGTTTAAAGCATGCCTTTGGTGTTTATCCTTCAAAAGCATTCTTTATTTTCAAGAACAATTATGCAGAGCACTTTGAAGCCCAAGATATAATCTTGTCCATGACAAGGTGAAAGGTGGTGTTCTTATCGTAAGCACTGTATATCATAGTGAGGTTTCAGCATCATTTTAAATCATGGATTTCAGCACCCAAAATCTTTAGCACTCATGTCATATGAGAAACAAACTGTTTCAAATTTTGAATAAAGAAAGTTTGTTTTATTGGAAAATACATCAATTTTAATAAACTCTATTTGAAAAACAATAGGCTGAAAGTCAAATCAAACTTCCTATAATACAAAAGTCAGTTGAACTGTAGTGTCATTATTACATTGCTTGCATAAAGGCAGTTTTATTCAGTGAATACTAAAGATTTTGAAATGATGAGGTAACTCTCATAGGAACCAAATGACATCTTTTATGCTTTACAATGTGGAAATTATTCAGAGTGACATGAAGACCATGACTATCTTAAAGGAAATATTTTTCCTTCATATTAAATATGCTTTGAAAACTATCATTCACATTTTAGCGTGCTTTCTGTAAGGGTTTTACATGAATTTAATAATGCTGATTTATACAATAATTATAATTTCAAGACTTCCACAAAATCCCCAGAAAGATAAGTGATTTGTTTATTATTCTATAATGAGTTGAACTCCTCATTTCAGGTGGAACCATTATGTCCAAGTATTTGTATTTGTTTCCATAACACCAAACATGCTTTGCCTATGGATTCAGAAGTATAGCCTTTTATGAAATTAATCAATTTCTTTTATGCCACACATGTAGTCCCAATTAAGTTTACTACCATATTCCTCTAGGAAAATCTCAAACAACATCTGAGGTTCGCGTGATGATATTCCAATTCTGTGTCATTCTCCCTTGTATTCTCTACATTGCCCTCAGTATGATTAAAAAACAGTGCACATTTAATCTCATTCTTTTTCTTCTAGAATGTAGGGCAAATCCCTTACATATCAACTGAAGGCTGCCTTACCTATGTTTTCAGGGATATTTCTTGCTATTCTCTCACAAGAAGGTTGTATTACAGAAAGACCAATGCTACTGACAGACTTTATAATATTCTTTCACATCTATTCTGTACATGCCATTCCTTCTCTCTGTACTGCCCTTCTACATCATAGCCATATGATGAGTCATTTCTTTAAATCTGGCTCACTAGACCCCAGTGGAAAAAAGAAGCCATCAAAGAAGGAGGTACTTTTCTCTGAAGGGAGGAGAGAACTTCCACTTTGCTTATGGCCCTGTCTAAACACTGACAGAGCTTGTGGACTCAAAGGCTTCCACAGCCTTGGCAGCTTCTGTCATGAGCCTCGGGTGATCACTGACATCAAAAATAAGAGTGTTAATTGTTAAGTCAACAACAGGAGTCACTGTGCACATACTTCCCATGTAGGACCTCTGTCCTTAATGAGTTGTACTATGAGAATTAACGGTAAAACTTGTTCTCAAACAGTACTTTATACTTTGTGTGTGTGTAAATTGTTGAAATCTTTACTTAGTATAGAGTTGGTCTTCTGTATATAAAGTTAACTAAAAATGAATCTTAAGAATGGGATGAGAGAGGGAGTAGGAGGTGGGGTGGAGTAGAGATGGGAGGGTGGGTATTGTGGGGGAGAACCTGTATATTCTTAAAGCTGTACCCATGAAATTTGTATTCATTAAATAAAAGCTTTCTTAAAAAAAAAAAAAAAAAACTGGCTCACATGGCTCCTTCCTTCCCGAACAGTTGGCACTACATAGGCATACTTCTTTCTCCCTTATTATTCCTCTATGATACCTCTATCATGATGATTATTAAAATATACCATGAAGTTCTGGTTTCACATTTTTCTTTCTGGAGCTTCTTGGGAGGAGGAGTCATGCCTAATTGATTTTTGGTTCCTATGTACTTGGCAATAGTATGTGTTCAGATGATTGTTGAATAACTAAGGGACACCTGCTGTATGTATTTTGTGATTCCTGAAATTTTGCTTGGACTGTCTAAAAATAGTTAGTTACTCTACTTCATCTTTAAATGGAATGTCTTGGGAAAAGAAAGGTCTTGTGTTAAGGCATTTTATTAAACATAAGTATGAATGATTACAGTGACTACTATAGTTAAGTGTTCAAAAGCTGTTATATTTGGAAGAAGTAAAAGGGGCAATCATGCTGGCACCTAACACAGGTGAATTTGTTCACATTCAAGAAACAAGCTCTTGAAACTCTTAACCAATCTGAGAATAAATGAGGAGGCATCTTGCCAATAGGAGACCAAAGGCTCAGTGCCCTGATAAGGCAGTAGTTTCATGGGATTGGAAGAAATATTCTGTTCCTATGTATGAGCTAAGCAGGGATGCTTAGGGCAAGTGACAGATGACTACTAACAACTGTCACTGATGTTGTATTAGTCTGAATATATATTTGCATTTAAGGTGATAACTTACGGGCTTCCTGTTGCTTCATGAATATCTATAAATTTTAAGAACTGCAACACACCATGCTGACTCTATTTCCATAGTTTCACTAGCTATTTATTTAAAACTCTGAAAAGTGGCACAAGCTAGATGACAGACTTGAAGTATGACATACAAAATCTTTTTTAAAAATCTTATTTCAAAGAAATCACAGATCATTAAAATTATAGTAGTATAACATTCTCATACATAGGTGAAATGGTCATTTTCCCATTCATTTATTATTTACACTCATTGTCTATATTCCCACTAAACTAGGGTCTTTTTGTTTTTTAGTTGTTAAACTTCTTATTAGGCAAAGTATTAAGCCTTTTTACTATAATGTAGATTTAAATATGTTGTATCAAAGAATTAAAAGAAAAAGAAAGGGAGAAGAGGGTAAGAGGGAGGGGGGAAGGATGGAGGAAAAGGGGGAGCAAATTTCATTATGTTCTTTTTTTCTTTTTTGACAGGCAGAGTGGACAGTGAGAGAGACAGAGAGAAAGGTCTTCCTTTGCCGTTGGTTCACCCTCCAATGGCCGCTGCGGCCGGCGCACCACGCTGATCCGATGGCAGGAGCCAGGTACTTCTCCTGGTCTCCCATGCGGGTGCAGGGCCCAAGGACTTGGACCATCCTCCACTGCACTCCCTGGCCACAGCAGAGAGCTGGCCTGGAAGAGGGGCAACTGGGACAGAATCTGGCGCCCCGACCGGGACTAGAACTGGGTATGCCGGTGCCTCAAGGCGGAGGATTAACCTAGTGAGCCGTGGCGCCGGCCTCATTATGTTCTTATTATTCTATCTACAAAGCACACTGAGTCTGTTAACAACTAATTAAAAATTGGGGCCAACGCCGAGGCGCAGTAGCTTAATCCTTTGCCTGCCATGCCGGGCATCCCATATGGGCGCTGGTTCTGGTCCCAGCTGCTCCTCTTCCAGTCTGGTTCTCTGCTGTGGCCTGGGAAAGCAGTGAAAGATGGCCCACGTGCTTGGGCCCCTGCACCCACATGGGAGACCGGGAAGAAGCACCTGGCTCCCGCCTTTGGATCGGCGCAGCTCTGGCTGTTGCCACCATTTAGGGAGTGAACCAACGGAAGGAAGACTTCTCTCTCTGACTCGCCCTCTCACTGTACGTAATTCTCTCAAATAAATAAATAGAATCTTTTAACAAAACTAATTAAAAATTAAAATAAAAAATTTATAAATGGGTTATAAAAATTAGTGGAGCCTTCTCCTTGATTACGAAAGTAATATGTGCTTGTTCTATGAATTTTAAAAACTATGGCAATGTTTAAAGAATATAAAAATTACTCATAATTTCACCCCCAGAGATAAGTACCATTAACATGTATATATATTTCCAATCCTAGACAGGGGTGCAGGGTAAAGGGTACAGGAGTAGAGTGGGTAGGCCACACTATATGTGGCTGAGCTCAGTCCAAGTGTAGCATTTTTGTGGTGAGTAGCTCTGTTTCTTTGATTTCTCTCATGGAACAGCCTTGCCATGTCATACCCAGGAGGGTCTGTGAGAAGGGATTTAATTCTTCATGTTTATCACCACTCATACCCATCTCGAGTACTTTAGCTGCTCTTCATTACTGGGAGAAAATAAATTTGTTAAGCTACTAAAAAATAAAAATCCTATTTCATTATTCAATTATGCAAAGAACAAAATGAAAGATTCATTATCAGGAGAAATAAAAACTGAGAAAATTAATTACTAACAATTCAATGTAAAGAATTATGCCTCAGAGTTTGAATGAAACAATTACTAGAAAAAAATTTAAGTCAACAAAGCAATAAAATCTCACCCTTCTACATGGTTCAGTGTAATTCATGTAATTAAAGGGGAAGTACTCAAGAAAACCTAATGAATGCTGTGACATTGTACCAAGGTCCCATCTTAGAAATGAAGAACTTATTCTCTCAGCTGATGGAGAGTCAATCTTCTTTGTAAAAGCTTCTGGGCAAGCCTGAAGGAGAAATCTTAGTGCCGAGGGATAAAGAATGGGCCTGCTCACTACAACTCAGCACAACACTGCAGGACTATTTTCACTTTTGGAGATCCTCAGGGGGTCTGCTGATACTTTTACTGATACAGAATTTCCACCCCACTCTTCTTGCTTTCCTTCCTTAGACTGGCATTGACTATTAAATGTACTCTTCAAAATAAAACTTAATACACATGAATCTCACTCTCAGAGTCTGCTTTCCAGGGTACCCAAACAACAACATTTGGTACCAAAAGTGATCTGAGAAAGCACACACTAAGATGAGACTTTGAAGTGGCTCACTTGGGCTAGCAATAAGGATGCTCTCATGGTGGTAGGGGTGGGGCAGTGAGACCAGATAGCCCCATAGATAGCACTATCTTTAACAATGCTGTCTTGGCATAGCATTCTGGTAGAAGAGAATGTACTATTATATGTAATAATTTAAGATTTCTGAGAAATAGGAGGTAAACTAAATACAAGGACAGTGGAATTAAATGGCTATTTTTAGGCTTAAATGATGAAACAGAGGAAAGTCACAAAGGCTGTGCATGCTACATCAGAAATCAGTATGTAAGGCAAAGGGGCTCTTGGATTATAATAGATTCTCATCTCCTGATGCTGGTAGGGAAAGAAGACCATGGATAGTAAGAGTAGAAAAACTTCCAAGAATGCTAAATTCTCAATCTACACGTATCAGCTACATTCAGGTTAGGGTCTTAGGTAGAAAAGATTGCTACTTGACACATGGATTGAATAAATCTGATAAACTGAATTCTCAGAATCACTTAAATCTTCAGAGTCTGGTGAAGTAGCCCACCATTCACACAACAAGGCTAGCATTCTCTTATAGTGAAGGTAATGAAGTTTCTGCCCTCACAAGGAACATGCTCCTCCATTTCTACAGTCTGTCCTACCTTCTCTCCTGATTTCCAGGCCAAAAAGTAGGGTTAAATTACCCAGTAACCTGATAAGGAATGTGATGGATATGTAAGAGAAAAAGAGACTATTTCTTGAACTAAATCCAGGACCTAGGGAACATGTATTGGGCAGGAGTCAGGGGAGTATGCATGAGACTATATTGTGTGAGTGCTTGGTCAAGGTCAGTGTGAAAAGTTGGAAAGATGGGGTGTGGCATAAGGAGAATGGGCTGGGAGGATGAGGCAGAATAGAGTTGGTGAAATGGTGATTATGTTGGACAGATTCCACCTTGGAAGTGATAGGAATTCATTTTACAGTAATGAACCCAAGTATTCTGGATATGGATGAACCTTTCTTATCTTGGAGACTAAATTAAAAAAGTGAATAGAAGAGTGAGCACTTGCAGCAGTGGCTGAGGTGCTGTTTGGAATGTCCACATCCCCTTTCAGAGTGTCTGGGTTCAAGTTCTTGCTCTGTTCCTGATTACATCTTTCTGCTAACACACACCCTGGAAGTAGCAGTTGATGGCTCAAATACATGGGTTTCCTGCTCCCACATGGAAGATCTAGACTGAGTTCTTGGCTCCCAGATTCAATCTGACCCAGGCCTGCTAATAGTGGACATTTGTGGAGTGAACCAGAGGATAGATGGAAGATCTCTCTGTCTTTTAAATAAATAAATAATACAAAATTTAAAAAATGCAGTAGAAACATGATTACTGACATCACTAGCACTGACTTGAAGAAATAGCCCGTAACAAATGATTCTATCATTACTTATGGAAAATTCAGGATGTAAGCGCTAAGCTATGTTTCTTCATTACATTTTTTAAGAAATAAAATAGTGGCCGGCACCGCGGCTCAACAGGCTAATCCTCCGCCTTGCGGCGCTGGCACACTGGGTTCTAGTCCTGGTCGGGGCACCGGATTCTGTCCTGGGTGCCCCTCTTCCAGGCCAGCTCTCTGCTGTGGCCCGGGAGTGCAGTGGAGGATGGCCCAAGTCCTTGGGCCCTGCACCCCATGGGAGACCAGGATAAGCACCTGGCTCCTGCCTTTGGATCAGCGCGGTGAGCCGGCCGCAGCGCGCCGGCCACGGCAGCCATTGGAGGGTGAACCAACGGCAAAGGAAGACCTTTCTCTCTGTCTCTCTCACTGTCCACTCTGCCTGTCAAAAAAATAAAAAAAAAAAAAAAAAAAAAAAGAAATAAAATAGTAAAAACATCCAATGTATATACATTGTCCCCTAGAAGCTACATAGTCAAGTAAGGGTATATAAAAACTTTAGATGGCTTTTTGCTTCAATTATCTCTATTCATTGCTTGAAAGAACTAAGCTACTGCATTTTAATGTTTATGAAGTACAGCATAGCCTTCCCTTCAAATGAAGAGCCCTCTGTTTAAAGCTGGCATCAAAAGTGCTATGCTTTGGATGTGGTTTGAATGTGTCCCTCAAAGGTTCAAGTGTCAGAAGCCTGGTCTCCAACGTGGCAGTGCTGAGGTGGCAGAACCTTTAAGAGGTGGGACTTAGGGGGTCATGGGACACTACCCTCAGATGGGTTTACTACTGGTATTGTGGAGTGGGTTGGTTTCTGTGAGAATAAGCTGTTATAAAAAAAAAAAAAAAAAAGAACAGCAAGCCCTGTCCAACTCTGGTCTCTTGCTTCTTGTCTTGTAGCATCTCTCCCTCTTGAACTTCTGTCACTGTGATGCCATTGCATAACATCCTTACCAGAACTAAGCAGATGCAAATGCTATGCTCTTGAATCTCCAGTACTGTGAATTAAACATCTTTTCCTTATGAAATACTCAGCTTCAGGTATTTTATTACAGCAACTGAAAATGGACTAAGATAAAAAGTTTTAGAAATTCTAGAAATTTAAATCACAAGTTTGACTACGTGAATTAGGAAAGTCATAATAAAGCTTAATGATTAATAATGAGCACAAAATATCCTTCCAATACACTATGGTATGAAGGAATAGACTTAAAATTGTGATTCCTGGCACCGTCTATATCCTTTCTATGTAAAGTCTGCATATTTTAAGAAAAACATTCCAAAAGGAATTTTAAGAAAGTATTCACAATTTAATTTCCAAAGAAATAATATAATGGTTCACTTGGTAAAACACATTGTTGATAAAACATTTGTAGTAATTTCTGGAAGTTTCAGGCATTTCCGCCAAAAACAGTTCAAAGCAATATCATAACATATACTGTTTATATCTGTCCCATAGTAGCTCCAGTTTTCTTAGGCCCAGTTATATTATTAGAAGAGTAGCTTAAGAGAGTAGAATAAAGGTAACTTTAAAGCCCCACTTGTTCATAAAAAGAACATTGAAGGCCATATGACTGCTGAGACAAACCAGTGAATGCCAGCAACTCTCATTCTTTGCAGCAGCAGTTTAAATGTATTCTGTAACTTAAGGTATGAACTCTATCTTAAGAGGGCCCCACACAAACAAAATGATCAATCAGTAAAAAGGCACAGGACATGCAAAATGACTAAGATTCTCAAATGGGAGACATAGTAGGAATAGTGGCCTTAGATGAACCAAAAGAGCCCAACACTGACCAAAAAGGACAGTAATTAACTAGCTCTAGGCAATTGTCATAGTTTTGGGGATATAAATATTTAACACAAAAATTTATACTCTTGAAATAGTGAAACAATTCGAAACAGTTAAACATAATATGGACAAAAAATTAAAAGCATGCATGCAGAATGATTTTGGGCCAGAAACACCAATTTTCAACCTCTAGAGATTAATGGTGTAGTTATAAATTTGTTTGCAGAGATCCAACCCTACATGCTGTATTTCACAGTATTAATTAACTCTGCCAGGGGCTGGTGTTGTGGTGTAGTGTGAAAAGCCAATGCCTGCAGTGCTGGCACCCATATGGGTGCCAGTTCAAGTACTGGCTGCTCTACTTCAGATCCAGCTTCCTGCTAATGTGCCTGGCTGGGAAAGCAGTGGCAGATGGCCCAAGGACTTAGTCCCTGCACCTACTTGGAAGACCCAGAAGATGCTCCTGGCTCCTGGTTTCAGATTGGCCCAGCTCCAGCTGTTGCATCCACTTAGGAAGTAAACCAGCAGATGGGGGATCTCACTTATTCTGACTCTCACTCTTTCAAATAAATAAATAAAATCTTTTTAATAGTTCTTCCAGATAATATTCTTAACAGAAGCACTAATTCAGCAGGATAATATGAAGAACCTGTTTGAGTGTGTCCTCACTCTCAAGACACCCTTCTTAGGAAGATGTCAAAACCTGGAGGAATAATTTCAAAATTTTTACTTTTTTTAAGTTCATAATCTACTTAGATTTCTCCTCCCTTTCTTTTCTAAAGTTGAGCCCCAGAATGAAGATTCACCACACTTAGAAGACAGCTCTGACTATCTGTAACTTAAGAGTGTACCCAAAACAGAAAGACTCAGATGCTATACTCTGGAACACAGGCCCACATTATTACTGAAAGCCTAATGCTAGGTAAACAATAGGCAAATTCTCACCCTATAATAACTTCATCAGTCAAGTCATGATCAGAAATATGTTAAAAAAAAAAAGGTTGGATTTACCTCAGTTTGTATATGAACATGAAAATCTTAGAACAAAATAATAACCTCCCATCCAGGCTGCTGGCAGCAAATAATGACAAAACCTATTAACTGCATTGAAATAAAATGTCTAAAGGGGTTATGAAAAGGGGTTATGATTTACATTTGTTAAGGGTTGCTAGTAAATGAGTACTGGATAAATTCTAATGACTACATTCTTTAAAATGTGCTTTTAATTTTTCAAAGACTTTTTTAAAAATTATTTTGCTATTACCACTTCTTATTTATAAATTTATTTATTTATTTGGAAGTCAGAGTGACAGGGAGAGAGGGATTTTCCATCCAATGGTTCACTCCCCAAATGGCTGCAATGGCTGGGGCTGTGCCAGGACGAAGCCAGGAACTTCTTCTGGGTCTCCTATGTGGGTGCAGGGCCCTAAGCACTTGGACCACCTTCTGCTGCTTTCCTAGGCACATTAGCAGGGAGCTGGGTCACAAGTGGAGTAGTCAGGGCATGAACAGGTGCCCATATGGAGACAGGTGTTGCAGGTGGCAGCTTTACCTGCTATGCAACAATGGCGAGTCCCCTAATTACTACATTTTTTTTTTTTTTTTTTGACAGGCAGAGTGGACAGTGAGAGAGAGAGACAGAGAGAAAGGTCTTCCTTTTGCCGTTGGTTCACCCTCTAATGGCTGCTGCGGCCGGCGCGCTGCGCTGATCCGATGGCAGGAGCCAGGTACTTATCCTGGTCTCCCATGGGGTGCAGGGCCCAAGCACTTGGACCATCCTCCACTGCACTCCCGGGCCACAGCAGAGAGCTGGCCTGGAAGAGGGGCAACCGGGACAGAATCCGGTGCCCCAACCGGGACTAGAACCTGGTGTGCCGGCGCCGCAAGGTGGAGGATTAGCCTAGTGAGCCGCGGCGCCGGCCTAATTACTACATTTTTATCATAGGAGTTATCATAAACTTGGGTGTTGAATTGTTCAAAGAAATGTAATCAAAGTAGTTGTGATAAGTTAATGATCTTCAAAGACTCAACAATATTTTGAAGTGTACTATTTTATGTAACATACTCTCAATTGAAGTCACATTGTTTCTTTAACCTCTGTGAGGCTAAGAACTTAAGGAATTTGGGGGAGATTCTACAGTTTCAGTATTTTTATCATGGAATGTTTTGATGGGTTAATAGACATTAATTCAAAACTCAAGTAAGAAAAGACCCTCTACCTGCTAGAAGAGACTTTTCTAGAAAGCAAAGAAATCAATAAAGATAATATTTAATGATGGAAAGAACTGGACTATAGGAACTTAGCATCACTATGATTTCTGATTTTCCCATCAATTCTCATTTATGTAAATTTACTTGCAGTTGTTTTTAAATACAAATGTTACAACTGAGTGCTGATTATTTTTTTTAGGGCAATGATGTCAGCCTGCATCCACTTGGTTTATGCACTAGCACCTCCTACTTCCATTAGCCCCTTTCATTCCCATATCCTCATCCTTACCATGTCCACCTGTGTCTCATTTACAAATTTATAGACATTATACTTGCTAATTGCTCAACAGCTGCCTACAAAAACTACACTATATGAAAAAGCTTTTATTTTGGCAGCTGGAAGATGGTATGCTAGATTTTTCCCAATGAAAAGATTTTATGTCAGTCTATGGTGATATTAAAGGATGTCCAGAAAATGCATTTTTAACAGAATTCCAAATTTTCATGACATGATGGAAACTTACACATGGGATTTGAGTTAGAAAAGAAACCCCAATTTTGATCATAGAAATACTGGCCAGATATTTAAAAATCAAACTCAATCTGAAAGCAATTCGTTTTTTAATTAGCACAATTCAATCAAGGTGTTTAATACTCTACTCATAACAGGTCTCTCATAACTGATACGTCAGACTGAACTGCAAAACACAACAGAAATGATTGAGAGATGACCAGGCTCCTGGCAAATTGGCTCAAAGGCCCTATTGTCGGTAGATGGTGTACATGTGTTGTAGGTAAGGATGTGTTCCAAAGCAGAGAACCAGCAACATGTACCAGGACAGGAACCAGGGATGCCTGTAGGAAACTACTGCTGATAGTGGAAAGTGCTGTCGCGACCAAAGCTGCAATAATCAGAGCAACAAAATAAATAATGTGCATTGGATTATAATGTAAACTATGAACTAAATGTCCATAGCCCACGCTGACCATATTAATGCCTTACGGCTGCCCTAATTAATCTACTGCAAACTCAAAACAACAGAAATCTACTCTCCCATGGTTCTGGAGGCCCGAAGTCTGATGTCAAGGTATATGCGGAGCTGCACCTTATCTGGGACTCAAGGAAAGAGTCCATTCCTTGCCTCTTTCAAATTCTGGTGGCTGCTGATGTCTCATGGCTTGTGGCTGCATCACTCTAAGCTCTGTCTCTGACTTCATGTGATCTTCTCCTCTCTGGACATCAGCTCCCTTTCTGGTTCTTCTGAAGAACACTTCTCACTGGGGGTAGGGCCCACCCAGACAATCCAGGATGATCTCTCTTGAGATCCTTAATGCAATTTCATCTACAAGGACCCTAATTTTATCTGCAAAGACCCTTTTCTAATCCGATTACCTTCATAAGTTGCAAGGGTTAAGATATGGAAATGTTTCGGAGGAAGCCACCACTCAACTCACTCCATAATACCAAAAACACTATTGAATATATAAATGATTAAATAAATAGATAAATCAATGGGGGAGAATAGATAAATCTCCCATGCAAAAGCATTTCAAATAATGTGTGAAGATTCCCACCTCAGGCAGGTGCAACATTACTCCCTACTCCATAAGTGCAGGCTGTGTATAGAGACTTCCTTTCAAGGAGTGCAGTGGGGAAAGCAATGGAGAGAGGAACTGGACCATGGAGGTGTGATGAGAGGTAACATCGCCACCAATAATGTTAATACCACATGGCTCTGATAGGACATGATAAGAAGCACATGTACTCCAGTTGTCCTTGTGAAAACCTGTGACCCCAGTCTAACCATGAGAAAAGCATCAGGTAAACCCAAACTGAAAGGCCTTCTACAAAATACTTGACAAAGACTCCTCGAAGCTGGGAAGGCCATGGAAAACAAAGGAAAAAATGCCTGAAAAAAATGCCACAGTCTAAAGCAGCCTAAGGAGACGTGACAATTAAATGGAACAGATGAAGAGCATTCCCTGAAAACTAAGGAAATCTAGGAAATGTGGACTTGTTATTAATGTATCCATATTGTTTTATTAATTGTGACAAAGGAACCATGCAAATGTAAGATAAGGATCACTGAATGGAGGGTCTATGAGAACTCCTTGAAGGATCTGTGTAAGTTTTCTGCAAAACAATAAAACATTTTTGAAGCATAAAAAAAAAAAAACACAACAGAAATGATTGGCTGAGTTTAGGAGGTTATTTCTCTTCTAAAACCAAGGACAAGGATAGTTACAAATACAGAATGAATTATTTAAAATGATTTAAACTCATAATCAAGCAAAAACAAATCTCTGAAAAGAGTCAGTTATGCCTGAGAAATTCTAGAAACTCGATCTGTGTACTATCCCTCTTCTTGACTGTTCCCTATTCTCTTCCTATACACTGCAGAGGAAATCTCCTACAGTCTAGAATAACAGTAACTATAACGAGACACTATGTCTATATTGTTTCCACACATAATTTCTGGAACTTACTGGAAGTGATTATTTTTGTTGAATCTAGAGCAGTGTGGTGAAAAAATACTTGAAGTGCAATAAATTCCATTAACTTGGAAAAAGTAAAGTGAAGTATTAACCTCCCCAAGATTCATTTCCTTGCCTGTAAAATGGTGTGGCTAAACTAAAGGATCTTTAAGACTTTTTTTCAAATCGTATCCACTCACTCATCCAAGACATTTTAAGTATCTTTTATGTGCTTGGCACTCAAGCGTTAGAGAGTCAAACACAAAGATGCATGCTCCTTATTTCTGAGGAACTGTTTGTCCCTACAGGAGACAGATGTGGAAACAAATATCAAGAGGCAGTGTTTCTGCTAAAATCCTGAACGTGTAATGAGTTGGCAGAGATGCTCACTGCTAAGATGAATTTGGGGAGGACTTCACTGAGAAAGTGACATGTACACTGGTCACAAACTTAACCAGTTTTAGATATTATTATACTCAAATTAGTGAAAAGCTAACACTACCAATACATCAAATTTTGTAGTTTGTGAAGTTTTTTTTTTTTATTTTTATTTTTTGACAGGCAGAGTGGACAGTGACAGAGACAGAGAGAAAGGTCTTCCTTTGCCGTTGGTTCACCCTCCAATGGCTGCCGCGGCCGGCGCACCACGCTGATCTGATGGCAGGAGCCAGGTACTTCTGGTCTCCCATGGGGTGCAGGACCCAAGCACTTGGGCCATCCTCCACTGCCTTCCTGGGCCACAGCAGAGCTGGCCTGGAAGAGGGGCAACTGGGACAGAATCCGGCGCTCCGACCGGGACTAGAACCCGGTGTGCCGGCACTGCAAGGTGGAGGATTAGCCCAGTGAGCGGCGGCGCTGGCCTTGTGAAGCTTTTAATATACCAAGTCAGCTACAATTGAACAGATACTTCTGACAATCACAAAATTGCTGGCACATACATTCCAGCTGTATACAAGCTGAAGTTAAAGATAATTCTGAACAGTGAATAATTTCTTCAGGATTATGGCAGCTGAGTAAAGCACTCTCTGAACTTCACATATGAAGTTATAAATATATTTATATTGAAGCTGAAGTATGTATAATAGTGATCAAACACAAAAATTAAATATATATGAAATGCATTAAAACTTCCTGACAAATAGCCACAAGAAATAATTTAAGAAACTTATTGTTAACTTTAAAAGTGTATCCTAAACAATATGGAAAGAAGAGTTGTAGTACAAATAGTAAACCTTATAGTGACTAATAAACCTCTAATCAATCTTACTTCTTTCCAGGCTTCTCTGCTTGCTGCAACAGCAGAATGCTATTTATAGGTCATATGAAGAGTACTCACTTCAATAAGGGAGACTTAACCTTTCTTTCTGAATGTCAAAGGGCCTTGCACGAGAACTGGAACTTCTAGAATTTGAAACTGAAAACTTAATTAAAACAATGCATGGGGGGCAGGGGGTAGGAATGGCTTATTATGATTAAGTTCTAATGCTCTTTTGTGTATTTATCATATTTAACTTACAGAATAATCTATAACATGGCAGAATAATCATATACAGCTTCTGTTATAAAACCTTTATTCTGAAAAAGCTGTATCAAAAAAAAAAAAAAAGAATGACAAAAGGTATGGACATAAGCTTACATAAAACCCACCTGTTATTGTTCCTTGGTATTGACTATATTTAGGTGTCCAAACACCTATCAAATAGAAAAGTTCCCTTTTGGAATGACAATGTGAGGAACTGTGCAGACCTGTTGAAGCAGGTCTTCTTTCTTCTTCCATTTTTTAAAAATTTATTCATTTATATGAAAGGAAGAGAGAGTGGGGGTAGGGGTGGAGAGAATCTTCCATTTGCTGCCTCACTTGCCAAATGGCTGCAACAACCAGGTCTGGGCCAGGTTTTAGCCAGCAACCAGGAATTCTATCCTGTTATTCTACATAGGTGACAAGAGACCATGCACTTGGGCCATTTTCAGCTGCCTTCCCAGGTACATTAGATGTATCAGAAGCAGACCAATTGGGACTTCAACAGGCACTGACTGAGAAATGGTCTACAGCGCCATCCCTGAAGACCTGCTAGGCAAGCCAAGAAGGTCAGAAGCTACAATTTCTATGCAGCAATTGCTGTTGAGCAGAGGAGCTATGCTGGAACAAGGACAAGGCTCAGCCATTCTCCCCAATTGCCCAAAAGAGATAAACTTTGGAATGTATTCCTTGCCCTTGAAACTCAATTGGGTCTCACACCCTATTGCCTTGATACCTTACCCTACATTATTTTCCAGGTTCCCAAGGCCTTGCCCAGTTCCTGGAATTCCCCTCCCTGCTCTCCCCCTACCCCCATCCCCAGCCCTAGCCCTCCTCAGCCACATGCTCCATCAAGTACAGGGAGGCAGATGGTCACTCACCTCTACGGATTTATTTTCTCTGAATAAATGTGGTCTGGCTGTAAATTCATACACTGCCTCCTCTCTATTTTGCGACTCTTTTCCTAACATTTTGGTGCCCCGTGTGAGGAGGCACCAATCTGCAACTCTTTTCCTAACAAGTTACTCAGAGGGAGGTGCATCAATTGTCTCTCAGCTCTGGAGCCATGACTCAGAGATTTTGTTCAAGACAGGTAAGCTGCAACACAGACAGATACCTAGCTCTCTGGTAAGGGATTAGGTTTATCTGAAATAGATGTGAGGAAGGTCAAGCCTAAAGGTACACTCAAAACTAATGGAGGTGTAGTAGAAAGCAATCAAGTGCACACTATTGGCTTCATGAAAGAAACAACCTAAACCATGGGCTAGGTAGCCTACCACAGAGAATCAGGGAAAGAAGAGACAAAAAGAGACTTTCTGGGGTCTGAAAAAAACTTACAACATCAAAACTATAACCTGAAAAGGAGTCCAAACTCAATTACATTAGATTATGAAGCATTTTATGTCCCCAAGTTATTATCAAAAACAACAGAATAATCAGCTGCAAATTAGTGAAGTCTAATAGCTAAGTGAGATCAGGAAAAGAGAGCTTTGCTAAAACTGCTGTCACTTAGGATGATTTAGAGCATATGCAAAGCTGTAGGCTTTAAGGAACAATATCAGAGATATCACATTGCAAGGAAAATATTCTTCACTAAAACAGTCCTGTTAGTCACTAAACAAACAAGCAAACAACATAATACACTTTGTGGTGGGTGGAGGAGTGAGGAACAGTATTCAAAGTTACTACAATATATTATTGTGATAAAAACTGTACCCCTGTTTCTGGATATTTGACTGCTGACAACTTTTAAATTTCACCCTTTACTTTCCCTGCTGTGTCCCACACCTGGGAAAGCTGATGGGAAAGCAGATAGGAAAGTGTGGGAGTGACATTGGCCTGGAGTTCACACAACACAAGTCCCATGGCCCTGCACAGTAACTCATCTGGTACCCACCTCCACATCATAAAACTAATAAGCAAATAACAAAACAAAAATCTCCAAGCCAGTCTCGTCTCTCTGCTTTCTTAACCAATTTTAAGGTCAACTTGGAAGGTCGGCACTGATAATCTCAGGAAGCCTCATTACATGCGTAATAGACTTTTTTATATCTCTTGATAGGTGTATCATTCTCCACTTCTGAACCAAAGTTTAGACAGGTGAGTGGCCATACTTTTCCTGCTAGACGGGCACAGTAGTTATCTAAAATGACCAATGAGAAGAAAATGTGATCTATATACAAGAAAAGGAAACCAAAAAAATGGTGATAGAAATTGTTATAAGAGCGAGAAAAAAATGTCAGAACAGGTAAAAACATCAAACTATATTTTAAGAATTAAAGAAAAAGGGATTCTTTTTTTTTTTTTTTTTTTTTTTTTTTTTTTTGACAGGCAGAGTGGACATTGAGAGAGAGAGACAGAGAGAAAGGTCTTCCTTTTGCCGTTGGTTCACCCTCCAATGGCCACTACCGCTGGCGCGCTGCGGCAGGCGCACCGCACCGCACATGAGAAAGGGATTCTAAGATGGATGAATAGGGAAAAGACATGCCAATTTTGACCAGGGGAAGGTTGCAGAAAAAAAAACAGAGGAGTATATTCCCAGTGGAGGGTTGGAGAAAATTCTGTAGAGGAGATTCTACAGAAAAAGAAATGCTATGGAGCAGTGTGGAAAGCGTGGGTGTGCAGCAGTGCACTCCGACACCACCCATGACTCTGAAAGTTGGAGGGTGGAGGAGACGCCAGTTTCTGAGAGTGAGGTGAGGGCAGACTGTGGCAGCAGGCACCACTGGTGATATTCCCTGAGGGAGACTTTGTGGAAAGCACTTTGAGTCCAGCCTACAGCTCCAGTGGTGGTGGCAGGCAGGGTAAAAACCTAACATAGATGCAGAAATCCTCAACAAAATACTAGCTAATCAAATCCAACAATATATCAGAAAGATCATTCACCTGAACCTAGTGTATTCTTTCCTTGATATTTAGGGATGGTTCAAAAATGCAGATCAATAAATGTGATAAAGCACATTAACAAATTGAAGATAAAAATATTATTATCTTGATAGATACAGAGAAAGCATTTGATACAACATCCTTTAATGATTATAAAAAATTTTAAGCAAACTGAATACAGAAGGAATATTCCTCAACACAAAGCAATATACAACAAACCCACAGCCAGCATCATATTGAATTAGGAAAAGTTAGAAGCATTTCCACAAAGCTTCAGAACCAGACAAGGATGCCTACTTCTACCACTGCTATTCAATATAGTCCTGGAAGATTTAGCCAAAGCCATTAGGCAAGAAAAAGAAATCAAAGGGATACAAATTAGAAAGGAGGATGTCAAATTAGCCCTGTTTGCAAATGACAGAATTCTATATTTAGAAGAAACAAAAACTCCACCAACAGACTAGAGTTTGGTAAAGTTGCAGGACATAAAATTAACACCAAAATTCAATAGCATTTGTATACACAGATAATATTATGGCTGAGAAAGAATTTGTAAGATCAGTCCCATTCACAATAGCTACAAAAAATTTTAAACACCTTGGAATACATTTAACCAAGGAGGTGAAAGTTCTCTATGATAAAAATTACAAAACATTAAAGAAAGGAGAAGACATTAAAAAATGGTAAAATCTTCAACGTTCATGGTTTAGAAGAATCAATATTATCAAAATATCCACAGTAGCGAAAACCATGAACAGATTTGATGTGATCTCAATCCAAGTACCAATGACATTCTTACCAGATCTATAACAAATGATGCTAAAATTCACATGGAAACACAAGAGACTCTGAGTAGTTGAAGAAATTTTATACAACAAAAATAAAGCCAGAGGCATCAATAATACTGGATTTCAAGATATACCACAGGTCAGTTATAATCAAAACAGTCTGGTAACTAGCGAAAAAACCAAGCATTTGTACACCAAAGGAACAGGATAGATTTCCTACAAATCCATCCTCCCAACTACACCCAAGTAATCTTTTACAAGGGAGGTAAAATCAGTTCCAGAGAAAGCAGTCTCCTCAACATATGTGCAGAAGTATGAAACTAGACCCTACTTTATACCTTATACAAAAATCAACTCAAAATGCATCAAGGATCTAAATTTATGACTTGATATCATCAAATTACTAGAGAATTACTCTGCAAGATATTAGTGTAGGCAAAGGCTTAATGGAAAAGACCCCAGAAGCACAGGCAATCAAAGCCAAAGTTGACAAATGGGATTGCATTAAGCTGAGATGCTTCTGCATTTAACAAAGTCAAGAAGCAACTGGCAGAATGGGAGAAAATATTTGCAAACTATGAAACTGCTAAAGGATTAATATCCAGGATCTATAAAGAACTCAAGAAACTCAATAACAACAAAACAACCCAGTTAAGAAATTGGCGAAGGACTGACGTTTTTTCGAAAGAGAAAATTCAAGTGGCCAGCAGATGTATGAAAAAATGCTCAGGATCACTAGCCATTGGAGAAATATAAATCAAAACCACAATAAGGTTTCACCTCACCCCTGTTACAATGGCTCTCATCCAGAAATCGAAAAATAATAAATGCTGGGGAGATGTGGGGAAAATGGTTCCTTAATCCACTGTTAGTGGGAATGTAAGCTAGGATAGCCATTGTGCCTGGGTTATATGATAGATCTATTTTCAGCTTTTTGAGGACTCTCCATACTGTCTTCCATAATGGCTGTACTTTATTTGAAAGGCAGAGTGACAGAGAGAGGTGGGGAGAGAGAGAGAGAGAGACAGAGAGATCTGCCAATAGCTGTGACCAGGCCAGGCCAAAGCCAGGAGCTCATAGCTCCATTTGGGTCTCCCACAAGGGCTGCAGAGGCCCATGCACTTGGGCCATCTTACACTGCTTTCCCAGGCACATATACAGGGAGCTGAATTGGAAATGCAGCAACTGGGATTTGAACCTACACTCTGGTATGGGATATCCACATTGCAAGCAGCGTCTTACCCTGCTGTGACAAAAAGTAAACCTCAGAATTGCAATTTAAAGAAATACCTTGTAGATCTCAGATACGATGTTCCCAAAAAGCACATTCATACTCATTTCATTCTAAAATTATTCAGTTAATTTAAAATTATTTTTGAAATTATTTCAGTTAACTTTTTACTATTTGCAGCATCTATCTAATTTTCCTTTTCTACCTTAGATTTCACATACTGAACCCATGTCCAAATGAAAAGACTTAAAACTTAACAGCAAACCTTGGGCAACTGATATTTCTTTATGGTCCTCTGTCACAGAACATTGTTAACATTAGCCCATGCCTTGCCTATGTCAGATTCAATTCTCATCCTCACTGATAAAAAGTTTGTATAATCATATGGTGAACTGAATGCATAAACTCCAGCCTTAGCAAACTTAAAAGATGTGCTTTTCTGTATGCATTTTACACTGCTCTTCATAGCACACAGAAATATATGTACCTGCAAATCAATTATTTCAAGCAGACAGTAGCTTGGCATTGCTGTAATCAAACTAAAACGTTTGCATTTGGCAGACATTTTTAATCCAGGCTGACAAGCTCTGTGTTTAGGTTAAACTGTTTAATCTATGGACAAGTTATTATCAATGTTATTGATACGGTTGGTGTTGTGGTTTGTATAATAGTTTGGAAATCTCCCAAAGGCCCATTATTAAGGGCCTGATCCCAAGAACCTTATAGTAATGGACCAAGGCAAGAACTTAATCAAATCATGGTGTCTGGAGGTAGAGGCTTAGAAAATGATTACATAGATTAGGTTGTTGGGGATTGGGCATCCCATCATCAAATCAAGCTGCTTTATAAGGAGAGACTAGGACAACATTGTGGTATACCCAGGTAAGTTGCAGCTTATATGGAAGCACCAGTTCAAGTCCCAGCTGCTCCATTTCCTGTCCAGTTTTCTCTGTTTTGCCCTGTCACTCTACCTTTTAAATAAATAAAATAAATCTTAGAAGGAATATAAGCAATGATAAATATCAGAAATATATATGTTCCTTCACCTTCCTAGATTGCTGAAGGATTTGAACGTAATATTATTTTCTGTCGACTCTGATATTCTCATTTTGGAATTAGAACTGAGCTGTGTTACCTCTGATGTATTAATAACCTAGAAATTATTGCAGAATTGGGAAATATATGTATACATACATCCATCATCCCTTCATCTACATTTCAAGGAATATTTATTTAGTGCTTAAACATTTGTTCTTCCTGTTTTTACATACGGGTAAGTATAAAACATCATGCTAAAGAGAAAACTAAAGCAGGAGGATAAGAAGTGTCAGCGTGGGAGGGGCATTTGGAATTTCATAATTTCATGAAACCTCACTCAATAAAGATGAAGGAGATGAGGAAATGAGGATGTGGATGCCTGGAGGAATGTGTGGGTGCTCAGAGCATTAAAAGCATAAAGGTCAGAGGTGAGAGCACCCCCGAGGAACACATGCCAGGGAGGTCTCCGTGGTGGGGAATGGTAATAGCAGGAGAGGAAGAGATCAGGTCAGAGAGGTAAAAGGAAGTCAGGTCATACAGAGTCCTGTAGTCCACTGTAAGCACTTGAGTTTTACATTGGAGCAAAAAGTACAAAGAATACAGGTTTTGCAATCAGAAAAGTCAACTGTATCAATGCTTAGCTGTGTGATTTAGGGGCCTTTCCTCTTTCTACTTCTTACATTATCAATAATATGGGTACAACACATTCGTTTACTTCAAATCAATTTCAGGCCTGAATAAAAAGAGGATGAAATGAAATCAAGTATGAATAGTGTGCAACACAGTACTCTTCACTAAGGTGCTTACCAAATCTTTGTTTCCTGGAGGTGCTGTCTCTCAAAGGATTAGTGATGAACAATGCCAGACCCTGGTCTCACAGAATTCACAGCGTTCTCAGTGAGAAAATACGTACAATCTAAACATGAGTAACAGAGAAACCACAAAGCCAGGGGCTACCCACTAGCTCCCTGGTGCCTTAATCCAAGACACAGCCTACCTACAACTGTTGCTCAGCTTGCTCACGAAGAGGCCGAATGTAACAGCTGTTCTCAAGACAATAACAAGCTGCTGGGCTAGAATTCTAAATGGGGGCATATGGAGAGATTCAGCCAGTTAGCAGAGGGAGGAGACACAAAACCATGTCTTTTCAGGAGAATTACAGCAAAGAAGAAGCGGCACTGGCATTTTAGGACAACTGAAACTTAGAATGCTCAGGAAGAGTCTCAGAAGGTCCCATGGTCCCCAGAGTTTTCTAGATCTCTAAGAACAGCCAAGGGCACATTCTCCTAAAGTGTCTGCTCCTTTTCTGACGATATCATATTCATTAGTGCCTGAGTCTTTATTCCTCTGGAGGAATTATAAATCTGCAGTTTACTGCCAAAAGGCAGTGCACATATACTACCCGTAGGGCCTATTAGTGTTGACCTGTCCTCGAAGTTCAGGAGAAGGTCCTTCATAGAATGAAGAGCTCCTACATTGTTGAGCGTGACCTTATGCTATTATATATCAAAGCTGGTCACTAAATATAAGACCACATAATTATAACAAACTTTATTAAGGATTTGGCTGTTTCATGTTTTTAGGTTTAAGCAAAATTTAGGCCACCAGAACACATTACCACATCCATGTCATTTAACATATATCAGTTTGAATTTACTTCTCTTTAGGTAAACTGAATTCCCAATTATGAGAATGGATTACGACACCTTCTTTGGGATAAACATTTTAAATAATTTGGTCTGCACACTGGTATTACTACTTATTCTAGGCTAATACTAAAATACTTCTGTGTGCAATTGGAAATGATCTACTCTACAGCATTAGGCTATAAGAACTCATTATTTTATGTTTAGTAGTTCACACGCTAAATGCTATTGGAAAAGAACCTATTTATTTCTTTTATCTGCATTATGCTTTTAATGTTCATAAAAAATTAACTTTGGCCTAAGAGCGCAGAAAAATTTAAAGCTAGATCTAACTATCTCAAAGATAAACTTGGTGCTGTTTTTAGGGGGAAACAAAAGAGTGTGTGTTTGTGGGTGGGTGGGTACACACACCATGTGTGTAAACATTTAGGATACTGATCATCATTACCACACCAACAGGAAAATACATATTTGTAAGTTGCTGATAGTTGTAACTCTAAGGAGTCCATATGTACTTCCTGCCTTAGTTTCTTCTACCCTCCTGATAGATTTGTTTTATAATTTGTCATAATTGACAGACCAGTCCCACATTTTAAAGTTTCTATCAAAAACAGAATACTATTTCATTTTTAAAAAGATTTATATTACTTTTTTGACAGAGAAAGCGAGAGAGAGAGAAGAGAAAGAGAGATCTTCCATCCTCTGGTTCATTCTCCAAATGGCTGGTCATGGGTCAGGAACAAGCCAGGAGCAGGGAATTTCATCCAGGCATCCCACAAGGGTGCCAGGGAGTCAAGCACTTGAGTCATCTTCTGTTGCTTTTCCAAGTGCATTAGCAGGGAGGTGGGTTGAAAGTGGAGCAACTGGGACTTGAATTAGCACTCATATAGGATGCCAGTATTACAAGTGGCGGCTTAACCCTCTGTGACACAGCGCTGGCCCCTAGAATTCTATTTTATTTTAAGTAAAGGCCACAAACACAGTCTTTGAGAATGTTGACAGGAATACTGTGTCATCATAGACACTATGCATTTTCTTATGGTGAAAAGGCTATGGTCTCATTACTTGCCAGAAACAGTGTAACTGAGGTTCTTTTAAAAATCCAAATTGAGGGGCTGGCATTGTGGTGCATCTGGTTAAGCTTGCAACACTGATATTCCACATCACAGTGTAGGTTTGAGTCCTGGCTTCTTTGCTGCTTCTTCTTTTTTTTTTTTTTTTTTTTTTTAATTAATTTATTTATTTGAAAGCCAGAGTTACAGAGAGGCAGAGGCAGGTAGAGAGGTCTTCCACCCGCTGGTTCACTCCCCAATTGGCCGCAATGGCTGGAGCTGTATCGATCCAAAGCCAGGAGCCAGGAGCTTCTTCTTGGTCTCCCACAATGGTGCAGGGGCCCAAGGACTTGGACCATCTTCTACTGCTTTCCCAGGCCATAGCAGAGAGCTGGATTAGAAGATGAACAGCTGGGACTAGAACTCGTGCCCATTTGGGATGCCGACACTGCAGGCAACAAGCTTTACCCACTACATCACAACGTCTGCCCCTTCTCTGCTTCTGATCCAGATTCCTGCTAATGAACCTGGGAGGGCAGCAGAAGATAGCTCAAGTATTTGGGACCTTGCCACTTATGAGGGAGAGGAGGATGGAGTTCTTGGATCTTGGCTTCGGCCTGGTCTGGGCCTGACCATTGAGGAAATGAATTAGTTGATGGAAGATTCTCTCTTTCTCTCTTTCCCTTCTTCCCTCCTTCTTTCTTGTTGCTTTGTCTTTCAAAAAAAAAGATTTTTTAGCAACCCGTGTTGTGGCATATTGGGTAAAGCTGCCCTCTGCATGGTCATGGGTTTGAGTCCTGGCTGCTCCACTTCCAACCCAGCTCCCTGCTAATGTGGAAAAGCAGTGTAAGATGACTCAAGTGCATGGGCCCCTGCAGGGACATGGGAGATCTGCTTAAAGCTCCTGGCTCCTGACTTCCACAGGGCCCCGCCCTAGCCATTGAGACCATTAGGGGGAGTGAACCAGCGATGGATGATCTCTCTTTGTCTTTGCCTTTGCCTCTCCCTCTCTCTGTGTAACTCTGCCTTTCAAATTAATAAATAAATATTTTAATAGTCTTTTAAAAATCCAAATTGAAATACAAAAAGGATGACTCTGATATTGTAATAAGTCAGACCATATTATTTTAACTCACTGTACTCACTCACTTGTATTCCTAAAAATGGGCACTAAAACAAATAATCAAAGATAGGCACCTGCCACCATGGATGATAGCCGAGATTCTTGGTGCTCAGAGAGTGGAACAAGAACTCCAGCTATTAAAATATAAAGTTTCATTCTGCTCCAGGATTCCAGCTAGCTCTCAAAGAAGTATTAATGGAGAAATCAGTTGTTTTTTTTTTTTTTTTTTTTTTTAAGTGAAGGGTAGAAATGGAGGATCTAAGTTTTTTTTACACAGTTTTGTTTCTCATGCCATTATATAACATGAAGTAAGAGTTTTCTTTGATTATGGAAATTTCTATTAAGATAAATATTAACATCCTAGGTAAAACATTTTTAAATGACTTATTTATGCTGAATGTTTATTGTCATATTCTTCTTACTCAACCCACTATAACAGTCTCAAGGTCTAGAGCATTTAGTGAACCAACTATATTGGGCAGAAATTCACTCAGTTCATCTTGAATTTCATAAAGTAACAGTTCCAACATTTTAAATATATGATTATAATTAATTACATTGGGTATTTAAAAATGATTGTATTTTGCTCCATAATATAAGTAGTTGATTAAATAGTTTGATTAGGTATAAAAACCCAAAAAATACAGCAAGCTACCGCAGTCATTTCTGTTAACTGGGATATCATGCAGGGCTTGGAGATTCTATAAGCCATCACTCTTATTAAAGACCTGGCAGATCCCACATTCTAATTCAGGAGAAGGGCCCAGGCAAAAAGCTTGATTCAAATCTATATTACTGCCTATACCATGAAAAAGTAACCAGCAAAATTTAAAGTATCAGCACAAATCTCTCACTTCTGACTTACACTAATCCTTAGGTGATAGAGAATAACTGCTTAGAGTACATAAATACATGAGAAGATGCTGTACACCAGAAGCAAGACACATAATTTCTATCTTTGACACACAGAAGAGCATATAGTCAGTTAGAGCTGAATATCTTAGGACACCAAATATCGTTTTAAAATGAAGTTTCCTATTCCAGACCTCAATTAATACTGAAAATATGCAATTTCAAAATGTGAAAAAAAACCAAAATTTCAAAAAATTCATTCATAATGCAGAAAATAGACTTATTGCCTTGTGTCTACCGTCAGCAGTATGCGATCCTGGATATCAGATTAAGAACACATCTATATTCAGAAAGCAGGTGTGAAGAAATATCAAACCATGTAACACAATCTGCTACTAAATGTTGCATCAGTCTCTTGGTAAAACATTGCCTCAAGTTTCAGATATCTGATGACCCAATTTACATCTGCTCAGTTATCCAGAAGATATTTCTTTCTGTTTTTTAAAGACTTTTTTATTCATTTGAAAGGCAGAGTTACAAAGAGCCAGGGAGGAGGAGGAAGGAAGGAGGATGAGAGCGAGTGGGTGAGTGAGCAAGTGAGCAAGAGAGATCCTCCATCGGCTGGTTCATTCCCCAAATGGCTATAATGGCTTGGACTGGGCCAGACCAAAGCCAGGAGCTTGGAACTCCATTTAGTCCCCAACATTGGTACAGGGACCCAAGAACTTGGGCCATCCTCTGCTGCTTTCCCAGGCACATTAAAAGGGACCCAGATTAGAAGCATAGCAGCTGGACAGAACCAGTGGTCATATGGGATGCTGGAGTTTCAGGTGGTGGTTTAACCTGCTGTGCCACAATGCCTGTCCCAGGATATTTCGCCTTTAGTTTGTTTGATAGTAGTAGAAAATATTCAACCATCCCTTAAATATATTGGTTGTGGAAGGAAACAGAGGAAGGAAGAAAAAGCCTACATTTTCCTCATAGGAAAAGTTACTTTGCAGCTTCTCAGAGCAAATACATTGCTAAATACCAAAATAGAGCAGGTACAGCTGTTAACTGTTGCTAAAATATGTGCACTGCTACAAGGAGAGCAGGAAGGAGCAAGGAAGAAGAAAAAAAAGTGGAGGAAGGGAAGCAAGGTAAACCACCTGCCATATATTAGAACAAGAGAGTACAAATTAAATTTGTGACAAAAAAAAAAAAAGAATAAGAAGTTCAGGAACTATGAGAGACTTTGTGGGCTTAAATTTAGAATAAGATTGACAGTCTCTTCCAACAAAATGATTATGATATATTTATGTTGAAGAAAGACTGTAGATGGGGTTTGGTGCTGTGGGATAGTGGGCTAGGCCTCTGCCTGTGGTGCCAGAACCCCATATGGGTACCAGTTTGTGTCACGGCTGCTCCTCTTCTGATCCAGCTCTTTGCTATCGTCTGGGAAAGCAGTGGAAGATGGCCCAAATGTTTGGACCCCTGCACCCATGTGGGAGACCTGGAAGAAGCCCTTGGCTCCTGACTTCAGATCAGCTCAGATCCATCTGTTGGGGCCATCTGGGATGCGACCCAGCAAATGGAAGACTTTCTTTCTCTCTCTCTCTGCCTCTGCCTTTCTCTGTAAATTTACCTTTCAAATAGGTAAATAAAATCATCTTTAAAAAAAAAAAAGGATTGTAGATGGTTGGATATAGCTAAGGTTAGGATGTCTGGTAAGAATGAGACGAGGTATATTTAAGAGGGTATGTGAAGATGAACTATGGGTAGGGAGGGAGATGGAAGTTGGAGGCGGGATGGGTAGACATGTGGTAGTGGGATCAGTGAACTGGAGTTTCTGATGACGTTCAGTAAGTGTTGCCAGGAAGGCACCTGGGTAGGCAGCCTGAAAATATAGGAAGTGGTACTGGCAGAATAGGG
The DNA here is from genome assembly GCF_051225735.1 of Oryctolagus cuniculus. Classification (NCBI taxonomy): domain Eukaryota; kingdom Metazoa; phylum Chordata; class Mammalia; order Lagomorpha; family Leporidae; genus Oryctolagus; species Oryctolagus cuniculus. Next base: position 41,597,366 of record NC_142884.1, read on the forward strand.
TGTCTTAGTGGGTGATTTGGAGGCAGTATGAGTACATTGATGTAGTGGAGGTGGGGAAGTCATACATAGTGTTGGGCTGGTTCATATAGGTGCACAATGAAATTACCTAAAACACTATCAGAAATTAGACAGCTGTGTAGGAGGTTATATCAGGTATCAGTAATGGAAAAAAGAAGATGATGGCTAGTAGAGTTAAGTAGCAGAAGCCCGAGAGGAATAGGAGATTTGCAGAGAAGTAGGCCAGAATCAATTTCTAAGCAGAATTGGGGAATAAGGATACTGATCTCTTAACCCCAAAATATGAGGCATGTGATATATTCCATTTGATACAGTGCAGGAGATATTTCTACCAACTATGAAGGAAACACTTTGAAAAGAACCAAGAATACAGGTGAGCAAGTAGGCTGTGGATCTAGTGTTTCAGAAGACAGTGGAAATGCTGATGGAACACAGGTCAGGGATAAGTATTTTAAGAGATTTATAAAGATGGAGGGGTACCAGGCACTACAGACACAGTTGTTAACAAAACAGGAGACAGGCATGCAAAGTGAAAAATCGTAACAAGTCTTAGAGGAAATAACATTTCAGATAAAGGTAGAAAAGCATGATCTGGCAGGTAGAGCTTGATAGTTCAAAAGGCAGAGCAATGGTTCTCAACCAGGGGTATTTGGAACATTCGGCAATGTGTGGAAACATTTTTGGTTGCTACTGGTATTTGGAGGGAAGAGGCCAAGGATATTGCTAAACTTCCTACAAAGCACAGAGCACCTCTTCACAACAAAGAATTACTCAGCTCAGAATGCTGATAATGCCACAATTGAGAAACCTTGAGCTAGTGAAAACAGCAAGGGCACAACAATGAAGAAAATTACAAAACACTCAGGAAGAAGCAGAGTTCTGTTTAACTGACGCTTAAGTTCCCTTGGGGGGAAAAAGAGATAAAGCTGGAGGGGCTGGTGTTGTGGTGAGGTGGATGAAGCCACCGCCTATGACACTGGCATCCTACATAGGCACCAGCTGGAGACCTGACTGTTCCACTTCTGATCCAGCTCCTTGCTAATGAGCCTAAGAAAGAAGCAGAAGATAGCCCAAGTGGTTGGGCCCCTGCACCTATGTAGTAGACCCAGAAGAAGCTCCTTACTCCTGGATTCAGCCTGGCCTAGCTCTAGCTGTTGCAGTCATTTGGGAAGTGAACCTTTGGATGAAAGATCTCTCTTTTTCTTTGTATCTCCATCTCTATGTAACTCTGCCTTTCAAATAAATAAAATAAATACCTTTTCTAAAAGAGAGAGAGAGAGCTGGAAGAATTAGGGAAAAAATGGCAGAGGAAACTCTTCCGTAATTAGAGGGACACGGCAGATCTGCATGGTGGGCATGAGCGCCCATGGCTCGGGAACCCACCTGCCAAGAGTCTCTGCACCAGCACTGGAAAGAGAGGTGAGACGAAACTGCAGTAGCTTGAGACACTGGTGGAAAAGCAGCAGGAAGAGCCTAGAGAGAATGAGACTTGAAGCCCCGTGGGGGAAAGTACACAAGCCAAACTAGAGGAGAGAAAAAATAAAAGGGATGGAACAAACATGATTCTCTCTCTCTAGCAGGCACCATTTTGGACATAGGTAACAGCTGCGCCAGCTTGGTGCTGCCCAGCAATCAGCCGGGCAGAAAAACCTGACTCTAGTGAAGAGTAATAATAGGAGACAGAGACATAGTGAATGTGTGGAGCTTATGAACCGGGACTGTGAAAAAAAAAAAAAAAAAACAACTGAGGGTGTGTGGGAGAACTCACAGTGTGGCTGAGACTTGAGTAATCTCAGTGGGAGAAGCCACAAGCTCAGGCAGCCCTGGTTACCTGGTGAGAGACACTGCAGGGGAATCTGAGCTTACACTGAGGACTGCACAGATCCTTTGTGTGGTCCTTGGGACAGAACAGATGAATATTATACCCACTGGGGCTAGTGCTTAGGCACTGATTGTGATTGCCATCGAGGAGAAGAGCTCAGCTGAGGGGAATTACTTACTTTCTGAATAAAAGAGAGAGAGAGAGAGAGGGAGAGAGAGAGAGTTTGAGAGAGAGAGGGTTTACCACACCAAACCTGGGTGTGTCACCTTAGGCACACCCTTAACCCTGAAGAACTGAACAGAGCTCTCTGGCCACACCCACCACAAGCCTCTAGAGAGTCAGTGAACCCAGACAGCCCAATTACAAATGCAAAACAACAAACACAACAACCAACGAAACAAGAACAAGGAAGACAATATGATGTTCCCAAAAGAACATGACACATCAATACAAGATTATGAAGACAATGAGAACAAATGGAATGCAAAAAAAATTATAATAAGAATACTTAGAAGTAACCAACAATAAATGCATGAACTACTGAAATCCATGTAGGACAAGAAAAAAAATCTCTGTCATGAAAATGAAATCTTGAGAAGGAATCAGGGCCAGTGCCTTGGCTCAATAGGCTAATCCTCCGCCTTGCAGCGCCGGCACACCGGGTTCTAGTCCCGGTCGGGGCGCCGGATTCTGTCCCGGTTGCCCCTCTTCCAGGCCAGCTCTCTGCTGTGGCTAGGGAAGTGCAGTGGAGGATGGCCCAAGTGCTTGGGCCCTGCACCCCATGGGAGACCAGGAGAAGTACCTGGCTCCTGCCATCAGATCAGCGCGGTGCGCTGGCTGCAGTGGCCATTGGAGGGTGAACCAACGGCAAAAGAAGACCTTTCTCTCTGTCTCTCTCTCTCACTGTCCACTCTGTCTGTCAAAAAATAAAAAAAAAAGAAGGAATCAAAATGAAATGAGGAATTTAATAGAACATGAAATTGAGATACTGAAGAGAAATCAAAATGAAATGAAGAATTCAATAGAACAAATAAAAAACAGAGTTGAGAGCCTTAAAAACACAATCAATGAGCTAGAAGAGAGAATATCAGACTTAGAAGACAGAGCACAGGAAAGTGTACAAAGCAAAGAAGAGGAAATTAGAAATCTAAAAAACATTGTTGGGAATTTTTGGGATACTATTAATAAACTATCAAAACTATTAAAAAACCCAACATTTGGGTTGTAGGAATTCCTGAAGGCATGGAGAGAGAAAAAGGATTGGATGGCCTTTTTAGTGAGTAATTAGCAGAAAACTTCCCCAGTTTGGAGAAAGAAAGAAACATCCTCGTAAAGGAAGCACACAGAACTCCCAACAAACATGACTAGAAGAGATCCTATCATGACACATTGTAATCAAACTCATCAAATGCTTGGGCCCTGCACCTGCATGGGAGACCAGGAGGAAGCACCTGGCTCCTGGCAAAGTGCACTGGCTGCAATGCACTGGCTGTAGCGGCTACTTGGGGAGTGAACCAATGGAAAAAGGAAGACCTTTCTCTCTCTCTCTCTCTCTCTCTCTCTCACTGTCTAACATTGCCTGTCAAAAAAAGAAAAAAAAAAAGAAAAAGAAAAAGAAAAACCACAGCTAGCATAATACTGAATGGGGAAAAGTTGGAAGCATTTCCACTGTGGTCTGACACCAGACAGGGATGACCACTCTCACCACTGCTATTCAATACAGTAGTGGAAGTATTAGCGAGAGCCATTAGGCAAGAAAAAGAAATTAAAGGGATATAAATTGGGAAGGAAGGCCGGCAGTGTAGCCAGCGGCACCAGTACTCTGGGTTCTAGTCCCAGTTGGGGCGTCAGTTCTGTCCTGGTTGCTCCTCTTCCAGTCCAGTTCTCTGCTGTGGCCTGGGAGGGCAATGGAGCATGGCCCAGGTGCTTGGGCACTGCACCCACGTGGGAGACCAGGAGAAGCACCTGGCTCCTGGCTTCAGATCAGCGCAGCGCCCCGGCCTTAGGGGCTATTTGGGAGTGAACCAACGGAAGGAAGACCTTTGTCTCTCTCTTTCACTGTCTAACTATGCCTGACAAAAAATAAAAAAATAAAAAATAAAAAACAAATTGGGAAGGAAGAAGTAAACTATCCCTCTTTGCAGATGATATGATTCTTTATTTGGGGGACCCAAAGAACTCTACTAAGAGACTATTGGAACTCATAGAAGAGCTTGGCAAAGTAGCAGGATATAAAATCAATGCAGAAAAAATAACAGCCTTTGTATATACAGGCAACACCACGGCTGAGAAAGAACTGCTAAGATCAATCTCATTCACAATAGCTACAACAACAATCAATACCTTGGAATAAATTTAACCAAGGATGTCAAAGATCTCTACAATGAGAATTACAAAATCTTAAAGAAAGAAATAGAAGAGGATAACAAAAAATGGAAAAATCTTCCATGCTCATGGATTGGAATTGGAAGAATCAGTACCATCAAAACGTCCATTCTGCCAAAAGCAATTTATAGATTCAACATGATACCAAAAAATGTCCATTCTACAAAAAGCAATTCATAGATTCAACATGATATCAATCAAAATACCAAAGACATTCTTCTCAGATCTGGAACAAAATGATGAAGAAATTCATATGGAGGCACAGGAGACCTCGAATAGCTAAAGTGCTTGGGCCCTGCACTCCTGGGAGACCAGGAGAAGCACCTGGCTCCTGGCTTTGTAGCAGCGCGGTGCGCCAGCTGCAGCGTTCCAGCCATGGCAGCCATTGGAGGGTGAACCAACGGCAAAAGGAAGACCTTTCTCTCTGTGTGTCTCTCTCTCACTGTCTACTCTGCCTGTCAAAAAATAAAAAAAATAAAAAAAAAAAACAAAAAAAGAAAAAAAGAGAAATAATGACTTGATCAGCCTTTGTTTTGTCAAGGAATAACTTACTATTTATTCCTTTTAGTATTTTTTTTGTTCTATTTAATACCATTGGTTGAACTCTTTAATTAACACACAATATTCTTAGGTGTTTAAATTTAACTGAAAAGTGATCCCTGTTAAATATGAGTGGGAATAAGAGAGGGAGGAGATTTACAGTTCAGCACATGCTCACTTGGTTTTACCCCTAATAGTAGAGCTAGAAACATGCCAGGGGGTTCCAAATCAATCCCATGAAGGTGGCACGTACCAATGCCACCTCACTAGTCAAAGTGATCAGTTTAAGTTCATATTTGATCATAATGATAGGATTAAGTGTCAAAGGGATCAGATAAACAAGACTAGTGTCTGCAAATAATAACTGATAGAATTAAAAAGAAGAGAATGATCCAACATGGGTTGCGGGATACACAGTAGACTCATAGAATGGCAGATTCCCTAACCAGCACTCTGGCCTCAGAATCAGCCCTTCAGGCATTCGGATCTGGCTAAAAAGCCCATGAGAGTTTCTCAGGCATGGAAAGCCAAGACATTGTGGCAAAAAAAAAAAAAAACAAAAACAAAACAAAACAAAACAAAAAACAAACAACACCTAAATGAAAGATCTCTGTGAGTGAGATCCCAGCGGAAAGAATGGGCCATCAAAGAAGGAGGTACCTTTCTCTGAAGGGAGGAGAGAACTTCTACTTTGATTATGGCCTTGTCTAAATAAATAAATTTTATTCTATATATTTAAGGTATATAACAATGAAGTTATATATGTAAAAAGTTTACTATAGTGAAACAAATTATCCTATCTATTGTCTCACACATTTACCCATTTTCTCCTTCTGTGGCAAGGATAGCTATAAACTATTCATCTAGAAAATATCCCAAATACAATACTCTACTAGTAACTACAGCCTTCATGGGGTTTAATAGATCTTTAGATTTACTCATTTTGCATCTTGGTACTTTGTATCTTCTATATCTTCTATTTCCTCCCTCCATGTCTTTACCCTGGTAACCCCTTTTTTGTTTTATTCCCAATTTCCATTTGTTTCATCTTTTGGTTTTTAAGATTCACATATAAATGATATGTGATATTTTTCTTTCTGTGTCTGGCTTATGAAATTCAGCATTAAGAACCTCCAGGTCCTTCCAAGGCAGGATTCTCTGTTTTTAAAATGTTGACATTCCATTCCATTGTATGTATATATCACAGAGTTTTGTTTTGTTTTGTTTTCTTAAGATCCATCTGCCTGTTGAGGGGCACCTAAGGTGGTTCCCTATCTTGGCTGTCGTCAAATAATGCTTTAATGAATATGGCAGCGAAGCTGTCTTTATGAGGTGGCAATTTCATTTACTTTGGATATATACCCAGAAGAGGATTTGTTGGGGCATAAGTAATTTTATTTTTAACACCTTTAGGAACCTCCATAATGTTTTCCATAATGGCACCATCAATCTACATTCAGATTAATAGAATTCAAAGATTCCATCTTGTCTATACCCTTGCCAACATGTGTTATCTGTTTTCTGTAACAGCCATTAACAGGAGTGAGGTGATCTCCAATAGTGTCTTTGATTTCTACTTCCTTAATGATGAGTAGTGTTGAGCACCTTTTCATACACTTTCTGGCCCTTTGGAGAAATGTTTATTCAGGTCCTTTGTTCTCTCTCTTTTTTTAAAAAAAAACATCTTTATTTATTTATTTGAGAGGTAGAGTTACAGATAGAGAGAGCCAGACAGAGAGAAAGGTTTTCAACTGCTGGTTCACTCCCCAAATAGCTGCAATGCCTGGAGCTGGGCCAATCTGAAGCCAGGATCCAGGAGCTTCCTCTGGGCTCCACATGGGTGCAAGGGCCCAAGCGCTTGGGCCATCTTCTACTGCATTTCCATGCCATAGCAGAGAGCTGGATTAGAAGAGGAGCAACCAGGATTAGAATCAGTGCACATATGGGATGCCAGGCCTGCAGGTGGAGGATTAACCTACTATGCCACAGCACTAGCCTCCTTTTTTCACTTTTTTTTTTATTTTTTTTATTTTTTGACAGGCAGAGTGGACAGTGAGAGAGAGAGACAGAGAGAAAGGTCTTCCTTTGCCGTTGGTTCACCCTCCAATGGCCGCCGCGGCCGGCGCGCTGCGGCCGGCGCACCGCGCTGATCCGATGGCAGGAGCCAGGAGCCAGGTGCTTTTCCTGGTCTCCCATGGGGTGCAGGGCCCAAGCACCTGGGCCATCCTCCACTGCACTCCCTGGCCACAGCAGAGGGCTGGCCTGGAAGAGGGGCAACCGGGACAGAATCCAGCGCCCCAACCGGGACTAGAACCCAGTGTGCCGGCGCCGCTAGGCGGAGGATTAGCCTAGTGAGCTGCGGCGCTGGCCTCCTTTTTTCACTTTTAAATTAGTTTACATTGTCAATGAATTGTTTGAGTTCTTTATACATTTTGGATACTAATATTTTATGTGAATTATGGTTTGCAAATATTTTTTCCAATTTGTAGGCTGCCGTTTTGTTTCAAATGTCAGATGCCACCCTTTCAACTATTTAAAATGAAGAAAATATGAAAAAATCTTAATTTTCTTTCTCTTTCCACTGTCTATTTACAGGTACTGAGAAACAATGAAATAGCAGAAGGTAGGAGGCAGAAAAATATTCTAAATTCCTCCAGAAAAACCGATTTTGGAAATAGTGTATTCACTAAAGCTAAAGCACGGCACACAAAACTCTTCTTCCATCATTTTAATCCCTCCTCCTCAAGAAGAAATCATCATTAACAACACACGCTTTGGAATTTGTATTATTTTTTTCACTGTTCTATAACTTTGTTAGGCTCATTTCAGTCAGCAGTTCCTTTCAGTAATGATGGTAATCTATAAAGGCTTGAATATAGCCAAGGCAATCTGTTTCTAAGAAGAAAATATTAACTTGACTTAAGGAGTCTTTTCCTTCCTATCCCTGAAAATAAATTAGACACCAAACAAGGTCAACAAGGCAATAATGCCCCTAAATGAGTCAGATCCTTTCTGACAGGTAAAGAATTCAATCTGCTGGCAGGCATTCTGTTTAGAATGATAACCACAATGCCAAGGTGTCATTTATTCCTTCTCCAGTGTACCAAATGCAGCCTGAGTGACAGCACAGAGCTAATACTGTTTCAAAAGTACTCTGTTTATATTTAGAGAAAGTATAATATACAAGACAACATTTTAGTCAACATTTATCATAGAACCATATGCATGGATTAGTCTAGACAACTCACAATGAAAGAATTTCCCACATGAGGAGAAAAAAAATTTTGAGGACTAGGGATACTGTGACAGATTGTGGAGAGTATGAGAAAGGTTACCAAAGTGCAAATAAATTAACTGAGATAATAAATTCAGTGAAAATGAGATAAAGGGTAAAAGGAGCAATAATATTAAGTGAATTTTAAAAGAGAGTAACTTTCATTTTCCTTAAGAAAAGACGCTTTAAGAGAAATAGCTTTGTAGACAATAGTTTCTGACAAAGTTCAGAAACTTCACATTCTATTCCAGCTGTTATCAGCTAAAATAGTTTCCCTTCCATTTTATGCAGCATTTATTTGTAAAATACATTTTAAAAATCCTGTAGTTGGGCTGGCATTGTGGCAAAGTGGGCTAAGCCTCTGCCTGTGGTGCTGGCGTCCCATATGGGTGCCGGTTTGTGTCCTTGGCTGCTCGTCTTCCAATATAGCTCTCTGCTCTAACCTGTGAAAGCAGAAGATGGCTCAAATGCTTGGGCCCCTGCACCCAAATGGGAGACCTGGAAGAAGCTCCTGACTCTTGGCTTCAGATTGGCCCAGCTCTGACCACTGCAGCCATTTAGGGAGTGAACCAGCAGGTGGAAGACCTTTCTCTCTGTCTCTCCCTCTGTCTCTAACTCTACCTCTCAAATAAATAAATAAAATCTTTAAAAAAAAAGCCCTCTGTAGTTAGCCTGTGATTCCCTATAACAAGTAAAGAATTTTTTTTTGTCACTTGATAACTACTTCTGTCCAACTGGGATGTCAGTCACATTTTTCTAATACTTTCAGGGGTTATGGCCACGTATAATTATATGTTTCACTTCTCTAGATATTAATTAAGCAATCTTTGACAGTGTGGTCATGGATTGCTCTAAGTATGTATGCTTTATTGTCAGAGTGTATTGAGGGCCAGCACTGTGGCAAAGTGGGCTAGGCCTCTGCCTGTGACGCTGGCATCCCATATAGGTGCTGGTTCGTGTCCCAGATACTCTTCTTCCGATCCAGCTCTCTGCTATGCCCTGGGAAAGCAGCAGAGGATGGCCTAAGAGCTTGGGCCTCTGCACCCGTGTTGGAGATCCAGAAGAGACTCCTAGCTGCTGCCTTCAGATGGGCTCAGCTCTAGCTGTTGCAGCCATTTGGGGATTGAATCAGTGGATAGAAGACCTTTCTGTCTCTCCCTCTTTGCCCAACGTTGCCAGCGGTGGAACAAGGGTTTTCGGAACCCAGGTCCTTTGGACTATCCAGCCCTTATTCTTAACCTCCATGGCCTCCTGATCACAGTTTCCTTCATTCATTTACTCACTCAAATATGTATAACCATCATTACAATCAGGAACTGGAGCAAAATGGTGACAGGACAGAAAGCATCACTCTCTTCAAAGACTGACATTCTATTCAGGAGGAATGAATAAAAGTAAAGAAGCAATTAAAACATAGTAGTAGCTGTTGCCTTGTGGGTTAAGGTAGGCTTCTGAGAAAAGAGAGGTCTCAGTTGAGATCTGAAGGATATATCAAAGCAGCCAGGTAAAAAATGATGGAGGAGCTAAATGCATCTGTGGCAGAGGAAACTGTTAGCTCCATGTGGCAAAAGCCAAAAAAAAAAAAAAAAGAAAAAGAAAAAGAAATGGGGTTAGAGAGAGCTAAGACTGGAGCACTGGGCTGGGACCATTCCAGGAAGGGCCTAGTGAACCAGGATAAGCAGCCTGGAATTCCTTATGTTGGTAATGAGCTTTTAGGCCAGGGTGTGACAAGATCCTTTTTTTTTTTTTTTTTTGATGGGCAGAGTGGACAGTGAGAGACAGACAGAGAGAAAGGTCTTCCCTTTGCCATTGGTTCACCCTCCAATGGCCGCCACGGCTGGCGCGCTGTGGCTGGTTCACCATGCTGATCCGAAGGCAGGAGCCAGGTGCTTCTCCTGGTCTCCCATGGGGTGCAGGGCCCAAGCACTTGGGCCATCCTCCACTGCTTTCCCAGGCCACAGCAGAGAGCTGGCCTGGAAGAGGGGCAACCGGGACAGAATCCGGCGCCCCGACTGGGACTAGAACCCGGTGTGCCAGCGCCGCTAGGTGGAGGATTAGCCTAGTGAGCCGCGGCGCCGGCCGTGACAAGATCTTATGTCTAATTTAGATGTTAGCCTGTCACCTGGAGACTGGACTAGAAGAGGAGACTGGTAGTTATGAGAGCAGTCAGGAGATAGTCATAACACAAGCAGAAAGAGACAATCTGTGGTCTAAATCCAGGTAGTTGTGATGGAATATACACAAGTTAATGGTTTCAAAAGTTTCTTAGGACTTAAAATTATACACATTTGGGAACTATTTGGATGGGGAATGTAAAAAAGGGAGACCGAGAATGACTCCTGAAAATTACTTGACAACAGAGGAGATGGTGTTTTTACCACTGAGACAGGTAACAAAAGAGGATGAGGAGGCTTTGAGGGAAACTATTCCAGAGTCTGAAATGCTTGTGGGTGACAGGAGTAATGAGACCTCTACAACAGATCTGGGATAGGAGATGCAAATTTGAGTCAGTGGCATAACTGATGTAAGCTATGGAAGTGCCCAAGGAGCGTGTTTGATGTTAAAAGGGTAAAGGATTGAGTAGAAAATTCTGAGCTTTATCCACAAAAAATTCTGAAAAGGCAGGCAACCAGGTTTCAAAATGGTGAAAGAAGGCAGGTGTTACAATGACAAAGAAGCAGTAAGTGACAGATGTTGCCTCATGGTTAAACAAGAGCCAGAGGACAGGAGGCTGTGGTCAGTAGTTCTGGGAGATCAAGATACCTATGTTCAGCAGACTAGATGACTGAAACAGGGTCGGCATGATGGACCACAGAAGTAAATACTAAATGAATCAGACAGTAAAAGAGAAAAATCATTTGGGAAAATGACCTCTGCAAAGCATTCTTTATGTGGCCAATTATACTTCATTCAGTGAAAGAAAAAAAAAACTCAGTGGTCTCTGAAGGCGTGACTGAACACAAGCGTTTTCAAATGTGTCTGGAAGCAAGACAGTACAAGTGGTATTGTATCAGCTATGCCACTGACCCCTTCATTATAATGGTTTTTACAAATAAGGTACTCTTGATGAACAAAAGGGACTTTACCTAAAATCTAGGCTATGAGGAGAAGAACACAAAGCTGCCCTTGTGGGGATGTGCTGGCCAGGGTCCTGGCGCTGGCCACCCAAAGCTATTGTGCATGGATATGAAACAATGTTCTTCTATGACTATAAATATTTGGAAAAGCATTTTCATTTGGTACCAAATGTTCAATTGAGTATACTTATTTTGTCTGGTCTCAATGGCTTCTATAGACTGAATTTACTGGTTAGTGATTTAAATGACCTAACTGGTCATGCAAATAGAAAGAATGTTTTTCATTCCTAGAACTACAAAATACAAATGAGTACCAGATATCTTTGCACAGAACCAAAGATATCTGTACAATGTACAATGTAATATTTCATGCACTAAAACATAGTTGTCTTTAATAAATGGAAAAGATTCATATTTAATGTAACAATATTCCAATCAATGCAAGAAATTCTGGAACGCGGTTCATGCCCCGGCTGCTCCACTTCCAATCCAGCTCCTTGCTAATGGCCTGGGAAAAGCAGCAGAGGATGGCCCAAGTGTTTGGGCCCCTGCCACCCACATGGGAGACTGTATGAAGCTACTGGCTCCTGGCTCCTGGATTGGCCTGATTCAGCCTTGGCTTTTAGGCCATTGGCAGAGTGCACCAGCAGATGGAAGATTCTCTCTGCCTCTCTAACTCTACCTTTTAAATGAATAAAATAGATCCTAAAAAAAAAAAAAAAAAAAAAGATAGTAAGAACAATCAGGCATGGTCCCCTCCTAACTCTCTCTCTGGGTCTCTCCGTCTCTGTAACTCTGACTTTCAAATAAATAAATAAAAGTATAAAAAAAAATAAATTCCTTGGTGTTACTTCTATGAATAGACTAAAGTATAACAATTAGAAAAAAGAGTAACAGCTAAATTTGTTTTAAAAGATCACAGAGAAGTTCTATTAACTGTCTTGCTCAACATAATTGCTCTCTGTGAAAATACAACTGTAAAATAAACACTCCTTATATTGATGTTCATATATTTTTGAAAAGATTATATTTTCAGTATTTATATTGTTTGATCTTTCCTTTTCTTCATAACACACACACATAAACACATACACAAACTGGTTCTTCTACTGTGTCAAAACATAGCAAGCAAACAATACTGAGTTTACTGGAGTATCTTCTATTTTTCATTGTATGAAGCTGATGCTCAAAAGTTAAACACTAGTTGAAAACAATTAGATTAATCCAGAATGTGAAACATTCTATAATAAGAGTTCTGGGCTCTTCAAAAAGTTATTATCTTGTTTTTGTTTCTAAAGGTGATTCTATAGCTGGATTAGAAAAGAATATGGAGAAATAACTACTAAATGTATGTGTACGTAGGTTTTGCCTGAATCCTAAATAGGGAAGAAAAGCAACTGTGAACAATATTTTAAAGGTAATTGTGAAAATTTGAGTATATGCTGATTATTAGATGATATTAAGAAATTACTATTAATTTTCTTACACTGATAACAGTCATGTGGTTGGGCAGAATAATTTTATTCTTCAGAGATCCATATTAAAGCATCTATTATTGAAAAAAGATCGGGGCCTGCGCCGAGGCTCACTTGGTTAATCCTCTGCCTATGGCACCAGCATCCCATATGGGGCCGGGTTCTAGTCTCAGTTGCTCCTCTTCCTGTCCAGCTCTCTGCTGTGGCCCTGGAGGGCACTGGAGGATGGCCCAGGTGCTTGGGCCCCTGCACCCGCATGAGAGACCAGGAGGAAGGAAGCACCTGGCTCCTGGCTTCGGATCGTCGTAGCTCCTGCCATAGCGGCCATTTGGGGGGTGAACCAACGGAAGGTAGCCCCTTCTGTCTGTCTGTCTCTCTCTGTCTATCTCTGTCAAATAAAAAAAAGTGGGGGAGAAGGCGTGCTTTTGGAAAAAAAAAAAAAGACACTTATAAGTCAAATTCAAAGTTTAGGAAGGGAAGGCCGGCGCTGTGGTGTAGCAGGTAAAGCTGCCACCTGTAGTGCCGGCATCCCACATGGGCGCCGGTTCAAGTTCCGGCTGCTCCATTTCCAATTCAGCTCTCTGCTGTGGCCTGGGAAAGCAGTAGAAGATGGCCCAAGTCCTTAGGCTCCTACACCTGCTTGGGAGACCCAGAGGAGGCTCCTGGCTCCTGGCTTCAGATCGGTGCAGCTCCGGCTGTTGCACCCAATCGGGGAGTGACCCAGCAGATGGAAGACATCTCTCTTTCTCTCTCTCTCTCTCTCTCTCTGCCTCTCCTTCTCTCTGTGAGAGAAGTTTAGGAGAGAAAAAAAGCAGAATTTTGAGCTCTTTATCAACACACTCATTTGTACACACTGATGGTTTCATAGGTGGTATCTACAGAAACTAATTCTCATGAATACAGAAGACTATCTCCAAAAATCAGATTATGGTTAAGTAGCATTCATGACTGGTGGCTGATCTTTTTTTTTTTTTTTAAGATTTATTTATTTATTTGAAAGTTGGAGTTACACAGAGAGAGGAGAGAGAGAGAGAAGAGAGAGAGAGAGAGGTCTTCCATCTGGTGGTTCACTCCCCAGTTGGCTGCAACAGCCGGAGCTGCATCGAAGCCAGCAGCCAGGAGCTTCTTCCTGGTCTTCAACATGGATGTAGGGGCCCAAGGGCTTGGGCCATCTTCAATTGCTTTCCCATGCCACAGCAGAGAGCTGGATTGGAAGTGAGCAGCCGGGACTCGAACCAGTGCCCATATGGGATGCTGGCACTGCAGCTGGCGGCTTTACCTGCTACGCCACAGTGCTAGCCCTGATCTGTCTTTAATGGAAATTTTAAAAGCAATATATATCCACGTAAAAGAAACTAATTTAGCAACGACATAAATGAAGTAGCCAGGAGCCTTGAACTCAATCCGGGTCTCACACATGGATGGCAGGGATCCAAGTACTTTAGCTACCACCTCCTATCTCTCAGGGTGTGCATCATCAGGAAGCTGGAATTGGAAGTGGAGCCAGTACTCAAATCTAGGGTCTCTGATATGGGATGTGGGCACACCAAGTGCTACCTTAGCTGCTACACCAAATACCAACCTCATATTCTATACTTTGATAGACTTTCTAGGAGGGGAGAGGACCAAGGGTGGACATCCTTGGATTAAGCCATGGTACTAATAACTGGTACTCATAGCTATGAAACAACCAAGTAAAGTATTTCTAGACAAGGATATTGTTGTAGTTTCTCTGAAAAATGTTTAGGAATAAATGTATCTAAGTATCAGAGGAGTTACAGCAAACTTGCAATGAAACATTTTCTATTACTCTGTTTACCTTGTGTTTCATCCTTATCAGAGAACATAAATGATAACATCAAAAACAATTGCAGTTTTTAGTAAACAGGTCTCTTCATCTCTGCTGATAAAGATCAACCATTATTTAGAACAGAATCTGAATCAGTTCAAACTGAATGTATTTAGAAGTGATTCATAAGATAACCTTATGATATCTTAAGGTTAGAGTGGTTTAATCTGTATTTTTAGAAAAATGAACAAAATACTGGGAAAATGATTCCATTGTTTTCTATATCTTCTTAGATAAAAAACCTATAGCCAAGGAGCCTAAGCTTTGTTTATATTTCTGAGAAATCCCCTATGGAAATTTTAAAAGAAAGCCCATTAAATAATGCATGCTTGAACTTTCGCACACACTGATTTAATCAAGAGCTCCCTTTTTTAGCTGTTAAATCTCTAGCTAAAAGAGGCATACCAATTAGGGGCAATCTGAGCACTTAAAAATGCACTGGCTGTCTTGAGATTGGTCATGTTGCCAAAAATATGACTATTTTACAGATAACTATTAAATCGGTATTCTGTGCCAGACACTACTCTAGGCACAGAAGAAACGACAGTGAACAAAAGCCTGCCCTCCTAGAATTTACATTCCTGTATGGGAAGATATAACAAGAATATAATACTTTAGCAGGTGCAAGGATTTGGAGAAAAACTGAATCAGAGCAAGGGCAAAGTTGAGAGCTTAAAAGTAGCAATTTCGAATACAGTAGGCCTACTGAGAAGAAAGATAGCACTTGAATAAAGACAAAGAGGAGGTAAAATATATTTAGAGGAATCACTTGAAGGAGGGGATATCCATGACGAGAGGAATAATATTCCAGGCAGAAAAAGTAGTTACCCAACACAATCCGCATGATGAGACTCTGACTTTACTGTTTATTGAACAAGGATGTTAGTGTGTCTGGCATAAGATATCAAGTGGAAAATAAAATCGAAGCATCCAGGTAATGATGGGCTAAGATGTGGGGCTTAGCAGGCCATTGAAAGTATTTTGCAGAGTTTTCTAAATGGAGTGAAGAAGCCATTGGGAGATTTTGGGAAGAGTGATACAATCTGATTTACATTTTTATCAAAAATTGTTTTAAGACTTATTTATTTCTTCAAAAGGCAGGGTGTGTGTGAGACAGAGAGGCAGATAGAGAAAGAGAGAGACAGAGACAGAGAGAGAGAGAGGGAGAGAGAGAGAGAGAGAGGGGAGAGAGAGAGGGAGAGAGAGAGAGAAAAGAAAACAGAGATACCTTCCATCCAGTAGTTCACTTCCCCAATAATTGCAACAGCCACAGCTGGGCCAGGCTGAAGCCAGGGCCAGGTACTCCAGTTAGGTATCTGACGTGGGTACCAGGACCTCAGGGAAACTGGATTGGAGGCAGAGTAGCAAGATCCAACTGGCACTCTCATATCAGATGTCCATTTTCCAAGTGGTGGCTTAACTTTCTGTGCCACACTGCCTGCTCCAATTTATGTTCCTAAGGGAACAAAGCAGTGCATGTGCTAAAAACAGATTGCAGGAGGACAAAAATGAAACAATTTAGATGAAAAACGATGATAGTTACAGATAGCCGATAGTTACATGGTAAGTGATGAGAAGGGATGGGAGTGGGGTATGGATATATTTTGAAGGTCCAATGAACCCAATTTCCTAATAGATTTGATAATGGGTGTGATAAAAAGAGGTGGCTAGAATGCCCAATGTTCTGACAAAAGATCTGGAAGGATGGAGCTGTCCTTTAATGAGATGGGAAGATTATGTGTGAGGAGGTTTTGGAGGAAAACTCTGGGATGCAGTTTAGGAAACCTGGTCTGAAATGTCTGTCAGACATAGATGTAGAGGTTGAGATGCCTGGTAGGCAGTTGGATATGTAACTCCAGAGATTCCAGGAAGTCCAGTCTGGAGTTACATCAATTTATTTGCCTTCAGTGTTAGCATGCAGATAAAGCCAAGAGATCACAAAGAGTATGCAGGCAAGAAATATAAGAATTGTCTATTTTTCCCCCAAATGCATTACAAACAAATGATATTGAATACCAGTGAGCACCTGGGTCTGAAATTCTGCTGTATTTTAAAATATTTAAGACATAAATAAGTGTGCTTAACAATCAAGTTTAAAGTTCTGGATACAGAATGAATAGCATAATCCCTTGCTGTAATAGCATCCTTGAGATTCATACTATATTATCACTTGGGTCCAAGGATCTTGTTTTTCATATTTGAACCCAGGGTTCCCAGCACAATGTCAGGCAGTCTAGAAGGTTAGTAAATAATTATGAGGATTGAGATAGCAAGCAAAAATTGTCAAGCCACGTTTCCTTTGATTAATGATAAAACTTGCCCTTTTAAGTGCCTAACAGGCACCATTTGCCATGCACAAAAATGTGACTCTGGACAGATTCTGAGTGTGAGCTCTCACATTCTAAAAGTAAACAGATGCTTGGCCTGACCAATAAGTGCACGGCTAATGCCTTGTAAATTGGTATCTTTCTACTTTTGTAAAATAAATAGACAAATAACCCAATAAGAAAAATGGCAAAGAGTCCCTGGGTTAAGGGTTATATTTTTATGTCCACATAAAAATTATACCAGCCACATACGAGCCTCTCAGTTCCTTTATTTGGCTACATCTCAGGGATATATACCAGAACCAACACAACTGTACAGACAGGAAGAGACAGGAGAAATACTCAAAAAGACTATGGTAATCTATCCTACTTGTCATAGCCAAGATCTTATCTTTGTGTGATGTATGTATCAAGAATATTATATTATTCTTTTTTGTTAGCTCATAAAATGACACTGGTCAATCAGAGGCATACATTTGCCTAGTGCAGGAATTTTGACAAATTTTGGCTCAGGACCTCTTTACACTCTTAGAAATTACAGGGGCTGGCGCTGTGGCATAGCAGTAAAGCCTTTTCCTGCAGTGCTGGCATCCCATATGAGTGCCGGTTTGTGTCCTGGCTGCTCCACTTCCGATCCAGCTCTCTGCGATGGCCTGGGAAAGTGGCAGAAGATGGCCCAAGTTCTTGGGCCCCTGCACCTGCATGGGAAACCAAGAGGAAGCTTTTGGCTCCTGGCTTCGGATTGGTGCAGCTCCGGCTGTTGTGGACAACTGGGGAGTGAAACAGCGGAGGGAAGACCTCTCTCTCTCTCTCTCTCTGCCTCGCCTTCCCTCTCTGTGTAACTATTTCAAATCAATCAATCAATTTAAAAAAAAAAAAAAAGAAATTGCAGAGCACTCCATAGAGAGCTTTTGTTTATGTGAGAAATACCTATTGATATTCGCCATATCAAAAATGAATACACTGAAAAAAATATAGAACATATAAGTACATGCACAAGATGACACAGGAGTGACGTCATTATATAATGTGAAGTCTCTGGAGAACTCCACTCCACTAACACTTGTGAATAAGAGTAAAAAAGATAAACAATGTCTTAACAGTTTTCAAGAAAATCACTTTGAACTCATGAATCTGAGGAATACTCAGATGACTCTTTCAGAACTGCTGGCCCAGGGAAAGATTACTTACAGCAGGACTGCAAAAAGAGTCAGCATTCAGCTTTTGACGTCCAAAACAGCAGTTCTGAGTCTCCAAAAAAAAAAAAAAAAAAAAAGTACATGTTCTGTTGAGAATGAAAAAAGATTCTTAAATTCTTACAATTCTCTTTACATATTAAAAGCGAAAACTGGAAGTCTGAACAAATTTTGCTTTAGATGACAGGCAGAAAGAACTGAAGCCAAGATATAAGGCCACCCGGAGAGGAAAGGCTTGGTTGTCAGAGAAGAGGCCTAAATAGAGGGCCAGTGCTGTGGAATAAGAATTCCTCAGTGCTATCAAGACAAAGGGGTGAATATCTAAGGATATGACCAAAATCTCAATCTGAAAATCTAACAGTACCAATGATTTTAATGTAAAAACATGTTTGGCTGAGTAAGTTACCCATATCCCACATTGGAATACTTGCTCTACTTGCAATTCTAGCTTCTTGTTAGCATGCACCCTGGGAGATGGGTGATGGTTCACATGCTTTGGTCCCTGCCACCTATGTGGGAGAAATGAACTGAACTCTTGGCTCCTAGCTTTGGCCTGGTCCAATCCCTGCTGTTAGTGGTTTTTAGGAAGTGAACCAACAGATGAAAGATCTTTCTCTCAGACTTTCAAAGAAATTTTAAAAATTAAAAAAAAAACTTGTTTTCAACAATCTTACATGCAATGGCATTTTCCTGCCATGAATGACATAAAAACAGACTTATAATGAAATGAAAGATAAATCTGGTTAGCATGTGGCCCCCAAAATAATACTTTATACAAAGTAAAAAGTTATAGAACAAAGATATGTATATATGTACAGAGAAAGTAGGGCTAATTAAAACACAAATCTTTTTGTAAATGAATTTTTTCAAAAAGAAAAAGTCTAATAAAAAATGGGCAAAGAATATTCATATGAACTGGCAATTCCAAGAAAAAGAATCATAAATGGCCACTAAGTATATAAAAGGCTATTTAATATTAACAATGTAACTTAAGAAATATAAATCAAGACAAGGCATTTTTCACTATGAATCTGACAAAAATATGAACATTTAAAATACCAAGTATTTTATTTTTTTGGATGTCTGAAATAACCTATAATTAATAAGTGTACATTTTAAAAAAACAGAGAAAATACTCAATGGTGGCAAGACTGAGTACTTCCATACACTATTTGTACTAATGTAAACTAGTATAGTGTCTGAAGGGAAACAGGAATAGTTATTAGATTTTATTTTTTTGACAGGCAGAGTGGACAGTAAGAGAAAGACAGAGAGAAAGGTCTTCCTTTTTGCCATTGGTTCACCCTCCAATGGCCGCTGCGGCCAGCGCACTGCAGCCGGCGCACCACGCTGATTTGATGGCAGGAGCCAGGTACTTATCCTGGTCTCCCATGGGGTGCAGGGCCCAAGCACTTGGGCCATCCTCCACTGCACTCCCTGGCCACAGCAGAGAGCTGGCCTGGAAGAGGGGCAACCGGGACAGAATCCGGCACCCCGACCGGGACTAGAACCTGGTGTGCCGGCACCGCAAGGCGGAGGATTAGCCTAGTGAGCCGCGGTGCCGGCCAGTTATTAGATTTTAAAATAAAAGTTTTAATTCTCTGTTTGGTATAGTTTATTCTTTATCTTCTTTTTAACCTTAATTAACTATTAGCAATAACTAATATGCCTATGTTTGCTGGAGAATGTAGATGTAGGTATGTATAAATGTTTAAATTCTGTTGTAAAAAAAGAGTAACATTCAAATGTCTACCAATTATAGTATCTCTGTATAATGGTATATAATCAATCTATTTAACAAACTGGGTCAATCTGTATGTGCTAATATGCCAACGTATTTGAATTAGAAAGAATAACAATTAAATACTCACATAATTCCACTTGTGCAAAAAAGAAAACTAAGATGGGTATCTGGCCTAGGGATTAAGATATCATGTAGTATGCCCACAATCCATGATGGAATGCCTAGGTTTAAGTTCAGGTTCTGTACCTGATTCTAGCTTCCTGCTAAAGCATACCAGAGAAGGCAGCAGGTGATGAACCAAAGAGCTGGGTATCTGCTACCCATGGGGGAAACATATGGATTGAGTTCCTGGCTCCTGGTTCCTGGCTTCAGCCTGGCACAACTCTGGCTGTGGCAGGTGTTTGTGGAGTGAACAGTGGCTATTCATTCAGGGAGATCTCTGAATAAATTTATGAAAACTATGTGCATCAGCACATAACATTGTAGATAGAAGAAACTGAAAATATTGGTTGCCTTCTTCTTTATACATTTTTGAAATACTTTAATTTTTTGCTATAATCATGTTACTTTTAAATAATTGAAACTGCATTCATAGTCCTTTGTTCTTATTGCTATACATTCACTTTTTTCAAAGTTCAGCCATTTCTTTCTTGCAGAAGGCTTCCAAACTTTAGACTTTGATCTTGACCTGTTTTCATAAACTGTAGGGCCAAATTGTTAATGACTGCCTACATGTATATCCAATGTCCCAAACCCATTTTTATCTAAAAATCCAATTTTCCCAAATAAAAAATATCAAAAGAGATAAATCAGCCACAGGACCTCAGGCACTAATATGTAAATTAACTGTCAACTGGGCTTTCAACATAGATTCCACTGTCAGACAAGGACCTGGATTCTGGTATTTTGCTTTTGTTTTCTGAAGGCATAGGGCTATTAGTTATTATAAGAGGTGAACGGATGATATGGCTAATAAAGGAATGTATCAGAGCTAGTCTTAGTGATAAATGGTCATTTCTGCTGTGCTTGGAGGATGGGCTAAGGAACTAAAAGCTAGACTTCATTTTCTTAAAATGGATTACTGAAGTGAATGAGACCATCAGACTACTGTGATCAGATTACTACACAGAATAACTTAGAGAGTATGAAATAAGTTACATCTTTGAAGATTGTTTTGAAAACTGTGATAGACATGAATTAGAACTGCCAGTGGTTGTATAAAATTCTTCAGAGTGAAGGAATAATGGAACATTAAACTAGAGAATTTAGGAAGAGCTAGCAATCAACAAGAGAAAACAGAAATTCATAAAAGAAAAGTACAGAAATGATCAACTTACATATTAACAAAAAGTCTATTTCAATAATAATCTGAGAACTACATGTTAAAATAGTGAAATATCATTTTTCAGTCTTCTAATTGTCAATCATTCAAAAAAGTTAATACGTCACGTTGGCAAAGGCAGCAGAAATGAGCACACTCATAAGCCCTTCTGCAGGGCAATACAGTACTGTTTCATCTCCTTAAAAATGTTTCCATTTGTTTAATCATTTATTTCACTTCCAGGAACAATGGAATGTTTGAGAGATGTACAGACAATAAGGCATCAGAGCTTTATGTATGGTAAATAAAAACAAAAAACTGGAAATAAGTATTCCAAAGAAGGATTAAATAAATTATGTCACAACCAAAAACTGGATAAGAGTCATTAAAAGCCAAATCATTTTGTTAATTATATATAAAAAAGGAACAAGTGAAAAATTACTTGCTAATGAGAATTCATTTTATTAAATTATATGTCTAGGCTGCCACACTTATTTTAAGAATTTTTTCTAGGGCTTATTGTTTGGAAAAGTTTTATAGAGCTTAAAGGAACAAGTAAACTATGGACAATGAGAATTACATAAATCACTACCATATTTTCATGTGGCCAAATTCTTAGCTCAAGAGTGTAGGGCTTTATGGTCCAAAGAACAGTTCTTCCTCCTACCTTACCCTCCCCAACCTCCTCCCCTTAGAATATTCCAGTTTGTAACTAATAAACACTTAATTCATTCTGCTACATATCACAGCTAGACTTGTCATCTTCTCCTAGTAAACACTTAAAAGAACTTTTACTACTTTCAGCAACCTCCAGGCCTGCTTTCTCATTTGTAGTTAGTATACTATATAAAAATGTCATTGTAAAATCAGATCATGTTTGTAAATAATGGGGTAAAAAGGGCCGGTGCCGTGGCTCAATAGGCTAATCCTCCGCCTTGCGGCGCCGGCACACCAGGCCCTGCACCCCATGGGAGACCAGAAATACCTGGCTCCTGGCTTCAGATCAGCGCAGTGCGCCAGCTGCAGCGCACCGGCCGCGGCGGCCATTGGAGGGTGAACCAATGGCAAAGGAAGACCTTTCTCTCTGTCTCTCTCTCTCACTGTCCACTCTGCCTGTCAAAAAAAAAAAAAAAAAAAAGGCGGGGGGTAAAAAGGAGAGGGGAAAAAAATGTAGCACGTATCTTGCCTGTCACCAACAGTACTTCAGATGACTAAAGTGATGATGATGCAAGCTCCTTTTCTACAGAAAATTCAACTAATGAAATATGCAGAAAACTTACAGATTTAATGTGTCACAAATTTATACCTTCTACTGAAATAACAGGTTTGGATAATGATCATCATAGCTGCTACAATCATGGGAGTACATTAGAGTCCATGACCCATGCTGAGGAAAACTGAAGCTGCTGATCAATTTTAACATCATAAAAGAAAGAGAACTTAAATTATCGTGTCTCCTAACCAGCTGAAACACACAGCAAAACCTAGGAAGTTCTTAACCCTGCCCCACCCCAACCACGTCTGATTCTCACCAAGGTGCCAAATATAACTTCTGGGTCAGAAGAAATACAGGGACAGAGTAACATGTTAGCAACATGGAGGTACAATCAGAAAAAATTCAGAGTAAGAAATTCTGCAGCACAAATTGACATATTGCTATGTCCCTATGGATCTTGTTTAGCTCCTGGTGTGAAAGCTGTGGTGTTTTGAATAGTGACTAGATAGCTGATAAATATTAAGAAATTATTGTTATTTTTTTGTGGTTTCAAATAGAGTTGGTGGTTACAAATCTAAAAGTCTACGTCATTTAGAAACACAGTTAAAGCATCCACAAATCAGATTATACACTTAGGATCTGAAAATTTTCTAGGATGGAAAGGACTTATAGGTGGATGTCCAGGGGAAATAAGACTGGATATGTATTTATAATGCTAAAACTAATTCTCTATGTTTCAGGTTTTCCATAACAGGGGTGGACATTGTGGCACAGTGGGTTAAGCTGCCCCTTGGGACAACCATGTGGTTGTCCTATCAGAGTGGTAGTTCAAGTCCTAGCTACTCTGTGCTTCTGGCCCAGCTTCAAACCAAAAGGAGGCAGCAGATGATGCCCTGAGTACCTGAGCTCCTGCCACTCTCATGGGAAACCTAGGTGGAGTTCCTGGCTCCACACTTTGGCCTGACTCAGCTCTGGCTCTTGAGGGATTTTAGGGAGTGAATCAGTGGATGAAGATCTCTGTCTCTGTTTTCTCTCACTCTGCCTTTCACATAAAAAATAAATCTGGAGAAATTTTCATAACATAAATTTAGAAACCTTTTGAAATTTTCTTATTAAACTTACATGTAAATACAAATTTACATTTTCTTATTATTTATTAAATTTCTTATAATTTAAGTTTTAAATAGGAGGTAAGGCCAAAAATTGTGCACAGGATGAGACATTGCAAACCACTGATGATGGCTATATAAAGTAGGGAACATGTGCCAGTCCTTCTCTCAAGGGACTTGGTTTGGTGGGAAAGGATAAACAGAAGCCCTTGGCAGTCCACTTGTGCCACATACTCCTCAGGCATTTATGGAAAACCCTGAAACCTTGCAGGCCCTTTCCACATTAGTGTAGAGGACACAATGTGTCCTCTCCTACCCAGAATCTTCAACCACCAAAGATTCTCTCAGATGGATATCATTATCAAACTGTCAAAAATATAGAATATTTTTGGAGAATTCTAAAAATAGCAAGAGAAAAGCATGAAGACACTTATAAAGGAAACCCCATTAGGTTAACAGCAGACTTCTTGGTAAATATTAGAGGCCAGGAGAGAATGGGATGAAGTATGCAATGTCATGGAAAAAAAAATAGACTAGTTAAGAATACTACAGATGGGAGCAGCATTGTGGCTCAGTTGATTGAGCCACCTTCTGACACCAGCATCCCACATGAGTACTGGTTTGAATACTGGCTGCTCCACTTCTGATCTAGCTCCCTGCTAATTTGCCCAAAAAAGCAGATGGTCCAAGCCTTTGGGCCCCTGCTACTCGCATTAGAGAATTGTATGGAGTTCCAGGCTCCTCAGCTTCAGCTTGGCAAAGTCCTGATCATAGTGGCCATTTGGAGTGAAACAGCAGATGCAAGGTATCTGTCTCTCTTCCTCTCTCTCTCTTGCTGTAACTCTGCTTTTCAACCTTTCAAATAAATACTTCTTTTTAAAAAGAATACTATAGCCAGCAAAACTATCCTTCAGAAGTGAAAAGGAAAAATTCTCCATAACAAATGAAAGACCAGCAAAAAAAAGCTGAAGGGATTCATCATCAACAGACTAGTTCTTCAAGAAATGCTTAAACAAGTCTTAAAAATACCCATGAACACTGAAGAAATCAAAAGAGAAAAAAAAAACTTGAAACAAATAAAAAGGAAATCAGAACATACCAAAACCTGTAAGATACATTAAATACAGTACTAAAAGTGAAGTTTATAGCAATAAGAGCCTACATAAAAAAATAGATTTCAAATAAACAATACAGTGCTGCAACTCAAGCAGGTAAAAAACAAACCAAACCCCAAATTAGTAGAAAGAGAAATAACAAAGACAGTAGAAGAAACAGGGAAATATATGAAAAAGAAAAAAAAGT
The DNA here is from genome assembly GCF_051225735.1 of Oryctolagus cuniculus. NCBI lineage: Eukaryota > Metazoa > Chordata > Mammalia > Lagomorpha > Leporidae > Oryctolagus > Oryctolagus cuniculus. Next base: position 41,622,021 of record NC_142884.1, read on the forward strand.
AAAGCATAGGTAAAACTAAGAGTTGATGTTGAAAAGAAAGAAAATTGACAAATTTCTATGTAGATTAATGTAGAAAAAAAAGAAAGATCTAAATAAATTTTTAAAAGGAGACACACTATAACTGATAATGAATAAGTATAAGCTAACAAATAACCAAACTAAGAAGAAATGGATAAATTTCTGGACAAGTATAATCTCCAAACTGGAACCACGAGGACATGGACAGCCTCAACAGATCAATAATGAGCAGCAAGATGGAGGCTTTTCATCAACAGATGATTAACAAAGAAAAGCCAAGGAACCGATTTTACCCTAGTTTTCAAGTAGTTTTTTTTCTCTCCAAACTATACCATTGCATTGAAAAGGAGGGAAGCTTTCAAACTTATTCTACAAAACTATACAGCAGTAAAAAAAATGAAATCTGGTCATTTGCAACAAAATGGAGAAATCTGGAAAACATCATGCTGAGTGAAATAAGCCAGTCCCAAAGGGACAAACATCATATGTTGTCCCTGATCGGTGACAACTAACTGAGCACCTAAAAGGAAACCTGTTAAAGAGAAATGGATACTATGAGAAACAATGACTTATCAGCCCTTGTCCTGACTATTGAGGAATAACATACTATTTTATTCCTTTTAGTATTTTTTTTGTTCTACTTAATATCTTTGGTTGAACTTTTTAATTAACACACAATTATTCTTAGTCATTTAAATTTAACGAAAAAGTGACTCCTGTTAAATATAAGAGTGGGAATAAGAGACGGAGGAGATGTACAGTTCAGCACATGCTCACTCAGACTTACTCCTAATGGTAGAGTTAGAAATGTGCCAGGGGATTCCAATTCAATCCCATCAAGGTGGCATGTACCAATGCCATCTTACTTGTTAAAGTGATCAGTTTCAGTTCATAATTAATCAATAAGATAGGATTAAGTGTCAAAGGGATTATGTAAATAAGAGCAGTATCTGCAAATAATTCATCCAATTAAAAGGGAGAGAATGATCCTACATAGGAAGCAGGATACGCAGCAGACTCACAGAATTGCAGATGTCCTAAACAGCACTCTGGCCTCAAAATCAGCCCTTAAGGCATTCAGATGTGGCTAAAAAGCCCATGAGAGTTTCTCAGGCATGGAAAGCCAAGACACTCTGGCAAAAAAAAAACACCAAACCACCTAAATGAAAGATCTCTGCGAGTGAGATCCCAATGGACAGAACGGGCCATCAAAGAAGGCAGTACCTTTCTCTGAAGGGAGAAGAGAACTTCCACTTTGAATATGGCCATTTCTAAATAAGATCAGAGTTGGTGAACTCAAGAGGCTTCCATAGCCTTGGCAACTCATGACAAGAGCCTCGAGTGATTACTGACGTCATGAATAAAGAGAGTCAATTGTTAAATCAACAATGGGAGTCACTGTGCACTGGCTTCCCATGTAGGACCGCTTTCCTTAATGTGTTATACTATGCAAATTAATGGTAAAATTACTGCCCAAACAGTACTCTATCCTTTGTGTGTCTGTTGAAATCTTTACTTAGTATATAGTAAGTTGATCTTCTGTATATAAAGATAATTGAAAATGAATCACATGAAGAATGGTATGGGAAAGGGAGTGGGAGATGGGATGGTTTCGGGTGGGAGGGAGGTAATGGGCGGGGAGAGCCGCTATAATTCAAAAGTTGTACTTCGGAAATTTATATTTATTAAATAAAAATTAAAAAAAAAACTTATTCTACAGAGTAGCAGTAGTCTCATACCAAAACCAGACAAGGACATAGCGAGCAAAGAAAATCACAGAACAATATCCCATTCTGAAAACAGTTGCAAAATGTCTCAACAAAATATTTGCCAATCAAATCAAAGAGCACATAAATAAGATTATCCACCACAATCAAGTGGGATATATTCCAGGGATTCAAGGATGAGTCACCACATTTAAATCAGTAATACATAACATTATACAATAATACATAACATTAACAGAATGAAGGATCAAAACCACACAATCATGTAATTAGATACATAAAAAGTATTCCATAAAATTCATTCATGATAAAAAAAAAACCTTAAAAAAATAGGTACAAAAGTAATTTACGTAACACAATAGAGGCTGGAGATGAAAAACTCAAAGCCTACATCATATCAAGTGGGGAGAAAGTGAAATTGTTTTCTCTAAGATCAGGATCAATACATAGGTATCTATGTTTACCATTCAAACTCATTTCTGTATTAGAAGTCTTAGCCAAAGCAATTAGATAAGACAAAGAAATTAAGGGGTAGTCAGTTAAGGAAGAGGTCAAACAATCCTTGTTTGTAACTGATATAATTTTATATAGAAAAACCTAAAGATTCTACCAACAAACACACAAAAACAAAATAATGTAAGAATTAACTAAAAAAAAAAACTCATCAAGGGGGAGGATATAAAATCAACAATGAAAAATCACTACAATTCACAGTAGCTACCAAAAAAACCTAAAAAAGCCATAGAATAAATATAAGCGAGGAAGCAAATGATCTCTACAATAAAAATTATAGAACACTGATAAAAGAAATTGAAGAAGACACCCAAAAATGGAAAGATCTTTTACATCATAGACTGGAAGAATTAATATTGTGAAAATGTCCAGTGCAATGCCTATCAAAATACTAATGATATTCTTCATTAAACTAAAATCAAACAAAAATCGTAAAATTCATACGTCACCAACAAAAAAATTTGAGTAGTCAATGCAACCTTGAGAATAACAAAGCTGGTAGCATTATAACATCTAACTTCAAAACATAATACATAGTTATAGTAATCAAAGCAGCATTATATTGGCTTTAAAAACAGAAACAGACCAATGGAACATAACTTAAAACTCAGAAATGAATACCCATATTTACAGCCAACTGATTTTGGGGTACCAAGTATATGTATTGGACAAAAGAAAGTATGTTCAATAAATGGTGCTCATTAAACTGTCATTCATATACAGAAGAAAGACACTAGACCCTCATTTCTTATCATATAAAATGTTTCACTATTAAGGTTACACCAAATTAAAAACCTTCTTACAGCAAAGAAACCAGAGTAAGAGATAATCTACAGAAAGACACAGATATCTGCAAACCATCTGAAAATAGATTAATTTCTAGGACATATAAAGAGCTCAAACAAATCAATAGCAACAAATAGCCCACTTTAAAAACAGCTGAATGACATGAAAGACATTTCTCATCAGGATAGAAAAATGGCAAATAAGAATATGAAAAAATGCTCAAATCATACAAATCATCAGGAAAGTGTAATTCAAAACCAAAACGAGACACCATCCCACTCTAGTTAGAATGGGCATTATAATAAAGACAAAAAATTAAAAATGTCATTAAGGATACAGAGAAAGGGGAACACTTATACATTATTGGTGGGAATGTAAATTAGTATAATCATTATAGAAAATAGTACTGAGATTCCTTAAAAAAACTAGAGATAAAACTATTATATGACCAGCACTGCACCATTGAGTATGTATCTAAAGGTATTAAAATCATGAGTTGAAAAGGACATTAGCTGTTAATATGTTTATTGGAGAATTACTCACAATAGATAGATATAGAATTAACCCAGGTATTTACTAACTAATGAATGGAAAAAGGAAATGTGATATCCATACAGCATGGAACATTATTCGGTTCTAGAAAAGAATGAAATTATGTCATTTGTGGCACCATAGATGAAACTGGAGGACATAATATGAAATGAAATAAGTGAAGCACAGAAAGACATGTCCTCACTTATGCAAGGGTACTTCAGAAAGTTCACGGAAAACTGAAATTAAAGTATATTTTTACCCAAAATGTTTTGAAATACAGCCACAATTTCTTTAAAAAAATTTACTTATTTACTTGAAAGGCAGAGTTACAGAGACAGGATACAGACAGAAAAGAAAGACTGAGCCAGGCAAAAGCCAGGAGCCTGGAACTCCATCCAGGTCTTCCACATGGGTGACAAGAGCCCAAACACTTGGCCAATCTCCTGCTGCTTTTCTAGGCCATTAGCAAGGTGCTGGATAAGAATGGAGCAGCCAGGACTCGAAACGGTGTTCATATGAGATGCTGACATCTCAGGCAGTAGCTTAAAGCACCGTGCCACAGTGCAGGTCCCCATAATTATTTCATAATATACATTTTCCACAAAATTCTGGAGTACCTTCAAATGTGCAAACTAAAAAGGTGATCTTACAGAAGTAGAAAATATAACACTGGCTACCAGAATCTAGGAAGGGTGAAGTTCAAAACACATAGTTCACATTTTATGCAACTTACCTGCTGTAAAATCTTCAGTCATATCAATAAATGCATGAGAATGTGGAATTCGCATTTTACTTTCAGTTGTCAATGCAGGATGCCATGATAAATTCCTATAAAAGGAAACAAAAAGGACATTATTAAGGCAAATATCTAATGAGCACTGTTTCAAAATGGAAAAAATCTCTTGCATGTAAAACATTTCAAAATTATTTTGAAACATATTCCATATTATATTATGCAATAATATAATATATTATATCATATAAATATTATACTAATAATCCATATTATCATAAAATCTACTCTTTTAAGGTATACAGTTTATCCTGGTTTTTTAGTGTGTTTGCAAAATACAACCATTGCCAACTTTTTAACTTGAAGCATTTTCATCACCTCAAAAAGTAGGGAGTGAACCAGTAGACTGAAGACTTTCTTTCTCTCTCTCTCTCTCTCTGCCTCTGCAACTCTGCCTTTCAAATAAATAAATCAATCTTAAAAAAAAAAAAAGAAAATGTATCAGTACTTCAGTGCTTTTTATTAGTGATATAATATTCCATTATATGGCAATATATTTTGTTTATCCACCCATTTGCTGATGGACATTTGACTTGTTTCCACTTTGTAGTTGCTATGGATATTCACAGGTAAGTTTTTATGTAGACATGTGTTTCTAATTCTTTTTGATATAAATGTAGGAGTAGAACTGCTAAGGCATAAGGTAACTTTTTAAGAAATTGTCAAACTCTTCCAAATTGGCTGTACCATCTTAGATTTGCACTAACATTGTAACAGGGTTCCAAGACTGCACCATTTTGTCAATACTTAATTTTTGTTAAGTATTTGTAGCATGCCAGAGTGTGTCTCAATTTGGTTTAATTGTACTTTCTTAATGTTTAATGCTGTTGAATATGTTTTCCTGTGCTTCTTAGTCATTTGTATAACTTCTTGGGAAAAATATCTATACAAATCTTTGCCTACTTTTAAAATTTTATTATATAATGCTTTATTATTGAGTTGTAAGCATTTTCTTACATACTGCAGGCACTAGACATTTATCTTATTTTTTCTTTAAAGATTTATTTATTTATTTGAAAGGCAGAGTTACAGAGAGCTAGAGGCAGAGGCAGAGGCGGAGAGAGAGGTCTTCTATCTGCTGGTTCATTCCCCAAATGACTACAACAGCCAGAGCTGATCCAAATCTGAAACCAGGATCCAGGAGATTCTTCTGGGTCTCCCAAGTGTGTGCAGGGGAGCAAGCACTTCAACCATCTTTCACTGCTTTCCCAGGCACATTAGCAGAGAGCTGGATCAGAAGTGGAGCCCATATGGGATGCTGGCACCACAGGTAGAGGAATAGCCTACTATGCTATATATTACTATATAATATTATATATAATATATAAAAAATTTTTAAAGCTAAAACTATGAAACTCAGAAAAAAAACAGGGATAAATCTTCACAAACATTGATTTTGCAATGGGATCTTAGATATGACATCAAAAACAGGATCAAGCAACAAAAAAGAAAATAGGTAATTGGACAAATCAACATTGAAAACTTTTGTGCACCAATGGACATTAATTATCAAGAAAGTATAAAAACTCACAGAACTGGAGACAATATTTGAAAATGATATCTAAGGATCCAGTACCCAGACTGTAGAAGAACTTTTTTCCAACCCAAAGACAAAAAGACAAACTAATTTAAAAACTAACAAAGGACTAGACATTTTTGCAACGAAGATAACAAATGGCCATCAAACACATCAAAAGATGCTCAACATTATTAGTCATTAATTATTTGATTAGGAAAATGCAAATCAAAACTATAATGAGAAACCATTTCATGACTATTGTGATGGCAATAATAAAAGAAACAGACAATATCAAGAGTTGAAAAAGATGTGGAAAAACAGAAACTCTCAAACACTGCTGGTGGGAATGTAAGATGGTACAGCTGCTTTAGAAAACATTTCGGCAGCTCTTCAAAAATTAAATTTAGAATTACCACATGAGCCTGCATTTCTGCGCCTAGGTATAAATCCTAAAGAAATGAGAATACGCATTTGAATGAATACTTGTGCATAAATCCTCTTAGCAGTCCTATTCACAATGGCCAAAATGTAGAAATATATCAAACGTCCACCAATGGGTAGTGAGACAAAATGTCATGCTGTTGGCCCTCAGTATTTATGGAGTTTTCATCTATATGTTCAATTACAGACTGATAATATAAACAAACTAAATCTGTATTGAACATCTACAGATTATTTTTGTGTCATTATTCCCTAAACAATATAGTACAAGTATTTACACAAAATTTACATTGTATTAGGTATCACAAATAATCTAGAGATGATTATGTAGGTTATATCCAAATACTTTGCCTTTATACAAGGGACTTGCGCATCTATCTGCAGACTTTGGTATTGCTGGGTGTGTGTGTACATGTGTGTGTGTGTGTGTGTGAGGGGGTTGTCGTTGGTAGTAGTCCTGCAGCCAACGTGTATGGATGCTGTGGGATAACTATAAATCCATACAATGGAATATTACTTGGCCATAAGAATACTGAAGTACTGATACATGATATAATATAGACGAATCTTAAAAACAGAATGTTATATAAAAAAAGGCAGACACAAAAGGTCATACGCTGTTTAATTCCATTTATATGAAATATTAGTAACTGATAAATATATAGAGATAAAAAGCAGATTAATGATTTCCAGGGGCCAGGGAGAAGAAGCAAGGAAGATAAATAAATGTAGTGGAAATAGAGCTAATGGCTATACAACACTGTAAAGGTAACAAATGACACTGAATTGTACTTTATAACTTGCATAACTGGATTCTATTATAAGGACAATATTCAATTTTGTTTATGGAATTATACCTAAATTTATATATTTATATATATATAAATTTTATTTATATATAACAACCAATAGCACAGTGTCATATATCACTTATCCAGTTTCCCCTAATGTTAACATATAGTATAATCATAACATAAGTATCAAAACCAGAAAGTAACACTGGGAGACTACTGTTAATCAAAGAAGGAAGAGCAAGTTTAATCATTCTCTATAATTCCTCATCATTTGGTAATACTCTGGTGCCAAAGATACTCCCATCTATCAAAATCCTGCTCACATCAGCTTCCTTCATAAAGTCTCCTCTTTTTTCTATGTTCCTACTATATTTTCTCTACTAATAGCACTTTGGTCTGCATTAAAGTTACTTGAGGAACTTTCTGTTTGATGATGTATCAACAATGTCTAACCAGGACCTGGCTCCCATTAAGAGGTCAGCAAGTAATTGGGGATTGAATCACAGTCTGAAATAGCATTTCCTATTCTTTATTTCGTTAGAATTTGCTACTTTATTCACAGTACTATGTTCCAATCCAATATGGAACCACAGATATGACATTTCCAAAGAGCAATTTAAGGCTATTTAAGTCCAACTTAATTGGCAATGCAGCATCCAATTGATTGGATAGCAAAGTTTTGATGTCTTTAGAAAGCTGAGAGACATGTGGACTAATCTGTTCCTGGTGGGAGGAATCTAGCGGAAAAAAAGTAAGCACTCCTACGGAGTAAAATTTTTTCTATATGAAGTGCCTGTGTTCTACAACAGTAATTGCTTCCCAGTAATATTCCAGACTCATTTTAGCACACATCAGACCTAACCCACTTTAATGTAATCAACACATCAAACTCAAAGCCACGCAGAATTCATATGAACTAATTTTATTATTTTAATCCAAATTCTATAACATAAGGTTGTGGAAATCATAAATATTAAAATGGAAAAATTACACTTAGCAGTTGTTGCTAAGGTAATTCATACCAAGCAATTCACTTGATTATTCTTTCATACAAGATTAGAAATCTTTAAAGGTGATTTCTGTTAACAGAAATTAATTTAATAATTAATGTAATTATGGTTGTTCAAGTCTTTCAATGGTTCCGTAATTTCCAGTCATTAAAATGTTTTTAATTAATAACAGAATTATCAGACTTAGGCTAGAGTCTGACTAGTATCTTTTACTTTGGAAGATTTTCCCAATGTCCATAAACCATATAGGCCAAGAATGAATTTAAAACACAAGTTTTTAGAGTTGAGCTCATGAGGTTGACTATGTGGCTCTATAATTAATTATCACCTGAGCAATTATTTATTTCATTCTGGATAATTTTAATTATCCAGATACTTTGAAATAAGTTAGAGTTTTGGAAAAGCTCAACTAACTTGTGACATTTTGTCCTAGTAGTCATTTAATCAAATGTGTATTTCAAAGGAAGAAGCTAGAACTATATAACAAGTCATTACTTGATATACTATAGGCCAAATTCAACATATAGTTGCTCTTTATACACATGGTTTTTCAGTAATAAGAAGCAGACTCTTATTTTTCAAGCAACTGAATTCATATAAACCATAATTTTCTCATATATGTGTCCAACTCCACTTGAAGGTTAATGTCACAAATACAAACTGCTCTGATTTAAAGGAAAAAGCAGCAGAAATGAATAGCCAGCAGTTCTAAACCACATTGAGTCTACTCATTGACTTTTTTTGAACTCTGTAGAAAATTTCAATTATTAGCTTTCCCCTCAATAGAAAACATAATTATGGCAATGCATTCTGCTGGACATCATCACCCTTAATATCAAAGAATAGCATTAATCAAAGGATGCATTTAAATAAAATTAATGTCAACTGTAGCTTTTGGTTGCCTATGGTAACCACTCTTTGACATGACTGCTTTTCAATTATCACTACTTAAGATATCCAATAAAAGCAGTTATTAAGAGATGAGTCTGGCATGAAGAAGAATCTGTTTTGCCAAACTGTCTTATTATTTAGTCCTGTGGTCTTCAAACATTTTTTTTATAAATGCTCTAAAAGGATTTTGAAAAACTATGTAATCCCTAACACATTTATAAGTCCAACTGGAAGATAATAATCTAAAGCTATTTTCATCAGCTTAAATAGCTTTAACATAGGTAATCCTTAGGTTTGTTAATTCTATTAACTTGAAATTTTAAAATAAATTGATACTTTTTAAATAACTGGCTATGAGTTGGTAACTATGGATGCTGGGGGATAGGTACATTAAATGCAAATTGAATGTCTCACCCTTTCTATCTTTGTATACATTTGGAATTTTCCATAATAAAAATTTAAAAAAAAATATGCCCATGGATTTATTACTAAGCTCATTTAATTTAGGAGGAAAAATATCAGTTAGAGAAAAGGTCTGCTATATGGTTATCAGCAAAGTTAGTCCTTACTAGCAAAGCTAATCTCCAAATACAAATTATTTGCTGCCAGAAAGTTTGACCTCATTTTTTCAATTCAAATAAATGTGTTAATATGTGCTTCAAGGAATATTGTTAAAATTACTGAGGAATGACCAAATACATATTGCAGGAAGTCAAAATTAAAATAATAATGAAATGAATTTATATATTTTTACAAAATGTTATAAAAACAGGATAGTAAAGCAATATGCTATGTATCATTAGTTAACACAAGGCAATGCAATGTAATGCACCCAAATAATTTAAATTATAAAAATGGACAAAAAAAGGCAGACCAGTCTCCAGTAATTGTGTTGCATATTGAACTCTGGGGTCTGGCTTTTGGAATAACTAAAGACAGAATATAAAAATTAAAAAAAAAAAACCCTCAATTCATTAAACAAACTTTTCTATGACTTCAATAAAAGTAAAAGATATATACTACCAAAAATTGGCCCAGAAGCTAGCATGTAAATTTGTTTAATAACAGGGCACAAAAACTGATAAAATTTCATAAAGATAAAATGAAAAACAAAAACTCCAAACAACAAAAATAAAATAAAATGCTTTACTTTAAATGGTATTTTCCTTATATGATTTGATAAAATACAATGACACATTATAGGAATATACCTTTCAAATATGAAAGAAATTATGTAAAAGTTTTATCCGCGGGTTTGATAGGCCTAGAAAACATTCTGTCTTCCTGTCCTATATAAAACAATCATTATTCAAAATTGTTTTGGAACAAAAGGTATCTCCTTTCCAGTTAATGATGTGTCTTAGAGTACTACAAATACCTGTAAGATTTGCTTTTCAGAATTCTGTGTTTCTTTTTCTTTTTTTCTGAAAGGCAGAGTGGACAGCGAGAGAGAGAGACAGAAAGAAAGGTCTTCCTTTTGCCGTTGGTTCACCCTCCAATGGCCACCGCGGCTGGCGCATTGTGGCCAGCACATCGCACTGATCCGAAGCCAGGAGCCAGGTGCTTCTCCTGGTCTCCCAGGTGGGTGCAGGACCTAAGGACTTGGGCCATCCTCCACTGCACTTCCAGGCCACAGCAGAGAGCTGGCCTGGAAGAGGGGCAACAGGGACAGAATCCGGTGTGCTGGCGCTGCAGGCTGAGGATTAGCCTATTGAGCAGCAGTGCTGGCCCTGTGTTTCTTTTGTACACCCTCTTTGGTTTGCAAAGAGGCAAAGTTATCAAAACAAAAACTAAGTGGGAGAGGGGAGGGTTGCGGGTGGGAGGGACATTGTGTGTGTGGGGGGAAGCCATTGTAATCCATAAACTGTACTTTGGAAATTTATATTCATTAAATAAAAGTTAAAAAAAAAACAAAAAACAAAAAACAAAAAAAAACTACTATTACTACCACAAACTCACAATAGAATATCTGCATTCGGAGTACACTAAGGGGACCAAAATATTTGCTATTGCACCAAACTTCATCTTAAAGAGAAAAATGTGTAAAGAAAGGAAAACTGCAAATTCTATTAATTTAGGCAATTTGCATTAGTCATAAAATGTTTCCCTTTGTTTGGTGGCTACAGGTTTTCAGTGTCCAGGAAATGCATCATTACTAAGATTCAGAAAGGCTAGGGAATATGGCAATCTAATAAAGAATAAAAGGAAGATAGCAAAAACAGATTTATTCTCAGGCATTTCAGTTTTTGGTAATAATACCTATGAAACTTGAGCATTCTAGAAAATCATTTGCTTAAAATGATCTATACCCATATATTCGTTAGCAAGTTCCGACACAGTCTCCTGAAAATAAACACAGCCTACTGTGTTGAGTTTCTAAAGATGGACACACTATTTCCTATGCTAGATTATCCTCTGGATTTCAGCTTTGCCATGCCTACAGCATGCCCTACTGTATCTATATAATCCTTTGATCTATTTTGTCCAACAGAATGCAACAGAAGTAAAGCTGTTTAACATCCAGGGCCTAAAGAGATCTGCAGCTTCTGCCTACATGTCTTAGGCTGCTCCTTCCTGGAAAACTGCCACTGTGCCATGAAGAAGTCCAAGCCAGCCAAGTAGACAGAGAGAAGGCACACAAAGGAGTACCTCTGACTGTAATGATGGTAGTGATCATATAAGAAAAGCTTTAGAATTTCAAGATCAAAATTCAACTTCCAGATTAACCATTTATTTATATATGTGAACTTGTGGTGGTCACTTAACATTGAATAAGCTTTGTTAGCAATTGTTACCCAACAAGCTATTTTGAGGGAAAATATGCACAATTTACATAAAGTCACAACCCTACAGTTACTTAATAAATATTTAAAAACCCAAACAGGCTTGTTTGATTCTCTTTCTTCTCCTTCTCTCCATCCAACCCATATAAGCATATATATATAAGGACATATAAGCCATGCAATTCCATGTATGCTTCCTTTGGAGAGGCAAGGTGCACAGAAGAACAGGAGAAGCAGCATCACTGGAAAACAAAGCCATCCTGCAAAGTTCCTGATGAATCATTCACTCTGGGCCTCAATTAGAATATAAAGATGTGAGAACCGATAAATTCTAAGAACCTCTTAGCAATAACGTCTTGTGTTCATAAAGGAAAAAGCAGAGATTTCTTTCAGCCATATCTATACTTTGTCCCAATATTTCTACCTCTAAACGGCATGCAACAGTAGTGTTATACATAAAAGACAAGCTTACTCTCTCATGTAGGAGACTCCCAGTAGGGACCGAACTACTTAATCATAATCTACTGCCTCCTAGGGTGCACTTTAGCAGGAAGCTGGATCTAAAGCAGAAGCAGGACTCCAACCCAGGTACTTAAGGATATGGGATGTGAGCATTCCAAGCAGCACCTTTACTGCTGTGCCACAGCCCACCGAGTTATAAATTTTATCAAAATTTATATACATAATTTATATATCATATTCTTCTAAAGAGATTTAAGTAACACCATATGATGTTATTTTATTAAGACAAACGCTAGCAATGCTTTCTCTAATACATTAGAAAACAAACAAAATTAGCAATAAAAATGAAAAGTAGTTTCAAAGATCAGTTAGGGGTTATTATGTGAAAAAAGATGAGCTACACCGAAAAAGTAAAAATTTATTCCTTTTATATTTAGGTGGAGTATAGTTTTTTTTTTCTTTTGATAATGCAAGGAAAGAAACCTATCCATATAAGCAACAATTCAAAATGGTCACTAATAGCACACAGAAAACTTTCATGAAATCATCTGCAAAGTAAATAGAATATGACAAACCACAGGTGTGAAACATGTGTACTTAATATCCCCAAGTACAGAACTTGGGCCTCTCCCAGAAATGTGTTTGAACACAGGGTGTATAAAAATTTGAACAGACCAACTTTATATGAGTATTTGCCTTTGATTAAAACTATAGGTACAAGTGTTTTACTTCAATAATAAAAACAATATTCTGAATGCTTATGCAATATCACTTTCCAATACCTTTTATAGAAAATGCTTATTAACATAACCTCATAGCACTTCAGAAGCCTCTGTAACACTTAATAGCTAGGTGTTATTTCTAAGTAATGTGGCAATATTACACTTCAAGTCATTATAACATGAAATAGAGGTGTAAACTGAAACCTCACCTTTGACCATTTAAAACAGTTCAATTATAACCTACACCTCAGTATCTTTAGCACCCTTCCTGTCCCTGTCAGATATCCCCCACTGTAGCAATGACATAGATTCTTCTATTACCATTGCCTGTCTAGAATGCCCATCTGCATGCACCTTTCCTCCAGCCAAAGTGGTTGTGTTTGTTTACCTGTGGACAATCTCCTATTTCCATGTCTGCACTGGGCCAAGTTATACCTACGGGCTTTTCCAGCTCTGTACTGCAGAAGCATTTAGCACTGTATTTAAAGATTACTCCAACTTTGCCCTAAAACTAAGGAGCTGACCAAATTTAATTAAGTTTATGGTAATCATGGGTCTGGCAAATCTGTAAGCATGCTATTGAAGTTGCAAAAAGTAGGCTAGAATTCTTGATGGATAAGTTTGGGCTAACAATTAAAGTCATGGGTTTAGTAAAAAATATTGATGCTCCCAGATTTTTCAGTTAAGCACCTATGCAGTATCTGTTGGCTATAAAATCAATATGGACTATATGTATCTTTCTTATTTAAGTAACATATTAATGCATGTTTCCACAGGAATACATTCAGATTTCTGTTGTCTAAGTCACGATATTGGTAAGCTATAGTCACACTAACAATGATACAGAAAGAAAATCTTACTATATTTGAATATACCAGTATATTCTCAAAAAAAAACAAAATGTTGCAAGCAAACATGTTTTTAGGCAGAATAAAGTTTAAAAGCTATACTATTTCAGGCCAGCGCCGTGGCTCAACAGGCTAATCCTCCGCCTGCGGCACCGGCACCCTGGGTTCTAGTCCCGGTCAGGGCACCGGATTCTGTCCCAGTTGCTCCTCTTCCAGGCCAGCTCTCTGCTGTGGCCCGGGAGTGCAGTGGAGGATGGCCCAAGTCCTTGGGCCCTGCACCCGCATGGGAGACCAGCAGAAGCACCTGGCTCCAGCGTGGTGCGGTGGCCGCAGCGGCCATTGTGGGGGTGATCCAATGGAATAGGAAGACCTTTCTCCCTGTCTTTCTCTCTCTCTCACTGTCCACTCTGCCTGTCAAAAATAAAAAATAATAATAATTAAAAAAAAATCTATACTATTTCAAGAAGCATGGGAGAAGAGTTCAGAACAAAAAGTAAGCTGGCAGTATCATATAGTATTCTAAAGCTTTCTTGTAGAATAAGTAAAAAAAATCCATAAAGATACTAGAAGTCCAACTTTTTGAATAAGAACTATTCAGTTTTAATTTTCCTTCATGCAAATTATTTCTTCAACTGCAAATACTAAGTACAGTGTGTTACTTTGATACACACATACAATGTTAAATTAGTAAATCAGGGCAGCTACCATTTCATCTCTCTCTCTCTCTTCTAAGATTTACTTATTGGGGCCAGCACTGTGGCTCAGAAGGTTAAGCCATCACCTGCAGTGCCACCAACCTTTAAGGGCTCCAGTTAGAGTCTGGTTACTCCACTTCCAATCCAGCTCCCTGCTGGTACACCTGGGAAAGCAGCGGGAAAATGGCCCAAGTCCTCGGGCCCCTGCTGCCCATGTAGGAGACCTGGATGAAGCCCCTGGCCCCAGGCTTTGGCCTGGCCCTTCCCTGGAAATGGCGGTCATTAGGAGAGTGAACTGGCAGATGGAACATCCTTCTCTCTCTCTGTATCTCTGCTTTTCAAATAAATATTTTTTAAAAAGAAGCTTCAACGAAGTTTTCCCTAAAGTTTTCTTGTGCTTGGACTGTAAGACAGGCTCAGCACACATGATGGTCAAGAATAAAGTATAGGGCTGGCGCCGTGGCTCAATAGGCTCATCCTCCACCTGCGGCACCGGCACAGACCCAGCCAGGGCGCCGGATTCTGTCCCGGTTGCCCCTCTTCCAGTCCAGCTCTCTGCTGTGGCCCGGGAGTGCAGTGGAGGATGGCCCAAGTCCTTGGGCCCTGCACCTGCATGGGAAACCAGGAGAAGCACCTGGCTCCTGGCTCTGGATCAGCGCGGTGCGCCGGCCGCAGCGGCCATTGGAGGGTGAACCAACGGTAAAGGAAGACCTTTCTCTCTTGTGTCTCTTTCTCACTATCCACTCTGCCTGTCAATAAAATAAAATAAAGTATAGGAGCCTGCACTGTGGTGTAGTGGGTAAAGCCACTACCTGCAGTGCCAGCATCCCACATGGGCATGGGTTCAAGTCATGGCTGCTCAACTTCTAATTCAGCTCCCTACTAATGCTCCTGGAAAAGCAGTGCAAGATGGCCCAAGTCCTTGGGCTCCTGCACCCACATGAGAGACCTGGAAGAAGCTCCTGGCTGCTGGCTTCAGCCTGGCTCAGCCTTGCACATTGCGGCCATATGAGGAGTGAACCAGTGGATGGAAGACTTCTCTTCATTTTTCTCTCTCTGCTTCTGCCTCTCTTTCTCTGTAACTCTTTTAAATAAATAAATAACTTTAAAAAAATCAGGATTAGGTTTCCTAACAGTATTAAAAAAAAATGAAAAGAAAAAAAATAAAGTATATTGAAGTTTTCAGAGATTACAGGAGGGGTACTTATATTTTTAGACAATTATTGGCAAATGAAAGAAAGAAAAAACAAAGTTTGTCAAATTAAAGTCTAGAAGCCAGAATGCCTAAGGTGGAAGATTTAATCAAGAATTTGCCTAGGGGCTGGCACTGTGGCATAAGAGGTAAAGCCACTGCCTGCAGTGCCAGCATCCCATATGGAGGTCGGTTTGAGACCCACTGCTCCACTTCAATCCAGCTCTCTGCTATGGCCTGGGAAAGCAATGCAAGATGACCCAAGTCCTTGGGCCCCTGCACCTGTGTGGGAGACCCAGAAGAAGCTCCTGGCTCCTGGCTTTGGATCAGCACAGCTCTGGCCGTTGCGGCCATTTGGGTAGTGAACCATTGGATAGAAGACCTCTTCTCACTCTCACTCTCTTTCTCTTTCTCTCTCTATCTCTGCCTCTCAAATAAATAAATAAAATCTTAAAAAAAAAAAAGACTTTGCCTAGCCAGCCTATTTAAATTAAATCCTTCCATTTCCAAAAACATCTAATTAATCAATATTTAAATATGAACTTATAAAGTTTGTATCTCTAACTTCTAGGAGGACAAAGAGACTAAGCTGGCTTTACATAGCAAGCAATTACAGATAAAATTCAATCTGTTTTGAGAAAGCTATGTGCTTTCCAAATGCTCTTTTAAAAATCTTTAAGAACAAGCATTTCCAACAAGGGGCTCTCCCTATGGTCCATGGAGTTAAGCTGCCCACTGGGACACCTGCATCCCACATCAGAGTACAAGTTAAAGCCAAAACTTCTTATCTAGTTTTCTGTGGTTGTGGATAGATAGCAGAGTTCTTGTCACCAATTTGGGAGATCCAGATGGAGTTCCTGGCTCCTGGATTCAGCTTGGCCCAACTCCACGTTGTGGGCATTTGGGAAGTGAACTAGTAGATAAAAGGTCTCTTACTCTGTCTGTAGCTATCACTCTTTCTATCACTTTCTATCAAATGAGTAAATCTGTGGGGGGAAAAAAACAACAAAAACAAGAGATGGATATCATGGCACAGGAAGTTAAACTGTTGTTTGGGACCCTGCATCTTATATCGTAATGCTGGGGTGAGTCCTGGCTACTCTGCTTCCTATCCAGCTTCCTGTGAATGTGCCAGAGGAGGGTGGTGGTGGTAGTGGTGGGACAATATAATGGCCCAAGTACTTGGGTCCCTGTCACACATATAGGAGACCTGGCTGGAATTCCTGGCTCCTGGATTTGGCTTGGCCCAGCCCATGTTGTGAGCATTTGGGAAGTGAACCAGCAAATAGAAGATTTCTCTCTGTGTCACTCTTTCAAATAAATAAATCTTTAAAACAGAAATAAGAACAAGTATTTCCAATGATCTTATTTTTCACCAATGGTTAAGGCAGTCACGTGACACAGGCATATAGTCTGAACAGTCCAATGATACATACAATTAGTTACGTGGTTATAATATTTACTCACCCTCCTATTAGTATCTGTGGCTGGCTAGATTCATTTGTAACACCAAATATATCAGGAATTAGATCACCATTGAAGCTGAAAAGAAAACAGTTAAAACATTAAACAGCTATTTTATTAAGCTGTCATTTTTAGTCTGTCTTATAAAGAAGAAAAAAAAAAAAACACCCAAAACCTGAGAGGTGTAGATATTACAATGCTAACCAATATTTAGTTGTAATCAATGAGCCATCTGCAGAAGTGATATGTGTTGCTTCCAGGCTTAAGTGTATACTTTCTGTAACTGCACACTCCGGCCCTCTCTAAGCCTGTAGTGTGGTCCAGCTACAAAGACAGTGAAGTCTCTGCAGCCTGACTCTCTGAGTGATGGTGAAGAGCAGAGCTTATTGCCAAGGTATAGTCGATATAGAGTATGAAAAAGAAACTGACTTCTGCATAGAGATTTTGAGGTTATCTATAATATTAGCATGATCTAGCCCATCATTGAGTGCTAAGGAGACCACACCAATTTCTAGAAACTTATTTCAGAATCATGACCAAACTTGTTTATTTAGATGGGCTTGCGAGAAGCTAATCCATAGATGGTATAAAATTAATTCTCACCATTAAATATACAACTATAAAATAAACTAAGCTGAGACCCCTGAAGGAAAGTAACAGCTCAGACATCTGATGGCCCCGACCTACCTGTGATACTACCAACCGTAAGGTGGGCAGTACTGAAAACAAGAACATGGCCACAATGTAGTCTAAAAATGATTTTCACCTCACTATCAAACACTACCAGAAATTTGGATTAAATTATTCTGGTGGGTGAGTCTATTTTGAGGAAATAAATGATAACTGAAAGAGCTGCAAAAAGGACAAAAATTTCTCCTTCATATAGAGAAAGCCTTTATAAATTCCTGAAGGAAACCTCTCTTTCATAGCTGTCAATCAAATGCTAACAGTTTTATTTAAAAATAGCTATCTTAATTCTTGGAGTAATGACAATATCAACACAAACTGATAATGGATGTAAGCTGAATCTACAGCAACAAAAACAAAAGCATAAATTTCTTCCTTTTTCCAAAATAATGCATTTTATTTTTCTCTTTTCTTCACTTTGACAAGTATCCTATAATCAAGATCCTAGGCTTCTATAATCTTTAAGGGCTAGTGAATTTAGAGTCATTATTTAGCAAAGTAGATTCCTAGGCTAGATTTTGTTTTATATTTGTAAGCTTAAAATCTCTCCAAGGAAAGTAAGTACATACTTACTCCATAATCAGTGGTTCATCTTGAAAAGTCCTATTGATTATGGTCATATTGTTAGGATCTACAAAGAGAATATACATAGAAATTAGAAAACATTTTATATTAGGTTATATATATATTTATGTAAAATATTTTTAATTCTTTTCAAGATTATCTGTTAATTTATTCCAACTATTACAATTAATGAAATACCAAAAATCTAATTTAAATGGACACCAAGATTGCAAAGATAAAATACTGACAGAATTCATTCAAGAATGAGGAACAGCTTTATAACAGCTTTTTTTGTTTGAAGATTTATTTACTTGAAAGTCAGAGTTACAGAGAAAGAAGAAGAAACATAGAGAAAGAGATCTTCCATCTACTAGTTCATCCTACAAATGGCTGCAACAACCAGGGATGGGCCAAGCCAAAGCTAGGAGCCAGGAGCTTCATCCAGATCTCCCATGTGGGTGGCAGGGGCCCAAACACTTGGACCATCTTCTGCTGGTTTTCCCAGGCCACTTACTGGGCGCTGCATCATATGTGAATTTACAATTACGCAAACCCACGTCTACATGTGAAGCAAATGTCAGAGGCATTGGTTTTACCTGCAAGGCCACAATGCATGTCACCATTAGCTTTCCTTTTGAGGATTCTACCTGAGTACCTCTTAGCTCATTCTTCATCATACAATTCAGCATGAAAACTGTTGATAAGTAACAAGGTTTTGTTGTAAAGAAGCCAATCTGTACAAGACTACCTGACTCTGATACATTCACGCTTATATAGAAGTAGTGCTTTTCACCTGGTATGCCATCCTAAAATACTTACTGACTATAAAGTACTATGATTACTGCCCATACTCATACTCCCAAATGTGACAGTGAATACATTTGTGCTCCTTGGAATCTGGCTCCATCAACAAAGTTGTCTGTTTAGGTATGCTTAGATTTTTAGGTGAGATTTGAAGGTTTGTGGGTGGGTATGGTAGTCTTTCTACCTCTATTTTAACTTTTGTGTGCTTTCCTCTCATGGGCAGACTATAAGCCAAAAATACCATTTCCCAGATATTCTTGCATCTAAAAAGCTGACTAAAAGTTAATCTTTGACCACTAGATACACTGTAAGTTTTAAAGGCATGACTAAGTTAAAGGCTTTGCCTCTGCTATTTCTAACTGATTGTCTGCTCATTGAACTTGAGTCTCGAGAGGCTAGGTGCATTTATTTGCTGGTGAAAATCACAGGGGTCATAGCATCATCTTAGCAGCCATTATGTAACTGGCCACTTCTGACAGTTAACGGAGCCAGTAGCTTCCTTGATGGCACAGAGGACTGTTCCTGAAAGCTCAGCCTAGAGCTTGTTCTTTAGCCATCTCAATAATTCTGTAAGCCATTAAAATTCTTTAATAAATCTTTCCTTTCATTAAGTTAGCAAGGGTGTATTTTGTTCTCTAGAATTAATCCAGACCAATTCTGGACTGAAAAAGAAAAATCAGAAAATGAACTTGAAAAAATTTTACAATTATTGTCACCTACGAACAGCAGTTTTCAACTTATTCCAGAACAACCTTTCATTAGATTTACCTAAGAATACCAGTTATATTATTTTCCATATTTTTCCTTCTATACCTAATGAAAAATCTTAAAAATTCTTAATACAAATTCACCTAATGTTTGATTTTGTCCCCAGAAGATAACAGCTCCTAATTCACTGTTGGCATGATTTTCAGGAAGATATGTCAGCAGGACATCCATTTGTGAATCTCCATCATAATCCCCAGGTACTACGCTTGTTATCAATGCACTGTGATTCCTAAAAGATAGAAACATTTGAAAATATCCAGACAAGTTATAGAAAAGGAGAGAATGCATATTTCTATCATTCAAAATATTTTAATGCAAAATTTAAAATTTCACATAGCTGATTAATCTCATTATCTTCTTTATTATTATTTGAGGCTTAGCGCGCGCGCGAGAGACAGTAAGCATGAGAGCACTGATAACTTTCCAAAAGCTTGCAGGAACTGGGAATGGGCGAGGCTGAAGCCATGAGCAGGAAACTCAATCTAGGTCACCCACATGGGAGACAGGGAACTAATTAATAAGCCATTACGGCTGCTTCTCAGAGTCTGCACTAGCAGGGAGGAAAGGATACAAAATGGACATTTGGACCTTGTGCCCAGCTCTACCTTCTTCTTAGAATACCAGTCAGCCAGGAACATACAGCATATTAGTTTCATCAAGCAATTTCCAATTAGTCTTTAATGCCTTACCCTTAAATATGAGTATATATCTGCCTTTTGAAGAAAACTATGAATATTACATTAAGTCAAAACAAATAAACAGGGCTAATGGAGGGAACTGAAGCGAACCTCAAATTATATCTGACATAAGAAAAAAATTACACCCATAGAAAACGAAGAGCAGGTCAAGAGAAATAAAGAGCAAGAAAACCAAACAATGAAAATTAAAAATTTTTAGCTAATAAATTTAATACAGGACTGGCATTGTACTGTAGCAGGTTAAGTCACCACTTGTAGTGCTGGCATTCCATACCTGAGTGCTGGTTTAAATCCCAGCTGCTCCGCTTCTGATTCATGCTAATGTGTCTGAACAGCAGAGGAAGAAAGCCTGGGTGCCTATGTCCCTGCCATCTTATGGGAGACCCAGACAGAGTTCTTGGCTCCTGGCTTCAGGACTGGGCCAGATATGGCTGAGGTAGCCATTTGGGGAGTGAACCAGAGGGTGGAAGAGCTCTCTCTCCTTCGTTCTGTCACTATGCCTTTCAAATAAATATTTTTAAAAATTAATAGAAGGCACAGAATATAAAATTGGGAAAAATTTCCAGGAAAACAAAATAGCAAATAAAAAAAGATAAAGAAACAAAAGATGGATCCATGTAAACCAATAACCAACTTATACGAATTCCTAAAACAAATGACTAAAAGAAAAAACAACAAATATATATATATTTCAAGATTTATTTATTTATTGAAAGGCAGAGTTACAGAGAGAGAGACGGAGAAACAGAGAGATCTTCCATCTGCTTGTTCACTCCCCAAATGGTCACATGTAGGCTGGGCCAGGCTGAAGATAGGAGTTGGGAGTTCTTCCAGGTCTCTCATGTGGGTGTACAATCCCAAGCACTTGGGCCATCCTCTGTTGCTTTCCCAGGCAAATTAGCAGGGAGGTTGATTAGAAGTGGAGCAGACGGGACTCAAATCGGCCCCTATAAGGGATGCTGGTGTTGTAGGCTGTGGTTTAATCCATGTGCCACAGCACCAGCCCTAACAACAAATATTTTTAAAAGCCCTCCAATATGGAGTCCTCCAACTTAAATGGGTCCACCTAATGCCAAGCATAATAAATGAAAAATAACATAAATAAAGGCACATCATCATGAAATCAGAGCAGACGGGATATAAAAGCATCTCAGATAGCATCCAACATTCAAAAATAAAACAAGACATATTTGAAGAATTAGGAAAAAGAATAAGACTGAAGCTAGAAAACAACATTGCAATGAAAGTGTTCAGGCCGGCGCCGCGGCTCAATAGGCTAATCCTCCACCTGGGGCGCCAGCACACCAGGTCCTAGTCCCAGTCGGGGCGCAGAATTCTGTCCTGGCTGCCCTTCTTCCAGGCCAGCTCTCTGCTATGGCCTGGGAGTGCAGAGGAGGATGGCCCAAGTCCTTGGGCCCTGCCCCCGCATGGGAGACCAGGAGAAGCACCTGGCTCCTGGCTTCGGATCAGCGTGGTACGCCGGCTGCAGTGCGCAGGCCATGGCGGCCATTGGAGGGTGAACCAACAGCAAAAGGAACACCTTTCTCTCTGTCTCTCTCTCTCTCTCACTGTCCACTCTGCCTGTCAAAAAAAAAAAAAAAAAAAAGTGTTCAATATGAGTATGGAAAATTAACATACAGGACTTGCCATGCATCCATTTTGAGGATTTCCTTGAAGGATGCACTCCAAGGAAATAAATGAAAAAATGAATAAAAAAGTGGCACTAGAGCCACTTTCAACAAATTAAATAAAGAATTGCTAATAGTAAGTGGGTAGAAGGCTTGAAGAATGAATCCAGATTGGGTGAAAGTAGTGGACCCACTGGGGAAAACAAAAATGCACAATGGGCATATGACAGGTATGATGGAAAATGTACAAAGAAATTAAAAATACATACATAGAAAAACATGCAATCTATTACTCCAGTGGGGAAAGCTGTATATGAAATGATATATTGTATATTACCTGGTTCTGACATACACAGAAAGTAATCACTGGGGCAAGTGTTTGGCACAGTGGTCAGGGCACTATTTGGGTAGCTGCATCTACCTTGGAGTGCTTAGATAAGTGCAAGTTCCTGCTGCGCCCTGGGAGGCAGTGGTGACAGCAAGTACTTGAGTCCCTGTACCCACCTGGGAGACCTAGATTTGAGTTCTGAGCTCCTGGCTTCTACCTGACCCATTCCTTGCTGTTGCAGACAACTAGGGGCTAAATAAGCCAATGGAAAATCTCTGTCTCTCTGTCTTTCAAATTTAAAAAAACATATGAAAAACAGAAAAGTTAATGGTTAAAATAAAACAATTACTAATTGAACTAAAAATTATATCTATGATGTGACAATGGACATAATTTAAATATGTTAAATTTTATCCTTATCAATGATAACAAAGCAAGAGATGAAGATAAAAAATTATAACTCAAGAAATCACAATGTAAGAATTTATCTTAAGATATGGACATAAATGTTGGAAGAAATAGTTAGAAGTTTTAAAAGCAATTGCGTCTGAAAAAGTAACAGTGATATAGGGAGCAAAATGATGAACAAATGTTATTTTTACTTTGAAAAATATACCAAATTAAAGTAAAAACAAGATTTTTAAATTTTAAAAGTATTTGAAGGTATTTCAAAAAGTTCATGGAACCATGACATCAAAATATATATTTACTTTGGTGCAAAAACTTTTGAAATCCATGTGCAGTTTTCATTATACACATTTCTATAGATACACTCTTTGGAAATTCTTTATACAAAACAATTAATTAGAGAAATAAAATAATTGGGGTTTTTGTTTTAACTTAGCAGAACCAAAGTTTGTATATCCTGTAAGTTTCCTTGCCTTCTAATCATACAGGAAAAATCCCTTCTAGGCAGTTAGTTGATAAATTTCTGCTTTTTTTCTAAGCCAAACATGCTTCTATCCAGTACCCAGAAACATTTCTCAAGAGGGATAAGTTCCTGTTTATGCATTTATAACTTTCCTCTCAATTTTCTAATTCGAGACCAATTTTTTCACATGTGTTTGAGCTTAACTTGAATACTGTAGTATCTGAACACTAATTACCCTCCACAGGGATTTTTTAGAAAAGTTTGCTGAATAGTTTCTGATCTTCTACATATTAATTCACCCTGCACATGGTTAAAAACTAAATCAATTAAAAATACTCTTTTTCTCATCTCTGCTTTGCACAAGAATCTGCAATGATCTTCCTCTTCTCATGGGACTGAGTTCAGACTCCTTATGATGTTTCTGAAGACTCTACTCTGCCCTGATCTCATCTTCCCAGCCCAGAACTCTCTGCAGTGCATAATGCTCCTCTTGTGTTAGAAAAATCTTTCTACCCCTCTTCACAACCTGCTGCTTTAACTGCCATCTCTTTTTAAAAAATTTTATCATATGTGTTTTTATTATTTTATTTTATTTTCAACTTTTTTTAATAAATACAAATTTCCAAAGTATAACTTTTGAATTATAGCGGCTTTTCCCCCCCATAACCCCCTCCCACCCACAACCATCCCATCTCCCACTCCCTCTCCCATCCCATTCTTCATATGATTCATTTTCAATTATCTTTATATACAGAAGATCAACTTAGTATATACTAAGTAAAGATTTCAATACACTGCACCCACAAAGACACACAAAGTATAGAGTACTGTTTGAGTAGTAGTTTTACCATTAATTTTCATAGTATGACACATTAAGGGCAGAGGTCCTACATGGGGAGCCAGTGCACAGTGATTGTTGATTTAACAATTGACACCCCTATTTATGACGTCAGTAATCACCCGAGGCTCTTGTCAAGAGCTGCCAAGGCTATGGAAGCCTCCTGAGTTCACCAATTCCAATCTTATTTCTTTCTTTCTTTTTTTGACAGGCAGAGTGGACAGTGAGAGAGACAGAGAGAAAGGTCTTCCTTTTCCGTTGGTTCACCCTCCAATGGCCGCCGTGGCCTGCGCGCTGTGGCCAGCGCATTGGGCTGATCCGAAGCCAGGAGCCATGTGCTTCTCCTGGTCTCCCATGGGGTGCAGGGCCCAAGCACTTGGGCCATCCTCCACTGCACTCCTGGGCCATAGCAGAGAGCTGGCCTGGAAGAGGGGCAACCGGGACAGAATCCGACGCCCCGACCGGGACTAGAACCTGGTGTGCTGGCGCCGCAGGTGGAGGATTAGCCTATTGAGCTGCGGAGCTGGCCCACCAACTCCAATCTTATTTAGACAAGGCCATATTCAAAGTGGAAGTTCTCTCCTCCCTTCAGAGAAAGGTACCTCCTTCTTTGATGACCCGTTCTTTCTGCTGGGATCTCACTCACAGAGATCTTTCATTTAGGTCAATTTTTTTTTTTTTTTTTTTGCCACAGTGTCTTGGCTTTCCATACCTGAGAAACTCTTGTGGGCTTTTTAGCCAGATCCAAATGCCTTAAGGACTGTTTCTGAGGCCAGAGTGCTATTTAAGGCCTTTGCCATTCTATGAGTCTGCTGTGTATAAATGCCCTCTCCAAACCTGAATGCCCTCACCTACATTTTATTCATTTTATTTATATAGTCAAGCTCAAATTCCAACTCTCTGGAAGTTGCCACCCTGGCTTGCACTGACCCATATCTTCCTTTTTGAATTCAGAGAGCAATCAACCTTTGCTTCTGGTAGTTTCAAAACTGTGTTGGCTCACTATCATGTGGGGACGGGGGCAGATTACTGTTTCATAAAATGCTAATCATATCAAAAAACCTATTATTTGAATATTAAAAAGATCCATATGTTAAAGGCCTGACTGAATTCCACCAAAATCACCCTTAAAAACTGTTACCATTTGGAAGTCAAAAATTAGAATGGAGGTCACTGACCTTTGTTCCACTGCAAGCCACACCCTCCCTTAAAACACACTGGAAACATGAAGAGCCTCCTGTCAGTGACCTGATTCAGATCACACTCAGGAAGAGGAACAATTCCCAACACATTCAGGAAAACACATCAAATTGCAAGGGAAGGAAAGGTGTTCCTAAAGGACAAGACCCGAATCCACACAAATTAATTCTCTTTAAAGCCAATTATTGGTCACCTTCAGTACATTCACTTTTTCCTAAGAAGTTACCTGCTACTCCTAACTAGTTTTGTGTCACAATAGCACAGAACAGTAAGACTGATTTCGAAAGCAATCCAGCTAGCCACTGTACACCCATTATTATACTAAGGACTAATGTTTTTCGAGAAACAAACACATTCATACTTACAAGGACACCGTTACTTTCGGTTTAAAATAGGGTGCGTTCTGGTCTGCCAAAAAGACAATTAAATCGTTTCCTAAAAGAAGCAAATTTAGGATATTAGAAAGTATGTCCCCGTAAGGCATCCAGTCACCAGTCACAGGCTTTCTGAGCACGTTCTCAACAAGAAGACATCCAATACACTCCAGTTCATGTGCCTGAGAAGGATACTCCTACTCCCGGGGGTGAGAAACTTCTTCCGCTGAGGGCCATTTGGATATTTATGATATCACTCACTGGCCATGAAAATTATCAACTTAAAAATTAGCCTGCTTTGGATTTCTTGAGTTTTGAGTCTTGCCTGTGGCTTCCTTGGCAGGGCCAGATCAAATGATTTCACAAGCATTAATGCAGATGGCAGGCTGGACGTTCCCCACCTCGGATCTAATGGAATGCGTCCAGTCTAGCACAATGTTCAAAGCAGAAGACGAGTAGGAAGGATGACCTTGGAAAAACATAATTGACCAAGACTAACTGAAGCCACTGGATTCTGCCTCGGAGTCAGATTGGTTGCTCTTTATGTGGTTCTTTTAAATCAACCAATCTGTCTTGGTTAAAGCCCTGTCTTCACCAAACTTTACCACTGCACCTTACTGGGGTCTTTAGCTCATGGTACAGGTGCACCACACTGAGGAGAAAGAAATGCCCATTGCAGGTGTCACAAAACTGACAGGGTCACAAGTAAGCATATTGCAGAAAAAGCTAAATCCCTCAGTGGCTCCCATGAAATCATCCCCCAGGTTGATGCATTCTCGGAGCTCAGCTCTCATGGGGACATACTCTTGCAACTGCTTAATCAAACACAGCACATCCTTAAAGACAAGGGCAGTCTTTGTATCCAGGTTGGTGAGATAGCTACAGGTTTGGCAGTATGCAGCTTGGGTCAGGATCCTTAAAGTTCTGGATCAGTTTTTTTTTTTTTTTTAGCTTGTTTATGTCTTTAATTTTCAAGCAGCACCTACTTTTGTGGGTGCTCAGGAATGCTAGGACACCCCCCGCCCCAAACACATACCTGCCCTCCCGCCACTCATCAAGACTTAAAAAAGTTCCCAAGAACCACAAGTTGGAAAAGAAGGTGGAGATTTGGAAAACTAGAGTAGTGGTCAAGATGGGGAAGGGTCAGGTGTACACAAAAGGCAGGCAGCCCAGGAACGAGAATGCTTCCCCACAGACACACAGGGTTTATCAGTGGTCCCTGCACCAGGACTGAACGAGCTGTGTTTGAGGCCTTGAGAGGATACAGCAGCTTCAAATCAAACTGGGAGCCTGAATAAGGGAGGGACGGGTGAATGAGGCACATGGGGGAAGCAGGGGCACGGCCCCCATGAAAAGGAGCTGTCAAGTTGCATCTTCTCCTGTTCATCAAGGGAGAAGATTGAAGCAAAGCAGACGGGAATAGAGGGGCCTCGGGAGAGAGCATGGGGGCAAGTTACCGAGATTCCTGGGAATCTGCAAGGCAGGGGATTCCACGGGGATGATGGGGTGCGTGGCTCAAAGCCGCTGGCTTTTCAGGGGGAAAAAACTGGGGTATTGCCATGGCTTTAGTGGGGAAGGGCAAATTCGGTGGCTGGGTCGGGACCTGCGGCTGGAAGAGATGGAGAAAGGGGCAAGCTGTCAAGGGAGCTAGAAATGAAGGGAGGGCCGGGAAAGGCGGGCCGGGAAATGCAGAAGGACCGGCAGTCCGGACAGGGGATGTGGGAACACCGGGAGGGGCACACGGACAGCGGACAATGGGAGGGCCCGGCAAGCACTGACTTTCCCGCAGCACGAAGAGGTCCGTCTGCTTGTCGGAGTTGAGGTCCCCGAAGGCCGCCAAGGTGCCCCAGGCCTCGGCCCCAAAGAGCTCGGCCGTGACGTTGTGCAGCGCCCACGCCGGGACCGGCCCGACTCCCAGCAGCGCGAGCCCCGCAAGGAGCGGCGCCAGCAGCACCCAGGAGCTCGGCAGCCGGCCCGCCGCCGCCATGGCAGCCCCTCGGCCCCCGCCCGCAGGCCCAGCGCCGCGCTTGACGGCAGCCGCAAAGCACCGCGCAGCCGGCCGTGAGAGAAAGCACGCAGCCCCGAGGCGCTGAAGAGTCGCCGCCGGTTCCCCTCTCCCTCTCCCTTAGGGCTGCCCCTCTGACGCTAGGGAGGCCGTGGAGTAAGGGTGGGGAAGCTCGCTCTCGCGCTCACTTCCGGCTGGTCCGCCTCCCGACAGTGTCGCGCGGGGGGGGCGGGGCCGGTCGGGCAGTGCTGACAGGCAGCCCCGGGGGCCGTGGCCAAGGCAGCGGCCCGAGCGCGATGGCGGGGGCGACGGGGCTCATGGCCGAAGTGAGCTGGAAGGTCTTGGAGCGAAGGGCTCGGACCAAGCGCTCAGGTTTGGCTGGCTGGGGCGCCACCCCCTGCCCCCACTCAGGGGGTGGTTGTTCCCCTCAAGCAGCGTGGGCGGGAGGCAGGTGGGGGTCCTGGGAATGAACCGGGGCCCGCGTGTCCCATAGAAAGCAGACGGTGGCCCTGGTCTCGTTACCGATTCAGCCCTCTTCGTCTCTAAAAATTAGTTGGCACTCCCAGCTACTATGTGTGACCCCCCCAACCTGTTCTTTGAATGTTCCTCAGAAAGTAGCAGCAACCCCCTCTTTGCCCGGAGTCTGGCCCCTAGGAATCAGGCGGCGACACTTTCCAATCCCTGTGAACCTCTTCAGAAAGTCAGATAGCTTCGTTTTTAGATACGACTACGACCTGGCGCTAGAAAGCCGGCGGCTGCTCGTTGCCTTATTTCGTTTCATATATGCCTTTTACACTTCCTACTGGTTCTGAGCATAGCTTTCTGTCTGTGTGGCAGAAATTAAGGGAGGCAGAGCAGGGCCACGAAACAGGGCAAGTTGAGCAAAATTCGAGTCTTTGAGGAAGCCGACCCATTCCTTAGGCAAGGGGGCCCAGGACCTTTAGTTTCCAGTTGTGTTTTTCAAGCCCAAGGCCACAGAGGTCAGAAAACCCAGTGCAGGCAGTTAGAGCAGCTCAAGTGTCCTGAACTGCCTTGTTCAAATTGCAAAGTCACGACTTTGAAGTTAGCACTTGTGACTGATAAATTCTCTTAGAGCTGAGACTTTCCTTATTCCTAGCAGACTGGATACACTCTTGAGCAAAAAGTGTGCCCGCAAACAGAAGTGGTGGAGTGAAACACTTTGAATAAGGACTACTCTTTTAAAGGATTGCTGAGATATGTCATTATTGTGGGATGTGAAAGGCATCCCTAGGAAAATTAACTGCATTTGCATTGATAAATAAGAGTTTTCCTTCTCTGCTAATATGCTCCATTTATGTTTTGGGTTTTTCAAGTTCATGAAGCTTATGTTGTTTGGTCATGTTGACTTTTTTTTTAGACAACATATCTAATTTCATAAGTTGTAAGCCCAATCTTTAATTAGAGTTCCTTTTTTATGTTGAAGTTTCAGCCTGGTTTTAAACCTTGATGAAGCTGTGCATTTATTTGCTTGGATTTGTAGTAAAACTACCACCTACAAAGTATGAAAGAGTTTTTAAAAAATTAATCTATAACCATTACTTGAGATAGTCACTTTTATTTTTGTTTCAGAATTTTTCTTAAATTTTTTGTGACACAAAGAAATATTGAATTTGTCTACTCACAATGTGTCTATCTGGGCTTTGAACAAAGGGATTGGTTGATTATGTCTGGACAAAGAGAGTAACCAGAGTTTTCTTACAGGGAACTGAGCACACTGCCCCCAACATACTTTTACAGCATTTTTCTTTCCCTTTAATATGCACATATTTTACTTTCTCCTCTAGTCTTTACTTTGTTTCCTCTGAAATGCATGCCTTAACAGTAAGCTTTGAAAACCTTACTTCTCTTTTCTTATCAGAGAAAAACATCTCGTTTTATTTAACTGTTGATTTCAGTCACTGAAATCTAGTTTCAAATGCAAAGAAAGTAGGTAGTATCAACTTTGGATGTTCCTCTGTGTTTACATCAGAGTAGAAAGAGATAACAGTTGAAGGCTTTCCTGCAAAGTAGTAATGTTTGAGATTCAGATTCTGCTATAACTCTGAAGTATGGATGATAAAGTTTACTGATGATAAAGTTTCATGCCTAAGTCATCTACTCCCTGTGTCATTAAAAACCATCAACTTGATTGTTACTTTTAGTATATATAAACAGAAGTTTGTTTGAAACCTGCACTAACCTGACTCTGGCATGTACTCCTCTGCAGAGTTCTGAGCATTGTTACATAGTAGCATAATTACTGCACAATAGAGGATGCTACTCTCATGTAATGTGTAATAAGTGGATAGTACATATTTCATGCCTCCTCCATATAAGCGTATGTAATTCATCAAAGGAAATCAAATTTTCAAGTCATAAGAGAAAATAAAATTACATAATGATCCTCAATTATTGCCTTTGTTGTGCACTGCATCATGTTAATAACTGCTCACACTGCTTTCAATTAATCTAACGCTGATTGCTTCTAACCTTCACTAAACAGTTTTAAAATTGCTGTAGTTTAGCCTGCGACGCTTATGATTAGAGTCAACAATTTGAAATGGCCAGCTCAGCTGATGCAGTCGTCTCCTCTCCACCCGCTTTCTTAAGGTCTGGTAAGTGCGTAGACCCCAAAAGGGTCACTTGGTAATTTTAAACAGCTTGGTTTCTGAAGGTTGATCTCTGCCCAAGTTATCATGTTGGTTTTATTTCCTCAAGCTTGAGTACCATGTCTGCAAGTGTTAGGCTCAGGTTTGCATTTTATTTTGTCACCTTTGGTGTGTGCCTCGAAAAGTGCAGAGTGGACCCCCTGCCCTAACAAGATATTTGGTCAGCAGAAGTTCTTTTGAGACTGGGAGCATGGCACTCATCTACTCCCTATTACCATTACTAGCCCAGGTCCAGAAATGACTGTGCTGCAAAGCAATGTGCTTTCCACTCTGTCCAGTGTCAGGGTAGAGGGAGCTGTTGGCACTGTGGCTGTAAGATGTGCCCGCCCCCTTGCTTCCCAAATGAGTGCACAAGATTTTGAAAACCATTTCAAATGGATCACAGGCCCAGGATTGACCATGTATGGATTCCCATGAGGAATCCAGGACTTGTGGATGAATTCAGTCTTACTTTGCAGAACAACAGATAGGTTTTGTTAAATGGTCACAACTGAAATGAAGACTGAAGTCATTAGGTCCCTTTTTTGTAGTTTATGGCCCACCTTAGGCCATTAAAAACCCTGAGAAGTCAGTGTCACGAGCCTGCTTTGTGTCTCATGTCTCATGAAGCAGAACATTCAAACCTCGGGATTCATTCACAGGTAAAGGTGAGATGAGCCTCCACCCCTCACCTCCCAAAACACAGTAAGAATGGAAAACTTTAATTTTGGCTTCACCATAGCCATTCAGAAATTGTTTCCCTCCTTATTTCCATTTGTATTTCAAGTCATATTTTGGCAAGATAGGAGAGATACATTTTGAAGAAAAGAAGTAGGAAGCAGTTTAAGGAAGAATCAGTGAGTCAAACAGGAGGAAACAGTATTTGTAATTTAGGAATGGAAATGATCCTTGTCTTTAGTTGTCATTTATTAAACGACAAAATAATTTAGCAATGCCAGTTGATTAGTGATTTTGTCTTTGAATTGAAGGACTAAAAGGACATGTATCTCTGGAGTGTGTTTGTTTTGTTTAGCACCAAGCTCTGTTTTACATCTTGGCTAGCCTTCTAAGAGTTTGTTGGGTTTTCAGTGCCAGCAAAGTCATCCAGTAGTTGTGAAGAAATAGGATGCTTAAGATAAGCTTTTATGCATCAATGATTCTGAAAATTTCAAAGTGCGAGAACTGTGCTTCAGCATTATATACTGTGTTTGAAGGCATATCCAAGAAGGTTTTCCAGTACCATATATTAAATTGAAATTGAATGCACTAAGAAGCAAACTGCAAAAATACCAGACTTCAGTGTTATAATCCATTTTAGCAAGTGGCTCTTCATAAATGGCTTTCAATGTTTATGCTTTTTTTTTTGGGTGATTCCTCTAACCAAAACTAAAGAAGACTATAAAGTAATACTTAAAACATTTGCCTGTTGAAATAACTAGTTCCCTGAGTGCTTTGTAGTTGTAATTTATTTGCTAATTTAGAAATACTGTGTTTTTGTTGGAAATGATTTGTTTTTCCCTATTGCCATTCCTTGGACATTATCATTCCAGAGGAGTGTTTTATTGCATGATTTCATTTAACGGTCATTTTAAAACATCTACTGAGTTCACAGCTGAACTTTTTCACTTGTAGTCTTGGCTAGAAACTATCCAGTGTGCCAAAAATGAAAGCCAGTACCTTAATTTTTAGAAAATTAGTTTTCAATATACCTGAATTGTTTTATATATTTTAACCCTCCTCGATATGTTTCTGGTTTGTATTTTTCCTTTGTTTCTACTCTTTATAGAATTTAGTGTGAGTCCTGACTTTTTATGTATGTGTACTTGAATTGTGCTCTAACTACTGATGTGTCAGGAGGCGCTGTGGTTGAGTGTAATTTGTTTTGACTGCTTAAATCAGAGAGATCTCGATATCCAAGTTGTTCTTTAAAGAGCTTTGGAGTGAAATGTACAAGGTGATGAATTTATAAAGAAATTCAACAAGCAAAGTAAGTGAAATAACTATTAAGGAAAGAATGGGGCATCCAATACCTCAGATTGCTTTCATTTCTCGTGACCACCGCAGTTATACAGTATTTTAGGTTAGCAGAGTTGGCCAGTTGTAGCAATCACCTTGGCATTATGGTTGAGTTATGCGCAGTACTGCTTGTATCATATTGTGGTGAGATGAGAAGTGGCTTGGCTGAGTTATGCGCAGTACTGCTTGTATCATATTGTGGTGAGATGAGAAGTGGCTTGGCTTTTGTTCTTTCATGGCAGAATAATTTGAGAAATTATTTCTTTTGAAAACAAATCATCATCTTGGCTTCCTAAATTTATCAGCATTGGATTAAGTGGGCTTCAATGTATGAATTGAGTTTTCTGCCTCTACTTATTTCTCTTTAGGTTCTTTAGTTAATTTTCTTTCAATTCAATTTAATGCGTATGTCAGTACTTGGTAAAATTCTAGTGTGTATACTGGGGCAAACTCAACTTTTTGTTTCATTTGTCTGACACTGTAGTTTTTAGGCATTTGTATAGCAGTCTTGCTTACAACCTAATTTCACAAAGTTTTTGTGGCTTGAAGAAACCATGGGCCTGCAGCTCTTTGTCTCTTGTAGGTTGTGAGACTCCCATAGCCTAATGAAATAGTACACATTTTGCGTTCAGCTATACCCAGATCTAATCCTGGCTCTGATGTTTACTACCCATTGAATCCTGAGCAGGTTACTCTACATCTTCTTGAGACTAAACTTCTTTCTTTTAAAAATGAAGGTCATAAAACTTACTTGGAGAGATTATTGTGGAGATTAAACGGTAATGTTACATGCAAGCTGCTTGAGATTTAGTGCCTGCTCAACACATTTTAGTTTGTCTGTTACCTTAAAATATGTATCTTTTACATTATTGCTGATGTAGATTAAAGTAGGACTTATACACACACAGACATGCCTGCTTATGTTTCTCTTATTCTGGTATCTATCCTCAAAGTAGCCTTTTGATTCAGAAAACCTGTCATGTTATAATATACTGAGCTTGAGTTGGATAACCTAGAATCTATTATTTATTTATTTATTTATTTTTGACAGGTAGAGTTAGATAGTGAGAGAGAGAGAGAGAGACAGAGAGAAAGGTCTTCCTTTTTCCATTTGTTCACCCCCCAAGTGGCCACTACGCCGGCACTGCGTCGATCCGAAGCCAGGAGCCAAGTGCTTCCTCCTGGTCTTCCATGCGGGTGCAGGGCCCAAGGACCTGGGCCATCCTCCACTGCACTCCCGGGCCATAGCAGAGAGCTGGACTAGAAGAGGAGCAACCAGGACAGAATCTGGTGCCCTGACCGGGACTAGAACCCCAGGGTGCCGGCGCCACAGGCGGAGGATTAGCCAGCCTAGTAAGCCACGGCGCCGGCCATAGAATCTATTATTAATAGAGCTGTACTGTTTAATGGTCCATTCCATTTTGTAATTTTAGCTCTCACTTTTCTCTAAATCTACCATATTTTTGTCAATAATCACTCTAAAGAAATTGTTTCTGGTAGTTCCCATGGAAACTCCTATTAGCAGTAGGTAGAACAGTTGTTATTTCATATATAGTCAGAAGATATTTTTGTCTTATATTGGGTGTGCAAACTCCTATTAGCAGTAGGTAGAGCAGTTGTTATTTCATATATAGTCAGAAGATATTTTTGTCTTATATTGGGTGTGCAAAGGGTTTATTTCATATAGGATGGAATTTTTGGAAGCACTTATCAATTGTATCCTGCTGGGATCTCTGATGTCTTCTGCTTACGTCCTACTCTGTTATCATATAAGGTTTGGGTGATAGAGGCTGTCTGATAGGATTTAGGTCTCCTGGCATGAGTCTTATTGCTCTTAAAGTATGCACTTGCTCTATGTCATTGTGCACAGCCAAGGTGATGCTTCAGATTCCATGTGTGAAGTGGCTTCATGAGGAGTATGACTGCATGTTTCACGGCTTTAGGTTGTTACCAAGTACTCATGTTGTGTATTGTAAATAATGCAAATGCTATTCTCATGCTATTTTATCTTCACCCTTTTGTAAAATCAGGAAATGGAGAAATGGAGCTCCCCAGAATTACTGGTTCTGGTTCTAGTACAGGTGCCTACTGAGATTTTCCAAATAGATATATGAAAGGCATCTCAAAAGATATCATATTTCCTATTCTTCATGTCTCAAACAAGTTCTTCCTTAATATTTTCCATATTGGTAAACTAAACTGTTATTTTTCAGCTGTTCATGCTAAAAATATAGTCTTTATTACTCTTTTTCCTCTACCCCCTCTTTTTTTCAGTTCTTCTGTAAAACTTTTCCATTGTGTCTTGAAAATATATACCAAATCTATCTGGTTTTCTGTAGTTGCACGTTTGCCTCCCTAGTCTAAGCCACTTCCATCTGTGGTCTGGACTACAGTATACTGATTGCCTGTCTCTGCTTTGCTGCTTCACTGTAATCTCTTCTCCATTCAGTAGGGGAAAGGATCTTTTAAAATGTAAACTAGATTATATCATTTTATTGCTAAAATCCTCCCATTGGATTCTTCATTATCGTAGCCTAGCATCCACAGGACCTTCTATTGGGTTATATACAGAACCCCAAGTGACCTGGCTCTTGCCTGCATCTCTGACCTCATGGAGTGCTTCTCTTTACTGCTCTTCAGCCATGCTGGCTTCCTTTGGTCCTTAAGACACATGCCTTTTTCATGTTAGGTCTGTGTCTACCTGGAAAGCTCTCTATGCTGTTATTTGTAAAGTTCTTTGTGGTTGCCTTTTAACTTCTGCTCTTTTTTTTTTTCATTTTCAATTATCTTTATATTCAGAAGGTCAGTTTACTATATACTAAGTAAAGATTTCAACAGTTTGCACCCACACAGAAACACAAAGTGTAAAGTACTGTTTGAGTACTAGTTATACTGTTAATTCACATAGTACAGCACATTAAGGACAGAGATCCTACATGGGGAGTAAGTGCACAGTGACTCCTGTTGTTGATTTAACAACTGACACTCTTATTTATGATGGCAGTAATCACCCGAGGCTCTTGTCATGAGCTGCCAAGGCTATGGAAGCCTCTTGAGTTTGCCAACTCTGATCTTATTTAGACAAGGCCATATTCAAAGTGGAAGTTCTCTCCTCCCTTTAGAGAAAGGTACTGCCTTCTTTGATGGCCCGTTCTTTCTGCTGGGATCTCACTCACAGAGATCTTTGATTTAGGCCATTTTTAATTTCTTTTTAAATTTTTTTTGTTGCCACAGTTTAGCTTCTGCTCTTAAACTTAGCTTCCTTAGAAACACCTTTTTGGGGGCTGGTGCCGTGGCTTACTTCGTTTGTCCTCTGCCTGTGGCGCCGGCATCCCATATGGGCGCTGGGTTCTAGTCCCCGTTGCTCCTCTTGCAGTCCAGCTCTCTGCTGTGGACCGAGAGGGCAGTGGAGGATGGCCCAGGTGCTTGGGCTCCTGCACCCACATGGGAGACCAGGAAAGAGCACCTGGCTCCTGGCTTCGGATCAGTGCAGCGCCGGTGTAGCGGCCATTTGGGGGATGAACCAACGGACTGAAGACCTTTCTCTCTGTCTGTCTGTCTCTCTCTCTCACTATCTATATCTCTACCTGACTCCATTCACTAAGCTATGTGAAAGAAGAATCTTTATCTGTTTTGTTTCCTAGAGCCCAGAATAATGCCTGGAGTGTAATAAATGTTCAGTAAATCATATTGCTTAGAAAGTCCTATTATTTACTATCTTTAATGCCTTTTTTGAGAGAGTGTCATAATCTGATTTGTATACAGAGTTTAGGTTCATACAACTGAGCACTGCTATTTGCAAACTGTGCAAACTACTTTTTTACCTAATATCCTCACTATACAGTACAGAGAAAAATATATCCCTCATGTATTCTTTTGTGTATCTGCCAAGTATTCAGTGGTGGTAGTTGGAGTACCATCAGCAGCAATTGGGCGGGGCAGGGCTGGCATCTCTGGCAGCGATCATGGCATATCGCAGCTTCAGGGTGGCTTGCACTCTGATGGGCTTCGACAGCTGCCTTGTGCCCTGGTTCATCCCTCAGGGTCCTAGCTGGGGAGTTATCATTTCCACGTTGATGACCTGTTCATTTTCGGCTATCTCTTTTGGCTGATGGTAATTCTGGTCCAACTGAGCCCTCTTTTTTGGACCACAATAGACAAATGAAACCATCTGGTACCTGAAGTACCATTGGCCTTGAGGAGAAGACAGTCTCTGCAGAACACCGTCATGGAGGTCACACAGAGAATTTGTTCTGGGTGCAGAATTGTCGCAAGATCCCTACTGCCACCTTTAACTGGCTTATTTGGGGCATTGTCTGCTTTAAATATTCCTACCATCTTTGAATGTCTTATTCTGTGATGCAGTTTTTCCTTCAACTTCTTTTACATTTTGATGGACAAAAATCCTACTCAACCTAAACTGTGCCGATTCTACAAGTTGCTTACTCTTTTCTGAGATGGGAGATGCTGTTCTGAGAATTCTGTTACTCTTGCCTTTGAATCTGAGGTTTTGAGCATAGGCCTGCCAGCATGCTGCCTGGACCCAGTAAAGTGCTTAAAACTGCTACAGATAAATAGGACTCAAGTGGGACAGACAGGAGAGGGGAGATCTGTCCTAGCATTTTTAATTTTTTTTTAAAGATTTACTTATTTATTGGAAAGGCAGAGTTACAGAGAGGCAGAGGCAGAGGCAGAGAGAGAGAGAGAGGTCTTCCATCCGCTGGTTCATTCCCTAAATGGCTACAATGGCTGGAGCTGCGCTGATCCGAAGGCAGAGCCAGGAGTTTCCTCCCAGCTTCCCACATGGGTGCAGAGGTCCAAGGACTTGGGCTGTCTTCTGCTGCTTTCTCAGGCCATAGCAGAGAGCTGAATCAGAAGTGGAGCAGCCGTTACTGGAACCGGTGCCCAAATGGGATGCCCAGCCCTGCAGGTGGTGGCTTTGCCTGCTATGCCACAGTACCAGCCCCTGTCTCAGCATTTTTACATCACACTATATTTTCAGGATGAATTTATTTTTTCCATCTTTTGGTAGAAATTTTTTTTGCTTTCTATGGAAAACAATAACAATAATCATTGTGTTGATGGTGCTACCAAAGACAGTCATTTAAACTGCCCATTTTTATTTAGTACTTAATATGACAGGTAGTGCTTTAAATTTTACAATAATTCTGTGCTGTAGGTACTATTACTGTCCTTTTGAAAACAAAAGCAAAAAAACACAGAAATAACTCACTCAGCTAATGAATAATCAAGCTCCTGGCGACTGCTGCCTTGCCTCTCTTCACCATCAGTAGTGCCTGGTCCTTCATATATAAATGGCAGTGATTATGATTTGCATCTTGATGATGTTCATTGTTTTTGTTTTCACTCATTTCAGATTAACTAATGTTTATTAGGCCTTTTTGATGCCATCAAAGTTTGTAACACAGCTGGTCCTAAACTTGAAGTGGGGTTACATCTCAGTAAATCCATTGTTAAATAAAAATATCTTGCCTTGAAATAAATTTAATACAGTAAACTTAACCTAGCCTAGCCTGTTCGACCTAACATGTGCTCAGAGCACTTAGATTAGTTAGCCTACAGTGGACCAAGTCATCTAACACAAAGCCAATTTTATATTAAAGTACTGAGTCTCTCATGTCACTTACTGAATATTTGTATTCGGGAACACTGGCAGCACAATTTGCTGTAGAATGTCGTGATCATGTGGCTGACTGGGAGCTGCAGCTTACTGCCTCTGCCCAGCGTTGTGTGAGAGCATCATAGCTAGCTTGGGGAAAGATAAAAATTTAGGATTGGATATGTAGTTCTTAGAGAATGTAAATTGCTTTCACACCATTGTAAAGTCAAAAAAATCATTAAGTTGAACCTCATTGAGTCAGAGACACCTGTACATTATTCTGATGTTTGCAAGCTCATCACCTGATGGGAACTTTTTGCAGAGCTCAGAGTGACCAGAGGTTTTACATACAAGCAAACTTTATCTCTGTCTCTTTCCTGGACTTCCCCTGTTGTATCCTACGGAATTTTCCTGCCTATAGTCATCATCTCCTATTACGTTACCTCCTAGTTAATACATCCTACAGGTTGCTGCCTGGATGATTTTTCTAAAACTAAGAACCAACCCTGTTACTCCCTTGCTTAATACCATGCATCAGCTCCCTGTGTCCCTCAGGGTTGGGGTAGGACTTCAAAGAAAGTGACATTTAAGCTGAAGAAGGAAATAAGAGTCAAAGGGAGAGTGAAGATGAGGCAGATCTGGGCTAGGATCCAGGCTCTCAACAGAACTGGGTTTTGTTTTTTGTTTTTCTGGGTTTTCTGAGTAGCTCTGAGAAGGCTGTTGAGGACATAGCATTTTTAATAACAGGAACGAGTGAGATCTCAAGGGCTAATATAGGCAAATACCTTGGGCGTCATGAAGATATTTGGATTTTATTATAAATGGAAGAGAAAGCCACTGAAAATATGAATAGAGGTATATTATCTGATTATTATTTTGTGGAGTTCTCTGACTACTTTGTAAAAAATGGATTGAAAAATGGTGGGAAGGCAGGAAGCAGCCTGACAGCATAAGTTGAGCCTTATGGCTTTCTGTTTAACACCTAGCACAGTGCCCACATATGGCACATTCAATCTGTATTTGGTGAGGAATGGCTATGGAGGCAGATACTGATCATGTCACCAGTCTACCTTCAGAAAATGTGGCCACCTTGATTATGTGTAAGAATATATATAGTATGGAGCAGGCATCATGGCATAGCATGTAGGACAGCCACCTGTAATGCTGGCATTCCATAATGGTGCTAGTGTGTGTTCTCGCTGTACCACTTTGGATCCAGCTCACTGTTGATGGCCTGGGAAAAGCAGCTAAAGATGGCCCAAGTGGCTCCTGGCTTCTGACAGTGGTTCTGGCTGTTGTGTTCATTTGGAGAGTAGACAGCCCATAGATGAGCTCTCTCACTATCTCTCCCTCTACTTTTGTAACTCTGATATTCAAATAAATCTTTTAAAAAGGAGTATATAGTAAAATATTAGAAGCAGTTATTTTTCTACCATTATGATAATTTCTCTCCATATTTTTTTTGCTCCATATTTTAAAAGGTCTCATTGGCTTTCTGTTTTTTCTGCCAAGTTGCACAAGGTACTGCCATGTCTTCATTTGATTTAGGATGAAAGCTATACCTACTAAAAGATAATAGGATTGTAGGAGATTAAAAAAAAGTTTTTCTTTTTGATAAACACTGAAGCAGTTAGGATATGTCTCTTTTGGTATTAGAGTAGTTTCTCTCTCTTTTTCTTTTCTTTTCTTTTTTAAAAAAAGATTTATTTATTTGAAAGGCAGAGTCACAAAGAGAGAAGGAGGGAGAGACAGAGAGGTCTTCCATTCCTTGGTTCACTCTCCCAGTGGCCACAACGGCTGGAGCTGGGCTGGTCTGAAGTCAGGAGCTTCTTCCAGGTGTCCTACATGGCTGCAGGGGCCCAAGTTGTGGCTTTAGGCAATGGACTCTTTTTCTCATGAGATCTTTAACTTA
Organism: Oryctolagus cuniculus; assembly: GCF_051225735.1. Classification (NCBI taxonomy): domain Eukaryota; kingdom Metazoa; phylum Chordata; class Mammalia; order Lagomorpha; family Leporidae; genus Oryctolagus; species Oryctolagus cuniculus. The sequence goes on from NC_142884.1 coordinate 41,662,174, forward strand.
CAGGACATCTTATTTTCTATAATTCACATCTAAACTTTTAATGGCCTCTGATTTAGGATGACTTCAGCCTCACCCTGTTAAAATTATTTCCCTCTAAATATGTTTCTGTCATGAATTTTCATCTGTGAAACCAAATTGAAGCTGTGCAAGTCTAACTTCAAAAATTAAGGCAGAAGATGAAACCTCCATGTTTACTGTGGTATTTGATTTTAAGTGTTTTGATATAAGTACTTACAGATATATTTTGAAGATGGGACTTTTGGCTCATAGCATATTTTTCTCTCTCTTCTATAATTTGACCATAAATCTTGCTATCTTAATGTAAGTAACCTTACTATTTATCTCTCCTTGGGCAAAAATAAATGTATTTAATAGGTTTTGAATAACAATATGCTATGCCTAAATGATTCTGATATATATACTGTTAGGTCACTGTTGACCACTTTGATGCTACAGATATGATTAGGTGACTTCATCTGGAAATTTGTAGTGAGAAACATGGAACTCTAGATACAACGCATTGTGCATCATGAGGCTTTGCTTAGTGTAGGCAATGGAGCCAACCCCCTTGAGTGACATTACTTTTCACTCAGCAAATGTCCGTGCTTCTAAATAATGCTTAAAAATATATATTATTTAAAAATAATCATTTAAACATAATTTTATTTGGTACTATGGTAAGCATTGATAGATAGCATTAATTTTTTCCATTGGTGTTCTTTCTGCTTTGTCAGACTTTTCCATTCGGTTTGGGCTCCTTTTTTTAATATGGTTTGAATAGCATGTTGACTTTACAATCTTAGACCTTTACCTTTTATTTGTGTTAAACAACTTTTAAATGGTCCACTGAGAACAAAGAAATTTCCATGTTAAATATTGTTGATATAGAAGTATTCAAAAATAAGAGCTTGTCTACTTAATTTACATATTTCTGAGGGTAGTTTGTTTTGTGAAATCTTTTTATGAGTTTTTATCTGTTGTTATCAATTCAAAGATCCTCTTGTTATTTTATTTTCATGGAAATACACAATGAAACTCAATTAATTTGTTATACGCACTTAATCTCAATTCTTAATAGCTTAGCTTGTAGCTTTGATAATCATTTGCTTAGTGACTGCACTGATAAAAAAAACCTAGCAGAATATATAGTTAATTAATATAATTTGAAATAATCAAAACTATTTGAGGGTTAGAATTTATCTATGGATTCCTTTTCCTGCTTTATTTCACTATAATTTTTAAACCTAAAAGTTAGACCAAATTAAATCATTTCCTAACTCTTTTATTTTGCTTTTTAATAATTTCTTTAATATTTCCTTCCCTCTGCATTCCTGCTGTCTCTGTCTTAATTTAAGACCCTGCAGTTGAGGCTGGCATTGTGGCGTGATGGATTAAGCCACTACCTGGGCTGCCAGCAACCCATATGGGCTCAGGTTCCAGCCCCACTGCTCCAATTCCAATTCAGCTCCCTGCTAATGTATCTGGGAAAGCAGTGGAGAATGACCCACGTGCTTGGGCTTCCTCCCTGACAGAGGAGACCCTGAGGAAGCTCTTGGCTCCTGACTTCAGTGTGGCCCAACCCCAGCTATTGCAGCCTTTTGGGGAGTGAACCAGTGGATAGAAACTATCACTGTTTCTTTCTCTCTTTCTCTATAACTCTGCCTTTCAAATAAATAAAAATCTTTTTTTAAAGACCGTGCAGTAGTTATTTTGACCCAAATTGAACACTTTTGCCTTCAGATTGCCTTCAGACTTACCTTTCTAAGGTTTGGATCATAAAACATTCCTGTGGCTTTCTGTTACCTAAAGGATAAAATGCAAACATGGCACCTGCTATTTAGTGTCCCCCACTGTTAGACTTCCAGCCTCCTTTCTTATTTACATACTCTGCTGCAGCATTGTAAGTGTACCTGCAGCTCACAGATGGGTCACTGTCTTTCTGGCTTCTGCACCTTTATCATGAGATTCCTTCTGTATTACCTAGCCTTTCCTTATAAGCTTAGTGCACTTGATAATCTTTGATTTTGCTACACTGATCTGTTGTCTTAACATATTTTCTGACAACCCACTTCTCTGCATCCCAGGTTTCAATTAATTGCTCTATTGATTCCCATGGCACTTTATACATGCTTCTTTTACCTATAATGTCACTGACTACTCTAGGTAACTAGGGATGTTTCCTTTCCTAGACTGTAGAATTTGTTTGGTCAGGGACTAAGTCTATTGCAGCTTTGCATCAGTAGCCTCAATATGGGGGTTATCACTGAGGACTGAAAGTTTAACTTTCCAGCACCCTATGTTGTTTAATCATTTCACCTATTTATTTGGTAAATGAAATTTGGTGGGGTTTCTTTTTTTCTTTTCTTTTTTTTAAATAGAACCTTTATGCTGGGTAAAAGAATTCCCCCACTGCTCAATTGCAAAAACATTTAAAATTCAGGTTCCAAAAAGAAAAGTAATAAATTAAGCAAAATAGTGCCTGAATGCATAATAGCTTTTTGACTTGGTGATGGCTTAAACTTGGTGTTCCTTAAACTGAACAGAATCTCTAAGGCCAAACAGCATGACCCTGACTGATTTTGCACCATGGTTAAAAGCCTCGAACAATCTCTGTATACTGACTTTTGCCTTTCCATAAGGGAAAATAGAAGAAATCACATCTTTTGTTCATCTACATTTTTATCAAATATAAGTCTTCCACACATCCAGAAGGTCAACATTATTTAATTTAAAAGGCCTTGTGTATCTGCATAGACTTACCTAAGGTACCAGAGAGTTTGAACTTGGCATTTAAATTCCAGAAATATGATAATAAAAGAGTGTAAGATGATACACTTTTAAATGAAGTTGAGAAAAATCAACATCAAGGATAAGTATAAATTTTTTCAGAATAAGAAATGATATAGGGACCAGCATTGTGGCATGGTTGATAAAGCCACCACCTGCAACACTGGCATCTTATGGGTGCTGGTTTCTGTTTCAACTGCTCCACTAATCATCCAGTTCCCTGCTGATGATCTGGGCAAAGCAGCAGAAGATGGCCAGGTGTTAGGGCTCCTGCCACCACTGTGGGATACCCTAGTGAAGCTCCTGGCTCCCGGCTTTAGCCTGGCCCAGCCTTGGCTGTTGTGGCCATCTGGGGAGTAAACCAGTGGATGAGAAATCTCTCCTTCTCTTTCTGTCTCTCCCCAGAAACCAAGCATACTTCAGTGTTTAAATCTTCTATAGTAAGTTGTACTTAGGAAATGCATGAAGTTTGTATTCCTTAAATAAAAGGTTTCTGGGGGGAAAAATCCTAGCTATATTCCACTTTCTAGCAGTGTGACCTTAATTGAGTCACTCAACCTCTTGTTATTTTAATCTTTAAATGATAATAATAATGATGGGACTCCCAAGTAGGGTTATTGTGAGGATTATATGACACTATGTCTATAAATTTGTCAACAGGGTACTTTGTACAACGTAAATGCTTACATAATGCTGGTTATTTTTATTCTGATGTTGCTAATATTGCTATTATTCTTTATCTGTTTTAACTCTTTGGTTAAGCAGACTAATGTGTTTATCTTCAGTCCTTTATGTTGGGTATTGACAGACTCACTAAGCATGATGTTGTAGGCAAATCTGTGAAGAGATCAAAGTAATTAATGTAAATTTCAAATAAAATAAATATCAAATAGGGAGTATAGAGCTCTTCTTTCTGGTGTTGGTTCTACTCTTTTTTAAGATCTTATTTATTTGAGAGGTAGAGTTACAAACAGAGAGAGGGAGAGACAGAGAGAAAGGTCTTCCATCCACTGCTTCACTCCCCAAATGATGGAAACAGCTGGAGCTGGGCTGATTTGAAGCCAGGAGCCAGTAGCTTCCTCCATGTCTCCCATGTGAGTGCAGGGGCCTAGGTACTTGGGCCTTCTTTCACTGCTTTCCCAGGCCATAGCAGAGAGCTGGATTGGAAGAAGAACAGCTGGGCCACGAACTAGCACGCATATGGATGCCAGTGCTGCAGGTGGAGACTTAGCCTGGTACACCACAGCACCAGCCCCTGTTCTACTCTTGACTAAGTATGCACTTTGTGAATTTCCTCCATAATATGAGAGACTTAGTCTAAATGTTTGTTGTTATTCCATTCTGTTTTAAAATATTATGTTACTCGATCACAGATTGTCAGGTGGAGCAGAGGAAAATAGTCATAGGATTTTAAAGCCTATGCTGGATAATTTTACAATCCATCTTCCAAGATGGGAAATTGGTTAGAGTTGAGGTAATGAGACAACAAATTTGGATTTGTCAGCACCCTGATGCAAGGGTCTTGAAGCAAGCTTTGAGGAATAGATGCTGGTCTTTTTTTTTTTTTTAAGATTTTATTTATTTGCGAGGTAGAGTTACAGAGGGAGACAGAGAAAAAGGTCTTCCTTCCATTAGTTCACTCCCCAAATGGCCTGCAACAGCTGGAGCTGTACTGATCTGAAGCCATGATCCAGGTGCTTCTTCCCAGTCTCCCACGTGGGTGCAGGGGCCCAAGAACTTGGGCCATCTTCTGCTTTCCCAGGCCACAGCAGAGAGCTGGATTGGAAAGGGAGCAGCTGGGACTCGAACCGATGCCCATCTGTGATGCAGGCACCTCGGGCAGAGGATTAACCTACCGCACCACAGCACAGGCCCCAAGATGCTACTCATGATTGTCATTCTTTTATAGTTGGTTCATGGTCTTTACTTTCTTGGGGTTTTAGAGTTGGCTTTTCCTAAGAAAACTTGACTGCTGTTTGATTTTGCTCTCTGGCTTTTTCAGCATCTCACATCCTGGGTTCCTCTTTCTGCCCTCTTCTCTTTTTTTTCAAGATAGAACCCTGGACTCCTTAAAATGCAGATTATGACTCAGCAGGTCAGGGATTAGGCTTGAGACTCTGCAGTGCTGGCAAGTTCAGAGGCAATGACCTTGCTACTGGAGGATGGCCTGCACTTTAATCACACTATTTTTGTTGAGCATCCTCATCTCTTTTCTGTAGATGTTAGACTCTGAAGTAAGCATCCTCACTTTTCCAGGCTTTACCTTAGCCTTTGAATAAATATGTCATTATCTGCATCCCTAATTCCCATTGAGCACAACTCATACAAGTTACTTTGTGTGACTGGGGCTGTTCCTCCAACCTCTCTGCTCTCTGCTTCTGCCAGTTATTGGTCTGCTTCAGGCTCTGACTTCTGACCTTTTACTTAGCTGAGCTCAGTTCAGGGATTCCATTTTTAGGCCATTGCTGTATATCAGTGACACATGAGGGAGTTGTGAAAAAGCTGATGGAAAACTCATGTTATGAAAAAAACAATGCATGGGTTTCAAAAAATTATCTTTTAATTTCATTTTCCATGAACTTTTTGAATACCTTTGTAAATTTAATTTTCAAACAAATGCTATTGGAAATGATGGTATCTTTATGTCTATTTCTGGGTCTTTCCCATACGTGATTACAGTGAAATAGTAGGTGGTCCTTTCCATGTTCCAAAAGATCATGTAGGGAGCTCATTTCAGTGGGGAGCTCTTCTTTAGGACATAATGAATCCATTTTCAGGGAGTTTCATACTTGAAACAGAATGATGCCAGTAAACACTGGCTGTAGAAGTCCTTTTTTCCTAGCTCCCCTTGTAAGATAGCATTTAACAATCATAGAATGAACAAAAAATGGAGACAGGTATTTCCAGTACAGTAATTTTCTTTGAAATGTAGAGGAAACAGCAAGCAGACTTTAGATTAACTACAAAAAAAAAACTAACAAGTTCAAGGCTGATTTCCATTATAGTTTAATGTTACAGAAGTAATTTAGTTTCGTTTGTAGTACTACAAGCTGAATACCTTAAATATCTGCTGTCATGATTCTAGTTTTCATTTCAATTTTTTGCTACAATCAAATCTTTATAACTAAATTATAATGCAAATTAAAGTTCAGCAAAAATTTTAATAGCCTCAGTGTTCATCCAGAGTCACATTCTTTCACTTTTATATTACATAAAAAACTAATAGTCCATAAGAAATGATAAAGTTAAGTTATACTTAGAATAGACATGAAAATTTTAAGCCAAACTACATGGTTTGAATAGTTTATGATGAATTAAAACTGAAAGCATATCTATAATTGTGGATTAATTTACATTTATAGCTCCACTCTCTTGTGGGTGTGGTGGTCTAATACTCATCCTACACTTCTAAATGAGCAATTCAATTCTACTTCCAAAGGTCTCCCATAGACAGTTGGCTCTGGATAGGCTTGGATATTGTTACTTATTGGTGAAACTAAGCTTAGCTCCGAATAATCATGCTTGAAAAATAATCATTCATTTTAAGTTTTCCTTGAAGACCTGTTAGTATCACTCCTGTGTTGCACAGGGTCGTATTTGAGTGAATCTGTTCTCTCTCTTCCACTGGAATGTTCCTCTGGCATGGTTAGAGAAAGTGGTAATCTTGGTTTTCTACAGGTTTTGCACATAGGCACTAAAGTACCCATAGCTGCTTTAATACCACATTTTTCTTGTCAATTATCTTTTTCCACTTCTTGTAAACTACTGATTATATAATTTACTAATTTAAAAATCACTTTGTGGAACATCTATCCTTGCATCAAACAAGAGGATTCTGAAATTAACCTAACAAACCCGATTAGTCTAGAATTCTTTGTCTAGAATTTATGCCCAGTTTCGTCCAGAGTATTGGAGGAGATAACAGTTTAAGGTGGAAAAAAGAAACAATTTTTTAATAGTTTATTTGTTTATTTGAGAGTTGGAATTACAGGGAAGGATATGCAGAGTCACAGAAAGAGAGAGAGAGAGAGAGAGAGATATCTTTCATCTACTGGTTCACTTCCCAAATGGCTACAAAGGCCAGGGCTGGGTCAGGCCAAAGCCAGGAGCCAGGAGCCAGGGGTTTCTTCTGGATCTGCCACATGACTGCATGGGCCCAAGGACTTGGTCCATCTTCTGCTGCTTTCCCATGTGCATTAGCAGGGAGCTGGATGGGAAATTGAGCAACCAAAACTCACATCAGAGCCCATATGGGATGCTGGCACTGAAGGTGGCGGCTTAATTTGCTATGCCATAGTGCCAGCCCCAGTGATTAATATTTCATATGTACTATCCAGTTACCTTACTTAATGTATTTCCCTTAAGTCTCACCAAAAACCCTGTGAGGTTGTGTAATTTCTCCCACTTTATAGATGCAATCACCTAACTCAGAGAAAAAAATCCCAAAAGTTGCAAAATAATATAGCTGTGATATTGCAGATCAATTCTTTCAAAACCCATGTTGTATCTAGAGGCTCTTAAGTGTTAAGACAATCCCGCTCTAAAAGTTTTTTGTTACTCTGGGAGTCTGTGTGTAGTAGGTGAACTTTCTTTTACTCTATTGAACTGTGGGTCTAACCTTATTCACTGAAGTGTGAATGGATTCCATACAAGAAAGGTAATGATTAGGTAATGATTACATTATGCATGTGTCCTTTCAAAAGGCAAGATCTTCATCAGACCCCCAGGACAGAATTGGAGCAAATTATTAAAGTCTAGCCTAGAAGTATTGAAGTATAGCACAGAAGTGTCAGTGCCATCTTGTCCCTGTTATACTTAGCCAGTGATCTAAACTTTGCTGCATTTGATGGAAAGAAAATTAGCTAGCATTCATTACCTATAAACTCTATATTATGTTTCAGAAATCATCTCATTTGGCCTATAGATGTTTTTATGATTAAGTTTAATTTGCTAATTCATAGCTTATTTTGTTTCCTGAAAATTTATATTCAAAACTTAACTCTATTCACATCTTTTGTGCAATGTGGTCTCAGAACTGTTTTTAATTAGCGATAAAATTCATATTAAATGCACCATTGGATTTTGCTAAGTCAGTAACCGAGACCAAGTGAACTGAGAGAGTTCTCTTTCGCTTTCCCTCCCTTCTTCTCAGAATTTTAAAAATCCAAAAAATGATACAGCCAAATACCTAATAGTATTTTTTTTCTCCTTAGAACAACAGAAGGACATAATAAAATTATGTATATTTCTTGTAAGTATTGAGAATGGTACACAGTGAAGTTTTTTTTTCCTCAATGTAGTTCGGTTAATATTGGACTAAGGCTCTATCATTTAAGTGTTAGAAGTTTGGAATTAAAAATTTTCACTTGTGATATACGTGTCAAATGATGATCTTCGGTTTCTCTTAAGAAATTATTAATGTTCAGATTAATATTATCCTTTATAAAGCAAACTACTTTAAGGCTACATACATTTATTCTAGTGATGTGTTGCTGCCATTGCTCAAATTATTTTTTACTCATCCTTTTTTATGATTTTATTTATAAGCAAAGGACAAAATGGAACAAGTTGATTTACTTATGGTTGCAATTTATGTTATCGGTGAGTGGATCGTACTTAACTTCATTTATCCTCATGAATCACATTATTTATAGCAACTGATTCCAAGTACTTCAGGCAAAGTTTAGGCATCAGAGAATAATGATTTTATTTATTCAATAAATGTTTATTAAGCACTTGCTACATGCCAGGCAGTTGTTGGTACCTGGATTACTGCAGTGAATAAAACAACTGTTAAGACTGTTAAATAATTTGTGCTACCTGAGATGTATTTATCCCCACAAAAGAGTTCTAAAAAGTTTTTGGAGCCGATGCTGCAGCTCACTAGGCTAATCCTCTGCCTGCGGTGCCGGCATCCCAGGTTCTAGTCCTGGTTGGGGCGCCAGATTCTGTCCTGGTTGCTCCTCTTCCAGTCCAGCTCTCTGCTGTGGCCCGGGAGAGCAGTGGAGGATGGCCCAAGTGCTTGGGCCCTGCACCCGCATGGGAGACCAGGAGGAAGCACCTGGCTCCTGGCTTCAGATCAGCACGGTGCGCCTCCCACAGCGCGCCTGCCGTAGCGGCCATTTGGAGGATAAACCAAAGGAAGGAAGACCTTTCTCTCTCTCTCTCTCTCACTGTCTAACTCTGCCTGTCAAAAAAAAAAAAAAAAAAAAAAAAAAAAAAGTTTTTGGAAAGATTGGAATAGTTGGATTACAACTCTGACCTCATCAAAATTATACAAAATCATAGTACATAGCAAGGTGCTCTACTGGACTATAAATAAGAAGGGAAAATGAAAACACTAATTGAGTGATTGGTATGGTAAGGTCAACACATGAAACATCAACTGGATTTAATGTCCTTAAATAGATTTTATAGGATATCTTCCCTCTCTAAAGGTCACTGAAAGAACTTAATACCTTTTTATTAAAAGTAAAATGAAAATGGTGGAATGGCCTTTTCACATCTTATTTGGATAAGTTGAATAGGCAAATTTTATTTCTTTTTTATAAAGTTGTGTTATTCATATTTGCCATTTTATATTTTACATCTAAAGCTTTTTTATCAACTAGCTATCCACTTGGGAGAAACATATAGACTTAAAATCTTGAGAATTCAAATGAGCTGTAATAATAACTAAGAGGTGTTGGGTAAAAGTATGTATGTGTGTATTTGTCTATATCTAATTTTGGAATAGTCTACTATTTAAGGTAGAAAATGAGAATAAGGATTTAGGGTTCTTAACTCTTTTTTTTTAAAACAATTTTTTTTTAAAGATTTACTTATTTATTTGAAAGTCAGAGTTACACAGAGAGAGGAGAGGCATAGAGAGAGAGGTCGGTCTTCCATCCTCTGGTTCACTCCCTAATTGGCCGCAATGGCCAGAGCTGTGCCAATCTGAAACCAGGAGCCAGGAGGTTCCTCAGGGTCTCCAATATGGGTGCAAGGGCCCAAGGACTTGAGCCATCTTCTACTGCCTTCCCAGTCCATAGCAGAGAGCTGAATCGGAAGTGGAGCAGCTGGGTCTCGAACTGGTGCCCATATGGGATGCCGGCACTTCAGGCCAGGGTGTTAACCCGCTGTGCCACAGCGCCAGCCCCTCTTAACTCTTTTCAGTAAAGGACTTTTTACTGTATGGTATAAGGAAAAGGGCACACATATTGTTTGCATTCAGAGAACCTTATGTTCAAAGTCCAACTTCTATTTGATAACTTCTCAGTTCCTCACTTTAATAACAATCTCATAGCTTTGTCAGAATAATAAGATAATGTTTCTGAACTAACAATGTACAATGTGTAGTAGGTAAGCATTCACATTTTCTTTTCCCATTTAAAATCTTATGCCAGTAAAAATGACTGCCTTCTTAATAATATTTAGACAATCGGTTGATATGAGGGTACTTCAAAAAGTTCTGGAAAATGCCCATTATTTTCAGTAATATTTTTCTACGAACTTTCTTTTTTTTTTAAAGATTTATTTATTTTTATTTAAAAGGCAAAGTTACAGAGAGAGAGAGTCAGAGACATCTTTTCATGTGCTTGTTCACTCCCCAGATGGCTGCAACAGCTGGGACAGGTTCAAGCTGGGAACCACGGGAACCAGGAGCTTCTTCCAGGTCTTCTGTATGGGTACAGGGGCCCAAGTACTTGGACCATCTTCAGCTGCTTTCCCAGGCACATTAGCAGAGATCTGGATTAGAGTGGAGCATCCAAGACTTGAACCAATATCCTTATGGTATACACTTGCTGCAGGTGCAGCTTAACTTGCTGTGCCACAATGCTGGCTGCTCTATGAGTTTTTTGAAGTCCCTTCATATAAAGTAAAAATCACTCTCCTGTCATTAATGCTAATCTTTCAAATTTAGTGTTTTTTTTAAAAAATTACAAGTACCTAGATATTTATATATGTATATGCATTTTCTAATATCACATGTATAGCTATAGTTATTATAGGATCATGCTGTACACATCTTGTGGTAAGGTGTTACGTTTGTCACACTATGTTTTTAAATCTTTTTTTTTTTTTTTTTTTTTTTTTGACAGGCAGAGTGGACAGTGAGAGAGAGAGACAGAGAGAAAGGTCTTCCTTTGCCGTTGGTTCACCCTCCAATGGCCGCCGCGGCCGGCGCGCTGCGGCCGGCGCACCGCGCTGATCCGATGGCAGGAGCCAGGAGCCAGGTGCTTTTCCTGGTCTCCCCTGGGGTGCAGGGCCCAAGCACCTGGGCCATCCTCCACTGCACTCCCTGGCCACAGCAGAGAGCTGGCCTGGAAGAGGGGCAACCGGGACAGAATCCGGCGCCCCGACCGGGACTAGAACCCGGTGTGCCGGCGCCGCTAGGCGGAGGATTAGCCTATTGAGCCGCGGCGCCGGCCTTGTCACACTATGTTTTTATGATCTTGATACACAAATGGATCTGCCTTGAGGTCTTTCATCAAATGGAGGCATTGATTCATTGATTCACCCTCTATTTAGGACACATTTGTTCCTTAATGTTTTAAATTTATGTGCATGATGGAATTGAGGGGAAAAGAAAATCATAGTTTAAGTTGTATTTTTTAAGGAGACATTGGTGAGCCTGAGGATACTAAAAATGCTGAGTCATATATAATGTACTCAAATCTTTTAACTGTAAAAATTAACATATATCATAAAGTGATTAAGATGAGTTTTCCAAATCATCTAATCATGGAAATTTTGCCTAGGAGGTGAGACTTTGTTATCAAATCAGGGGAAATGGTAGCTCAGTGACAGGAGATATGTATCTTGTAAGAATTAATTTGTATACCTTTCATCAGGTCTCCTGAAACATATTTTTACCAGCTTCTTTCCTTTTATTCCTGCCTTCATACTAAAAATCTGCTGCCATCTGCCGTAAAACTAAGTTCTGTCTTTGTTATTGACCAGCTTCCAATATAGTATGGGAAATAACACATTAATCTTGCACGGAAAATAAAATGTATTGTGATAGCAAGAGCTGCCTTTAAGTTATTTACTACATGCTGTAATGATATAGAGAATGGAACAATTAATTATGCCTTTTGGAAATTCAAGAAGCCCTTCCTTTACTCCTCTGAATCATCCACTTCAATAAATATTTATTGAGAATTTCCTATGTATCAGTTGAAAATGTATTGGAGTAACTTATTCCTTCTCTAATAGCATTTTTCAAGTTTCTGTAGGAATAAAGGGGAATTTTTAGCTGAATAAATTGTCGTTTAAATTTTTTAAAGGTTTATTTTTTTATTTGAAAGGCAGAGTTAGAGAGAGAGAGAGAAAGAGAGAGAGAGAGGTCTTTCATCCTCTGGTTTACTCCTGAAATGGCTGCAATGGCCGGAGCTGGGCCGATCTGCAGCCAAGAGCCAGGAGCTTCTTCCAGGTCTCCCACGTGGATGCAGGGGCCCAAGGACTTAAGCCATCTTCTACTGCTTTTCCTAGGTCACAACAGAGAGCTGGATTGTAAATGAAGTAGCTGTATCTCGAACTGGAGTCCATATGACATGACAGCGCTGCAGGCTGGGGCTTTAACCCACTGTGCCATAGTGCCAGCCCCTCAACTTTTTTTATAATCCAAACTCCCTCTATCCCTCCCATTCCTCCTGGTAATCCTTGTATCTAGCAATCAACATTCTGTGTTCAATTGAGCATTTTTGTTTTTTTTTTTGGAATTCCCGCATATGAGGGAGAATATGATGTCCTGTCTTTCTGTGTCTGGCTAACTTCATGTCCTCCAGTTCTATCTATTTTACTGCAAATGACAGGATTTATTCTTTTTATGGCTGAGTGTGATTCCATTGTGTGTATATACAATATTTTTTGTTATTCTTCTGATTGATCGACACCTTGGTTGAATCGCTATCTTTCTTGTCATGATTCGTGTTGCTATACAAATGGGGTAGCAGGTACCTCTTTGATATAAGGATTTCATATCTTTTGGGTATGTAACCATTAGTACAATGGATAATATGGCAATTTTAATTCTGGGTTTTTAAGAAATCACCAGTGTTTTTCACAGTGGTTACATTAACTTGCATTCCAACCAATAGCATATGCTCGTTTCCCTTTTCTACATCCTCAGCAGCATTTGCTATTTTCTGTCTTTCAGATAAAATCCATTCTCACAAGGGTGAGATGATAACTCATTATGGTTTGATTTGCGTTTCCCTTACAGCTAATGATATTCAGCACTTTTTCATACATTTGTTGACCATTTGTATTTCTTTGAGAACTGTCTATTCAATTCCTCTACCCATTTTTTAAATGGTTTGGTTGTATTTTCTGTTGTCAAGTTTTTTGAGTTCCTTATATATTTTGGGTGTTGATCCTTTGTCAGATGAACAGCTTGCAAATATTTTCTCTCATTCTGTGAAATTTGCCTTTTTTTCTGTTGTTTCCTTTGCTATGCATGAGTTTCTGAGTTTGATATAATCCCATTTGTCCCATTTTGCTTTTATTGCCTGAGCTTTTTGGAGTCTTACACAAAAAATCATTGCCTACACCAAGACTTCAGGTGTTTTGAAGTGTGTCCCCTATGTTTTCTTCTAACAATTTCATAGTATCAGGACTTACTTTATGTCTTTGATATATCTCGAGTTGATTTTTGTATATGGTCAGATATAGGGACCTAATTTCATTTTTCTACATATGTATGTCCAGTTTTGCCCACCCCTTTTATTGAACATTCTTCAAATGTTCTTGGTACCTTTGTCAAAAATCAGTTGGCCATATATATGCAGATTTATTTCTGGAATCTGGAATGTGTTCTTTTTTTTTTGATCTCTGTGTTAGTTCTTATACTAGGACTTTGTGTTTTAATTACTATAGCTTTGTTGTACACTTTGAAATCAGATATTTTGATTCCTGCAGCTTGTCCCCCCCCCCCCCCCCAGGATCATATTGGCTATTATGGGTCTTTTGTGGTTCCATATACATTTTAGGATTATTTTTTGTAATTCTTATGGAATGTAAATGATATTTTGATAAGGATTGCATTAAATCTGTAGATTAGGAAATATGGAAAAATTTTTAAATGTTTGCTTATTTATTTGAAAGGCAGAGTTAAAGAGAGAGAGAAATAGACAGAGAGAGATGGAGAGATATCTTCCATCCACTGGTTCACTCCCTAAATGGCTCCAACTGCCAGAGCTGGGCTGATCTCCAGCCAGGAGCCAGGAGCTTCTTTGAGTCTCCCATGTGGGTACAGGGACCTAAGTACTTGGGCTGTCTTCTACTGCTTTCCCAGGATAATAGCAGGAAGCTGGATTGGAAGTGGAGCAGCTGGAACTTGAACCAGCACCCATTTGGGATGGTGGTGCTGTAGGTGGTGGCTTTACGTGCTACACCACAGCGCTAGCCCCAGTATGGAAATTTTAATGATAGTAATTCTTCTAGTCCATGAGTAAAGAATATGTTTCCTTTTTTTTCTGTGTCTTTGATGAGTTCATTTTCTTTTTAAAGACTTATTCATTTATTTGAAAAAGAGACACCTTCCAAAAACTGGTTCATTCACCAAATGGCCTCAACAGCCTGGGCTTGTCCAGGCTAAAGCCAGGAGCCTGGAACTCCATCTGGGTCTTTCACATAGGTGGCAGGGTACAAGTACTTGGCCTATCTTCTGCTTTCCTGGGTACATAGTGGGGAACGTGATTGGAAGTGAAACAGCCAGGATTTGAACCTGCACTCCAGTATAGGATGCCAGCATCATAAGCAGCCAATTAACCAGCTCTGCCACAATGCTGGCCCTGCCTTGATGATAGTTTTCAATAGTGTTTTATAATTTTTGTCATAGAGGTCTTTACTTCTTTGGTTAAATTTTTTCCTAAATATTTCATTTTTTGGTAACTATTGTGAATTGAGGATTTCTTTCTTAATTTCTCTTTCAGCAGGATGATTATTGATATATAAAAATGCTACAATTGGGGCCTGCATTGTGGCATAGTAGGTAAAGCCACTGCCTGCAGTGCCAGCATCCCATATTTGTGCCCCTGCTTCTCCACTTCTGATCCAGTTTCCTGCTAATGGGAAAAGCAGTGGAAGATATCCCAAGTGTTTGTGTCCCTGCCACCCATGTGGGTGACCCAGATGAAGCCCCTGGCTTCATCCTGACGTACCAGGCCACTACAGCTATTTGGTCAGTGAAGGAGTGGATGGAAGATATCTCTCTGTCTCTCTCTCCTGTCTCTCTGTCTCTCCTCTCCTCTTTCTGTAACTCCAACAATCAAAAAATAAATAAATCTTTTTTTAAAAAAATGCTACTGTTTTTGGTATGCTGATTATTTATCCTGCTGCATTCCTGAATTGACTTATCATTTCTAACAGCTTTTGGGGTGGGGGAATGTTTAGGTTTTTTTCAAGTGTAGTATCATGTCCTTTGCAAACATGAATATTTTGATTTCCTTCTTTCTAATTTTGATGTCACATATTTCTTTCTTTTCCCTAATTGCTCTTGCTAATACTTCTAGTACTATGTTGAATAACAGTGGTGAAAGTGGACATTCTTATCTTGTTTCAGAGCTAAAGAGCAGTATCTTCAGCTTTCCCGCCTTCAGTATGATATTGGTTATGAATTTGTCATATATAACCTCTCTCATTTTGAGATATGTTCCTTGTATACGTGATTTGTAGAGAGTTTTTTGCTTTTTTGTTTTTGTATGAGAAGCTGTTGAGTCTTATCCTTGCATCAAGGATATTGGTCTGTAGTTTTGTTTTTGTGTTGTGTCTTTGGTTTTGATAAAAGAGTAATAATGATGATCTCATAAAGAGTCTAGCAGAGTTTCAGCCTTTTTGATCTGTTGCAATATTTTGAAAAGTATTGGAGTTCTTCTTTTAAATATTTTGTAGAATTCTGTAGTAAAGCCATCAGGTACTGGACTTTCTTTGATAGATTTTTGATTATTGCTTCAAATGACATTTACAGAACATTTCATTCAACAGCTACAAAATACATTTCTTTAAGAATTTATTTATTTTTGAGAGGCAAAATTAACAGAGTGAGAGAGGTCTTCCATCTGCTGGTCCACTCTCCAAATGGCCTCAACAGCTAAGCCGATCCGAAGCCAGGAGCCTGGGTATTCTTTTGGGTCTCCCTCACAGGTGCACAGGACCCAGTACTTGGGCCATCTTCCACTGCTTTCCCAGGCACATTAGCAGGGAGCTGGATCAGAAGTGGAGCCCATATGGGATGCTGGCACCACAGGTAGAGGAATAGCCTACTATGCCACAGCGCAGGCCCCAGAATCTACATTCTTGTAATCAACACATGGAACATTTTCTAGACTAGAGCATATATTAGGCCACATGTCAAATCTCAGTAAATTCAAAAAAATAGAAATCACACTATGTACCTTCTGACACCACAAAGGTATTAAACTAGAAATCAGCAACAAGAAAATAGAACACATACATAGAAACTGAACAATGTGCTACTACTTGCTAGTGGTAATTTAAATGAAGAAATTGAAACAACTGATATTGAAAACACATCACAACCTGATACCTCATCTGAGATACCATGAAAGCAGTATTAAAAGGGAAGTTTATAGCAATAAGATCTTACATTAAACAAAGTAGAAAGATCTCAAATAAACAATCCAGTAATGCTTCTCAAGGAAGTAGGAAAACAAAAACAGGGGCCAACATTGTGATGCAGCAGGTTAAACCCCCTATTGAAACTCTCCTATCCTATATCCCAGTGCTGGTTTGAGTCTTGGCTACTTTACTTCTATTTTTAGTATATGTGCTGCCGAAGCGAGCATGCTACTTTACTTCTAATTCAGCTTCCTGCTAATGTACCTGGAAAGCTGCAGAAGGTGGCCCAAGTGTTTGGGCCCCAGCTACCCATGTGGGAAACCTGGAAAAAGTTCCTGGCTTCCTCCTGGCCCAGCACTAGCCCTTGCAGCCACCTGGGGAGTAAACCAGCAGATTGCAGATCTCTCCCTCTGCCTTCCTTCTCTCTCTCTCTCTGTAGCTCTGCCTTTCAAATAACTAAGTGTTTTTTTTA
Source organism: Oryctolagus cuniculus (assembly GCF_051225735.1). NCBI lineage: Eukaryota > Metazoa > Chordata > Mammalia > Lagomorpha > Leporidae > Oryctolagus > Oryctolagus cuniculus. Next base: position 41,678,996 of record NC_142884.1, read on the forward strand.
TTTTTTTTTATTTTTTTTATTTATTTATTTTTATTTTTTGACATGCAGAGTGGACAGTGAGAGAGAGAGACAGAGAGAAAGGTCTTCCTTTGCCGTTGGTTCACCCTCCAATGGCCGCCACGGCCTGCGCACTGCGGCCGGCGCACCACGCTGATCCGATGGCAGGAGCCAGGAGCCAGGTGCTTTTCCTGGTCTCCCATGGGGTGCAGGGCCCAAGCACCTGGGCCATCCTCCACTGCACTCCCTGGCCACAGCAGAGAGCTGGCCTGGAAGAGGGGCAACTGGGACAGAATCCGGTGCCCCGACCGGGACTAGAACCCGGTGTGCCGGCGCCGCTAGGCGGAGGATTAGCCTAGTGAGCCGCGGCGCCGGCCCTAAGTGTTTCTTTAAAAAAAAAAAAAAATTGCCTTGGAGTGACTTTCATGTGTGTTGTTGAATAGGAGCAAAATGCAAGGAAAGCTCTATTGGATGATCACTTTTTTATAAAACAGACAAGGAGAGACTCTCCCCTCACTTATGGTATGTATGTTTGGTTAAGATTCTATAAACATGGAGAAAACATGAGACAAAAGAGAGCCAATAATGAGATAAGGAACAAAAGGATAAATGTCCACACTAAAAACAGCTTATATGAGGGGACTTCAGAAAGTTCATGGAAAATGTGTAGTATGACTATGTATAGATTTCAAATTTTTTGCACAAAAATAAATTTATTTTTTAATTCCATTTTCCGTGAACTTCTTGATGTACTTTCATATACTTATTCATATATTACATTCATTAAAATATTAATGAAGTAATGTGCTTTTTTAATTTGAAAAGAAATTATTCTAGTCAAGGGAGAAAATAAGAATAAAATGTAAATTTATGATAAAATTCTTGTGAAAGAATAACCTTTACTCTTGAGTTTTTAAATAAAATTTACCTGTTAGTGATATATTTTCTTCACCTAAACCTTTTTATTTGTATTATTTAAAAATAATTTTATATTTAATATTTTATTTAAGTTTTCCAACCAAGAATATTAAACATGTGGGCATGAACATATATATTTTTATAATTTCATGTCCTTTTAGATTCAGTTGTCTTCATATTTGGTTGGAAATTAATCAGTTGAAATGGCTATTATTTTCAGAGATTGTAAGCAGTTGTTTGTGTTCTTGAGCCCAACAAGAGATTGATTTTTCCTGTCCTTATATTTTAAGGCATTTAACTACTCTTTACCTTGTAGTATTCTTTTTCTAATCCTCATGCTTTTCCTCCTGTGCTGTAATCTTGCTAGATATATGGTGCAGTCTTATGTTTACACTATCTGTATAAATTGAATGAATAAATAATGGTATTTATCTTAGTCTGTTGCTGTTTATGAAGAAATGAGAGAGCTACTTAAAAAGATCATCAGAGTCTTGATGAATAACATTTTGCATGTATTGAACAGCGTTGAATTACATAATGAAAAATTCTATGTCTAAATAGACTATTGCCATTGCCTTGGCTTGTTGATCAACTTTCCAGCTGGAGTTTCCTCTTAGAAAATCTTTTAATGGAGCTACCCCAGAATACTCAGTAACCTTGATAGTGTTTTAGAGTACAAAATTAAGAAAGTTTTTGCTTGTGTTGAGTTCATATATTCAGTACTGTTTTAGGCTCATGGATATGTCTCAGGGATCTCTTTACTCCTGTTTGTGATGAAGCAGTAGTATTTCTCTTCAAATAACAGCTTCTGCCTCATTTCCATGTGTTGTTCTTTGCCAATGTATTTCTTTGACAAAAGTGTGTTCTGAAATGAAGATACAGATTATGTTTTTTAATATTAGAGAAATTGATAAAAATATCTGGTTTTATGCTTAAACTCATTTTACAAATTTGGTAATTGATAAACTTAATTTTACTTTGTAAGGTTTGGATATAGACAATTTAAATGAGAAAATTATGGAAAAGAAAAATTTATGTCTTACAAATTCATTCTAAAAAAAATAAAAATTCATTTGTATCTTGAACCTCAATCAGTTACTGAAATTTTTGCGTAATTTTGCATATTTTTCATTTTTGGGGGAATTTACAGTCTACTCATTGCTTTCCAATTCTAATCTTTTAAAAAATGTTACCATTGACTACTTTTCCTTTGACTTCAAATTTGTGATCCTGTTCAAAGAAAATTGTATAAAACATCCTTGTTTAATTTTATATATTTATAATGGTGATCACTATAATGTTAACATTTATCTAACTAAGCTGTTCTTATGTCACCATAAGCTTCCTTTGAAGATATAGGAAAGTAAAAGAAAATAGATGATTTTATTTTTATGCTTTCTTGCTGAACATCCTCTCTTTTACCTCCTACTGAATAGATATTTAATGTCTTGAGAAGTCTTATTTTCCTTTTATTTATTGTTACTTTAAAAAAACCCATTCATTGGTGATGTTTTTGAGAAAAATTAGATGACAGAATCACTTTAGTCCATTTGGCCTTAAATTTAATAAAGATAAAATTTTTAAATTTATCTTTAAAAATTATCTCTTAAAAGATAATTTTTTAAAATTTTTTAAAACTTATCTTTTAAAAGATAAATACTTTTTTCCATCAATTCATATATTTAATGCAAATTGATTTCAGTTTTGCATATTCTGTTTCTATTAATCCATATGCACATGTATTATTTACCCAATTGTAGTGGAAGTATATATTCAGCTTTTGGTGATTTTATTTTTTTGTAAATAAAATACTAGCTTGATTAATAGAGATGTAAATAAAAAACAGAAATGTTTTCCATCCATATTCCTTTACCCCAGCAAAGTGTCCTGTTTACATCTTTGTATATGCATATACACAATTTGTAACTTATTTGTGCCTAATTTTGTTTTCTTTCTTAGTGGTTGAGCTTCACTGGCAGTTTATAGAGTCCAGAGCCTAATTTATTACATACTGGCATAGCAGTGGCATTATTTTTCCTTCCCAACTGTTTGTCTGCCAATGTGCTTTTACCTGTTAGAAGGTAAGGCTGAGGACTTGGCTAGGCCCTTGACTCCTGGGCAGGAGGAGACACAGAAGCCTGATGTTTTCCTGTTTATATTGATAGGTCTTTCTGTTCTTCACAATGAAACCATTTCCATTTGGTGCCATTTTGGACTCTGTTTTTAGAAAATCTATTCTCAGAAAGGGTCATTTTCTACTCCCTGTTTTTATACATAAATCATCTCTCTTTCCTACAGAAGCTAATGAAACTGTTGCCTGAATATGTAGGTTTTTTCCTTACTTCCTTTATAATGCTTACTATAGGCCTTAACATAAAAAGGACTCCCAATACCCTAGATTTAAACAGCATACTGGACATAGCAATTCAATGAACATAATTGCTTTAAATTTTCTTGAAAAACAGAATCACATGCCAACATGATCCTCGCTTCCCTCTAGTAAATTGTAGGTTCATTTTTGTGCGCTGTTATTATTAGACTATATGGTATACATTACCTGAATCCAGGGGTGGATTAATTGTGACCTTGAGATGTTTATAATATCTGAGAGCTTTTACAAGAATGAGAGATAGTACTTTGATGGCTGAAGGTCAGATGTCTTTCTTTTAGTCAGCAGTTGAGAAAGTGCAGTAGTCAAGTGAATGATTTTCTGTATCCATTTTTAGCAAATTATGATTCTTGTGTAATCTGTAGCTTTTGAGCAGCATGCTCTGCTAACACCTTAGAGTAGTTTTCATGACTGAGAAGTATGATGATCTCTGCTTGTAGTCCAGATAGGCAAGGATGTAATCCTCCTAGGTGAAAGTAGAGGCTTAAGGATTCAATCTGAAACCCAGTTGAAGTTGCATGGAGAGAATGGCTTTGGCAACATGTATTATCTGTTTTCCTTGAGGTTTTTGGGGTATGATTGCTTGAATGAAAAATAGCCTGCCAAAGCCATCAACATAAGGAGTAAGGTTTGAATTTAAGGGCACACCATCAGCTATATTTCTTAAGAACTAGAAATGATTGAACTACTGATATTCAAGTTGTTAGGACTGGTGTACACATTCGTTGGTTGGATTCAGTGCTAGGGGTGAGAGTGAGAGTGTACTGTGACATTTAGCGCTCTTCTATACTTGCTATCAAGGGTGCCTCTCCCAGCAGTGAGATATGATTGTTTACATTTAAAAATCAAAATTAGATTGTTATGTAGTATGTGTTCATTTTCTTAGGGATTTTCTTTGTTTACCTCGATAAAAATGGCAAAATTTGATGGATTTTCATCTTGTTTTTTAGGCTCAATTTATGAACCTCTTAAAAGCATTAATCTTCCAAGACCAGATAATGAAACTCTATGGGATAAATTGGATTATTATTACAAAATTGGTAAGCAGAACCTGAGGAAACCGTGTCCTTAGTTATCTGTAATTAGTGTTTACTAAGCTACAGTATAAAATGTATATTATGTAGATAATCTTTCATTTGAATATTGTGGTAGTTTCAATGTTCAGGTAATTACACATTCCTATTATACATCAGTCCTGGAACTCTAAAGGAATCTAGCATGTCATATCTAGCTCTTAAATAATTTAAAAATTGTCTCCAATATGTCTCTGTTTTTAAACTTCCTAAACACTACCAGATTTGAGAACTTGAGGATGTTTCTTTATTCATAAATAATTATCTCATAAAAGTATTCACTTACTCATTTACATATACATGGGGGCCCAGTGCCTTGGCTCACTTGGTTAATCCTCTCCCTGCGGTGCTGGCATCCCATATGGGCGCCGAGTTCTAGTCCCGGTTGCTCCTTTCCAGTCCAGCTCTCTGCTGTGGTCCGGGAAGGCAGTGAAGTATGGCCCAAGTGCTTGGGCCCCTGCACCCACATGGGAGACCAGGAAGAAGCACCTGGCTCCTGGCTTCAGAGCAGCGCAGCGCCAGCTGTGGCAGCCATTTGGGGAGTGAACCAACAGAAGGAAGACCTTTCTCTCTGTCGCTCTCTCTCTCTCTCTCACTGCCTACAACTCTACCTTTCAGAAATAATAAAAAAAAAATTACATGTACCTGGTTCCCAGGTAGTCCTAAACCTTTTGTACACATTTCTAATTCTTTGAGATACAAGAAATAATTTCAGGTTTTATTATGATTAATATCATGTCACTCTTTATTTCTCTTTTACATTCTGCTTTTCCAGGGTCATCATCCAGGCAAATTTTATTTTTCAATGTGAGCAAGAAACTGAAATAATTGGAATGCCTATTAATTTTTTTGTCAGTTTACTACTTGTGTCATTTATTTTATGTCTTAGGATGGTAAATAATATAAAATTTGTCTTCAATAAGTTTTTGAAAATCTATTTCAACCTTGTATAAAACTTTAATTCAACTTATTTTGGTCAAGATTCTGACATAGGGCGGGTGTTTTTTGTACAGCAGTTAAGATGCTGCTTGGGATATCTGCATCCTCTGTGATAGTGCTGGGTTTGAGTCTTGGCTGCTCTTTGAGTTACAGCTTCCTCTTCATGTGCTCTCTGGGAAGCAAGAAATGATGGCTCAATTACTTGGGTAATTACTCACCTGGGGCAACCCTGGTTGAGTTCTAGAGTCCTGGCTTCAGCCTGGCCCAGTCCCAGCTGTTGTTGGCATTTGGGGAGTGATCCAGTGGATGGGAGATCCTACTATGTCTGTCTGTCTGTCTGTCTGTCCCTTTCTCTCTTTCCCCTTCTCTCTGTCTTTCATTAAAAAAAAAAAAAAAAAAAATCCTGGCATGCCTTGTATGGTTTATTATCTTGGTAGTAGTAACTAAAGAGAACTACATTTTTTTAAAAAAAAATTTTTTTTTTATTTGAAAGGTAGAGTAACAGAGAGGCAGAGGCAGAGAGTGAGAGAAAGGTCTTCCATCTGCTGGTTCACTCCCTAGATGGCCACAATGGCTGGAGCCAAAGGCAGGAGCCAGGGACTTCTTCCGGGTGTCCCCAGGAGCCAGGTCATTTTCTACTGCTTTCCTAGTCATAGCAGAGAGCTGGATTGGAAGAGGAACACTTGGAACTTGAACCAGCATCCACCTGGGATGCCTAGTCCTGAGGTGGCAGCTTTACCTGCCGCTATTCCACAGTGCCAGCCCTAGAACTAATTTTTAAAACAAATTTCAATATTTATTTTGGACTATGAGAGCTGATTCTTTCCTCTGAGAAAATTAGTAAATTCCTTGGTATTCTGAAAGAAATAATTATAACATCAGGTTAGTCTGAGAAAAAGAAAAATAAATTTTAATTCCGTAATCTCTGTGAAGGAGCAGTGTTTTAGACGTTTGAAAAGCCATTCTAAAAAGTAGCATGCACCAGTCCAGATTATACTTAATGTATTTTGGAAAAACACTGATTATTCATTTATAGTTAGAAATAAAATGAACTCCCAGGGAATGTGATTTTATTTTTCAGAATTTTTTAATGAAAGATAATAAAACATTAATTTTAGACTCATTCAAGTAAGATGCTCAGTTATTTGCTTGCTACTGTTTTCATGTTATATAAAGATGGGATTCACTTTTGAAATGCTATACATATCCCTAACCTGTACCTAGTTTAAGTAAAATATATGTGTTCCTTTGAACACTAGGCACAAAGTAGATATCTGCGAAATACAGGATTCTGGCCTGTCCTGTGATCTTTCCTCATCCTTTGTAAGTTGTTGATAAACTACTCACAGCAGTAAGATTGGTGCTGTGATTTAGCAGAGATACACTACTGTTTGTCGTACATTTGCTTTAAGATTCCCTATTTAACTGATTTTTAAAAAAATATTGTCCTCACTTTTTTTGATTTTTTTTTTCCCTTTTGGTACCTGATGTTGTCTTAATAATAAGACTTAGGTCACATATTGACTTTACCCAGGGTATGCTAAAGGCTTTTTAAATCCTAATTAGATGAGACCTTTCCTTAAAACTTGAAAGAACCTTTCATCCAGGTTAGATTCTCACTTAGGGTAGAGTGACAGGAGGTTGTTTCCACATATTCAAATATTTTATACTATACCTAAATTTAGACACAACCAAATCGCTAGAAATTGGATTCAGAAACCAAAAAGGATTAAGATATTTCAGTTTAAGGAAAATGTCTAGATGTACCACTCATTTTTTGTCTTTTCTTCAATTGCAGTTAAGTCTACATTGCTGCTGTATCAGAGTCCCACCACAGGTCTCTTTCCCACTAAAACGTGTGGTGGTGATCAGACAGCCAAGATCCATGACAGCCTATACTGTGCTGCTGGGGCCTGGGCTTTGGCTCTTGCATACAGGTGAGCTGGTGTGTGCTGTTTTAGTATCTCCATGACTAGATAAGAGTTTTGTGGGACTAAGACGAATTGAGCAGCTACCTTCTGGTTTTGTTGCTGACTCATTGTGTGACCAGTTGTTGCCCATGTCCCCTTTGTGATCTCTAAGTTCTTTCTTTATCTAAGGATATACATTAGACTGGTTCTTTTCATTTGATGACTTTATAACATTTTTTTCCTCTAGTTTTCTAAATCACCATCAGTCTTTGGCAGAAGAACTATCCACCCATTCTTATTGAGTTGATTGGTTCCAATCACAGAGATAATTGATGGTGATTAAAGTTTTACAGATGATAAAATTGGAGACTAGGAGCAGGTGTTGGGTGTAGTGGTTAAGATGCCAGTTGGGATGCCTATGTACCTTACTGGAGTGCCTAAGTTCAAATTCTGGCTCTGCTCCTGATTCTAGCTTCCTGCTAATGTAGACTCTGCAAGGCAGTAGGTTATTGTTCAAGTGATTAGGTCCCTACCACCTACATAGGAGACCCAGATTGAGTTCCTAGCTTCTAGCTTCAGCCCTTGGGTTGGGAGCACTTGGAGTGAATACCAGTGGATAGGATAGAAGCTCGCTCTCTGTCTCACTGCCTCTGGGAAAAAAAAAATTAGAAAACAGAACCAAGAGTACTTAACAAATTTGTTTAAAGTTATACAACTAATTAATGATAGAGCCAATTCCAGGACTCTTTTTTTTTTTTTTAATCTCAGTTTAGTTTTTCACACTACACTTCATTGAGTATCAGATGTTGTTGCCCTTTTTTTTCAATATTTTATTTATTTATTTACAGATAGAGAGCAAGGTTGGTTCATTCCCCAAATGGCTACAATGGCCAGAGCTGGGCCAGTCTGAAGCCAGGAACCAGGAACTTCTTCCTGGTCTCCCACGTGGGTGCAGGGGCCCAAACACTTGGGCCATCTTCCACTGCTTTCCCAGGCCATAGCAGAGAGCTGGATTACAAGGGGAGTAGTTGGGACTCAAACTGGTGCCCATATGGAATGCTGGCCACATAGGCAGAGGCCTAGCCCACTATGCCATAGCACCAGCTCCAGTATAAGATGTTAAATCAGGCCAGAGCTGTGACTCACTAGACTAATCCTCCGCCTGCAGCACCGGCACCCCGGGTTCTAGTCCCAGTTGGGGTGCCGGATTCTGTCCCGGTTGCTCCTCTTCCAGTCCAGCTCTCTGCTGTGGCCAGGGAAGGCAGTAGAGGATGGCCCAAGTCATTGGGCCCTGCACCCGCAGGGGAGACCAGGAGGAAGCAACTGGCTCCTGGCTTCGGATTGGCCCAGCGTGCAGGCCATAGAGGCCATTTGGGGAGTGAACCAAAGGAAAAGGAAGACCTTTCTCTCTGTCTCTCTCTCACTGCCTAACTCTGCCTGTTAAAAAAAAGAAAGAAAGAAAGAAAGAAAGAGAGAGAGAGAGAGAGAGAGAGAAAGAGAGAAAGAGAGAAAGAGAGAGAGAGAGAGAGAGAAAGAGAGAAAGAGAGAAAGAAAGAAAGAAAAAGAAAGAAAGAAAGAAAGAAAGAAAGAAAGAAAGAAAGAAAGAAAGAAAGAAAGAAAGAAAGAAAGAAAGAAAGAAAGAAAAGATGTTAAATCAAGTCACCCTGCCGGCGCCTCGGCTCACTAGGCTTGCGGTGCCGGCACACCGGCTTCTAGTCCCGGTCGGGGTGCTGGATTCTGTCCCGGTTGCCCCTCTTCCAGGCCAGCTCTCTGCTGTGGCCAGGGAGTGCAGTGGAGGATGGCCCAAGTGCTTGGGCCCTGCACCCCATGGGAGACCAAGATAAGTACCTGGCTCCTGCCATCGGATCAGCGCGGTGCGCTGGCCGCAGCGGCCATTGGAGGGTGAACCATTGGCAAAGGAAGACCTTTCTCTCTGTCTCTCTCTCACTGTCCACTCTGCCTGTCAAAAAAAAAAAAAAAAAAAAATCAAGTCACCCAATTATTTGATAAAGTAAAAAAGACCATTTCAGGCCACCACCGCGGCTCAATAGGCTAATCCTCCGCCTTGTGGCGCCAGCACACCAGGTTCTAGTCCCGGTCGGAGTGCCGGATTCTGTCCTGGTTGCCCCTCTTCCAGGCCAGCTCTCTGCTGTGGCCCGGGAGTGCAGTGGAGGATGGCCCAAGTGCTTGGGCCCTGCACCCCATGGGAGACCAGGAGAAGCACCTGGCTCCTGGCTTCAGATCGGCCCAGCACTAGCTGTTGCAACCATTTGAGGGGGTGAACCAGCAGATGGAAGACCTCTCTCTTTTCTCCCTCGGTCTCTCTGTAACTCTGTCAAGTAAATAAGTAAATCTTTAAAAGAAGAAGAATTCTAGAAAGAGAGAAGGAGAAACAGAGAGAGAGTTGTCTTCCATTCACTAGGTCACTCCCCAAATGGCTACATCTGTTGGTGCTGGGCCAGGCCGAAGCCTGAAGCCAGGAGCTTCCTTTTAACCTCCCAAGTGGATACAGAGACCCAAGTACTTGTCCATTACTTTCCCAGGCACATTAGCAGGGTGCTGGATTGGAAGTGGAGCAGCCAGGACTCAAACCAGCACCCATATGTGATGCCAGCAGGCAGACGCTTAACCTGCTATGCCACAGTGACAGCCCCTGGATGCTCTCTTTTTGATCCAGCTTCCTGCTAATGCTTCTTGGAAAGCAATAGAAGGTAGCCCAGGTAGTTAGAGTTCCTGGCTCCTGGCTCCTGGCTTTGGCTTGGCCCAGACCTGGCCATTGCAGCCACCTGGTGATTAAACCAGTGTTTATCTCTTTTTCTCTCTCTCCCTCTTTGTCATTCTGCCTTTCAAATAAATAAATAAATCTTTAAAAAAATTATTTATGGTAGATTGAGAACTAGGCATGAGCATAGCTAGATTGAGATGAAAGAAATATGACAACAACCTAATACATGCGCCTTGATTGGATTGTACTTGAATAAAACTGAAATTGGAGAAGACCCCCTAAAATTTACTCTGAAACGTGGCCCTTTAAAGTTCCCTAGAAATGCTATCCGGGGTGCCACATGTGCTACCGGAATGTGGGGTGCCTTACGATTTCACCACAGGCTTATTACTAAATCCCCAATATTAATAAGCCCAAGAGGGTTCTTGCCTAATATTATGAGAAGAATTCTAAATACCGGCACAGATAAACGAGGCAACATGGTATGTTTTAAGCTTTTATTTAGTGAGAAAGGTGCATAGGAGAGTGAGAGCTTTATTTAAGAGAGAGGTAAATAGGGATTCATACCAAGCACCAGGAACCAGCCACATGGATGAGCATCTGGGCCAGGAAGCCTCGAGCACATGGCCCGAAGGCCATGAGCACAGGGCTACAGCAAGCCCCTTCCTAGCAAGAGGCCAGGGAAAAAGAGCAAGCCGGGCCACACCAAGTCCTGGCTTTTAACCCACTTCCAAAGGGGAGTGGTTAATTAACCTGATTGGCTGGTGGGCACCCAGGTGTGGCCAGGTAGGGGAATGAGGCCACTCAGGGGTGTGGCAAAGGCGTGGTCTTCCAGTTCACAAATCTAACAGTTTTAACCTGTATTCCTGCCTACTTCAAAACTGTAAGATTCATTTTGTAGATAATTTGATACATTTTTATTTAAACTATATATTAGATAATGTAGTATCAGTATTAAATTCTCTGAATGTAATAATGCTATGGTTTTATAGGAGAATCTCCTTGTTTTTAAAAGATGTTTCTGAAGTGTGTAAGGGTGAAGGATTATGATGTTTGTAGCTTACTTTCAAATAATAAAGGAAAAAATTATAGCTGGTAAATACAAGCATATGTCAACAACTGATGCATCCAGGTGAAAAGTAAAAGGTTTGTTCATTGTAATATCCTTTTATGTTTTTTGTAGACTTAAAATTTTTCTAAATAAAAGGTTGGAGGAAAATGGCATTAAAAATGTAAGAATATGGGCAGCCTGTGGATAAATGTCAGACATTAACCTTTTCCAAAAAGGCTTCAAACATCTGATAAAGAATTTAAAATCCTTACTTTGCTGCATTCACTATCTGTGTGGTATTTGTGTCTATTAAAATGCTTGTGTCCAAATGGGGCAGGAGGATGGGGGTTGGGGAAATAGATTGTAGAACAAATTCATGCTAATTTTACCATAGTGCCTGCCTGTGAAAGGAGGAATGATCTGGCAGTGATAAACCACTTCCTTTTTATTGACATTCATCATCCATCCTAAGATAATAATCATTAACCCCAGCAGTGGTAGAACTAGGAAATAATTATAGTATACTTTTTATCAAGTAAGAATGATCACCAGATATTTCACTTTTGATTAAGTGAAACAATAAATATGTCATTTTTTTTAGTAGTGGATAATTCTCTTTTACCTTTTGAAAGCTGGTAATCTATAATAAAAAAGCAACTTCTGGACAGAAAGAACATCTTCACTGAGTTTAATAAATTTTTAGCTGTTCTTTAATTTTCAGAGCAAGAGATTTAAACTAGAGTCAGTTAATTTCAAATTAAGACCTGAAGATATAAAACTTCATACCAAAGTATATCATGGATCATAAAGGGTGTATAGAAAACGTGCTTAACTTAGCCGGCGCCGCGGCTCACTAGGCTAATCCTCCGCCTTGCACACTGGGTTCTAGTCCCGGTCAGGACACTAGATTCTGTCCCGGTTGCCCCTCTTCCAGGCCAGCTCTCTGCTGTGGCCAGGGAGTGCAGTGGAGGATGGCCCAAGTGCTTGGGCCCTGCACCCCATGGGAGACCAGGAGAAGTACCTGGCTCCTGCCATCGGATCAGCGCGGTGCGCTGGCCGCAGCGGCCATTGGATGGTGAACCAATGGCAAAGGAAGACCTTTCTCTCTGTCTCTCTCTCTCACTGTCCACTCTGCCTGTCAAAAAAAAAAAAAAAAAAAGAAAGAAAGAAAGAAAGAAAACGTGCTTAACTGTGACTAAAGTCACATGGTGGTGCTAAACACATGAGAGCCAAGAAGGCATTTGCCTACCTTAACCTGTACTTCTTTAAATCCAAGTAGCAATTGTGTGACCTAAAGGGATAAGTTAAAAATTGCCCTCATTCTATAATGATAATTTTTAAAATCTGTTGGTGGCTTTTTTTTCAAATGTAGAACTGTCTTTTAATGTTTCAGTCACATCATTATACAAAAAAAAGTACGCTGTTTTTAAAGCACTTGGCTTACTTCCTTTAAAAAAAGGAAAATATGCACAAGTTTCATCACAGGATTCTTTTTTTAATTGCAACATTTCTACATCTGCTGGGAAAATGGAGTTTCACTGTGACAGAAGTAGTAGACGTCACCGGAACACAGGATTAGCTAGATAGTTAAATACTTAATTATAAAAAGCTTTGCTTCCTTTTCAGATGCATTTCCAATTTGTTTCATGAGTTATCTCTCTCACCCAGGCGCATTGATGATGACAAGGGAAGGACCCATGAGCTGGAGCATTCGGCTATAAAATGTATGAGAGGAATTCTCTACTGCTATATGCGCCAGGCCGATAAGGTAAAACACTGTGGTATGGACTGGAACTCTCACATCATTCTGAAGGATTAATTTAACCAGTTTGCAATAGCATCTTCTAAAGAATTATTATTTTAAAAACATCCTAGGGCAGTCTAGATAGGTGAAAACAGCCTGTGCCTTCCCAACTCAGGTTTTGAAATCCTGAAATTGAAGGGGCATCTAAAGCAAGAGGTGATTACAAATTATTATTTAGGCTTGCATTAATTTGTGTTTTGCACCTGTTATTTGCTTGATAAATACCTGGTTTCTTAGCAATCTCACAAATATCCCTAATTCTAACCAATATTATATTAATTAAAGAAAATCCATGTCAGAATTACCTCTGGACATGTAAATTGCTCCGGCTTAAGTGAACTCTTATTTAAAAATATAATATTTCCTGCATTTACTTGCAGAGTCCAGTAATTACAGGTTTTGGAAACTGAAGTTTACTGAATTATGTGAAAATTCAAATTATATAAAACTTTTTAAAAAGTTTTATATAAACATAATGTGCTGTTCTCTCTACTTAGCTCTACTTACCTCTATCCGCGTGTCCCCAAATTTTAATTGAGTAAGTGTCTATGTGTGCATTAGTGCACCATGGATCCCCAAGACCAACCCCAGGTTTGAGGATTTGCTAGGAGGAGTCATATGACTCAGCAGATACTCATAGTCTTGGTTATAGTTTATTAAACTGAAAGGAGAGTAAGCGTAATCAGCCAAGGGAAAGCAACATGGGGCGAGCACAGGCTGGAGACCAAGGGCTAACTTTCAAGAATCATCTCCCAGTAAGGTTGTACAGATGTATTCAATTTCCCCAGGAACTAATTGTGACAGCACTTACAAAATGTCTACTAGGGATGTGGATTGATGGCTGGTCACATAGGTACCTCTTCCTAAGCATTAAAATTCCAAATTCCTAGAGTGAAATCACATGTTTAGCATAACCCATATTTTTTGTAGAAACATTTTAGGCATAGTTTCTCACTCTCCAAATCCAAGTTCCCACACGTTAGCCCAGGGCCAACCATTCATGCAGTCTTTCTAAGGTGAGAGTCTACAGTCTACTGTGTTAACTTTTCTCTGGTAGGTGAGTACACTGTTTTCTAGTCTGTCACTGCCTATGTGGTATTAGACAAATATTTAACTTCCTTGTGACTCAATTTTTTTTTTCTTCTGTAAAATCTAGGTACATGTGGTACCTCCCTTTTAGAGTTCTTAAAAGGTCAAGAAATAATTTATGGATGGCAACTGGGTGATTGCACAGTCAGTATTTGTATCTGTAACCATTAATATTATTCCCTTTTCCTCCTAGACTATGTGGTTCAATATGTTTCGTGATTCTATATTTTAGCACAGATGCACACCAGTAACTACACAGACAATTTTGATCACATAATGTTTTGTGTGTTTTTTGTCATACCAGTATATTGTTTGAATTTATGCTTGAAAAGAATTTTAAAACTGCGGTAGCACATCTTTTAAAGACCTGTATTTGTAGTCAAAACTTTTTAAAAAATCATTTATATTCTGCTATTAGAATATGAAGCAATAAATTGTTATTCTGTAGAAAAAGTAAATTTATTAACACACATATACAGAGATATATAACAAACTTTAACTTGTCTACTAATATTTAACTCTGCAAATCGTTATTTCAGAGGTTTTTCAAAGGCAGCTGAAATAAAGTATCATGTTACATATTGATGTACTGGAATTAAACTAATATGTTTTACTTTATTTTTATGTAGTTGTGATTAAAATTATTTTTTCCTCAATGTGTGATGATACTCATGTGTTTATTTCCCAGGTATCATTTCATTAATTCCTAATGTCTTTATTAATTCAACTTTTCTCTCTAGGAAACATTGTGAGAACTATGAATTTCATGTGTTTGCTAAATAAACTCGTAGATAAAATTATGTATCAGAGGGAAGCAAGATGCAATAGCTTAAGATTTTTTCTTTGTGGCATGGTTAGCCAGTTGTTAATGGCCTTTTCTAAATATTATTCAACTTTATTAACCAGTCAACACAATTATGTGTCCTTTTAAATAGAGTTTGAGTTTGACTTAAGCTGTTTTAAATCCCTTCAGTTATAAGAGATAAATATTCCTTTCCTCATGTAGCTATTATGGTAGACCATTAAAATAAGCATGAGTTATAAAAGATATGGATCAGTTTGGATATTCATGCATAGTACAAAATGCTGGGGTTTTGATATGCATAAAAATGCTTTATACATTTTAAACCTTTTTCATTGTTAGAATCTTTCTTGATCCCCCTCACTTTTTAGAGTAAGAAAAGAGAATAATTATAATCCCAATGTGAGTCTGAGGAACTAACTCAGTGACATTGCAGCACACACCCAGCTCAATGCTTGTCTTGCTTCTTAATGGTGCTCACCATTCTGTTCCTATAGTCTTTTCCATTTCCTTCATGGTTCTGTAGCAATAGGGAATATGAGCATATTTTAAATGTAAAATATTTATCTTTTGTCTTCTTCCTTAAAACTAATGCAAAACGTATTTGTAATGTCCTTTGGCTATTTGATGTCATC
This sequence comes from Oryctolagus cuniculus, assembly GCF_051225735.1. Taxonomy (NCBI): domain Eukaryota; kingdom Metazoa; phylum Chordata; class Mammalia; order Lagomorpha; family Leporidae; genus Oryctolagus; species Oryctolagus cuniculus. The sequence goes on from NC_142884.1 coordinate 41,694,328, forward strand.
CTCTTTGTCTTTTGAAGTAAAATGATGACATAAAAAATGTAAACCTTCTCCACACTTACTGATATCTCACTGCCAACTGTGCTTCCTGTTCTATTTTAAAAAATACTAGCTAAATGAAATATTTTGTTTACTGTGAATTTTGAGTGCAATAAAATTTTCCTTGATTTGTATAATATAAGCTAATCTCATTTCTGTTTTTTATTATCTTGCCAATTGTTTCAATGCCTAATGTCAGGTATGTTTTACTCTAAAGGCTCATATGCCATCCCTCATTTACCACCTTTTCTAATATTTCTTTTTTTTTTAATACTTATGTATTTGAAAGGCAGAGTTAGAGAGTGAGATAGATCTTCTATCCACTAGTTCACTCCTCAGATGACCACTATGACTGGGACTGGACCAGCCTGAAAACAGGAGCCAGGAGCTTCCTCTGGGTTTCTTATGTGGGTGTCAGGGGCCCATGCACCCAGACCACCTAATGCTGCTTTCCCACATGCATTAACAGGGATGGATGGGGAAGCAGAGCACTGGGACTTGAGCTGGTACTCATATGAGATGCTGGCATCGTAGGTGGCCCCAGTTGTCTAATATTCCTTAAGGAGAGCATTGAGAGTTGCTCAGATTTGCTATAATTTTGTGGTTAGTAGTTTGCAGGGCAGAGATTTGCTTCACAATAGGCTAGGAATGTTACTGTGCCTAATTATGTACTTAAAACATTTGTTTAAAATGCTGCTAAGTAGTTTCTAATTAATGAGAAATCATTAAAATTTTATAAAATTTATCTTTCTAGGATTCCCTTATAAGATAATTATTTTCTTCTAAATGCACATTTCAAGGTTATAAATTAAGAATGGATGAAAAATACTGAGCTACCTGATCCTACTGATCAGTTGTTTATTCACAATGGTAATAAATAGTTTTCAAGAAAAATCTAAAATAAAAAAAGAAAAATCTTGAAAAAACATTATTCTAGATTTTATTTGGAAAAATCTTGCCTTTATCCATTGTTTATCTTTAGTTACCAGATGCCAGACATTAGAATACTAATTAATGTCCTCTTGTTTTTGAATGCTTTCAAGAGTACCTTTTGTTTGTAAATGACATACTGCATACCCCATTAATCTTCAAAGCTTCTAGATTTTGATTTTCCTGAAATTTTAAATTACTTGCACTTTAACAACTCTAAAACTCAAGACATAGTTATGTAATTCCCCATTTGAGAGTCCTTAGTCATTTAGTGGGGCTTTTCCCCTGACACAGTAATTGAATATAAGTTCTCCTGCTGAGTTCTTGCATGTCTTGAAGACAAAGGACAAACACCACCTTATCAACTATAGCAGTAACTTTATTAAACTGGTAAAGCTTTATCCTACTAGATCCCTATCAAATGAAGAATATGTATCTTATTTCAATTTAGCCATGTTTTTGTATAGGAACCCAGAATCATGTTCAGGACTTTGAGATAATAACCATGATAGTATCAAAGGAGTGACCACATTGATTCTATTTGTGTAGTTTCAGACTATTGCCAGCAGTTTCTTATATGCAGTAGGAATTGCTACCTTCTTTGAGTTAACAGTGGCTGACTTAGATACTCTATCATAGAGAATTATATCCCTAACTGTACTCTCATTATGTCAGTCCTTGTTACCTACTGCTTTGGTCATGAAGTTCATTTTGTTGAAGAGGTGCTTCAGTTGTAAGGAGGACTATAGTTGTGTGTGCAGGGCACTTGGGAAAGAAATAAGTGTATCAGTCCTCCACAACAGTACTGTCCAGTATACTTTCTGTGATGGGAGACACGTTCTATATTACACTGTCACACAGTATAGTAGGCAGCAGTCTGGCACTTGACATATGTCTTCTGTGACCAGAGGAACTGTATTTTAAATTGTATTTAATTAATTATAATTCTGTTTGACATAGGTAGCTAGTAGATATTATGTTGGACAATATAGCTTCTATAAGCTTTATAAGATAATAAGAGTCAAAAGGAAAACTATTTTTTTAAAAGATTTATTTATTTATTTGAAAGTCAGAATTACACAGAGAGAGGAGAGACAGAGACAGAGAAAGAGAGAGAGAGAGAGGTCTTCCATCCGCTGGTTCACTCCCCAATTGTCCACAACAACTGGAGCTGCACCGATCCAAAGCCAGGAGCCATGAGCTTCTTCTGGGTCTCCCTTGTGGATGCACGGGCCCAAGGACTTGGGCCATCTTGTACTGCTTTCCCAAGCCAAAGCAGAGAGCTGGATTGGAAGTAAAGCAGCTGGGATTCGAACTGGCACCCATATGGGATGCCAGCACTTCAGGCCAGGGCGTTAACCCACTACGCCACAGCACTGGCCCCAGGAAAACTATTTCTCTACTCATAATACTTCCGACACTAAATGTGTAGATTTTCCACACCAAACAATTAGAAACACCAACTATTACACAATTTAATTTTATTGACAATTTTATTTATTTATTTGAAAGGCAGAGAGGCAGAAGGACAGATACTTTCCAAATGCCCAAAGCCAGGAACTTGGAGCAGCACCCATTTTTCCCTCGTGGGTGGCAGGAAGCAGCTACTTGAGCCTCACCTAATGCCTTCTAGGGTTTGCCTTAGCAGAAAGCTAGAATTTGGAGGAGAGTTCAGGAATCGAATCCAGGTACTCTGATATGGGAAGTAAATGGCCCAAGAAGTATCTTAACCAGTGTGCCAAACACTTGCCCCTCTACAATTTAATTTTTAATGCAATTGCAATTTTATTCTGCTAGTAAATACCCAGAATTAGTGCAGGTCCCTTAGATTTAAAGGTCATTTCCAAATGACTGCCTCCCATGACAGACAACAATTGCATTATATGGTAGATTCCCAAAGTTATCCACACTTTTGTCAGGCTTGGATAAAATCAGAGGTGCCCGTGACCCTCTTAATAAGGTTCAATACTTTGTTATAACAGCTCAAAGAACTTAGGGAATGCATTACTAATCATTAGCAATTTTTAATAAAGGACACTGCCAGATGATGAGGTACATAGGACAAGATTCAGAAGGCTCTTGAGTACGTGATTTCTCTCTGGTTTTTGGGTTTGCAGTCCTTCCAGCATGTAGATGTGTTCACCATCCCAGAAACTCTAGAACCTGTCCTTCAAAGTTTTTTTAAGATTTATTTATTTAATTGAAAGAGTTACACAGAGAAAAGGAGAGAGAGAGGTCTTCCATCTGCTGGTTCTCTCCCTAGTTGGCTGCAACATTTGGAGCCGTGCCAATCTGAAGCCAGGAACCAGGAGCTTCCTTCAGGTCTCCCATGTGGGTACAGGGACCCAAGGATTTGCACCATCTTTTGCTGCTTTCCCAGGCCATAGCAGAGAGCTGGATTGGAAGTGGAGGAGTTGGGACATGAACCAGCACCCATATGGGATGGCAGCACTTCGAGTGGCAGCTCTACCTGCTACGCCACAGCGCCACCCCCTCTTCAGAGTTTTTATGGAGGATACATTATTCTGACATGATCTGTTCAAATTATTAGCCATTGGTGACTTAAGTCTTCAGCCTTCCGTATACTCAGATGAGAGGATTGGTTGAGATGGGAGATAGGGGAAATCTGAACCTTTGGTTGGATTCTCTGGCAACCAGCACCACTATCACCCCCATCCTAAAGCTACTTTGAGGCCTTTCAAGAGGCATTTTATGGAGTGGGTGTTGATGGGGGGGGGGGGCACCTGCATCCCATATCCAAGTGCTGGTTCACGTCCCAGCTTCTCCACTGCCAATGTAGCTTCGTGATAATGTGCTTGGGAAGTAGCAGGTGATGGCTCAAGTAATTGAGTTGCTGCCACCCATGTAGGAGACCCAGATGGAATTCCTGGCTTTTGGCTTTTGGCCCAGACCTGGGTGATGGGGGCATTTAGGACATGAACCAGCAGATGGAAGATTGTGTGTGTGTTATTGTGTCTTTCAAATAAATAGATAAAGATTTAAAATAAATAAAAAGTCACTTCATTAGCCATCTTATAAGCATAAACTCAGATGTGTAAAATGAAGTCCATGCATGTGAAGTCTTTAAAAAGCTCATGAAAAATATGTATTATGAAAAAACTGTAAACAGATTTAAAAATATTTTTACACCAAATATACATCTTTTGATTCCATTTTCCATAAACTTTTTGAAGTGTCTTTGTATTTCTCAATATCACTAGGACATAAAGACAACTAATAAAAGTAGCAGACAGGGAAAATAATTGAGGGACAACCACAAAATATTTCTTTGAGATGAGAGTTTTTAAGGACTAGAAGAATTTTGAAAGATGGAGAAGAGAATATGATTCTGGATGTCTCCTTCCTGAATGAAATAAGGCAAGATTTTAGCCATCTAGTAGTCATCATCACTTAACATCTCTTCAAAGAGAGAATAAAATCATAGTCATTTCATAGAGCTGTATATCCTATTTGGGGGGGGGGTCCCTGTTTGTTTATTCTGGGGGCTAGAACAGTTCTTGACACATAATTGTCATGTTTTCCAAGAAGAATTGAACAAGCTCTGAGGAAGTGGATGTATTTTTTTTTGTCCATGACATTTTTCTGTTGGATCATTTAGTAGTAGTATTCTAGAATAAATTTTATGTCTTTTTAATAAAGATGTGACCTATATTCTTTTAAAATTAGTGTCTTAGTAATGAGAATATATGCAGAAGGGGAAATGAAAACATGTTAACAGAAGCCTGTGTTAAAATTTGTGATCAGGTAAGCGCCGTGGCTCACTAGGCTAATCCTCTGCCTTGCGGCGCCGGCACACTGGGTTCTAGTCCTGGTTGGGGCGCCGGATTCTGTCCTGGTTGCCCCTCTTCCAGGCCAGCTCTCTGCTGTGGCCCGGGAGTGCATTGGAGGATGGCCCAAGTGCTTGGGCCCTGCACCCCATGGGAGACCAAGATAAGTACCTGGCTCCTGCCATCGGATCAGTGCGGTGCACTGGCTGCGGCGGCCATTGAAGTGTGAACCAACAGCAAAGGAAGACCTTTCTCTGTCTCTCTCTCTCTCACTGTCCACTCTGCCTGTCAAAAAATTAAAAAAAAAAAAATTTGTGATCCTTGGATAAAGAAATCGCATTTGAAGTTTGGACATTTACAAGTAAGAATATGGTCTCAAGTACTTTTTCATTCTGAGTGTCATGTAAGCATTTCCAAGTAACAGCATGGTGGAAAACAATCATAAAATCCTGTTTCACAAAGTAAACCAATATTTTACTCCAAAATAAAATAAGATTCAAAACATTGCAAAAGCCATTGCTTCTCCCTTAAAGTCCTCTCTTTTACACTTGAGTTGGTATGCTGCTGAAGTAGTAATTGACATGTTAGCTCCCTTAAATTAGTAGTTGTGAGCTTTGTTTGTGTTGCTTCTCTGGAAGCGGTCACCTTTCTGCCTTGTTAGGTCCTCTGCCTGAGATTTCTTTATTAAAACATTTCATGAAAAATAGCATGCTCACTAGTCTTGGATGAATATGTAAATTATTAACCTTATCTGCATTTTATGTTTGATCACAGGTCCAGCAGTTTAAGCAGGATCCACGCCCAACAACATGTCTTCACTCTCTTTTCAATGTGCATACAGGAGATGAATTGCTGTCTTATGAGGAATATGGTCATCTTCAGGTAAAAAGGTTTTTTTATACTTGATAGCCATAGAAGATTTACAGCTGTGTATTTTTCTAGAGAAATTAAGTTTCATAAGTCTTCAGAATAAAAGTATAAAATGAACCCTGAAATGGAGAAGAAAGTGAAATGCTAACCACCAGATCTGAGTGAATTACTGTGATTGTACATTATATCTGATCCAGTTCCTGGTCCTCCAGCATAATGGGAACTGGATGGATTGTTGAGAAGAACGATGCCTAAAGTTTTTTTTTAATGACCAAAGTTTTTACTTATTAATAAATTTAAAATGATTTCAGTACTTAGTAACAAGGATAAAAAACGACTGACAGTGGTAAAACAGCAAATCAGAAGTTTTTGTAATGTCCAGTTCCTTTTATAATATATTAACCATTGGTAAAGCTAAAAGCATACCACTTGAATGCCAAAAAAGCGTTTGTGAATCCATAAGTTTTGTTGTATATGTCAGATCATAAACTTTACTTGTGCTTTAAAATATACTGTAGGATTCTGTGTTTTGCTTTTCACTCTCTCACATCTGTGTATTGTTGTTAGTAGGACATCCTGTTACATCTTTAATACATTTTATTCCTGCTTATCATTTGGTAAGAATGTCTTCCTTACATAGTCCCCTTTCTCTAGAGATCTGAGATGTCTTACTTTAATATGTCTCCTTCAAACCTTGTACAGAGGTCCTGCTTCTATATACAGAAGCACTTGTACATATTTGTCAGCATTTCCATGGAGAATTTGTATCAGATGAATAGTTTTTCAGTCCTAACCTTGTAACTAGAACAATTAGAATTTATATACTTTTTGTTTTGACAAACATATTTACATGGGGATTTCAAAAGGTAGAAGCTCATCTTTTTAATATACCTCAATTTACACTCACTGTGTGGTATATAATAGGTATTACATAAATATTGATCAGCCCACTTTGGTGGTCCCTTCACAAGTTGCCACTTAGTGACATTTTCTCACAGATGTATCCACAAAGTCAGAATACAGAGCTTTCAGAGTTGTTCTGTAAGTTTTGCCTACTGAAATGAAATTTCTTTGAAGTCATTTCTGACCAGCCAGTGTCAATGCCGTGAGAAGATACTTTAGGGAGGCTGGCATTGAGGTGAAACTCTTCTCCACTGTGTTGGTGAAGGTCACTCAAAAGTTCATGTAAATCTCAGACTTTAAAACCAGAACAACTGTCTTCTTGTGTGGCCCACGTGGACCTTCACAAGGCCCTGACACTCACTGGACTCTGAGTACTGAGAAGTCGGGACACATCCAGGATAGGCCAGGTTCCTGACAGGCCCACCAGAAAGGCCAGGCCCTAGTGGCACGTGGGCTGCTTTGTGCAAGACTTCTAGGGCACAAAGAAGTTGCTGTCAGTCACTCAGAAAGGATTGGAGAAGAGTCAAGGGAGAAAGAGCCGCCAAGACTGTGAGGGTAACACGTTTCTATGTTAGACTTGTTCAGGGACAAATTCCATCTTACTTTCTCTCAATTTTAAACTCAGGCTTGCATTTTGCTGGGTACAATTTTCTACTGTCTTTTTTTTCTTGTTTAATAATAGCTTTATTGAGATATAAATCAAATAACATAATTTACCTACTTAAAGTATTTTTAGTATATTCACAAAGTTATCACAATGAATCTTAGAACATTTTTATCACCTCAATAGAAACCCCAAAACCCACAGTCCTGGGAAAACACCAGTCTACTTTCTCTCTTTATGGATTTGCCAATTCTTGACATTCATTTAACTGGGATTATATAATTTATGAACTTTTGGAAGTGGTGTCTTTAACTTAGTGTAGTATTTTCAAAATGTGTTAGGGTTCTCCAGAGAGATTTTTAGAGCCAATACAAAGGTATATATAAAGATATATAAGAGGTATTTGTTGGAAGAATTGGTTCCTGGGACTGTGGAGGCTGGGGTGTCCTGTGGTAGGCCATCTGCAAGCTTAGAAACCAAGGATGCTGGTAGTATAGTTCAGTCCAGATCTGACAGCCTGATAACTTTCAGTCAGAAGTTGAAAACCCCATAACCTCAAGTGGGGTTCAACAGGGTCCAAAAGCTGGAGAAGGGGTCCAAGGGCAGGAGATGAAGAGTATTCCAGCTCCAGCAGAGAGAAAGCAAGAATTTGTTCTTTCTTTGCCTTTTTTTTTTTTAACATCTGGGCCCCTAGCCAATTGGATGATGTCTTTCCATGTTAAGGGTGGATCTTCCTCACTAGTCTGCTGGTTCATAGGCCTGTCTTTTCTGAAGAACCTCCACAGACACACCCAGCAATTACCTTTTACAGCTTTGTGTGGGTATTCCTTTATCTAGTCAAGTTGAGAACTAAACTTAATGATCACACAAGATTTGTCCATGTTGTGGTATCTATCTTTCCTCTTCCTTTACCTGAGACAGTTTAAACATTCCATTCAAGATTCTGTGAGACTCTTTCTTCATTAAAGTGAAAAGTGGATATGTTTGTCTTTATGTTTTTGTCTAGATCACATAATTTCTACTTTTAGTGAGTTAATAAACTAACAGTAGACTTCATTTATTCATAAGACTCCATTCATAAATTGATTTTAATTTTTATATGTTCTACATTGATTATAATGAGTGTGTTCCTGCAGTTTACATAAATTCTGTATTCTCTGAAGATAAGAAACTTTTCAAGATGCACAGCTTTTTGCTTATGGTGTACTGGCATAGTCATGATAAGGTCTTGCTTGCCAAATGCATTTTTCATTCACCTGTATCTGAGATGGATTGAAATTCCATTCTTCCTCTGGGGCAAAACTGTTCCAAAGTAAAAGTAGCATTAGACCCACAGTTTGAAAGTAAATCTTCGAACAGACATCTTATAGAGATAATTGTCAATAGTTCTACTTGCAGCCATTTCCCTCATCAAGTGTGACTTGATACAGTGAATTTGAGGATTTTAGAATTTTACATGTGAAGCTTTAAAATCATTTTATTAAGAACTAAATCCACAGCTCCTTTATTTCACAGGAAATGGTTTTTAAATGACAGTATTAGAACAAATGACTTGTAATTTTAGCCTTAACATTTGATTTCATAACATAGTTTTGTACTCACTGTGACCTTTCAGATAAATGCAGTGTCCCTCTATCTCCTTTACCTTGTGGAAATGATTTCCTCAGGACTCCAGATTATCTACAACACTGACGAGGTATGGTTTCCCCAAATTCTTTGTTACTCATTTTCATCTCTGAGGATATCTTTTTTCCTCTTAATATAGATTTTTAGTTTCATAAAAATGGATTATTATTTGACTCATGTAATCAGATAAAGGATTTTAGATAAAATTTTTATATTTTCAATGCAATGCACTTTTAAAATGCACACAGTATAGAACTGGAGGTAAAACATTACTCCTATGAAGGCTTTATTTCAGGTGATCTGAAATAAAAAAACATGTACCTTTCAGAAAATTTCAGTAACAATGAAAGGGAATAGCACTTGCAGATTTTCTCAGAGTTGTTATGTCCTTTTGTCATACCATTGCTTTTTTTTTTTTTTTTTTTGCCTTTTAAGAGCAAAAAGAAGCATTATATTGTACTGTTTTATTTGTAGACCTCAGTAGGGTTGTTCATGTTTTCAAAAGACAAATGCCATATTCTTATTCTTAATAGGGAAATTGTAAAGAATTTATTTCCCAGAGTTGAGAGGCATCTCTTTCACAGGCACTAATGCTTGAGCCAACACACAGGCACACATGCTGACGCACTTTGAAATGTATCACAGTGGGAGCAAAACAGCTTTTATTCTTGAGATGGTTCATACAATGGGTACTCCATCAAAGAGTAGGTATGCTATACAATTACATCATATACTAAACACCAAAATCATCTGTGGATTATGCTGAGGGTACTATGAAATAGGCAGTCCTGCCTTTCAGTAGTTTGTAGATGTATATCTTTATACTTTACAAGTTTATAGTTTTATACAGTAAATGAAGTCTATTTAGAGGTGAAGATAAACTGTGAAGAAGAGATAATAAGAAATTAGTAATACCAAATTATGGTTTCTCCTGTTTGATTCACCAAATAATTTCATCCAGTAGTTCTTAGGTTTTATAATATTGTGAACAGTTGGGCTTTAATAATATTGTGAAATAGTAGACGTTTTGAGTAGAGGAGTGGCTGGGAAGCTTCTGTTTCAGATCAATCTCAGGTAGCATTCTGAAATATAGAACAAATAAAGGAGGAGAGGAAGGCTTCTAGAACCAGCTCATTTAGTTTCTCCTTTCTTTCTACCCATGGAAGTTCCAAAGTATAGGAAGATATATCCTAGGTCTCAGTGGAAAATAGTATGATAACCAGCTTTCAGTACACTGCCACTAACATTATTGGTTATGATTTCATACTAAGATCATTTGAGGCAAATGGTAAAATTGCCTTAATTAACAGTGGCTTTGTTTTGATTGGTATTTTATTTTTTATTTTTATAATTTACTTTCATCTTTATCAACATGTACCATAATTTGTTTTAAATCTAGGTTTGACAAGGTAAGCATTTGGTGCCTGGGTTCAAGTCCCAGCTTCACTCTTGATTGTGTCTTCTTGCTAATGCACATTCTAAGAAGAATCAGGTGATGGGCTCAAGTAATTGAGTTCCTGCCACCCATGTGAAAGACCTAAACTGAACTCCTGGCATCAGCTTGGCTCAACATAAGCTGTTGCAGGCATTTAGAAAATGAACCAGAGGATGGGAGTTCTGTTTGTCTCTCTGCCTTTCAAATCATTTAGTTAATTGCTTTTTTAAAGATTTATTTATTTATTTGAAAGGCAGAGTTACAGAGAGAGAGAGAGAGAGAGAGAGGTCTTCCGTCCGCTGGTTCACTACCTAGATGGCTGCAACGACTGAGCTTCTACCAGGTCTTCCATGCAGGTGTGGGGGCTGAAGGTCTGGGGCAATCTTCTACTGCTTTCCCAGGCCATAGCAGAGAGCTGGATCATCAGTGGAGCAGCTGGGACTTGGACTGGTGCCCACATGGGATGCTGACACTGCAGGCGGTGGCTTTACCTGCTACGCCACAGTGCTGGACCCTCAATTAGTTAATTTTAAAATCTTGGTAAGCTACTATTTTTTATGAATATGATATTGTTTTAACTTTTCCATTCTGTTTTATTTGGCTACTGTATACATAAGCAATTTTTGATACTTTTGCCTTAATGTTTTTCTTTTTTTTTGTTTTATATCTTATTTATATATTTTTTGTGGCCTTGTAGTTTTTGTGTGATACATATACAATTTGTGTGTAGCTAATATCAGTATATATACAAACACTGTGAGTGGGCTTGCATTGACCCTTTGAATGAAGCTCCTTTTACATATGTGTTTCCAAGAATTTAATCCTTTGAAAGATGTCACTTGGAACCATTTTCTTTTTTAATTTTACATTAGACTCCAGATAGCAAAATTCACAGCCCTATGTCTTCTTGCTGCTAAATATATTCACACCTTAGGACAAGCCTAGGGTCTAGGGAAGGAAAGCAGGACGGCTACCACTCACTCTCTTCTCTGTTTACTATCAAATTTTAGATTTGCCATACCTTTGTTTTCCTTAGGGATGAAAAAGGTAGAGTTTGGAGATATAATTGTACATATGTACATATACATTCGTATATATAGATTTATTTATGTGGTATTATTAATGCATTGTGTATCTTTTGCTTTTTTAATGAGCCATTTTCCCTCTTTTTGCAACTCATGTTTTTGTTGATGCATTTCCTTTTGCAAATGTTGTATTCACAGTGTAGTTTTTTCAGGAGAGGGCCGTTTTTTTTAAGGATCATTTGTACCCTTAGGAAGGAATTATTAACATACTGTATACCAATGTTTGTGGTGATGGAGAATATATTTACTAAGGGCAGGAGCAGCAATGTATGCTAATTTTCTAACGTCTTTCCTTGTCCACACAGTTCTATCGTATTTCCTGAGTATTTAGTCTTTATTGATGTCTATAAAAGTCTTGCTCTGCACACTTACAGATTCTGACCTTTTATTAAAAATAAAAAACTATGAAGAAGAGAAAGTTCTGTTATTCTGCCTTGGCATAGTTATTTGTTTTCTTTTATTTACCTGGAGCTAAACTCATTTATATGTTAAATTTATGTCTGAATATGAAGTTCACCTAAGTCTGTTAATAGAGATAACGGATTTACATGTATTGGAGGGGAGCAAAGTAATATACTGCTACGTAGCATTCCTTGTCTCATTCCATGATATTTTACATTAGTAGATTTCCTACATTTAGATTAAAAAAAAAGACTAGAATCATGTAGAAATGGGTCCAGGAAAACTTTGCTTAAAATCAAAGAACCCACATACAAATTTGTATATCAATGTAATTTTATTTTGTATTTAAGGTAGTATTTCCTTGTTTGCTATTGAAGAGCTTTATTACATGAAGGGATTTATATTTACTTTATAAAGAAGGAATTTTCTAGACTTTTATTTTACTTTACTCTTAATTATAAATTTTAAGAATATGTTCAAAGTGATGGTTTGTAAGATTAAATTTCTATCTTCCTTTATTTTGGATTTGCTTTTATTTTTAAGTTATTAACATGTTAGTTGTTTGTTTCTATGTTAAATTCTATGCTAAATCTTATATAGAACTGTAGAAACTGTCTAAATGTACTCTCATGTATCTTTTCTAGGATCATTCTATTAACATGACTCCAATTTTGATACCTAATTTTTTCAAAATATATTTATTTGAAAGGCAGAGTTACAGAGAGGCAGAGGTGGAGAAAGAGTGAGGGAGAGAGGGGAGGTCTTACATCCTTTGGTTCACTCCCCAGAATGGTTGGAGTAGGACCAATTCAAAGCCAGGAGCCAGGAGCTTCTTCTGGATCTCCATGTGGTCGCAGAGGCCAGGGACTTGGACCATCTTCAACTGCTTTCCCAGGCCATAGCAGAGAGCTGGATCAGAAGTGGAGCAGCCAAAACTTGAACTGGCACCCATATGGGATGCGAGCACGGCAGCAGCTTTACACAGCTTTACACACACATGGCAATAGCCATTCCACAGTACCGGTCCCCTGATACGCATTTTTAAAATCTGCTGGTTCACCTCCCGAAACATCCAACATCTGGGAGTGGGCCAGAGCTGAAGCTGAGAGCCACCAAATCAATCCAGGTTTCTCATGAGATACTCTTAGAGTCTTGCATTGACAGGACACTGGAACCAAGAGCGAGAGCTGGGAATTGAACCCAGGTACTCCAATGTAGGACTTGCACATCTTAACTGCTAGGCTAAGTGCCTGCTTCTAAGTATGGGTAGGATTTAATGAATGATGAGGGGTCAGAGTCAGTATCTTGTCATTTTAGAAAGAAAAAAGTTATTTTTCTTTTTTTTCTTTTCTTTTTTTTTGACAGGCAGAGTGGACAGTGAGAGAGACAGACAGAGAGAAAGGTCTTCCTTTTCCGTTGGTTTGCTCCCCAGTGGCCGCTGAGGCCGGTGTGCTGAGGCCAGCGCACCGCGCTGATCCGAAACCAAGAGCCAGGTGCTCCTCCTGGTCTCTCATACGGTTGTAGGGCCCAAGGACGTGGACCATCCTCCACTGCTCTCCCGGGCCACAGCAGAGAGCTGCACAGGAAGAGGAGCAACAGGGACAGTATCCGGTGCTTCGACCCGGACTAGAACCCGGTGTGCCGGTGCCGCAGGTGTAGGATTAGCCTATTGAGCTGCGGCATCGGCCAGAAAGAAAAAAAGTTATTTTTCTTACGAACTTGAAATTTAAGTGAAAACAAACATTTAATTAGAAATAATACTTGATATGGCCTATAGAGCCAGTTTATATTATCAGCAGTTTGTCAATGGTCCTCCATAAATGTCGAGTGTTGCTTACATAAATGGAAGTTTGTTTATTCAGGAATGCCAGATAGTCACTTAATTCAGCTCTTCAGAGCAAGTTTACGTTGCAAATATTATAAAAAAATATTGCCCAGGGGCTGGCGCTGTGGCACAGCGGATTAACACCCAGGCCTGAAGTGCCAGCATCCCATATGGGCGCCAGTTCGACACCCAGCTGCTCTATTTCTGATCCAACTCTCTGCTATGGCCTGGAAAAGCAGTAGAAGATGGCCCAAGTTTTTGGGCTCCCGCACCCATGTGTGATACTCAGATGAAGCTCCTGGTTTCTGGCTTTGGAATGCTATAGTTCCGGCCATTGCGGCCAATTGCAGTGAACTTTCGGATGGAAGACTGTCTGTCTGTCTGTCTCTCTCTCTCTCTTTTTCTGCCTCTCTTCTTTCTGTGTAACTCTGACTTTCAAATAATTAAATAAATCTTTAAAAAAAATTATGCCCAGGGGCCAACGCCATGGCTCACTTGGTTAATCTTTTGCCTGTGGTGCCAGCATCCCATATGTGTGCTGGGTTCTAGTCCCAATTGCTCCTCTTCCAGTCCAGCTCTCTGGTGGAGGATGGCCCAAGTGCTTGGGCCCCTGCACCCACATGGGAGACCAGGAGGAAGTACCTGGCTCCTGGCTTCTGATAGGCGCAGCGCCGGCCGTGGCAGCCATTTGGGGAGTGAACCAATGGAGGGAAGAACTTTGTCTCTGTCTCTCTCTTTCACTGCCTATAGCTAACTATCAAATTAAAAAAAAAAAAAATACCCAAATTGCAGCTTGAAAGCTTGGGAAGTCCTGTTTACTGACTGCACAGCACATGCCATTGACTTCTTATTTTTTAAGGATATTTTCTATCATCTGTCCTGGAAGCTCTTTTCAAGTGAACCATTTTCTAGGTTGGATGACATACAGAATTGTCATCTTTCTTATTATGTGTTTGATTCCATAAGGTTTGTGGTATTAAAAGATTTTTTTGGTGCAAAATTTTTTGAAATCTATGCAGAGTTTTTCCATAATATTCATTTTGAAGACCCTTTGTATTACTTAGTTAATACTGTGTAAGAGTTTGGTCTCAGAACTTTGTAACTTTGAAGAATTCAGATTTATTATATTAAACAGTCTGTGCACCAGTAATTCGGGAGCAGCTAAACCGGGTGATACTGGGCTGGGATCTCATGAAATTGCACTGAAGATGTCATCTGTGGCTACAGTGATCTAATGGCTTTATTGAGGTTGGGAAACTGTTTAGAGGACTCATTCATGTGGCTGTTGTCAGGAGGCCTCAATTTCTCCTGGGTTGTTAGCAGGGGACTCTTCATAGAGCTGCTTGAATGTCTTCATGATAGCACAGGTGGCTTCCTCCAGAGCCAGTGATACCACAGAGCAAAATGGAAATACGGTGTTTTTTATGACCTGGCCTCAGCAGTAACACTGCTGTCACTTGATAATATTCCATTTATTGTACAAGTCAGCCCAATTGAGTGTAGGAGAAGACTACACAAGGGATTAGATACTAGGAGCTGAGTGTGTTTGGCAGTTAATCTGCTATATTGAATAATAGTTGCTGAACTTCTTAATAGAGATCTTTTTTTAAATGTGATTTTTTTTTCTTATAAGCTGATACTTTTATTTTAAAGATAGTATTTTATTTACCAAGTCTTGATTTGTGTGCATGGTTTTCCTTGAAATACTAGCAGATTTTTTTTCTGAGTTCTATTTATGGTATGGCCATTGTGCTTTAGAGACTTTTGGTTTGTTGTCCTTATCAGGCCGAACTTGAGGGATTTTGATTTCTTAAAAGTTGGAACAAATCTCTTCCTTGAGTAACTTTAGAGGGATTATAAGGTATTTTTAGCTCTTGCTTGTCAGCAATTTACACATAAAAATTAGTACATTGCTCGAAACTATAGATGTTTTTCTCTAAAAATAAACATCATTGTCCTTGTTTTCAAAATTATATCTAGTGGGACCGGGGCTGTGCACCTCCAGTGCCTGCATCCATATGGGTACTGGTTCAAGTCCTGGCTGCTCCACTTCTGATCCAGCTCTTTGCTATAGCCTGGGAAAGTAGTAGAACATGACCGGAGTGCTTGGGGCCCAGCACCTGTGTGGGAGACCTGGAGGAAGCTCTTGGCTCCTAGCTTCAGATCTGCCCCGCTCTGGCTGTTGCAGCCATTTGGGTTGTGAACCACCAGCTGGAAGACCTCTCTTTCTCTCTCTGCCTCTGACTTTCTGTAACTCTTAAATAAATCTTTAAAAAATTATATGTAGCAGTACTACTAATAATGGCTAAACACTTGTATAGCACTTATTATTTGCTATTACTACTCAAAATGCTTTACATATATCTAAACTTATTTATTCTTTGTAACAACCCTATCAGGTTGATATAGTTCAGGCAGTGTAATAGGAAAGAATGTGTGTGTAATGGGTGTATGAGTATTTGTGGGCATAAACATAGAAGTTGAATTCTGTTCTGATTGCTCCTATTGTCTTGATAAAATAGAATGTAAGAATGTCACCTGAGTGTGAAAAAGAAGCATGGAAGAAGGCTAAGGAAGGGGTGAAACAGTTGCATGGGCTTGTGAATTTCATTGAGAAGGAATTCCATGAACCATTCTGGCTACGAATTTTTGTCATATGAGTTTATGTGATGGAAATTTCACATAATTCTTAAAATTTGTGGGAAAAACCATGTGGCCAAAAATAAAATTTTAACATTGTTAATGTTCAATTAATCTGAGATTTAACTTAGAATGAGTCAGCATGTGATTTATTTGAGCCAGGTCCACACACTTAATTCCTCTAGCATGAATTGTGAGAACATGTGAGACTTGCCCAAGGTTGTTTTATGAGACTGGTCACATACCTACCTACCTGTGTCAAATTTCAGACTTCCAGAAGGAAAGCAGCTATTTACCATAACACCCACTTATGCAAAAATACTGTTTGCATAAGCAGTGTAGACATGGGAAACCACAACTATGGCTTAATAAATTATTCTTTACTCCAGTCTATGAAAGAATGTTTTCTCATATTTTATTCTTAATTATAGAAATTTGAAGCTTATGTACATAAATGATAAAAATTATTTTAGATGTTATAATCTTTGGAACTTTTTATAGTAGATTAATCGGCGGGCAGCTGACAGTTGAGGAACAACTTAATACGTTATCCCTCTTAGTATTTTTTTTGTTTGTTCTACTTAATACTTTTTGGTTGAATACTTCTGGCTCCTTGTTTCAGCCTGACCCACCCCTAGGCATTGCGGCCATCTGGGGAATAAACCAGTGGATAGAAGATCCTTTTCTCTGTCTCTCCCTATCTCTCTGTCACTCTAACTTTCAAATAAACCTCATTTTTAAAAAAAGCTTTATTTATTTATTTGAAAGTCAGAGTTACACAGGGAGAGAAGGAGAGGCAGAGAGAGAGAGAGAGAGCAGGAGAGAGAGAGAGAGAGCAGGAGAGAGAGAGAGATCGGTCTTCTGTCTGCTGGTTCACTCCCCAAGTGGCCACAACGCTTGGAGCTGCGCCAATCTGAAACCAAGAGCCAGGAGCTTCTTCTGAGTCTCCCATGTGGATGCAGGAGCCCAAGGCCATCCTCTACTGCTTTCTCAGGGTATAGCAGAGAGGTGGAATGGAAGTAGAGCAGCTGGGACTTGAACCGGCGCCCACATGGGATGCTGACGCCCACATGGGATGCTGACACTGCAGGCGGCAGCTTTACCTACTATGCCACAGCGCTGGCTCCAAAACCAAATTATTTTTAAAAATTCATTTTACTTGTTGAAAGGCAAAGTGACACATATAGAAAGAGAGAGTGACAGAGAGAAAGATCTTCCATCCATTGGTTCACTCCCCAAATGACTACAGTGGACAGGGATGTGCCAAGCCAAAGCAAGAAGCCAGTAACTCCATCTGGGCCCAAGGTTTTTGAGCCCTCTTTTGCTGCTTTCCCAGGCACAATATTGGGGCGCTTGATTGGAAGCAGAGCCGCCAGGACTTGAACTGTTGCTCTACCACAGCAAACAGCCAAAACATGAATTCATCAAGTAAACTTTTTCTTAATTTGTTTCACTATTAATCATATATACATATTTTAAGTAAGTCAATTATTAAACCACAGTGTATAATTGCTCTGAAGATTGAAATAAATGTAGATTTCTTGATATTTATTTAATTAAAGTCCTCATTTTATTAATCTCAATTCCTGTTTAACACTGGCCTATAATTAGTTTTTGTTAGTTTTGGTGAGCTATATTTTTCCAAAAAATTTCTTTTAACTTTAGATTTAGTGTTTCCTCAGATATATTGGCACAAAGTTCTTTATGTCTTTTTATTGTTTTCCATTTGTTAGTTCTGTAATGACTTTCCCTTTTCAGTAACTGAATTTGAAATTTGTGGCATCTCACTTTTATATACTCTTAACCACCTTTTAGTTTTTTAGACCACTGAAGAATTCATTTTCACTTTTTATTGGGTTTTTCTACTGCATGTTTGTTTCTTGCTTCATTCATTTCTGTTCAGACTTTTATATTTAATTTACCACCTTTCAAGTTGATTTTAAAATGTAAACTTACACTATTGAATCTTTTTAGTTTTTCTCCTAATGTATAAATAAATTTAAGGGCTTTATATTTTTCCTCTTTAACTGTATTCTGAGTTCATTGATGTATTTTTATCATCCAGTTAAAAACATTTTCTGATTACCCTGGTGATTTTTTTCTTGGCCTTTTTTTTCCCATTGAGTTAGAAATTTATTTCTTCATTTCCGAACATTTGGACATTTTATGTTTTTTATATTTACTTCTACTTAAAGTATATACTGGTAAGAGAGCATAATTCTGTATTGTTTCAATCCTTCAAAATTTGTTGTATTTTGCTCATAAGCCAGCATATGCTTATTGTTGATAAATGTTCCTTATTCTAACTACAATCCAAATATATTACTATCAGTGAAGTTTGCCATGCTATTCATGTCTTTTTTGTTATTGACTTTTCTTTAATGTTACTTCAATCTACAGCTATGTAATTTTTTTGATTTTTGCTGTGTAGTCCTATAGTGTTTTGATTTATGTATGTAGGTATATGAGGAGTCCTCCAGAAGTTCATGTGAAATGCTTATTACCAAAAAACTAATCATGGATTTCAAAGTAAATTAATCTTTTAGTTCAGTTTCCATGAACTTTTAGAAGCCCCCTTAAATTAGATACTTGTGATTTGGGATTGTTATACATATTGTGAAAATGTCCCATTTCAACCCCTCTAAGTTAGAACATTGAATTTTAGTTTTAGAATTTGTATTTGGGCTATTTTTTGTTTACTCAGATTGTCTTAGGTTTCTTTTACGAAATTTTCAATTTTTTTCATTTATTTTTCTAAAGTTAGTTATTTTCAGTTCTGTACTTTATAGCTCCAATATATGGATTACATAGAGGGTTGTAATTATGATGTATTTTTTCTTACCACTTTGTCATTTGGACTTAATATCCTTCCTTGCCTGTTGTGCCTGGTAATTTCGTTTTAACAGTTCAGTGGTTTTACATTGTTCTCAGAGTCATAAAGCCATCACCACAATCACTTCTAAGAATATCATTAGAGGGAGGAACCTGCATGGTAGTATATGGGGTAAAGTCACCACGTGCAACGCTGACTTCCCATGTAGGTGCCAGTTTGAGCCCCAGCTGCTCCATACCTGATCTAGCTCTCTGCTAATGTGCCTGGGACAGTAGCAGAAGATAGCCCAAGTGCTTGGGCCCCTGCACCCAAGTGGGAGACCCAGAAGAAGTTCCTGGCTCCTGGCTTTGGTCTGTTCCAGCCCTGGCTATTGTGGCCATTTGGTAGCTGCAGTGTTAAATATTTGTCACTGATTGTTTTTAATATATGCCATGAGAATAGATCATTTGCATTTGGGTGACATTTGACTGTGTTATTTAAAGAAAATATCTTAATGCCAGTTTCTAAGGAGCTATCAAATCAAATAGTAGCAATTTACTGAAATGGTGATTTGGAGGAATTCTGTACCTGTTCTTTCCCTCTGGCAGTTGCTTGTCTGGTGGTTTTCATGACTATTCTGATGGTATGTGTGGCTGTTGATAATTAAGACTACCACAGAGCTTGGGTGAAGAAGAGGGATTAGGGTAATTTATTGTACCCCAAAGCTTACTTCACTCAGTATCTTAGTCATTTTTCTTGATTAAATGCTTCTTGGAATGTTTTTTTTTTTTTTTAAGATTTATTTTATGTTACTTGAAAGTCAGAGTTACACAGAGAGAGAAGGAGAGGCAGAGAGAGAGAGAGGTCTTCCATCCACTGGTTACTCCACAGTTGGCTACAATGGCTGTAGCTGTGCTGAACAGAAGCCAGGAGCCAGGAGCCTCTTCCAGGTCTCCCACGCGGATGAAGGGGCGCAAGGACTTGGGCCATCTTCCACTGCTTTCCCAGGCTATTGCATAGAAGTGGATTGGAAGTGGAGCAGCTGGGACTTGAACCAGCACGCGTATGGGATGCTGGCACTGCAGGCGGCAGCTTTACCCGCTAAGCCTCAGCGCCAGCTCCCTTATTGGAATGTTACAACCTCTTGTTTAATTTCCAGAGGTCTGCAAAAGTTGATTTTGTTGATTTTTATCAGTGTTCTCATTGTTTTTATGAGTCATTGAATTTTTGGAGATCTTTGCTCCACTATTCCATATATTAAATTCCCTTTAGTAATTATGTTTAGTGTAACCTTATATTTTTCCTCATCACAACACTTTCATCCTGCAGTTTAGTCATTGTTTAAGATCAGTTAACTCAGGAGTCCTAATGTATTTCTAAATTTTCTTAAAAATAGCTTTAAAATGGTATAAGCATGATGCCGCATTTAAATATATGTGCAACACATCTAATGATGCCCCTGATTCTGTACTATGTGTTTGAAATATGCAGCCAAGTAATTATTATCCATTCTCCAATATTTAGTGAACACCTGTTGTGTGCCAGGCCTTCTTTTGGACATATAGACTTCCTGATATTAGTGCTGTTAAAGATGATCTCCTAAATGTTCACTTCCATTTTGACCAATATTTTTAAGAAGTTTTTAGATTTTGACTAATACCTTGAAATTGCTGTCACTTCATCGATTTCAATAATCAGTGAATTTATACTTATGTCCAAATTATGATCTTTGATTTTTTTACTAAAATTAAGCTCAATTATTTATAAAATGCTTTTGTATTTCTTGTTAGATATAGGCTATTAATGAATAAATTTAGGCTTGTCATGGTTATTGAAGCTCGTCATATGAATGATTGAAATTGATCTTTCAATCTGGGTTTTCTAAAATTATGCTTCATTATGTACTCTTAGATTAATTCATCCTGTATCTATCTGTTTGGCGCGACTACAGTAGCTTAAAAAGAAAGAGGCTTATTTTCTCATATAGTGAGTTACCTGGACATAGCTAATAGCTTGGCTTTTTAGTTTTTCTTTTCTTTATTATCTCAAAATGTCTGTTCTAAAACATGTAACTAGAATGGAGAAAGCTGGTAAAAGGCATTTGTTGGCTCCTTTTCATCAGAAATAGCTCTTTTTATCAGCAGTATCAAAGGATCCCCAACAGACTTCTGCATTTTCCTTATTGGTCATAGCTATTGTAAGGCTGCTTCTACCTGTGCGTGGTTGCTGAGAAAACAGGGATTTATTTTCCAGCATTGATAGTTGTGCTGTGCAATAGAAGCACAGTGTAAGCCACATACTTAATTTATATTTCCTGGAAGCCACATTAAAAAGATGGATGAAAATATTTATATAATGTGTTTTATTTAATATAGTATATGTAGAATCATAGTTTATTTAATATAGTATATGTAGAATCATAGTTCAACATATAATAAACATGAGAACATTATTGAGATATATTATTTTGTGCTAAGTCTTAAAACTCTAGTAAGTAGTTTATACTGAAAACCCATTTCAGTTCTGATTGACTATGTGGCAAGTGCTCAGTAGACATGTAGGTAATGGATAGTTCTGTATCTGCTATACCTGATTTGTTATTTTAAAATTATGGGGAAAATGTTAACCCGTTGGAAGACAGTTGTCCTCTAGAAGATAAATCCCGTCTCCAGATTTGTTAACTATTTCCAGCATTCTGTATCCCCATCTCAATTTCACCCTACTCTCTATCTCTTGAAATTTCCACATTCTTGAAAACTTTCTTCCAATCCCAAGTTGCAATTTATCCTTGTTGGTTATCCTTGTGATTTTAAAGAGGTCCATGGTTATGATGTGTTGTTATTGAAATAATTAAATGCAAATTATCACTCATGAGTGGTCAGAGTTTTGGTAATACTGCAACTTGTTTGGGTTATAATCTTTTACAAAAAGGACTTATTTATTTATTTATTTGAAATACATAGTTACAGAGAGAGAAGGAGAGAGAGAAATCAATCTTTCATCCACTGGTTCACTCCCTAAACATCCACAGTGGCCAGGGATGGGCCATGCCAAAGCCAGGAGCCAGGAGTTCCGTCTGGGTCTCATATGTGGGTGCAGTGACCAAGCCATCTTCTGCTGCTTTCTCATTAATAGGGAGCTGAATCAGAAGTGGAGCAACAGGGATTCAAAACTTGTACTCATACGGGATGGTGGTGCTACAGGCAGCAGCTTAGCCTGCTGTGCCACAGTGCCAGCCCCTGGGTTGTTGTAACTTAAGGATGATTTATGGACATCACAGAGAATGCAAATATTTTCATTTTTGGCCTTGGAGAGTTTATATAACACTTTATGGTTTTTTAAAATTTTTTGCTTGTTTGGAAGAGAAGAGAGACAGAGGGAGATCTATCTTCCATCTGCTGATTCACTTCCTGGATGGCCTCCATGGCCATGGCTGGCCCAGGCCTGGGCCATGGCAAAAGCCAGGAGCCATGAGACTCTTCTGGGTCTTCCTCATAAGTGGCAGGGTCCCAATGCTTGGGCCATACTCCACTACTTTTCCAAGGTCATTAGCAGGGAGTTGCATCAGAACTGGAGTAGCTGTGACTCCAGGCATTGCCCATACGGGACGCCAGTGTTGCAAATGGTAACTTTACCCACTATGCCACAACACTGACCCCTTATATAATACTTCAAAGAATGAAAATAGGTGTAATAATAAGACATACCTGGAAAGATATGGTTGGGACAGATCATCTCTTGAGCTGTTTTTCATTTACTTCTTTAAATTTTTTTTTTTTTTTTTTTTTTTTTTTTTTTTTTTTTTTTTGACAGGCAGAGTGGACAGTGAGAGAGAGAGACAGAGAGAGAAAGGTCTTCCTTTGCCGCTGGTTCACCCTCCAATGGCCGCCGCTGCAGCCGGCGCACCGCGCTGATCCTGGCAGGAGCCAGGAGCCAGGTGCTTTTCCTGGTCTCCCATGGGGTGCAGGGCCCAAGCACCTGGGCCATCCTCCACTGCACTCCCTGGCCATAGCAGAGAGCTGGCCTGGAAGAGGGGCAACCGGGACAGAATCCGGCGCCCCAACCGGGACTAGAACCCGGTTTGCCGGCGCCGCAAGGTGGAGGATTAGCCTATTGAGCCACGGCGCCGGCTCGACTTCTTTAAATTTTTAAAACTTAGTGTATTTTATGTAAACAAAATGTTTCCTACTCAAAAAATTTGCTTCTGGTTACATATACATCCTTTTTGTTTTTTAACTTGTTACTACACTTGTGTCTGAGGTCAAAATAATGCAGTAACCTGGGGAAGTATTAAAAATTGAGCCTATAGTACTGGCTATAGATTTCTTTAATGGGTAATGTCAATATCAGATATATTCCAAAATGTTACTTGTTATTGAAATACAGCATAGAGATAAAAATATTGATAATTGTGTGAGTCATAGTAAGCAGAATGGTCACATATCTTATTGCGGAATTAAATGCAATTATCTAAAATACATAAAATAGTAATTTTTATATGTTATAGTGAAATTATGGTATTAGTACATAATATTGCCCTCATGTAAATCAGAGTCCTTTATTTCTATTTAATAATCAAATGCTGATATTTTAGTTCAGAAAATGCTGAGCTATGAGTATTTGTTTAAAAGTTTTTAATGTCAGAGTATAACAGTTACTTCAGGATTTCATACAAGGAATCTTGTTTGCTTGAAAACTATTTGTGACAAATATTTCTATTTGGAGAATAAAATTACTTCTTTCGAAGGAGAGTTTGTTTACATTGGTCAAGCTAAAATATATTATCATGTTTAAAGCAAGTTTTGCGTGATAATACTTGAATTATAGCCTAAAATTTAACTTTCAGAATTTTTCTGGTTTATTCTACAAGGAATGCCGGAACCTTTGCAAGTAACTAGAATTTTGAACAGTTCCCTTCCCATGTAGTTAAATGTTGTTTATGCTATACATCTTCTTGCATTTTTAAACTATTAATTAAATAGAAGAGGGGCCAGGGCCATGGCACAGTAGGCTACTCCTTCACCTGTGACGCCAGCATCCCATATGGGTGCCGGTTTTAGTCCAGCTGTTCCACTTCCAAGCCAGCTCTCTGCTATGGCCTGGGAAAGCAGTAGAAGATGGCCCAAGTCCTTGGGCCCCTGCACCCACCTGAGAGACTGGGAAGAAGCTCCTGGCTACTGGCTTTGGATTGGCACAGCTTCAGCCATTGCAGCCATTTGGGGAGTGAACCAGCAGAAGGAACACCTTTCTCTCTGTCTCTTCCTCTCACTGTCTGTAACTCTACCTCTCAAATAAAATAAATAAAATCTTAAAAAAAAAATTAAGTAGAAGAGAGCCATTAATATTCCAGTGTGACATAAACTCCTCTCCTGTGACCTAAGTTATCTATGTTTAATTATTCCTTAGTCATTTCTTTGCAGCATCTATGGATTTTGGATTAGTTACTTTTAGCTGTAGAGTCTCAGTTTTGGAAATTAAGTCATTGATGATAAGATTCGATGCTAAACTTAGACTTCAGATACTTGATCTGTTAAAAGCATGCTCTGATGATATCATTTTCCAGTTCTGAAATTCTGTTATTATGATTCAGTGTCCCATGTTTCTAGACTGAGAGGTCCTAAAGGGAAGACTTTAGCATTTTTCTTTGTACTGTGCCATGAAAACTCCACTGAGCTTACTTAAAACCATTAAAAAGACCTTTTATGGGTATTTTAAATGTTATATTACTTCATGTCCAGTGTTACTGAAAAAATGGCTATATTTTTTAGTTGGTTGCAGTGTCCTGGATCTGGCAAAGTTTGTGATTTTTGAGTAGGATTTTTATTAGGATGATATAAATTACCCATTTCCCCCTGAAATTTTGAAATTCTTGGGTCACAGTTCTTTCTTATTGATACACTTAATGCATTTGTCACCTGCACCTGTATCACAGAGTTAAAAGAATAATTCCTCCCCAAGGATAAATTATTTTGATATTTTAGAAGACAGGGTATGGTTCAGCTGAGAAAAGACTTATTCATTGATATTAGTATTCCTGGCATTTATGACCACAAATTATTTCTGTTTTAGGAGATGTTAGCATGTTCTTCATTAATGCCAAAGCATTAAAATGATAATTGGCTTTTCTATCAGCATTGACAGAATGTATATATTTATGCCAATTTCATTACATAAGAAATTGGGAAAAAACAGTATTTAAAGAGTTGATGACTGACAGTCTGCACTGAAGTAAACACAAGTCTTTTCTGAGCTGATAAAAATGACCCCCTCCTTCTCATGCAAACAACCCCTGGGAGTAAGAGACAGGAGTCTAGTTATCTAAATGACCTTGTGGAACTAATTTGCCATGTCAACCTGTGCTGTAGACTTGTGGATATATAATGAAATGAAAAATCTGTAGCTACTTGTTGTTGTCTTAGTTGAAGTATTCAACTCTTTGGTGTTTATAGCTCTTGAGTGAGAGAAAAGTCCCCTTGCGGGGGCATATGCAGAATTGTGCCAAATGTTAGATTAACAGCAAACTGTAGCTGTAGAAAACAGTTTGTATTTGGCAAGAAGGGTGGGTTAGCAAGGATTCTTGGACTTCCTGTGATTGGCTAATCTGCATACTTTCTCTCTGCTCCAGTGCCTAAGGTCCTTTCTCACTTTGTAAGGTGTCTGACCCTGAGGCAATTAGGGTGGACAGATAAGACCCAGAGTATGAGAGCTGATAAGAGAAATTATTGTGGTATACATCTGTTGTTCATAAAGAGAAACTGACTAGCATGTAACCAGGGCTTCAAAAGTTGGGTTAGGCTAGCATTAAAAAACAAACAAAAGCAAACCATCAGCCTATCATTCCACTTGGATGATGACTACATCCCACTTGGAAGCCTAACTCTAGCCGGACTCCAGCTTCTTACTAATGCAAACCAAGGAAAGCAACAATGATGGCTCAAGTAAATAGGCTTCTGCCGCCTTCAGGGGACACTTTGATTAAGTTCCTGGCCCACAGCTTTGGCCTTTCCCAATCCAGCTGTTGAGGGCATTTGGGGAATGAACCAGTGGTTAGGAATTCTGTCTCTCTGTAAACAAATAAATAAATAAAATTAAAATTAAAAAGACTACTTTATATTTGGACCAACCACAAAATAAAGGAAGTCTGTGTATCAGAAATCCAAGTGAATTGATGTATAAACAATGGCAGTTAATGAATAAAGGGACCTGTTCACTGGAATTCTCCGCCTGTGGCGCCAGCACCCCAGGTTCTAGTCCCGGTTGGGGCGCTGGATTCTGTCCCGGTTGCTCCTCTTCCAGTCCAGCTCTCTGCTGTGGCCCGGTAAGGCAGTGGAAGATGGCCCAAGTCCTTGGGCCCTGCACCCGCATGGGAGACCAGGAGAAGCACCTGGCTCCTGGCTTCGGATCAGCGCGATGCGCCGGCAGCAGTGCACCAGCGGCAGCAGCGCACCAGCGGCAGTGCCATTGGGGGGTGAACCAACGGCAAAGGAAGACCTTTTTCTCTCTCTCACTGTCCACTCTGCTTGTCAAATAAATAAATAAATAAAAACTATATGAACCTAATCTGAAAATATATTTTAAAGGTGTATTTATTTATTTAAGATTTATTTATTTATTTGAAATCAGAGCTACACAGAGAGAGGTGAGGAAGAGAGAGAGGTCATCCATCCATTAGTTCACTCTCCAGATGGCCACAACGGCCGGAGCTGCACCAATCTGAAGCCAGGAGCCAGGAGCTTCTTCTGGGTTTCCCAGAAGGGTGCAGGGGCCCAAGGACTTGGGCCATCTCCCACTGCTTTCCCGGGCCATAGCAGAGAGCTGGATTGGAAGTACAGTAGCTGGGTCTCGAATCAGCGCCCATATGGAATGCCGGCACTTCAGGCAGGACGTTAACCCACTGCGCCATAGCACCGGCCCTGTGTTTATTAAATTGATTGATTTGAAAGGCAGAGTTAAAAAGAGAAACAGATATTTATCTAGTGGTTCATTCCTCAGATGACTGCAACAGCCAGGGATTGGCCAGGCTGAAGCCAGGAGCCAGAAGCTTCATCTGGCTCTTCCACATGGTTAGCAGGGGCCCAGACAATTGGGCCATCCTCCGCTGCTTACCCAGGCCGTTAGCAGAGAGTTCAGAAGTGAAGCAGCTGGGACAGGAAGCAATGCGCACAAGGGATATGGTGTTGTAGATGGTGACTTTACCTGCTATGCCACAGTGCCAGTACCCCCCCAATTATAATATATATATTTAGTTTAATAGAATAGTCTTGAAGAAAAAACAGCCTTTCCTACTGTGCTCTCACATCTCAGAACATTTCCATGAGCATATGTGTACGATTTTCCCCACACACCAAGCAGTGCCCAGCATATACCAGCTAGGTGGTGTGTAACTCAATTCTGACACTTACCTGAAGAGTGATACAGATTTCACAGTTAAGGGCTCTGTCCCACAAGACTGTCTTCTACTTTAGATGCCAATTTTGTCTCAGGTTCTGATCTCTACTACTACCTTTTTTTTTTTTTAAAGATTCATTTATTTATTTATTTAACTGAAAGGCAGAATGACATATCTTCTACCCATTAGTTTACTTTCCAAATGCCCACAACATCCAAGGCTAGGCAGCCCGAAAGCAAGCCAGGAACTCCATCCACGTCTCCCACGGAGGTGGCAGAATCCCAACCCTGTGTGCCCACAGAGTCTGCCCCTTGACCTTTACTTATGATGGGATTGGCTGTAAATCAGAGTTCCCACTCTTCCCTCCTTGAAATAGATTAATTTCTATTAATGTCTTATAGAATGGCTTATGGAATCCAGGGAAATCTAGGATGGCTCATAGAATCCAGGAAATACTTAGCTTACTGGCTTGTTGTATTATAAAAGATATTTCAAAGGATCTAGATGGACAGCCATATGAAGGGAAGCCTAAGGTGACATGTAGGGATGGAGCATGACTTCCCCCCTGCTAGCACCTTAAACCAGGTGTTCAACAACTCAGTTGCTGTCTAGACCCAATCCTTTTGGGTTTTTATGGCAGCTCTATCACATGAAGTGATTGATAAGATCAATGACTATTGGTAATCAACCCATCTTGCAGCCCTCTGCCTTCCCCGGAAGTTGAAAATTGGGGCTGTAAGTTCCATTTGAATCATGTAATTGGTTCCCCTGGCAACCAGTTTACATCTTAAGGTCCTATGGGAGCCCAAGAGTCAAGCCATTAGAACAAAAATGACCCTATCACTGAGAAATGCCAAGGGATTGGGAGCTCTCTTAGCTGCTCCTATAAAAATGTAGGAAATTACAAAGATCTTGGAAGTTCTATGTCAGGAACCAGGGTCAAGGACCAAATACTAAAAGAGATTCTGGAAGCACTTCTATCTACAACGATTTTAGGAACCCTAATTCAGGACCTGAGAAGAAAGACCAAATATTTCTTACAAAACACAACACCACAAGTAGGTAAGAGATTTTTAATGCATTTCGCTTAGGAACTGATAAGCTAAGGAGACAAAAATAATAGGAGGTATAAGACAGATGGTTGGGGGCCAACACTGTAGCACAGTGGGTTAAAGCCCTGGCCTACAGCACCAGCATCCCATATGGGAGCCAGTTTTAGTCTCGGCTGCTCCACTTCTGATCCAGCTCTCTTCTGTGGCCTAGGAAAGCAGTAGAAGATGGCCCAAGTCTTTGAGGGCTCCTGTACCCACATGGGAGACCTGGAAGAAGCTCCTGACTGCTGGCTTCGGATCAGCTCAGCTCTGGCCATTGCGGTCACTTGAGGAGTGAACCAACAGAAGGAAGACCTTTCTCTCTCTGGCTCCAACTCTCTCTGTAACTGTAAAATCTGTAAAATTTCAAATGAATAAAATAAATCTTTAAAAAAAATGGGGTAATTTGAATAGCACAGATAGTCTCAATAAATTTCCACAAAGACTAAATGATTATCAAAAAATCAGTGGCTTTATTCTCTGATCATGCTAAGCTTGGAACTCAGTAGCTAAAAGATGCCCACGAAAGTGCCTTGTTTCTAGAAACCAAAAAATTAAACTTTAAACTATTTTATGATTTTGAAAATGAAATTAAAATTGAAACTAAGAAACTGTGGGTTGACAGTAAGTAAAATACATATAAAGTTTGGACAAGTGCATCAGTGAAGATGTTGCTTAAGATACCCGCATCCCATATTAGAGTACCTGGGTTTGAATCCAAGGGACATGCTGGGAGGCTGCAAGTGGCTGACTCAGATTGAGTTCTTGATGCCTTACTTCCTCTTGGCCCAGCCCTGACTGTTGCAAGCATTTGAAGAGTTAACCAGTACAAGGAAGATCTCTTTCCATTTGCCTTTCAAACAATAAATAAATAAGTAAATAAATAAGTAAATAAATTTAAGTAAAATATAATGGTACAGATTCTCAACATAGCCAGTAGCTTAAAAAAATTAATGATATAAACCAACGTCTTAAAAATTTTTCCAGTAGACCAGGAATAGTTTAACAAATAACCGTATTAGCATTAAAAATAATATAACTACAAAAAAGTGGAGATTTTTAAAGAGAGAGAAAATTTACCATCTGAAATTATATGGCAATACATTTAAAAAGTATCCAAATGGAGTGTGTTCTAGAAAAATCATAAGTTACTATTACAAGCTAAATCATATCCCACCTCACCCAAAATTTGTATTAAGAAGCCCTAACTCCTTGTATGAGTAGCTGAGAATGTGACTGTATTTTGAGTTGTAAATATAATCTTTTAAATGTAGGGCCTTTAAAGAGGTAAATAAGGGCCCTTTGGTAACCCTAGTCTATTCTGACTGGTGTCCTTTTAAGAGGAAGAGATTTGGACATACAAAGAGACGAGAAGTCAGGAGCAGCACTTGGGCAGAGTGGGACAACCATGAGAAAACAGTCACAACAGCAAGATTTCTGCAAGCCTTAGAAGAAACTAAACCTGCTAATACCTTGATATTGGGCTTCTGACAGACATTCAGAACTTGAGGAAATAAATTCTGTTATTTATGGCATCCCATCTGTTTATATATGACATCCCTATCAAACTAATGCAGTTGCTAAAACTGACTTAGGAAGAAATAGAAAAATGGGGACCCAGCACTGTGGCATAGTGAGTAAAGCTACCACCTGCAGTGCCAGCATCCCATATAGGTGCTAGTTCAAGTCCTGGCTGCTCCATTTCCAATGCAGCTCTCTGCTATGGCCTGGGAAAGCAGCAGAGGATGCCCCAGGTAAAATGACACAGACCTAGAACAGTGTTTCTCAACTTTTTTGTTGTTGTTGTTGCCCCCAAGTAGGGGGAAACTATGTAATTAAAATTCTCCTTGAGATGAGAAATTATATGTTAAGGAATAAGATTTTATCTAGTAGATTTGAGCCTTAGGGTTTCTGTAGAATATTGTTTAAGATTTTTTACTCTACCTTTCCAAGAACCAGTTGTATTCCTTTAGGAATGCATGATTTGTAGAAAGTAAATCAGTGGTTTAAAATGTATAGTAATAAATTTAAAGGCTATCCAGATGGAACATGTTCTAAGGAAAACAAGTTACTGTTATTGACTGAATTGTATCCCTTCCCACCAAAAAAATTCATATTGTCAAACTACGAGTCCTTTTTATAAGTACATGAGTTTGACTATATTTGGAGATGTAAATTCAATTCTTTAAAGATAATTGCCTCTGTCTCCCCTTCATCTTCTGCAAGAGAAACAACTCCAGCTACTTTTATAGACAAGCTTTAACAAAGTTTTAAAGAACAGATTATTCATATCATAAAACAGGGAAGACTTCCTAATAGATTTCTGAGGTTGATATAATTTTATGAAATCTTATAAGGTTAGTATGAAAAATCAAATTTTGGGCCAATCTCACTCAATGTCTTTCTGTGTGAGAATAGATATTGATGGTCAACTAGCGTTGTGTACCAGAACTAGTGTTCAGTCCTAGAAATACAAGGATGATTTCAAATGGGAAGACAAATTAATTTATCAAATTAAGAGAGAAAAGCTATATGATAATCTCAGTACATGCAGAGAAGTATATGGTGAAATTCACCTATTTATGAAAACATTCTTAAAAAGTTATCAAATGGGATTTCCTCAACCTAATAAAATATATCTACCAAAATTCTGTATCAATTTCACTATCTAATAGTGAACTGTTAGTAGCTTTTAAGTTCAGGGACAAGAAAAGAATATTGATTAAATGAACTTTTATTTAATATTATACAGATGACCTAGCTGAGAAATAATGTGCATGGTCATTACAGCAGAAATGAAAAAAATTCCAGCTCCAGTGATGTTACTATTTACATAGTAAATCCAAATAGATCCTTTTTTAAACTATTAAAAGTCATTTAAAAATAGTTCACCTACAGTGCTCAGATACATGATCAGCAAGGGAGATCAATGACTTGCCTATAGATGAGTGATAACTGGTTGGAAAACGTGTATGACTTAAAGTACACCTTATTATTAGGTACTTAGAAATGAACCTAATAGCAAATGGACAGCATTATACAAGTTTATTGGTTATAAAAGGAGGATTTTCATAAATACAATATAAATCATGTAGGTAGACAAGAAGGCTTAATATTATGAAACTGTCAATTCTCCTTATATTATTATCTAATCTCAATAAAATTTCCATTGAAATCCTAACAGTTTTCAGAAAATTGAACAAACCAGTTCTAAAATTCATATAGAAGAGTAAACTATAAAATGTGCAAAGGGCCCCGTGAAGAAGAGAAAATATAAAGGGGCTGAGGGGAGACTCACTTTACTAGATGTGATGCCCTACCATACTTGTATATCCAGCAATATATGAAATTAGACCATGTGATACTGGGACAGTGACAAATAGCCCAAAGAACAGAATTGAGGGTCCAGAAGCAGCTTAGTATACACACCCACAAACACACATAAGCAGCTGGAGTTATAACAGTGAAGGCTAAGGCTGGCGCCGTGGCTCACTAGGCTAATCCTCAGCCTTTGCGGCACCGGCACACCAGGTTCTGGTCCCGGTTGGGGCGCCAGATTCTGTCCTGGTTGCCCCTCTTCCAGGCCAGCTCTCTGCTGTGGCCAGGGAAGTGCAGTGGAGGATGGCCCAAGTACTTGGGCCCTGCACCCCATGGGAGACCAGGATAAGTACCTGGCTCCTGCCATCGGATCAGCGCGGTGCGCTGGTCGCAGCGCACCAGCCGTGGCGGCCATTGGAGGGTGAACCAACGGTAAAAGGAAGACCTTTCTCTCTGTCTCTCTCTCACTGTCCACTCTGCCTGTCAAAAAAATAAAATAAGATAAAAAAAAAAAACAGTGAAGGCTTTGTATAGCAGCAGAGTTGACTTATCAATAAATGGTACTCCATTGTTCTTATAAGAAGCTAACAATTGATACCAACATTTACATAAAAACTAATTTCAAGTGTGAATTGTGAAATGTAAAATATTAAAGTTTTAAAACTATGGGGTATGAACTTTTTTGATGGTTAAAACTTTGAGAACCTTATGAAGCTTTTATTTTGTATGTGTTTATGTCTCTTAATTACTGTTTTAGAAATTAAAAATACATTAATATTATTAATGTGAAAATAATTCATGCCATGCCAATGCAAAATATGCCAAGCAATGAGAACTGTGTACTGTTGGGTTGAGTATGTGTTCTTTTTTTTTTTTTTTTTTTTTTTGACAGTCCGAGTTAGACAGTGAGAGAGAGAGAGACAGAGAGAAAGGTCTTCCTTTTTCTGTTGGTTCACCTCCCAGATGGCCGCTGCGGCTGGCGCACCATGCTGATCTGAAGACAGGAGTCAGGTATTTCCTCCTGGTCTCCTGTGAGGGTGCAGGGTCCAAGGACTTGGGCCATCCTCCACTGCCTTCCCGGGCCACAGCAGAGAGCTGGACTGGAAGAGGAGAACCAGGACAGAATCCAGCGCCCCAACTGGGACTAGAACCCCGGGGGTACCAGTGCCGCAGGCAGAGGATTAGCCTAGTGAGCCGTGGCGCCAGCCGAGTATGTGTTCTTATAACAAATTGGGGAATAATTCAGAAACATAAAGTTGAAGGTACACTTACTCTATGATCCAGTCGCAATTCAGCTTTCAAATAAAACTCGGTTAGCGCTTTCCTAATAGCATACCATTAGTCTTTAATCCAAAAAATGTTCCCAGGGCCTGGGCTAGTTCTCCCTCCAGGTCCAGTGAGCTTTCTGCCAGGAACCTTGTCTGGTCACATCATTATGCCGTACAGGTACTCTTTCTGTGTGTGCTATGATGTCACAATGTCTGGGAAGCTTCCTAGAGACATACTACATGTCTGTTGCAACAGGGGTACATTAAAAAAAAATTACTGTAGGAATCTAGTTAATATAGAAGTAAAGAGGGAAATAAGAAACCATCCTTTAGCTAGGTAGGCATTTGGCTTAGCTATTAAGAGATTGGTTAAGACTCCCACTTCCCAAATTAGAGTGCCTGTGTTTGATTTTCCTCTCCAACTCCAGACTCTCATTTCCTGCTAATACGGACTCTGTGCGGCAGGTCATGCCATTCACACAGGAAAACCTGGATTCAGTTCCCTGCTTCTGGCTTTGACATCTGCCCAGGCCCCATGGTCACAAACATTTAGTATGTGAAACGGGATGGGTGCTCTCTCTGTGTATACCTGTCTCTGTATCTCTCTGCCTTTCAAATACAATTTTAAAAACATTTTATTTTAAAAAATCCTTTAGGTAAGAACTACAGTAATAATTACTGTGAATAAAATCTACTGGTAAGTGCTAATATTAGTGAAATTATGGGGAGAAACAGAATTTATGAAGCCTCAAAGCATTTCCTTTAAAGACTGTAACACTATAGAGTAGAACCCTAGCATAAACCACTGTAGCTAAGTGATCAACATGATGGCCACGAGTAGAAAAACATATTAACACTGTGAGTCTTGTGATATGATGCTCTAAGAAAGTCACTATACTTTCCATGATGTTATTGCCAAAAATGAATAACCTCAGTCCAGGACAAGTGATCAAAAGTATCAAGGTCTGGGGCCAGTATTTTGGTGCAGTTGGTTAAGCCAGCGCTGCCTACAATGCCAATATCCTGTATCAGAGCACAGATTTCAGTCCTGACTCTTCCACTTCGAATCCTGTTCCCTGCTGATGTGCTTGGGAAAGCAGAAGGTAGCCTGAGTACTCAGGCCTCTGCCCCTCACATGGGAGACTCTGTTGGCATTCCTGATTCCTGGCTTCAGCTTGGCTCAGCCCTAGCCTTTGTGGCCATTTGGAGAGTGAAACAGGAAATGGAAGATCTCTTTCTGGGTCTCCTTCTCTCTCTGTGTCACTCTGCCTGTCAAATACATAAGTAAATAAATATTTTTTAAAAATGAAGTATCAAGGTGGCCGGCGCTGCGGCTCACTAGGCTAATCCTCCGCCTAGCGGCGCCGGCACACCGGGTTCTAGTCCCGGTCGGGGCGCCGGATTCTGTCCCGGTTGCCCCTCTTCCAGGCCAGCCCTCTGCTGTGGCCAGGGAGTGCAGTGGAGGATGGCCCAGGTGCTTGGGCCCTGCACCCCATGGGAGACCAGGAAAAAGCACCTGGCTCCTGGCTCCTGGCTCCTGCCATCGGATCAGCGCGGTGCGCCGGCCGCAGCGCGCCAGCCGCGGCGGCCATTGGAGGGTGAACCAACGGCAAAGGAAGACCTTTCTCTCTGTCTCTCTCTCACTGTCCACTCTGCCTGTCAAAAAAAAAAAAAAAAAAAAAAGAAGTATCAAGGTAATAAAAACCAGAAAGAATGAAGAAGAAATAAGCTAAGGAGAAATGATAACCAAATACCATAAGGACTAAAACCACTTTACTTTGAATTTCAGATTTTTTTTTTTTTTTAGGTAAACTAAGGTTTCCCCAGAGCTTTTTCCTTTTAAAGCAACTGCAATCTCGAAGGTGGAGCTCAGATACACTAAAGAGTGTGTGAAATTATAAAACCTTACATATTTAGATGAATACATGATGCAGGGGGAGAGTACTTTTTAATAAGCACTTAATCTTCCAAGAGTGGGGAATGTCCAGATTGTGAGCCATGTAAGGCCCACAAAATCATTTGATCTGGCTTTGCCAAGGCATTTTCAGGTGGGATTCAAAATTCAGCAAATCTATAGCAGGCTAATTTTTTTGAAAGATTTATTTTATTTGAAAGGCAGAGTTACAGAGAGGCAGAGGTAGAGAGAGAGAGCAGTCTTCCATCTGCTGGTTCAGTCCCCAAGTGATGGCAATAGCCAGAGCTGGTTAGCTTCTGAGCCAGGAGCCAGAAGCTTCATCCAGGTCTCCCACGTGGGTGCAGGGGCCCAAGGACTTGAGCCATCTTCCACTGCTTTCCCAGGCCATAGGAGAGAGCTGGATCAGAAGTGGAGCAGGGCTCGAACCCGCGCCCATATGGGATGTTGACACTGCAGGCAGCAGCTTTATCCTCTGTGCTACAGCACTAGCCCAGATATCAGGCTAATTTTTAAGGTGATAATTTTATATGGCCCTCAAGTGATGTTATAAATACCCAATGGCCCTTGTCAGAAACAAGTTCCCCACCTATGTCAGGGAAAGTAAATTTACAAACATCTTTTTGAAACTGTGAAGAGAGATCCTGAATTGTTTCCAGTAGGAAAGGAACTGTAAATCAACATCAGTTATGTAATATTCATGTTTGCAATATAACATGTCTAATAAATCTGCTAAACCTAGCATTTGTTGTTTGTTCTACATTATTTCAGGTAACATTTATTAAAATGATTATTTTCAAGGATTTTTATTGGTACCTTCCTTCTCATGTAATTTCACCATATCTTACTTTCCTTATTCACAAGTTGTCCTACCATATATTGTGTGTGTGAAAAATGGTAATTGATACACAATAACCACAAACATTTATGGGATACAGTATGTTAATTTAATACATGTGTATAGTATGCAGTGATTCAATTAGAATAATCAGCATCACCTCAATCATTTGTCATTTCTTTGTGTATAAACATTAAAAACCTTCTCTTCTAGAAATTTTGAAATATATAGTAAGTTACTCTTTTTAAGATTTCTTCATTTGAAAGTTAAGAGTTAGAGAGACAGGGGGAAAGACAGATATCTTCTATCTGCTGGTTCACTCCCCAGAGTCCGCATGGCTAGTGCTGAGCCAGGCAGAAGCCAGGAGCTAGGAGCTTCCCTCAGGTCTCCTGCATGGGTGACAGGGGCCCAAGCACCTGGGCCACTCTTCACTGTTTTTCCCAGGCTATCAGCAGGGTGCTGGATTGGAAGTGGGACAGCCTGTTCAGGAACAAGCACTGTATGGAATGCTGGTGGCAGCTTTACCCATTACGCCACCATGCTGACCCTTATATAATAAATTGTTGTTAAATATAGCCACCCTCATGTGCTGCAGAACCCTAGAATTTATTCCTCTTGTCTCACTACTTTTGTACCTGTTAGCAAACCTTCTCTAGATGTTTTCTTTCTTCCTTTTTTTAAAATTTATTTTTTATTTGTTTGAAAGGCAGTTACAGAGAGGAGAGAGATCTTCCATCTGCTGGTTCACTCCCCATATGGCTGCAATGGCCAAGGCTGGACCAGGCTGAAGCCAGAAGCCAGGAGCTTCTCACAGGTCTCCCATATGAATGTAGGGGCCCAAGCCCTTGGAACATCTTTCACTGCCTTCCCAAGCACATTAGCAGGGACCAGGATCCAACAGTGGGGCAGCCAGGACTTGAACCAGAGCCCATATGGGATGCCAGCATTGCTGGCGGAGGCTTAACCTGCTGTGCCACAATGCCAGCCCATCTGTGGATGTTTTTAAGAGCCTGATTCTTAGAATTGAGAAGTTACTATACAACTTAGTTAATATTGATATGTTACAGTGAATGTTTTCAGTTATATGAATAGAGACAGTTAAATTGATCTTTGCCTTTGGAGTTTATGGTAAATTAATTAATGGTATGTTTCTTTAATACAAGGGCTTTTCAACTCTAATTTGTCATTGTGTTTCTTATCACACACATATTTTATGAAGTGTCTCAAGACTTTAATTTTTTGGCCGGTGCTGCGCTCTGTTGACTAATCCTCTGCCTGCAGCGCTGGCACCCGGGTTCTAGTCCCGATTGGGGCACCGGATTCTGTCCTGGTTGCTCCTCCTCCAGTCCAGCTCTCTGCCGTGGCCCGGGAGTGCGGTGGAGGATGGCCCAAGTCCTTGGGCCCTGCACCCGCATGGGAGACCAGGAGGAAGCACCTGCCTCCTGGCTTCAGATCGGCGCAGCACCAGCCGTAGTGCGCCGACTGTAGTGGCCATTTGGAGGGTGAACCAATGGAAGGAGGATCTTTCTCTCTGTCTCTCTCTCTCACTGTCTAACTCTGCCTGTCAAAAAAAAAAAAAAAAGACCTTAATTTTTTAGCACATGGTTACTCTAATTCTTATTGATTCCTTTGCATTTACTCTGTTTTGAAAATATTTCAGATATTTTAAAGTTTTGTTTTGTTTTGCTTTTAATATCCAGAAAATGCTACAGACAACATTGGGACCTGACTGTCCTAGTTCTTTCAGATTAGAAATAGTTCTCTACAGATATTTTTCAAGAGTGGATTTGAAAGGTAAAAACGTTCAAAGCGAGGTGACACAAATTAGATGTCAGTATGAAGAGGGAGCAAAGCGTTTACTAACAACATTGGGTACATACACTAGGGTCAGGATTGAAATTAATTCTTGGGGCCAGCACTGTGGCATAGCAGGTTAAGCCACCGCCTGCAGTACCTGCACCCCATATGGGCACCAGTTTGAGACCCAGCTGCTCCACTTCCAATCCAACTCTCTGTTACGGCCTAGGAAAGCAGTAGAAAATGGTCCAAGTCCTTGGACCCCTGCACCTGTGTAGGAGACCCAGAAGAAGCTCCTGGCTCCTAGCTTCAGATCGGCACAACTCCGGCTATTGTGGCCAATTGAGGAGTGAACCATCATATGAAAGACCTCTCTCTCTCTCTCTCTCTCCTTCTTTCTATGTAATTCTGACTTTCAAATAAATAAAAAAAAACTTAAAAAAATACTCAATATACCCTGGTCTTGGAAATGGTTGTGATTTTTATTTGTATATTCTAACAATTTTCATATTTCCTCACTTGCCTAATGTTTATTAAAGCACAACATTATTTTTGTGGGAAAAAAAGAAATTTAATTTTTGAATTCACAGAAGTATGTAAATCCACAGTTCCTTATCTACAGAAACCTTTGGAACAAAATGTGTTTTGATTTCAGATTTTTTTGCATTTTGAAAAGGTAATACTGTTAAGATACCTTATATTATATAACAACTCATCCAAGATTTCAGGCAGAACTACATAATCAGCACATTAATATTTTTGCACTAAGTTGTATATATTTACACAGAGTGGGATACTAAGGAAAATTATTTCACCTCAATTTTAGATTTTGTTGGTAGATAAGTTTAAAAAAATGACTGTTTGCTTAGCTTGTGATACTTTAGAATTGTAAATAAGGGATGGTGAACCTGTATACTAATTAGAAACAAACACATGAAACAAAAAATTAAGATATTTTGGTCCTAGCTAAGTATAGTGAGAGTTAGGAGAACTCAGAGATTTAACCAAAGAAGGAAGTTTTGATCTGGGGCTAAAGAAAGTGCTTCAGTTATAGATGAGCAGGACTGATAGCAGTCAGCCCAGCTGGAACTCAGGGTCCCTGTCAGAGGAAAGGAAATAAATAAAGGTATGTGGAGTCAAGGGTAGGTTATGGGGCATCTGAACTTCAAATGTGACATTTTCAAGATTGATAAAGCTTTTTGACCAAAGATGTTGCTAAATACTTAATACTTTTAGTAAAATACCTGGCAGGAGCTTTTTTTTTTTTTTTAAGACCTTTGGCTTATGTTTTTGGAGGGTCACAGTCTAAGATTCAGCAGCCCTATTCGTCTAGCATCTGTGTGCCAAAGGAAGATCATGTGGCTCACCAGGAAACAGAAGCAGGGAGCACACTCTTCTTCTGCCCTCTCTGTGGTCTCTCCTGGTAGTTATCATGGGGCCCTGCCCTTGCTATTTAATCACTTCCCGAAGACCCCACCTTCAGACACCATAAGTGTATCAAGCCTCCACTGTTAATTCATTAACCATTAATTCGTTAAAGTTTACCATAAAACTTTGGGGTATAAATGTCTACATGAGTTTGGGGGGCCAAATGCTAGTCACATGCTAACAGAATGATGTGAAAAATCAGCAGGCCATGTTGTAGTATAAATATTGGGAATAAAGGAGATATATAGTATCAAAAGACATTACAACAATTTTTTTTAAAGATTTGTTTATTTACTTGAAAGAGTTACAGAAAGGCAGAAGCAGAGAGAGGCAGAGAGAGGTCTTCATCAGCTGGTTCACTCTCCAGTTGGATGCAACAGCCAGAGCTGTGCTGATCAGGAGCCAGAAGCTTCTTTAAGATCTCCCTCATGGGTGCAGGGGCCCAAGGACTTGGGCCATCTTCTGCTTTTCCAGGCCTTACCAGAGAGCTGGATGGGAAGTGGAGCAGCTGGGACTTGAACCGGCACGCATATAAGATGTCGACACTGCAGATGGTAGCTTTACCTGCTACACCACAGCGCCTGCCCCAATTACAACAAATTTAGCATAAAATCGAATTAACATTTATCAGTGATTGATGAATTGAGAAACCTCTAAAGATTTAGAAAAGATGCTTGGTGTACTGAGCAGAGGGCATTGGCCTTACAAGTAGAGAAGTGTTGAAGAAAGCTGACATGGAGCAAAAGCTGCTGGTTTCAAAGTTGCCTTATAGGATTAGAGCAAGGACTTTCTCAAACTGGATTTATTTTCATTAATTGCTGTGAATTTACTGTTGTTTTCTTTTTTTCAGGGGTGGGGTTGGGGGGTGATCTGGCCTATTTCAAAGTTCAATTTGATTATGTGGCACCTAGCATGAGTGAATCCATTCTGGTTTGACCTGGTCTGCTGGGCCTAGTGCAGGAACTCAGTCCAGATCAATGGCTATATGAATTTTAGTTGATAGTAGCCAAAGATGAGTTCAAAACTTTAAATAGAAATATTTTATTATGGAATATTGAAGCAGTGGTATGAGTTGTAGATATTCAGGAGTAGGATAATGGAAAAACCACTGAGTGTTAAATATGCATTGTAAACATACATGAAATCAGGGGTCAATGCTGTGGTGTCAGCATCCTAATATATGGCACTGGTTCGAGTCCCAGCTGCTTCACTTCCAATCCAGCTCCATGCTAATGGCCTGGGGAAGTAGCGGAAGATGGCCCAAGTGTTTGGGCTGCTGCACCCATGTAGGAGACCCAGAAAAAACTCCTGGGTCCTGGCTTTGGATCAGCTCAGCTTAGGCCATTGTGGCTATTTGAGGAGTGAACCAGTGGATGGAAGACCTCTCTCTCTGTCTCTCCCCTCTCCCTCCCTCTGTTAATACTGTCTGTCAATAAATAAATAAATCTTTAAAACATACATTAAATCATTTCATTTTATAACAACTAGGTCTTGGTGAGGATAATTTACCATGTTTCACCTATGTAGTTTGCTGTATAGCCAGAGCAGAGTCAAGTCTTCCATGTGTGATATTCTTGCCTTGGCATTATACTATGTGTATTGTCTCTTGTAGTATACACTGTCTACAGTTGAAACCTTTCCTAGTGAATGAACTTTCTTGAGGGATGAGGTCTGTGTCTGGAGAGAGGAACCGGAGTTGTGAACAATGCTAATGATTGGGGTGGGAGCAAGAAGAGAAGGCAGTCAGGGAGATGGGAAACACATAGAACATGTGTCCATAACCTAGAGAACGGGAACTTTCAGGAAGAATCCTGGGATCCATTTTATGAAATGAGATGGAGAGGAAGAGATGGAAAGGATGAGTGATTGGACTTCTATGAAATTGTCTTTTGGTAATCCTTGCAAGCACAGGTTCTTTAGTTGAGGACTCTGAAGGAGGAAGTCCAGCTGCAGTTATCTTTGGGCATCTACTTTGTGAGAGCCCTTGTTCTCTTGGGGATATAGCAATGAACAGAACAAATTCCTGCCCCCAGGGACTTGCATTAGGAGGAGGACAGTTAACAGACGTGCAAGTGGGACTTTAGTTTACTCCGCAGAATTTGTTAATCCAGAAAAGCTGTTAGAGCCATCCATGCAACCATTTCTGTAACCCAACTGGATCCCCTTACCAAGGCGTAGCCCTGGTCCCAGGGATGACGGGAGAAACAAACTATTCACTGGAGAAGCTTCTCAAGAAAGGAAGAAGGAGCCAGATGGCATTGAAGCTTTGAACTTGGAGACTGACATACTTTTCTGTATGCATTATAACATCAAAATAACTCCTTAAGACCATAGAAAAGTGGATATCATGAAAATGGCCAACTTTTTCTGTCCAAGGAGGTTTCCCTTAGGCAAGATAGTGGGGAGTGACAGAAAGTTGGAGGGACCCTCACTGATACTCTAAGTCAAAATTTAAGTTGACTGACTATGGATACTGCTCCAATGCTGAGATGTTGTAGGCTGGACATGTGTTTTGTATAAATCTAGAATTAACTCCCACTCTCTCATTTCTGTGAGGCCCCACTGAAGTAGCATTTCCTCTGCTCTTCTTTTCTTCTTTTCTTCACTGAAATGAGTTAGCTGTTGTTGGCCTTGAGGGCAAATTTGTCTCAGCTGGGGAGAAGAATGGAAAAATGGATTCAAGCGGCCCAGCCATTCATCATTTGTAACATCACCAGGGCAGACTACTCCCTGATCAGCTTGATCAATGTGTTTGCTGACTGTGTGAGTTTAGAGATTTTTTTGGAACCCCTGGAGAGCCAGAAAAACTATTTTGTGTGATTGTGGTTTCCACTACTGTGGTTTCTCCACTAATTCTTTCCCATGTGCCTCCCTCAATTTCTCAAAATTTCTT
The DNA here is from genome assembly GCF_051225735.1 of Oryctolagus cuniculus. Lineage (NCBI taxonomy): Eukaryota > Metazoa > Chordata > Mammalia > Lagomorpha > Leporidae > Oryctolagus > Oryctolagus cuniculus. Next base: position 41,736,218 of record NC_142884.1, read on the forward strand.
GTCTATTGATGGAAACTTACCTTGATTTCTTGTGTTGTTTCATCCTTAAAAGTGTATACAATCATTATGTTAATTACATGTATATAGCATCAAGTGAGGATATGATTGCTGTGTTAGGAATATTTCATGATTAAGGGTAAGCATCTGCATACATTCAGTTCACCATATTAAATCCAACATAATGACTACATGTAAAACCCAGTAATCAGGCACAATAACCACTTAAGAAATTGCCTTTATTAAAATGAGTACATATTTATTAAACAAAAACTGACCATAATCTTTGCATTCCATAGTTTGTTTTAAATGTATGCATTTTGTCAAAGGTCTGGAATCTTTACATAGAAGTTTTGAATCTTGCACATTGGTTAGATCCTGCTTCCAACTGTGAGCTCTGAGTTTATAGGAAAGGTACCTGTAGCTATAGAAAATGCAAGAAGATTATATTCCAGGAGAATGTGACTCAAGACTCTTGGTTGATTCAACATGGAACTGGCGCTTTGCAGAAAAGAGAAATACTTTTTTTCCTCCAAAGTTTTAATTTTATTTTGTATTTCTTATGGATTATTTAGATTATGAATATTATATATTATAAAAACAATGTTTTCAGGTCTTCAAAGAAGGAGGTACCTTTCTCTGAAGGGAGGAGAGAACCTCCACTTTGACTATGACCTTGTCTAAACAAGATAAGAGTCGGAGAACTCAAGGGGCTTCCATAGTCTTGGAAACTCATGACTGGAGCATGGGGAGATTACCGAGGCCATAAACAGGAGTGTCAATTTGTAAAGTCAACAACAGGAGTCACTGTGCACTTACTCCTCATGTAGGATCTCTGTCCTTAATGTGCTGTACATTGAGACTTAATGCTATAACGAGTACTCAAACAGTATATTTCACTTTGTGTTTCTATGGGGGTGCAAACTATTGAAAGCTTTACTTAATGTATACTAAACTGATCTTCTGAAAAAAAAAAAAAAAGAAGAAATTATCAATTCCCAACTTGACTCTCACTGGGATTAAACATGACAATAGGTCTGATCTGATTTCATCATCATTTAAAAAATCATCTATTATTTTTCACTTTATGTTTCTGTGTGGGAGCAAACTGTTGAAATCTTTACTTAATGTATGCTAAACTGATCTTCTGTAGATAAAGAGAATCGAAAATGAATCTTGATGTGAATGGAAGGGGAGAGGGAGTGGGAGAGGGGAGGGTTGCGGGTGGGAGGGACGTTATGGGGGGGAAGCCATTGTAATCCATAAGCTGTACTTTGGAAATTTATATTCATTAAATAAAAATTAAAAAAACACAATGTTTTATATTTTTATTAGTTTTTAAGATACATAGTCCTTATAAGCAGTAATAGATATTTCATTAAAGAATTATAGTTGGAGCATGAGAAGATTTAGATTTTATTTCTACTGTATAATATTAGGTTCTCACATAAAGTGAACTTTATAGAAATCTCAAAAATAGTAGTGTTCATAGTAATGTAGTAATCGTAAGAATTTCAGGATGTTAAAAAAGTGTGTGTTGGGAGGTGAGTATGTATTTGAAATCCCAATGGTATCTAATTATTCTCTTCAGTATCTTGAAGACCCTGTTTTTGCATATGCCATTATGTTTCATTTCTTTTCTTTAGGTCTCTTTTATTCAAAACCTTGTATTTTGTGTGGAAAGAGTTTACCGTGTGCCTGATTTTGGTGTATGGGAAAGAGGAAGCAAATATAATAATGGCAGCACAGAGCTACATTCCAGGTAATTTGCTGATTTCTGGGATTCTTTTTCTGTTGCTTAAAGCATATGAAATTTGAATATGAATAAAAATCAAAGCATTAAGTTGGAACTGATTTCCATGTTAATTTTTTAACATATTTTTCCTACCTATCACTTGGTGAAATTCACTTAAAATGGAAGCCAGAAAGTCCATTTTCAGTGCCCATAAATGAAGACACGGACCAGGGTGCTCTCCCAGCCTCCAGAGGCGCCAGTACACACATATTATCAGCCTTCATCATTAGTCTGCGGTTTGATCTTTCTGCTCAACCATATAATTTTCATTTTCCTCTTTGAAATTACATTATTTGAAATATCAAGTACATTAATATATCCAAACACCAGTTGTATATGCATTGCATGTAAAGTTCCCTTCCCTGTTTTAGAACTTATTTTTCCTAACCACAGATTCTCATAACCCTGCAATAAAACTTAACATTCAGTATCATCTGTAAGAGCTATGATCAAAATCTTGAGCTGTGTTTTAGAGTGTTTGAATAAGCACCCATATCTGATGACTGATATTAATAGTTAGTGAATTTCCTTTATTTTATGTTTGGGAAGTCATTTTTTACATTATAGATTAGTAAGTCCTGTCCACACATAGCACAAAAAGATGTGCTAAAGGAATTTAAAGGGGGACTGGCGTTTGGCATAGCGGTTAATGGGTCGCATGAGACACATGCATTAGTGCCTGGATTCGAGTCCCAGTTCTTCTGATTTGAATTTCCCGCTAATGTGCACCCTGATTAAGCAAAAGGTGATGGCTGAAGTAGGGACCCTGTCACTATATATGAATATATATATATATGAATATATATGAATATATATATATATGAATATATATGAATATATATATATGAATATATATGAAACTCTGGTTCTGGGCTCCTTCTTTTGGCCTTACCTAGCCCTTGCTGTTTTGTATATTTGGGAGTAAATCAGCAAATAGAAGATCTCTGTCTGCCTGTTTGTCTCTCTCTGTCATTATTTCTGTCTCTTTATATATCTGTTTTTCAAATACAATGAAAATAAATAATTTAAAAATAATTTAAAACAAATACTGTCACTATAAATTGGTTTGGATTATTGATACTCATGAAGTAGAAGAATAGAAAATATTGGTTAAGAAGATGCTGCAGCTCTATACTTTTTAATACAGGAGGACTAATCATATATAAAAAATTAAACTGAGGGACAGGCACTGTGGCTTAGTGGGTAAAGCCACTGCCTGCAGTGTTGGCATCCCATATGGTCCCCAGTTTGAGTCCCGGCTGCTCCACTTCTGATTCAGCTCCCAGCTAACATACCTGAGAAAGCCGCAGAAGATGGTCCAACTGCTTGGGCTCCTGTACCCATGTGGGAGACCCAGATGAAGCTCTGGCTCCTGGCTTTGGTCTGGCCCAGCTCCAGCCATTGCAGCCATTTAGCCATTTGGGGAGTGAACCAGCAGATGGAAGTCTCCTCTCCTCTCCTCTCCTCTCCTCTCCTCTCCTCTCCTCTCCTCTCCTCTCCTCTCCCCTTCCCTCCCCCCTCCCCCTTCTTCTCCCCCCCCCTTTGTAAACTCTGCCTTTCAAATAAACCTTTAAAAAAGTTAAACTGCTATCAGATATTTAGTAAACTAAAGCCTAGCTCCATATCACTAGCTGCATAACCAGAAGTACTCTCTGTAAACTTTCTATGCTTTAGTTTCCTCAGCTGTAAAATGAAGATAATGAGTTTCCACTTTTTGAAATTGCTCTAATGAATGAGTTCATCCATCTAAAGGATCTGAATACATGGCATTAGTAACAACTAGAAGACTAGTGTACTCACATATTTAAGAATATTTTATTAACAATGCCTGAAATAAAAAGAACTCTCAGATTAAGCCTAATAAACTAATATATAACTCTTTTTTTTTTTAAGTAGGATGCATGTGAGGCATTTTTACCTTATAGAGCAGAACCGCAGCAACTGGTGGAGAAGTCAGTGAAGCAGAGAAATGATGGATGGAATGCTCAATTCAGATGTTAAACAATTTTGAAAGATGAAAAATAGGAACGCAATATTAGGTTTCTGCCATTTTCCAAATTAAGTTCTCAGTGTTCCAATTATTGAGTTACGAGAAAGTGAGTCTGATTAAATAGGGTGATTTTTGTTTTTTTATTTCTTATTTTTAAAGATTTATTTTATTTGAAAGTCAGAGTGACAGAGGGAAAGAGATTTTCCTTTTGCTGGTTCAATCCCTAATTGGCAATTGCCAGGGCTAAGCCAGGCTGAAGCCAGGAGCTTCATCTGGCTCTCCCACATTGTGGGGCAATCCTCTGCTGCTTTTCCCAGGCTATTAGCAGGGAGCCATTTCAGAAGTGGATCAGACAGGACTTGAACCAGTGCCGATATGGGATGTTATCATTGTATGTAGTGGCTTTACCCACTACACCGCAGCGCTGGCCCCATAAATAGGATGATTTTTAAATATGTACTTTTACCAGTTGCCTTTTTCAAGTCTGTTCCTTGTTTTTTAATAATCATTTAATATATACCAGCCTGATCCTACTGCCATTATTTCAGAATGAAATATTGTTGTTAAAGATTTATTTATTGGGGCCGACGCTGTGGCACAGAGGGTTAATGCCTTGGCCTGAAGCACTGGCATCCCATATGGGTACCCGTTCGAGACTCGGCTGCTCCACTTCCAATCCAGCTCTCTGCTATCACCTGGTACAGCAGAAGATGGCCCAAGTCCTTGAGCCCCTACACCCATGTGGGAGACCTAGAAGAAGCCCCTGGCTCCTGGCTTCGGATTGACACAGCTCCGGCCGTTGTGGCCATTTGGGGAGTGAACCAGCGGATGGAAGACCTCTCTTTCTCTGCCTCTCCTCTGTCTCTGTGTAACTCTTTCTTATTTTACCTTTTTTTTTTTTTTTTTTTTTTTTTTACACAGGCAGAGTGGACAGTGAGAGAGAGACAGAGAGAAAGGTCTTCCTTTGCCATTGGTTCACCATCCAATGGCTGCTGCGGCCGGCGCACCGCGCTGATCCGAAGGCAGGAGCCAGGTGCTTATCCTAGTCTCCCATCGGGTGCAGGGCCCAAGGACTTGGGCCATCTTCCACTGCACTCTCGGGCCACAGCAGAGAGCTGGCCTGGAAGAGGGGCAACCGGGACAGAATCCGGCGCCCCGACCGGGACTAGAACCCGGTGTGCCAGCGCTGCAAGGCGGAGGATTAGCCTATTAAGCCGCGGCGCTGGCCTAACTCTAACTTTTAAATAAATAAATATCTTTAAAAAATTATTTATTTGAATGAGCTACAGAGAGAGAGAGAAAGAGATGTTCTACCCCCTAGTTCCCTCCCCAAATGGCTGCAAAGGCCAGGACTGAGCCAGACCAAAGCCAGGAGTCAGGAGTTTTATTTGGGTCTCTTATGTGTATGGCAGGGGTCCAAGCATTTGGGCCATTTTCTGCTGCTTTCTTGGGCACATAGAATGGAGCGGATCAGAAGTAGTGCAGCCAGGACACAATCTTGCACCTTTATGGGCTGCTGGCATCTGAGGCTTTGCATGCTATATCACAACCTGGCCCCCAGAATGAAATATTTAAACTAGAAGTTTCTCTGCTTATTAGAACTGTGGTAAACTCAGAAATAGCCTTGGATAAACATTAACATTCACTCTAGAAAATGAGCGTGTTGGAAGGTCCTTGGTGAAAAGAACAGAGGTTCCTGTTCTTTCCCTGAATCATTAAGGATTTTGTTTCAAGGCTTGAAAAATCATTATGTGATGTTCTTTGCTATCTTTTGCACTCAAAGCTAATCTTACTTGTAGCAGACCAGTTTTATTCAGATGGATGGGAAACGAAGTTTTCCATTTAGGTTTGGATGATGAATTTTATTCATTTCCATTGATCTTCTAATTGTCTACCATATACAATGCCCATGAAGAACTTTAGGCCTTTTAGCATTTTTTTCCCCAAATGTTTCTGAGTTCAGGTTACACAGACGTGTTGTGGGTATATCACTTCTGGTGCCAACAGGAAATGTTTTGGAACTACAGGACGACTGTGCTCCAAGATGCATATGGACACAGTGATGACAGTGGTGGAGGGAGGCTGGTTTATTTCCATATATTATTCTGGATATGGCATGTAGAGCAGCTACAACTGGAGATCTAGTCATAGCTCTTGGTCAATTGCTACCATAGGATAGCTGTGAACACTGGGCCTAATTGGAACTGTTTTTTACTGCCTCATGCATTCTTCTTGTTATAATTGTGGTATTGTCATGGTTTGAGACAGCTTGAATTGAGGTAGGGGCTTCTAAAAGGAAAGTTTTGATGGAACAAGGGCATAAGTTGTTGATGTTTGAGAGTCCCGAATTTTCACATGATGTTAAGAATGAGCAGTATGAGAGGCCTGACTTGTTGCCTCATTTCTCTGTTCTCTTCAGGATAAATCACAGCTAGATTCATTTTGCCATGGATGCAGTAGACAGCCAACCCCCCTTTTCCAAACCAAACTAAGGAAGAGATAAAAAATTTTCCTGATAACTTCAAATTTTAAACAGATTGGGTAAGGTGGTCATCATGTTTGGAGCCTAGCTAAAAAGACATAACTCTCATGCGTGCTGTCTTTTCTCACAGGAAAAAACACTGTCAAAGACATACCTGTGACTACAGATTTCTAACTCAGGCCACCAAAGATTAGGGATGGGACTAAGTACCCCATTGGCTAATATCCAATCAGCTGCCAGAGTGTTCTACTTTAACAGGGACCAGGAAAAAGAGGAACACACTAGACAACAGAAGCAATATCAAGATGGATGGCAGGTCAGTTAATAGCAGCTTTACACAGTGATCTGCCATCAAGGAGACCCAGCAAAGCCAATGCACCCCAAATGGCACCGGTTGTCCATGTGGAAAAAAAAAAAAAAAGAATTGCTACACTTAATACATTTAAGTTACTGAACATCCTAGTTTAGTAACACAGCACCCTGTGGAGTAGTGATGGTGTGGCTTCCTGGGAACTCAGATTTGCTACCACTGCCCAGCTTCATAAGAGACTTTCATACTATCACTGGCTTGGGAAAAAAACAAAATTTAAAATTTTAGTGTGTTTTTTTTTTCCTGAGAGCATATCATTTTGTGTCGTTAAAAAGTCAGAAAAATTATTAAGTCAAACCATGATAAGTCAGGGGGCAACTGTAGTAATACTTGGATTAACTACTTGTGCTTCATTTGTTGTCTGACTTTCTCTGCTACTCTCCTTTTATTACCATACTATACAGGCCTCCCTCACAGGAGTGAAAGAGAGACAACAGAATACAGTCTGTTGCCTTGGTGCCCGCCAAAGCCTTAACCAAGTGGCATACCCTACCTTCCCTTGCCACACAGAATACATCCCTTCTGAGCTCTAACCCATATCAAAGGTTTCCATCCTGAGGTCCCCTGAGCACACACACATCCTGTTCTCACATCAGAATATCTCTGTTTGTTTGTTTTTTTAAGGTTTATTTATTTATTTGAGAGTTAAAGTTACATATAAAGAGAAAGGGAGAGGCAGAGAAAGAGAGAGATCTTCCATTTACTGGTTCGCTCCCCCAGATGGCCACAAGGGCTAGGGCTAGGCTGGCTGAAGCCAGCAGCCAGGAGCTTCATCTGACTCTCTCACGTGGGTGAAGGGGCCCAAGCACTTGGGCCATCTTCCACCGATTTTGCCACACTATCATCAGGGAGCTGGATCAGAAGTGGAGCAACCAGGACACGAACCAGCACCCATATATGATGCTGGTGTCATAGACAGTAGCTTAACCTTTTAGGCCACAACGGTAGCCCCCCTAGTCTCTCTCTTCAGCTTCTGTGCTAAACCATCCTTTAATAATTGCGTTTTGTGATGCTGAAAAGTTATAGAGTATGTATTCGAGCTAAATATGTATTTGGACCTTTTATATGGGAGGAAACTAAAGTTTAGAAGGTTTTATGGTCCCACTTTCTTCCCCTCACTGTCTTCATTTCCTTAAATCACACTAGTCAGTAGTAGAACCAGACCTTGATTCCAAATCATTTGGCTGCACCTAAAGTTGTTTTAACTACCCTGTGTATTTTATGGTCTTTAAAAGTTTTTCTAAAGTTTGGAAGAACTGCAGTCTAGGGGCCAGCATTGTGGCATAGCAGGTTAAGCCTCTGCCTGGTACGCCAAAGTCCCACATGGATGCTGGTTCAAAACCCAGCTGCTGCACTTCCCATCCAGCTCCCTGCTAATGTGCCTAGGAAAGCTGCAGAAGATGGCACAAGTGTTTGGGCCCCTGCACCCACGGGCTCCTGGCTATGGCCTGGCCCAGCCCTGGCCATTGCAGCCATTTAGGGAATGAACCAGTGGATGAAAGAAATTCATTCTCTCTCTCTCTCTCCCTCTCTCCCTCTCTCTCCCTTTCTCTCCCTCTCTCTCCCTCTTTCCCCTCCTCTCTGTTACTTTCAAACAAACAAAAAAAAAAATAAATCTTGAAAGAAAGGAGAAGCAAGCTATAAACTTGTATTCCATTTCCAAGATATCTTTGTTTAATGATTAGTGCAGCTGGATTTAGTTTAATGCTTTGGTGAGACCCATCTTGATCTGCCCTGTTTGAACTCTAGGTTTGCTAGTATCTCTTCATTCCAACTTCTTGAATTATTTAGTTTTTTTTAGATAAACCCTAGAAGTGTTTTTTTTAATTTTTTAATTTTTTTCCCTCAAAGAAACCTGTTGTTTAATGAGTACAAATTTCATAAGTACAACTTTAGGAATATAATGATTCTTCCCACCATACCCGCCCTCCCACCTCTACTCCTACCACACCTCCTCCTCCCTCTCCCATTCTCAGTCTGAAATCAAATAACTAAGCCTTTAAGAATCTAGAAAGAGCAAAATAAGTCAAAGCAAACAAAATTATGAGCAGAAGTCAGTGAAATTCAAAATAGTAAAAAAGGAAAGAAATGATGAAACAAAGAGCTGTTTCTCGAAAAAATCATTAAAACTGACAAACTTCCAGCAAGACAGACATAGAAATAAGATGATACAAACGACCAATATTAGGAATAAAACAAGAGCTATCAAAATAGGCCTCATAAACATTAAAAGGAAAATAAGATACACTACAAAAATAAACTACAAAAGCAAATACAATAGTTAAAAATTTCAGAAAAGAGAAAATAAAGTGGGAAGAATAGTTTTTTTCGAATTTCCGGACATCATGTAAATACAGAAACCAAGTCTGTGGTACTGGCAGAGATACGCACATAGAACTCAGAAACAGACCCACTTACAAACCTCTAACAGAGGAAAGAGTCTTTTCTAACAGTGGCACTGAAGCAGTTGGTGTTAGGTAAGAGTCCAAATTCATTCCTTTGCATGTAGGCTATCGAGTTGCCCTAGAAATATCTGTTTAAAAGACATTTCTTTCCCATTGAATTGTCTTTGAGCTTTTCTCAAAATCAGTTGACCAGAGAATTATGAGTTATTTGGGGGCTGTTTATTTCATTGATCTCGATGTCTATCCTTATGCCAGAGCCACAGTATCTCAATTATTGCAGCTTAGTAGTAAATTTTGAAAGTGTGAGTAAATTGAAAAAGTGTGAGTACTCTAATGCTATTGTTTTGAGTAGTGTGAGTCCCCCACATTTTTATGTCAATTTCAGGATCAGCTTTTCATTTTTACATAGACTGCATTGAACACAGTATGTCATTCTATTCCCCCTTTTTCCTAATGAATATATTTACTGATAAAAGCTTCTGAGTTGGTAGTTTTTTTCTTTCATTTCTTAGAAGCTCTTGTGCCACATCCTCTAGCCTTCATAGTCTCTCATAAGCAATCAAAACTGTCATTTTATCCTTTGCCCCCACCCCCAGCTGTCTTGTCTGGCTGCTTTCCAGATTTTTTTTGTTCTTAGTTTTCACAAGTCATGCTGTGTCTTAGCACAGATATTTTTGACCGTCTTCTCTTGGAGTTTAATTCAGCTTTTTGAATCTACAGCTTTATGGTTCTTAGAAATTCAGATTTTTTTTCTAAGCACTTTTTGATACTGCCCTCTTAATCTCTCTTTAGTAGCTCTGATGGCATGAGTGTTGGATCTTCTGTTATGTTCTCGTAGTTCCCTGAGGCTCTGTTCATTTTTCTCAAGTATGTTTTCTCTTTGTTCAGATTAGAAGATTGCAAACATTCTGTCTTCTAATTTATTCTTTTTTCCATCCCCTTTTATTCTGCCATTGAGTTTGCCCATTGAGCTTTTTTTTTTTTTTTCCCATTTACTATATTTTTCATTTCTAAAATACTGGATGGGACATTGTATTTTTCTAACTTTAGTTTTTGTGTTTTTACTTGTTTTTCACTCATTTCAAGCTTATTGAAGTATTCATAATTGTTTAATGAAGCATTTTTATCAATAGCTGCTCTAAATCTTTGTGAGATCATTCTAACATCTCTTTCTTCTTACAATTAGCAACTGCTGATTCTCCTTTTTCATTTGATTTGAGATTTTATTGGTTCTAAATATAAATGATTTTTTTGAGATAATTTATTTGAAGGGAAGAGGGACACAGAGAGATAGTGAGAGCAAGAGTAAGAGCAAGATTCTTCCATCTGCTGATTTACTCTACAAATGGCAAATGGTTGGGCTGGGCCAGGCAAAGCTAGGAGCCTGGAACTCCAAATAGGTCTTCCACCTGGATCGCAGGGCCCAAGGACTTGGGCTATCCTTCTGTTACTTTCACAGGCATATTATCAAGGAGTTGGATCAGAATCAGAGCAACTGGGACAAACTGATATTCTGAGATGGGATGCTGCCACAAATTCACAACACCAGCCTCAGTATGAGTGATTTTTGATTGAGTAGTGGAAATTTTGAGTATTCTAAGACCCTGGAGTTTTTTTTTCAACTTTATGTTTTAACTATTTGTTTTTCACGTTGCACAGTCAAGAGAAAGTAGGGACACAAACCTTATCACTGTCAGGTTGGGATAGTAAGAACAAGTTTTTTGTTGAAATCCAAGATGGAGGCACCTCAGTACTGCTGGATCTGGAAGGATTAGCCCTCAGCTGATAAGAATGCATCATTACTGGTTCCCATTGGCTTCCATATATGTGACAGGAGGAAAGACACCTTTCCACAGGGCCTCTGTGAAACCATCCTTGTGCAAGGCAGAGGTTCACTTCATCACTGCTGGGTGGGGGAGAAAGTAGAGGCTCTCCATGTAGTCTCAACTGAGGTGAAAGATGTTCTTAACATTCGTCTTGGGCAGTCAAGGATGTCATCCTTTTTCTTGTCTGAAATCACCATGGCTGATATGGAGAGGAGGAGAGGTTTGAGCATAATGCCTCATAATAGACCCATGCATGTAGAAGTCAGTGGGGTAGGATCCAGTTTTTCCTCAGTGGTTGTCATCTAACAGTTTTCTAAGCTGCCTTTCCTCAGTCTTTTGGTTAGAGAAACCAAACTTTTATTGAGGCTTTTCTTTGCTACTGATGGTATTTCCCAGTTGTTTGCCTCTTCATGTTTAAGTGTGGTATATAAGGCAAGAGGGAAACCTGGGGAACTTATGACAGTGTTATTCCATATCCTTCTTTGTCTTTCTGAACCATCTTATGTATGTTTTCTATAAAATGTACAAGATTTTTTTTGGTTGTACTTGGTGAGAAAAATTTGCTTAGTGCATCTTCCCATTCATGTATTTTTAAAGTAAGTGTCTGACCTATTTACTATCCTGTAATAAAAGTAATGTTTGCCTGAGAACAGCTCATGTAAACTACTATAGAAAATGTAGGTCATGATGACATAAATAGCTTAGAAGAATGGTTCTGAAATTTAGTGTGCAATTAAACATCTGACAAGCTTTTTATTGCCCATTGTTGGGCCCTACTCAGAGGAATGAGAACTGGGGTTTCTCACAAGTTCTCGGTAATGCTGCTGCCTCTGCTGGTGCTCTGGGGACCCTTTTATAATCACTGCTTTAAAGAGGTGCAGATTTGATGACATATCATTAATTTTAAATGATATTGATGATATATGCAGTTGTTTTGAGTAAAACTTTAAAAATGCAATAAGTAAAATAAACAGCATAGTGATCAAAAGGACTTAAAGGGAGATATTTGTGAAATGACAGTGTTGTATTATTAATGAAATGGATGTTCCCGTTTTCCGGCAGTTTTGTATGTGGCATTTGAGAGGCCAAAAGATTAGGCCACTAAGGAAAATGGTACTCATTTTCTAACAGAGAGAAGAATATAGCAAAAAATGAGAGGAAAGCTCATCAGTTATTCTGTGAGCATGAAGTAATGACTATTTCATTGGGTCCTCGGAAAAGAATATTTGAATGGGTACATTAAACCAGTAGGATAAGTGTAACATGTGCAAAATCTTTTTTAAGGCTCAGAGTTGACATCAAAAGCTCTGTTACATTGATCTAAACTAATGATGCTCAACCTGGTAATTACTGCACATATCATCATAATACACCTTCCTCTAAAGTTCATCTTTTTTGGTTGAGCTGGTGAATAGAAATGATACTGGAATTAAAACTGCTTCCATCAATAGGATGACCATTAGTTTAGATCAAGGTGAACCTAGAAATATTTTCCCCAGATGATCATTAACTATAAAAAAGAAAAATTAAAATAGTGAAATGTCAGAATGAGGTCTCTTGGACATTATTCTTCTTATGGAAGTTGTTATAAGTGTTAATAAAGAAACTTGCTTGTGAATATTCATCAAGTAATGGTTCCTATTTTATAGCCTGATATTTCACAGTAATAAAGTATTTCCTTTTCTATTCTAGCTCTGTTGGCTTAGCAAAAGCAGCTTTGGAAGCTATTAATGGATTCAACCTCTTTGGCAATCAGGTAAGAAATAAAGCTTTGGTTATTTGAAATATATGTTTAATTAATTTAGCTATTCATCTAAAAAGTAATTTCCAGGGTAGGTGGCACTACAGCTTCAGGGACTGCATGGGCACCCACACCCCATATCAGAGTGCCTGGAACCGGGCCCTGCCTCTGCTTCCCACCCAGCTTCCTGCTAACCTGGGTCTCTGCTGCCTGCGCAAGAGACAGATGGAGTTCCCAGTTCTTGGCTTTGGCCTTGCCCAGCCCTGGCTGTTGTGGGCATTTGGGGAGTGAACCAAGGTATGGATGATCTGTCTCCCTGTCCTTCTTGCTGTGTCATTCTGCCTTTCAAATAAATAAAAACAAATAAATATACTTATAAATAAAAGTTAGTTTTGTATAATCAGAGAATGTCTGAAGTTTATGTTGCAGCTCATGCTTGAACAAGCTTTCCTTTGAGAATGATTTGCCAGTTAAATTTAAATTTTTTAGGTAAAAATCATTATTTTGAAAAAAAAAGAAGACTTATAGTGTGCTGATTTTTTTTAGTAATTTTTCCCTCTAGGCTTCTATACATTTCTTAGGAGTCTCACATTTTTAAGTATTACTGGCATTACATACTGTATTTTTGGCCATTGGAGCCAGCTGGGCTTGTGAGCCCCGCTGAGCACCAGGAGGTTGGGCAGCAGTTCCTCCGCCCCAGCGCCAGGTGCCTCTGGCCCCCTTGGCAGTGTGGCGTGGGAGCCATGCTGAAGTGGCCCTGCTGAGCCTCGGTTCTCCAAAGCAGCGCGCTGCCCCGCCCAACCCCGGGCCTCCGCAGTTTCATAAGCAGACCCCATTGCCAACTCTGCCTCAGCCCGCCCTGCCTTGCAACAAGGGGTGCCTTCCAACCCTGGAACAAATTTTCTTAGAACCTATAACAAGAATATAGCCATTACTAGAGGTGGAGATACTTAGAAGTTGTTCTTAATCAGAGTGAAGTTTGCACTTTAGTCAGCCACACTCCTCAGCACTCCCATTGCCTGGTTCTCCATGTTCCTCCCGGATGAAGGAGGATCAGCCCACCTTTACTCTCTAAGCTGGAATAATACATGATCGTCGTTTGGGCTAGGCCACCGGCTGCAATGCCGGGCATCCCATTTGAGCGCCGGTTCGCGTCCTGGCTGTTCCTCTTCCAATCCAGTTCTCTGGTGTGACATGGGAAAGCAGTAGAAGATGGCCCAAGTGCTTGGGACCAGCCTGTGCTGTTGTGGTCATCCAGGGGACTATGGAGACAAAATTCAGGAGGAATATGAGGAAGTCCTCAAAACCAAACTGGCAGAACAATGTGAATCTTTTGTGAAATTCACACATGATCAGATTATGTGATGATACAAGATAAAGCCAACAAGCTGCCCGTCCTGAAGCTTTTTTTCCCTATCTGGGTACTGGGTTTGACCTCAAAATATGGCTACTGTATGCTTTTTACAACTAGTTTGGTATCACATTTCAGCAGCACTGCTACTTGGGAGGAGCCACTTCAGCTTTGAATTTGGCTCCTTGAATCAGGTTCCCCCAGATTCTTATGAGGTGTGCATGTTCAACTGCTTGAGCTGTGTTTGGCAACCCGCTGCCTGACGTTGCTGACCGGCTGTTCTTCACCTTGTTTCCAAGGCTGAGGAACAGAGAGTAGCGTCTGTTTTGAGGAGGTGGAAATTAAGTATACATTTAGTTTTCGCTGTGAGTTGTTCAGGACCACATCATACGAAATGCCTTGTTTTCATAATTATTGTTTTTGGAAAGGAAAGTTTTATTAAAATTGTTTTAATTTGAATATTGAATAGTTTTGTTTAATTAGGGCTTATTTTGAAAAATTATTGAATTGAATTCAAATGTATGCCAGTACTTCCAAACTAGGGTCATATTCAGAGACAGTTGTTCTGATCAGATGGCTTATAGAAATTTCTGGAATGTTCATATTCAAAGATCCTCTTATTAATGAATATCTTTGACTTAAATATAACCAAGAACTGCAGCCTTATTCTTTGTGTGTTTTCATTATATAGTGTTAACAAGCTTATTTGCGGGGCCAGCGCCGTGGCTCACTTGGTTAATTCTCCGCCTGTAGCATCAGCATCCCATATGGGTGCCGGTTCTAGTCCCAGTTGCTCCTTTCCAGTCCAGCTCTCTGCTGTGGCCTGGGAAGGCAGTGAAGGATGGCCCAAGTGCTTGGGCCCCTGCACCTGCATGGGAGACCAGGAGGAAGCACTGGCTGATGTCTTCAGATCGGCGCAGCGCCAGCCATAGCAGACATTTGGGGAGTGAACCAACGGAAGGAAGACCTTTGTCTCTGTCTCTGTCTCTCTCTCTCTCTCTCACTGTCTGTCTCTACCTGTCAAAAAAAAAAAAAAAAAAAAAACAAGCTTAGTTGCAAACAAATAAAATACTTAAGCTATTAAAAATATATACCATGTGTTTTCATGTCAGTCTTCATGTTGGTTACAGTTAACCTATATCGCTGTATATCTCATGCAGAGGAAAATTTGTATAAAATATACAGCCATAGAATTGGATGATTTGATCTTAGTTTCACCCTCAACTGGCTATAATCAGATATCTAAAATCTCACTTTCTCAGGGGATAAAAAGAAATCCTGAAAGTCTAATCAACTGACCATGGATTGAATCGTCAATGGAAGGGAATAAAATGTAGAAGCTACCACTCTAAATAAAAAAGTAGCTCAATTTTCTTTAGCAGTTTTTGTAAGGATTCTCATGATGGTGAGCACAATGCGATTACCAGCTAATATTGTAATTAACTCTAAGCTATTGAAATGCTCAGTTGATGAAGGTACCTTTTAGGAAGTTACACAGAGGTGCCAAAAAGAGACAGTTTTTGTTAAGGCCATTAAAATATTATGTATCTCAGGTCTTTAATTTAATTACTTTCAGCTTGCAGTGTGATGATACAACCCTTTCTTCCCTTACCTACATATCCAAACTCGTATCTTTGCATCCCCAACTTTGTCTGGCAGATGGGCCCTGGGTATATTCAGGGCATGAGGAATGATGATAAAGAAGATTGGAAGAGGAAAACAGTACCTCATTCTCAATCTAGGTGCCTAAGAGGTGACTCTGGGTCACCCATTTCCAATGCAGATTGATTGATAGGTAGGTAGGTAGGAAGATAGATAGATAGATAGATAGATAGACAGACAGACAGATAGATAGATAGATAGATACGGCATTAACCAGTGACATTTTATGAGAAGTCTGGAGAGAGGATCACTTTAAGCTCTTTACTCCAACCAGTGAGTTCTGTGACTTTGATCCATTATTAACCTAATTTTTAGTTTCCTCATATAATAATAGATACTGATAATTGGGTCTGATGATATTTTTGTGTTAATAAAAGTCAACTTATTGGCCAGCACCGTGGCTCACTTAGCTAATCCTCCGCCTACAGCTGGTACTCTGAGTTCCAGTCCCAGTTGGGGTACCGGGTACTAGTCCTAGTTGCTCCTCTTCCAGTCCAGCTCTCTGCTGTGGCCCTGGAGGGCAGTGGAGGATGGCCCAAGTGCTTGGGCCCTGTACCGGCATGGGAGACCAGGATAAGCGCTGGCTGTAGCAGCCATTAGGGGAGTGAACCAACGACCAACGGAAGGAAGACCTTTCTCTCTGTCTCTTTCTCACTGTCTATAACTCTACCTGTCAAATAAAAAAAAAAAAGCCAACTTATTTAGCAGAGTCATTGCAAAAATTAATAAATGATATATCTTACTGTGATTATTAATGAAATACTGGTAATACTAAAGATGAGAAATGAAGAGATTGGACTGAAAGCACTTTAGACATAGAGAGTAGCTCAAGGAGACTGAGAAGAATCATAGCTAATCCAGAGGTGATGTAGCAGAAATCTGGAAGATAACAGGTCTTGTTAGGCTGCCTTCTATTCCATAACAAATAGTGAACTCAGTGAAGTTGAGTGTCAGGGTTGGCTGTTACCCTGCAGTGTCCAGCTATTTTTACAATATATCATCTCCTTTCAAGTACCTGGGTCTTAGTGCATGTTGCTTTCGTATCTGTATGCATCCTCTTCACTGCATATATGGCCTCATACATAAAAGCAAGGTTCTTGTACAAGTCTCCCTATCTGCTGGTCCCAGGAAGCTTTCATACACTGCTCAGCTGTAACTCTAAACTATTGAATAGCTTTGCTGTGCATTCAGATCCTATGTTACAAATGTACTGCAGTATTACTCCTCAGCTAGTGTCTCGGTCTGTAATCTTGGAATCATTTGAAGAATTTAAAAAGCAGTATTGACTCTTGGGCTCTATCTACCCCTAGGGATTCTGATTTAACTAGGTTTTGGGGGATGCCTTGGCATTGAGATTTCTAAGAACTCTCCAGGAATTCTAATGTGCAGCTAAGGATGAGAACTGCTGCTCTAAGCAGAGTTAGTTTTTTTACCCTTGTTAAGATCATGTCCATTCTCAGTGGAGTTTTATAGCAAATGTTTACAGAATTCACCATCCCTTGATTATTTCAAATAGAGATAATTCCTTAAGCCACATGAATATTACATTTAACAAGTAGAGTTTCTTCCATTTTCACAGGATAGTATAAGTATCAGTTTTTCCCTTTTATCTTTTTTCTGATGTGCAGAATTGAAGAAATTTAACATTCCTACCTCTACAGCAGTTCAATTAATAAAGTGCCAGCTAAACAGTAGCAAATTTAATATTGGTTGTGATCTTTTCATTGTTTAATCATTTTATTGTGTCACTCCATGTACTTAAAAGTGTTGTGATCTTATTAAAAGTCAGTAGCTAGGATAAAAACTTACATAAAAAAGGGTTCTTAATTGAAGGAATTCCCAAAGAAACCACCTCAAAACTTGGGAGAATTCAGATCATGTGTGTATTCAGTTAGTTCTAGATTGTTGGGTGCAGTGTTTGCGAACTTGATCCTGTGTTTTTAAGTAAATCAATTTAGAGCTTTACAAAAGCTTGCCCATGGGTGGCAACTCAAAAGAGTCATAGAACTTTGGAGACCAAAGGTTTCTTTCTCAAAATGAATAGGCCTATGCCTCAGAGACTTGAGGTAGCTCCTCTGTCTTTTTTTTTTTCTTCCAACATTCATTTTCCATATTATTCAAGAAAATAAACATCCTTTAAATCTTCACTTCAAACTGTTTTCAGAAATCATTATTTGGGAAATTGCCCAAGAATTAAGTGTGATAAAATGGCCTAACTTTTAGTGATTGGTTTACCATGAAGACTGATTTAGAGCAGAATCACATTTAGAAACATAAAAACATACTTATGTGACCTTCAGTATGGGAATCATGTATTTCATTATGGTCTCAAATATATTCTATATAAATATACTGACAAATATGTTCATGCATTTAAGTAATATTTGATAATATTTTAATAATAGTATTTAAAGCAAATTTATCAAATATCATACACATAGTAAGCAACAATATAATTTCTGGATTTGAGTCTCAGCTGTGCTCTTCTGAAACTCTGAAAATTAATGCTGAGGTTCATTTTTCTCTGTTGTTTGATAATTCTTTTATGAGTATGTGAGCAGGATCTTACTGGTAATGGCCTGGGAAAGCAATAGAAGATGGCCAAAGTGCTTGGGCCCCTGCATCAGCATGGGAGACCCAGAAAAGAAGCTCCTGGATTCAGATCGGCACAACTCCAGACGTTGCAGCCTATGGAGAGTGAACCAGCAGATGGAAGACCTTTCTCTCTGTCTCTCTCTCTCTGTATAACTCAGCCTCTCAAGTAAATAAATTAATCTTTAAAAAAAAAGAAAAAAGATTGTGTAGAGTAGATCTGCTGATCAGTTTCATGTTATTTAATTTTTGGTCCTATATGAAGGCAACAAGTCCATTGGGTAGGCTCAGTGAAGTGCTTAAGATCAGGAAGAGAGGCCGGCGCCACGGATCAATAGACTAATCCTCCGCCTGCAGTGCCAGCACCCCGGGTTCTAGTCCCAGTCGGGGCGCCGGATTCTGTCCCGGTTGCCCCTCTTCCAGGCCAGCTCACTGCTGTGGCCAGGGAGTGCAGTGGAGGATGGCCCAAGTGCTTGTGCCCTTCACCCCATGGGAGACCAGGAGGAAGCACCTGGCTCCTGCCTTCGGATCAGCACAGTGCGCTGGCCGCAGCAGCCATTGGAGGGTGAACCAATGGTAAAGGAAGACCTTTCTCTCTGTTTCTTTCTCTCTCTCACTGTCCACTCTGCCTGTCAAAAAAAAAAAAAAAAATCAGGAAGAGAAAGACCTAGACAAACCTACAAATCATTTCAGTTTTCACTTAGACTGTTGAGATCAGGGGTTATAGATGATACATTTGACCTTAGAGACCAACACAGAAGTGTTTGTTCTGGACTTGGGAATTGACGGAAGGAATAGTTGGGTCAGTGAAGCCCTTCCCCATCATTAGCATTCAAATCCACATGACACTGGTCAAGCAGAATAATCTTCTAGTGCTTTCACTATGGCAAAAACAATTACAGAAACCCAGCTGGGGAGAAAACTTTGAGCTGTCAGTCTTAAAATATGTTCTTTAAGTGGAGTGAGGATATTATAGCAGAGTTGTGATGATTTTAAGCAATGGTAGAAGAAAATAAAATATCCAAAGTTAATCAGATTCTCTGAAGTGACATATACATGTAAAACATCCTTTCATACTCCTGTCTTTAATTGGAGAAATCAAGATACTGACAAATGAGCTGATGCCAAAATCTAAAAGGTGATGACTAGAGAGATTGCTCATGTTATGCAAAGTGTTCAAAGCAGTACAGACATCTAACTTCCTTTGAAATTTGCAGGCCTAAAATTAATGTGGCTGGTGATTTAAAGTAGGTGATAATTAACTCCATGTGTGAACTCTCCTTTCCAACTTTTTAAAAAGACTTGCTTCTGAATGGACGATAGTTGCCCATCACCTGGATAGTGTTACTGTTGTGGAAATGTGGACAGTAATGCCTAGGCTATGGTGTATTTTTCTAAGAGAACAGCAAATAACAAAGTTAGCTAGCCTTTGACTTCAGTGTTAAAATATGCTAACATTCTGAGTTTATTTTTCTCATTGGGCATGTCTCCTAAAGGCTGGCAGAGGAAAACTGAGGCCTTAATCACTTGATGAAATTAGATAAATAAGCGATTTATGTGTAGCTAGAAAATAGAAGCTGGCAGTTTACATTAATCATATAACAGCAAGAATTGCCAAATTTGGCATTTTACTTCATTATTTTTACATTATCCTACACAAATTTTATCTTAAGAATTCAGTTCTAGGCTGACAGTTTGGCATAAAATTAGCTTTATTAATTATCGACCTAAAGATCCATTATAGCTCATATTAATTTGTGTATTTATGGGCTTCTAATGTATGTATACCCATTTATTTTCCTGCTATTTTGTTCCAACCATCCTATTTGCTTCTGTTTCCTCCAAAATTCAGATTCTAACTTTGTCTCTCACCTTCTCCATAAAATGCCCAAATTTCCCTGGGGATGTACTATAATTATGATTCCATCTAAGCCATGTGGTGCTTAGTCGTGTATTGCCGTGCATGGCCTTTCTGTTTCTTTAATAAATGTCTTGTTCAAGATTGTGTGTCACCAGGGTCAGCTCCTTGAGAGCACAGGCCGTGTCTGACCTTGCTTGTTTTCCTCCAAGCAGAGTGTGTGGTATTCTGCCCCAGGCAGCTGCTGCATAAAGCTTTGTTGAAAGAGTAGGGAGGCTGGGACTCTCAAATGACAGAAAGGAGAGTTTTGCATCAATCTGGCCATTGAGAGACAGCCTCACTCCTTCCCCGTTCATTTATTAATTCACTTGTGGGAGTTAAAAAAAGATTTTTTTTAAAAAGTGATGTTCTGAATTAGAAATCCTATTTTATAAGCTAATAATACTCATGTGTGAACTTGGGATAATGAGGAAAATATCCATCTGGTAAATCTGATGTTTGGATCTAAGATCTGCTGCTACTGAAATTTGAAGTTTCAGTCTAGGTGACTGATTGATTTGAGATATTTTAGTTTCAGTGTGAAATTGGGATGACATTAGAAAGTAATAGTGAAGCAACATGAAATTTATGGTAGTTTTCTTCTTTTCTGCATATATTTCTCTGGTTATTTTTATAATTGAAGCAGTCTTTGTATTCACATCTCAGTCTGTGTTTTTGAATACTTAGGTCTTCAGTAAAAGGAAGCCACGTTTACCTAGAATTATGCTGTTGAATGTGAAATCCGCTAATAGCTAAATGCTCATTACCCCGGTTGGCAGACCCATTGACATTTTCTCTTTTTTTTTTTAACTTTTCTTAAAGATTTATTTATGTATTTGAAAGACAGAGTTACATAGAGAGAAGGAGAGACAGAGCAGTGAGATCCTCCAGCCCCTGGTTTACTCCCCACGTGGCCGTAACAGCCAAGGCTGGGCCAGGCTGAAGTCAGGAGCCAGTAACTCCATTCAGGTCTCCTACATGGATGGCAGGGACCCAAATAGTTGGACCGTCCTGCTGTGCTTTCCCAAGCCATTCGGACATGGAGCATCCAGGATTCTAACCAGCACTCATATGAGATACTAGCATTGCAGACAGGGGCCTAACCCACTATGCTAAAATATCCACCCCAACGTTTTCTCTTACACCTGTGTTTCTAATCAAGTTTTTGTTTGTTTGTTTTTTCCACATGGGAAGTTTTATAACCTAGTGATTAAATGCATGAACTTTTGTGTAGGAGACTTGATTTTAAACCTTTGCCATGTGTCACATCCTTTTCAGTAAAGTAGGGTATTAATAATATGTACATATGGGGGAATGAGGCCGGCACTGTGGTGTAAAGGGTAAAGCCAACCCCTGCAGTGCCAGCATCCCATATAGGCTCCAGTTTGAGTCCTGGCTGCTCTAATTCCAATCCAGCTCCCTGCTATGGCCTGGGAAAGCAGTACAGGATGCCCCAAGTGCTTGGATCCCTGTACCCCCATGGGAGAACTGAAAGAAACTCCTGGCTCCTGGCTTTGGATTGGCTCAGCTCCAGTTGTTGCGACTATTTAGGGAGTGAATC
Source organism: Oryctolagus cuniculus (assembly GCF_051225735.1). NCBI lineage: Eukaryota > Metazoa > Chordata > Mammalia > Lagomorpha > Leporidae > Oryctolagus > Oryctolagus cuniculus. The sequence continues at coordinate 41,757,887 of NC_142884.1, forward strand.
AGAGGATGGAAGACTCTTCCCCATCCCCGTCCTGTTGCTCTGTCTCTCTGTAACTCTGCCTTTCTTTTCTTTTTTAAAACAAGATTTATTTATTTACTTTGAAAGTCAGAGTTACACAGAGAGAAAAGGAGAGGCAGAGAGAGAGAGGTCTTCCATCCACTGGCTCACTCCCCAGTTGGCCTCGGTGGCAGGAGTTGCACCGATCTGAAGCCAGGAGACCAGAGCCTCCTCTGAGTCTCCCATGTGGGTGCAGGGGCCCAAGACCGTGGGCCATCTTCTACTGCTTTCCCAGGCCATAGCAGAGAACTGGATCAGAAGTGGAGCAGCTGGGACTTGAACTGGCACCCATATGGGATGCCAGCACTGCAGGCAGCGGCTTTACCCTCTATGCCACAGCGCCAGCCCCATGTAACTCTGCCTTTCAATAATAAATAAATAAATCTTTAAAAAAATAATATCTACATATGGGGATTAAAGAAGCCATGTGATGCATAAAGCACAGTTCCTGACACACAGTGCATTAATATTTGAGATTCTCTTCTCTTCATATTTAAGTCAAGTATTTGTTTTACATCCAGAGTCCTAGATTATTTGTAGATTTTTTTAGTTTGATCATACAGTCAACATTCTTTATAAGGGATGTGCAACTCAGTTTATGAATCTGAATTAGTTCTTGCTTTCTTCCTTGTCATGTTAGGTAAACTATTTGCACTAAAATAATTATCATTAATTGTTTATCTTATAATTAACACATTTTGATTCATAAGAAAACCAAGAGACTGGTGCTGTGGCTCACTAGGCCAATCCTCTGCCTGCAGCGCTGGTACTCCGGTTTCTAGTCCCAGTGGGGGTGCCGGTTCTGTCCCGGTTGTTCCTCTTCCAGTCCAGCTCTCTGGTGTGGCCCGGGAAGGTAGTGGAGGATGGCCCAAGTGCTTGGACCCTGCACCTGCATGGGAGACCAGGAGGAAGCACCTGGCTGATGTCTTCAGATCAGCGCAGTGCACCGGCCATAGTGGCCATTTGGGGGCTGAACCAATCAATGGAAGGAAGACCTTTCTCTCTGTCTCTCTGTCTCTCACTGTCTAACTCTGCCTATGGCAAAAAAAAAAAAAAAAAAAAGAAAACCAAGAAAAATGGAAGAAATGTTAATTGCCTTTTGTGGTTATAAAATTAATGCATAATGAAAGATATTTGAGAAATACTAGAAGTGTAAAACAATTATATTCTGTGATCCTGTGCTCTAATGCACACTTAATATTTTTGTAAAATTTCTCAGGCAAAAATGCAAAATTTTCAATAAGTCCTTTTTTTCTTAGGAATTTTTTTTTCTTTGCAGGGCTGTTCTTGGTCAGTGATATTTGTGGATCTGGATGCTCACAATCGCAACAGACAAACTTTGTGCTCACTGTTACCCAGAGAATCAAGATCTCATGTGAGTTGTTTTTGTTATAAACTAATATGAACTATCATTTATGATTTTTGTGCAGTTTTACTTTATTTTGGAAGAGCATACTATAGAAAACTATAGAAGTCATCCATATGAGACAAGAAGACATGATGGATATCACCCCTTGTTCCTTGGCTTTTGGAGATCTTACTCAGGCAATGAACAATTTTGGACAAAGCTGTTTTGTCCTTTCAGCCTTTTCTAGAACAATAGAAAAACCAATATTTCTCTTTTGGAAGATAGCAGCATCTACCAGCGTAAATCATTTTTTGTCATGATACATCAGGAAAAATTTTTATAATTTATATTTTTTGGATAAAATATTTTTCTTGTCCTTGTTTGTTTTCTCTCATTTGATTCACTTATTTTCCTTGTCTGATGAACTTTATTTATAATACATGATTTCAGATTTTTCCTGAAATTATTTTTAGTTCTATTCTTAGAAAACACTCCAAATGAGAAAATTTAATTTTTTTTAAATTACTGTATTTTTTATGTAAAGCAAGATCATGATAGAAAAATAAAAGGCATAAATGAGCAAATATTAATAATATTCATTCATTCTACACTCAGATATAGTTTCAGGGCAACTTCTTTTACATATTTTTATACACATATATAATCTTTTTATTTTACAAAGCTATAACTGTGTTGTTCATTATGATTGGTTTCTTAGTTCTGTGAATGGACATGTTTCTAGGTCAATAAATAGATTTCTATAATACAAATTTTCATGCCTGTTAATTCACTTGCCTATTTGTTGGACATTAAGGTTATTTTCTCTTTTTCGCTATTATAAGCAAAGTGTATGACAGACCAAGTTGGTATGACTATTAGTGTCAACTTTTTCCATACTGGTTTGATTATTTTAGAATTTGAACCCAGTATTGAGCCCTGAAAATACTCTTTATCAATAAATAAAGTTTTGTTTCCTCTACAAGGTTCAGTGAAGCTTGCCATGGAAGCTTCTGTCACTCCCTTGGAGCAGAGCAAGCTCACTGTCAGTTGCATAACCTTTTTGACTTTTCATCTCTGTAATACTCCTTGGGCTATGTTTTGAGAGTATCCCTGTAGAGTCTTACATTCTCTTTTTCTTACTGCCCCCAGAACACAGATGCTGCCCTGCTCCCTTGTATCAGTTATCCTGCATTTGCCCTGGATGATGATGTTCTATATAACCAAACACTTGATAAAGTTATTAGAAAATTAAAAGGAAAATATGGATTTAAACGTTTCCTGAGAGATGGGTATAGAACTTCACTGGAAGATCCCAAAAGACGCTACTACAAACCAGCTGAAATTAAGGTATTAAAAATATTCTATGGGGTTAGCATTTAGCTTTATGTTAAGACACCGTTATCCCACATCAGAGTGCTTAGTGCTTGGGTTTGATGCCTGCTCCAGCTCCTGACTCCAACTTCCTGCTAATACAGACCCTGGAAGGTACTAGTGATGGCTCAGACAATTGGATTTCTGCCACTCATGTGGGAGACCTGGATTGTGCCCAGCTGTTGTGGACATTTGGGGAGTAAGCTAGCAGATGGGTGTGGTCTCTTTCTCTTTCTTCTCTCTGTCTCTCTGCTTCTTAAATACTTGAGTAAGTAAAATTTTAAAAATCCCACATTACTAGAACATCACAGTGATCAAAAGCATAGAATAAGCAGGCTGGTTTTTTGGGTTTACATTCTGGCTCTGCCATTTAATAGCTGTGTGACTTTGGAATAATTTAGGGAACATCTTTGATTAATATTTTTATTAGTAAAATACTAATAGCTACATCATAAGTTTCTTATGAAAATTAAATGACTTAAAATTTTTATGTACAAAATGCTTAAAACAGTGTTTGGCATATAGTAAGTGCTTAGTGTTAGTTTTTATTACCAGTGAGGCCCGTTTGCACTAATGGGCCATGTTGATTCACTGCATGAACAGTTTTTCTATTGAATATTCAATGCTTTGCTTATCTGTTCCAATAGTTTGTCAAATAATGGAATTAGAAGATAGGCTTAGGAGCTGGCGCCATGCCATAGCTGGTGAAGTTGCTACCTGCAACCCCAGCATCCCATATGGGCACTGGTTTGAGTCTCAGAAGCTCCACTTATGATTTAGCTCTGTACTAGTGCAGTGGAAGATGGCCCAAGCCCTTGGGCCCCTGCACCCACTTGGGAGATCTGAAAGAAGCTCACAGTTCCTGGCTTCAGTCTGGCCCAGTCCTGACCAATGTGGCCCTTTGGAGAGTGAACCAGAGGATGGAAAATCTGTTTCTCTCTCTCTCTTTCCCTCTGTCTCTCTCTCTCTTTTTCTCTGTCTCTGTAACTCAGATAAATAAAAATCTTTTTTAAAAAAAGAAAAGTATTTTAGTACAAAAAATTGAATTCATCCTCAAATGTTCATGGAAATGTTTATCGTGGAAAAAAAAACCCAAAACTTTGCATGTAATTTCAGTACCAAAATAAGCTTTTCTTTTGATTCCAGTTTTTCATAAAGTTTTGAGTACTCATTTAGTATCTATTCGTGATCCAGCTTTCAGTGCATTAAGCAAATGGTCTCATTAAAGCTGATAGTTTTTCTTTTTCCCTTTTCTTTTTCATTTAGACAATTGTCTTTGAAATATAGCTTTCTAAGTATCTAGTTTTAAACTATATTTCAGAAACCACATACCACTATATTCAGGTTTATACTAGCTGCTTTTAAGCTGTACAGAAAACTATTACCCTCCACCCAAATTAAGCATCTGTGCATATTACTAAAGACTTTTCTGTAGTGGTAGCCTGAAAATTACTTTTGTAAGCATGTTCACTGAAAATAAGTAGGGTCCCCATGAATTGTATCTAGATAATATCTAGGCAACAGTAGACCTTGTAATTTGCTTGGCAGTTAGCGTACCCCTTTTTATTATTATTATTTTTTAAAGATTATTTACTTATTTATTTATTTGAGAGGTAGAGTTACAGAGAGAGGGAGAGACAGAGAGAGAGGTCTTCCATCTGCTGGTTCACTTCCTAAATGGCTGTAACAGCCACAGCTGAGCTGATCCAAAGCCAGGGGCCAGGAGCTTCTTCCAGGTCTCCACATATGTGCTGGTGCCCAAGCACTTGTGTCATCTTCCATTGCTTTCTCACACCATAGGAGAGAGCTGGATTGGAAAAGGCACAGCTGGAGCTAGAACCGGTGCCCATCTGGGATGCTGGCTCCACAGGCGGAGGCTTAGCCCACTACACCACAGCGCTGACCCCAGCAAACCACTTTTCTAAAATTCAACATGCACTTAGTTTTTCTAGACAGCTGGATGAACTATTTATTATTAAATTTCACAGTTGATTATAATTCAGGAGCATTAGGAGCCTGATTTATTGCATATATCTCTCAAATTTTACAGTATTATTAATATTCTTAACAGTTTGTTGGGTTTGGCCAAAAGATTGATTTATCTCTTAAATGCCTTGAAAATAATTTTTTTCCTAGTTAATTTATTCCCTGAGCTGATTTGTGGCACTTACATTTGAATTAGACCTCCTGCATGTACTTCTGCACCTGTGTGCTACTAAGAAACATCTCAAGGTGCCACTCCCAATTCAGGACATCGTCTTCGTTCATCTGTCTTCATTCATCTTCATCACTGTTTTTACTTCTTGTCAGTTCTTCTATGTGAGCCTTGCAGGAACTTCTCGTGAAAGCATTTCCAACCTGTTCCCATTTGTACTCAAGTTCCCAGCTTTTTCTTCTTATTTCCTACTTGATAGCCTTTTATTTCTGCATGGCTTCCTCCACTACATCCTTCCCTTTCCATACTTATCTCCATCCCTCTTGTCTTATTCACAATGTTGTCTGTTCTTCTTTCTCAGGCCAGCCCTACATATGTACAACCCATCAGGTCTCATTTACTTTCTTGGGATTCTCATTGAGGGTTTGTTTCTCTGATAGAAGGATGACCATCTCTGTTTCTTTTTTTTTTTCTCTTTATCTTTCCCACTTTTGCCTTCCCTATATTTTGCTCTTCCAACTTAAATTAGTTTCTTCGCTTCAGCCTAAATACATTGGTGCGTATCATTAAACACACAAATACAAGCCCTCTCACCCCTTTCCCCATTGTCTTTCTCCCGCAGCCACTCTTCTGAGGAGTGTGATCTAGATTTGGTGTCTTGTTTGCCTCCCACTCACTGTTGCCCCTTATGATCTGGCTCTTCTTTCCCGCATTCCCTAGGAGCTTGCTGGCTTCTGTCTACTGAGGTTATAGTGCATAGTTACAGAGAGAGAGAGAAAGAAAGAAACCAGCTCCATCTGTTGGTTCACTCCCCAAATGGCTACAGTGGCTGGAGCTGAGCCAATCAGAAGTCAGGAGCTTCTTCTGGGTCTCCCACGCAGGTGCAGGGGCCCAAACACTTGGAGCATTTTATACTGCCTTCCCAAGCCATAAGCAGAGAGTTGGATCGGAAGAGGACATGAACCGGCGTCCATATGGGATGCCACAAGCAGAAGCCTAACCTACTATGCCACAGCGTCAGCCCCTGCTTAAAATCTTAAGGATTAGGTTAGAGTAGTGGTTCATAGCCTGGGGCAGTTTTGTCTCCAGGTGGCATTTGACAATCTCTACAGACATTTCTAGTTCTCACAACTGGTGAGTGTCACTGACATCTGAAAGGAACAGAGTGGGGATCCTAGTAAAAATACTAGAACAGTCTGGACAGGCCCTGTCCAGGACAAAAGTATGTGGCCCAAAATGTCAGTAGTATTGAAGCTGAGATGCCCCAGTTTAAGTAATCATCTTTTCTCTTTGGATTGCTCCAGTAGTCTTCCAGCCAATGTCTGTTTCTTGCCCTACAACTTTCTTCAGCACTGCCAGCTGCCCACGGAAGCAAATAAATCAAATCTTATCCTGCTCAGTATTCATCAGTGGTTCCCTGTGACTTCCAGATCCAAGTCTCAGTCTCTGTGCTTGAGCTCCAGGGCCCTTCCTGATATGGCTGACACAACACACCTGTTGGGCTTTAGTTTTCACTACTTCTTCCAGAAATACCGAATTGCTGGTAGTATCCTAAACACACTATGCATGTATAATTTGCACTTTATTACCTCTACAAGGAGTTTTCTTAGCTCATCTTCCCAAAGAAGCCCATCAAGCATTAGCTGAAACATCTTTGCTACAAACCCTCCCCTGACCTCTGAGACAGACTCGTATTTTCCATTCCATATGTTCCGGATAAACCACGTATAGACAGTGTTGCTGGCCTCCCCACTGAGCTGTGAGCTCTTGAGGGCAAGTTGTGTTATCTTTTGTCTTCATAGCTCTTTGTCTATTTGATGCCAGGCATTAGCAAATACTCAGTAAATATTTATTGAATGACTGCTAATGGATGGATTGAATAAACAAGCTTTTGAATAATAGAATCCTAAGAAATTAAGAAAAGGAACAATGAAACTACTACATCATCGAATCAGTCAAATATTAAGTTATTACAGTAAATAAATCTTTTCCATGTATCTGAATTATAGTTGTTCTAATTTGTTAGTGAGAAATTTAATGTTTTGCTTTCTGTTTTAGTTATTTGATGGCATTGAATGTGAATTTCCCATATTTTTCCTTTACATGATGATTGATGGTAAGTGAGCTTTTTCTAAAATTAAAGCTACAGGATATAAGTGGTTCAAAGGAGAGCAGAAATGATATATGACTTCTTTCAACTAGCAAAATAGACTGCACTCATATAATGTTTACTGCTCTTATGTTGTATTTATGCTTTCTTAGTGAATGTTAAGTCATTTAAAGAATTTTAAAAATACTTTGAAATATTTAAAATGATACTAATATATTACTCATATTTATAAAGATTTTTATTGCTAGAGAAATTGACTACTATAAGCCATGACATTGTGACCATTTATAACATTTATGCTTTAGAATAGATAAATTTTGATTATATTTTTATTAAAGTTTTCGATTCTAAATGTTAACAAGACTTTCCAAAACAGATTTCTTAGAAAATTATCACAGACAGTTGCATAATCTTTTTTAGAACCAAAATACTTATAACTGGGCTAATAGATTTTTCTGTGGTAAATTTTTTGTGATGCTTATTGAATTCAGTTGCTAATGGGCTTTAAATTTTACATCTTAGGAGTTTTTAGAGGCAATCCCAAGCAAGTAAAGGAATATCAGGATCTTTTGACTCCAGTACTTCATCAGACTACAGAAGGTACAGATGTTTTTTCCTACCAATGTTTCCTAATGTTCCATTAATGTGTGTAAAAGAGTCCTTTATAAAACCCAACAACTTATATTATATTGGAAAAAAAATGAAAGGGGCCTCAATGAAATTAGAAAGAATAATCTATATTAATTTATTGTAAAAATACATTTTTTATAAAAGGAGCTCATTGGACAAATCAAGGATGGGGATAAATTTAGGTGGTCCTGGCTAAAGTCATTCCAAAGTAGTTGCCAAGTGTGCAGAGTTTCTTCATTTGCTTCTTATTGTGTAATTTCTTTACTCTCTGTAGTTTTACAATAATATAAAATAACTAGTTATTACCCAGGCCACCACAGATGCTGTGGTCAGACAAGTGCTTCCTCTCCTGGCATCTCCAGTGGGCCACTTAGAGAGGCTCAGCTCTGGCCTAAAGCCACTAGCAATACCAAGAGAATTCTAGCCTCATCTTTGGAGTTGCTTCTAGGATGGTTAGCATTGTGTTTGGAATGTCTATTATGTGCTACAATGTCACCTTTGAGGATGGAATTAATTTTTAGATCAAAATGCTCAGTTTTATAAGTAAGAGTATATTGATTTCAGTCAGATATAGCAATGACCATAGAAGAACATAATTGGCTTTTCTATATAACTGGAAAACTAATTCTCAAGGAATTCCAAAAATGATGTACTAGAGATCTTTGGGATTTAGAAGTAGTAAAAGAATAGGAATATTTTCTCATGAGTGGACACCTTTGAAAATATTAATGTAAGTTAAAAATTATAGTATGCTGGTTAAAACAAAAAAGGATGTTTTTATGGACACAGTATAATGCATAAACTACAATCACAACCCTGGAACCACTCGTTTCGCACGTGATGTTTGACATATTCTTTGGGATTTTCCACACTCATAGCAGAGCAAATACTTCATGTTATAGGCTTGCCCTTTAAAACGTTTATAATTCTGAAAGTTGTGAAATGTTTCCAGGTGAACATTAAATTCCAAATAAATATTAATTTTAAAAGCAATTATGTCATTGTGATACCAATATGAAAAATAATGTAATGAATTTTGTAATTAATGAAATCTCTGTAACATTCAGAAGTAGGTCATTGATGCATTTGAGGCAGTATAGATGAATAGATGTATGGATGGACAGATAGGTCTCAGGTTGGTAGATAGATTAGATAGGTAGGTAGATAGATAAACTGGCCAAGGGCAGGTGACCTAATATGTGGCAAGCACTAATGATATCACAACCTCCTTTTGATAAGATATGCCAGCTACTTCCTTGTAGTGGACAGATGAGCAAAAAACTGGTGTGGTTTTTGTGTGTGTGTGTGTGTGTGTGTGTGTGTGTTTTAACCAGGTCAAGTGGCCATCTTAACCACTGACCAACCTTTGCTTCAGCAAGATACTAAAAAATTCACCCTTGGGAAGAGACAAGAAGCTAATGAAACTTGCAGTGTATATCATAGTATATTATCCCATTTGTGCCTATGTGGGCAAAGACCCACCCCTAACATGGTAAAGAGTGTTGTCCCAAACAAGATAAATCTGATACAAGAATCTTCTGCTAAGCACTGGGTGCACAGCTCATTCTCGAGCATGCCTGCACTTACCCATCTAGAATGTACTTTTATGTCAATAAATCCTACTGGCATTTGTGTCTCATCATCAAATTCTTTGTTGTGTTGACAAGAACCTGGACCCCTCTGCCCTTGGATACATTGAGGTGGTAGTTTAATATTCCCCACTTTAGGTTTCATCATGCTCAGAGAATGAAGTTCAAAGTATTCTCCATGTATCATAGGCATTTTTACTAATCAGATACTATTAGTGCATGAAAGAAACATTTTGGGGGATATTGGTATAATTTTATTAGGAAAATTAAGTTTACTATAGGCTGATGTTGCAAAAACTCTTCTGCAGCAGTCTACTAGAATATTATTTTTTTCCTTTTGTGTCATCCACAGAGATCCAACTCTTTAATACTTTTAGTTTCTACCAGGAACCTTTTTAAATGGGTTGGTCACAGGAAAAGATGGATTTTTTTTTTCCTATTCAATGATATTGAATGGTAAATAATGGGCTTAATGTTTAATGGGAATTTATTTGCTATAAGAATGGCTCAGGGTTATAATTCTTCAGTTTAGATTACAGTGTCTCATTTGCGATGTTTCCACAGACTAATCCTATTAAAATAACTTATTGTATAGCTCTAAGTATTTACACTCGATGCATTTGTCTACATCTACATAGCTATTAAAGTTAAATATTGGTAGGGAGATTATGTACATGTTGCTGGCTAAAGTGTTATGAATGATATGCTATCGAATTACTCTTTTAGAATCAAGACCATTTTCTTCATTTTTGTATTGGCCATGTCTGAAAGGAACCAGAATATCTCACCTTCTGTTATTGATCAAGTCTGTTATCTCCTGCTCTCTAATCATTGCAGCTTCTTAAAGGGAGATTTGAAGAGGACACTGAATTGTTACATTTTAATACTTATTTTTAAACTCCATAGGGTATCCTGTGGTACCAAAGTACTATTATGTGCCGGCTGACTTTGTAGAATATGAGAAAAGAAACCCTGGTAGTCAAAAGCGATTTCCTAGCAATTGTGGCCGCGATGGAAAACTATTTCTTTGGGGACAAGCACTTTACATCATTGCAAAACTCCTGGGTAAGTGGAAAAATTTGAGGGCATTTTTTTCACCTTGTTATCAAGCTGTTAGAAATTTGTATGTCTTCACTAACATTTTTCTTGGGTTTGGTTGATGTTTCATGTTATTAAAAAGTCATTGGGGGAATTTCTTTGCTTGTAAAGGTATACTAATGTATTTAGTTCATTGAATGATGATGGACAGTTTCTGGGAAGAACATAGGTATGTGTACCTATGATCATTGAGGCAGCTGCATTTAGTAGTTAGGTTTCTGGCAGATGGCTGTGGAAACCTAAGTTACTTTTATATGATGTAATACAATTTTGATTTAATTTAACAGTCATCTCCATCATAGTGTTAGTAAACTGCTTGCCATAAGGAATCAGTCATCTCAAAGTTCTCTTTTTTCTAATAAATACATATTTTCAGTTTTCTGTTAGCTGGCCATTGTCCATACTTCTTTGAAGAGTTCTTTCTTAGCTTTTTCTACAACTTCAGCTGACCAGAGTGCTTTTAGACACATTATAATTAGGACAAATTTGATGAACAGAAAGAAGCACATGGGTCTTCCTGCATCACTCCTTATGAAAATTTCCAACAGTACGAGCATTTCCAGGAAAAGGGCTCTGTCACTTTAGAGTCAGAATCCCTAAAGGCAAACAGATGATGAAATCGGCCAATTGTAAATACTGTACCTGCACTAGAAGAACTACTTTCTATATGAAATACTGTTATTATCTTTGTCGTTTCTAGCATTACAGCATAAATGCTAAATTTGTTTGTGCTGTAAGAGTAATCATCTTTGGTTTCTTTTTTTATATTCCATTAGGGAAGAATATTTCAAAGGCCAGATTTCCAAGCTTTACATAAATGATATGTAAGAGCAGACAGAGCTAACTCAAAAAGAAAATTAAGTTAATGCTTAACTCAGTTTGCTCCTTTCCTGTATTTGCTAGTGTGTGTGTATATATATATATATATATATATACTTAATGCTAATTTAAGGACATGTAGAAAATTTTTTGTCATGTGAAGGGACAGCTTTTTGACAAGGTGTTGATATTATTTATACAGGTTTTGCATTTAGATTTTCCAATGGGAAGAAAGTATACATGAAGTAATTTTCATAGAATCTAGTTGGGGGAAAGGTTATCTCTGGATTGAAGGTTATTTCCATCTCATGACATAAATTTAAAGAGGTTTGTTGTTATAAAACAAAAAAAAAATTTAACATTAGAAGCATAAGTTTTATATACTATACCTGGAAATTATTAATGGGCATGATGAAATTTTTTCTGTGATTCTGAGATTAAAAACTGGCATCTAGGCTCTGGAATTTTAAGATCTACAACTTATTTTTCCTGCCTGTTGCTAAATTTCTGGCCTGGTCTTAGTACACTAGAAAGAGTGCTGTTTGAGCAAAACCTCAGGATAAAATTGACAAGGTTACTATATGGGTAATACAGAATTGACTACACTCTACATAAGTAAATTGAGCTTTAAAAGGGGAAAAAATGATAAAGAACAGTAAAAAAAATTGGGCCTTCCTTGCTTCAAAATAAATGTGTTGAATATAGGCAATGTTTTCTCACTTTAAGACCAGAATGAACATAAATAGTACAGGTCATACCTTCATTTCTATTTCATGACCTAAAAGAAGAAATACAGTAGGGCTCCCTTAAAAGACAGAGTCAGTTTCTCCTTTCCCTGCTGAGCTTTTAAAAAAAGACAGTAGAGCACTTGTAGAAGGTGTGTTGCACGCTATGATCCTTTCTGACAAAAAGAGATGTGGTGTATTTATTAGCACTCTGGCCTAGCCTTGTGTCATCTGGATAACAGCTCGCTGTTTTAAGATGAGTAAGATCTCAGAGGGTTCAATCATTTAGTTGCTCTTAACTATTGTATACTTCCCTCAAGAACCATCAAATGAATATGAATTTTCATTAAGATTCCAAACACCACAATTACTAACAAAGTATTTTTTATTCATTAGAGGAGTCTCAGTTGGATATCTTCTTGACAACATTTTGTGGGTACTTAATTGGAGTTACTATTTTTGCGTTAAAATCTTTAAAAAATGTTTTGTAATATATGACAATAATGCAGACCAGTTTGTATCCCAGTGAAATCTATTAAGAATATTTTGCTTTGTGTATACCTAAAGTGAATGATTATACAACAAAACTATGTGACTTCTATTCTGTTGTTAGAGAAAAAAGACATAATATGCTGTTTCCTAAAACAAGGCCTGAACTCTCCTACTGTGTTTTTAGAAAGCAATTAATTGGAATGGGCACTGTGGTTCAGTGGGTTGAACCACTGCTTGGAATGTCCACAGCCTATATTGGAGTACTGGATTAGGCCCTGCTACTTTGCCTCCCATCCAGCTTCTTGCTAACATACCTGAGATTCACTAGATGATGACCCAAGTGCCTGGGTACTTGTGGCACATGTGCAAAGCTAAATTTGGTCTGACCCACCCCTGGTTGTTGAGAGCATTTGGAGAGTGAAGTAGCAGATGGAAAAATCTCTCTGTCTCCTCCTTTCTCTATTACTCTGCCATTCAGATGAATAAATAAATATTTTTTAAAAAATAAGAAAGTTCATTTTTTACAGTATTTCCTTTCTCTCTTTTGACTGTTAGAAAATAAGTATTTGTTGGGGCTGGCGCTGTGGTATAGCCAGTAAAGCCACTACCTGCTACATTGGCATCCAATATTGGCACAGGGTCAAGTTCCAGCTGCTCCACTTCTGATCCAGCTCCGTGATAATTTGTCTGGGAAAGCAATAGAGGATGGCCTAAGTGATTGGCCTTTGCCACCAATATGAGAGACCTGGAAGAAGCTCCAGGCTCCTTGCTACAGACTGGCTCAGCTCTAGCTGTTGTGGCCATTTGGGGAGTGAACAAATAGATAGAAGATCTCTCTCTCTCTTTCTGTCTCTCCCTCCTTCTCTCTCTGTAGCTCTACTTTACAAATAAATAAAATACATATAACAGAAAAAGCTTGAAAAATCATGAAGTATTCTTTAAAACTAAGAAAGCTAAAGAAATGTAACAGCTAATGATAACTTTTAAACTTCCCCAAAGCCATTAAACTAAACCTTAGTATAGATTCTTATTCAATATTTTAAAATGAGAAACTATTATATCATTTTAACTGTAGAAAATTTGTCTTCTACACTTCAGTTAATTTTTCTAATATGCAACTATTGGACCTTTGCCATAATGACCTTACTAGCTATTAGTAAAAGATCCTAAATCATAAAGATTATAACTTTCCAAACTATATAACTTAAGGTAGGTAAATAGAAGAATTTTTTGAGATGTATGTTTTAAAGGCATTAATTAACATCAAGGAGTAAAATAAGGCTTTTTAAAAATAAGCTTGAATTATTGAGCAATATTAGTTACAGAATTAGCTACAACTTTTTCCCTAGTACACACAAATATTCACATGAATAAATATCCTTGAATTTTACAGTCTTTTTTTGGGATCAATGAATATTATTTAATTTCTTTAAAGAATTAATGAGGCTTTTAAAAAAATATTTATTTATTTGAAAGTCAGAATTGCAGTGAGAGAAGAACAGAGAGCTCGTGCATCTGCTGGCCCACACCACAGATAGCTGCAACAGCCAGGGCTAAGCCAGGCTGAAACTAGGAGCCAGGAGCTTTATCCAGGTCTCCTATATGGGTAGCAGGGGCCCAGACACTTGGGCCATCCTCCACTGCCTTTTCTAGGTGCATCAGCAGGGAGCTGGATCAGAAGTGGATCAGCTGGCACAGGAATCAGTGCCCATATGGGATGCCAACCTCACAGGTGATAGCTCCAGTCAGCCATGCCACAGTGCCAACCTCTGATAAAAGAGACTTTCAAACTGATAAATAGAAAAAAAACTTAGACATTTTATTTATTTATTTTTTGACAGGCAGAGTTAGTGAGAGAGAGAGAAAGGTCTTCCTTCCGTTGGTTCATCCCCTAAATGGCCGCTATGGCCGGCACGCTGTGCCGATCTGAAGCCAGGAGCCAGGTGCTTCCTCCTGGTCTCCCATGCAGGTGCAGGGCCCAAGCACTTGGACCATACTCCACTACTCTCCCAGGCCACAGCAGAGAGCTGGACTGGAAGAGGAACAACCAGGACAGAATCCGGAGTGCCGGCACCGCAGGCAGAGGATTAGCCTAGTGAGCCACGGCGCCGGCCAAACTTAGACATTTTAAATATTTTCTTTAAAGAGTTATTTAGTTATTTGAAAGGTAGAGTTACATGGAGAGAAGAGAGGCCTTCCATCCACTGACTCACTCCCCAGATGGCCACAATGGCCACAGCTGCATGAGAGCATTTCAAGCATGGAAGGCTGAGACACTATGGCACAAAATGACCTACATGAAAGATCTCTGTGAGTGAGATCCCAGTGGAAAGAAGGGGTCATCAAAGAGGGAGAAACCTTTCTCTGCAGGGAGGAGAGAACTTCCACTTTGATTATGGCCTGTCTAAATAGTGTTGGAGTTTGTGAACTCAAGAGGCTTCCACAGCCTTGGCAGCTCATGACAAGAGCCTCAGGTGATCACTGACATCATAAATAAGAGTGTCAATTGTTAAATCAACAACAGGAGTCACTGTGCACTTGCTCCTCACGTAGGACCTCTGACCTTAATGTGTTGTACTATGAGAATTATCAGTAAAAATAGTCTTCAGGCAGTACTTTATACTTTGTGTGTCTGTGTGGGTACAAACTGTTAAAATCTTTACTTAGTATAGAGTTGATCTTCTGCATATAAAGATAATTAAAAATGAATCTTGGCCGGAGCCATGGCTCAATAGGCTAATCCTCCACCTGCGGCGCTGGCACACCGGGTTCTAGTCCCGGTCGGGGTGCCGGATTCTGTCCTGGTTGCCCCTCTTCCAGGCCAGCTCTCTGCTATGGCTAGGGAGTGCAGTGGAGGATGGCCCAAGTGCTTGGGCCCTGCACCCCATGGGAGACCAGGGAGAAGCACCTGGCTCCTGGCTTCGGATCAGCGCGGTGCGCCGGCTGCAGCATGCCAGCCGCAGCGGCCACTGGGGGGTGAACCAATGGAAAAAAAAGGAAGACCTTTCTCTCTGTCTCTCTCTCTCTCACTGTCCACTCTGCCTGTCCAAAAAAGAAAAAAAAAAGAATCTTAATGAAGAATGGGATGGGAGAGGGAGTAGGAGGTGGGATAGTTTGGGGGTGAGAGGGCAGGTATGGGGGGAAGAACCACTATAATCCAAAAGTTGTACTTGCAAAATTTATATTTATTAAATAAAAGCTTTCTATAAAAAAGATATCTGAATTAAAGTGCTTTGGTATGTCATTGTTTAGAACTTGATTTAATTTCCTATAGAAACTATGTTAAATGATTATTAATTACAAGCAAAGTTGTAGCCATGTGATATAGTTGACTTATTTGGCATAATCATCTTTTTCCCCACTTTTTTCTCCAATACTTTCTCTTCCTATTTAAAAAAAAATTTTTTTTTATTAATTTGAAAGGCAGACAGACAGTGAGCTCCCATCCACTGGTTCACCCCCCAAATGCCTGCCACAGGCCCAAGCCTGGAGCTCACTCTGGTGCTTATATGTTAGGGGCAGGGACTCAAGTGCTTGAGTCATCAATTGCTGCCTTGCAGGGTATGCATTACAGGAATCTGGAATCTGGAGAGGAACCATTACTCAAACCCAAAGATTCTTGTGTGGCTTGTAGGTGTCCCAAGCAGCTTCTTAACTACTACACCAAATGTTTGTCCCTTCTCTTTTTTATTTTTCTTTTCTTCTTCATATTCTTCCTCTACCATAGTGGAAAATTCAAGGATTTATGGATCAGGGGTTTAGGAGCCAGATAGTTCAGGATTTGAATACAAGTTCTGTGACTTACTACCTCTGTGACTTGGAGAATTCTCTTCCATGAATATCAGTTTCCTTATTTTTTGTTATAAAGAAATATACATAAACCACTTACTTTAAGAGCCATACTGGTTGAGCTAGTCTGAAAATCTGAAATCGGAATACACCAAAGTTCAAAACTTTTTGAATGCCAATATGATACCACAAGTGGAAAATTTTACACCTAACATGTGCCAAGTTGCCGTCAAAATGCAGGTACACTAAAAATAGTCTAAAATTACCTTCAGGCTATGTGTATAAAACATACATGAAAGGTAAGTAAATGTTTTGTGTAGATTTGGTACCATCCTCAAAATATCTCATTTTATATATATAAGTATTCCAAAATTACTCCAACATCTGAAACACTGATGATCCCAAACATTTCAGATAAGATATACTCAACCTGTGTGTACTAGAATGATTCTTCTTCCTGTCTTCCTTCTACCCTCCTTCCTTCTCTGAGTTCACATTTAGCAGATAGCATATGTGAAATATGTTTTACAGCTTTTGTCATGCAGGGAACTCAGGATGCTAATGCACCTTCCTTGCAGGTACCCCCATAGCCACAGAATTGATCACAAGAAGAACGTGCTTCCCTGGTTGCTACTTTACTTATTATTCATCTATTCACAGATTCTACTTTTGCCTGTTCTTTGGTCAGCTTGATATCCAGTAGCTTGAAAGCACGAGCTATAGGAAATATTTCTCTCTAATGGCAACCTATTTGTTCTGATATACTACCTTGTAATTCCAGTGTTTGAAACTAAGATCATTCCATTAACATTTGATTTTATTCATGATATTTCTTGCCCAATAGATCCCAAATTTAAAAGCCACTGATCAAGCCTGGAAATAAAATGCTTTTTAAAGTCAAATGCATTATTGACCAACTGTCTC
The DNA here is from genome assembly GCF_051225735.1 of Oryctolagus cuniculus. Classification (NCBI taxonomy): domain Eukaryota; kingdom Metazoa; phylum Chordata; class Mammalia; order Lagomorpha; family Leporidae; genus Oryctolagus; species Oryctolagus cuniculus. The sequence goes on from NC_142884.1 coordinate 41,774,994, forward strand.
CTAGTGTGTCTGAGGACATGAGAAACTGAGGTGTTGATTTGCATTAATCTGTTGACTTCAAATACAGTCAACTTATTCAGTATAGCACATGATTTTGCTACTGATCAGTTAAAGACACAACAAATAGATAAAATAGATAAGAATAGATAAGAATGTACAGATACATCTCTACATTGTGTTTGCTAAGAGATTTCCCAGTGATTACACTCCAGGAAGCTTGAAGCATAAAAACATCGATTTCTGAGCACTTTCATTATCTTGTTCATGGTATCCGTGTGATTGCTAGTGACCTAGAGTGGAATTTCTGTCCAGCAGGCTTCATAAATGTCTTGAGAGGACATGTAGTATTATTTAAAGGCTTTACATAAGAAGATTCTCTTTCTTAGCTTATTATATAAATAACTGGCTTTCCTAAAGCTAAAATATTTCAGTTGAATTGCTATTAGGGATTGCAAATTTGTATAAAAAATGATAATCTCACCCCCAAATGTTAGTTAAACTGAATATGAAAGTAATGATTCCAAGACTCTAAAAGGCTCTTCATACATTAACAGTGCCTACCCTAAAATGTGTCAGATTATATGCTCTTTAAAAACAAAAACAAAAACTTTATTTGTGTGAGAGGTAGAGAGGGAGGGAGGGAGAAAGAAAAAGACAAAGACACAGAAAGACAGAGCACCCATCCTTTAGTTCATTCCCCACATTTCCACAATAGCCAGGTCAGGGCCAAAGCTGGGAACCTGGAACACAATCCAGGTCTCCCTTGTGGGTGTCAGGGACCTGATTACTTGAGCCATCACTGTTGCCACCCAGGGTTTGCATTGACAAGAATCTGCAGTAAGGAGCCAGAGCCAAGAATTGAACCCAGGAGCTCCAATGTGAAATGTTGGAGATCTTTTATTTTGTTTTTAAGATTTTTTTATTTATTTGAAAGGCAGAGTTACAGAGATGCAGAAAGAGAGAGAGAGAGAGAGAGAGAGAGAGAGAGGTCTTCCATCCACTGATTCGTTCCCCAAATGGCTGCAACAGCTGAAGCTGGGCCTATCCAAAGCCAGTAGCCAGGAACTTCTTCCTGGTCTCCCACATTGGTGCAGGAGCCCAAGGACTTGGACAATCTCCCACTGCTTTCCCAGGCAAAAGCAGGGAGATGGACTGAAAATGGAGCAGCCAGGACTTGAACCAACACTACCCGCATCAGCTTTCCCGCTATGCTAGAGCACCAGGCCCAGACATTGGCGATCTTAACTTCTAGGCTAAATACCTACTTCTCATGCTACAGATATCTTAAGTCATCCTCCAATCTTCTCTGTAAGATGTGTGCTGTGTGATACAGGTGAAGAGACTTGAAGCCCACAAGAGTTCAGCAGTGTACTCACGATCACACAGCCCGTGACTGATAGTATTTATTAATTTGGGACTCTACATGGTACTTATATCACCTATAACCTCTGTGACATTAAATATTCTTGCTGAAAACAAAACCTTGACTCATCTAATATAGTATTAAATTACTTTTTGTTTTCATTTACATGCTGGGTTTTGTTTTGTTTTTAAGATTTAAGATTTACTTGAGAGGGATAGCTATGGACAGAGAGAGGGAGAGACAGAGAGGGAGGTCTTCCATCTGCTGGTCAAACCCCAAATGGCTACAGCAGCCATAGCTGGGCCAATCTGAAGTTAGGAGCTAGGAGCTTCCTCTGGGTCTCCCACGTGGGTACAGAGGCCCAAGCACTTGGGCCATCCTCTACCGCTTTCCAGCCATCGGGAGTGAGCTGGATCAGAAGTGGAGCAGCAGGCCTCAAATTATTGCCCCTATGGGATGCAGGCACCGCAGGCAAATGCTCAACCTACCATGCCACAGCGCTGGCCCCATGCTTGCTGTTAAAACATACTTCTTTCTCATTGCTGTGAATTATCCAGTAATTGATTTTGCCTATTTTACTTTGTTTTTATGGTTTCTCTTATCAGTCTACATGATGTTTTATATATTAGTGCATAACAGTTCTTTGACATTTTTCTAGTTTGTTTGCTCTAAATTTTACTTTTTTTTTTAAGAATGAAATTTAAAAGCTTTATAAACTCAGATCTGGCAGTGTTTTTCTATTTAATGTTTGGCCATGGGATTTTTGCATTTAATCTTGAAAGCCCATCCATGTTAACTAATTAAGTCAAAAAACAAATTAAAGGAATGTGGAATTTGAGGGCATAATATATGAGATTGAGGTTTTAAGTTTTCTTTTTCCCAAAACAGTGCATTTCATAATATGTGTGTTACTAACCTTTGTTTGTGTCACTACTGCCAAGAATCAGTTAGGCTTTTAAACAATTTTACTCTGTGAATTATCTGCAGAGCCTAGTTTAGTGTGTCTACGTGATTTTGGTGTCATGATTAAAATAATTATTTGGTCTTTTAAATTTCCTTTAGATTGTCATGTCATTAAAAAATTCATGTTTTCTTTTTACCCTAACATTTACTATTTGAGACAAACACAAGACATATTTTGTAAACCTTTCTGTGTATAAAAATGAAAAAAAAAAAACAACTTAAATGCTTGTTTTCTAAATTTAAAAAGAGCTATCCTTACTTGTAGAAATAGGTGATTATCTTTGAGGTTTGATATTCCACTGTACATGTAGATAGCCATTTCTCTTTTATTCTTGCTCTTTTTTTTTTTTCTCCTTTTAAATATCCTGTAGTTGACAAAGTTAAGTTCTTTCAGGCTTGTCACTGTTCACCAAAAACTCAGTGTTACTGAATTGGCACAATGATGACCTCAGTTTTTGGTCCCTGAATGAAAAATGCAATGCCGTGTGTGTGTGTGTGTGTGTGTGTGTGTGTGTTGGGGGGGGGTTATTAACTTTAAAAGGATATATGCCACCTTTTATCTTTTAATGCCATTTTCCATGAACTTTTTAAATTTATAGGTGAGCACATGGTATGTGTTTTAGCGTTAAGCTAGTACAGAAGTGTGGTACAGAGAAATATGAAAGAAATGCAAAGAAATAAGCTTTTGAAAGACTTGATTAACCGTTTGACTCATGTAAAGTTTAATAAACTAGCATTTATATTTTCCAAGTACATATGATTTTTTTATTTGTGATCATTTATAAATGCCAAAGTAATGATGGAATTCCATTTTTATAGACTGACAGTGAATTATTAATTGTGGAAGATGCATGCTGGTTGTGGAAATTTTTTCACATCTCAATGATCATACAAATGAGACAGGAAAATAATTTGCTGCCTATGTAGAATATCAGTGTACTAATCAACCCAGCATCATGAGCTAAACAGCAATTATAAATAGGAGTTATATGTGTAGATGTGCCATAATCAAGTCTACATTGGTTGGATTTACATTTGGCAAAAAATGTTTTTTTCAAAGAAGAAAATTATCTCTGATAACATCCTGATTTTAATTGGGAAAAATGTAACATATACACGTCTAAATTTTTTTCTCATTGTTTCCTCTTCTTGTTTTCCTTACCGTGTTGTATAAAATATCAGTGTTCTCATAGGGCAGAATCAGTATATGGTCAAGAGCCTAGACTCTAGAAACAGAATATCTCAGCTCTGCTGTATGCTAGCTGTGAGCAAGTTGGTCCCATACTCAGTGCCTCTGTTTTGTCACGTGTAAACTGATAACGTTTTTGGGAGGATTAATGAATTAATATATGTGAAATACTGGTCAGGAACATAGTAAACATTAAATGTTGTTGCTACTACAGAGGCAGTGATGCTGAGACAGCTTCTTTGTCTACTCTTCCTCCTCCTTCTTTGTCTTGTTAGTCTACTGTTAACATTTCTTTTACTGTTATTAAAGAAATCCTCCCCTTTCGTGGTTTAGTCTATTGGATAATATCACAGAAGTGCCTAGAAGGCACTCTATAGTGGGGATACAATGTAGAAATACTCCCAAAGCTGCCAACAGACTTACAGCCATTAACTTGATGCTCTGTTTTCTAGAAGTGTTCACTGTGTAAAAGCAGTCCTTAGGGGCAGGCATTTGGCCTAGTGATAAAGCTGCCAATCAGGATGCCCACATTCCTGTTAGAATGCCTGCGCTCTAGTCCCTGCTCTGCTCCCAGTTTCAGCTTTCTGCTAATGCAAACCCTGAGAGACAGGAGGTTTGGCTTAAGTGTTAGAGTCACTGCCATCCACATGGGTGATCAGTTGCTGGCTTTGGCCCAACCCAGTCTTTTGTTGGCATTTGAGGAGTGAACCAGTGGATACAAGGGTACACACGCTCTCTCTTTTATCTGTATCTGAAATGAATAATTTTTAAAATAAAAATATACAGTACTTTTAAAAACCTGTGAAACATGAGCTATAATTTCTGTTAAGTTCTTGTATTTATTTGAGAGGCAGAGAGAGAGAAAGAGCAAGCTCCCATCTGCTGGTTCACTCCTGAAATGCTTGCAGTACCCTTGGCTGGTGCTGAAACCAAGGTCCTAGAATCAGGAATTCAGTCTAGGCCTCCCAACCACTCTCCAGCATCACTTGTTCCCTCCAGGTTCTGCATTTGCAGTGAGCTGGACACTCGGGCAGAGCTAGTGTCAAACTCAAACATTCCGGTGTAGCTCATAGTCATCTACTTCTAGGCCAGGGCAGGGAACCTTTATTCTGCCAAGGCCTTTTGAATATTTATAACTTCATTTGTGGGCCATACAAGAATTATCAACTTAAAAATTAGCCTGCTACATATAGTTTTATTGAATTTCGAGTCCTGCCTGTGGTTGCCTTGGCAGGGCCAGGACAAAGAATTTCATGATTATTACACTGTCCACAGGCTGGATGTTCCTCAACCCTGTAACACTCACCCAAAATGCATTATTTTTAAAACAGCTCTGTTGAGATATAATTCATATACCATACATTTCATCTGTGTAAAGTTTACAGTGTGGTGACATTTAGCATAATCACAGAATTCTGCAACCATGACCAGCAGTGAATTTTAAACCATCCTATCACCCCACAAGAAGACAGCCTCTTTAGCTGTCACTTCCCATTTCCCTCTCATCGATACCCCCTTTCCTTCAGCACTAGGCAGTTACCAGTCTGCATTCTATTTCTCTAGATTTGTCTGTTCTGGACATTTCATATACCTTGAATCATACATACAGTATGTGGCCTTTTGTGTCTTGCTTGTCTCTCACTTAGCATGTTTTCAAGGTTCATCCATGTTGTAGCCTGTGTCAGCACTTCATTCCTCTTTACAGCAGGATAATATTCCATTGTGGGTATATGTTGCTGTGGATTCATTCTGAGAAGAGGAACACGATGGGGACAAGAGGCACAGAGTCACCACACAGACCCTTGGAGTCCAATGAAAGCAGACCAGAGGCGAACAGCCTGCAGACTTGTTTATTTCAGTTGGTACAGCAGCTTAAATAGCCAAGGCAGCCAGTCTGGTCAAGGGGCTGTCTACGCCCTAACCAATCACGGCCTGTTGGCAGGCCGTTTCCGAAGCCATCCAATCACAGCCTGTTGCCAGGCAGTTTCTGTTGCCAGCGGCCATCTTGGCATGGCCTTCTCATTCCACCACATGTATATACCACTTTTTCTTTATCTATCCATTCATCAACTGGTAGACAGTTGGATTATCTCCATTTTGATGCTATCCTGAGTAATGCTGCCATGAACTTTAATATAAAAATTGCTGTTTGACATATCTTTATCTATCTTGAATATATACCTGGAAGAAAAATTGATAGGTCATTTTTTTAAAGATGTATTTATTTATTTGAAAGTCAGAGTTACACAGAGAGAGAGAGAGAGAAAGAGAGAGAGAGAGAGGTCTTCAATCCACTAGTTCACTCCCCAATTGGCTGTAATGGCCAGAGCTGCGCGGATTCGAAGCCAGGAGCCAGGAGCTTCTCCCAGGTCTCCCGTGTAGGTGCAGGGGCCCAAGGACTTGGGCCATCCTCTATTGCTTTCCTAGGCCATAGCAGAGAGCTGGATCAGAAGTGGAGCAGCTGGGTCTCAAACCGTTGCCCATATGGGATGCTGGCACTCCAAGCCAGGGCTTTAACCCACTGCACTACAGCGCCGGCTCCAGATAGGTCATTTTTTTTTTAATTTATTTATTCATTTGAAAGTCAGAATTACACCAAGAGAGAAGGAGAGGCAGAGAGAGAGAGAGAGAGAGAAGGGTCTTCCATCCACTGGTTCACTCCCCAAATGACTGCAACAGCCAGAGCTGTGCTGATCCAGAGCCAGGACCAGGAGCTTCTTCCAGGTCTCCCATGTGGGTGCAGGGGTCCAAGGACTTGGGCCATCCTCTGTTGCTTCCCCAGGCCTTAGCAGATAGCTGGATCAGAAGTGGAGCAGCCAGGACTTGAACCGGCATCTGTATGGGATGCCAGCACTGTAAGTGGCAGCTTCACCGGCTACGCCACAGCACCAGCCCCAATAGGTCATTTTAACTCTTAGGTTTAGCATTTCCAACAACTTTCAAGCTGTTTCTAAACAAGATGTATCATTTTGCTTTCCCACAGTTCTAATTTTTCTACATCCTTGCCAACATTTGTTCTTACCTGTTTAATTATGGCTATCCTAATAAGTGTGAACTGGTATTGCATTATGGTTTTGATTAGTATTTCCCAAATGATTAATGTTGCTTATTGGTAATTTATTTAACTTCTCTAAAGAAATGTCTATTTAGATACCAGGGCTATTTTTGTTTAATTAATAGATTGATTTTAGAGGCAGAGAGAGAGAGCTCCCATTTACTGCTGTATTCCCCGAATGGCACAAGACTGGAAGACCAAAGCTGGGAGCTAGAAACTCAATCCAGGTCTCCCATGTGGGTGGCAGGAATCCAGTTACTTGAGCTGTGTTTTCTGCCTCTAGGGTTCTCATTAAAAGGAAGCTGGAGATGGGAATCAAGTCTAGATATTCCAATGTGGGATTTGACATTTTAACTGGAACCTTAACTGCTAGGTCAAATGCCTGATCTAGATACTACGGCTATTTTTTTAAAAAACAGTTTTATGTATTTATTTATTTGAAAGGCAAAGTAACAGACAGGAAGAGGCAGAGAGATAAAGAGAAAGAGAGAGAGAGACAAAGAGAGGTCTTCCATCTGCTGGTTCACTTCCCAAATGGTCACAACAGCCAAGGCTAGGCTAAAGACAGGGCAGGAACTTCATCCAGGACTCCCACGTGGATGCAGGGTCCCAAACACTTGGGCCATCCTCCGCTGCTTTCCCAGACACATTAGCAGGGAGCTGGATCAGAAGTGGAGCAGTTGGGACTCAAATGGGCACCCATATGGACACCAGCATCACAGGCAGCAGCTTTACATAGTAAGGCCACAGTGACAGCCCCTATTGTTGACTGTTTTTAAATTGAGTTTTTATTATCGAATTGTAAGAGTTCATTATATATTGTAAATACAAGTCTCACATGATCCATGATTTGCAAATATTTTCTCCTATTCTGTGGGCTTGTTTTTTTTTTTTTTTTAAGATTTATTTATTTATCTGAAAGAGTTACACAGAGAGAGAAGGAGAGGCAGAGAAAGAGGTCTTCCATCCATTGGTTCACTTCCCAGTTGGCTGCAACGGCCGGAGCTGTGCCAATCCAAAGCCAGGAACCAGGAGCTTCTTCCAGGTTTTCCACGCGGGTACAAGGGCCCAAGAACCTGGGCCATCTTCTGCTGTTTTCCCAGGCCATAGCAGAGAGCTGGATCAGAAGTGGAGCAGCCGCATTTCGAACCAGTGCCCATACAGGATGCTAGCACTGCAGGTGGTGGCTTTACCCACTATGCCATAGTGCTGGCTTCAGTGGGCTTTCATTCACTTTCTAATGCTGTGCTTAAAGGTACAAGCAGTGATAATTTTGACAAAAATCTAACATCTCTTTATTTCCTGTGTCACTGAAGTTTTGATATGGCACATTTTTCTAAATCAAAGTCATAAAGATTTGTTCCTGTATTTTCCTCTGACAATTTTATAGTTTTACTCTTAGATTTAACTTTTTGATAATTTTGAGTTAATTTTTATAGCTGACATGAAGGAGAGGTCAAGTTCATTTTCTTACTGTGGGGATATATATTGGTCCCAATATTATTTGAAACAACACCAAAAAAATTGCTGTCTTCTCCATTGATTTTTTGGCACCCTTGTGAAAAACTATATGTAACAGTTTATCTGAATGCTCAGTTCTAGTCTGTTGATCTGTACGTCTGTCCTCAGGCCAATACCTCTCTGTTGTAACTACTGTAGCCTCTTTGTTTCCTTCTGGATTCCTTTTATTGCTGTTCCTTTCTCCTAAATTCCCTTATTGAAGCCCCATTATAATTTTGAACATAAGTGGAGACAAATGGACATCCTTTTCCTGTTTCTGATCTTTGGGGAATAGTATTCAATCTTTTACCACTGAGCATGATACTTGTAGATTTTTCATAGATGCCCTTTATCAGGTTGAAGAAATGTGCTTCTATTCATAGTCTGGTGAGTTTTTTTTTTTTTTTATGATAGATGTCAAATTTTGTCAAATGCTTTTTCTGTGACTACTGAGATGATCTTTGTACTTTATTCTATTGATTTATTGTATTATAATAATTAGTTTTTGGATGTGAAGTCGTCATTGCATTTGTTTGAGAGATCATATTTGGTTGTTAGGTATTAAGCTCTTTTATATGTTACTGGATTTGATTTGCTAGTATTTTGTTGTAGATTCTTGTGTCCATATTCATCAGATATTTTGGTTTATAATTTCTGTATATGTGATGTTTTGATTTTGTTATTGGAATAATGCTGGCCTCTTAGAATGAGTTGGGAAGTTTTCCTTCCTTTGTTTTTAAAATTCTTTGGGAAAGGCTGGTTTTATTTTTGTTGTTTCGGTCCTTTTGCTTGTTGCAGATCAATTCATATTTTCTGTTCCTTCTTCTGTTAGTTTTGGTAGTTTATGTCTTCATAGAAATTTGTCCATTTCTGATTTGTTGCACATATTTGCCGATATTATTTTATTATAATCCCTAAAGTTGGTAGCAATGTTTCACTTTCATTCCTGCTTTAGTTTCTTTAGTTAGCTGAAGTGTTCTGACTTTTGTTGTTTTTCAAGAACCTACTTTTGACTTCATTGATACACTCTATAGTTTTTTTTCTCCCATCCAAGTACTAACCAGGCCCGACCCTGCTTAAGTAGGTTTTTTCTACATTCTGCATAACTAATGAGCTCCCTCTGAGCGTTACTTTACCAATATCCCATAAATTCTGGTATGTTTTATCTTCAGTATCATCAGAAAGTACATTGGAGAACTCATTTGGCCTCTTGATTGACACTGGTTGGGCTGCCCACATTCCATGTCAGTGTGCCTGGATTTCAGTCCCACTTCCAATGCTAACTGTATGCTAACACAGACCCTGGGAGGTAGCAGGTGATGTCTCCAATTGTTGGCTTCCTTCAATCTACATGGGAGTCCTGGAATGAATCTCTAGCTCCCAGCTTCAGCCTGGCCAAGCCCCAACCATTGTGGACATTTTAGGAGGGAACCAGTTAGACGGGGGCTCTCTATCTTTCTCTCCCTCTCAAATTAAGTAAGTAAATAAATATTATCTTAAAAACAAGAAAGTACTCCACCTTGCAGCGCCGGCACACCGGGTTCTAGTCCTGGTCGGGACGCCGGATTCTGACCCAGTTGCCTCTCTTCCAGGCCAGCTCTCTGCTGTGGCCAGGGAGTGCAGTGGAGGATGACCCAAGTACCTGGGCCCTGCACCCCATTGGAGACCAGGAGAAGTACCTGGCTCCTGCCATCGGATCAGCGTGGTGCGCTGGCCGCAGCAGCCATTGGAGGGTGAACCAACGGCAAAGGAAGACCTTTCTCTCTGTCTCTCTCTCTCACTGTCCACTCTGCCTGTCAAAAAAAAAAAACCAAGAAAGTACAATACAAAATATTTTTAGGGTCAGCACTGTGTGCCAAGTGAAACTGCTGCTTGTGACACTGGAATCGCTATCAGAGTACTGGTTCAAGTCGTAGCTGCTTTCCTTCTGATCCTGCTAACCACTAATGCACCTGGGAAAACAACCCATGATGACCCAAGTAATTGGGCCCCTCCCACACGTGTGGATACCCAATTGGAGTTCTAGGCTCCCAGATTTGGCATGGCCCAGCCCAAGCTGCTAAGGCCATCTGGGGAGTGAACCAATAGATAAACACTCTGTCTGTCTGTCTGTCTGTCTTTCCCTGTCTCTGTCACTCTTTCAAATAAATAAATCTTTTTCAAAAATAAAATATTTTTAATTTACCTTTTTATTTCCTATTGTGTTCATTGATTATTTAGAACTGTGTTATTTAATGATACATACTAGTGAAATTCTAAAATTTCTTATTTCTTTCAAATTGTACTCCATTGTCAAAAAATAAACTTTTATTGTTTCAATCCTTTCATATTTATTGAGGCTTTTCTTATGACCTAGAATATCTTATTACCTGGGGGATATTTTATGTGCATTGAGAAAATTGTATATTCTGCTCTTGTTGAGTAGAGGTTTTTTTTTTTTTTTTTTTTGAAGATTTATTTTTATTTATTTGAAAGTTAGAGTTACAAAAAGAGTGAGAGAGGTCTTCCATTTGCTAGTGCATTCCCCAAATGGCCACAATGGCCAGGGCTGGACCACACCGAAGACAGGAGCCTGGAGCTTCTTCTGGGTTTGCCACATGGGTGCGGGGGCCCAAGTACTTGGGCCATCTTCCACTGCTTTCCCAGTCACGTTAGCAGGGAACTGAATCAGAAGTGGAGCGTCTTGGATTCGAACTGGTGCTTGTATGGGATGCCAGTGACACAAGTGGTGGCTCTACCCGCTACGCCACAATGCCAGCCCCAAGTGGAGTTTTCTATAGATGTCCATGAGATATAGTTGGTTTTAGTATTGTGTAATTGGATATTTTAAATGTATTTTTATTCTTTGATGACACATAGTGATTGTACAGATTGATAGGGAACAATGTAATCTTCTCTCCCTTTTTTTAAGATTATTTATTTGAAAGAGAGAGGGAGAAACAGGGAGAACATCTTTCTGTTGGTTCAGTCTCCAAATGATCACAACTATGAAACAGGAGCTTCATCTGAGTCCCCCATGTGGGTGACAGGGGCCCAAACACCCAGACCATCTTCTGCTGCTCTTCCCAGGACATTGGCAGGCAGTTGGACCTGAAGCAGAGCTGCTGGGACACTAACCAGCACCCATATGAGAAGCTGGCATGGCAGTTGGCAGCTTTTGCTTCTGTGCCACAATGCCAGCACCAGCAATGTAACTTTTCAGTATATATGTACAGTGTGTAATGGTCAAACCAGGGTAATTAATGTATCTGTCTTCTTAGACGTTTATCATTTCTTTGTGGTGGGAATTTTCAAAATTGTCTCTACTAGTTATTTTGACATATTCAACTGTTGTCAACCACAGTTACCTTACTGTGCTGTAGAACACTAAAAATTACTCTTTCTATCCAACTGCACCCCTGTGCCCATTGACTGTCCTCACTCTACCCCTCCCCCAACCACTTTCCCAGGCCCTGGTAACTATTGTTTGCTTCGATGAGATCAAGTTTTTAGCTTCCACATGTAAAGGAGAACATGCAATATTTGTATGCCTGACTTACTTAACATAGTGCCTTCCCATTCTATCCATTTGGCCACATAGACAGAATTTCATCTTTTTTATGGCTGAATAATATTCTATGTTATATGTGATATGTACCACATTGTCTTCATCCATTCATTTGTTAGTAGACACTTATTTTGATTCTGTCTTGATTGTTGTGAATAGTACTATAATAAACATGTGAGTAAAGATGTTCCTTTGACATATTAATTTCAGTTCCTTTAGATATGTTCCCAGTAGTGGGATAGCTTGATCATGTAATAGTTCTATTTCCAGTTTTTTTTTTTAAGAAACTCCGTGCTTTTTTCCATAATGGCTGTACTAATTTGCATTCCTGCCAATAATGTATGAGAGTTCCCCTTCCTCAGCATTCTTGTCAGCATTTGTTATGCTTTGTCTCTTTGGATACTCATTCTGACCCATTCTGACCGGGGTGAATGATATCTCATTGTGGTTTTGATTTGCATTTCTGTCATGATTAATGATGTGGGCATTTTTCATATCATTGTTGGCCATTTGTATACCTTCTTATGAGAAATGTCTATTCAGATCATTGACCTGGCAAATGCATTTTTGATAATATCACTTCCTTTCTTATTTTTTAGCTGATGAATTAATCAGTCCCAAAGACATTGATCCTGTCCAGCGGTATGTGCCATTACAGAATCAACGTAATGTGAGCATGAGGTATTCCAATCAGGTAAGGAAGTATGGCATTTCTTAACTTAGACTCATTCAAAGACATTTACAACTTAACTGGGGGGACATTTTATTCTAAATGTGTTTTTGGGACCACTTCTGAGGGAAAGGATTCTCTCCCTTTTATTAGGATTTACTTGTGCTAAAGGGCTACTTGTTAATGAGGAAGTAGGAATCATTACATTCTATAAGGTAGCTTCTGGGTAAATAGTTCCACCTTCAGGATATTTAAGTTCAAGGTGCCAACTGTGTTTGAGAAGGACGCAGTGCATGGGGTGGCAGAAGGACAGATGAGACAGCACTGGTAGTGAAGAGAGTGGGATGCTGTGAAAGATCCTGCGCTTCATTTCTTTCTTCTGCTTTGTTTCTGTGACGGGACTGATGACGGACAGGGTTGATCTTAGCACGTGGTGGTGACATGTCAGGGAAGGGAATAGTTTGTACATACTTGCAGTTAATACCTATAGATTCAGACTGTGTTATGTCAACAAAATAAGTGTTTGCAGTATCAGCAAGATTGATGTTGACTTGAACAAACCCTCAAGTATTAAATGATAGCAGTAATGAGCACTGTTAAAATGAAAGTGTTTTAGATTGTGTAAACTGCCTGAGGAGAAAGGGAATGAGCCTGAGTGTGTGCCTAGGATTCCAAGCAGTTAACATGCATTTGATAAGAATGGCATCAGCACTTAGGGGTACACTTACAAGTTGAAATGCTCCTCTAATATCACATGTGAAAACACACATGCACACAGCAGTAACTGCTTGTCTTAGAAAAGGAGAGCCAACAACTCTGTTGAGTTCTGTCACACTGTTTCTCTGACCCCTTTGTTGGTCTTCAACGAACTCTGCAAACACTCTGAGTGGTTTGTAGACAAGACATGATTTAAGAGACTTGTAAATAAATGTTATGATTTTCTCAAGAACATAAAATCTCTGTTCTAATATATAATAGAAAATTTTCACTGACCTGGAAGTTCTTTTCAAGTAAGACTTGGCTCTTAAGTTAACCCAGTTTACAGTATAGTGCAAATGTATAGTCTTGAGATATTCAGTTGTACATGAAGACTTGGTAAAATAGGGAATGCATCTATTTTCATATTAGCCAGTGCTCTGACTCTAAAGCTATTTTAAGACTAGTGTCTGTCATTTACATAGCATTTCACACATGTTCCCTGCTCCTGTAGGGTGGTGAAGCTTCAAAGCCTTTTCTAGGAAATAAAGTAATAGTTCACAGACTTGAAATATGGGACTGAAGCCAAAGAACATCAAAGCATTTTATAGGCAGATGGTTAAGAAAATCTCAGTTACTTCATGCTTGACACGTAAGGAAAGTTCTGTGTAATTTTTGGCATACAGTATAACTTGGAACTCTTCCTCTCCCACTCAAAGCTTATCAGATTTCAAGTGAGTGAGAATTCACTCTACATGTACTTTTTAAATCAAAATCATTTTCTAATTTTGCTACTAAGTGATCTGTGGCATGCCTCCCAAGTGGAGCCACATCCTGGATAAGAGAAGTGTTCTGGAATAAGGACAGGGACTCCTCTCCTGCAGCCACATGGCAGGTTACATCTGTGCAGTGTTGGATACAGTTTTTGAGTGGAAGGTGATGAGCAAGATTCACAGTAGAAAAACTGCTGGGGGGCCGATGCTGTGGTGTAGAGGGTAAAGACACTGCCTGCAGTGCCGGCATCCCATAAGGGCTCTGGTTCGAGTCCCCACTGCTCCTCTTCCAAATCCAGCTCTCTGCTATGGCCAAGTCCTTGGGCCCCTGCACCCAAGTGGGAGACCGGGAAGAAGCTCCTGGCTCCTGGCTTCAGATTAGTGCAGCTCCGGCTGTTTTGGTCATCTGGGGAGTGAACCAGTAGGTGGAAGACTTTTTTCTCTCTCTCTTTCTCTGCCTCTGCCTCACTGTAACTCTGCCTTTCAAATAAATAAATAAATCTTGGGGAAAAAAAAGAAAGAATACTGCTGGAAGTTGACATGCCCTATCCTGTTGGCAGCTTGGTTGTGGTGGCATATAAAATGATGAGACTCCCTCACCGCTTTCTCATCCATTTCTTTTTTCTTTTTTTGTTTTAGAGATTGATTTATTATTTGAAGGGCTCAGAGTTACAGAAAAAGAGATAGAGTGAAGAGTTACCATCCACTGGTTCAGTCCCCAGATGGCTACAATAGCCGGAACTGGGTCAATCCTAAGCCAGGAGCCAGGAGCTTTGTCCAGGTCTCCCACATGGGTGCAGGGGTCCAAGGACACAGGCCATCCCCCACTGCTTTCCCAGGCACATTAGTAGGGAGCTGGATTGGAAGTAGAGCAGCCAGGACTCAAACTGGTGCCCATAGAGAATGCTGGTACCACATGCAGTGCCTTAACCCACTAGGCCACAGTGCTGGCCCCTCTGCCATTCATTTCAAGCAGTGAGCATGACTTTGCATGTCCGTGTCTATTACTGAGGCCGAGTAAAGTAGACTGATGCAACAGAGGGATCAGACTTGTGCCCAGATGTGCAGCCCTCTGCTACAAATGTTGGTGTCAGTGGACCCTCAGTCATGACGTACCAGGTCCAAGTTTTGATTGGTTGATCTGTGGGTATTGACTAGATGCTTTAAACCCTGCCTGATGTTGGGAAAGTGAATAGACTAGTAAAGTACAGATAATTCCTGAAAATGAGAAAAGATCCCACCCTTGAAGGAGAGTGTCTGAGGTCCTCTTGCCCATCCTTAGCCTTGACATTTCACTAGAGGACTCATAGGATACAGAAGCAATTTCACTTACAGGTAGGGTTTATTAGGGTGGAAGACTAGGATAAAATCAGCAGAGGGAAAAAGCATATTGGGCAAGTCCTGATGATACTAGGCATAGGCCTCCAAGTGTGCTCTTTCAGTGGAGTCTCATGAGAGGCAGTTAACGACCCCAGCAATGATGTATAACAGTGCACGCAAGTGCTGTGAACCAGGGAAGTTTGCTCAAGCTTGGTTGTCCCTAGCTTTTATTAAGGGTCAGTCTTATAGGCATGCAGCCTCTCCATGACTGACCTCAATTATTTAATCACCAGCCTCTCAGAGAAAAATCTAGGTGTTCACCATGTTCACAGTAAATCATATTTTTAGAACAGACTCTCTGGGCAGACTGGTACACCATTGCCCAAGGCTTCAGGCATGCAAAAACACTTCATCATCCTGTTAGTTTCTACTTTCTCTCAAATTTTTTTTCTGTTTGTGTGTGTGCATATGTGTTGCAAAGACTGAATTTTATTATTGATTCCATTTTAAATAAAAATTATAATTTTAGTTGTATTTAGTATGATTAGTCATATTTTTGCTATAATCATATATGATTGTTTTAAATAAGAATAACATTCAGGAAACCTTAGCTTTTTGTTATAGCCCTTCTGTTTATTTTTGCAATCTTGTCACTACAAGAATATTATGTATCACACAACACAAGATCATGGGGAACCTGGTACTAAACCATTCGTAGATGACCTGCTTCTGGGTCGGGGTTTCGTACATAGCAGAGCAGCTCCCTCGCTGCGATCTATTGAAAGTTAGCCCTTGACAGAAGGGTTTGTAAAAGAAAAATAAAGAAAAAGAAGTAAAAAAAAATATAAAAAGAATATTATGTAAATAGACTTATACATAACCTTTTAGGATTGGCTTTTTTTACTCAACATAATTTTCATAAGATTCTTTCAAATTTGACATACATCTGTGGTTTATTCCTTTTATTGCTGACTTGTACTCTGTGGTTGGGCTGTACCATAGTTTTAACTACTCACCCAGTGTAGGACATCTTGTGGGTTACTTGAACATTTAAGTGTGAGAGATCTTCAAAGAGTTCATGGAAAATATGTTTGATGAAAACTATTTATGAATTAAAAAAAATTCGCACCAAAATAAACATAAGTCAATTTCCACGCACTTTTTGAAGATTCCTTGTTATTTCCTCTACATTCATTGACTAGCATGTAAGACTTTATGAACATTTTTGCTTAGACCATAAAATTCAGTTAAAGAAATCCATTGGGGTAGCTGTTTGGCATAGTAGTTAAGACACTACTTGGGACACCTGCATTCCATATTAGAGTGCCTAGGTTCAAGTCCCAGCTCCGCTCCTGATTCTATCTCACTGCTAATGCACACCCTGGGAGACAGCAGGTTATGGCTCAAATAGTGGGTCTTTGCCGCTCATGTGGGATTGAGTTCCCAGCTCCCGACTTTGACTTAACCCAGCTCAGCATTTGAAGAGTGAACCAGAAGCTAGGAGTCTTCTGTCTGTCTCTATGCCTTTCAAATAAATAAAATAAGTAAATAAAATCTAAAATTCATGGTGTCAAGAATAGTCTATATGCGTCTCTCACTTTTTACCATTCTCCTGTTCATTCCTTTCTGAATGTCCAGACTCCCGCTAGCACTTTGTTTCTGTTTAAAGATCTTCCCTTAGACATTATGCATGAGTAGGTCTGCTGTCAACAAATTCCTTAGTTTTCCTTTGTCTGAACATGCCTTCATTCCTGAAAGATGTTGTTTTTTTTTTTTTTTTTTTTGACAGGCAGAGTGGACAGTGAGAGAGAGAGAGAGACAGAGAGAAAGGTCTTCCTTTTTGCCGTTGGTTCACCCTCCAATGGCTGCTGCGGCCGGCGCGCTGCGGCCGGCGCACCGTGCTGATCCGATGGCAGGAGCCAGGTACCTATCCTGGTCTCCCATGGGGTGCAGGGCCCAAGCACTTGGGCCATCCTCCACTGCACTCCCGGGCCACAGCAGAGAGCTGGCCTGGAAGAGGGGCGACCGGGACAGAATCCGGCGCCCCGACCGGGACTAGAACCCGGTGTGCCGGCGCCGCAAGGCGGAGGATTAGCCTAGTGAGCCACGGCGCCGGCCGAAAGATGGTTTTATTGCACACAAATTGCTTGGTTTACAATTCTTTTAGTTCATGCTAAAAAAAAAACTGTGCCATTTTCTCATAGTTTCAGATGAGAAAACTCCCTGTCACATTTGTGTTCTTCTGTAAGTAACCACCATGTGTGGTCTGATTCTTCTTATGTCACTGAGTGCAAGGCCAGAAGATGCCAGGTTCAGCTAACACAGAGGAGTGGACCCACTTGGTGCCACTGGTGTGGAGCAGGGTTTGGGTAGGCTTGTCATTGATTCCAGGCAGGTGAAATTGGGTCTCCACAGGTAGATGCCTGAGTTGTAGAGCACCATGTGGTTAAGATAGCTTTGCTGATGCTGGGAGTGTATTGAGCCATCAGTACTTGGGCTGTGAAGCAGAGGCACTCTGGGACTCTACAGCTGCTGCTGAAGGCTGACTGGGCACCCGTACCTCAATTGAGGAGCTGGGTGGGAGCCTCCCATGTGGCCTCTGTAGTCCTTGTCCTTGTCCTTTCCCAGTCCTTTTGCCCAAGAGAACAGACCTCTTGTCTGTGCTGCAGGCGTCCTCTGCTCCCAGCCTAGCATATGTGGAATCTGCCTACTCTCACTGCATTGTTATTCTTCAGATCCTGAGGCTTCCAGCCAGTGCAGCACCCTTCTCTCCAGCTTTCTATTCCTTTAATAGCTATCAGTCTAAACCATCTTGTTCCTACTTCCAATTGTTTCATGGTTAATTTATCTTCATAAATCTTTCCATAAGTCAAAATGAAAAATTTCTTCTGTTCTCTGACTTGTCTTTTTTCCTTCAGAGTAATTTTAAAGCAATAATGACTATCATTTATTGAGCATTTATTTTTATAGTAGCTTTATTGATATATAATTTGCATGTCATACTATCCACTGATTTAAAGTGATTTTGCGTGGTATTTAGTATATTTACCACAGTCAATTGTAGAACCTTTTTATCACTCCATGAAGAAATCCAGTTACCTCTAACAGTCACTTTCCATTTTCCCCCAACCCTCCTACCCTACCCCAGTGCTAAGTAACTACTAATCTTGGGCCAGCATTGTGCCACACTCAGTTAAGCCTCTGCCTGCAACACCAGCATCCCATAAGTGCCAGTTTGAGTCTGCGCCTAGGAAAGTAGTGGAAGATGACCCGAGTGCTTGGGTGCCTACCATATACTTGGGAGACCCAGATGGAGTTCTTTGCTCCTAGCTTCAGCCTGGCCCAGCCCTAGTTGTTGCAGCCATCTGGGGGAGTGAACCTACAGATAGAAGATCAATCTCTCTCTGTCCCCCTCTCTCTGTAACTCTGCCTTCTCTCTGTAACTCTGCCTTTTAAATAAATAAATATTTTAAAAAGAAACTACTAATCTACTTTCTATTTGGATTTGCCTCTTCTGCATATTTTATATACATAGTTTCATATAATATATGGTATTTTATAACTGGCCTTTTTCACTTAGGCTAGTGTTTTCAAGGTTCCTTTGTGTTGTAGTACAGATGTCAGTACTTCATTCCTTTTTCTGGCAGAATGACATTCCTTTGTATGGATATACCACAGTTTACTGATCCATTCATCAGGTGATGGCCATTTGGATCGTTTCTACTTCTTGGCTATTTTGAATAATACTGCTGTGATGTTTGATGTTTGATGTATGCTGACATCATACATAAGAGTGTTAATTGTTAAATTAACAACAGAAGTCACTGTGCACTAACTTCCCATGCAAGACCTCTAAGAGTTGTGTTATAATTATGTCTAAGTACTCGCAAAAGATGTGTCATTCTTGGGTGCTTCTTTAAAGTTAATTAAGTTTCTAATAAAAAATGAAATTAACTTCAAGATGCAGTGACTTTGAACAGCCCTGTCTCGACTGTTGAGGAACAGTTTTTTGCTTTTGTTTTTTTTTTCCATGCAAATTGTTGAACTCTTTACTTAGTATAGAGTTGGTCTTCTGTGTAAAAAGTTAATCAAAAATGGATCTTAGTGGAGAGTGGGACTGGGAATGAGAGAGAGAGGAGGAGGGTTGGAAGAGTGGGTGGGGGGGTGCATATGGTAGGAATAATCACTATATTCCTGAAGTTGTACTTTTGAAATGCATGAAACCTATATTCCTTAAATAAAAAGGTTTCTTTGGGGGGGGGAAATAAATTATTGTGTGACATACATTGTCATTTTTCTATATACAAGAATAGAATTGCTGGATGATATACTAACTCTAGTTTAACATTTGAGAAATTGTCAGGATATTTTTCCAAAGTGGCTGCACTATTTTGTAATCCTACCAGCAACATACAAAGGCTTCAATTTCCCTACATTCTTGCCAACATTTGTTATTATCTGTCATTGTGAATTTAGTCATTATAGTAGGTGTGAAGTTGTATCTCATGATTTTGCATTTCCTTAGTTGCTAAAGTTGAGTAAATTTACAGGTATTTACTGGCAATTTGTGCATATATGTATATAATTTTATTTGGGAAAATATGTATTCAGATACTGGCCATTTTTAATTCATCTTTATATTATTAAGTTGTAAGAGTTCTTTATATATTTTAGATATGAGTCCTTTATATGGTTGAAAATAGTCTTTCCCATTCAGCAGACTGTCATTCCTTTTTCTTGATAGCATCATTTGAAACAGGAGTTTTTTATTTTGATGGAGCCTGATTTGTCTGTTTTTTTATTTGGTTGCTTATGCTTTTGGTGTCACATCTAAGAAACCATTACCTAATCCAAGGTTATGGAGATTTATGCCTGTGTTTTCTTCAAAGAATTTTACAATTTTTGCTCTTACATTTAGGCCTTTGATTCATTTTGAGTTAATTTTTTACATGGTCTGAGATACAGGTCCACCTTCTTTCTTTGTATATGAATATCCATTTGTCATAATTTGTTAAATCTCCACAGTAAATATTTTCTTTTTCTTTAGTGGAGTAAAAATATATAACATAATATTTAACATTTTAGCCATTCATAAGTATACAATTCTGTGCATTAAATATTCTTAAAAGATTGTTTAACCACCACCACTATC
Organism: Oryctolagus cuniculus; assembly: GCF_051225735.1. Classification (NCBI taxonomy): domain Eukaryota; kingdom Metazoa; phylum Chordata; class Mammalia; order Lagomorpha; family Leporidae; genus Oryctolagus; species Oryctolagus cuniculus. Next base: position 41,795,222 of record NC_142884.1, read on the forward strand.
TACACCCAAAACTTTTAATCATCCCTAACAAAAACTCTGTACCCATTAAACAGTGACATCCCCTTCCTTCCTTCCTCCAGCCCCTAGAAACTTCTGTTACATTTTGTGCCTCCTAGAATTTTCCAGTTCCAGATACATCACAATAGGCAGAATCATGATTGTTTGCTTTTCACCAAGTATCTTTTTTTTTTTTTTTTTTTTTGGACAGGCAGAGTTAGATGGTGAGAGAGAGAGAGAGAGAGAGAGAGAGAAAGGTCTTCCTTTTCCGTTGGTTCACCCCCTAAATGGCTGCTACGGCTGGCGCGATGCGCCAATCTGAAGCCAGGAGCCAGGTGCTTCCTCCTGGTCTCCCATGCGGTTGCAGGGCCCAAGCACTTGGGCCATCCTCCTCTGCTGTCCTGTGCCACAGCAGAGAGCTGGACTGGGAGAGTAGCAACCGGGACAGAATCCAGCGCCCCGACAGGGATAGAACCCGATGTGCCAGCGCTAGTGAGCCATGGCACTGGCCCACCAAGTATCATTTTTAAAGGAAATTTTGTGTGTTTTATTAGTGTGCGGTTTCTCTTTCTTCTTGCTTGTTATTTTGTCACCTACCTGGTGAATATGATCGTGTTGTCCAATCATGTATTAGTGTGATAAATGGCCTAGTTAATCTCAGTGTCCAAAGTAGTCTCCTCCCCCACCACACCAGGGAAATGTGATTGGGAATATTGTCTCCTGGCTTGCCTCACTCTGTGTCAGAGATAAAACCTTTATCACCCTTGCCAAGTGCCAGAATATGAAGAGTTTTACTTTGAGGAGGCTATTATCTGATTCTGGAAGCATTGACATACCCCAGCCAGTTCAGTAATTTGTAGAAAAGCCCTGCTTCAATGTGGTTCCCTGTATGGGGCATAGAACTGGCCACTGTGGGCTTTGATGCAGCCTTCTGTGCAGCTCCCCGTGTCTCCCACTTGCACTGCAGACCTGAAAGCTGAGTTGTCTCTCTGGGGCCATTCTACTTGGTATGTCAACTCCCACCTATGCTGCTGCACTCTGGTGATATTGTGAGTGTTGTAATTTGTGTTTTATATAGATTTCCTTTGGCATTTCCATTTGCTTTCTTTTTATACTAGAAATTATTGAACTATCTTATGTGTGTAACCCTCTTTTCATTGCTATGGCTTCATTCTGTTTACTTTTAATATATATAGGGTCTTTTGTCTAGGTCTGAAGAGGAATGTGAATTGAGTGTATGTGCCCACTTTCCTCTCAAGCACCTGAAGCGTGAACCCTGCCTCCTATGCTTGAGCATTATCTTATTATTTCTAATTGTCCTTTTCTCCTACTGTATTCAATGCATCTTTAAATCTTGGTCAATAAGCCTAACACTAATTAGAGCAAGGTGGATATTCATTAAATATTTGTGGTGCAAACCAAGCAAATTGAACACTGTAAGTATTCATATTGTCCAGTAAGATAAGGTTTGAAAGAAAATAATTCACTCCAAACTATTCATTGGTCTTTTACTCTTATAAATAGGATAACAATGCCTATTCCTCTACCTCTGCTTTCTTATGCCATTTGATTCGGGAAAAACAAAGTCTACAAAAGACCATATTGTCCCACCCTTTAAATTTCTCCCCTGTAAACAAGCCATGTAGTTTGGGAAGCTGTGCCATTAAATCTGCTTTCCCATAGCCATTTGCATACACTCTGTTAGAACACTTGTCGAACAATTATAGTTGATGATTTACATACCTGGCCCCTTGGCAAAGGTTCCTAGAATAGAGAATATGGCATCTTCTTTATCTTCTCTGAAACTAGTTTGGTATTGATCAGTGTGAGAGATTGGAAATGAGAGATGTAAAAGAATAACTCCTGTTGATTGTATTCCCACTGTTTGTAGACACTGTGCAAACCATTTTATTTGCATTATGCGTGATTTAAACACTTTTCTGAGGTGTTATTGCACCCATTTTACAGATAGATAATGCGAGTCTTCAAATTCACACAATTGTCAGGTGTGAACCCATTTGAAAGTATTCACTGAAGAAGTACAGGAAGGAGGGACTGCTATCCAGTGATTTCATAAAGTGTGAAAGAGTTAGCAGAAGGAATAACTGGTTTCCTGCACAGTCTGGCCCAATGTCTCATTACAAGAAAACAGTTGCTCCTGTGTCTTAGGATGCTGAGTGGCCTGTGGAAATGATCTGAAAAAAATTAAATGCAAACATGTTTTTACATTAGCACAAAATGTATGCTGACATTCTTTGCATACAGCATACATCATGCTAAAATAATTTGATTTCTTCTTTCTTCCTTGTTATGCTAAAATGAGACTAAGTCCACAGATCTAACAATTAATAATTTTATAAGGAATTTCCTTCTTTATCCAAAGGGGAACTCTTTCAGAAGGTTACCAAACACCTTGGGGTGCTTACTCCTTCTCCGTTTTCACTATTATCTTGTTCCTGTAGGGGGATCAGAATTTTCTGTTACCTAGATAATTCTGATGTTGATTATCTGATTAAGTGAGACTTTCATTGTTCATACTACAGTACCTCTGCCATCTTAAAGACTTGCTTCTAGTTTTTGCTGCTGCCTCATAATTGGAAGAATCTTGATTGTCCCAGAAGTTGTAAGCATGTGCATTTCAGTTATTCATTATGTGTTACATTACCGATGTCCACTGGGGATAAGGTGACCCTGTAGAAGACATTCATTTATAGCAACTGGGAACTGGGGGTCACTTTCTAGAGTTCTGTAACAAATGAACCTTATTTTGAGATGTATGTATATTAGAATACCAAATATACCTGGTTAAATAAGAAAACACACTTAATGCTTTTTTTTTTTTTCATGTTTGTGGAATTCTTCTTGAAACTATCATGCTTAAAGGTAAGAGCCAGAGGCAGGCATTTGGCACAGCAGTTAAGAAACCACTTGGGATGCCCACATTCCATTTCAGAGTGCCTGGGTTTGAATTCTGCCTGGACTCTAGATTCCAGCTTGCAGCTGATTTGCAGCCTGAGGAGCAGCAAGTAAATGTTTGCTCGAGTGGTTGGGCCTTCCCACCCACATGGAAGACCTGGACTGAGTTCCTTGCTACTGGCTTCAGCCTGGTCCAACCCCAAGCTGCTACAGGCATTTGAGGAGTGTATCAGATCACTCGATGGATGATATTTCTCTCTCTCTCTTCCTTTCAAATGAATATAAGTAAATAAATAAATAAAAATTGGAAAGAGACAGCAAGAATTGTTTTTCCCCTTTATTTTATTTTTAAACTGATTTGAGAAAAAAATTTCTTATTCTTGAAGCAGAATTTTTCATAAATAAGCCATTCTACTATCAAAAGACCTCATATTTAAAATCAGAGTAAGGATTAAATGAGTTAATAGAAGTAGAGAGTTTAGGACAGTTCCTAACTTATTAACAGTCAATAAATGTAAGCTATTGTTATTATTTTTATTTTCATATTTTCAGTGTATCCATGGTACTTTAGGAGGTGCCAGTAGTAAATGAAAAAAAAAAGGTTGTATTGCTATTGAACATAGCTCAAGGTGGAAATTAAAACTATGGGAGCAGACAATCCTTGGAAGGCCAGGCTGAGGATTAGTTCTTTGTCAACATAGGATAACGCAGATGGTAGAGTAAAAAAATGCTCTAGGAAGGATGGGATAAAGGAGTCTTTCATGAAAGTTACAGCAGTGTTGTGGATATGAAAGTGTGGAGAATTTTGGCTGTGAGAACCTAGTTCAAGATGGTTGACTACCTTCTTGTCTGAGAGGAGCAGCAAAGCACTGCAGAAGTTCAGGTCTTAAACTTTGCATTATTCACCTGTAGTGTTACCTGGGGAAGGTCTCATAACATCTCTAGAGTGCAGTTTTCTAACCCATGAAATTATTTGGCTAGGTTTGATTTGTAAATCTACTATCACTTCTGTCGCTGGCTTCCATGATACAGGTTATTGATAACCTTTGAATAATTTTAGTGTGGTAGTGTGCCCAGAAGCCAGATTGTAGTGAGTTAAAGAGCAATTAAATGGTGGAAGACCATCTGTTCAGGCAGTTGAGTTTGCTGCAATGCAAGAAAGGTGATAAACCCCTCCTAATTTAGTAGATATGTTGTGTAGCACTCCCACAATGTGGACCTATAGCTATTTCCCTTTTTTATTCTTCTTTCAAATCTATTCTGTTTTTAAAGTTTTATTAATTTTAGGGGATTTAAGAAAATTTTGCATATGGCTTAATCAAAGGATTAAGTAGAAATGTAGCTTGGCAAAGAAAGTGTTTGGGACCAAAAAAGTCCAACTTATCTACGAGCATGAGAGTGAATTTAAGTACTGAACAGAAGTGCTCATGATTATCCTAATAAAACAGAATAACATAGTCAAGGCATCAAAAGTGCTTCTGAAAGCCTCGCCTGAATATGTCAAAGCTATGCAGAGGTTATCCTCAGGTAATAATGTCTGCAATCTTTAAGGGAAATGAGTCCCTTATCAACTGGTATTTATACCAGAACCAATTAAAATTAAATGCTTTGATCAAAAATACCCAGAACTGAGAAAAGTTTAATTGAAAGTCAAAAAAAATGAGCTTAAACACATTTAATAACATCATTCTAATTAACCCACTGAACTTATTAAAATTAAAAGTTCCAATAATAGGCATGATGTGTAATAAAATATTTAATCTACAAGATGAAGACTTCTTGTAGTCATGGCTGAAATGAAAAAGGGAAAAAATAGATCCAAGTTAGAAATCAAGGTTTATAGTTCAGGATAAAGATATACAAGAAATAGTATGATCTGGTATTATTTTAATGAATGTATATTTCTGGCATTTTATCTAAGGAAAAATTCACATTTATTCATAAATATGAATAAATTTATGAACTTGGAATTTATTTACCTCCTTTTCTTCCTTGTATTGAATCTGTTCAGTTTTTTAAAGGTCTATCAGTTAATCCTGTTCCAATCCTACCTTATTTTACAATCCAAGTTATGAGAAATCACCCTCTTCTAAACCAGAGGTTTGGGCGTTGGGGAGCCCCTAGTTCCCTGAAGAGTGATTTTCTCTCATGAAGTCCTTGGAGTGTCCCAGATGTTTTTGCCATTAGGCTGATGAATAAAAATTGATTGACTACTTAAGGCAGTATTTTACATTTGTGGCATAATTGTCATGGTAGAGTGGATCATGTATATTGATGCCCCCTTGAGAGAATTCAGTTTCACACTCAATGACACCTAAGCTTTCGATCTGAGAAGTAGACCCGGACATTTAGTATGCCAATTAAAATAGATTTATCTGTCTTGACAGTCATTGGAGAAAAGCCAATATGAAATGAATGCTTTTTAGCCACAAGAGCTGATTTTCCAAGCCACAAGTTTCCAAATTTAGGATGAAAATTTGTATGTATGTACTAATCACACACATATTTATTTAGATCTGAGCTAAAAACATATATATGTGTTAGTCTCTCCTTTTTCAAATTAATAGATAAGAAGTAGTATTATCTTTTCTTTTTTGAAGATAAAGATGTCTAAAATTTTATTTTCCTAAGTATTAAAGAATACCATATATGTATGTAATAATAATTGTAAGGAGTTATATAATGTCTTCATGTTATCTAATCTAGCTATAAAACCTGTCCCTTCTGCTTATTAACTGTGCAACCTTGGACAATTTCATTAATTTCTCGAAGTCTCACTATCTTCATCTGTTAATTAGGGATAACAATTCCTAACTCATAGTGGTTTATAATTAAATGACAATGTATGTAAACTTCCTAACAAAATATGTGATACATTGTAACACTTAGCTAAATATCGTTGCTATTTTTGTGTCATTTCAGATAACTTATTATATAAGTTATATTATCTTCTTACAGAAGAGAGAAAAAAAATCCTGAAAACTCATTTGGGAAATATTATATTTCAACATTTTTACTATTGTTCTATGATGGCTTTCTTACCATGTAGTATTAGCCTTTTGGGTATTGTTTTATATTCACTAACACTCATTTACATTCAGAGTACTTTGTTATATAATTGCTACAAAATATTGGTCTAAATGTCTGTGTAATGCTTCCTTGTTTGGTTGTATTGAAATTTCCTTTACCATACAGCCTAATGTAATAATTGCTATTCTAGAAGTTTATTCTAGTAAGAACTGATGGGGATTTACTGTTTACTGCAGCATTGTAGAATTTTAAAAACTATTGATGTAACTAAATTGCTTTTCATGAAGTTGTATCTACTTAATGCTTTTCTGTTCCAAGATGTAAGATCTTGTATTCCATGACAATGCTTAGTGAAATGAAAATAAGGCAAGAGATTCTAGTATAAAATAATTTAAATTTCCACTTAAATAAAAATTCTGAAAACAAAAATCACATTCTACAAACTTTCCTTCCTAAAACATACTGAATCCAAAAAAAATGTTATTACAGACCTTGGCCCAAAGTAGGGAATGTTTTCTGTTTTATCGTATATGTCTGTGTAAGCCACAAGGCTACCCACAGATCTGTAACAGAGAAGAGCTGATTTCTTTTTGTTTTACTCAGTTCAGAATCATTTGCCATACCCTTATGTTTATTTCCTGAACCTCCACATACGTGGTAGAATATCAAAAGTATTTCAGGAGGATGCTCCTGAAATTATAAGATCACCATATTTTGTGGAGCAGGAGACAGATTCAAAGAGAAGTGGTACGTCTGAGGTCATGCAAGTACAGACCCATGACTGAGACCAGGTGTCCTAACGCATGGCCTGGTGAGCCATGGTAATATATAAGGTAGTGAAAAGTGTGCACTTACTGCACAGGGCTTACATTATTAATGTCATTTTCCCGAGTTCCTGTAGTCTCTTAGTTATGACTAAGCTACGTGAGTCATATGCAGCATGTTGTTGGGTTTGTGTGCATCTATCAAACATTATCTTATCAATCAGTTATTACCAAGTAGACTATGAAACCACTATGCATTTTCTGTGATTCCTTTGTCTTTTTCATAACTTGGAAAACATCCCAGTTTTTTTTTTTTTTTTTTGAGTAATGGAATTTGACCTTATAACCTTTTATAATTTCTATTTGTTAAATAGAATAGTTGAGTGGTTTTGCAAAAAGATGGTTTGAATTTGTGGGGCTTTTTTTTTTTTTTTTTTGACAGGCAGAGTTAGAGAGAGAGACAGAGAGAAAGGTCTTCCTTTTCCGTTGGTTCACCCCCCAAATGGCCGCTACAGCCGGCGAACTGCGCCGATCTGAAGGTAGGAGCCAGATGCTTCCTCCTGGTCTCCCGTGGGGGTGCAGGGCCCAAGCACTTGGGCCATCCTCTTGTGGGGCTTTATGAAGTATATTAAGGAAGCACTAGCCCTTTAAGTAGGGAGTCATTTGCTTAAATATTTTAGGTTATATTCAACTTAGAAAAAATTAAATAGTGATGATTTAATCTGTTAAATTTTTCAAATCTCTTTGTATGGTTCTGATCAAGACTGTTTGGTACACACACAAGCCATTGTTTTAATTTTGAAATTTTTTTTTTAAATTTAGAATTTAGTTAATTAAAATGTTAGCACTGTGTACTAATAGTTTTAATTTGGTACAACTACAGCTTAGTTGTGTATTGCCTTTCTCAGATTTCACTCTGTTGCATCCAGAACTTTAAAAAAAAAAAAAAAAAAAAAAAAAACTTAGAACCTAGAACCTCAAATAGGTCGATTTTAATATGTTCCTCTATGCATTCATTTTCTGCTACTGAAAATTGAAGCAGCACATTAAATTTTCCTTTTATTGCAATTTAAACATTTGAAAAACAGAAAATCTAATCTTTACTCTTATTATGCTTCAGCCAAAATTTCCAGTGTTTTCTTTATATTCTTTTCCTACAAGTTATTTTGCAGCTCAGTTTTTTTTTTTTTTTTAAATTTATTTATTTATTTGAAAGGCAGAGAGTTACAGAGAGGCAGAAGCAGAGAGAAGGGGGTGGGGGAGAGGGAGAAAGAGAAAGAGTTCTTCCATCTGCTGATTCACTCCCCAGTTGGCCGCAATGGCCAGAGCTGAGCCAATCCAAAGCCAGGAGCCAGGAGCTTCTTTCGGATCTCAAGTCCCATCTTCCCAGACCATAGCAGAGAGCTGGATGGGAAGAGGAGCAGCCAGGACTCAAACCAGCGCCTATATGGGATGCTGGCACTGCAGGCGGCAGCTTTACCTGCTAAGCAACAGCAGCCCTGCAGCTTGGTTCTTGATGTAGGGTTTCATTTCATTGACTTCAATCTTCTAAAATACATGGGAAGGCCCAGCTCTGTGGCGTAGAAGGTTAAGCCTTCACCTGCAGAGCCAGCATCTCATATGGGCACCAATTTGAGTCCCAGCTGCTCCACTTCCCATCCAATTCCCTGCTAATGCGCCTGGGAAAGCGGCAGAAAATGGCCCAGATACCTGGCCCCCTACACCCACATGGGTGACACGGAGAAAGTTCCTGGCTCCTGGCTTTGGCCTGGCCCAGCCCCGGCCATTGCTGTCATTTGGGGAGTGAATCACAGATGGAAAATCTCTCTCTCTCTGTATCTCTGAGTTTCAAATAAGTAAATAATTTTTAAAAAAAGTAAAATAAATAAATATATGGTAGTACTTGAAACATTGGTGCTTCTTCACTGGATCAAATAGAAAAAGAAACAAAAGAAGTCCTTGAAATACATTCAAGCAACAGATTCCATACAAATTACTGCATCTAGGTAGGAAGAGGAAGGTATCACAACTAATATCATAGGTTATCAAAATTATTGGTATACAAGTCTGTCTTAGCATAGACTAGTTTTCTCTATCTACTATATAAAATTACTAGCAAGAACAGTATAAGAATAAGGTATATGCCTAAACTCTTTGCCATGGTCCATTCCTATTCTAGCATTCTTCGAAGGATCCCATCCATTATATATAGGCAATAACTGCAGTGACATCTGAATGGTTCACTTATTGACCCAAACTGATCTCCCCTTCGGATTAATGTCTCTGTGTTCTTTTTTAAGCCGAGAAAATCTGTACATTAAGAGCCTTTTCAGATAATGGTGTCCTTATCTCTCTCCTCCTCTTGGGCATCTAGAACATCATCTTTTCACCTCTGTCAGACTGTTGAGGTAGATCTTCGGGTAGGGTTGAAAGTCAAGTTACTAATCCTTTGTTAAGGGTTCTGGACAGATGGAACGAGAGGCTACCGAATCCTAAGAATTTCCTTTAGTGAACATCCTAAAACACTCCAGGGTCAAGGTTGGGTTAAGCTTTTGTGGTGGGTCCATAGCAGTCTAGTTTAGCTCCTAGGTATTTGGATCTCAGGGAAAGGTGTGCTGGAATCTAGTTATTCCAAGGTAGCCTGAGAAGAACTGACTAGTCCAGAAAGACCCTGAAAATGCAACCTCCAACAGAGAGGTGAAATGAGTCATGCCAGTACTTCTTAAGGACAGCATTGAACTAAAAATGTCATGCCTAAGACACATGCTGAAAATCAATTTCAGAAGCTAGGAGAAAGACATATTCATATAATTCCAATAATGTCATGAGTTTTTTAAAATAAATTTCATGAATCTCCATGAATTTTAAACAAATATTCATATTTTAATGTTCTCATTTATTTTTGTGAGCATCTTTTTGTTTCCTTAGCCTCATTTAAGACATTTTCCAGAGACCAGTGTCATGGCACAAGCTGGTTAAGCTGCTGCTTGTGATGCCAGTGTTCCAAAAGAGCTCAGGTTTGAGTCCCAGCTGCTCCACTTCTGATCCAGCTTCCTGCTAAGGCACCTTTGAAAGCAGTGGAAAATGTCCCAAGTACTTGAGCCTTTGCCATCTACATGGGAGATCCAGGTGAAGTTCTAGTATCCTGGTTTGCATCTGGCCCAGCCCTAGCCATTGCAGCCATTTGAAGACTGAACCAGTGGATGGAAGAGCATTTTTCTCTCTCTCCATCTCTCTCTCTCTCTGCTTTTGTAACTTAGCCTCTCAAATAAATAAAAAAAAGTCTTAAAAAATACATTGGGAGCCTGTGGGATGTAGAACCAGATGGCTTATGAAGATAGATTAAAAGGGACCCTGTAGCATGGTCAGATGACTGGACACTAATTATGACTCTGCTGATCATATCATTAATCAGCAACTGAAGAAACTATAAAGTCAGCCCAATATGAGTTAAATGTGGTAATGAAGAATGAATAATCCTATGCAGCACAACATGAGCCCTCCCTTGTACTTATTAAGTCAAAATTATTGAAAGTTGGAGATAGAGCTTAAGTTTACAGAAGGGTTTATTAAACTTTAGATTAGACTAATGGATTCTAGTACATGCTGAGATCCTTGTCTCTAATTATTCTGAATTTTTCTTCTGAATTCCAGAAAGCTCAGAAAGATCCCATTGCTGGGCATTAATTCACCCAACTTTTTCCCCTCCACTTTAAAGAAAGTTTATTTTTTTATTTCATTTGAGAGACAGACAAAAAGATCTTTCATCTGCTGATACACTCACCCAAATGCCTGAAAAAGCCAGACTGGGCCAGGCTGAAACTGGGAGCCAGGAAGTCAATCCAGGTTTCCCACATGGCTGGCAGAGAACCAAGTATTAGCAGGAGGCTGGAATTGGAAGCTGAACCAGGACTGAAATCCAGGTATTCCAATAATGGATGCAGGAAGACATCCCAGCAACACCTTTTTTTTTTTCCTCGTTAAAGATGTATAAAACTTATATAAATATAAATGTATTATATTTATAAATACAATAGTATTTAAAAGGCAGTTACAAAGCCAGAGAGAGTGAGAGATACTGCATCCATCCACTGGTTCATTCCCCAAATGACTGCAACAGACAAGGCGGAGCCTGACTGAAGCCAGGAGCCAGGAACTCCATCCAGGGCTCCCACGTGTGTGGTGCGTTGCTTTCGCAGGTACATTAGCAGGAAGCTGGATAGGAAATTGAGCAGCTGGGACTCCAGCCAGTGCCCCTATGGGATTTCAGTGTCGCATGGTAGTTTAACCCACTGCGCGCCATCCACCTACACCATTTTCCTGCACTTTCCATGATTGATATCCATTCCTTCTTTTTATAGTTTAACTTCTCTGTCTACTAATTTATTTCCTTTAATATGTAATTATGGTTAAGTATCCCCTGCCCTAAAAGCCAAAAAAAAAAAAAAAAAGGATCCCCAGTTGTTCTGTCTTAAGGGTTTCTTTCTCTTTCTTTCCTTCCCTTTCAGGCATCTTAGGAAAACAGTCATCACAGCATTGCCATTTCCTCAGCTCGCTCTCTCTTTGTAATGTGTGAGTCTGGCTGCTTGTACTGCCACTCTACTCCAGCCACATGCAGAGGGTGATTAATGACCTCCCAACTGATAGGTCTGATGACCTCTTTCAGATTTTAGTTTATTTGACCTCAAAAACTTTGAGAGTATTGAATATTCCCTCTTGCTTTAAACTCTGTAAAAACATGAAAATAACCTTTGATCCCTCTGCCTGCTTCAATCCTTCTCCCCTTCCAAATCTGGTCTTGTCAGTCCTGCTACCCACGGCTTTTCCACTTGTTCTTTTTTTTTTTTTTTTAATTTTTTAAATTTATTTGACAGGTAGAGTTTTAGACAGTCAGAGAGAGAGAGACAGAGAGAAAGGTCTTCCTTTCATTGGTTCACCCCCCACAATTGTCCGCAACGGCCGGAACTGCACTGATCTGAAGCCAGGAGCCAGGAGCTTCTTCCAGGTCTCCCACACGGGTACAGGGGCCCAAGCACTTGGACCATCTTCTACTGCTATCCCAGGCCACAGCAGAGATCTGGGCTGGAAGAGGAGCAACCAGGACTAGAACCGGCGCCCATATGGGATGCCGGCACAGCAGACCAAGGATTAACCTAGTGCGCCACTGCACCGGCCCCTCCACTTGTTCTTTTTTTGTTCCTATCACCATCTTCAGGTCATCATAATCTTTCAACTGCAGGCTTCAACTCATTTCCAGGTGTCCACTCTACCTTCTGCAAACTATGTACAATAAAACAAGAGCTTCCATTATACCACCTCATGTAAATAATATAAATATATTGTATTTATAAATACAATAGTATTTAAAAGGCAGGGCCTAGCCCACAGTATATCCTAAACATGTAAATCACAGTGACGCTTTAACGTTTTTGAAACCTGTGTAGTAAACTTTCCACTCCACCTAGATGAAAGCCAGATGCCTTGTTTCCAGTAGTGCCCTATTGGGCATGAATTCTCTCCTCCTTATCTCTTGTCTGGCTTGTCTGTTTTGTTCTTCTCAGTTTCTCGAACACTTCAAGCTCCTTTCACCTCAGGGCCTTCTCACATGGTGCTCCTTCAGCCTGTAGTGTTCATTACTGAGTCATTGCTTCGCATGCACCTATTTAAAGTCTCAGATATAATGATGCCCCCCAAGAGAGTTACATCCTCACCAAAATTCCACAGTGTTCCCTGTCTTTACTCACACTATAATATCACCTTTTGCTTTTTTATGAAAAATTTATGTATGTTTTGTGTGTTGTTTGAAAGAGAGGCAGACAGACAGAGATCTTATAGCCACTCATTGACTGCCCAAATGTCTGCAGCAGCTAGGGCTGGGCCAGGCCAAAGCTCAGCAGCCTAGAACCCAGTCTGGCCCAGCTCCAGCTGTTGCTGCATTTGGGGAGAGAACCAGTGGGTGGGAGATCTCACATGTTTCTCTCTTTCTCTTTGGTCTTTGTCTCTCTGCTTTTCAAATAAAGTGTGTGTGTGTGTGTGTGTGTGTGTATACACATATTTACTATTCTACTGAAATCCATATATAGTTGTCTTCTTTTATACATGATGAATTTTTGAAGAATAAGGATATGTTTCACCCATCTTTTTGCTATCTCTAGTGCTAACCATAGTGTCAGGATGTATGAACAAGCTGTTGAGGGCAGGAGCATTTCTAGTATAAAAAATTGTTCAGCTATGATATATAAAACCCCTAGGCTTTCTTGCTGAGATCGATGGTAAAGGGTCTCCTCCACAGTCAGGAGTGTGAGAATCCACACACAGTTTGGCCCCAACTCAGTGAAGTGGCTCTCTTTATGTAGGAAAAGGCTTGTTGAATTCCAGGGTCCACTAGGTGCCTGAGTAGTTGTTTGATCTAATTCAACAGCTATAAATCTTCCCACAGTTGACCCTTGCACTTCTTTCCAGTTCAGTCTTTTTGTCCTTGGGATGAGCATCTAGTACCAAAAGAGGAAGTAGAACAGGGTTTTATACTCTCCCCCCATCAAGGGCACTCTTCTTAGGTGACTTTCACACTGTAACAACAATGCGTGGATCTTTTACATTCATTTTCACTCCAGAGTGGAGTGGTGCACTGAAAACTTCACTGTACAGCCTGGAAGACGCTGCAGCCTAACTTGGTGGGAAGAACCCCAGACCACTGCAGGGATCTGGTCCGTGTCTCTAGATCTGCTGCTGACTTGCTGTGAGTCTTCGCCATTTCCCTGTTCTGGGCTTCAGTCTCCTCACCCATGAAGTGGATAACTGATTTTATCAAACAGTACAGTTTTTGTGCTGTGGAGTTCTGCCTCCTAATCTCTGTCATTGACCTCTTCCATTACTCAACACTTCTGTTATCAGCTGATAAAACGGCCTTCCTTGGTGGGCGTTTTGTGCAGCTATTTTGACCTCCATATCCCTTATCAGAGTTTGATACCTGACCTGTGCTCCCAATTCCAGCTTCCTGCTAATGTAGCAACTCTCCGAGGCAGCAGGGGATGGCTCAACTTGTTGGTCTCTTCCAACCACATGGAAGACCTGGACTGAGTTCCTTCTAGACTTGGTCCAACCCCAGATATTGCAGGCATTTGGGGAGTGAACCAGGAAATAGGAATACTTGCCTCATCTATCCATCTATACCTGCCTCTCAGATTAATTAATTAATTAATTAAAGAGAGCTATGGTGAGGATCAACATTATATACTAAAGTTTTTTTTTTCTTTTTCTTTTTTTTTTTTTTTTAATAAGGGAGGGCTCCTTCCATCTCTGACATTTTTAACTCAGCCACCAGAGAACCGATCCAGTCGGTGCAGGCATATATAGCAGAAAAACCACTAGTTGGCTTGCTTTCCTTGATTCCCTCCGACACACACACACACACACACACACACACAATTCTAAACCCTGGGCTGTGCGTTTGGAACAGTGGTTAAGACACAACTTGGGATACCCGCATCTTGTATCAGTGCCTAGGCTTGAATTCCAGTTCTGCTTTCCATCCAACTTCCTACTAATGTGCACCTGGGGCACAGAAGTGGTGGCTCAGGTAGTGGGTCCCTGGCTCCCATATGGGAGACCTGAATTGAATTCTGAACTCCTGGCTTCATCTTGGCCCAGACCAGGCTGTTGCAGGTATATGGGGAATGAACCAGCATATGGAAGATGATCTCTCTATCTCTCCCTCCCTCTCTCTCCCTTTTGAATAAATAAAAAAGTAAATAAATAAAACATTAAAACCTGGTTTCCATTTTTCCCATGGTTAGAAATCTTCCTTTGGTTGTAACGTACCACCTGAGGTCCTTTGAAATGACAGAGACACCGAGAGTGACGTGACTGCCTCTTTGAAACCTGTGCTCTCCCTACCTGCCTCAAGCTCCTCTTTTTCAGCCTCCTTTCGCAGATGTTTCCTATTATATTCCTATAAGTTTCTCATCATTTGTTCTTCCCCTGGGTTATGATTAAATCCATATGGGCACCATGGGTCAGGTTTCTCCAAGTGGGCCCATGTCACCATTTTATCACTGGCCCTGGGGAGTAGGTAAGACCTTTAGCACTGTCATTTCTTTAAAACAGAAATATAGAAACATCCGATTAGAGTAGGTACTTGAAAAGGGATGAAAACAGTTTTACAAATCAATTCTTGGTGACACAGTATTCAGTATTCTCTTCCAAGATAATTGCAATCATTGAAAGACCTGCTCTCCAAAAGTATTACCTAATGTATTCATTTGGGCATTAGAAACTCTGTGTCTGAGGTCTAGTAATACTTTTTAAAATTTGCTTGTTTTCTTCTTAAATAGAAAACCTATATAATTACTAATCCAGTATATAAATAACTGATCCCAAAGGGCCATCTTCTCCCTGGCCAACTCTACTCTAGAGCCAAGTTTAGCTTTTTAACCACATTGTTATTCTTCTGATATTTCTACTTAACTTTCCTCGGCTTTCCTATTAATTTTCTCCATGTTTCTGCTTTGGCATGTTTGGAACAAGATGCCAGTGCATCTCAACCACAGCCCACCTGTATCCAACTTGCGGCCTGTTACTTCGCTCCTGCAAGAGAGATTCTGTGGGTGCCATGTCTGCACTTGGAATTGAGATGTATAAAGCATCTGCCTCGTTTCTTCAGCTAATGAGATTTTGCTGAAAAATGAGTATAATGAAAAAAATACTGAATGTTGGCAGGACCCGCTGATGAAGCCTAATGAGCATAAATGAGTGTTCTGTAGGGCCCTGCAGCAAAGGCGTGCAGTGTTTCAGACACGCTGCCCCAGAGGCAAGACCAGCTTGGGATGAAGTGTGACCTGTTTATTTGCTGGCTTCTTTTTTTCCTTTCCTCCTCTCCCTCAAACTTGTCTTTCAACAAAAGACCTATGTAAACCAAATCAAAAGGAGGATATTTTCTGCATCTCAGGGCATATTAAAAAGAAAACCAATTATACCAGGCTCAATACAGTGTTGCAAAAATTAGAATCATGAGCTTTACATATTGTATAGATGATTTAATAGTAGTAGTAATTTTTAAATTTAATTACCAAGAACTGAAGAATTGTGTTGAGGAAAGTGGGAAGGGGTGTGCTGCAGACTCTTTTATAGTAGGAGTAAATGGTATCTTGTAGAAGTGTAGCTCACCAGTTCTTCATCCGGACTCTTGAACCTCTAGGAATTCACTAGATTTTCTTGGAGTCTTGCAGTAGTTTGGGTCTAAATGTATTTTCCTGGGGAGCCTGCCAAAGGAATATGTGTCATTTTTTTAAGGATTTATTTTTAATTTATTTGAAAGGCAGAGTTAGAAAGAAAAGGAAAGACAGATATCTTCCATCTGTTGGTTCACTCCCCAGGTGGCCACCATGGCCAAGGCTGAGCCATGCCGAAGCCAGGAGCCAGGAGCTTCATCTGGGTGCAGGGGAACAATACTTGGGCCATCCTCTGCTGCTTTCCCAAGTGCATTAGCAGGGGACTGAATTGGAAGTGGAGCAACTGGGACTTGAACCAGTGCCCATAAGGGATGCTGGCATTGTGAGCAATGGCTTTACCCGCTATACCACAGTGCCCGCCTTAGGAGTAGTATCTTTTAAAAAGGTAAAAATCCATAAACAGTGGATTTTCTTTTTTTCTTAGTATCTTTCAGTGGTTATATGCATAAAAACTAAACTGTTTATGTAGTCTTTTTTTAAAGGTTTATTTATTTATTTGAAAGGCAGAGATCTACAGAGACAGAAAGGGAGGGAGGGAGGGAGGGAGGGAGGGAGGGAGAGAGAACTCTTCCTTTCATGGACTGGAAGAATCAATATCAAAATGTCGATATAGGACCGGTGCTGTGGCATAGTGGGTAAAGCTGTCACCCTCAGTGCCAGCATCCCATATGCTTGCTGGTTGAGTCCCGGCTGCTCCACTTCCGATCCAGCTCTTTGCTAAGGCGTGGGAAAGCAGTAGAAGATGGCCCAAGTCCTTGGGCCCCTGTAGCCACATGGGAGACATGGAAGAAGCTCCTGGATCCTGGCTTCAGATCAGTGCAGCTGTGGCCATTTGCAGGCAGTTTGGGAGTGAACCAGGGTATGGAAGACTTCTCTCCCTCTCCCTCTCCCCCTCTCTTTCCCCTGCATCTCCCTCTCCCTCTCCCTCTCCCTCTCCCCCTGCCCCTGCCCCTGCCCCTGCCCCTGCCTCTGCCTCTGCCTCTACCTCTGCCTCTCTCTAACTCTGCCTTTCAAATAAATAAATAAATCTTAAAAAAAGAAGAAAAGCTATGAGGGCACATTCACATGAAAGTTTCTCTCTATGCTCTTTGAAAGTTTATTATACTATTTTATTTATAGTTCCCAGCAGAAGATCTTTTAGCCTTACTACTTCGAGCTGATTTGAGTATTTTAAAAACTTGAATGTATACAGACATCATGTCATATCTTAATTATCATAGTTTTAAATTTTGAGCAAGCTGAGTTTTTATTTTAATACTGGTAGTGCCCAACTTATGGGCAAGTTATAGTGTAAAAGTTCTTCTTGCACTGTACACTTCAAAATTGCTAAGATGGCAGATTCATGTGTTGTGTGTTTTTAATCACAGTAAAAAATGTAAAAAAAACTGAATTTATTTGTAGAAATGAAAATTTTAAGTCATAACATTTTCAACTACAGTTTGTTTTTCTCAGTTATGCTAATAACATGACTTGTATGCATTCTTTTATACCTTATATAAATATTTGAACATTTAGCTATTATTTCCCTTTATTAAAAATATTCTTGCTTATATTTGTAAACGTCTACCATTGTTAGTAATAAATGCAATCAGGACTACTGAAATAGAAAATTCCTCTTTCAGACCATCAGATGAGTACCAGTGCCTTTCTTTCCTTATGGGATTCTGTTTATCCTAGGTAAGAAAATTGTGCAGGAGAGAGCTGTCCAGGGGCTCCTTCTATAGTTATATAGACCTCTCATATGCATTCCAAAGTCCAAATAACCGCTGAAAAGAGATGGCTTGAGGCAGTCCATGGCTAATGTCCAGTGACTCCTAGAGACAGTATTTGCTCTTGCTAGTAGAAAAAGAGATATTTGGATTCCATGATATTTTGAGAGAGTTTCTGAAAAAGACAAGATTGAAAGAGTGGGTCCAGATCAGAAAGGGATGGAAGGGAGAGTCTGAATGTTGAAGGTCAGTGGACAGGAACTGGAGATGGACATTTTGCCATGAACATTTTGCCATGAGAGTGTTCTTAAACAAGTGAGAGACACCCAGGGAAGAGGAAACAGCTAAAGCTTTATTTGGAAAATAAACTGGTTTTGCAGCACAGGAATGATATCCTGAAGATTGCATAACTATATCTGTTTATTCACCATTCTTCCCTTTTCCTCACTCATTAAGCAAATACTTTTGACGAACTCCTTTGTACAAATAACTGATATAAGTAAATTAACCTGACTACGAAGTGCAGAAGATGAGCAAAGGCAGGTGTGAAGCAGAAGGCTGAGGATTGTGACCTCAGGGTTGTGTTTGTGTTACTGCAGTTGATAAAAAGACTAATGTTTTCTGAACTCTTATTTTATGGCAGTGTTGTAGGTTATGCTCATAACTCTATAAAGTAACTTTTTATTGCCAGTTTACAAGTGAGAAAACTGAGGTTTTTTGAAGTGACAGGAAGAGGTCACACACAAATAATGGTGTAAATGTTAATTCTTTAGCAGATCAAAGTCTGTAAATATAGCAGCAGACCTGATATCAATCAAGGTCCTTGCTCTTTTTTTATTTTTTTTTTATTTTTTATTTTTATTTTTTGACAGGCAGAGTGGACAGTGAGAGAGAGAGAGACAGAGAGAAAGGTCTTCCTTTTGCCGTTGGTTCACCCTCCAATGGCCGCCGTGGCCGGCGTGCTGCGGCCGGCACACCATGCTGATCCAATGGCAGGAGCCAGGTGCTTCTCCTGGTCTCCCATGGGGTGCAGGGCCCAAGCACTTGGGCCATCCTCCACTGCACTCCCTGGCCACAGCAGAGAGCTGGCCTGGAAGAGGGGCAACGGGGACAGAATCCGGTGCCCCGACCAGGACTAGAACCCGGTGTGCCAGCGCCGCAAGACGGAGGATTAGCCTAGTGAACCGTGGCGCCGGCCGAGGTCCTTGCTCTTGAGGAATTATTTTCTGATGGGAATGAATAACAATAAAAAAATAATTTCTAGAGCTGACAGGAACTTTGAGGTAGATAAAATAAGGTAAAGTGCTAGAAAGGTTCTAGAGATGTCTGGGAAGATCTACTTTTGCCGTAAAGAAAAGGTCTCTGTGAGGGAGAGGTGATTGGTGAGAACTGAATAAAAGGAAGCCTTCATTCCAGAAGTTCAGTCTGGAGGAAAGATGTCCCAAACAAGCACAACCATTGCAAGGTCTGCCGTGAAAATGTAATCCATGTGTTCAGGGGGCACAGAGAGCTCAGAGCAGATGAAATGATGTGAAGAAGAGGGAGGCAGGAGCTACATCATGTAGGGCCTTGTAGGCCATGGCAAGCGGTTTGGGTCCCACTCTGTGGGTGGTAGTAAGCCGCTAGGGATTCTGAAGCACTGTATTTGTGTATATGTATGTGGGACATAGTGAGGTGGGGTGATGGGGAGATGGTGATCTGATTACATTTTTTAAAAGTATCCTTGTGGCTGTTTACAGAATGGACTGCTTTGAGTGGATGAGGTGTAAGGCTGAGGTAGACAGACCAGTTAGATGACCAAGGGAACGTGGTGGTGACTTTGAGTAGGATGATAGTAGCAGCAGAGACAGAAGTGGTAGTGTAGAGTCATATTTTGTAGGTGAAGTCATTAGGTCTTGCACTTTAGAGGACTAAGCAGTTTACCATAGTGGCTTAAAGATGAATTGGATTACCATGTGTGGTTCCCAGCTTGACACTCACTGGCTGTAGGATGGATACATTTTTAACCACTCTGTACTTTAGTTTTCTCACCAGTAAATTAGAATAATTGAGGGTGTTGTATGAGTAAATCATTTAATACAGCTACCAAATGCTCAGGTGGTTATACAAAGTGTTGTCAACTTTTGGGTGGATAGGCGGGCTATTATGGGTTAAGGGGTTTGAAGAAGAGAGGATTCAAGAATGGCTTGTCTTTTTTTTTTTTTTTTTTTTTTTTTTTTTTCAGCCAAATCAAATGAGTTCACAGTGTAAAGAGTACTTTGGTTGTGTGTAGGTTTAAGCTTGGGAATCAGTAGTTCAGTTTTGTCCATTCCAAGTTTAATGTACCTGTTAGATAACCAGGAGCATTGGATGGAACTTTTATGTGGGTGTTTTAATTCCAAAACCTGTCCTCTTTCTACTGCTTGGAAAGCAGAATAAGTAGAAGTTATAAACACGAACTCTGTGGTCAGACTGCTTGGATCTGTTTGCTAGCTCTGCTATTTGCTAGTTCTGTGTTCTTGGATAAATTACTCAGTCCTTCTTTGTCTGATTTTTCTTAGCTGTACAATGAGTATAATAGTTTGTCAAGCACTTAAGACAGTTCCTGGCATGTATATTTATAGTTATGTAAGTGTTTGCTGTGGTTGTTAGTTTTCAATCTTGAAAGTTGTTACAGAATTTAAAAGAAAACAAGATTCAAGATACTTTGTGAAGGAATGACTAATAGGACTTTGGTAACAGGTTGGATATGGAGGATAAAAGAGAAGCACCGATGATGATTCCAACTATCTGAACTAGAGAGACCCATTAAATGAAGGATAATAAATAGGCCTGTTTGAGGGTAGGGTGGGATTGATGAGGAGTTGAGTTTTAGAAAAATTTTACTTTTGGAAATGGTCAAGAGAAAATGTCGAGAAAGCAGTTTTAAAACGTGGGAACCTGATACTCAAGAGAAAGGTCAAGGCTAGAAATGTAAAGATGGAATCCTCCCTTAAAGATAATAATTTAAAGCTGCCAGAGTAAATGAGGTGTGCATGGGGGTGGGGGTGAGGTGTGAGTGTGTGGGGCGGGGGGTGGGGGGAGAGAACAAGGATTTGAGATGAATATATGACCCGGGACATAAGTGTGACTCTAAAGGCAAAGCTGGTTAGAGGGTAGAGGAAGAGTGGCAGAGTCAAGAAAGGAAAGAAATAGTTAACATTCTTCTGCTGAAGACTTGAAAGGACAGAAAATGGTAGTAGTACAGATAGTTCTAACTTTGGTAGTAAAAGGAATAGAGCTGTCAGATGAGACTGCTGATATTGGGTTTTCTCTGTAAGTAGAGACTAGGGTATAGAGTCTCACTTGAGGTTGTCCCAAGCTCCTTTTGGTAGATGGTTCATGAATCAGAATTGTATGAAATGCTGATTTTTTATAATGAAATAGTTCTTTAGTCCCCAAACCAGATGCATTCTAGGATGCAGCATGTATACTGGCCATTTTAGATCTGGATACTCTGTCAAACAAATATAAACAACATTATTCTAAACAGGCCTATGGTTCAAAAGAATGGCACCAATTTGCCAATTAGGATTTGTAAGCTGCCATATTTGTTGTTATTGAAATATCATTTGTATTCCACTATGTGTTTTAATTTGCTTTTTGTGTAAGAATCCCATAAATGCCTTGAAGATTATAGATCATGGCCCATGATAAGATTTCTCCTCCTTCTGATGAAATAAATGCTAGATCTCATCCAAGAGAACAAAAAAGCTTCATGTTTTTGTTAGAAATTTTGATGTGACATTGAATAATTAATTTATTCTCATCTTTTTGAGAAACATTTAATTAGAAAGTCTTTATCAGATAAAATAAGATTTATAACACTCTTAATATGCATTTGTTTTTGTTAGGTGGTTACATTGTATTTTCTCTTATATTTTCATTTAAATTACATGTAAGTCTGGCCAGAGTGGCATTTTCACGATGATTCTGGGAACCATCCCTTTGATTATATGATATTTACTGCTGATATATGTATTCTGATGTTTTTTGCCTACCATGAAACATAAATTCTAGTGGCATATTGAGTACCATAGAGAGGAACTGAATGATGGTAAATCAAATGTTTTATAGCATACTATTGGGAATGTTAGATTCATTACTATAAAGGAGTTATATTTGATCAGTATTTTTAGAGCTCCCTAATATTGTAATTTATTGGTGCTGCCTAATGATTTCTGTTCAATATATACAGGCTCAAAAGTGGGTTCATTTTTAACAATATATAGTGAATCTTTTCCACAGAAAAAAGAGTAGTAAATACCCAACACAATCTTTGATTAAAACTGTTTAAGTCCAACAGCTTGTATTAAATGAACATAATGTTAATTATATAGTCAACTGGGCAGTTCATTTTCTACCACAGGAGCTATTTATTAGAATAAAATTATATTGATGTATAAGATGCCAAAAGAAAATTGGCTAACAAGAAAGGGAATAACCTTATATATGGTTAAGATGTCAAATGAACAATTTTAACTCACAATCATTTTTTTTTTACAGGGAATACATAAATTGGGTTTTTATTTTTAGTTCCTCCTCTTCCTTTCAGAGTTAAATGATGGAAAATGACTCTCAGTTCCCAAACTACTCTTATGCATCATTCAAAACAGCCCTGACAGCCTCGTGCCTCTGGTAGTGATGAGATTTATGACTTTCCATTCTTTGGTGCTCCATTACTCTGTCTACACCATCAAATTGATTAGTAGGCAGTGATGAGCAAGGAGAGGAAGGTGGCCGCTTAGAGCCAGCTGGTGTCCATCATTTTAATGAACTGCTTAGAGATGGTTAATATTGTCCTTGATTCTCATTGTAGCTGATGATGACCGGATCCTTTAAAATGCTCTTCCCCTCCCTTATTCTGTATTACAGGGCCCACTGGAAAATGATTTGGTGGTTCATGTAGCACTGGTCGCAGAAAGCCAACGGTATGAAATCTGGAAGGGTGACATGTTCTTTTGTGGGGAGGGTAAGGGGGGAGGAATGATTGAGTACGGTAGTAGAGATTAACTTCTTAGACCCCTTCTCAGGGTTTCAAGAATGTCATTAATGTCGCTTTAAATGCCAGCATAACATTCTTTTTATGGTTAAAAATAATTTTGTTTAATTGATGTGAATGTTAAAGACCAGGGCTGGTGTTGCCTGGGACATAGCTTTGAGAAATGAATGAAGGCACACTGTGGGGATTCCCAAAATCAATTCTCACCCTGCCTGTCAGCCCCCAGAACTCCCATCTGATGCATCATGGAGCATCCAAAAGGGCCTCTCATTCCAGTGCTCATGGCATATTGCTGATATTAACAGATTAATGCGATGCTCCAAGTTAGCTCCGCCTGCTCCCTTTACTCCTACTTCTTCACCAGTGTCTAAAAATATCTTTTTTTTTCTGTTCTTTAGCCTTCAAGTTTTCCTCAACACATATGGTATTCAAACTCAAACGCCTCAGCAGGTAGAACCCATTCAGATATGGCCTCAGCAGGAGCTTGTGAAAGTAAGTAATTCTGCCTCTTTATTTTTGTGGTGGTGGTAGAGCATAGTGGTTTAACTTAGTTTATAGACAAGTTGCAAAACTAAAATCCAATCCTGAGATAGGATCATTTATGCCCAAATTTATAATTAAGTTGAGAAGCCTATATTATTGGATGTTGTCACTAACAAGTTCATTTTGTATATGTGGACATTAAATAGGTAAGTCTCATTGCCGTCTACTCCCTGCTAAAGTCTATTATTAGCCTAGGCTGAGCACTTAAATAACATATGTATCTTAATTTTAGTAGTCATATAAAATTATTCTTTGTATTTGGTTTGATATTTTTCCTCTTTATGTACTGTTTTAAAACCTTTCTCATGTCTAAATAATTTTGGGCAATGACTACTTCCCTTTCTCTCTTGACTTACTATTGAAATTTGAAATAACTCTCCCTTCCCCATAACTGGATTTCAAGGAAATTATAATATAAAATATGAATTTATATTTGATGTAGTATGTAGATTTGGAGTAGGATTAAAAGTCAACATTTTTTTTTTAAAAGAGATTTATTTATTTACTTTGAAAGAGAGAGAGATCTTCCATTCTCTATTTTACTCCCCAGATGCCCAAAACTGCTAGTGCCGGGCCAGGCTGAAGCCAGAAAGCAGGTGCTTCATCTGGGTCTCCCAAATGGGTGGCAAAAATCCAAACACTATCTTCTGCTGCTTTTCCCAGGCCATTAACAGGGAGCTGGACCATAAGTGGAGCAGCCGGGACACAAACTGGCATCCATATGGGAAGCTGGTGTCATAGGTGGTGGCTTCACCCACTGTGCCCCAATGCCAGCCCCAAAAGGTGACTTTTGAGGGCTTATGCATTGCACTGCTCTGTAAATGGATCCAGAAGTGCCTGTGTTTCTGAATATTCTTGCTTGTCAGGGACAGGAAATGCTTGGCTCCCACTAGATATTCATAATACCATTTTAAAAATAATTATTGAAAACAATACAAAAAACAAGCTACCTGGCATTTGGCAGAGTATTTATAACTGTCTCTCAAGTGATCAAGGTTAAATTGGTCAGGTTGCTATACATGGTTGAGGTCAAAACCTCGATGCCACAAAAGAAAAAAAGTTTAAAGAAGTGAGGTGCATATTGCTTAGTAAAACCACAGTTGCCAGTTATCAGACTGGATCTTGCCATAGGCAGCACAATCTGGAATCTAGATGTCAGGTCAACAAGAGTTCTTAAACTTCCTTTAGCAAATTTGACTCCCTGCCTTCTTCCACCTACCACCCCCAGCCCAGGAGAGGGAGATAGCTAAAAATACAAGGATCCCTAGAGTAGGTGCAACTTTAAAATCTCATCGAGATTTAAATTATGGAGAGCTGTTTTGGAGGAGGAAGCCAGAAGAGACCGAGAAGGGACTGAGGCGCTACGTTTGCAGCCTCTGGCTGAAAGTTCTAGAGAATGATAAAGGTTATTCTTTAATTAATGTATCCTTAAAGTAAATTAACATAAATCTGTTTTTTCAAGTCTAATTAAAATTAACCACTTTTAAATGATAAGTGAAACTGTACCAGACACCTTGCCATTGAGATTTCAAGGATCAACATGCTAACAAATGATTTGAATGTGGCATTTCATTCACTCCTCAGTCATCGGCAAACACCTGCTCTGTGCAGAGCACTGTGTGGGGCACTCAGATGATCCCTGAGTCCAGTATGGTGTGACAGAAAAAAATAGCTACTTACAGGCCACTTTGCTAACTGCTGTAACAGATGTTTATGCAAAGTGCAGGGGAAGCGCAGAGGCAGGCAGAAACATTGTTACAGAGTTAGTGGAGACTTAAAGCAGGTTCTGACTTATTTTATAGTTTTTTCTTTTACAGGTGATATTAAAAATGACTTACAGTTTGGGTGTGTGGTGTGGCTAGAAAAGATTTGTGTTGAGGAACCCAGCTTCCCTGTGCCTGTGCCTTGATAAAGTTTGTCGGTCGGTTGTCTGTTCCCAAGTGGCTGTGCTTTGGGACTCATCCTCTAAGATAGCATTCTGCTCCTTAAAAGTCTGCCTTGTGAAAGTAAACATGTTCTCTCAAATCCAAGCTGATGCACATTTACTTAAGTCAGCAGCTAGTTCTGTTCTTCTTTCAGTCCACTGACGGGGATGTAAGGCAGCTGAGATCTGTGCTTTGCCAGTCTGTGCTCAGTGTTCATGACAGGGTAACTGTGATGTGATTTGCTTTATGTGAATGTGAGTGTGTATCCAGGGTTCTCTGCTCCATGGTGCAGATGTACTAGGAAGTACTTCCGTACTTCTGAATGGTTTGCTGACTACTGTGTATTTCACTGCGTTAAACAGTGGGCATGTGTAGAATGTGAGGGCAGCATTGATATCTGCACCCTGGAACGCAGGAAGCACTCTAGCTCTGTCTAAGTAACTGTCACAGACCTGCTGTACTGTGGTGGTTCAGAAAAATAAAGAGAACCCTTTTACTGTATAAGGAATACAATTTAAAGGAAGCCTTAAGGACATTTTCACTTGTGCCTTGTTAATTAATGTCATCACTTGTCTAAAAGAAATCTAAACATAGAGTTATTTCTGAAAACTTAGAATGTTTGAGGGGAAGGGGGCTCCATCTAGTGTTATGTGCTGTGGTCTCCATGCTCTGCAACACGATGCTTACAGAGTGCGCTTTTCAGGCCATTTGACCTTGTCTGAAACCAGCTCTATTTCAGAGCCCATATTCACAGCACACATGGCTCCAGAGGACATTTAATTGTTCACTCATGCATCCACCAAGTATTTCCTGAGCAGCAGGTATATTTCAGGTACAGTGTCAACTCAGGGAATGCTGTTCTCCACAAATGTGCAATTCAGGAGCAAGGAGACCCAGAGCTAGCTCTGGCATAGATGAGTGTACAGTCATAGAATGCATGGAGAACTCTGGTAAAACATTAATTTTGTAGATGATGAAGTTGTTATTTGAAATCAGTTCAAATCACAATCAGTAGATTATGGAGACTGTTGGTTTGATTTTCCATTTAGAAAAATTTACGTTAGATTTCTACCTCTCATCAAATGCAAAAATAAACTCTAGACAGATTACAAATTTAAATATTTTTAAGTGATTCAAATATAAAATCATTAGAAGAAAAAATAGAAGAATGTTTTTTATAGCTGTTGGAAGGAAAAGTCCATTCTTAGATTTACAGCTCCAAAAGGTCATTCAGGAAATGATTGATAAACCAAATATAGCATAAACAACTAGGCACATCAAAGGTGCTTGTGAAATTTGCTAGTAGAAAATTGTTTATATTAAAATGTCACCTGCTGTAATGATATCTGACCTACTAGGTAGTCATTCTCATATTTCATAATAGGGAAAGCAAAGTGGGTAAAATACTTGATTCAAAGGCTAGTATTCTTAATATAACACAATCTGAGGGGTGGGCATTCTGGTGCAGTGGGTTAGGCCATGACTTAGGACACCCATACTCCATATTATAGGGCCATTTTGTGTACTGGCTCCTCCACTTCTGATACAGCTTCCTACTGATGCACTTGGGAAGGTAGTGGATGATGGCCCAAATAGTTGGGTCCCTGTAACCCACGTGAGAGACTTGAATAGAGTTCCTGGCTCATGGCTTCAACCTGGGCCAACCTCAGCTGTTGTGGGTAATGAACCAGTGGATAGGAAATTGATTTTTAGGGGCCACCATGTGGCATAGCAGGTTAAGCCACTATCTGCAACACTGGCATCCTATAGGGGTGCTGGTTGAAGTCCCAGGTGCTCTACTTCTCATCCAGCTCCCTGCTAATGCCCCTGGGAAAGCAGAAGATGGCCCAAATGCTTGGGACCCTGCACCCACGTGGGAGAGCTGGATGAAGCTCCTGGCATTGATCTAGCCTAGCCCTGGGCATTGTGGCCATTTGGTCAGTGAACCAGCAGATGGAAGACTTTCTCTGCTTCTGTCTCTTCCTCTCTGTAACTCCACCTTTCAAATAAATAAATCTTTAAAAAAAATCAATTTCTATTGATCTCTCCCTCTCTCAGTGTCTCTCTCCCACCTTCTGTTGCTCTGCCTCTCAAATAAATAAATTATTTATGCATATATCTGTATATCAACACTGATTTCTTAAGAAGATTTACTCTATTTATTTGTTTATTTATTCATCTATTTAGAGAGAGAGATATTCCAGCCACTGGTTCACTCCCTAAATGGCTACTGTGGCTGGGGTTGGACCAAGCTGAAATCAGTAGCCCAGAACTCCATCCAGGTCTTCCAGATGGATGGCAGAAGTCCAAATACTTGAGCTATCTTCTGCTGCCTTCCCAAGTGCATTAGCAGGTAGATGGCTTGGGAGCAGGGCAGCCAGAACTGTAACCAGTATGGAATTCTGGCATCCCAGGTGGCAGCCTAACCCACTGCACCACAAAGTGGGACTCCATAATAAGATCTTTTACAAACCTAAAAGAATGACAGGGCCAGACATTGTACCTCAGCAGGTTCAGCCACCACATTCCATAATTGAGAGCCTGTGATTAAGTCCCGCCTGTGGCACCACTTCTGATGGAGCTTCCTGCTAATGCATGTGGGAGGCAACAGATAATGGCCCAAGTACTCAGGTTTCTGTCATGATTCTGGGAGACCTGGATGGAGTTCCTATCTCCTGGCCTCAGCCTGCGCAGCCCTGGCTGTTACAGATACTTGAAGAGTGAACCAGCTGATGGAAGATCTATCTGTGTTGTTTGTATGTCATTCTGCTTTTTGAATACATAAACTTTAAAAAAAAAAAGAATGAAAAATACTCAGCAGAAACAAATGAAAAAAAAATGCAACTCAAAAATAGCTATTAGCTATGTCCGAAAATTGGGACAGCTGTTTTGCACATCAGTTAAACCAACACTTGGGACACCCGCATCCCATATCAGAATGCTTGGGCTTGAGTCATGGTGCTGCTTTCCATCCTAGCTTCCTGCTAACATGCACCATTTGGATGCAGCAGGTAATGATTCAAATGCTTGTGTCCCTGCCGCCCATTGCAGGAGGACCCTAGATTGAGTTCTGGACTCCTTGCTTTGGCCTGACCCAGCCCTGGCTGTTGCAAGCATATGGGGAATGAAACAATGGATGGAAAAATCTCTCTCTCTCTCTCTCTCTCTCTCTCTCTCTCTCTTCCTCTCTTCCTCTTCCTCTTTCTTTCTCTTTCTCTTCTCTCCCTGCCCTGCCAACTCATTTTCCTTTTCCTTCCTCCTCTCCGCTGCTCTGCATTTCAAATAAATAAAATTGTATATCAAGGAATGCTCAAATACAAAATATTTGAATGTAGTAGTTTAAGAGTAGTAAAATAAAATAGTTTCACCCAAGAAGGTGACATAAATGCACTATTTGTGCCAATATAAATTTGTATGCTATTTCTGGAGGATGTCCAATAAGCATTATGTTTCAAAGAAAGTGTACATACTCCCGGAAGAAAGTCTAAGAAGTTATCCTGCAGCTGTTGCAGCACACTGGCCAAGGATGTTCAGTGGCCTATTTTAAAATTAAAAATTGGGAGCTACCTTTATTAGGAGATATTTATCAAATAGTCTAGGGGACTGCTTAATTAGATTAAGTCCTCAGCTTTGCAATTGAGTAGCTCCTAATTCATTCCAAGAAAAAAAATGCCTTTACCGTATAGAAATTCTGGAAGTTTTAATCTCTTTTTCACTGTGGTACCCTCCCCTGTTTCCTATACTGCTACAGACTTTTGTTATCCAGTTTTTGTATTTCCTTTATCATTTCAACATTTGAAATGAATAGAAAATGCATAGGCTCATTTTAGCATCTTGAAGCTGAAATACAACAATATTAATTTTAAAAAATGAGACAGCAAACAAATGATACATCAGCCCATTTATGTGAATATACATACATACTGACATATAAGTATTAGATGGCTATTTGTGTATCTGTGTACTTTAAACAGTCTGTAATACCATGTATACTTTTGGTAATTCTTAGAGATCATGCAACATGCACCAAAGTAAAATGGTTGTTCTGTAAGGGATTCTAAGGGTAAACAGTATTACTCACTTTTAGCATATGGTTTGAATTTTTTGTAAAATTCATATAATATTAAAAAATCAATAAAGATGTTTCCATTTTGATAGGAAATACCTGAAGGTAAAAATTTAGTAGGTGACATATGGCCAGATATTTTGATGAGACAGGAAGCATTTGTCTCTTTGTGTTCTTTCATGAATGAGAGCCACAAAATTGTACATTTATGATAACATAAGAACAATGTTGAATTTTAGATTGGTGCTAAGTGGATCTACAAGTTTCAGTTTCAGATCTCTCAGTGACCCAAAACCCAAGTAGACATCTTTGTCTGGCTTGTTTTCCTACAAGTCCTTGGATAAGGTTTCTCTGGCCTCTTTTTCTCCAGAAAGATTTCTTCTGGGAGAAGAAAGCAGAAAAAAAAGAAGAAGAAGAAAAATGTGGCTTCTTGCCTGACTTTAATCTGTACCTTTTGTCCCACAGGCTTATTTCCACCTGGGTATCAATGAGAAGCTAGGACTCTCCGGAAGGCCAGACAGGCCCATTGGCTGCCTCGGTACCTCAAAGGTGTGCTCATGAAATGACCCCACAGAGGGGATCAGACTACAATACCACATGCTGAAATGTATCTGTTGTCATGTCATTATGCACTGGGGCTAATTATCTGAAATATTATTTTCTGCAAATCAGTCATTTACTTTTAATCATATCACAGGAATTTTGTAAGAATGAATGAGCATCTTACTTTAAAATAATTTATAAACCTTGTAAAATACCTGACTATTACAATATTTACTCATATATGTCTACTTTTAAGTCCTGGATTAATGAACTTTGAATTTTCTTAATAATATATAGATTTCGTATGTGAAATTGTATTATTTGCTTATCCATAATTAGATATGTTTTAATTTTTATTGGGATTTACAATAAGGCACCTTTGCCTTTGGTTTGTTTTGTATTTTTTTTAATTTTCCCTTACAGATTTACCGCATTCTGGGAAAGACTGTCGTTTGTTACCCTATTATTTTCGACTTAAGTGATTTCTACATGTCTCAGGATGTTTTACTGCTGATAGATGACATAAAGGTAACTTTAGAAAACCTCTTTATTGAAGTGGGATGATTTTTGTTCCACTAATTTTAATACGTTATCAAATTCAGTGCTTTAGGGTATCTCTGTCACTAGGTTAACAGTGTGTAAAGTTTGAAAGTAAAATAACATCTACATAGTTTTAGAGAAAAGATTTAAATCATTTGCAGCATTAGAATAATAGATGGAGTCTGTCTTATATAAGGTTGTATGACATTACTTGTTATGCCTTTCTACAAGTGGAATCATATAGGAAAGGAGCAGAGGGAAGAGCTTTCTCTCTCTCTCTCTCTCTCTCTTTTTTTTTTTTTTTTGGGACTAAAAAAGAGGGTTCAAAAATTGTCATGGAGTGGGAGAAAATCATTCCAGTGTATTATCCAGAAGATTAATTCTCCTTTCGAATTACTGTGGATTTGTATTAACAGTAGGTAGAAGAGATTGGATATTTTGAAAACTGTATTCATGGCCGGCGCCACGGCTCACTAGGCTAATCCTCCGCCTTGCGGCGCTGGCACACCAGGTTCTAGTCCCGGTCGGGGCGCCGGATTCTGTCCCCGTTGCCCCTCTTCCAGGCCAGCTCTCTGCTGTGGCCAGGGAGTGCAGTGGAGGATGGCCCAAGTCCTTGGGCCCTGCACCCCATGGGAGACCAGGAGAAGTACCTGGCTCCTGCCATCGGATCAGCGCGGTGCCCGGCCGCAGCGCGCCGGCCGCAGCGCGCCAGCTGCGGTGGCCATTGGAGGGTGAACCAACGGCAAAGGAAGACCTTTCTCTCTGTCTCTCTCTCTCTCACTGTCCACTCTGCCTACCAAAAAAAAAAAAAAAAAAAGAAAAAAGAAAACTGTATTCATATGGCTATAATAATCTCTTTTTGAGTAAAAGCTGGGTCAGCAAAATAATTTTATTTCTGAAGAATATCTAGTAAAACCTTAACTGAAATCATAACTTCATGAGTTAAAATATCCCCCACTCCGTTTTCCACTTGTAGAGTAGAGAAGCTTATAATTATGGTCCAAAGCATGAAATCTATAGTCCAACCACATTTGGTAAAATCATGGCTCCACCATTTACCAGCTTGTTTCTGGAGCAAGTTACTTATGTCCTCTGTGCCTCTATTTTCTCATCTGTAAAACAGAATAATAATAGGGCTGTTCTGAGAATTAAATTAGTTAATGTGTCTGGCATTGTACCTGGCACATGGTGCAGAGTTTTGTAAGTCTTTGACATAAAGATGATTAGATAGATAGATAAATAGATAGGTATTCAGTTAAATAAAGAGCTCCTGCCACCTTCCTGATGGTCTGTACAAGTTTACCCCATGTTTTCTACTGCTATAACACAAACCCACTATAATGTAGCCTAAGAATCTTCTGGATGATAACAACAATGCCCCTGCCCCAGACTATTCTTGAACTGTAGTAAAAAAAAAAAAAAAAAAAAAAGAAGAAGAAGAAGGATAGAGAAGAACAACAAACAAAAAAGCTTTAAGCATGTGTGATGTGATTACTTTTGAGAACGAAGTTTGAAATCAAAATTGTTTCTGGCTTAACTTCTATGTACCCTATTAGAATATTTCAAATCCTAAGTATCTTAAATCAGCCTGGGCTTGATTGTGGACTGTTTTGATGTATTTGTTGGCTCTTTGCTTAAAATACAATGCCTTTACATCCTACATAACTCATGTTTTGATAGAATGCACTACAGTTCATTAAGCAGTATTGGAAAATGCATGGACGTCCACTTTTCCTTGTTCTCATTCGGGAAGACAATATAAGGTAGGCTGATGAAAGAAGTAAGAGTCTTGCATCTCATTGCCATAAACACTTTAAAACCTGTGAAAGTAGATCTTCCTTGTATTTTTTATCACGTTGAGCATGTGGTAGGATGTTTTGAATATATAAAGAATACTTAGTATTCAATTATTAATTTCTGATTCTTTGATAATATGCACATTTTGTTTATTTGTTTATGTTTCACAGAGGTAGCCGGTTCAACCCCATGTTGGATATGCTGGCAGCCTTAAAAAATGGAATGATTGGGGGAGTCAAAGTTCATGTTGATCGCCTACAGGTAGTCTTCTGAATTTCAGTGTGCTTCTGCTTTTAGGTCAATTAATTAATAATTCAATGCAATAATAATGCAATAATAATTGTGCATGTTCTATATAAGGTTTTTTTCTTAACTATACCCATCTTCCTAGTCCTCTTGTCACCATGTCAGTTTCTCTGACACACCAATCAGATACTCGAGCCACAGCAGTGGTTTCCTAAGCAGAATCTTTCCTTTTAGTAGCTCATATCTAACCTCATTTTTGCATATGAAAAAGCTGGGGTCCATAGTGATAAAGTGACCTGTGTATAATCTTGAGCTTTTAGGAACAAATTATATGTTCTTGGCCAGTACTCTTGTCCTTACTGTATGGTAACATCTAGCCTGGAAATGATACTGGTTCCATTTGGACTTCACAGCTCTTAACTTAAAGAGAAATCTTCTTTGGTTCCCTGTTAGTTCTGTCAGCCTCTCTGTGCACAGTTATCTTCAATCAATCTGAATTAATTACTGTGTCAGGAACTCCGTGAGATTTTGTCCCTCTGCTCATACAATTTCCTCTGCCTGGAATAGTCTTCCTTCTTTCAAAGTTTCCAGGCTTTGAATTCCTAGCAAACTTGAAAGGCCAGCTTTACAAAAGGACGCAGATCAGAAATGGCATTTCTCATCTTGACTACACTTTTATTACCTTTAAACTCCTGAGATTGTAGTCTATCATGGATTTATATGTCTTGTTTTCTATGAAATAATGGATCACTCCAGTCTTTCACATTGAAGGTACTCATTACTGAGTGGAAGGAGGAAACTTTGTAAAGAGGGAACTATTTAGGTAGCATTATAAATGGCATGTCTGCATACTTTTCACTGGTGACTGTGTTTTGCAAATGTAGTTGATCTTACCTGTGTTTTTAATCCTTTTTTCCATTGTACTGTATTTTTGTTATGCTTCCAGTTCAATTTCTTGGACTTTTGTCTTGCAGCTCTCCTGTTGAGTTTTGTGTTTTTGCTTTCATGTTTTCAATTTTTCTTTTTTACAGTATCCTGTTCTTGTTTTGTGAATGTTATATTTGGTTTTATTTTTCTGAGGATATTAACTGAATGGTTTTTCAACTTTTCCTCTCTTCTGCTTTATCTCAAGTTTTCTTTTCAGTCTTTTAGGTTGGAGGCATTTGTCAGATGTCTGTGGATCTTCAACTTTCTATTCACTTTTAAGAATGGAAAGAGTGAAAGGTCTACAGGAAGTTGGATGTCTTTGGACAAAGATTCTTGTATTGATGAATTCACATTAATAAGGTGATCTGGTGGCAAAGACCCTATTTGATGAAGGAAGCCCCAGGTGCCTTCAGCTGTCTGGAGGGTTTTTTGTTTGTTTTTTGTTTTTTTCCCCTAGTGCTCTTCAGTTTCCCCAGAAAATCAGAAAATAAACATCAAACCTCATGTTTAAAGGGCATACACTTGGCTTCCATATTGTTAGAGCAGAGTGGGAAAAGGAAGTCCCTGTAAGGTATACATTTTTTCACTTGCCATTGTTTAATCCTCCTATCTTCTGTTCTGTGCTGTGTTTCATATATTTGAGTACAGCTTCTTTACCCAGAGAAGAAGCTTCTCACCTAAAAATTAGGGAGATGGAAACAGTTATTAAGGGAACTGAAAGAGCTGCTATATCCAATTCCTTCATATAAAGAGAGCTAGCTTTTAAGATTTATTTATTTACTTGAAAGAGTTACACAGAGAGAGAAGGAAAGGCAGAGAGAGAGAGAGGTCTTCCAAACACTAGTTCACTCCCCAATTGTGCACAATGGCTGGAGCTGTGCCAATCCGAAGGCAGGAGCCAGGAGCTTCTTCCAGGTCTCCCACACGGGGGCAGAGGCCCAAGTACTTGGTGGATTGGAAATGGAGCAGCCAGGACTCAAACCAGCACCCATATGGGATGCCAGCACTGAAGGCATTGGCTTTATCCGCTATGCCACAACACTGGCCCCAAGAGTTAGCTTTTAGTTCCTTCTCCCTTGCTCCCAGCATCTTATGGGCCTCAAGGTTTTGAGGCTCTTTTCCTGTTTTCTTTGTCCTAATGGATTTATATGTTAATTGATTTATGCCTGAAACATTTGACTTACATTTTCTTGAGATTTCATGGAAGTAAAGAGTTGAAGATATATGTTGATCATATTAACCAGAAATCTACTCTTGGTTTTATATTTAAATATCCTTCCCATTCCAGGGTCTACCTATATATCTCTTTAAAAAGAATCATTATAAAAAGGGAGAGAGAGAGATCTTCCATCTACTGGTTTACTCCCCAGATGACCACAACAGATAGCACTGGGCCAGGTCAAAGACAGGAGCCAGGAGCTTCATCTGGGTCACCCACGTGGGTGGCAGGGGCCCAAACTCTTGGGTCATCTTCCACTGCTTTTCCCAGTCCATTAGCAGGGAGCTGAATCAGAAGTGGGACATGAACCAGTACCCATATGGGATGCTGGCGTCGCAGGAAGAGGCTTTATCCAATATGTCACAGTGTTGGCCCTGATATCTTCCCAATACTTACTTACAACAAATATGTGGACCTATGTGGGAAAAAAAAAACTGGATTACTAAAAGTGTAAGAAATGTTAAGATAAGGTTTCAATAAGTGATAGGCTATCCCATATTCCTAGATGAAGAGGCTATTATAAATATGTTATTTCCTCCTAAATTAACATTGGTTTATTCTAATCATAGTCTTAATTTCAGTGGGAATCAAGAAGAGTTTTTGACAGTCTCATAAGGCCAAGGGACAAAAATTAGACTTCAGTGGTAACCAAGGAAGAGGGATGTGGATACACTTCCCATTCAGGTGACCTTCCTGAAAAGCTATCCCTGAAGCCTACAAGGGAATCAGAAGCAGTTCAGTGCTCACAAAGAAGAGAAAGCAGCATTATTCAGAGCTTTGGACTATTTCTACTGTGGTTTGTTTACAGTGTAAATCTGTCTTCTATTTAAAAATTAGGAGGCATGCTAGGAGAATTCAAACAACAGAAAACCAGGAGGAGGTATAGATAATAGAAATAAACCTTATTTTGGTCTAGATATTAGAGTTATCAGACATGAACTTTAAAATAATTATGCTCAGTGTCTCTAAGATATCGTATTAGATAATTGTATTAGACTTTGAAACTATAAAAAAGAATCAAGTAGAAAGGAAAAATTCCATCACTGAAATTGAAAATTCTTTTTTTTTTTTCTTCAAATCAGTTTTATTCTCTGAAGGGACAGGACACCAAAGATTAGTTTTTTACAGATGGCCAATAGCCTACAGTGGGGACCAAATGCCCATCCCTATCATATGAAATTGAAAATTCAGTCAGCAAGGCACTTACTGTAATTGGTGGCAAGATACAGGTAACTCAGAAAAAAACCCACCATGCCCACAAGAAATTAAGGCAATATATGATGAAGAGAACCTCATGGATTGATGGTGATTTATAGATTATTTAAAAAATACCTTGGGAGAAAAGATTGCCACCTTATATTATATATCAAAATACATTTTAGATGGATTAGATAATTTAATATAAAAATGCCATAAAAATTTCTACCTTAACTTTAAAAAGATATCAAAATGTCATTTTTAACATGATTAGTAGTTAGTTTCAGCATTTGAGATTGACAAATTCTAATTTTAATGTTAAATTTGAGTTTTAAGTAATTGTACTTTGTTTTCAGGTTTACTATTCTGCCCTATTTTGGAAGAGTTTCCATTTCCTTCGAAAAGTCATAGACAAATTATAGAGACAATATAAAAGGTGGTGACATTTTCTCTCGAGGAAATAAATTAAAGATTTCTCATTTTCTTTTGCTTTTTTAAATCAATCACAGCATAGTTATAAAAGCTTGGAAAGATCCTTTTTTTTTTCACCATCTTAAATCATGAAATTATTCATTTATGTATTGTTACACACAAGCTCAAATTGATTAAAATCTTGAGATAATTCATCTAATCCTCTCATTTCACATATAGGGACCTGCAGCCCTTTGTGAGAAGGTGACAATCGCAATCCAAAGTCAAGCTATTGCAGAGACAGAACTCACAGCTTCACATTCCTATGTGGTGCTCTTTGTACTCTAGCTTCTGGTCTTTCCTCATTGTCCTTTTTGTAGAGTTTAATGTCTATTTCACTACCTGTTTCTTTCTTTCCCCCCCCCTCTTTCTCTCTCACTTGCTCTCTTTCCATTTTAGTTGTCTTTCAGAAGTTCAAGGAGAGAGGGGTCAATAGTTTGACTTTTCATGAGTCAAAGAGTTTTGTATTTTGGGGAGCTGCTGCTGTGGCATATTAGGTTAGGCATCTGCATTGCATTGCCAGCGTCCCATACGAGCACCGGTTCATATCCTGGCTGGTCCTCTTCTAATCCAACTCTCTGCTAATGGCCTGGGAAAGCAGCAGAAAGTGGCCTTGGGCCTCTGCATATTTGAGGGAGACCTGCAAGAAGCTCCTGGCTCCTGCTTCCAATCAGCCCAGTTCTGGCCATTTGCAGCCGTTTGGAGAGTGAACCAGCAGATGGAAGACCTTTCTCTCTGTCTCTCCCTCTCTCTCTGTGTGTGTGTGTTTCCTGCTCTCTGTCTTTAACTCTGCCTCTCAAATAAATAAATAAATCTTAAAAAAAAAGAATTTTGTATTTTTAAAAAATATAAGTGGAGGTTCACTATTCTATGATCTGTCTCCTCTCAGAAACAAAGCCTGTTTTCTTTCAGACTTGCAACCATCAATCATGCAAAATGTTAACAATATTTTGGAAGATCTTGTGAATTTAAGTATATACTTTGCCATCTTTTTTTTTAATTTGTATTATTTATTTGAAAGGCAGAGTTACAGAGATGGGGAGAGATACAGAGAAAGCTCTTCCATCCATTGGCTCACTCCCCAGATGGCCACATGGCCCAGGCTGGGCCAGGCTGAAACCAAGAGCCAGGAGCTTCATTTGGGTCGCCACGTGGATGCAGTGGTCCAAGCACTTGGGCCATCTTCCGCTGCTTTCCCAGCACATTATCAGAGATCTGGATTGGAAGTGGAGCAGCTGGGACTCAAGCCAGTACTCACATAGGATGCTGGCTTTGTAGGCTGTTGGTTAACCGCTGTCCCCCAGCACCAGCCCCTGCCACCTTTTTAAAATTATGGTACAACATGCATACCATTAGATATATTATCTTAACCATATTTAAGTATATAGTTCTGTATTGTTAAGTACATTTGTGTTGTTGTGCAACCAATCTCTGAAACTTTTTTTATCTTGGAAAACTGAAACTCAACTCATTAAACAACTCACCATTTCCCCCACCCTCCAGTCTTCATCATAATATTGCTGATGAAAATGACAACTGTGTGCTTTTCTAGGATGTTATTCCAAGCCCTTTCAAATTTCCTTAGCCCATGGTGTACAACTTTGCTCTTTCCTTGGCCTTCAGTCTCCCTTCTCAGCTTCATTTTCCAAGGCATCACTCCATGCAGTTTATTCACAACTGTGCTGTCCACTCCCCAACTATACTGGAATAGGGTAGATATTCAAAAAATATTAGTCTAACAATTAGTTAACTGAAGTGCAGGACATACAGATGTGAGCCTATATGTTACAAAATACCATTCAGCAAATCGTGGTTGTATTCAGTTCTATGTCCAGACATAGGCTCTGCTCTTAGGTTGTTTATAATCAAAGATTAACTTGGCTGTAGCTGTGCCACTTAGAATTGTGTAGATCAGGTAGATGTTTGGTCTTACTTGCTCAGGCTCTGTATGGAGGTTTTTGTGTCATTGCTAGTAATGTGTCCATCCTGACATCTATAAGCCTGTTTTGGTTGATGTTCTGCTTTGTTGATGAGTTTTCACTAAAGGAGAATGCTGTACACTTTGGATGGTTAGCCCACAGGACCACCATTCCCTATGTCCTATGTCTTTGCCTCTGAAATGAACAGTGACAAAATAGAATAATATATGCAAGAAAGTCTTAATTGAAGAATTTCCTTGCCGGCGCCGTGGCTCAATAGGCTAATCCTCCACCTTGCGGCGCCGGCACACCGGGTTCTAGTCCCGGTTGGGGAGCCGGATTCTGTCCCGGTTGCCCCTCTTCCAGGCCAGCTCTCTGCTATGGCCAGGGAGTGCAGTGGAGGATGGCCCAGGTGCTTGGGCCCTGCACCCCATGGGAGACCAGGAAAAAGCACCTGGATCCTGGCTCCTGCCATCGGATCAGCGCGGTGCGCCGGCTGCAGCGGCGGCCATTGGAGGGTGAACCAACGGCAAAGGAAGACCTTTCTCTCTCTCTCTCTCTCACTGTCCACTCTGCCTGTCAAAAATTAAAAAAAAAAAAAAAAAAAAAAGAATTTCCTTAATTTTTAAGTAACAAATGACTTTTTATGTAATTTTTTCAATTTTATGATAATTTTAAGATAATTAGAAATGACACATAATGCTAAAAATTATTGTAGATTATTCATTTGTACTGTTCACCAGGAATCACTGGTAAGCAAAAACTGTGCTTGAGTTGGTACTCATTCATTTGTTCAACCTATAATTGGGAACTAATAGGAAATTAAATGATTAGATAAGAGTTGCCATATGCCAAAATGCAAAGGAGGACTTGCCTGGGCAATAAATACCTTCATGGTCTTGAAAAATGGAGACCTGGAAGTAGCCCATCATTATATGGTCCTGAAATATACTGCAGGGGCCAGCACTGTGGCATAGTGGGTAAAGCTGCCTTCTGTAGTGTCAGCATCCCATATGGGCGCCAGTTTGAGTCTCCGCTGCTCCACTTCTGATCTAGCTCTCTCCTATGGCCTGGGAAAGCAGTAGAAGATGGCCTAAGTACTTGGGCCCCTGCTCCCAAGTGGGAGACCTGGCAGAAGTTCCTGACTCCTGGCTTCAGATTGGCACAGCTCCGACTGTTGAGGCCAGTTGGGGAGTGAGCCAGCAGATGGAAGACCTCTCTCTCTCTCTGTCTCTCTGTCTGTCTGTCTCTCTCTCTGTTTTTGAAAGCTTTTATTTAATAAATATAAGTTTTATAAGTACAGCTTTAGGAATATAGTGGTTCTTCCCCCCATACCCGCCCTCCCACCCCAACTCTAATCCCACCTCCTACTCTTCATTAAGATTCATTTTTAATTAACTTTATATGCAGAAGACCAACTCTCTACTAAGGAAGAATTTTAACAGTTTGCAACAACACAGATAAAGTACTGTTTGAAGACAAGTTTTACCGTTAATTCTCGTAGTACAACTCATTAAGAACAGAGGTCCAATGTATAGGGAGCAACTGCACAGTGATTCCTGTTGTTGATTTAACAATTGACACTCTTATTTATGACATCAGTGATCACCTGAGACTCTTATCATGAGCTGTCAAGGCTAAGGAAGCCTTTTGAGTCCACCAACTGTGACATTTAGACAGGACCATAAGTAAAGTGGAAGTTCTCTCTTCCCTTCAGAGAAAGGTATCTCCTTCTTTGATGGCCCGTTCTTTCCACTGAGATCTCACTCACAGAGATCTTTCATGTAGTTCATTTTTTGCCACAGTGTCTTGGCTTTGCATACCTAAAATGCTTTCATGGGCTTTTTAGCCAGATCCGAATGCCTTAAGGGCTGATCCTAAGACCAGAGTGCTGTTTAGGGAGTTTGTCATTCTTGAGTCTGCTGTGTGGCCTGCTTCCCATGTTGGATAGTTCTCTCTTTTTTAATTCTATCTATTGTCATTAGCAGACACTTGGGAAGACCTCTCTCTTTCATTCTTTCTCTCTCTTCTTCTTCTTCTCTATCTTTGTAACTAAATAAATAAATCTTTTAAAAAAAAAAAAAAAGAAAGAAAGAAATACACTGCAGCAACAGAATCCAAAGTACAATTTACATGGTCTTTTCCCAAAACAATTTTAGTACTTCATTTTCTTTAGTTTCAAATTTTTTTCTTTCTTTTTTTTTTTTTTTTAAGATTTACTTGTTTATTTTGAAAGCATTACAGAGAGAGAGATCTCCTTTCTACATAACAGCCAGTGCTGAGCCAAGTTAAAACCTAGAGCCAGGAGCTTTATCTGGGTCTTTCTTGTGGGTAGGAGGGGCCCTAATACTTGGGCCATGTTCTGCTTCTTTCCCAGGCGCATTAGCAGGGAGCTGGATGGACACAAACTGGCATCTTGGGATGCCAAGATCACAGGCAAGTGGCATTACCACTACACTGGTCTGCAAAATTTTATATATATATATATATTTTTTTTTTTTTTTTGACAGGCACAGTTAGTGAGAAAGAGAGACAGAGAGAAAGGTCTTCCTTCCATTGGTTCACCCCTTAAATGGCCGCTACGGCTGGTGCACTGCGCCAATCTGAAGCCAGGAGCCAGGAGCTTCCTCCTGGTCTCCCATGTGGGTACAGGGCCCAAGCACTTGGGCCATCCTCCACTGCCTTCCTGGGCCACAGCAGAGAGCTAGACTGGAAGAAGAGCAAGCGGGACAGAATCCAGCACCCTGACTGGGACTAGAACCCGGTGTGCTGGCACCGCAGGCAGAGGATTAGCCTAGTGAGCCATGGTACCGGCCAGCAAAATTATATTTTCTAACATTTTAATAGGTACTGAAATTTTTTTGTTCCCACTTAAATATAAATGGCTAAGAACAAAAAGTTTATCTCATGTTGATTTTCCTATATATTGTGATTCATAAATCTGTAACTTGACGGATATGTTGTATTGTGGACGGTGTTGTATGTGGCAACCTGTCAGATTTTAGAATGCTGATTTAAGGAATTACATATTTTAAAGTAAACTTCTTTTTGTAAAGTATTACCTCCCTGCAGAAAAATGTGTTCACAGGCCATAAGAATATGGCCTGCTGAATTTAAGAGTTTCAAATGTTTTCTCCTCAGACACTAATATCTGGAGCTGTAGTGGAACAACTTGACTTCTTACGGATCAGTGACACAGAGGAGTAAGTCCCTTTGGGTTATATAGTTATTTCATTACTTGCAATTATATTAGAAAAATGGGAAATCTGAAACATTTTCTTTTCATTTTCAGACTTCCAGAATTTAAGAGTTTTGAGGAGCTAGAACCTCCCAAACATTCGAAAGTCAAACGACAAAGCAGCACCTCCAATGCGCCTGAACTGGAACAGCAGCCGGAGGTCTCCGTCACTGAGTGGAGAAACAAACCAACCCACGAAATTCTTCAGAAACTGAACGTGAGGAAAATGTAGTCCCCTGCGGCTCTAACTGAACTTGACAGGGCAGGATCTCCCAGGGTCAGGCCATGTGTTATTCTGTCCTCTCGGAGAAGGCAGTAGTTGATTTGGAGATGG
The DNA here is from genome assembly GCF_051225735.1 of Oryctolagus cuniculus. Lineage (NCBI taxonomy): Eukaryota > Metazoa > Chordata > Mammalia > Lagomorpha > Leporidae > Oryctolagus > Oryctolagus cuniculus. Next base: position 41,836,853 of record NC_142884.1, read on the forward strand.
ACACTCAGTTTACCCTTAGGCCAGTGATGAGAGGTGCTTCTGTTAGTCTGACATTAGCATGAGTATCTTAAAGATGCTTAAGGAGAGCAGAGAACAGAGCTGTCTTGGATATGAACGTATCGTGTGAGACATCAAACATTAAGTCAATGATACTTGTCTTTAGATTCTCCACTTTCTCTTCCAGTGCCCTCTCCCTCCCTTTTTCATCCCCATCTCCTCTCCTGCCCCAGTGTTTAGTTCTAATACTTGCTTTAAGTCTCTCTTGTCACTGAGGAAAGCAATCCTCACACTGCATCTGTATGAATATTTTAACAACCTAGTATTTTTTCTTTCCTAAAGAGGAGACATAGGAATAGGGTGTTGTACTTATTCAAAGAAATGAAATTCCTTGAGTAGATCTATAAATACCATAACATCTTATTTGTGACATGCAAACCTAAATATTTAGGCAAAATATATATCATTGTAGACATCTTTGTTATTGATCAATACTGTATAGATCTACATGAGTATGATATGACAAACCTAAAGAATATGACGCAGTGCCATATATAAGCATTCTACAGATGTCCCCCTCTGTCATCTGTGTCTTCACACAGGTTGATAGCAATGTAGTCCCCCACTACGAATAAGTAGAGTTTAGAATGAAACAGTTAAGTCACTGGACCCAGTCTCCCAGAGAGTGGCAGAATCAGTGTCATTGCTTATAGACAGCTAATTTTCTGTTCACTGCTTATCTTGTTTCTCGATAATTCTGATAATTAAATTCTGCTACCCCAGGAGGCTGGCTTATCCACCCTCTGTTTCCAAGATATGTAAGATAAATCAATATATAATATCATCTTGCACTTGGTCCTATATCAGTGACATTTTCTCTTTCCTCAGTTCATAGCCATGTATTTCCGCATCATATGCTTTTGTGATTAGTTACCCCTGTGGTAATTCTTGTGCTCATTTCGTTGCTGTTCTTCACAGTGATTTATATTTCCAGGACTGCAGTTGTCTGGCCAGCCAAACCATCCTGCTGGGTATATTGCTCAAAAGAGAGGGCCCCAATTTCATCACACAGGAAGGTAAGAGCCATGTCTAGGAGAACAAATTAAGTAATAGGACCTTGCTGTTCTTTAATGTATATCAAACATGCTTAAAAAATACCTGCTGAAATGTTACAGATTATTTCCTCCTCCACTAAACTTTTTTGTTTATTTTTTCTTTTTCTTCTAAGTGGAAAATGTTCGTTCATAACCCCTAGAGTGGTGTGGACCGTTAGATGTGTGAACCCCTAACTGGCTTTCATGCAATTATGCTTGGTTGTCTCTCTGATTGAACAGTGTGGGAGCCTGGATTCAGCCTGTGACGGTTAACCTCTGACGACTCCAGAGTTCTTTATTGACATTTTCTGTTTTATTTTCTGTAATTTTTCAAGAATAATACTCAGTTGTTGAATGTATAAAAATTAGCTACCCCATGATAATGCAGCATCCATTTGGAAAGGAACATGGCATTTAATAGATCAGTGCTTTGAAGTTAGTTTTAATAAAAATAAATCCTTTCTAATCCACTGTGCATTAAGAGTGAAAGCCAGTTATGCCTGAAATCCACATCTGGATCACAACTGGAATGAGTCCTTGAGTTCTATATCATGACCTGCTTCTGGCATCTTACAGTACAGAGTAATATGGGAAATATTTCAAGTACTTTAACATATAGCTGCTTATAAGTGTTTCGGCTCATCAGAAGAGACTCTGTTCATGGGTTCACAGGTGCCTGTTAAATTGATTAGAATTGAAAATTGAGTTTGCACCCTTAACAGCAGTGTAATTAATGATATTTATAGTTTTTGGCAATGAACTATATGTAATTGTTTCTTCAAATGAGGTCTACTTAAATTCTCCATTATCTTACCTAATAAATAACTTTCTTGAGTATTATTAGGCAAATTCCCTATAGAATTCTTATTTAAAATTAGTCTTAAAACTATAAGCAGAATATCAGTTATCTTAGAGACATTCATTAAAATTTGAACTTCAGAAAGAGAGAGAGAGAGAGAGACGGAAAGATCTTCCATCCTCTGGTTCACTCCTCAGCTGGCCACAGTGGACACAGCTGGGCCAGGCCAAAGCCAAGAGCCAGAAGCTTCATCCAGATCTTACACATTGGTGGCAGGGGCCCACCATCTTCTGCTGCTTTTCCCAGGCCATTTAACAGAGAGCTGGATCAGAAGTAGAGCATGTGAGATATGAACTGGCACTCACATGGGATTGCAGGTGGCGACTTCACCTATTACACCACAACACCAGCCCCTATTTTAAACCATTTTTATAAACTTGAAAATAATATTCACCTTTCACTTAGATATTTGAAAGATTTTAAATATTATAAATCTGTAAAACCTTATGATATATTGAAATTACAGACATCTATAGTGTCTGAATATAATATTATTTGTTTTCTTTTAAAGCTATAAAAATAAGTTCACAGTGGGAGGGTGGGTATAGGGGTAAGAACTTCTATATTTCTTTTTTTTTTTTTTCCAATACTACTTTATTTTATTGCCCAAATTGTTTGACCAAGCACAAACAAATTCAATTCACTAGTATGCCATGCCTCATATTTAGATAGTTTTGGTGACTGGAGGCCTTCGATTGGCTCCTCTCTCTGGCATACCACCAATCACTGTCATTTGTTTAGCACTGCTTTTTTTTCTTTTTTGGGGGGGTGGGGGGAGGAGGCACAAAATGTTCCAGACTCATCTGGTTTACTTCCTGCTCAAGTCCTAGAATCGGCCATCATTCCAAGGGGCCCTGATTCCTTTCTGAGAACCTGAGACCTAGACTAAGTGCATGTCCATTCTGGGTATTCTCTGGCTGTGTAACAGCCCACAAGGAAGTCTCTGGCTGCACCGATGGGAACTGGAGACTTCAGCAGGGAAGCTCAACTCCAGAGAGCAGCAAGCCCTCCAAGCACTTTTCCTCACCAAAAAACTAAGAAGGGGGAAAAAAAAAAGCATGCAAAGGTTTTCATTATAAACTAGCTAAGACAAACCAGTACACCTGCAGTATTGCAAACCAGCCCAACACAGTCACAACAGAACTGCAGAAGGATCCTTAGAATAACAAGGTCATTTGTCGGGGATCGTCAGGGAGAATACTGATTGTGTCTTCAGCTTTGCCACATAACATGCACAGCATGGTGTACTCCTGAAATTCATCCATGATACTGAAGGTATACTCATGTTTGGCTATTACATGATGACAATTCTTACACAGATCCGATTGGGATATTCCTTCTCCACACAGTCCCCACACATCGCGGCGCCGTCCACAGGGAGCGTCCTCCGGGGCTTCCGGGAAGACGAACTCTCGCGAGAGCTGAAGAAGCGTCGGTGGCCGCCTGCGGGCCCAGTCAGAACTTCTATATTTCTAAAGTGTACCTATGAAATTTGCATTCATTAAATAAAAGCTTTAAAAAAATAAGTTCAGGGGCTGGCGCCGCGGCTCACTAGGCTAATCCTCCGCCTGCAGCGCCAGCACACCAGGTTCTCATCCTGGTCAAGGCGCCAGATTCTGTCCCTGTTGCCCCTCTTCCAGGCCAGCTCTCTGCTATGGCCCAGGAATGCAGTGGAGGATGGCCCAAGTCCTTGGGCCCTGCACCTGCATGGGAGACCAGGAGAAGCACCTGGCTGCTGGCTTCGAATCAGCACCATGTGCTGGCTGCAGCACGCCGGCTGCGGCAGCCATTGGAGGGTGAACCAACGGCAAAAGGAAGACCTTTCTCTCTCTCTCTCTCTCTCACTGTCTACTCTGCCTGTCAAAAAAAAAAAAAAAAAAAAAAGTTAAGGGTAAAATGTTGAAGATCTTGTTCTATACCCTTGTTTCCTTTTGGTTATTCTGTTCTGTTAGTTTGTCTTCTTACTGACAAACCACTAATGATGTCAGAGGGCATCGCTGTAGCGGGTTATGCCTCCACCTACAGGGCTAGCATCCATTATGGGTGCCGGTTCAAGTCCCAGCTGCTCCACTTCTGATCCAGCTCCCTGCTAATGCACCTGGGAAAGCAGTAGAAAGATGGCCCAAGTGCTTGGGCCTCTGCCCCCATGTGGGAGACCTGGGTGAAGCTCCTGGCTCCTGGCTTGGTTCTAGTCCAACCCTGGCCATTGCAGCCATTTAGGGAATAAACCAGCAAATGGAAGACTTCTCTCTCTGCCTCTGCCTCTCTCTCTCTGTAACTCCAACTTCCAAATAAGTAAATAAATCATAAACAAAAAAAGTAGGAATGAAGCCCAGGGATATCTTTTGAGCTTAAGTATATGTTGATGCAAAAATAGCCTGAGGCCTATAACAGGGCCTCAGTAGTTTCACTGAACAAACAAATGAACAGTCAAATATATTCAGAGTCCACAGTTTCTTGTTCAATTTGCTAATGAGTTTGCTATGTTCTGTTTTCTAGAATAAATTAACATATGTATTTGTTTTAAAATAACATTATATATTAAGAAAACAATTAAATTTCAAAAAATGAAACACTCACTGCCATATATTCAGACTAAGTAGTAACAATGGGGACATTCACATTGTATTTGAGTGGCATACTTTAACGTATCAAGTGGTTTAGAATATTAATGGATGGATATATGAGCTTTAGTGAAACAAAAATCTGGGAATACATTTTTTTAAAAAGGAGTAAATATTATGCCTTTAATTAAAAGCTTTTTTTTTTAACAAAGACTCTCTTATCCAATGTCTAGGGACCGTTTCTGATCACATTGAGAGACTTTATAGAAGAGCTGGCAGTAAAAAGCTTTGGTTTGTATTGGTATCCTTGTCATTATGTTTTATTTGTGTGTTATTGTACTCAATTGCTTAAAGATAATGGGCCAATCTTAATGATGCTTATTCATTCTAGTTTTTATTTTTAAACTCCGAGGTTACAGCACCAAGACTGTCTAATTTCTAAGGATGTGCCCAAATTCCATTGTAGCTTGGCTCTCCCAAGATATTAAAGTAAAATGTCTGAGAATAAAAGTCTCTTTGGGTTAGAACGTGGAATTTCCACTAGGATAATGTCTCTGCTTCTCCTGTTGCTGCAAGGTACTGTAGGTGCTACTTAGTAGTTAGGAAACCTGTTCAGTTTTCAGAGACAGATATGAGAAAAGACCAATGGTTAATTCAATCATGAGTAAAAATAATATACTTAGAAAGTAATTCTGTCATCTTTAAGTTGAGTGAATCCCAGTGATTATAGTTGCTTTGTGAAAAATAATCTATTTGTTCTACATAGGTAGTTTGTTCTCAGGGCTTTAAAAAACTTATAGGCAAATTTAAATAATTTGTTTAAATTCACAGTGGTATAGGTAAGCCTCAATGCATGGCTGTCTGTATTTTGATACAATCCTAACTATTTCACTAGCAGAATCTAACAAATTTTGAAAGTGAAAGTATATATATAAATGTATTATATATATTTACATTTATACACTTAAATTTTTTTCCATTTGAGACATACAGATAGAGAGAACTCTCATCTGTTGGTTCACTCCCCAAATGTCTGCAAAGCCTGGGAGAGCCTTAGCCAGGAGCCAGGAACTCATTCCAATCATGTGCATGTATGGTGGGGTCTCAACTACTTGAGCATCACCACTGCCTCCCAGGGTTTGCATTAGCAAGAAATCAGAGACAAGAACCAAAGCCATGCATTGAACCCAGGCACTGTGAAGTGAGACATGAGTGCCTTAACTGGTAACTTAACCAATACACCAAATTTTTGCGCGTGTGTGTGTGTGTGTAGTGTATGTGCACATAAGTATATATGTGTATATATTTAAATTGATTGTATATGTATTTACATAACCCATCCTTATCTAATTTTGTTAAAGACTCAGCTTCAAGAATATAAGCAACCTCAAAGAATCTCAGATTTCTAGTCTCTAAAATGAGAGGATTGCAAAACACTCTAATAGTAGTATTTCAACTCTGTTTCCATGGTGAACATGCCATTCCTATACAGAAGAAATAGTGTAATAATCCTGTGGTTAAGTCTCTCAAATTTTTACTGTCAGTCCTTAGTACTGTGAGGCATGCAAACCATTACATGCTTTTTTGTAGTCTGTAAGTTTCCAATGAGGTCTATCGTCTTATTTTCAGCCAAGTTGATATTATCATATTTGCACTTTAGATAAATCATTGAATGGCAAACATTTAGAATGCTGATTGTTATATTTCAAAGAACAAACTCCTGGAAGTTTTATTTATTCTATTTTCCCTTTTATGGCTTTCCACTGACACACCCAGGTTGGCGGTGCGCTACGGGGCTGCATTTACCCAGAAATTTTCTTCCTCTATAGCCCCACACATTACTACTTTTCTGGTACATGGGAAACAGGTAACATGCACACAATTTGAAAACTCAAGCTGCTTGAAACGTGTGAGCTTATTTGCACTTTGAAGGTTAAACATGTCTTTTGGTCTTATAGCGTGTGGGTGAAAGCTTTTCTAGAAGTAGGAAGCATTTGTCTCACTAATTTTATCAGTTATTTTCTTAATTTTCTACTAGTCTATCCATGTTGAAATTAAGGAATATGAATGCTTTTATGGAATATAAATTCTTCAGCTTCCATGGATACCCTGAAAATCAAAAACAAAATTGCAACTGGTTTCAAATCTACTTGTATTTTATTTTCTCCATCTAAAGGTTCCACATGAATTTTTAGTTTTGAGTTAAAAATCTCATGTATTGCATGTGCTGTGCTTTAAAAAAAAATCTGTTCTCCCTACAGTCTAAGACTTTCAGAAGTGTAAAAATAGCAGTGTGAATTCCTTCCCCCAATGTTCTGGCTTTATCAAGAGGAAAAATGTTGGTATTTCATTGTAGCACATTTGAAAGTTCAACACTAAGTGAGTCCTCTAATCCAGAGATTTGGTTCTCTAGGCACCAAAAGAAATGTGATTTAAGTTGGTTATAAGAATAGGTCATATGTACTGGTGACAGACGTAATCATGAGTTTGTTAAATGCAAGATTGGAATAGACTTAAATCCTGCCCATACCCCCAATAGAAAGAATGATTGTGATCCATTTTCTTTCTTTTTAATTGATAATGGTACCAATAGTACTTTTGACATAGCCTGGTGACAGAAGTGAGGGTTAGGGATGCCTCCCTGATTCTGCATGGTACTCTGGGAAATTTTAGCTGTTTGGTCCAATGCCTTGGGCTCAGTGTTCCCTCCAGATGACTATGTCAGGATCCAAGCATGTGTATTTTTAAGGCTCCCAAATCAGGGGCCCCATTCATTCATCATCTTTTAGATTTGTGAACATCTGGCCTGCTCTCTTCTTTACCCCCAGGTCGGTTGTACGCCGTGCAGCAAGTCTTTTAAATAAAGTAGTGGACAGCCTGGCCCCATCCATTACTAATGTTTTAGTGCAGGGCAAACAGGTAAGTATCTGCTTTCCAGACCCTCACTGAGTCATAGTCACAAAGGTTTCTGGAGGACCCTTAATTTTAAACCTAGCAGACCTCAGTGTCATAGGCCTCTCACAGGCAGATGAACAGTGGTTCAGACATTTCTAAGACTTCTACAAACAAAAGATATTTGTAGTCTTAAAAATGCACGATTATGAAACCGGCCATTCCTTTTTCCTGCTGCACCCTAGAGCTGTAACTCCCAGGCTAACTTCAGGTTAATGCAAATGCTCATGTGGAAAATGTATAATACCCACTGCAATATTCTAGTCAGGTTTAGGATAGGCTGAGCAAAGACAGGTGAATAGCAAAGGTCACATTTTCTCTTCTCTTCCACATGCAATCTACCTCTCCTTTAGAAATGTGTCGGTGTCCAGGCAGAGCCAGGGTCTGCCCACCAGTACTGCTCCTTGGATGCTTTCCCTTCTAGACCATCTCTTCGCACAGCTCCTTTCCACTCACCAGGGTCATCTCTGTCACCTCCCCCTCAGCAAGCCATTCTCCCTTAGCAGTGGTCTCTTTGTCCTGGGGACTCTCATAAGAGACCTGTGACATTTTTCACCATGTGCCCTGGATCCCAGTCTGATTGAATGAGCCTCTCACCTCATGGTAGGCTGTGAGCCTCCATGGGTCAGGGCCTGGGGCTTGTCCAGTGCTTGTCTCAGTGTGCTCAGCATGGGGCCTGGCTTAGAGCAGGAATTTGGTGAATGTGCTTGTAGTTATTCTAGTGGCATGTGGCTGCTCATTTCTTTGTTCCAGTCTCAATTAGCTCTGATTACCTGGCTGAATCATCATTTGATTAGAATGAAAACCTGTTTGCATTCTTGCTCTTCTTTGAGAATATATGTGCTTCATTGTATTTTTCTGACAGCTAACCTCGGGATATAATAAGCTTTAGTAATATGAAAGACTTTAACCCCCTTTAATAGAATCAACCAGCTGCTCATATTTCAGGGCTCTTAATTCATTAAGATTGAAATTATTTCATCCTAATACCCAGCTTTTGGAATGTTAGAATAATAAGCTATTTTTCCTGTAATATTTAATAACAAAAATAATTGTACTAATAAAAACTCCAAGAAAGTCAAATCGGTTTTCATATATGAGTATGCTGTGTTCTCCAAATTATTAAGAAGTAGAATTTTCAGCCCTGTTTTCAGCTAAAATAGATCAAAGTATAGGAAGTCATGTTTCAAGTGCCTTCCGTCACCAGACTCCTCACTTCTAACCAGTCTTCTATTTTTGTCCTGGTCCACATCACTGTTGCAAGAAAGTTAACAAGCTTTAAGAAGCTATTGTTTTTCTTTAGAGTAGGTCTCTGTAGTATATCTGAAAACAGTTAATTCTACTGCAGCTGGACCTTGGGAGTGAACCTTGGGAGTTTTTATAGATCTTTGAGGTCACCAGCACCTGACCTTGGAAGGGGGTGAGTTAGGATTGTCATATACATTCTGTACTAGAGTAATTTTGCAACCTGTGGTTCTGAGACCCTGCTCCCTCCTCCTAGAAACACCAGAGCCTGCCCTGAGGCTGTCACTGGCCCACTGCCCATCAGCCTAGCATGTCTTCCAGGAAAATAGTCACAGAACTAGATAATCCTGGGAGGCCAACAGCTCAGCTTCATGACCAAGTACATGAAGTAGGTCCATTCACTGCTTCTTACTCCCTTAACAGAAAAGAAATGAGAAATCCTGCTCTGGGAACGAAGTAATACTGTTTCTACCAAGCGCTTCCAGATCACCTCAGACTCTGGAACGCATGAGTGGTTCAGTCATCATTGCTTCCAGAACAATGATGCACCCGCTGTTTTCTTCTTTACACACTGGCCTTTTAATAAAAGAAGTCACAATTGGACTAACTGGTCAGGACCCCTATGATTAGTAAATCAACAGTTCTCAGTTTTCACTTCATTACAGTACTGGGGCAAAAGACCCCATCTTCTGCTCTTTCTCTTCACCTCTGAAAACACAAGTGCCCCGCTACTCCTTTTCCTACCTCTTACAACCATGCATTGTGGGAAGCAAAGGCATGGAAAGAGATAATGGGGAAGGAGGCTGCAGACTGCTGGGAGGCAGAATGCCCAGGACAGAGGAAGAGAGACAACAGAGCGTTCCAGCCAGCTCCAGCAGCACTTTGCGCTCGGAGCCCTCTTTGCCGTTTCTGTCCATGCGTTTTCCTTCCCCAGGCTCTTGGGCTGACTCGTTCATTCCCCCTCCGTAGGTGAGAGATGTGTCATCACATATGTTAGCCCTCCCTGGGCACGTAGGTTATGCCAAGAGAAGGAAGAGCACACAACAACCATGTGACCTTGCACCTGCCTTTGAAAAGGCTACAGTGTTGTTCAAGAGTGAAAGTCTCTGACTGAGTCTATAAAAGGATAGAAAGTGGCTCTCCCAAAAACTAAGTTGTGTGGATTGTACAGTAAAATCGAAGTATTCAAAGTATTCTGGCTTCTCTGGGGAGTTTCTAGTACCAAAGTCATTTAGAATAATTTTATCTTAATACTTAACCACTCACCTTCTCTGCCTAACTGGGGCCCTTACCTGCCCTTATATTTTAGCCCTGTCTGTGAAACTTTCCTGAACTCCATTGAGAGTCATACTTTGAAAGCTATTTTTAATAAATAGCAAGAACAGTTATTCTACCTAATTCCCTAGCTTGTGTGGAGTAATTTCAGCCTGCCAGTCATTCTGAGCCTTGAATTTTTTTCTTTTATCCCCTAGTAGCTAGAAGACTTTTATAATAAAATTCTGCCACTCATAGGTAACGCTGGGTGCCTTTGGACATGAAGAAGAGGTTATCTCTAATCCTTTGTCTCCAAGAGTGATTAAGAACATCATCTATTATAAATGTAACACCCATGATGAGAGGGAAGCGGTCATCCAGCAAGAACTGGTCATCCATATTGGTTGGATCATCTCTAATAACCCGGAGTTATTCAGTGGCATGCTGAAAATACGAATTGGGTGAGTAAAGTACTTTGCATTTGCTTAAACAGAACAGTTGGAGTGTCCTCTAACAGCCATGGCCTCTCTGAGTGAAGCAATGCTCCAGGTTTCTGGTGAGTACTTAGGAACATGCATCTTTCCCCTACGCCATGGAGGGAGGCAGCATCTGGTGGTGTGAAGAAATAAATTCCATCGGCCTGAAGGAATCCTCATGTTTGTTTAACTCCCAAGCTACATGTACTAATGTAACTGTGTTCTCCGGTAAAATCAAACTCCAGGTTTTTGAACAGCTGCATCCTATAAAAGATTAAGGACAACAGTCATAAAAATCCCTATAAGTAAAATGGGTGGGCCTTAAGAGAAAAATGATTTCTGGAAAAAAAGGTGTGAGGAGAGCACTCAGGAACTTCGTCCTTTTAAGAACACTGTACAGGGCTGGCGCTGTGGCTCAATAGGCTAATCCTCCGCCTTGCGGCGCCTGCACACTGGGTTCTAGTCCAGGCCAGGGCTCCGGATTCTGTCCCGGTTGCCCCTCTTCCAGGCCAACTCTCTGCTGTGGCCCGGGAGTGCAGTGGAGGATGGCCCAAGTGCTTGGGCCCTGCACCCCATGGGAGACCAGGAGAAGCACCTGGCTTCGGCCTTTGGATCAGCGCGGTGTGCTGGCCGCAGCGCGCCAGCCGCGGTGGCCATTGGAGGGTGAACCAATGGCAAAGGAAGACCTTTCTCTCTCTCACTGTCCACTCTGCCTGTCAAAAAATAAATAAATAAAACACTGTACATCCTTCTCCTACCAAAAATCTAGTTTTTAGTTTCTAATATCATAAATTTGGAGAACTTGAAAGTAAGGCTCTGGTGATCTTGAATATTCTCATCAGGAATCTGGGGAGGCAGAATAGTGTTGTGAAAGCTGACCAGGCTCTGGCAGTCAACAGAACTGAGTTCGAGTCCAGCAGCCGCACTTTGATAACAGCCTCATTGTCTCATGTGAGAATGAAATGAGATAATATGTTTTAAAAGCCCATGATAAGCTAATGAAATACATTTCTTTTTTGAATATAGTTTTTATTGTACAGGTATCATGCTAAGATGTCAAATGATACCTGGACATATAAAATAACCTAGCACCAGGCCAATTTGGGGAGTATTTCTCAAATGTTTGAAAAGAATATGTATTCTTATTTATTGAATATATAATATGTGTGTGACTGTGCATGTATATAGCTTGCATTCTGTATACTTGAACCTCAGTGTCTACATATTCTGTTGTTGATGGATATCTTAACAATATGAATGTATCAGTTTCTAGCGTTGTTACCGGTTTTGTTTTGTGTGTTTTAAAGCCTTGTTTTTCTTCTTGTTACCTAATTGCTTTTATCAATATATCTTCCTTGTGTCATTTGTTGCTCTTCAACATTTTTTTTTTGCTTTTCAACTTTTTAAACAAAATTCAAATACTTACAGAAATATAGAAACCAGTGTCATGAAACCTTGTGTGCACATACTGTGGCCCAGCTTCAGCTATATCATATGGCCAATCTGATTTTACTCGTATTCCCACCTATTACACACCTTGCTGACACCCTCCTATGGATTTTTAAAAGGCATATCCATAATATCACTGCTTCTATGTGCATTTCTAAAAAATAAGGGCTTTTTCAAAACATAACCATAATACCATTGCCATGCATGAAAAATGTAGCAGGTAGCTTTTACCTACTGTTACTGCTGTATTTGCTTTCTTTGTTGTTTTTCACTTGGTATATTGTCTTTTTCCCCTTTCTATTCAGTGTTTTTTTATAATTACATACTTGTATGTGAGTATGTATGTACAACTTATAAGCATTTATGCTATATTTACATATAGTATAATCTAAGAATGTCTTTTTTATTATAACAACATAAAATTATCATCTTTTTTTAAAGATTTATTTTTATTTACTTTAAAGGCACAGAAACTGAGGAAGAGAGAGAAGAGAGACAAAGAGATCTTCTGTCCCCTTGTTCACTCCCCAAATGAAGGCAACAGCTAGGGCTGAGCCAGACTTAAGTCAGGAACCAGGAATTTCTTCCAGGTCTTCCACGTGGGTGCAGGGGCAAGGACTTGGACCATCTTCTGCTGCTATGCTAGGAATATTAGCAGGGAGCTGGGTCAGAAGTGGAGCAGCTGGGGCTTGAACCAGCATCTATATGGGATGCCAGGGTCATAGGCAGTGTCTTTACTCACTACATCACAACGCGGCCCTGAGAAATTTACTATCCTAACCATTTTTAAGTGTATAGCACAAAAGTGTTAATTATATGCATATTGTCTTTCAGTAGAAATATATATATCTCATATTTGTGCCATTTCTTTTATATTTGACTTATTCCTGCATGAAATTGTATGTTTTCAATTTATTGTACTTTCTTGTTTTTGCATCTATTTCTCTTTCATTTCTTTATTTTAATTTTACATGCAAATATGAAACACCTTCTAAAAAATGATTACCCTTTTTTTCCTTTAAAATTACATATAAAGGGGCTGGCGCTGTGGCATAGCAGGTAAAGTTACCACCTGCAATGCCAGTATTTCCATATGGGTACCAGTTTAGTCCTGGCTGTTCCACTTCCAATCCAGATCCCTGCTAATGCGCCTGGGAAAGTCCTTGGATGCCTGCACCTGCAAGGGAGAACTGGCAGAAGCTCCTGGCTCCTGGCTCCTGGCTTCTGGCTTCATATCAGCCCAGCTCCAGCAGCTGCAGCCATTTGGGGAGTGAATCAGTGAATGGAAGACCTCTCTTTCTCTCTCCCTCCCCCCCCCTTTCTCTGCCTTTTCCTCTCTCTAACTCTGATGTTCCAGTAAATAAATATTTTTAAAAATACATATAAAAACATTATTAATTTGGCAGTATCTGTATACCTCTTGATTTCTCAATTCTCAATCTAGTAATTTACTCTTCAATAATACACAAGTTCATAAAAACTTTTCATAGCATTCTTCATCTTCAGCATTGTTTGAAATAGAGAAACATTGAGAACAACCCAGATATATAAAGGGTCTTAAAAATTTTCATAGGAAATGCATATTATGAAAAAACTATGCATGAATTTTAAAATATTTGCATCAAAATAAACATCTCTTTTTTTAGGATTTATTTATTTATTTGAAAGGCAGAGAGAGAGAGAGAGAGAGAGAGAGGTTCCTATATCCACTGGTTCACTCCCCTAATGGCTGCAATGACCGGAGCTGGGCTGATCCAAAGCCATGAGCGTGGGTCTTCTTCCAGGTCTCCCATATAGGTGCAGGGGCCCAAGGACATAAGCTATCTTCTGCTACTTTCCCAGGCCATAGCAGAGAGCTGGATTCGAAGTAGAGCAGCTGGGATTCAAACCAGCAGCTATGTGGGATACAGCACTGCAGGAAGCAGCTGTACCTGCTGCACCACAGCACTAGCCCCCAGATCAACTTATCTTTTAATTCCATCTTCTCTTGAGCTTTTTGAAGTCCTCTCATTGAATGTTTGCATGAAAAATTATTCATTTACTATTTTTAAACTGTTTGCCTGATTTCAACTATAACATATGAGTATTTCAGGTGAATTCTTCATTCTTTATCTCCTCTTTCGATTGAAAGTGAATTACTGTACCTGCATAGAACCTGACCTTCATTTCTATTCCTTAAAATTGTTCCTTACAAAGATTTAAAGTATTCTAAGTCAATTACAAGAACTTTGAATTATAACAAATTTGTTCGTTCTGTTTTGCCATAATATTTTCAATTCCAACCTCTTAACTACATGTGAGAGTACAGAATTGAATCCTTGATGTGAATGGACTCTAAAGGAAAGAAACATGAGGTGTGTAGGTTAAGACTGTTCCCGAGCACATTTTTTGTAAGTTAGTAAGTGTGAGTTTTGTAAGTGATAAGTTGGGAGAGCCTCTTCAAGAGATGGTCATCCTTGCAGAGGTTTAAACAAAGTCTCAGAGTAACTGGTTCATATTTTTTAGTCTCTGGTAGTTCTCCCTCACTGTTTAGTCAGCATTGTAGCCTAATTTAAGTCTTCTCATAAATCCCATGTAACTTCCTTTCTTGATTTCAAATCTGGCCTAAGCTGGCCCATGTTCTTCATGGGAATATGTGTTTAGCTTATTCTGAAAACAGTTTCCTTCCTGGTTTTATATCAGGTACTCTATATATTCATTGCTTTCCATGAAAAGTAATGCATTTTTTCCTTAAAGTGAGTCACCCAAAATAAAAATATCAGGATGACAGCATGTGACTTAGTATTAAACAATAACAAAAAAACTGCTTCAGGAATAAATTTGCCATGAAACCTTAATTATTCACTATTCAAAAACTTATCCTGAAATTATGAAATTATATTTCCATTGTGTATATTAACAATGTCCCTGCCTGAGTTATTTTGTAGATTTTCCTCTTCTGAGGGTTTCATAGCTCAACCCTTATTGCTGAAACATTTTCAGTTGGGGAAGGCCTAGTATTTTTTTAATAAGAAGTGATTTACCTGGGAAATTCTGCTAAGGGTAAGGACTAGATTTTCTATTACACCCTATCTGTACCACAGACTAGCTCATCAGAAATGCTTAATAAATATTTGTTTAATATACAGAATATAATAATAAATCAAGTGGTTTACCTTTAGCTAATTATGGGAAATTTAAGGGAAAAAAAGCTAACCTGTCTCTGTACTCATTGAAGAGAAATAAAGAACTCTTTAATTTTGATAAATATACTTGGCTTGTGCCTAATTATACTGAAATTAAATAGGGTGGTAGGAGTTTGGCCTGGTGGTTGGGACAGCAGTTGAGACGCATGCATCCTAGCCTGGGTTTGCTGTTCACCTCCTCTCCTGACTCCAGTTCTTGCTGGTGCAGGCTCAGGGAGGTGACCATGGTGACTCAAGTAGTTGTACTCCTACCGCCCATGTGTGAAATATGAATTAGGTTCCTGGCCTCCAGCCTCAGCCCCAGCATGGGGCTACATAAGAGAAAATTCAAGTGACATCCCTCAGGATATGACCAAGTTAAACAGCATTTTGTTTATGTCAAAGTCCAGGCACATAAATAAAAGGCATCAGGATGTAGCGCTTTGCTCCATTCATTTACTAACAGAATAGTGTAGTTAGGCACCTCAGAATATAGTACAGGTTGCCTTACAGTGCTACCTCTATAGTGTTCCCAGTAAAGATCTAAGGGGATACAAACATGAATAATCACTGTGCTCAAAAGATCATTCCAGGAAACCACCCTTCTGCTCTTACTCCACCATCATAACCACAATGTTTACTGAACATGTGATTTGCTTAGCAAAGTGCTAAAAAATCATTATATGTATTATCTGATTTAATCACTACAAATACTTTGAGGCATGCACCGAACCCCCATTTCACAGTAAGGATGCAGA
Source organism: Oryctolagus cuniculus (assembly GCF_051225735.1). Lineage (NCBI taxonomy): Eukaryota > Metazoa > Chordata > Mammalia > Lagomorpha > Leporidae > Oryctolagus > Oryctolagus cuniculus. The sequence continues at coordinate 41,852,665 of NC_142884.1, forward strand.
GAGTCAGAAAGGCTTAGATAACTTGTCTTATCAAACTGGTAGGTCAAAGAACCAGGACTTAGACGGGGACCACTTGGCCCCAGAGTTCTTGTGTTTCAGTCTGAAGCACTAAAGTACCGTGTGTGTGTATGTGTGTGCGCGTGCGCTTATTTCTAAAACCGTATGACCTTTATTATCTCTTCTACATGACTTGACTTATGATCTGGGTTCTATTCAAGTATTCATGGGACAGTGATGATGTGCCACAGACCCTAGATGTGTTTGATCTCTTGTTTGTCTTCAAATCGAGTATCAGTACTATGTAGCATTTAGGAACATTTGTAGTTACAAGACAACAAACCTTAGAAATGAGATATTTAAAGTATATTCATCAAGATAGCAAGGATTTAGGATGATTTGAAACTGATTCTGAGTAACCCCTTGTATACCATAAGGGACGCACTAAGATACCATGAAAAGTTGAGTCATTATAGAGAAAGCTTTTCACTTCCTTGTAATACTGTAAGATACTTGTGGCAAATAGACAATTTCTTCATCATAATCACACACATAAAACCTTTTCAGAATAGAAACCTGCCTATTTGTTGCTGGATCAAAATTGGTTTTGGAGGCAAAGTGTAAGGACAGTTTAAAATAATTTATGTTTGTTGTATTGTCAAGGTCATTGTATACAGTAGAAGTAAGATTTTCATGGAGATTAAGCCTTTTTCACAGGTCCAGGATAGATGCCTGTGTTCCAAGTTAACAGCCCATCCAAAATGTTGTCAAGTTAGTAAACGTGTACTGGGTCCATGGGCCTTTAGTGGAGGCCAGCAAAGGGAAAGGCAATGGGATGCAGACAAAGGGTAAGCAGTGCCATTTAGCTCCTCTGAGGAAAATAATCCAACTCCCCTAGAGCAAAACCACCTCCACCACCTAATTAAGCTCTCTAGATACCAACTAATATGATTGTTACAAGGGAAAAACAAATCTGATTCTCATTGTTTCCAGTGTCTTGAGTAAATGCATTATTCTTCCTTGTTCTCAGAGGAAGAGAGCTAAGTTTATCAAGGACCCATTGTCTGGATGCTTGGCCCCTGGGTTATCTTGTGTAGTCCTCACAAACACCTAGGAGACATGCTTCCAGACAGACAGTTTGAAATGCAGCAAATAGCTTGCACAAGGTCACAGGATTTGAAACTAATGTGAATGCTGTGCTCGCTCCCCCCACCCCCTGCCACCACCATTGTAGCTCCATGGTCTGTAAAACAGGGAGGCTAGTACTGTCTTGGCTTCTTTTGATTGTGGTAATTTTCAGTAAGGAATATCAAGATATTTTCCAAAGGGTAAACCTTCAACATAATCACTGTGACATTTGATAATGAGATTCTCTGTATTTCTTTCGTGGCTTTTGTAGAACAGGTACCTCTGGGGAGTTCTTTTTACATATCACAAATCTTAAGAATCCATAGGAGGAACCTCCTCGTCTCCCAGTACACACACACACACACACACACAGACTCGCTCTTACTTCTGGTCCTGGGTTTGCATAGGAGGAACCTCCTCATCTCCCAACACATACACACACACACACACACACACACAGAGAGAGAGAGAGAGAGAGAGAGAGAGAGAGAGAGAGAGAAAGAGAGAAAGAAAGAGAGAGAAACTCTCTTTTACTTCTGATCCTGGGTTTGCAAAGGCCCTGTGCTCCCGCAGGACTCATTTATGTTGGAAGAGGCATCCTTTTCAGTATCCTTTAGAATCCAGTGGGATGGTCCATCCTAAAGTGTTTCATAGAGAAACCTCAACAGAGAATCCCTTGGGATTTTCTGCTGCCATTTAACATGGTCTCACCTCTCTGTCACCTGGTAATATATGGCAGACACTCTAAAATAAGACCCCCTTACGCCTATGCCCATGGTGCTCTTCCACCACATTAGTGGAGAGGTTTAGAATAGTGTTTCTACTCTAGGGATATCAGACAGCTTCAGACACTTGCAGCAACACTGTCTTTGGAGCTTGCAATCATGCTCCTCTAAAGAAGACACTTTTGTGTCTTTCCATATATTTTGATTGAAATCTAGATTTATTCATTCTTTTCTAAGATTTATTTTATTTATTCGAAAGGCAGAGTTACAAGGTGGGGTGGAGCTTACATCCACTTGTTCACTCCCAAATGGCCACAATGACTGGTACTGGACCAGGCTGAAGCCAGGAGCCAGGAGCTTCTTCCAGGTCTCCCCCATGGGTGCATGGGCCCAAATATTTGGGCCACTTCCACTGCTTTTCCAGGCCATTAGCAGGGAGCTGCATCAGAAGCAGAGCAGTTTGGAATTGAACCCGCACCCACATGGAATGCCATAATTTCAGGCAGTGACTTAACCTGTTATGCCACAACGCCTGCCCCTAGATTTATTCATTCTTAATAGATTTTACTAGTACCTCAGCTCCTTTATGTGTATGACTCTCTTGCACGTTGTTGACTGGCAGCAACAAATGCAGATGTAGCATGTTTGCAAAATTTATCTTGAGTTAGTCCCTGGAAGGTGTTTACTTTGCCAAATACTAGTGAGCAAATTGTTCAATTATGGAGCCTTTGAATGTCAACTTTCTTATAAATTTGAACTTGTAGCTGCTTCTAAGTCAGTCCTTTGTGTACTGTAGTGATTGTAGCCTGATTTTAAGAGAATGAGGGGGACGGGAGGTAGATTTATAAGGTTTTTTTTCTTTTAGTGCAATAAAGCATCTTAGATTCATTCTTATCTAGCTTTTTACTATTGTTCTCTCTTTTAAGTGCTAATTATGATGAAAGAGATTGGTTGTTGGGTCACATTTTGATACCATATTCTTGAAATATCAACATTCACTAAGATGAATGGGCGTAAGAAATAAACACATTTGCCTTAATCATGGTACATCTTGTCCGAAATTGCCTTGTACTATGTATACTTTTATCTCTCTGGTTTATCCTCTCTTTTTTTGAGGTTTATTCTGTTATTTTTAAAACTTTATTTACTTACATCACCCACCGCCTCACTTGCTTTAAAAACAGTAGCAGCATGCTTCTTTCTGTTTTTTCCAAGGTTAATCCTGCCAGTGCAATTTCTTCAACTGTACTACTATCAGGCACTCCAGTGAACAAAATTAACCTGCTCACAGGAATGGTATTCTGGTCTGATAATGATTTGATTTGCTGTCTCATTATTGATTTGTGCACCAGCTTTCACGTTGAAATAGATCAAGTTCCTGACAGGCCCATTACTGTAAAGACCTCCAATCAACCGCTTTCTGCGGCAGGTCTGTCAGTCAGGCTTCGGTGGCAGATAACCCTGTAGGATATTTGTTATCAGGCATTTCTCATCTGCACTTTTCATACCATCAGGACAGCTTCTGTAAGCAATTATGATCCAGACGTAGCTTGTCCTCTAATGCCCAAAAACACATCTGTGGGTCCAGTGCTTAGAGGAGGCCATTGGGGTCATAGGTAGAGACTGTCACATTGCATGTGCAGGAAAGACAAGAGGAGGAATGACAGCTCTGAGTTCATTAACATGCTTCCTGTACTCATTCATAGCTCCCACAGTTTGACATTAGGTATGGAGTAAGGCGGTGATGTTGATGGAGCTTTTCCATCTCTGTTCCACAATGATTAGACCTGTGATTGAGTGACCGAGTCATTGTTCTCCAGTTACCAAATTGTTATCTCCTCCATATTAATATCAGTCAAACAGAAGCATCCCTTCTAATAACTTGCCTGTATCCTATTGTGTATTAGTTAGCTTGGGCTGTCATAAATACCGCAGATAGGGTGGCTTAAACAATAGAAAAAATGTTTTTCCTCAGAGTCTGAAGTCACAGTGGCAACCATTTCATTTTCTAATGAGACTTTCTGGCTTGTGAACAAGCACTCTCTCACAGTGTCCTCGCGGTGAGAAAGTTGTCTAGTGTCTCTCATTAGGATACTAATCCCATCATAAGGACCCTATGCACGTGACCTCATCTAAACCTGATTGCTTCTCAAAGGCTCCATCTCTAAATACCATCGCATTATGGGTAGAGCTTCAGCTTATATTTGTGGGGGGGGGGGGGGCTATGGTGGGAGAGAGGTAATACAGTTCCATTAATAATGTAATGCTTTGTACAATGTTCCCACAGAGAAACATTTCTTTACTTGTTTAACAGCAAACTTAGCAAATCCTTCTTACTATCTTGAAATAATCTCAAAATGATTATTCAAAAGATGTTTCTTGCCAAAGACCAGAGCTAGTCCTAATGGTTTTTTTTTTTTTTCCCAGAAAGTGTCAACCTGTCTGGTTTACAAATAGTGTTAAATTTCCATGTATTCTATTTTATATTTCACTCCTTGTTTAAATACCTTGGGAAGAAAAATGCTATTACACATATAGTACACTCATTAACCTCACAACAAGAGCATTTTTAGAAGAATAAGCTTATTCCAAGGACTGTACACCTCTTCACACCCTCCAGCAAACCTGAGGAATTCATTGTCCTCAAGTCAAACCTTGATATATATGAAGGTTGATTTGGTCAGTCGTGTGTGTCTACCACTTTCTTATTTGCTTATTGGCAAGTAGAGCATGTCCCTGGTTCTTTAGACAAGCTGAATTTATAAGGATCTGGTCCAAGGATAACCTTCATTTTTTTTTGACCTTCCACATTTGCTTGCTTGCTTGCTTTCCCTATTTTGCTAGAATCCTCAAACTGGGTTATGGTACCTTCGCAGTAGGAATGAGGGTGAAAAGTTAGATTTTCCTGTGTCTTTTTTATTAATAGTCCTAAAAATGGATAAAATATATTTGATTTTTTTCAACTGTGATGCTCAGCTGGTAATTTGCTTTCTCAGAGCCTCTGGCAGATGCTTTAATAGTTTATGTCTAAGGCTGTTTTGCTGTTTTTATTTTAATCTTTTCAAGAATTCCAAGGTATAAAAAGATTTGTTTTGGACCAAATGTTTTTGAATGAGAAAATATATTTTAATTAATATGACAAATAAATTATGTTCATTTTGCTCGAATGAATGAAAAGCAGTCCCCTTTTTCCTTTGATGATTGTTTGGTGTAGTGTACTGTGCTTCCAGAACTGCTGAGATCTTGTAAATAGAAGGAAGACACCTGAGGGGAAACTTTTCAGTCTCCAACTATCATTTTATGGTACTAAGGATTTAAAAGATAAATGTGATAGAGTATGCTTAGTTTTTTTGTTTGTTTGTTTGTTTGTTTGTTTGTTTTTTTGACAGGCAGAATTAGTGAGAGAGAGAGACAGAGATAAAAAGGTCTTCCTTCTGTTGGTTCACCCCCCAAATGGCCGCCACGGCCGGTGTGCTGTGTATAAAGTTAATTGAAAGTGAACCTTAATGGAGAATGGGACTGGGAATGGAAGAGGGAGGAGACTGGGTGGGAGTGGGGGTGGGAGGGCAGATATGGTGGGAAGAATCACTATATTCCTAAAGTTGTACTTATGAAATTTGAACTCATTAACTAGATGATTTCTTTGGGGAAAAAAGATACTTCTCTAAATTTTTTTAAAGATTTTGTTTATTTATTTGACAGACAGAGTTACAGATAGTGAGAGAGAAAGACAGAAAGGTTTTCCTTCCGTTGGTTCACTCCTCAAATGGCCACAATGGCCAGAGCTGCGCTGATCTGAAGCCAGGAGCCAGGTGCTTCTTCCTGATCTCCCATGCAAGTGCAGGAGCCCAAGCACTTGGGCCATCTTGTACTGCTTTCGCAGGCCACAGCAGAGAGCTGGATTGGAAGTAGAGCAACTGGGACTAGAACCCAGCGCCCATCCATATGGGATGCCAGCACCGCAGGTGGAGGATTAACCAAGAGCGCCACGGCGCCAGCACTTCCCAAAATTAATTGAGTCTGGTACTTGGTTAAGTAACTGAATGACTTAGTTTAAAAATTTATAATACTTTCTTGTAACCTGAGTCTGAGAAATCACATAACAGGAATTTGCTAACATTTGTAAGATATTTTTTAGGATTTCAGAAGCAGTTTAGATACTGTCTTATTTGTTCCTCAAAATAATTCTACAAGGTGAATTAAAGGGTAATAGTAATATGCCTATTTGACAAATAACTTGCTGTGGCATAGTAAGCTAAGCCTCCACCTACAGTGTCAGCATCCCCTGTGGACACCAGTTCGTGTCATGGCTGCTCCTCTTCTGATCCAACTCTCTGCATATGGCCTGGGAAAGCAATAGAAGATGGCCCAAGTCCTTGGGCCCCTTCACTCGTGTGGAAGACCCAGAAAAATCTCCTGGCTCCTGGCTTCCGATCAGCTCAGCTCTGTCTGTTGCAGCCATTTGGGGAGTGAACCAGTGGATGGAAACCTTTCTCTTTGTCTTTCCCCCTCTCTGTTTGTAACTCTACCTCTCAAATAAATCTAAAACAACATTTTCTTAATAGTCACAGTGCCATTATAATATCAAACAAAACTAGCAGTAATCCCTTAATATCAACAATTCTTTTATTTTTCAGATAATTCCCAAAATGACTTTTTTCCCCCAAAGGTTCTTGAATCAGAATTTAAAACAATGCCCACATGTGGAATTAGTGGTTGTGTCTTAAGTTACTTTTAATCTAGAACAGTACCTCCATCCTTGCATTTCCTTTCACTTCGTGGACTTGTTGAGGAAACAAAAAGGCAGGTCTGTAGATTTTTTTATTCAATGTTCCTTCTGTTCTAAGCTGCCTCAAGTGTAAATTTTAACCTAAAAAAAGAAATCAAATGATAACTTTTAAAGTTCAAGTACAGACTGCAAATTGAGAAAATGAAAATAAAAATTGTATTGTTTTATTAAAAGAAGAAGTTCATTGCGGTTTGTTATAACTGAAATGTTGAGCAGCTAATTTCATAAGCAACATCAAAGTGTCCAAAGTAACTATGTTTGTGTAACATTTTAGTTAAATACAGTCAGTAATAATGAGGATGAACACAAGAAGAATCCCAGTCTTTGGCAAAAACATAGGTTTAGTCCAGTTTTTCATTTCAGTTGACTGATTGGAGAAATACAAATGATGGGTGTTCATTTTGTCACATGTTCTATTGTCACATGTATCAGGAAGCTCTCAAATATTTATTTTGTTGTTTGCAAATACCTCATCATCTTCATTGCTCTTATCAAGGAACCATTGTTATATTTATTTTGTAATGTCAGCAGCAATAGTAACTTCTTTAAAGAAAAAATTCTGTTCCATCCTTGTGTGTCTCTCATACCTCTGTGCTTTGCAACATAAACCCTGCAGTTGACTAATAGACTGTTAAATTCTGAACTTCCAGAAATGACAACAAAAAGAATAGGTGAGAGTTTAGGAAGAGCTGAGTTGTCTTAGCCGCAGGCAGTGAAGCACTCAGTCTAGAACTGAGACACTTTACCTTATGGCCCTTGGCCTGGCCCAGCAGGCTGGGACATATGCCCGGTTAATACCATCTCTGGATCAACTGGGAAGGCATAACATTTTTTCCTACTACCTTCTGCACTGAGAGATATTAAAGTTGTCCCATAAGGATACATCGCTGTTATTTTACAAACCAGCCTTCTCAGAATGGACTTTAATCTTCTTATTATATCTACCTGACTTTTCCATCTCTGTATCTGCAATAGCCTTGTGATTTGTCTTTCAAGGCCATGTATTAAGAGAAACATAATGCTCCTTCTGGGTGTAGTGACTTAGCCCACCCTTTAAAAAAAATATTTGAGAAACAGAGTGCAGGAGCACATGAATATTCATATCTAGTTCACTCACCAAATGCCCACATTCACCCAGTGCTGGTCTGGGCTGAAGCCAGGAGCCATAAATGCAATTCAGGTATCCCATGAGCATGACAGGAACCCGAAACTGTTACCTTCTAGGGATTGCATTAGAGGAAGCTGGAGTCAGGAGCCAGAGTAAAGTGAACCCATATACACCAGGGAGGGACTTGGATGTCTTAAACTGTTAGGCTAAATGCCTGCCCTGCGACTCAGGCACTCTTAACTCTTCGTTGAAACCAGACATCTTCCTTAGTGGGCTGGCCCCACAGCACTAATCTGGGAAAGAGGCAGTGTGGGTGAGTGACAACCCAGTCTTTCCAGGTGCTGTGTTACACTGTATCTGTTATTTGCTGTTCACTGAGGATATATAGATAAAGCATAGGGTTCTGCAATGTGAAAGTAATTCCCTAACTTTTCATAATGGTGTCTGGAGTTCTGGTTTGCTAACACACAGTATTATTTCCACGATTTCCTTTGATTTTTTTTCATAACTAGTTTGAGTTCTTTCCTCAGAATACAGTGAATGAAAGAAATAAAATGAAACTGCAAAAATGCTTTTTAAAAGCTTCTCAAATTAAAAAGTAAATTACTTACATATAAAATAATTAAATATTTTCTCTTTTCTGAAATGTGTTGGTTAAAGTACATTCTGTAATTATAACTAATGTGTTCTTATATTTCAAAGGCAGGTAGTTCTGTACTTACATTCCACCCTAAAGGAATGACTGCAAAGTAAAGGAAATTGGTTTTTTAAAAATACTTGTTATCCATAGGAAAAGAACGTTTCTATAACTACATATCTCAGCCCATTTCTTAAAATGCATTGTTTGAATGTTGTTATTTTTTGCATGTATCTAGTTGGAGGATGGCCCAAGCCCTTGGGCCCTGCACCCGCATGAGAGACCAGGAGAAGCACCTGGCTCCTGGCTTCGGATCAGCGCGGTGTGCCAGCCGCAGTGGCCATTGGGGGGTGAACCAACGCAAAAGGAAGACCTTTCTCTCTGTCTCTCTCTCTCACTGTCCACTCTGCCTGTCAAAAAAAAAAAAAAAAGAAGAAGAAGAAGAAGAAAATACAATAGGACAGATATTTGTATACAGTTTACTGTCATACTGAACTGGATAGAATTTCATTTGGCAAGAACCTAAGTACTTCCCTGTTCTCATGTTTTACAACTTACCACATGTCTAAGATCAGACCTCATTTTTAAGAATCTGATCATGTCACACAGTCTTGATGTAAGTAATTATATCAAGGGTTGAAGAAATTCAATTGGCCTTTCTTCTTTCTCTTTTGGATGAGTCACTGTTGTTAAGGGCATTGCCAAGAAGAGGACAAGCTGATTGTATTTCTTTTTTTTTTTTTTTTTTTCCACAGGCAGAGTGGACAGTGAGAGAGAGTCAGAGAGAAAGGTCTTCCTTTTTGCCATTGGTTCACCCTCCAATGGCCACTGCTGCTGGCGCGCTGCGACCAGTGCACCGCGCTGATCCAGTGGCAGGAGCCAGGTGCTTCTCCTGGTCTCCCATGGGGTGCAGGGCCCAAGCACTTGGGCCATCCTCCACTGCACCCCTGGGCCACAGCAGAGAGCTGGCCTGGAAGAGGAGCAACCGGGACAGAATCCAGCGCCCCGACCGGGACTAGAACCCGGTGTGCCGGCACCGCAAGGCGGAGGATTAGCCTAGTGAGCCGCGGCGCCAGCTAAGCTGATTGTATTTCAAGAATTATCGATATGGGCCGGTGCTGTGGCGTAGTAGGTAAAGCCGCCGCCTGCACTGTCGGCATCCCATTTGGGCGCCGGTTCAAGTCCCAGTTGCTCTACTTCCAATCCAGCTCTCTGCCATGGCCTGGGAAAGCAACAGAAGGCCCAAGTCCTTGGGCCTCTGCACCCACGTGGGAGACCCAGAGGAAACTCCTGGCTCCTGGCTTCAGATTGGCGCAGCTCTGGCCATTACCGCCAGTTGGAGAGTGAACCAGCGGATGGAAGACCTCTCTCTCTGCCTTTCCTTCTCTCTCTGTGTAACTTTGACTTTCAAATAAATAAATTAATCTTTAAAAAAGAATTATTGATAATTATTGATTCGTATTTCTCTGGTTTTGTTTCAGGTGGATCATCCATGCTATGGAGTATGAACTACAGATCCGCAGTGGAGACAAGCCAGCCAAGGACTTGTATCAGCTGTCACCTAGTGAAGTGAAACAACTACTGTTGGATATTCTCCAGCCTCAGCAAAATGGAAGGTACCTACAGGACACTTGGGATTTAGAGTAACATCACAATTATTAGCTGTGTATGGAATGTATGAATAATAATAGCATATGAATGTATTAAGATATTAATAAGAAATAAAATGGAGTAGAGTATCAGAGGCCACCCTACCAGATGGATGGCATAAATGGAGAGGGGTTATAATGTCTATCTTTAGTTGTGATTTTGTGTTGATTTGAATTTTATGTTTTCTTCAAGTATAGTTTTATAAGTTCTCCTTCATTTTCATTGTTTCATGCAAAATGTAACACTTAATACCCCTTTGATTCATTCCTTTTGTGAACCTTTATAGCACTCGCATCACCTCCCAACATTTTGACAGATGGGGAATAAGGTTTAGTAACATTTAAATGCGTTGTCTATGACTCTGTCTCCCTAGTGAAACTTTAAACTTCAGAATCAAAACTTCTCATAGACTTAATGTACTAATCTTAGAATAAGAGCAAAACAAAGGCTTATGAATTACAGTGAACTTAAAGTACAAAATTTAATGTAATTATTTACTCAAGTTTTTTTTGTGCCTATTTTCCAAGTCAGGATAGTTATATGCCTAGAAAATTCTGCTCAGGCCATCTTTGAAAGAAATCTTCTATGAAAGGAGATTTGAACAAATGGGAAGCCGTCTTTGCTTTCAAATAGGAACACTCAGTATTATGTCAGTTATAAAGTTGATGCTATTCTAATTATATTCCAACAGACTGTTTCATGGAGTTAGATAAGTTAACACTAAACTGAATATAGAAAAACAAACATGCTAGAATAACCAGAAAAAAACATAATAAAAGAAATTTTCCATAATAGGCATTAAAATATATTACTAAGCCTCTAGTGAAAAAAGTGTGATTTTGGCACATAAGCAGACAAATGGACCAGTTGAACAGAATAGGAAGTCCAGGAATAGAGTACCAAGACCTTTAGGAAATTTAATATATGATGAAGGTAACATCTCAAATCACTGAGTCAATTATGGACTCTTTAGTTGTTATTTTTTAATCACTGTTTAAAATTTTTTAATTTATTTATTTGAAAGGCAGAGAAACAGAAAGAGGCAGACAGGGAGAGATTTCCTCATCTGCTAATTCACTCCCCAAGTGCCCACAATAGCTGGGGCTGGGCCAGGCCAAAGCCAGGATCTGGAAACTCAATCTCTATTTCCCACCCACGTGGCAGGGACCCAGTTACTTGAGCCATCACCTGCTGCCTATCAGGGTGCACATTAGCAGGATACTGGAATTGGCAGTGGAGCCAGGACTCTTAACTCAGGCATGCCAATACCGGATATGGGCATCCAGGTGATATCTTAACTGCTGTGCCACTCACTCACCCCAAGTGTGGACTTTTCTAAGTAAATGCTACTGGGACAGTTGGATAGCCATTTGAAAAAGGATAAAAATCAATTGCATATTGTATGCCTTACACAAGAAAAAACTCAGCATAGATTATAGAGATCTAAATGTAAAAGAATCAAATCATACAAGTATTGAAAAAGACAATGATAAATTCCTTTTTAACCTTGGGAAGTAAAAGACTTTGTAATTGTAATCTAAAGGCAGCAAAAGGTGAATCAAACTCTATAAAAATTAAAAATATTTTTGCATAGCAAAAACAGATAATCCATGTCGCAGGACGCAGAGAAATGGAACAAAACATGTACCAAAAGACCTATTGTTCAAGACTTTTTAAAAATTGAGGAATAGGCGAATGTTGTGGCAGTGGGTTAAGCCACTGCTTGGGACATCAGCATCCCATTCAACTTCCTGTGGAAGACAGCAGATGGTGGGCCAAGTGCTTAGGTTCTTGCCACCCATGTGGGAGACCTGGTTAGGGCTCCTGGATGCTGTTGAAGGCACTGGGGAGTGAATCAGTAGATGAAAGAGATTCTCTCTCTCTCTCTCTCTCTCCTCTCTCATCTCCTTCCCCCACTCTCCCTCTCTCCACCTCCCTCCTTACCTCTGTCTCTCCCTGTTAATCTGCCTTTTCAATAAATAAATAAATCTTTATTAAAAATTTGAGGGACAGCCAAAAACCCAAGAGAGAAATGGGGAAGAAACAAAACTAATCCACTTAAAACATACATAAATGGCCTTTAGATATTTGAAAAGTTGTTCAAACTAACTAATAATTAGGAAAATGTAAGTGAAAACACATTGAACCAGTTCTCATCTTTCAGACTGGCAAAAGTTAAAAAGTATGATAAACGTGTGATAAGACTTGGAAAATAGGCACTCTCGTATGTATTTGGTTAGTACAGCCCTTCTGAATGGAAATTTGGCAACATTAAAAAGGTCTATATTGAACTTACTCATTGATCCAGCAGCCTTACTTTTAGGAATTTCCTCTGAAAATAGCCCTCCAATAATATAAAAATAGATGTGTGCTCAGTTCTTCAGTATATTAATGTTCATAATCAAAGATTTTGGAATTCTTACAACCTAAGAGCCCATACACTGTATTAAATCCACACAATAGAGTACTATGCAATTGTGAAAAAGAATGAGAAAGGTCTGTGTAGGCTGATAAAGAGTAATTTCTAGGATATGGAAGTATTGTTAAAACAGCAAAGTGCAAAAGCATCTTTAGTATACTACTTTTTCTATAAGAAACAGAATATTTTTTAAAAAGTCTGTATATCTTTTTTGTGCAGAAGGAAAAGAGAAAGAATAAATCAGAAACTGATATAATTGGCTACCTTCTGGGAGTGAATAGAAAAGTGAAAATAATTGAGAAGCAGTCCAGGATGTTAGGATTGAGGGATTGAGAAGGAAAGCAAGACTTCCCAAAGTATACATTTTATATCATTCTGACTCTTAAACTGTGGTAGAAATTTATATATCCACCACATGTTTAATGAAGCTAAATAAATCTACGTGTGAAGGGGACCAACACAGAATACAAGCAGTATTAAGTGAACCTGTGCTACAAATGAATAAAAGTACCACAATGCAAGGGTGGGAAGTAAAAAAAATAACCAAAGTACCTTTGGAAAACATTGCTTTGACTGGATAATATAAGGTTAAAGAACAAAGAGAACTACACACAAATATTGTACTCTAGCTGAGTTTTCTCACTGAAGTATGCACTAGCAATTCTGAAATTATAGATACACTAAGATTGAATAAACAAGTAAATGTAAATAATGAGAACCAGATTTCTCTGTTGCAGAAAGTAGTTAAAAATAGAGAGAAGGGTGGGAGAAACGTTAGGAGCCATCCTGTGTGATTGAATTGGAATTGATGGATCAGCATGAATTCATGGTTTTTAAGCAAATGGATAATAGATGCTTGTGCTCATGTGCATAACTCATACATCCATGTATTTCTTACCTCTGTCTACTGAGATAGCCTAGAAGTAATGAAACCACACAGTAATAAGCAAACTAGGTACCCTTCTCCAATAAAAAGATCTATGATTCCTTGGAAAAATGGTTGATTCCAAGGCTAAAATAAATGATCCTGGAGAATCTTGTTCCAGAAAGTAAGGAAGTACGCAAAATATGACACCAGATATGTCAGAAGGACACTGGAAACAGCTGGAAGAAGTGCCAATGGCCAAAACTGGGGCAGTCTAAGCAACAAAATAAATAGCATTGTACTGGATTATAACCCCTGGAATACATGTTGTCCATACTCATAAATAGACGAATAGGAGAGAAGGGACCCTTCCCTTAGAGTGGAATTCCGATTAATAAGTATAGACACAATGATAGAAATATAAAAAATTAGACAAATTAATGGTAATAATATTGTAGGCAATAATCAAAATTGGATAGAAGTCTGATAAGAAACCAAAATTTTGCAAAATTTCAAATGATGGTGGTTAATAGCACCAGTAAGAAGACACATCAGCACCATGTGACCCCTGGTGTACGATGCATTGAAAAGGTGCAGCGTCGCTTCAGGGCGGTCTTGCCAAAAGTACATAAACTCAGTCTTTTCGTCAGAAAACCCAAAGCCAGGCACATCCTACAAAATAACTGACATTTGTAAAATATCAAATTCGTGGAAGATAAAAGGAAGTCTGGGGAACTGTCGCTGATTAAAGGAGCAAAGTTGTAGAAACTAAATGCTGTGTAGAATCCTGGATTGGATCTTGGACTAAAACAACAACATTGGTGGCAGGGTTGATAATATTTGAAGAAGATCCAAAGGTCTATTAATCATATTGTATCAGTGTTCATTTTCTAATCAATAATTATTCTATGGTTATGTAAGATAACAGGATTAGGAAAAGCTAAGTAATAAACTATACAGGAATTTTGCAAATTATTTTTATAGCTTTTCTATAAGTCTAAAATTTCTCAACATAAAAATACTACAAACAAAAATTAAAAGAAGTCTTCTAAAATAACTCTGAACTTCCATTGTTAGTACAATACATTTCTAGTTGTCCTTTCAAAACTATTAGCTGAGACTTCCTAGAAGTGTCAAAACATCTTTTTGTTGTTGCCAAACAGAGGGGACAGGACAAAATCAAATACGTATGTGAGGTGCTCAGTTATTCAAAGTAAAACATCACCAACTTGGGGTGATCCCTTAATGTGGGGCTTCTTTAACCCAGCAGTGGGAGTCTCCGTCTATTCGAAGAAAATTTCTGCATACAAAAAAGACACCTCTCTCACTTAAATAGTGATAAAACTTCATTGATCTTTTTTTTACCAGGACAAAATATCTTTTTGTATTTATCATATCCTGCATAGCTATTTTTATACCTAGAAATATTTGTCATGACATGCCTTTCTTGTGATTCATTTCACTCTGCTACCTTTTTAAGTACCAAATATAAAATTGTATATCTGTTCCTGTCTTCAGTTTTTGCAAGAATATAATGCTGTGTCACTGTGTTCTTTTCAAATAATGGAAATTCTGCATCTTTAGCTTTTTGTGAATAATGTATCATATTTTTAAGATTGAATACTTAATTCATGAAAATAAGATCTTGAATTTTTGCTTATCACAATGCTCTGATTATAAGGACATATAAGATTTGATGTCTGCCTTTTTAGCACTGGGAATTTAGCCATATGTAAATAGGAAAGTTTTACAAAGTAATTTCATTATATATAATGCTTTTCTGAGCATTCATTCATTCATTGATTTATCAAATGTTTTTATTAAGCAGCCTTCTGGGCAAGGTATCTAGGCATCATACATGATTTCCATGTATTCATGAAGCTACATGTTACTGTATGGAAGCACCACTTAAAGTTGTTGTGAAATTGTTTTAAATGGAACTGTTTTGTGTAGTAGCAAATCGTTTGATCATTTAGCGAGCAACTTGTTTTGCCTTTTAAATATTTTAAAATCTTGGAGATTTTTTCACCTCCTGCAAGCTCTGTTTTCACTATGAAATATTTACTAACCTATATCACATATGGTAGATATGCATCATTGATGAGTTTTGGCTTTTATTGCTCACCCTTTTGGAAAAACTAATCCATATTGAAAGCCCTGTTTTCTACCAGAACAAGCTTGTTTGTCAAACTGAGGTATTTTCCTTTGGTCTGCAGATGTTGGCTGAACAAACGTCAAATCGATGGGTCTTTGAATAGAACTCCCACTGGATTCTATGACCGAGTGTGGCAGATCCTGGAGCGTACGCCCAATGGTATCATTGTAGCTGGAAAGCACTTGCCACAGGTAAAGCCACTGTGTTTGTGTCAGGAAAAGGGAATTCTTTCCTTCTCTGCACTGCAAATAACTTTTTTGCTTTTTAATTTTTGAAGAGCGTTTAAAGGAGGGTGAATTATGCAGATACCAGAAGGCATGATATACTAGCAAATAAGATTTCTAGTCAGTTGGATTGGAAATATGTTCCCCAATCTGAGATATTTTATTTTTCAATTTTAGTGTCCCTTTGTTGGAAAAAAAATAACAAACAAGCAAACAAACTTGCCTTACCGAATGGATATGTTGCTGAAGAGTTGCACTTAATCCAAAAAAAAATTATCATATTTCAGATGTTTCAAGGAAGCTTTCATTAAAGGATCCACATAGCCAAACCCCTTGCTGAACAAACTGTACTTCCTTTGCCTGCTTCTTGGTGAATTAAGGGTTTCTTATGTTGGCTTTACCTTATTCCTTTACCATCAACTGGTGGTGGACCAATGCTAGGGACCTCATAAACAATAAAACAAACAATACATTGAAGAAACAGAACTGATACAGGCCTAAAGAGCAAGGTGGCTTAGTAATACTTGGGATAACAAACTCACTACTTAGGAATTGGACTGACAGTGGACAATCCAGGAACTTAGTAGGCCGTTGGACTGATAATTGCTTTATTTTTCTTATGGTATAACTTACCTGTGGTCCAAATAAGTTAATGCTGTCTCCTGTGGATGGCTTCCCAAGATGCATAAACTGGCCTGCTTCTTGGATATGGTTATTTTATGTGTTTCATCATGGCATCTAAATCATTCTGCTTATACACAAAAGTGAATAATTAGCCTTTTGGAAATGGCATACTCTATTTATTTCCAGAGTTGAAACTTCAACCAAATTAATTTTTTTAAGATTTATTTTATTTACTTGAAAGGCAGAATGGTAGAAAAAGAGACAGAGAGAGATTCCATCTGCTGGTTCACTGCCAGAGCTGGGCCAGACCAAAGCCAGGAGCGTGGAACACCATCTGGATCTCACATGTGGATGGCAGGGGCTCAAGCTCTTTCAACCAAGTTAATTTTGATGTAGCTCTTTCCACAAATACAGTATCCTCAGATCACATGCTGGAGTATATATACTCTGAAAGGACCCAGAAGAAGTTATTAGCTTTCTTTAATTTGCCCTGGGATAAAGGAACTGTGTCTTTAGAGAGGGTGGGGTGGGGAACAATGTGTACTTTTCACTGAAACCGTTTATAACCTTTCAAAATTTTAACTTTGTGAATGTGTCATTCCAAAAAGGGAAAGAAAACTTTTTTTTTAAAGATTTATTTACTGGGGCCGGCGCTGTGGCATAGCAGGTAAAGCCACTGCCTGCAGTGCCAGCATCCCAAATGGGCGCCGGTTCGAGTCCTGGATGCTCCTCTTCTGATCCAGCTCTCCGCTGTGGCCTGGGAAAGCAGTGGAAAATGGCCCAAGTTCTTGGGCCCCTGCACCTGCATGGGAGACCTGGAAGAATCTCCTGGCTCCTGGCTTTGGATTGGTGCAGCTCCAGCCATTTGGGAAGTGAACCAGCGATGGAAGACTTTCTCTCTCTCTCTCTCTCTCTCTCTCTCCCTCTCCCTCTCCCTCTCCCTCTCCCTCTCCCTCTCCCTCTCCCTCTCCCTCTCCCTCTCCCTCTCCTTCTCTCTCTGAGTAACTCTGGCTACAGAGAGGCAAAGGCAGAGAGACAGAGAGAGAAAGGTTTTCAGTCCACTGGTTCACTCCCCAGAAGGCTGCGATGGCCAGAACTGAGCTGATCCGAAGCCAGAAACCAGGAGCTTCCTCCTGGTCTCCCAGGTGCGTGTAGGGACCCAAGGACCTGGGCCATCTTTCACTGCTTTCCCAAGTTATAGCAGAGAGCTAGATCAGAAGAGGAACAGCCGGGTCTCAAACCAATGCCCATATGGGATGCCAGCACTGCAGGTGGTGGTTTTACCTGCTATGCCACAGCACTGGCCTCCAGAAAGAAAACTTTTGAAAAGTATCCCTTATACCATTCGTGGCCTGTAAGTGGTTTTATTTGGTTATCAGTATAGGTGCCTAGCCTTTCCCCAGATGCTCTGTGATTTCTTTCTGGAACAGCCCTGACCCTGGGAGCAGTTAGGCTTCTGAGCCTTTCTTAGTGTCTTTGCTATGCTACTTGCCCTAAATCCTTTCAGAAGAGTAAGAAAGAAGGCAAGCTTGCTATATCTTTGCTAGATTTAATTATCATAGGTACTTTGTAGCTAGACTGACTTTTTAAATGAGACGTATTAAGAGGAAATTAATGTGAAACCTTTCCTTCTGTAATATACAAATCCCATTGCTGGACAACTAAACAAATAGATACCTGTGTTTGGCAATTGGATTTCATTTTCCCAAAAACAGGCACAACCTGTAACCATTAACAATATGTTAGATTACATGGACTGTGCAATACAATAGATAGATTGTACTGAATATAGGACTGAGGCATTATTGCACCAGGCTAAGCAACTTTGCTGTCACTTGATTGAAAGAGGAAAATCATGAGGTCTCTGGGTGCCAGTTTGAGTACTAAATAGATACACATTGTTCTGAAACTACGGTTAGAACAACTATACATCATTATTGACCAGTAAGCTTAGAAGTATGTCTCAGCAACTCTGCACCTCTAGTAATAATTTTGGTGACTCCATCTGCTTCCCACCATGTAAGCCTAACATTTAGAACATTCCCTTCCACCCTTTGAGGCTTATCCACCATGCTCAGATTTAGATTTGTGTTTGAGTTTATTTGCTGCTTTCATTTTGTTTCTGAAAAATATCTGGAATAGTATCCATTACTCTTGTTTAAGTGAAAGATAAAGGACAGAATAGAGAATATTTTTTTAGTTTTGCTTTTTTCCTGTTCCTTGCCATTTCTGCATGTGATACTGTTTTTACTTGTCTGTGTGTATTTTTATGCTGCCAGCTCAGAGGGGACCTGCCACAGAAATGATGGAAATTCAATAGCAAGTGACTTACATGCTGAAGTCTGACAGCAAGCATGGCTTCTTATGTTCTTTCTGAAAGCAAAATGTGCTCTATTTGTTGTCTCAATTCTTGGCTGTTCCTTTTGTGTATTGAAGTGGCTTTCTAATACATTCCTCTTCCCTTAAAACATTAATATAATGAAGATAACTACTAAAAATGAGAGGTTTCATTTATCACAGTAGTCAGCTGGTTGGCTTCAGTAGTGTGGCATATATGAAATCCAGCTGTTGAGCTGAAAATGCTCTCTGAGGTTTTATAAAGACTAGAAAATGATTATTGATTAGAAAATGAAATTCTTCTATTAAAAGAGAGCTAGAGCATAGCAATTCAGCACGTTAATATGAGTTGTTGTTTTTTTTTCAGCAACCAACCCTGTCTGATATGACCATGTATGAGATGAATTTCTCTCTCCTCGTTGAAGACATGTTGGGGAATATTGACCAGCCAAAGTACAGACAGATTGTTGTGGAGGTTTGTAGTTAAAAATATAGATCGTGGAAGAAGTGCTTTCTATCATCCCCCTGAAAACTGATATGAAGGGAACTGCCCAAAAGTGCGAGAATTCCTTTTCTTACCTATCCCTGGTATCCTCCAGTCAAGACCCAAGTCAAGGCACATGGACAATTCAAAGATGTTAAACATTTGCAGGGTCACAAACCAAAAGCCTGGCCTTTCAGGTAATAATCCCGTCAACAGCAAGGGCATCAACGACATCATTGAAATGGAGAAAGCAACCTTTTTTCTATTTTCTTGTCAGCTTTTTCTATGTGCAGAAATAATACACGACTATTGTGGAAAGTTTTGGCAGTTCAGAAAATTATAGGAAAGAAAAGAATAATCCTCCCCCTACTCCCACCCACTAGCCAGAGATCATCACTGTTAATCTTTTGGGGGATATCTTTCTAAACATCTATCTGTGAAGATGTAACTGTGCTCTCATCCTTGTTCCTTATACAACGAAATGCCAAAATGCACAGGTGCATACACACACATGTCCTTTTGTGACTTTGAAGTATTCCTTCAAATACAGAGAATCCTCTGAGTGATGGATTTAAAACACAGCCCGTTCCTCACTTTGTCTCTCTTCCTGGGAATGTCTGTCAGACTCATGAGACTTTCTTGAGAGTAGGTAGTCAGTCTTACTGATACAGTGCTGGTTGGTGATGCTAAACTGATTGTGGCTCCTTCTCAAGTCCAGGGTATCTGGATCTACATCATTGCTGAACAAGTCTGACCTTCCAGAATATGAAACCAGGTTAGCTGATGGTTTTCATAGCATTTGGGAGTGAGACAGTGACCAGGGGCAGGTTATTAGAAGGTGAAAGCTTTCCTTAACCTTCTGAGTCTGGTACTCAGCGTCTGAAGCGCACTGTGGACGTAGAGGTCCTTTCTGTTGACAGAGTCATTCTCCCTCTTTTTTTTAAGATTTATTTTTTAATTTATTTGAAAAGCAGTTACAGAGAAGGAGATGGCGGGGTGAGAGAGAGAGAGACAGAGAGAGAGAGAGACAGAGAGAGAGAGGTAGGTCTTCCATTAGCTGGTTCACTCCCTAAATGGCCGCAGTGGTTGTAGCTACGCCAATCCAAAACCAGAAGCCAGGAGTTTATTCCAGGTCTCCCACGTGGGTGCAGGGGCCCAAAAACTTGGGCCATCTTCTGCTGCTTTCCCAGGCCATAACAGAGAGCTGGATCGGAAGTGGAGCAGCTGGGACTCGAACTGGCACCCTTATGGGATGCCGGCACTGCAGTCCCTGGCTTTACCTGCTATGCCAAAGCACTGGCCCCCAAAGTCATTCTTTTGCAGAAGAAATTTTCCTTAGAAATATAGCATCGCTATTTATTCTCTTGGCGAAAGCCCTGCCTCAGTGTCTCCCACATTGTGACGTGTGAGTTTTACTGGAAGTGTTTCCTTTGGTTCTTTCAGCTTCTGTTTTGGAAGTATTTATATAAAGTACAGAGAGTAAGATTCCCAAATTGGAAATCACAAGGTATGTTTCCTGTTCAGGTGCACAGTAGGAGCCATGAACATCATCAGAAAGCCTTTCCCAATTATTACATACCCAGACATAGTCTTTGTGCCTAAGAGTTTGTCATTTAAAATGAACGTTAACTGGTATAAATGTTCTGGCTGGCCAAACAGTAGGGTGATGCATTAAACCAAGATAGTTTATACAGATCAACTAGTGTTCATGTCAAAAAGCGGTCAGAGTCAAGTGCATTTTGTGAACCATAGCCTTCTCTGAGACACTATTATAACATCACAGCCTTATCCTCGTTTGGGGGTACTAGGCTCCATACTGTTTGATCAGGGTCTCCACTGCATGCACCTGCTTTCTCTAGCTTTGTTCCCTGCCACCTCTCCTCTGGCAGCCACTCTCTGATGGACACTGTTTGGGTGTCTTGCCCACAAGGGTTGGTGCCCAAAGTCCCAAAAAAGAGTTTAAATGTTCTGATGAATAGGACAGCAAGTACTATGTACAAGGTTAAGACAGTCATTTTTCTATGTAATTAGTTTTATTTTAGTGACTAAAAAACATTCTTGTAAGTCTGTAGGGATACACACAATGAAAAAAAAATGTCTAGTTTCCAAAAAGAACTTAGGCTACTAATTTGAAAATTAAGAATATTCCATGCATAGGTAATGTTTCAGCCTGTCATCACGCAGAACACACTGTGGAACACTAGGATAATCCTTTAGTCTGATTAATGAAGGGAAACATGTCCAGACTATGTCACTATTGCAGTTCATAGAATTGACTTGCAACGTCTCTCTCTTCTAGTTACTAATGGTTGTGTCCATCGTACTGGAAAGAAACCCTGAGCTAGAATTTCAAGACAAAGTAGATCTAGACAAACTGGTGAAAGAAGCATTTCATGAATTTCAAAAAGATGAGAGTCGGCTGAAAGAAATTGAAAAACAAGTAAGTAAGAGGAAGCAGCTTCTTGTGGAATTTTTCCCTTGTCCCAACTCTTCAAAATACCCTAATCTCTTCTCATTTAATTTACAAAACAGATGAACAGAGTGCAATACAGAACACTTGAGAGGCAGTCTGACTTATTTGAGGAACTAAAGTTACTTTTTAGTTAATTATTAGTTAAGCTATGAAGTTCTGACAAAAAAGAAATTTAGGAAGAAATAAATTTCCTTTATGTAGCTAGCAGTTAAAATGTGTTCTTCAGGGAGTAGCTGTAGATCCCAGAAGGCTATGAAATTAAATTTCTGGGAAAGATGGGAATGCAGTAGCAGGCTGCATTGGCGTGGTGGCTTGCTGTTAATGCGGTCGCTCCCAGGCTTGCCGTTTCATATTTTATATTCATCTGAGAAAAGGCTCCCTAAGTAAATAAAACTTTTCAGCACAGAGGAGCATTCTAAAAATGTCTGTCTGTGTTTTATATGCTGAGAAGATACCCCAGGAAAATGAAAGAAAATCTCAGGAAGCGCATGTTTTCCATGAAGAAATCTTTCTGTGAATTTATTTTCCCCCTGAGGCTGACACTGATTTTACCTGTCAACTCCTTACAAACAAAACCTCAAATGACTGGCTTCCTGTCTTCCTCCCTAGGACGACATGACTTCTTTTTACAACACTCCCCCCCTGGGAAAAAGAGGAACCTGCAGCTATTTAACAAAGGTGGTGATGAATTTGCTGCTGGAAGGAGAAGTCAAACCAAGCAATGAGGACTCGTGTCTGGTTAGCTAGTCAGGAAGGCGGAAGAGACCCAGTCGAGGTCCAGTCGCTAGAAGTTTGTTAAGTTTTGTGTGGAAGCTTAAGCAAGGCAGTCATTAATTTGTGGACTGACTGTGCTGGCAAGGTGCTTGCCACACTCGTGGCAGAGTCACTGCACCTCTTGCATGCCATGGCCAATCCAAATGGTAAGAAATGCTTTTAATCAAGTGAGAAAGAATTCTCATGATTACACCACTACAAAAGTAATCTTCACCAAACAATAGAAATAGTTCACGCATTGAAAATTCACTGCTGCATGTTTTATGATCGAATAGCTCATCAGAATGAATCTTTGTGCTTTGGGCTGTATTCTGACCTTCCTGCCATTAAAATGGATTTGCCAAATAGTAGTGCATACTGGAAATCAAAAGACATTGAAAGAATGGTGAACATTTTTTTAGTGGCATTGTCAGGCTAGAAAAAAGGTGTTCATATACAGCATAAAAGCAAAATCAATCAATTTGATTCTGAGAAGCTCCATTATTATTAATATTTTGGTATACAGAGCTATTGTACAATTTTTACCTTGTAACATGACTATGGTTTTGTATTTGTGCTAAATATAGGGCTTAGACTATAATGTACTAAATCTATAGTTCATCAAACATTTTCTTTGAGATCTTACTAAAAGTAAAATGAATAGGATTGTTCAGAAGTATGTTAAATTCAGGACTGTTACACTTGTTGGTAGTAGTAAAAAAATTTTTAAATCATTAAATTTCATTTCTGAATTAATGAATGTATCTGGATATAGTCTTTGTTCCAAGGCTCAAGTTTTTTAGTTATTTTCAATGCTTTCATTTCACTGATTTAGAGATGGAATGGAAGAGAATCTCTGGTACCCATCACTACACATATTTTGCTACCAAATTTACTTAAGCAAACTTTATAAAAATAGGAAGTGGATTGCCCATTTGAATTTATGAATTGTATTACCTTCCTAAATTACCATGCAGCCTATTAATTTGAGCTCTGGCCCCAAAGAAAGTCATTTTTCTGACTAGTATTAATGGTGTTTTCCCCTAAGAAATCACATTTGTCATATAAAAAAGTGCAGCCTATTATCAGGTCTTGAAGGATCTAAGAAAGGACTAATGGTTTCAGTAACATGTCAGTTGATAAATAAATGAAAGTGTAAGCACATGGGGAATAAAAGGCCTAGGTCTTACATTTAAAAGTGTACTTGTATTTTTTCTACAGTTGGCAAAATTGAGACGAATGAAATAAAATCTCTCATAGATTATCTTAAGAAAAACATGTGACAAGATTGGTCCTGAATGGTGAAGCCAGCTTATAAAATACAAGCATGGAAACACCTATGCATGAACCCCACTGAGAGAGAATTGAGGACTGATTCTTTATAGCTAAGAATGCTGGGAAATGAAGGGAAGAAAGGGAGGGAGGGAGGGAGGGAAGGGAAGGGGACAGGGAGGGAAGGAGAGAAAGTAAGAAGACAGACCCTTGAAATACTTATTTGCTGACATTTGAAAGGAAGTAAACTGTTGTATTTAAAAAAAAAAAAAATCTGATTAGCTGAGCAAAGTTGCCAGAAAATTGCTTAGTTGAAATGAGACATCAGTTGCAAATGTATGTTTCCTGAGTGAGCATAAGTTTCCTGCTTAAATATTATATATGCAAAACCCTAAAGTTTTTCTATGCTACTGAAAGCATTCAAGAATCTGTGACATATGCATCATCTTTGTGCTTTAAAAAAATTCAAGATTTATTGTTCTGAAAGATATATTAGCATCAGTAGATCTTGATGTTCACCTTTGCAGGAGACTGTATCTGTTTTCTAACTAGAAAAGCGAAAACCATTAAGAATTAGAACTCAGAATTTAACAAATTTAACAAATTCATTTGGTCTAGAGAGCCCAAATGTTTTAACAGCTGCACTAGAGGCTGCCTGAAAATATTAGCACATTTATCCAGGCATGACAAGTTTTAAATCTGATTTAAAGCTTCCTCTATCGCAATGGCAGACTCACTATGTAAGTTTATTGTACAAGCAACGTCTGTTGGAAACTCCTGACTGAATATCAAATTCAGCTATATTCCCAGAGTATCATTTTAGGAAACATGGTGTTTTCCAGATTTCTCGCCATTTCATTTAAGTCTGAAAAAGCCGTTTTTGAATTTTGGAAAATCAGAACCTGGGATCATCTGTGTGGGTCGTCTTCCATATGTGATAAGTTTTACAGTGCCCTAGGGACACACGATAACATTTATTAAACATCCGAATACATTTAACTTTTCACCCACACTTTTTTCCTTCATTTTTGAAGAGTTTTGCTGAATAAATGTGATTCAAGCATGCTGTTGGCACTTCATGAGCGTGTTCATTAAATACAGGGCATTTAGAAGTACAGGAGTCAACCCAATGTGAAAACCATCAGAGCAGCACAGAGAGATCATGTTTAAATCAAGGAGCGGTTAAAGGAAGCACAGTGGTACACAACCAGACCATGAATGTCCCTCTCAGGCACTAAGAGTATGAATGAAAAATGGGGGAGAAAGGATGAGCAAAGCCACACCAGCAGCATTCAGACAAGGGAAGTACCACAGCCTCATACCGTAAACTCTGAAAAGTGCACGGGAGACGGACAGCCCACTGGAATTAGTATTTGACTCCCACACTGTCCTCCCAAAAACTCTATAATGGTGAGGACAAGGCTTTTAGGTAAATTATGAAAAACCACGCGTATTTGGAGGGAATGAGATGATTGTTGAAGCAGCGTCTAAGGGGGAAAGAGGGGAAATGTTCCTGCTGGGTGAAGGCTTCTCCCCACCGCACAGCCCGCCGTCCCACGTTCTTCTGCAGCTCTTCTGCCAACCCACAGGCTTCTCTGCACACTCGGCCTGTGGGCAGCAGGGTTAATGAGTGGGCGGCACTCTTGTGAAAAGAAAGTGGATGCAAGCCCATAGCCTGACACACAGGTCAGATGAACTGGGTTTCAGCTGCCGGCTGCCGTCTCTCCAGGAACCTTTGTGCAGAGCGAAAACCACGCGACTGCTGTGGTCCTGCTGCCCAAGGACGCGAGAAGCTACTGGGAGTGGGCATTTTGACTTCTCAACCAGGTGGGAGGCAGGTGGAAGGCAGGTGTGCAGCGAGGGCGACCATGACCCTCAGCACTAGTCATCTCTGGCAGCAATAGCTGGAGAGCAGGGTCTCCAGACCTGTGTCTTGTTACCTGAGAGGGAGCTTCAGGGCACTGGCGATTGCACTTGATGACGTTCTCTCTCTCTCTCTCCCCCCCTCCCTCCCTCCCTCTCTCTTCCTCTCTCTCTCTCTCTCTCTCTCTCTGTCTTTCTGTGTTGTTATTTAAAACTATCTGCTCTGAATTCACTCTGCCTAGTTTCCAAGGACAGTGCCTTCCATTCAACAGTGTAAGCGTTGGTTTTTCACTTGTGACAGAGATGGACGTGCTTAGGGATAAATTCTCTTCATTCTCATCTCACCAGAAGTCGCCCCTGTTTGCCTGCTACACAGGAAAAAATGGGTGAAGCAAATGGCCTTTGTCCCTCACTCGTCAATGGGAGTGAAGGAACTTGGGCTTTCCATCAGACTACTTCCCTCTGCTCGATTGATTCTAGGGCTTGACCTGTTTCTCTTTGGTCTTTTCTGTCCTCCTGAGGACTGCATATTCCTAACTGTGTCTTCTTGCTTGAGAGGCAGGGACTCAGCTGGAAGCAGGTGGCAGAGAAAAAAAAGAGTTCAGAATGGGTGGGAAGAGGTGTCTAAGACCACCCACATTGTAACTGGGCACCCACAACACTGCAGTGCCTGTCATGAGAAAGATGGGAGGAAACTATAAAAGAAAAATACTACAGGAAACCAAAATGAAAGCTAGAGAACCCTTTCTGAAATAAAAAGTACTCTAAGAAATAGAACATGCTGCACAACAAAGCCCTGCATACTAAAAGAAATTAAAGAAAAAGAGAATCAATGAAAAAGAAATCAAAGGCAAGACTACATTAAGAGGCCGGCACTGTGGCTCACTTGGCTAATCCTCTGCCTGGGATGCTGGCACCCCAGGTTCTAGTCCTGGTTGGGGCGCCAGTTCTGTCCCGATTGCTCCTCTTCCAGTCCAGCTCTCTGCTGTGGCGCACAAAGGCAGTGGAGGGTGGCCCAGGTCCTTGGGCCCTGCACTCGCATGGGAGACCAGGAGGAAGCTCCTGGCTTCTGGCTTCGGATCAGCACAGCGCACTGTCCGTAGCAGCCATTTGGGGGGTGAACCAACGGAAAAGGAAGACCTTTCTCTCTCTCTCTCTCTCTCTCTCTCTCTACTCTGCCTGTCAAAAAAAAAAAAAAAAAAAAAGAAGAAGAAGAAGTGAAGGGAGAGCTAAGGAAACAAGTTCCATAAATTACAAACAATCAAGGACAAAATATATTGGCTGAAAATGGCAGTGCTGACACTGCCATTGAGATAATTCAGCCAAGTACTCACTGGGTATCAGACTTGTGTGTGCAAGACACTATTCTGGCACAGTGGTGAGGGGGAAGAGATACATTCCCTTTTGTGAAGCTTATGTTCTGGTTGTGGCTGGGAACCTGGGATGGCCTGTAGTGATCAGTACTATCAGGAAAAGTAAGACAGGATGGTATGATGCTTTGGGATGCTGAATTCTTTGAACTAGAGAACCTCCCCACACACACTTGTGCCCCATCTCTCACTCTTCTCTCCCTCCCAAAGCACAAGAAAAAGTCTTTATGAAGTTCCTTTTATCTACTGAAAAGGTTGGAGAATCAATTAACCCACGGGGAGAAAGCTTAGGGTTGACACCACAACTGCAACCCAGATGAACTTTGTTCCAGGCCATGGTGTATTCTTCTCGCCCATTCATCAACCCTGAAAATCATTTCCTATAAAATGGCCTACAGCCTCCTACCTATGTCTCCCTCTATGAAGAGGGGATTTAAGCTTCACCTACCTGGCCCTATTGAGTTTCATACATTGTGCGACTTACATGTGCTTGCATGCTAATAAATGTATATGCCTTCTCTCCTGTTAACATATTGTGCAAATGTTTTATAAACTCAAATTATCAAACTCTGAGGTATTAGAAAGAGAATAGCAAAGAATGGCAAAGGTTATTAGGTTTCTTAAGGGTATAGGAAGCCTCTGATAAGGTACAGTTAGAACAGCAAGATAATCACAATGAATGCAGACAGAAAAGAATAGAGATGAAGGGTGAACAAAGTTGATCCAGCATAAAGAAACTGGTAGGTAGAGAAGACTGCAATACAGTTTTACCTAAATAAAGAAATCTTCAAATAGAATACATGTTCCAGAAAAATACGATGCAGAATGAACAGCGTTGAAACGTATCTTGGAGAAGTCCAAAACAAAAACATGCAAAAACCAATATGTTCTACTGCTCAACTTCTCATCAGTACAAATGTACAATATGTGGCCTAAGGTTCATTTATTCCAACTCATTTTAAAGGCAAATGAAGAATTGTTTGTTATGCAAGGGCTCAGGAATCATTAATGTGAGACTTTCCTGAGGATAAAATTTGACTAAATCTGGTCAACCAAGAGCATCTGTGTGAAGAGGTAGTAACAGGGACCTAATTCATGAGAACTACTTATGAACAACAAATCCCTTAAATATGAAGTCAATAGTGAACCATAACGAGATACACGTTTCCAGAAAGGAATGTAACGATGATGTGAAAGACAAACTACATAATTTAAAACGGTACAACTAATGGACGAGGACAAAATTCTCAGAGCTTGTTGACAATTCAGTAGGAGCTGAAAAGGAAGTGTATAGGAGTCAATTTCCTCATTTCTCACAGCAAGAAGTTAATATGTATTTCTTAAAGTTAATACATCAAGAAGTAAAGTTGTTTAAAGTTTACCATTTAAAAAACAAAAGCAACTTTAAATTACCAGAAGGTTGGTGGGGGACAGGGAGGAGGGCCATCAGACACTTGACCGTATAGCTCAAGATTACAAACAGAAGAAAAATAACAACTTCAAGATCCAAAGGACCTGGGATTCTCCATTTACCATCAGACAACATTGAATTACAGGTTTAAAAAGTGTTCATCTATAACTAGAATAAAAGTGTAAGCCTATAATACCAAACAAAACAATATTATGTCAGAAACTGCTACTGTCTACCAAAATCTGTTCTCTGCTCCCATGTTCCAGAGTTACAGCTGGGCATATGGCTGCTCGGGTACATCAGACACTTCCTGGTGACTTCCATCGAATATTCATTCCCCAGTGGAATGTGAGCGGGAGCAGCGAGGGCCGCCCCTGCTGGACCCGTGAACTTTCCTGCTCGCCCCTCTGCTCTTGCCCAGTGACAGTGAGCAGGTGAGAGTGTTGAAGGTGGCCAGGCTGACTTAGGTTCCTAAGGAACACAGGCAGAATCGGTCCTCTCCACACCCCACTCTGCCTACTAGAACATCTCTCATTGACAGGTGAGCCAGGGTTCTGTCAGGAGACACAAGCTATCCTAGTTTTTTGAACCAAAAAAAATAAAAATAAAAATGTAGGAACTGTTCAACTAGATATAAAGTAGGAAACTGAGGAGGTATATGTATAAACCATTATATTTTTTGGAGACAAAGACATAAATGTTCTATATAAAACATGTATATATTTATACAATATATAAAGCACTGAAAAGGACAAGTAGAAACAAATGCAATCAGGTATCTAATTCACCTATGACAGATGAAATCGACACAAAAGTAGGCTACTGAGCTTAGGAGTATTCACTAATATGTGAATATTTAATTCCCTATTCAAAGATTCCATTTAATTCTACATCCAACCTGATTATACCTTTTGATTCCCGTGAAACATTTCTTAAGCCTGTCCATATATTTGAATACCAAAGAAAGCTTCTGGGCATTTTAAAATTAGAAATACTACAGATTGCTTCCTCTCATGCCAAACAAAAGAACAAAACCTACAGCCTAATAATCAAAATAGAAAGAAAAAGAGCCCAACCTCTTGGAAGTTTCAAATTTCCGTTTTTAAATAGAAAATAAAACAAATTTCTTAATATTGAAACTATAATGAAATTACTACATATAACCTAAAAAGATATTCAGAGAAAAGTATTCAGCTTTAAACATAGTGCTAAACAATGTAGAATGGAAATTAATGAATTAAAAATTAACTTTAAGAAATTAAGAATTACAAACTGAACATACAAAAAGCATAGAAATGAATGATAAAATGAAGCATTAGTAACAGAAAAAATGAAATAGATTTAAGATCTGGATTTTTTTCTTACAGTTTTATTAAGGTATAATTTCCAAATAAAAATTGTATATGTTCATAGTGTATAATGTGATGTTTTGATGTATGTATACATTGTCAAATTAATTAACATATCCACCCTCTCACATATTTTGTTGTGGTAAAAGCATTTAAGATCTACTCTTTCCATTCCCTTAGTAATTTTCAAGGATACAATTCATCATTATTAAATACAGATGCTACAGAGCTGTTTTTTTGACAAGAATGCCATTAGTTCATTTAATTGAGGCAATAACAACTTATATTACTGAGCACTTAACACACTAGGCACTGGGCTTAGTGCTTTCTGTATGTTTAGTGCTTAGTGCTCTACTTTACAAGGTGGGAACTGCAATCATCCTCATTTTACATATGGAGAAACTGAGGCACAAACTTTAAGCATCTATTCCCAAGTCCCACAAGTACTAAATGAGGGAACAACGGTTGGATTCCAGATCTCAAAATTACAACTCAAGGAGAGGAAATCATCACAGATGCAGAGGAAATTTTAAATTTAAATTGTAAATGATTCATTAGCATTATAAAATTCTCCAACTTGGAATACTGCTGGTTCAAAGACGCTTCCTGAATGAAACAAGCTCGTCCACTTGTCAAGACTTGGGCACCGTGAGGTGGGCGGCACTCGTCCCCTGTGGTGTGCAAGGTTTCTTGTGTACTGGGAGGTGGCGGGGTTGGGAGTGGGGAGCCATTTTTCCTAAATGTGAGAACTGGAAACCTTGGAACTCTAAAAGAACATTTACTCTTGAACCTGGCTTAATCCACCTCATTCCTTGCAAAAAGGACTCGAGATAGAGCTGATGGAAAAAGCAGGTGCCAGCTCCGTCTTGCTGAGAACACCAACGGATACCAAACAAGCTCACAAGTTCAGCGCATGGGTGTAGTTCACTCTCTTTTAAGCCCACAATGAAAGGAGAATGAACTCAATAATAGCAGTCACTCACCATCAAGTGCCCACCCTAGCATGCTCCCGTATGTGGTCAAGAAATGCAATGTGAGGTGGATAAATTAACTCTCCCATCTCATGCAATCGGTACGGATTTAAGTGGCAATTTTGGTTCAAATACCAGCTGAGCCACCAGTCAAGATGATGGGTTCAGAAGGGGGTTGGAAAAGTTAGAGAAGTGTTTGTTTTTTGAGCCTGAGAGCGGCTGCTGTAATCGGAAATCTTTTCATGCAACACGAGTTGCTGGCTCTTCAGACTCAATTGTCTTTTGATGGAGACATCACAAATTATGAAAGCTCAGCTCATGACCTAGAAGTTTGGCAGCACAATTGTTTCTCTTCTGGCCAACTTCATGTAACTCTCTGCGTTGAAAAGGAACACAATGACTCTAAGCAGAAATGAAATGTTTTGGATCTGACTTTTTTCCTGCCACTTCCTTATCCTGAAAAAAATTCAGGGAATGATTCCCCAGGCTTTGAAAGTATTAGTCTGCTCTCAGTTGAGGGATTCCATTTAATTTTAAGATATTTCTCTGGGTTTTCATCACTTGGCTTATTGACCTACTCTAAAGGACTTTTGTAGTATTCACATTTCCTTGGCTCATAGTTTATTTTACTCCAATTTAGAAGCTCACAATTGCACAGTTACTGATTTCATCCTGGTGGTCAACATCAGTTAACATTCCCCTTGCACAAAGCAACTTCCTGGTCTCCAGCTGAGAACTATGGGAAAGGACAGTAGACTCGGATTCTGAGTTTACACCTCCCATTTTCAGCATCTTGTGCACTGCTTGACTGGTGATGTTCTTCCTTATCCTGTGAGTGAGCTGAGCTAGCGTGCTCTGTGAGGGAGCACCCTCTCGTAAACACAGAAGAAGGGAAACTTTCTCCCATTTCTGCTGTCTTGACTCCTGCTTCATTGCATTCTCCCTCCCCAGTCTTACTGGACTCCCAGCTCCATTTAGGAGAGCTCTCCTAAGAACCCGGAGATTTGGCTGGGGGTTGTCTCTTGAGTAAGTTCTTTCTTGGGCCATAATTTCCATGGGCAAGGTGTATTGGATTGACAGGAGCAGTGGGGCTGTAAACATCTCTCCTTTGGCCAAGGTTCAGCAATCAGGAGGAAATGAGGCAGTAGTTTTCCAAGCTGTGCCCCTGCCCCAGTACTGGTGAGCACCCACCTGGAGCTGAAACCCTTGAGGAACACTGCAGAGGGGGAGGGAGGTGGGCAGCAGAGACTGTAGCCAGGCCCTGAAAGGTCTAGACTGACCCATGTGGGTAGTTCCTTTGAATTCAGAGCTCTTGTGCCTAACATCTCAGGCCTGCATGCAGGTGCAGAACTCCGGTGGGGGAGGCCACCTTTCATTTTTCCATTAGAGTCCAGGATACACTGCACTATCTCCCCCTCTGCACCCTCAGCCCTCATCACAAGGAACAGTGATTAAGACGGGGTCGTCGGGATATTTTTCTTGCTGCCTCAGGAGAAATGATGTTATCCTGGGGAGTCTAGAATCCTTGAAGAAGGTCCTGAGCAAACCCCTGCATGCACTCTGCTTCCACACAGAGACTGCTGGGATTAAGAGGCCGTGCCTTATTTCTCACCCCCTGAGCATCCTTAGGGTTCCTTCGTTCCTCGTGGCTTCCTCCTCTGGCAGGGTATGAGAAGCTTAGCTTCTGTCACCAAGGGGGTCTATCCCACTGTAGCCGAAAACTGTACATCCATTGTTAGGATTCAGGCCTCACTGTCTGTTCCCTTCTATCTGTGGCAGCGGGGTTGAATGTCAATAAACAGCTTGCTCATCTTGTAAATGGAGTTTCAGTGGCTCCCTATTGTCTGCCTCTATGAGTCAGTCCAGGCTAGTCATAGTCTTCAAAACAAAGACACAGATGTGGTCTCCTTGCCTGAAATGCACGTCCTATTCTCTTATTCTGTCCTTCATCCTCCCAGACTCTTGCAAGTCCATTGATCTCTGTCTTGGAATGCCAAGAATGCTACGTAATTACATACAGTTAGGGACTGCAGACAATCCGCAGGTGCACTCATTATGTCATAAGCCCACAGAGCACTAGCACTCAATAAAGGCTAAATAAATTGGGTGTCTCCATCCAGTAGCCACGACAGTGCTGACCATGTAGCAGAAGCTAGGCAAATGCTTGCTGATTGCTGAAAAAGAGAGTGGGCAATAAATATTTAACATGAATGGAGATTTTCCCAGGAGGAAGTGTAATTGGTTATCTGAAAATAGGAAAGAGACTCAGCACTGCTTTGGTCGTTTTATATATGACTGTGCAGTTAGAGAAATTCAGTAAACCTGTACACGTTCATCTCATCTAGAAAACGGGAGGTGAAAGAGTAGTAAGCTTGATGTTTATGAGAACAGCTGATGTATGGCTTGAGTCACTTGAAAGTGAAAAGCTGCAAATTCCAACTTTGCTTTGTAAAAACAGCTTTGGAATCACATTCTGAAGCTGGGAGGTTTTACGCAAATTAATAACACAGGTGATTTTTCAACTTCTGTTGAACAGGGGTGTAAATAACCAGATCCAGCAGAGTCAGCAGTTAGTTAAATGGTTCTCGCAAATGCTTCAGGGACTGAGCCATGCATTTTCTGTGTTGTGGAGGTGGAGGATGATCCCAACCCAGTTCCTTCTTTTGGCCCTGTGTTCCATATCCCCGAAAATTAGATGGCAGCTATTTGGTTAAAATACATTAAACCTGTGAAATTTTTCTTAGCTTGTTTGAGAGACTCAGAGCAGGGGCAGTAGTGTGCCATATTAGTTGGAGCAAACACCTGCCTTCACTCTCCTTGCTTTACCATTAACTGGATGTGTTCATTCCCAGGTCTCTAAGCAGATGCATCAGGAAAAGCAGCGGTTATCCCAGCACACCCCAGAGGGCCACTGTGAACAAACAATGGGGCAGTCCGTGATGAGGGAATTGTAAAGTATTATAACACGATAACACATGGTATGTGATTATCTAAAGTTGCCTGCCATAAGACGACATGTCTGCACAGTCGTTATCTTCCAACACCATGCATCAAAGTTTCACCCATGTACCAGCATTGTATTATTGTGTATATGAAAGCCAGCCTTTACTCTGTGTATATGAGTATGCCCACGTTGGCATTAATGAAAGTCACCACACAGGCCTTTGGGCTCCAGGAATCTTGGCCAAATCCTTCCAACTTTAATAATTCACTGCAATCTTAGTCACCTGTCCAACAGCCTCATCACCCTCTCTTATCCCTACAACCACGAGTTCCTGCTCTGGGACCTAGTGAGGTCCCTTTCCCCTAGACCTGTGGCCCAGTGCCCAGCTCAGTGCTCACCCCTTCCTGACCACTTGAACTTCAGTAAAGCTATTCCACTTGACCTCTGTGGCCAGTGCCAGGGTCAAATGCACCTAGTGTGTGTGGGAGCAGGGAGGAGGGGACTGCCTCCCTCAGTGGTCAGGATTGAGGCTTTATGGCTTGTATGGGCCAGAGAGGTAGCTGCTCCCTCGGGCTGTGCCTCTTCCTTTCAGGGCGTATCTGGCCTTTGGGAAAATGATGTCTTGGTGTGACCTGAGCACCACCTCTCTGGAGGAATGTGACACTTCTGGCTTGCTTTTTGCCGCTTTTGGATGCCTCTGATTTCTGTTTCCAAAATGTATGTTTAATGGGAGGGGAATGGAGGGGAGGGGAGAGAGAGAGAGAGAGAGAGAGGGAAGGAGGGATGGAGGGAGAGAGAACACATGTGTATGTAGTGTGAAGCAATGAGAAGACCTCTCACCTCTCCCCTAGTGGTGTGTCTGGGCATAGCACCTCACACCCAGTGAAGCTCTCTCAGACCCTCCCTGCTTCCAGCTTGGCGGTGAGCTTTTTTGACTTCAGGCTCCAAGAGACAGAAGCAGAGTTCCCTCCCAGCCGGGTCAGCCCCTGCAGCCATGCTGGCTCTCAGCCCCTCCTGTCTCTGCAGGCGCCTTGCCCAGCAGTCACCTCTCTTCTTTCCGCGTCACTGGATCCTTCCTCCTGGCGTTAAAACCTGCTTAGACCTCTCCTGAATGAAAACAAACCTCCCTCCCTGCCCCACATGGCCCTTTATCCATCCTCCTTCTCCTCCCATTTACTGCTAAGTTTTCCAGAGGAGTGATTTACTCGTGTCCTCTCTTTTCTTTTTTAGTACCTGTTTGTCATTGAAAGGATTCTTGCTAAGTTACCAATAATTTTCATGTCATCGAATCCAAAGTGCTGCTCTCTTAGGCCTCATCTCTCAACAGTGTTTAGACAGTTTCCCTCCTTAAACCACCACTTCCCTTACCCTCTGGGTCACTGCTTTCTCCTGGTTTACCTCTTCCTCCCTGGTAGCCCTCTCTTGGTCTCTTCAGCTGTTCATCCTCCTCACCTTGGCCTACGTACGGCCTCCTCTGGTTTTCCCGTGGGTGGTCCCACCCACCTGCAGCACATCAAGGCTAATAAACTGAATGTTTATGCCCTCAGCCCAGATCTCACTTCTGACGTCAGACTCATAATTAACTATGGAGCTGACCACTCGGCCAGTTGCCTTCATTGTCAGTATCATCCCTGATATTGAACCCATGATGATCTGTCAAAGTTCCTGGTTTTCTTTTGTGAGCTGTACACCCAGCTATGGGGGCATGGAATTCGGGGTATCATTCTCTCACAGCTGATCAGTTCCCAAGCTCCTGCAGTTCTGTTCCTAATAAATCTTGACTCAGCCCACGGCTCCCATTCCCTCCACTGCCACCCCAACTTAAGCCAGGATCACCCCATAGCAGGGTGTCTGTGATGGGCTCCTAACTGGCCTTCCTGCTTGCACTCTTGCCTCCTTCTATCCATTCCCAGCCATCAGTAGAAGATGTCTTTTGGAGATGAAGATCTGAGCATGGGAGGGTGAGTTAGGGACAAGCAGGGAAACTTCAAACTCTACAAATATAGGAAATCCATTGTTCCACATTAAATTCAGTCCTGTCCTTGGTCCTTCAGATCCACCGCCAAGCCTTTTCTCCATGGTGTCTCTGCCTCCTCCTCCTCACTTCACTCCTTTTGCCTGCCTTCGTGGCTCCCACTCATCCATCACTCATCCATTAACTCTTAGCTCAAAAGTCACCTTTTTAAAAAAAAAAAAAAGATTTATTTACTTATTTGAAAAGCAGAGTTACAGAGAGGCAGAGGCAGAGAGAGAGAGAGAAAGTCTTCCATCTGCTGGTTCACTCCCCAAATGGCCGCAACTGCCAGAGCTAGGCAGATCAGAAGCCAGGAGCCAGGAGCTTTTTCTGGATCCCCCGTGGGTGCAGGGACCCAAGCACTTGAGCCATCTTCTACTGCTTTCCCAGGCCATAGCAGGGAGCTGGATCGGAAGTGGAGCAGCCGGGACTTGAACCAGCACCCATGTGGGGTGCTGGCACTGCAGGAAGCAGCTTTACCTGCTACACCATAGCACCAGCCCCTCAAAAGTCACTTCGCAGATTGCCTTTTGGAGTCTCAAGATCAAGAGTGCCTCATGTCACACACCTCATTATTTTTATTTTTTTTTTTTAAATATTTATTTATTTGAAAGGCAGAGCTAAAGAGAGAGAGAGAGACAGAGAGAGAGAGAAAGATCTTCCATCCTCTGGTTCACTCCCAAAATGGCTACAATGGCCAGGGCTAGGCCAGACTGAAGCCAGGAGCCCGGAACTCCATCCAAGTCTCCCACATGGGTGACAAGGACCCAAGTACTGGGGCTATCATCTGCTGCTTTCTCAGGCATGTAGGAGGGAGCTGGATCATACGTGGAGCAGCCGGGACTCAAACTGGTGTTCACACAGGATGCCAGGTTACAGGCAGCAAGTTAACCCACTGCACCACAGCACCAGCCCACACATCTCATTCTTTCAGAGAAGTCAAAGCAATAATTGCGATCGTACCTCAATAACTGACTGAGTTCCTGAAAGTCTTACAGCACCTGTTACGAAATGTCAATATTTGTTCTAATATTGATAATGGTGCAAACCTCACTACTCTGTGAATGCATGAAAAGCCATTAAATTGTATACTTCAAGAGGGTGAGTTACATGGTGTGTAAATTATTTCTCAATAAAGCTGTCTTTGAAAAGCAAAAAGGACAGGCAGCCACTAGAAGAGGCAGGGAACTTGTCTGTGGTGTTTACCCTCGAGGGCCCAGCAGGGAGCCTGAACAGGGTGCTTTGTGCTTGGTTTGGGCTTCAGAACAGGTTGATGGTGAAGAGGGTAAGTGACAAAGGCTGCCCTGCAGAGTGCGTCTGCCTTGTAAATGTTGCGTTGTTTTCTTAGACTGGGGGAAGAAAGGTTGGCTTGCTTTGAAGGGTTCTGCCCTATTATTTTAATCCTTGTTGTGTCAGTGCCCTTGGACCACTGCCATGCTCCAAGGGGAAGCTGTGACCCCAAGCTTGGAGGTTCCAAGCCCATCAGAGGCCTGGAGTTCTCTGGTTTCTCCTCTCAAAGTCTTCCTCTTGCGGCACCAGGCCAGCTCTCCGCATCTGCTGCCACTGCTAAGTGAGGCCAAGTGACCCTGCCCTCCTGTGGAGGCAACGAGCAGAGCTCTGTTGCAGCTTCCTTCCTAATCGCCATTGCCAGCAATTCCTGGGGAAAGCCGGTGAGCAGTGGCAAACGGGCAGATGCATCCTTACTGCCACTGTCAGTATTCTGCATGGACCCGCAGAGGCACCACACACATCTGCATCACCGCTGGTGACACTCTAACCATCCAAAATCCATCAGGCATGGAGGGAGCAGGGGACAGACTTCAAGTTGACCCATTACCCCCTTCTTTCACCAAAGCAGTGACCTTGAGTCGCTCTAGAATTGTTTTCAAGTAAAGCCAATCCAACGGATGTGTTGGGCCCCATTTTATTTTTTCCATCTCTTCCTACTTTCCTTTCTGGATCGATACTTCATCTTGAATGCTCCAGTGAGCATCGTAACTGGAAAAACTGCCTTGCCTTATTTTTTAATCCCCTAGGTGTGTGTGTAGCAGCCTAGGGCAACATTACATAGATGTGTGAGAAGACTGGGTAGGTACCAGTGGCCTTCAGAAGGAGGGTCCAGTTCCAATCTCTTTTTATGGCAAATTCCTCACGCATCATTCTGACTTCGAAGTTACAGCCTGTGCACCAGCGTGTGGGACATTAAAGACTTTCAACTGATGTCCCTTATGGCTTGTTTATGTAGGATATTAATGGGACCGGCTGCAGGATACATCTGTGGGTGTAAATACCCATGAATGCGTGGAAATGGCTCTGGGGAGTGAAAACTGGAGCCCCTGGTTTTTGCTCAAAAACGACTTCCTACAAATTATTTCTGTCAAGTGCCAGCTGGGAGCACAGGGTAGCTGGAGCTCCAGCCATGGCTCTCATCCAACTCCATAAAGCAAGGCCACACTAGCCTATTTCCATGTGAACTTTTCTGCAAGTACAAAAAAAAATCTTGCTGCATGATTTTTAAAGATTTATTTCTAGGTTTTTATTTACCAGTGGCAATGAGTCTCCTAACCAGTTCATTTATTCATCCATTCAAAATGACTGATCAGGCACTTTGATAGGGGCTAGGGACCTAGTGGTGACTGACAGAGGCAAGGCGTCTGTTAACAAAAGGAGCTTATGTTCCGGCATGGGGAGACAGAACAGCACACAGGTAACAGAGTATAGTGATGCCAGAGACTGATGACCAAAACAGGGCAATGATTTGAGAGTGATTAGAGAGTTAGGGCAAGGAAGATTAGGGCAAGGAATGTTTCTGTGGGCTGGTACCACCTGAACAGAGGATGGGAGGGAACCAGCCATGCTCAGAGACCTGAGCAATGCAGGAGGGAAGAACTGTGAAGACAAATGTCCTGAGGCAGGGTCAAGTCGGTTGTGTTCATAGAACAGAAAGAAGCCCGGAGTTGCTGAACTGCAGTGGACAAAGGGGACCACAAATGTGTGCATTTAGAGGATGGAGCTGGAGCTAGAGCGGGGGGACACCTGCAGGTCTTGGCTAGAGATCTGACTTTTAATCTAAGTGCAGTGAGAAGATGTTGGAGGGACTGAAGGGGAAGGGGTCTACATGAATGCCTTGGAGTAAGGAAGAACAATTGGGGGATTTTTTTTTTTTTTTGCTGGGTTTGGAACAAGAAGGACAGCTGTTGATAAGGGCAAGACCAGTGGGGTCTGTGCACCAGAGTCACTGTTCTCAGTGGCATTACTCATTTGGCCTTTACTATGAAACTGAGGCTCAGCAGTTAAGCCACCAGCTGCAATGCCAGAGCACTGGTTCAAGTCCTGGCTGCTCCACTTCCAATCCAGCTCCCTGCCAGTGCACCCTGGAAAGCGGCAGAAGATGGCCCAAGTGCTTGGGCCCCTGCCACCCACGTGAGAGACCCTGATGGAGTTCCAGGCTCCTGGTTTTGTCCTGGTTCAATCTCAACCCTGGCTGTTGGGGAGTCAACCAGAAGATCAGAAGATGGGAGCATTCTCTCTCTCTCTCTCTCTCTCTCTCTCTCTCTTCCCCCCTCCTTCCCTCCCTCTCTCTCTCTCCTTTGACTCTCCATCACTCCACATTTCAAATAAATAAATCTTTAACAAAAAAGAAAAGGTAACTAAAAATCCTGTGTGCCTTTAGTTGTATAACCAGTACCTGCTCTCCTTTCCAATTCGTTGAGGCATCATGTTGGATTTATAAACTCGTGTGCTGTTTCATTGTAATGAAGAGGCTGTAGCCTTAATTAAGATGACTTGGCCACGTTTGCAGAGCTAGCTTTCCACCTTTAAAACTGCCACCAGGTTGTTGGTGCCTGAAGCCAGCCCACGGCCTCCTAAAGCTGCCCTCCTCCCTGCGTGCCTGCCAGGGCACAGGCAGCCCGGGGGGGCGGGGGAGCTTCCTGGGGATCTCTTGTCCTAGCTCTGGCCAAGGGTCTTCTGCAACACTAGCTGCAGTCCTTCCAGGCTGAGAATTGCCAATGAGTCACGTCATCTGCTTTTGGAATTCGGTCTAAACATCATTTGCTCCAAGTGAGCTACATTGTAATTTTTTCCTGCTGATTGTAGATGAGGGATCAGAGCACATCTCTGATACATTGTTCTTTCGCAGGGGAGGAGTGGACTCTCTGAGAAATGATAGCAGCAGCCCCCACGGCATTTCTGCTATGATGCACTGAGTGGCTCTTTATGTTCTTCACAAAGGAGGCTTATTGTCTGGGTCATGGTGCAGTGTGGGAGTGGAAAATGACTTTGTGATGAATTTCCGTCTACTTTATTCTCTGTCAAGTTGTGATTTCAACTCCCACTGGTGTTTTCGGGTAAGCTAATGCGGAATTAGGGCCTTCTTTTCTTTAGCAAGGTCTCCTGACAGCTAGAACTAAGGTGATAATAATGAGGGGCAGGAGGG
The DNA here is from genome assembly GCF_051225735.1 of Oryctolagus cuniculus. Lineage (NCBI taxonomy): Eukaryota > Metazoa > Chordata > Mammalia > Lagomorpha > Leporidae > Oryctolagus > Oryctolagus cuniculus. Next base: position 41,892,665 of record NC_142884.1, read on the forward strand.
AAAATGGATCTTTAAACAGCTTTTGTGTGTGAGAGAGATGCACAAAATAGGGCATGGGGTTAGCTTTGAGGGAAGCCCTGGCGTGGGGCTGGGTAACAGTACTGACGATTTAAAAATGTGTTCTGCACATTTAGAAAAAGATAAGCATCAAAGTGCTTTTGTAACAATCCCTCAGGAGCAGGACACGATTCTGTCTATTTTTCAGGGACCCAGCACGGTGGCTTTGGTGGCTAAACGACGCCTCCAGGTTAGGGGATGGACTCAAAGGGAAAAGGACAAGGACCTAGGTGACAACAGAAAAAAAAAATCCCTCTCTTTTGATTTCCCAGGGAACTTTGGTTGATGTGGTTGGAAAAGGCAGGAAGGCAGGAGATGCTTTGCTGGGGTTGAAAGCTCCACTGTCTCCCTTCCCAGAAACACTGCCTCACCCAGCTGCCTCCTGGGGTACTGTTTCCAACCACAGCAGTCCTTTGGCTGGAAGTCGTCACCTCTAGGAGACTCTTGCTAAGTGCATGCATTAGGCTGATGGTAAACATATTGGCACGGATTCATGACGCAGACCATGCAAAGGTAGGGCCCTAAGGGAGTTTCTCTCCTTCTTCTCTTTCTCACCTCTGCTCATTACTGCTCATCTTGACAGCTCCAGGGACGTCTTCCCATCAGCTTTTCACACCCGAGTTTGATCTTTCCAGTCCAGTTCCCCCTTTAAGTGCTGTATCCAATCCATGTCTCCCTCTGCTCTTCTGACTTGCCACTATTCACAGAGAAAAGTCCAGACTTGAAACTGCTGAAGCTGTGTCTTAGGGAAGGTCTCCCATTTGTAGTCTACAACTGACCAGCTTTCTGCTAACAGGACAGTCACGAAGCCTCGCTGGCCCTGAAGCTGCCGTGCACAGGGGACAACACGTGCCTCTACACACAAAGGAGGGATGTGTCAGACACCCATGTATGCCTATGTCACCGTCCCAGGTGGGACTTTTCAAGAACACACTCTTGTCTATGTGTTGACCCATGTCCAGCTCACTTCTAGAGAGACAAAGGAAGAAAACACTGCTGCTTGATGTTCCTCCCCGTAAAATAGGGGAAGCATCACTTAGCTCTGGTAATATACATGAGTGGCAAACCATCACACCTGCTCCCGCCATTGCGTCATCCCTCCCCTCCCTGAGCCTCCAGTACACAACTCTGTGTGTGCTCAGTGGTTCCTGGAAGGACACCCTGCATGTTGGATGCTCTCGTTTCTCTGCTTGGGGCCAAACCATGGTAAAATTTCAACCCAGACAATATTTTCAGAGGGTTTACCTACGTCTCATCTAGTAGCTGCTGCCTAGGATCCAACAGACTACTGGCTGTGCCTCTTCGTGGTTGGTTTTCATGGTTTATAAACTTTGAAAGCTTCCTGTGAGCTGCCACAGTTGTAAACAAATCAGCCCTATTTTCCATGCGCTCTCTAAAGGACGGTCCTCCTATTAATTCAGAAACACTTGGTGTTTAACTTCCTAACAACGAGTTTTATCCCTCAAAATCTGATAAGATTCTGTTCCTCATTCCAACTCTGACCCTAATTTTGAGGAAATCAGTTCATCTTCCCAAGCCATGGCTGTCTCACTTGTCAGATGTTGCTGGGGGCTGACACTGTGGCACAGAGGGTTAAGCCACCACCTGCAAATCCGGCATCCCATATGGGCTCCAGTTTGTGTCCCAGCTGCTCCACTTCCAATCTAGCTCCCTGCTAAAGTGCCTGGAAAAGCAACAGACGGTAGCTCAAGTGTTTGGGCCCATGCCAGCCCCATGAGAGACCTGGATGAAGCTCCTGGCTCCTGGCTTTGGCCTGGCCCAGCCCTGGTCGTTGCAGCCATTTAGGGAGTGAATCAGCAGATGGAAGACTTCCTCTCTCTGCCTCTGTTTCTCTCCCTTTCTGTAACTCCACCTTTCAAATAAATAAGTACATCTTAAAATAAAATGATGTCATAGGGGAGGGTGAGATGATCCCCAATCTCCACTGCCTGTGCCTGGGCTTCTTTGTTCTCCTGATTGTGCCTCGGTGGAGATGAAGAGCACGCTGACAGTGCCCTGTCTGTGAAGTCCTCCGTGAATCTACCCTGTCACATTTCGTAGACACATAGCACCCACCTGGTAGATAAGCATGGATCTCTGTGTTTGGTTCATAGCGGGCGTAGGGGCCGAGGTGGAAGCACGCACTTCCTGGGCACCTGCATTTGGGGAAAGGGATTATAGCAAGCACATGCGACCTTCGGACTAGCTTTTTCTGTGCCTATCATAGTCTTGTTTTCACATTAAGTCCTTTGATGCCTTCCATGTCAACAAAGAATGTACAATGTGAAACAACCAAACATGGGACGAGCACCACCTTTGTAGAGAGTGTTCAATCTCTTTCCCCTCCCCTACTCTCCATTGTGCTTCCAGATGGGACTAGAAGGTTCGAGAGAGCCCATGTCATATGTCCCCATGAAGGTTTTCAGATCCAATCTGCCCCTTTTCATCTCCACGCTGTGGCTCAGTTGTGCTACTTTTACATTTTGCCATTGCGTTCATGTGTGAGAGAGCTTCAGAAAGTTCATGGAAGATGCACATTATTATTATTTATTTTTATTATTGTTATGTGAGAGGGAGAAAGACTGAGAGAGAGAGAGAGAGCTGCCACCCACTGTTTCACTCCCCAAATGGGAGAGGGGAACATAATCCTGGTCTCCCTGGGGGGTGACAGGAACCCTACTACTTGAGCCATCACCACTGCCTCCCAGGGTCTGTATTCGCAGGAAGCTGGAGCCAGTAGACAGATATGGAAAACGAGTGTCTTTCCCACAGGCTTAATGCCCCACCCACTAGATTTGAAGTCCATTTCCCACTAACCTTTGGAAGCCTCCATCTAAGTCCTTTTTCTTGTTCCTAATTGCTCCTCTTCGAACTTTTTTTTTTTTTTTTTTTTTTTTTTTTTTTTTTTTGGGCCAGGCAGAGTTAGACAGCGAGAGAGAGAGAGAGAGAGAGAGAGAGAGAGAGAGAGAGAGTTATAGACAGTGAGAAAGAGACAGAGAGAAAGGTCTTCCTTCTGTTGGTTCACTCCCCTAATGGCCACCACGGCCGGCGCTGCGCCGATCCAAAGTCAGGAGCCAGGTACTTCCTCCTGATCTCCCATGCCAGTGCAGGGACCCAAGCAATTGGGCCACCCTCTGCTGCCCTCCCAGGCCACAGCAGAGAGCTGGACTGGAAGAGGAGCAACCGGGACTAGTACCCGGGGTGCTAGTGCCGTAGGTGGAGGATTAGCCAAGTGAGCCACGGCAAGGGCCCCTCTTCTAACTCTTTAAAAAGGTTTGCATGCTCCTTCTGGTTTGAGAAACATTGAACTGACAGAGATGGCATCACACCAACAGGATGCTGATTTCTCTCTTGCACTTCGCTGGGGGATGTTGTCTTTCCCCAAGGTCCCTCAATGCTGAAACAAAAAATGCATGTCTCCCAGTTCTGCTGTCCTGCTTGTTTCTGCTCCATTAGCACAGAATGGAGCGCTCTGTCGTCAGCCAGGGCCGCCAGCCTGCCATCCTTCAGTGGTTCCTTAGGGAGGCGGGGCGTGGTGCTGCAGCAATGTGATTTGGTCTCAGCTCCCCCGTTGGATATGGCAGATGGCTGGCCCTGGGAAGCAACGCATTGAAGTGGAGTCTCTCTCAGCACACCCTGTGCTCAAGGTTCATCTAGTTGCAGGGTGTGGTGCAAAGAATGGCGTCTTAATTGAAGTGAAAACTGATGAGGATGTCCCACTTCTTAGCTTCTCATCTCTGCTTCCAGCTCCAGCGACAGCATGAGTGCAGCTCGTCCTCTAAGACAGTGAGAGACCAGGTTTCCTACCAGGTCCTGCCCAGCCAGTTGAGCTGGGGTGGTAATTCCAGTTTAATTAGTGCTTTAACATGGTCCTGGCAATGGATCAGCAGTTACCTCTTAGGCCCATCTGTTAGAAGTTGCTTACCTAAAGCCCTCAAACTACCATAAGGAGTGAAAGGAAAAGAAAGGAAAATAGTGTAATAAACAGTATAACAATAAAAATAATAGATAATAAATAATAGCAGCCAGCTTTGAACACTCTCATTGTGTCAGACACTGCACAGGCCTTATTTCATCTAATCCTCATTGCAAATTGATAAGGTAGAATAGAGAGTGTCCCATGCAGCTCAAGTAGTACCGTCAAGGTCATGAAGCTAGAAAGCCAAGAATGTAGAATTCAAGCTCAAGCTGGTCTGCCTTTTTTTTTTTTAAGATTTATTTCTTTATTTGAAAGGCAGAGGCAGAGAGAGAGAGGGAATCTTCCATCAGCTAGTTCACTTCTCAAATGGTTCCAATGGCTGTAGCTGGGCCAATCCAAAGCCAGCAGCCAGGAGCTTCCTCTGGGTCTCCAACGCGGGTGCAGGGGCCCAAGGACTTGGATCTTTCACTGCTTTCCTAGGCATATTAACAGGGAACTGGATTGGAAGTGGAACAGCCAGGACTTGGACCCATGCCCATAAGGGATGCTGGCACTGCAGGTGGAGGCTTTCCCCACTACGCCACATTGCCGGCCCTGGTTTGCCTTGTGATTGCGTGCCCACATCTGCGTCTCACTGTGCTCTGTGAAGAACTGAACAGAACTGGACTTGTTAAATTGTCCAACAGCATTTTCTTATTCTGCAGAGGCCTGTCTGTAAGCACGTTATTTACCCATTCGGAACTTCAAGGTCCCCACCTAAGGTACTTAAGGTAAAATGAGATCATGAGTGCCAAGTGATTTGTGTTGTGTGGGAAAGCCTTGGTTACATTTCTCCAGAGGAATCTACACATAGACACTTGGCTCTTATTTCTAAAGAGACATGTGCCTGCACACCTTTTGCAAAAGATCCCTTTTGCAGGTCATTTTATCACATGTAAAGAATGGCCCTGCTGGTGAATGATATGGGCAGTGAAGTGAGCTCTTTGCTCTTGAAGATTTATGACTGAGTAGTCAAAGTGAGGCCACCCAGCTCGGTCAAGCCTGAAGGGAGTGAAAGAGTCGGAGAGGACAGGTGTAGCCCAGCAAGGGGGCATGGACAAGTGGCTGCATGGGCTCCTCCTTCCGCTCAGCTGTGTCTCCTGCCTGTCCAAGGCCAAGTAGAAGATGGAGAAGCCGGTTTCACTGCTACTCGTTATACACCTGGGAGCAAATTGAAGCCTTGTGGTAAGAGCCTGTGGAAGAGAAAGGCTTCCTTCTTCAGCTTGATTTTTCCTCCTGGTTTTCTAGGGACTTGTTTCAGAAGGGGCTTGAGAAGCCATGCGGTGTAATTGGATGCTTGGTGTACTTTAATTAAGGCAGCGAGAGGCAATGTGCCACGCATTGCAGGTTGCTTGTGGTTGTCTGCCGGATACAGCTAGAAGGAGAGGCTCATGCTAATAACCTGGAAGGTGAAATTGCCTTCTGTAGGTTGGTTTTGTTAGCGGAGAGAGGTGGAATAGGTTCTTGTCTTTGCGAAAGCAAAGATTTCAGACATGAGATGGAGAGCAGTTATCGGGTCTGGGCAGGACTCTGTAGCACAACATACTGGGCTGTCCCTGGTGTGCTCCCGAGTTTCTGTTGGTGCTTTGTTTTCCTTAGGCCGCACTCACGCACACAGGCTGATTGCTAACTTCCTTCCTAATGGTTTGTGGTGGTAGGACAAGGCGGTCACGTTTGTATGCAGAAACTACTAAATGAACGCCTGCTCCTTAATCTACCTCTGTGTCAGTTGTATCTTACTGAATAACGATGACCAGTTCCCTGGTAGTGTAGGAAATGCTCACTGCATGGAATTAAGTGATTGCTGGATAAATTTTACACCGATCTGGTTTCCTTCCAGTCCTCACAGCTCTCCTTTCTCACCATACAGTCTGGGCTCAGTTGAACACTGAACTCATTTTACTATTAGATTAGTCAGAGTACAGTTTGAGAAATAGGAAGGCAAGTAGCCTAACAAATTTACCTACTCCTAGCTCAGATGTAAATTACATTAAGATTACTTGGCATTTTGGAAAATGGGCCACAATTCTCTTTAAAAACCAACTGTGTAAAGAGAAAGTTTTCTTTAATTCTTAAAGACAAAGGCTTAGAAAACCCAAGAGTATAGCTAATTATAAGACATATGCATGACTAGAGTGGAAGCAGGAACTATTCTGTCACAGTGGAAGTTAGGTCTCCAGCTGGCGTCCCGTGGAAGGCTTTCTAAGAATTGTAATTCACAGGGACCCGTCAAAAGTTGCGTGTTCCTGAGTCACATGTTGCTCTTGTCTGACCAGGAAGGTCTGGAGCCATTGCTTTCTCTAGCAACTCCCCTCTCCAGGTGATGTCTAGCTCAAGGTAACGTGAAGAAATGACAGTAACCCACTGCCTCCTGAGACTCGGATGACAGGGAGGATTTGACAAGATGAACACAACGTGATCACTGTGTGTTTCTGGGAATGCATACAAAGGGTCAGATAGCCAAGACACATGTCTTTTCTTTTTTAAAAGATTTATTTAGTTAGTTGAAAGCAGTTAGAGTGGGGGCGAGAGAGAGAGAGAGAGAGAGAGAGGGAGGGAGGGAGGGAGGGAGGGAAGGAGAGAGAATTCTCATCTGCTGGTTCACTCCCTAAATGGCAACAGCCAAAACTGGGCTAGGCTGAAGCCAGGAGCTAGGAACTCCATTCTGGTCTCCCACATGGGCATCAGGGGCCCATGTTATTTGGCCATCTTCCAATGCCTTCTCAGGCACATTAGCAGAGAGCTGGATGGGAAGTGGAGCAGCTGGGACTTGAACTGTGCTCACTGGGGATGCCTGTGTAGGAACACAGGTGGTGGCTTTACCTGCCAGAGCACAGTGCCGGCCCCCAGGGCACACTTCTGAAGGAGTGCTTACTAAGTAGTAGTCTCATTCTCTCCACTGGTTTCTTGATTTTTCCCACGGCCTTCCAGGACTTAACAACCTCTCTGGTACTGATTAGTGTACGAGCCACACCTGCTGGAAGTAGTGCTCTGTAACCCACTATTCTCAGGTGCACCTGTCCCGTCTCCTTCCCCAGATCATTAGCTCCTGGGAGTGGTAACCATGGGGAGACGTCGCTCATCCCTAGTAATTCCTCCCACAAAGTTTCATAAACATGGCCTGTACTTCATGTGCTGGCCTCATTATTGGGAAGAAAAAGCATTTTTCTTCATTAGTCTTCTATTCACCTCAAAGTGGGAATTCTACACACCTGGAAGTAGATCTGGCTTCTCAGTTTTGTCAATCCTTGGCCTGACCCTTTGGCATGTCCATCCACCAACCCACCTCAAAGGCCTGGCAGTGCAGGTGCCAGCTGGGATCCCGCACTCCACATGGGATGCTGGCTCCACGCCGGATTGCAGCTTTCTGCTGTTGTTGCTGTGCACAATGCGAACAACCATCTCCCCCTCTCCCTCTCCCCCTCCCCTCCCCCTCCCCTCTCCCCCTCTCCCCCTCTCCCCTTCTCCCCCTCTCCCCCTCTCCCTCTCTCCCTCTCTCCCTCTCCCCCTCTCCCCCTCCCTCTTTCCCTCTCTCTCTCTCTCCCTCCTCTCCCCGTCTCCCCCTCTCCCTCTCCCTCTCCCCCTCCCCCTCTCCCCTCCCTCTCTCCCTCTCCCCTCTCCCCCTCTCCCCCTCTCTCTCCCTCCCCCTCTCCCCCTCTCCCCTCTTCCTCTCTCTCTCCCTCTCCCCCTCTCCCTCCCTCTCCCCCTCTCCCTCTCCCTCCCCTCCCTCCTCTCCCTCTTCTCCCTCTCTCCCTCTCTCCCTCCCTCTCTCCCCCCCTCTCTCCCTCCTCTCCCCATCTCCCGCTCCCTCTCCCCCTCTCCCCCTCCCCCTCTCCCCCTCTCCCCCTCTCTCTCCCTCCCCCTCTCCCCCTCTCCCCCTCTTCCTCTCTCTCTCCCTCTCTCCCCCTCTCCCCCTCCTCCTCCCCCTCTCCCCCTCCCCCTCTCTCTCCCTCCCCCTCTCCCTCTCTCTCTCCCTCCCCCTCTCCCTCTCCCCCTCTCCCTCTCCCTCCCCCTCTCCTCCTCTCCCCCTCTCCCTCTCCCTCTCCACCCTCCCCCTCCCCCTCTCCCCCTCTCCCCCTCTCCCTCTCCCTCTCCACCCTCCCCCTCTCCCTCTACCCCTCTCCCCTCTCCCTCTCCACCCTCCCCCTCTCCCCTCCCCCTCCCCCTCTCCCTCTCCCTCCCTCCTCTCCCTCTTCTCCCTCTCTCCCTCCCTCTCTCCCCTCCCCCTCCCCCTCTCCCTCTCCCTCCCTCCTCTCCCTCTTCTCCCTCTCTCCCTCCCTCTCTCCCGTTCTCTCTCTCTCTCCTCTCCCTCTCTCCCTCTCTCCCTCCCTCTCTCCCTCTCTCTCTCTCCCTCTCTCCCTCTCTCCCTCCCTCTCTCCCTCCCTCTCCCTCCTCTCCCTCTCTCCCCCTCCCTCTCTCCCCCTCTCCCTCTCTCCCCCCTCCCTCTCTCCCCTTCTCCCTCCTCTGCCTCTCCCTCTCCCTCTCTCCTTCTCTCCCTCCCTCTCCCTCTCTCTCTCATACAACAAATAAAAATAAATGGATACCTAAATTTTTAAGTCATGAATAGTCTTAAAGTAGGATAAGTAACTGGTTATTGTTGCATTTTTGGCAAACTCACATCAGCTCCAGAGGCAAGGAGGAGTCTGTAGGAACCAAGCCTTATCCAGTGTGAACAGGAGCTTCAACCAGAATAACTTTCTCTTCTACAAAACTAATTTGTTAGGGCCCAGAGAGAAGACTGATATTGTGATGCATGTGGTATCTTCTAAATATTAATTTTTTTCTTTTGCCTAAATTTGAGATAATTTGAAAGTGATTTTAAAAACTAGCAAGAATATTGAAAGCAGTGTCTTCTGAAATGGTTCCGTTTGCTCAGGAAGTCTGCAGGAACCCAAGGACGTGGTAAACTGCTGTCTTTTGGGAAATCACACTGGTTCGTAATGATTATCTAAGGGATCCATACACTTGGTTTTATTCAGAATGTGAACAATGTTCGCATTTAAATTTGTTCTTCAAATTAGGATGCTCAATAACATTGGAATGGAAGTGTAAAAGGAGCAGTAGTGATGGGGAACTAGGAAGTGGATAGGAAATCACAGCCAGACGCTGATCACTGGGGACGCCCTCTGCATATGCACCACTCCAGCTAATTGGCCCGGTTTTCCTTCAGCTCCTTCGCCAAGCAAAAGAACACAACAGCCCCGGTGTGGCCCAACGGAGGAACTAAACTGACAAGAGAGCCTTGTCGGGCCCCCCTTAGCCATCTGATGGAGCTTAATCATTTGCAGCTGTTTGTTTATTTGGCCTCTATTTCTTTAGGACTTTGATGTCTACTTTGAAATCCCCTTGGCAGGCTGTCAGTTAGCTCTGGCTATGTAACAAATCACTCCCAAAGAAATCAAGTATTCATGAAACTCGTGATGCTGTGGGTGGCTGGGTGATCCCTCCGGTCTCCGCCAGGCTTAGTCCCACATCTTTCATCAGCTGCCCATCGCGCCGACGACTGCTGCTATCACCTGGGCTTTCTCGGGTGTTGGGCATCAGCTGGTCCGGGAAGGCCTTGAGTCTTCTCCGAGTCTGACTGGCCCAGCTCATTCCCACTACAGAGGCAGGGGCCCAGGAAACAGAAAGGCCTCCTGCAGCTTAGGGTCACAACTAGTGCCTGCGACTTCTTTTAGAAGGCTAGGCAGTCACCAGGGCAGCCCAGGTTCATAGGATGAGGTAAGAGACTCTGTCCCGAGGGAACGAGCTACAAGGTTAGAGTGCACAGGGCTTGGGCACAGAGAGGATAAAGAATTGTGGGCTTGCTTTCTGTTTGTAGGAAAATTGTATACACACATAGAAACACCAAGCTTGTTTTCACTGCTGGAATGAGGTGCAATGATCAGAGTGACAAGATTAGGTGTCAGAATTTAAAAGAAGATGTTTTCCCTCTAATTTTAGGCATTTCTTTCTTTTAGTGTTCAACCTTGATTATTTTGCTATTGCTTCTCCATTCTCATTTGGCTTCATTTTCAAAGGACTGGAGTTTTCAGATGTCTGAGAGAGATCATTTAACAAGAGGTCTTGGCACTGTGTGTTTGGAATCTTTGTACTGTGCAGTTGAATATTTTGGGTTGTAATAGTTCATTTTTCTAAGACGTTTGCATAAAATATTTCCTTGTGGCATTTTATAAAGTCTTAATTTATGACCATCAGATTTAAGAAGTTTCTGAAACACTGTTTCTTCAAAATTGTCTTCTCAAAATTGCCTTTTGCCAATATTTGTGGACACACAACTTGCAACTCTTGTAAAAATCTTGAGCCTCCAGACCAGGAGTTACCAACTCGGAGGCCAAGGCTACAGGTTAGAATCATCTGTGGAGCTTTTAAAAAATGCCCAGCTATGGGGCCAGTACTGTAGAGCAGCAGGTTAACGCCCTGGCCTGAGTGCTGGCATCCCATATGGGTGCTGGTTCGAGTTCCAGCTGCTACTTCCAATCCAGCTCTCTGCTTTGGCCTGGAAAAGCAGTAGAAAATGGCACAAGTCCTTGGGTCCCTGCACCTGTGTGGGAGACCCACAAGAAGCTCCTGGCTCCTGGCTTTGGATCAGGGCAGCTCCGGCTGTTACAGCCAATTGGGGAGTGAACCATCGGATGGAAGACCTCTCTCTCTCTCTCTGCCTCTCCTTTCTCTGTGTAACTCTGACTCTCAAATGAGTAAAATAAATATTTAAAAAAAAATGCCCAGCTATAGCCTGGATGCATTTCAGACTAATCCAGAATAATTTTTGAGAGTGAGGCCCAGATACTAGAATTTTAAAACATTATTTGTTTGAGAGAATGGAGACCTCCTATTCACTGGTTCACTCTCCAAATGCCTGTGAACAGCAAGGGTCTGCAGCAGAGACCTCCTGGAGCCCACAGACTTTTTTTTTTTTTTTTTTTTTTTTTTTTTTTTTGTAGGGAAGGGTTGGTTTCCTGCATATTTAAGTAAAGTTTGAGGGCCAGGAATCTGGCTCTGTAGTTGGGACACTGCATGATGCACCCACATCCCATATTGAGTGCCTGCTTCAAGTCCCAGCACTGCTCTCAGTCCAAGTTCCTATTAATTTGCACCCTGAGAAGGCAGCACATGAAGGCTCAGGAGCTTGAGTGCCTGCCGCCCATGGGGGAGACCAAGATTGAGAACCAAGCTCCTGACTTTGGGGAGGGAAAGAGCAGATGGGAAATCTGTCTCTCTCTCTGTCTTTCAAATACAATGGAAGAGAAATTAAACACAATTTGAACCAACAGAATCAGGAGATTGCTCATAAAATTCATATTTCTGATTTCTCTTGAGAAAAACAAGATTCTGCCACCACTGCTCCGCATTGCCACACAGAAAGTGCTGAAGGGTGACTGCTTTGTGTAGGGGGCGCAGGTGAACCATGAAGGGAAGTTCTGAAATGCCTTCTCCTGCACTTGCTTGTGAATAGGCTAGGATAAGTCCTGTTCATGGACTAGGATATCTGTTGTTTGTTCCATATGCACTACATATCTACATACAACACACAAGTGCACATTTGCAGCCTCAGTAAAAGCCATTGTCCCAGCCCATTTTCTATTGTTAATGATGCAATTCCACAGACTGGGGAAGTTAGAAAGAGAAGAGGTTTATTTTGGCTGATGATTCTAATCCAAAGTCAAGGGACTGCATCCGGTGATGGACAGACAGCACAGGGCATCACCTGGTTAGAGGCAGAGCACCTGAGAGATGTGGTCAAGCTGTCTTGTAATAGACCCACTCTCAAGATAACCTGCTAACCTAACAATTGTATCAACAGATTAGTCCATTCATAAGGGCAGATTCCTCATCATCTTTTTTTTTTTTTTCACAAGCAGAGTGGACAGTGAGAGAGAAAGACAGAGAGAAAGATCTTCCTTTTTCTGTTGGTTCACCCTCCAATGGCTGCTGCCGTCTGCGCTGATCCAAAGGCAGGAGCCAGGTGCTTCTCCTGGTCTCCCATGGGGTGCAGGGCCCAAGCATTTGGGCCATCCTCCACTGCACTCCCAGGCCAAGCAGAGAACTGGCCTGGAAGAGGGGCAACCAGGACAGAATCCGGCGCCCCGACCAGGACTAGAACTCGGTGTGCCGTCGCCACAAGGCGGAGGATTAGCCTATTGAGCTGTGGCGCCAGCCAGATTCCTCATCATCTTTTAAGGTTCCTCCATCTCACCTTTTAATATTAACTCAGGTTTCAGAACATTTCAACACATTCAGACCAGTAGCAGCTATGTAGGTGAAAACCAAGCAACAAAGTGGGAAAAGGTGGAAGGAGAGGAGAAAGAATAACACTGCTTTAAAATTTAGGTATCTTTAGATCCCTGGACCCTGTAGGTTGCATCAGAAGTCAACTTGCACTGTTTCAAGGGAGAAGGCAGAGTTGTGAGCACAGAGAGGTGGCTCATGGATCTATGATGCAGCTGGAGTTTCAGAAATGAGTGGAACCAGCAACATGGACATCAGCAAAGAGGATCCTTTCTTTACTTCCATCTCAACTCTGCACACCTTTCTCACTCCCACATCTCTGTTTCCTCTGTTCTCAGTCCAGATGGTGGAAGACGTGGCCACCAGCAGCGTCTGGGCTTACATGCCAGGGAACTCGCTGGGCAGTCCCAATCACATTCCTGAGGAAGAAATTACAATGGCTCAGCCTAGTAAAGGGGATGATGCTCTTTGGGGGACCATGGATGTCACCTGGCTGGGAAGGCTGGAGAGTGACCCGAGAGGCTTTGCTACACTAAGGGAGCTTACTGCAATGTAGCAAAACAGATGAGCTCCCCACTCCATGGAGAGAGAGAGAGAGAGAGAGAGAACCTTCAAGAAATCTAGAACAACCCCAGCCATCAGGAAGAGATGAGGTCTCTGAACTCTTTGTTCATGAGGTACATTTGTCTTTAAAGGAAGAATCTATCCAACTTTAGGCCCAACTATTTCTCTGTAACAGTGACAATAGTGAAGCCAGGGTGGCAATGACCAACTCCATGGATTTCTTCTGTCTCCAAACACAGCACAAAGCCTGGGCACAATATAGAGACATCAACTCCTGAGAGCCTACTGCAGGCAAACTCTTGGGCTGTGAGTGTGCCTGGGTGGGCAACATGAATAACCCACAGGAATCATCTCTGGACTTGAAGTCAGAGGGACACAGCCAAGGCTACACGGGACAAAGGTGCTCCGGTGAATTTCAAAAGGTGAAGAAACTGGGCTCAATGAGAAAATGGGAAAGAGATGAGGAAAATGCTAATAAGCTAGAATCTCGAAGATGAGCGGCTCACGGAGTGTGCATTACTTCCCTGTAATGAGACCTGGGATCATCTGTAAAAACATTTAGCTCTGATGTTTTAAAGAGAAGAGATAAAATGTTTAATATGTGGCACCCTGGAGGTTGCCTCTCTTTTTTTGTATTTTAAATGATAATCCTAATGAAACACCTATAATGTGCAAGAGATCAAGTTATACAGCTTCCCATCAGCAAGCGCAATTGAGAACAATGGCACAGATGTTGCATCTTCAAATGATGAGGTGAGAGCAGGTTTGAGGATAACAGCAACTGAAGTGCCTTATGTAACACTGTAGGGATGCTCCCACCTGATCCAGGACTCCGCTCTGACTTTGGCCAAGATGTTGCATAATACATAGGGCCAAATGAGGAGTCTACCTTATAATTAAAAATATACCCCAGGGCTGTTCTTCGAGATCTCAGAAAATGTAATTGCACTAAAATCACGATAAGACCTTGGGGCCCAGATAAGTGGTACTCGACTATCACCTTAAAAGGCTGTGAGAACGTAGCTCATGTGGAGGGAAGGCCTCTCAAAGCAACTCACTCCGTTTGCCCTCCAGTAAAATCTCCTGTTGTCAAGGGCGCTAAAGTTGATCTGTTCATCTTCCCACAGTTCAGCTAAATGGATAGGTCCTGGCCTTTGTCTCTGGAAAGCTGAGAGTCGTGCATCCTTCCAGATAGTGTCAGATTCTATGCAATTCCTATGAAGGTCAGATTCACAGAGAGGCAACAAGGACACTTCTCGGCTCTGTTGTCTCACCCCATCCCTTCCTCTCGTTCTTGCCATCAGTCCCCAGGAGCTAATGCCCTGAAATACATCTGAGTGATACTGGAGCAAGAGTTCACTTTTACGGAGGCATGGCTTTTATCTATAAGGAAGGGTATTTGGAAAACAAAATCCTGTTTAGTGAAGACGGAAATGAGAGCAGAAAAAGCACAGTCTACTTGTCACCTGGGCTGGCTTGGCTGGCTCTTTTCCATAGCAACTCTTGGGACTCTCTCTGCTCTATTTGTCTTTAAAACTCCCTTTCCAGTGGGCCAAGCTGTGATTTCAGTTATGCTGATTGTGCTAACATTTGCCTTCAACACTCGCAGGCTGCTCCAGGCAGGTTAACTATCTGCACACCAGAAGAATTCTGAGAGTCTCTGATTCCACCATTCCCAGAGAGGAAGAATGTCTCCTATCCTCCTGCAGCAATCAAGGGACAGACAATTCGAATCACCTTCTCTCCCTATTAACAAGCTCTTCGGCTGTCCATAGACTGCAGCATCCCTTTGCTTTCTGAAGTAGCAAGTGCTTTAAAACTAGATCTAGGGGCTGGCGCCATGGCTCACTTGGTTAATCCTTCGCCTGTGGTGCCGGCATCCCATATGGGTGCCAGGTTCTAGTCCCGGTTGCTCCTCTTCCAGTCCAGCTCTTTGCTGTGGCCCAGGAGGGCAGTGGAGGATGGCCCAAGTGCTTGGGCCCTGCACCCGCATGGGAGACCAGGAGGAGGCACCTGGCTCCTGGCTTCAGATTGGCATAGTGCCAGCCATGGCAGCCATTGGGGAGTGAACCAACGGAGGGAGGACCTTTCTCTCTGTCTCTCTCTTTCACTGTCTGTAACTCTACCTGTGAAATAAATAAAAAAAATTTAAAAAACTAGATCTAAAAATTTTTTAGGCAAAAGTTGAATTTTATTCACATGCCCTATTTGAAGAAAATACTAAGGAAATCTCTCTCTCTCCCTCTCTCTCTCCCTCTTTCTCCCCCCCCCCCCACATGAGAACTCAAGTTGGAGAAAACCAAGAAAACAAGGTGAATAGCAAAATGTCTATTGAAGAATTGGGTTGATTTGTTATGAGCCTATGTATCTTATTATTACTCCAGGTTTTTGTCCCCACAGAGGTAAGGAGTCGAAGTAGAGACATTCATACAGTGCACATGTGAACAGGGTCTATTTAAAAGAGAGAGAAAGAGAACATACAACTATGGGTGAGTGTGTGCCACCCTTCATGAGTAGGCCAGAGAGTTGCCTATAAGGAGAGAGAGGAAGAGGGGGAGGCCTGAGAAGAATCTCCAAGCTTGATCAAGGGCACAGACTCTCATGGTGCCTCCACGTGGAGTTTAACATCCATGTAGCCATCATAGCATCTCTTGCTTCCTGGTCCTGGATTAGACGCAGGTGCATCCTGGGAAGGTGGGGGTGAAGTTACAATGCAAGTCTGGCAGAAATGGTAGCTTACCTATCCCTATCTAAGTCTGCACCTAGATTCCTCACCATCAGATTGACAAGAAAGAAACAAAGCAATGTTCTTGAAACAGGAAGGAGTGGGTGGGAATTCTGAGAACTAGTTAGCAAACTGATGACCTGGGAAAAGGGGTTAAGTGACGTAAAAAGTTCCAGAAGGGGCCGGTGCAGTGGCGTAGTAGGTAAAGCTGCCGCCTGCTGTTCTACTTCCATCCAGCTCTCTGCTATGGCCTGGGAAAGCAGTGGAAGATGGTCTCAGTGCTCGGGCCCCTCTACCCACGTGGGACACCGGGAGGAAGCTCCTGGTACCTGGCTTCTGGCTTCAGATCCGCCCAGCTCCAGCTGTTGCAGCCATTTGGGGAGTGAACCAGCAGATGGAAGATCTCTCTCTCTGTCTCTCTCTCTCTCTTTCTCTGCCTCTCTGTAACTCTGCCTTTCAAATAAATAAATAAATCTTAAAAAATAAAAGTTCCAGAGGCCTTAACCAGAGGTAACTCTTAAATGGTCTATGAAGATAGAGTGAGATGGTGATAAAAGTACTTGTATATCAAGATCTCACTTTACTGTGGTTATGTAGAAACCATGTGTGCCACGGGGTCCACTAAAACAGCCCTGCTAACTTTGTAAATTGTTGTTGGACTGAAAGTGAACTTCAACTTAACTTGATATGCAAGTAAGTTTTAACTAATCTAAGTGTATGCCCTGGTAACCAAGCTATTGGGCTTCTGCCAATCATAACAACCAAACCCTCAGCCAGTTCCAGGCCAAGGACTGCCAAATTATGACCAGATAAGGCAAATACTGACTACAGCCAATAAAATTGCCTTTTTTTTTTTCTTAATGTCATCTTCTCTTCACTGGATATAAATATAGCTTGCCCATGGTGATGGAATGGAGCACTCTGGACTCAAGTTGGTCCAGAATGCTACTAGTTCTAGAAATTTTGTCAATTAAATTTTGTCAAATAAACTTGGTTAGATTTAAGTTGTCTTGGATTTTCTTTAACAAAATTAATTTGGAATTTAGAAGTAAAGCACTAAACAGGATAAAAAGGTAGTAATAAAAGCTATAATTTATTATTAATATGTTAAATTTGTATGCAATAAAAAAACAATAACAACCAAATACATAAAGCAAGGGAAACTGATAAAAAATTATTAAAGTGGACAACTCAGTCACTGAATTGTGAAAATGTCTCTTATAAAATAGACTTTAATTTTAGAATATTTTTATGGTTGGAAGGAATACTTTGTATGATTTCAATCTTGTTAAATCACTGACACTAACATGTGTTCTATACTGGACAACATTCAATGCACATTCGAAATTAAAAGTAATTCTGCTGTCATTGGTTGAGTGCTATATGGATGTTTGAAACAGGAAGGAGTGGGTGGGAATTCTAAGAACTAGTTAGCAAACTGATGACCTGGGTAAAGGGGTTAAGTGATGTAAAAATTCCAGAAGGGACCAGCGCAGTGGCTCCTTTTACTTAGTTGGTCTATACATTATTGAAATGGAATATTGAAATCTCTAACAATTATTGTAGAACTGCTTTTCTCTCACCAATTCTGTATTTTTTGTTTTAGTTTTTGATTCTTTTAACCTGGGGCTCTGTTGCTATATATACTTGCTTATAGTTGTTACAACTCCTTGGTGGGTTGACACTTTTATCATAAAATGTTCTTATTTGTTTCTAGTAGCAATTTTTTTCTTAAAGTCTATTTTATGTCACATTAGTGTAGTCATTCTAGCTCTGCTACTGTTTTCCTTGTATATCTTTCCCCATATTTTACTTTTAGCTCATTTGTACTTTCAAATGTGGAGTGAGTCTTTTGTAGGCAGCATATAGTTTAACCATATTTTTATCCATTCTGCCAATTTCTACCTTTATAGTTCAATGGATTTACGTTTAACATAATTAATGATATTGTAAGATTTACACTTGTCATTTTTCTATTTGTATTCTATATGTCCTTTTTTGTTTATCATTTTCTCTATTCCTACCTTCTTTTGTGCTAAGTAGAAATTGTTTAGTGTATCATTTAATTTCTCTCATCATTTCTTTTACTTCATATTTTAAGTTATTTTCTAAGTGACTTCCCTGAAAATTACCATTAAAATTTTAATTCATAGCAATCTAAATCAAGTTGGTATTAATTTAATTTCAATAATATACACAAACTTTGCTCCTTTGTTGCTCTATTCCCCCTTCTTTGTGTTCCTCAAATTATACCTTTTACTTGTATAATTATTGCTTTATGAAGTTCTTTTTTAAATCAGTCAGGAAAGAAAGAAATCACAGACAAAAATATCTGTTGGAATGTGGATTCAGGTATTTCTAGTAGAGCAGGGCTGCTGCTGCCATTCTCTCTCACCTGTGGTTTACCTGGGAATGTCTAGAATTTTCCTTCATTCTTTGAAAGATAGTTCTGGGGGCCGGTGCTGTGGCTTAGTGGGTAAAGCCGTGGCCTGCAGTGCCAGCATCCCATATGGGTGCTGGTTCAAGTTCCAGCTGCTCCACTTCCGATCCAGCTCTCTGCTATGGCCTGGGGAAGCAGTGGAAGATGACCCAAGTCCTTGGACCCCTGTACCCACATGGGAGACCTGGAGGAGGCTCCTGGTTCCTTACTTCAGATTGGCACAGCTCCAACTGTTGTGGCCAATGGGGGAGTGAACCAACGGATGGAAGACCTCTCTCTCTCTCTCTCTCTCTCTGCCTCTCCTTTTCTGTGTAACTCTGACTTTCAAATAAATAAATAAGTCTTAATAAATAAATAAATAAATAAATAAGTCTTAAAAAAAGAAAAAAGTCTTAAAATAAGTCTTAAAAAAGAAAGATAGTTCTGTTGGATTTAGAGTTCTTGGCTGTTTTTTTTTTTTTTTTCTGTAAGATCTTTCAATTTGTCATCTTACTTCCTACTAAGCTCTAGGGTTGCTGATGAGAAATCAGTTATCAATCTGGTTGAGAATTCCTTATTCATGAAGAATCATTTTTCTCTCTCTTTTGCACAGGTATTTTCCTTAATCTTTTATTTATGACAGTCTAAAGAAATTAATGTTTAGGATATGCTATTTCTTTTTTTAACTTTCTATCTCAGAACAAATTTCAATTTACAAAATAAAAATTGTGGTGTTGTACAAACAGGTTCCATACCTCCACACTCAGCTTCTCTTATTGATATCTTATAATGGTATATTTGTCACAATCTATAAGCCATACCCAATTCTCCATAATTTTTTTAAAGATTTATTTTATTTTATTTGAGATAGAATTACAGAGAGAGGAAGAGACAGAGAGAGAGGTCTTCCACCCACTGGTTCACTCCCCAGATGGCAGCAATGGCCAGAGCTGAGCCAATCCGAAGCCAGGAGCAAGGAGCTTCTTCTGGGTCTCCCACGTGGATGCAGGAGCCCAAGCAGTTGGGCCATCTTCTACCGCTTCCCCAGGCCACAGCAGAGAGCTGGATCAGAAGAGGAGCACCACGACTGGAACCAGCGACCACATGGGATGCTGGTGCTTTAGGCCAGGGCTTTAACCCACTCACTGAGTTACAGTGCCACCCTCCCCTCTTCTAATTTTTAAAAACTAAATTCACTCTATCCTCCCCACCCCCATCCAAGCCTCTAGGAATCAATATTCTGTATTCTTACTGAGATTTTACCTTTAGTTCCACGTGCTAGGGAGAACATGTGGTGTCTTTCTGTGTCTGACTTCACTTGAGTGGTAGAATGAAGGTAAGTTCTTCCCTGGGTCCCTTGATAGATTCCAATAATTCTGAGGAATCTAGTACTAACCGTCACAGATATGGCACTGCAGGATAAAACAGGGTCGTCACTTAGGTCTCGCAGGGTGACAGCCCTGGGGATTGGGAGATGGCAGCCAGCGGCTCAAAGCATCAGAATGGCGATGGGGCGCTCCAGGGACCACAGGTGAAGAGGAGTTACTCCAGCGGTTGCAGCACCCACAGCCACCGTTCCAGGCCTGTAGCACACAGAGGGAACTGCACCCTGTCCCCACAGGCATGCAAGGGTGAGCTAGGGCTTGGGCATGCTGAGAGATGCAGAGGGGCCTTCCTCAGGTCTGGTCCTCTGCGTTTTGTTCTCAGCCCCTGCTGGTGCCAACTCCCAAGAAACCAAGTCAGGGCTGGCATTGTGGAGCAGTGTGTTCCGCTGCTTCTGCATCCCATATTGCAGTGCTGGTTCAAGTCCTGGCTGCACTGCTTCTGATCCAGCTTCCTGCTTATGTATGAGGGAAGGCGGAGGATGATGGCTCAAATGCTTGGGACCCTGCTACCTCCGTGGGTTACCTGGATGGGGCTCTGGACTCCTGGCTTCTGTCTGGCCTGACTACAGATAATGAGGCCATTTGTGAAATGAACTAGAGAATGAAAGATCTGTTTCCATGTCTTTCCCCTGACCCCAATCCCTTTCAAATAAATAAATTTTTGGGAAAAAAAAAAAAAAAAAAAGAAGCTGAGTAGAAGCTGCAGAGTGCAGGGGACACGCTCTCTGTCCTGGAAAGTTCCCTGTTTCTGGTCCCGATGGCTTCGATGAGCAGTGGGGCTGCTGGCTGTCCCCTTAGCAGCAGCTAGACCCCAGCAGCCTGGAGTCTAGTGCTTTGGTGGCAGAGGGAGCAATGTGGGTTCCTTTTCCGGGGCAAAGCAGTCCTTGGGCTGCAGTCAGCTCTCTAAACTGGATTTAAAATCAGTCGGACTGCGGAATCCTTCCAGAGTCAGGGCTGCTGGGCTGTGGGGGCGATGGGATTGGGGGCGGGGCCACAGCACTCTCTGCTTACCCTTGCCAGGAAAGATGATGTCCTCCAAGCTGGGGAGCTGGCGCAGAGGCCGGGGTGGCGGTGGCTGCGTGTTTTGTTCCTTTCTCTTTGTAGGCTTTGGGAGTCTCTGGCTGTCCTACCACATCTCCATTGACATGTTCCTTCAGTCAGTCCTCTGGAAACATGGTTCTTCACTGCTCTGGTAGTTCTCTGTGGCTTGGATGAGTGAAGCTTCTCTCTATGCAGCCATCTCCCCGCCATCTCAATTCCGTTTTGCCTACTCAATATTCTGTTTGGCTTTTGCTTTAGCCCATTTGTTTATGAAAGGTCTGGATATGGATCTCCAGTTTATCCTACCTGGAGGTCTTCAGCTTCTTGATTATGTATATTCAGTGTCTTTCCTTAAATTATATTGAGTCCATCTAGCTAATTTTTTATTCAGTTATACTCTCAACTCTAGATTCTACTTGGCTTTTTCAATGATTTTTACCCCTTTCCTGCTATTCTCACTTTTGTGACATACTGTTCTGACTCCTTGTGCTCTTTAGACACAATGTTTTGCTTGACTTATCCTCTGAGCATATTTAAAATAGGTGCTTTAAAGTCTTGTTCTAATAAATTCAGTGTCTGGATTTCCTCGGGAGAGTTTCCATTGGATTCCTGTGGCTGTATCATACCTTCTTTAGTGTGTGTCCCATTTTTTGTTGTTGTTGCTGTTGTTGGTAATTGGATATATATATATATATATATATTTTTTTTTTTTTTTGACAGGCAGAGTGGACAGTGAGAGAGAGAGACAGAGAGAAAGGTCTTCCTTTGCCGTTGGTTCACCCTCCAATGGCCGCCGCAGCCGGTGCGCTGCGGCCAGTGCACCGCGCTGATCCGAAGGCAGGAGCCAGGTGCTTCTCCTGGTCTCCCATGGGGTGCAGGGCCCAAGCACTTGGGCCATCCTCCACTGTACTCCCGGGCCACAGCAGAGAGCTGGCCTGGAAGAGGGGCAACCGGGACAGAATCCGGCGCCCCGACTGGGACTAGAACCTGGTGTGCCGGTGCTGCTAGGCGGAGGATTAGCCTATTGAGCCGTGGTGCCAGCCGGTAATTGGATATTGCAAATAATTGATATTTGGCAACTTTAGGAAGCAGATTCTCTTAATGAACAAGGTTTGCTGTTGTTGGCTTCAGTGTTTATTGCCTGTTTAGTGACTTGTCTCAACTCTTGCTCTAAACTCCACCATGTATGGACATTCGGTTAGCTTAGTGGTCAGCTGATTAGACCAAAATTACCTTCAATTCCTGGAACCAGTGTCTGTGTTTGTCAGCAGGCTCTGTGGCATGTTGGAACACACCTTCAACAATCAGCCAAGCCATCAGCCACATCTCCCTGGCTGCCTG
Organism: Oryctolagus cuniculus; assembly: GCF_051225735.1. Classification (NCBI taxonomy): domain Eukaryota; kingdom Metazoa; phylum Chordata; class Mammalia; order Lagomorpha; family Leporidae; genus Oryctolagus; species Oryctolagus cuniculus. The sequence continues at coordinate 41,914,384 of NC_142884.1, forward strand.
TACAAAGTCAGTCTGAAGTGACAGTGGGATCCTCGACAGGAATATTTCCTAGTTCTGGATGGCATGCACGGCCTGGGGCCTGCCTGTGGCCTTTTAACCTCCATGGATGTTTCATTTCTCAGATGCTGTTTACAGCTTTAGCTTAGTCTATTGCCTGAAGCAGCCAAGATTTTATTTATTTTGTTTTAATTTTATTAAGTTGATTAAACTTTTAGTATATTTATTTAATTTTATTAAAATTTTAAAATTTAACAGACATTTACAATTTATACATATTTATTGGGTAGCATTTGACATTTTGATACATGTCTATCTTGTTAAATGTCTAGTGGGGTACATATATCTATCTCCTTAAATTGTTAACATTTTCTTTTGTAGTGAAAATATCCAAAATTGTATCTTCTAGTTTTCTTTTCTTAAATGTAGAACTATATGGTACATTATCTGTTGGCACGCATTATCTGTTGTCACATGGTGCAATAGAACCTCAGAATTTCTCACTCTTTTTCAGCTGTACCCACCATAGACCTTTCACTATCTCTCCCTCTCTACTTCCCTCCCCAGCGTCTGATATCCACCATATATATATATTTTAAAAATATTTATTTATTTATTTTGAAAGAGTTAGAGAGAGAGAGAGAGAGAGAGATCTTTCATCTGCTGATTCACTTCCTAGACACCTGCAATGGCCAATGCTGAGCCAGGGCAAAGTCAGGAACCAGGAGCTTGACCCAGGTCTCCCACGTGGGTGGCAGGAACCCAAACACTTGGGCCATCTTCTGTTGCTTTCCCAAACCATTGGCAGGGAGCTGGACTGCAAGTGGAGTAGCTGGGACATGAACTGGCGCCCACGTGGGATGCTGGTGTCACAGGTGGCAGCTTTGCCCACTATGCCACAACTCTGGTCTCCATCATTATATTGTTAACTTCTATGAAATCATATTTTTAGACTCCTCTTATGAGTGAAATCGTATGATACTTGTCTTTCTCTGCTTGGTGTATTTCACTTAACCTAATGAATCCAGTACTATGCATGCTGCTGCAGATGATCAGAGCTTCTCATTTTCTGGCTGAGTAGTATTCCATTGTGTACATGCACCACGTTTTCTTTATTTGCTCATTGGTGGATGGACATGTAGGTTGTTTCCACTTCTTGGCTAGTGAGTCGTGCTGCAGTAAGCATGGGAGTGCAGATGTTTCTTCAATAGACAAATTTCATTTTCCTTCCATATTTACCCAGCAGTGAGATTGCTAGACCATATGTTAGATTTATTATCAGTTTTTGAGAACCATCCATGCTGTTTTCCACAATGGTTGTACTAATTTGCTTTTTTACCTATAGTGTGCAAGGGTTTCCTTTCTCCACATCTCTACTAATATTTGTTATCTTTTATCTTTTTAAATAACAGCCAATCTGGAGTAAGGTGTTACCTCACTGTGGTTTTGATTTTCATCTACGTAATGACTAGTAATATTTAGCATTTCTTCATCTACCTGTTGGCCATTTGTGTCTTCCTTTGAGAAGTATCTGTTTAATCTACCACCCATTTGTAAATTGGATTCTTTTGTGTTTTTATTTTTGCTTTTAGGTTTGGGTTCCTTACTTTTCTGCTTATTACATTTTGTGATATATAATTTGAAGTTATTTTCTTTCATTCTGTAGGCTATCTCTTCACCCTGTTGGTTATTTCCTTTGCTGTGTAGAAGCTCTTTAGTTCAATGCAATCCCATTTGTTTATGTTTGCTTCCTTTTCCTGTGCTTTTGTGGTCTTATCCAAAAAAATTCTTGCTCATGCCAATGTTGTGATACATTTATTCCATGTTTTCTTCTAGAAGTTTCAAAGTTTCCCATCTTATATTTAGGTTTTTAATCTGTTATGAGCTGAGTTTTGAACATGGTGAGAGGTAGGAGTCTAGTTTCTTCTGTGTGTGTATGAGTATTTTTCCCAGCACCATTTTGTGAAAAGACTGTTTTTTTTTTCTCATTGAATATTCTTAGCACCTTTGTCAATTGGCTATAGATGCGTAGGTTTACCTCTAAAACTGTATTCTGTACCTTTGCTCTAAGTGTCTGTTTTGATGCCAATACTATGCTGTTTCATTTCTGTAGTTTTGTAATGTATTTTATTCTTTTTTTTTTTTCTTTTGACAGGCAGAGTGGACAGTGAGAGAGAGAGACAGAGAGAAAGGTCTTCCTTTACTGTTGGTTCACCCTCCAATGGCCGCCATGGCTGGCTCTGTGCCGATCCTAGCCAAGTGCTTCTCCTGGTCTCCCATGCCAGTGCAGGGCCCAAGGACCTGGGCCATCCTCCACTGCACTCCCGGGCCACAGCAGAGAGCTGGACAGGAAGAGGGGCAACCGGGACAGAATCTGGCGCCCCAACTGGGACTAGAACCTGGTGTGCCAGTGCCACTAGGCAGAGGATTAGCCTATTGAGCCGCTGCACCGGCCTGTAATGTATATTAAAGTCAGGGAGTGTAATACCTTCTACTTTGTTCTTTTGTGATTACAATCAAATTTCAGTAGCTGCTTTTTTTCTAGCTCTGTAAAAAACTCATTGGTGGCCGGCGCCGCGGCTCACTAGGCTAATCCTCTACCTTGTGGCGCCGGCACACCGGGTTCTAGTCCCGGTTGGGGCGCCGGATTCTTTCCCGGTTGCCCCTCTTCCAGGCCAGCTCTCTGCTGTGGCCCGGGAGTGCAGTGGAGGATGGCCCAGGTGCTTGGGCCCTGCACCCCATGGGAGACCAGGAAAAGCACCTGGCTCCTGGCTCCTGCCATCGGATCAGCGCGGTGCGCCGGCCGCAGTGCGCTGGCCGCGGCGGCCATTGGAGGGTGAACCAACGGCAAAGGAAGACCTTTCTCTCTGTCTCTCTCTCTCACTGTCCACTCTGCCTGTCAAAAAAAAAAAAAAAAAAACTCATTGGTATTTTGATAGAGAATGAATCTGAATCCTTTTAATGATATGATTTTTTCAATCAATGAATATGGGATACCTTTCCATTTCTATCTTCTTCAATTTCTTTCATCAAGGATTTAGTTTTTTTTGAGAGGTATCTTCTTTTTTTTTTTTTTAATTATTTATTTGAGAGGTAGAGTTACAGATGGTGAGAGGGAAAGACAAGAGAGAAAAGTCTTCCTTCTGTTGGTTCACTCCCCAAATGGCTGCAATGGCTGGAGCTGCACCAATCCGAAGCCAGGAGCCAGGAGCGTCTTCCCAGTCTCCCATTTGGGTGCAGGGGCCCAATCACTTGGGCCATCTTCTACTGCTTTCCCAGGCCACAGCAGAGAGCTAGATTGGAAGAGGAGCAACTGCGACTCAAACTGTTGCCTATATGGGATGCTGGTGCCATAGGCAGAGGATTAACCTACTGAGCCATAGCACTGACCCCAAGGATTTAATTTTTATTATGGAGATATTTCACCTCTTTAGTCAAATTTATTCCTAGGTATGTTATTTTTTGTAGCTATTAGAAATGGGATTGTTGTCTTATTTATTTTTAAATTTATTTATTTCAGAGAGAGAGAGAAAGAGCGAGAGAGAGCGAGGTGTCCCATCTGCTGGTCCACTTGCCCGCAGGCTTGCTGGGGGTGGGGTGGGGTGGGGGAAGGTTGAAGCTAGGAGGCAGGAATTCAATCTAAGTCTTACATGTGGGTGACAGGGATTCAACTAGCTGAACCATCACTTGCTGCCTCTTAGGGTGCACATTAGCAAGAAAATGGAGTGGGAGCAGAGCTGGGACTTGAACCAGACAGTGTAATATGGGATGTGAACATCATAAGCAGTGTCTTAACCACTATACAAAACAGCCACCTTGGGATGTCTTTTTCAGATACCTCGCTATTGGTGTGTAACAACACTAACGACTTGTGCATGTTAACTTTGCATCCTTCAACTTGGCTGAACTTATTTAGTAGTTGTAGTAGCTTTCTTGTGGAGTCTTTGGGGTTTTCCATACACAGGATCACATCATCTGCAAACAGTGACAATTTGGCTTCCTCCTTTCTGATTTGGATGCCCTTTGTTTCTTTCTCCTGCCTAACTGTTCTGGCTCAGACTTCCAGTCCTACATTCAATAAAAGTAGTGAGAGTGCACAGCCTTGTCTTGTTCTAGCTCAGAGAGAAAGCTACCCACTTCCTCCCTTCGTTGTGTTGTTAGCTGTTGGCTTGTTATAGATGGCCTTCATTATGTGGAGGTATGCTTGTTCCATACCTAATTCATTCAGAGTTTTTATCATGAATGGATGTAGAATTTTACCAAGTGCCTTTCCTGCATCTATTGAGATAATCATGACGTTTGTCCTTTATTCTGTTGGCATGGTGTATCATGTATACTGATTTTCATGTGTTGAACCACCCTTGCATTCCTGGTATGAACCCCCTTTGATCATGCTGATTCATCTTTGAAATATGCCATTGGATTCAGTTTACTAGTATTTTGTTGACTATTTTTGCATCTATGTTCATCAAGGATATTGGCCTGTGGCTTTCTTTTGTTCTTGTTGAGCCCTTGTTTGGTTAAAGTAATGCTGTCCTCATAGATTGAGCGTGGAAGAATTACTTCCTCTTCCATCTTATGAAATAATTTAAGCATGATTTGTGTTAATTCTTTAAATGTTTGGCAGAATTCAGCAGTTAAGCCATCTGGTCTTGTGCTTTTTTTCGATAGGAGACTGCTGATACAGTCTAGCTCTTCATGCTTGATCTGTTTAAGTATTCTACTTCTTCATAAAGGTATATATACCTTGGTAAGGTATATGTGTACATTTCTTCTTAGTTATCAAATTATTGCCTTATAATTTTTCTTAGTAATCTCAATCTTTGTGCTTCTGTATTGTCAGTCATGTCTCCCTTTTCATCTCTGATTTTGTGTATTTGAATATTCTCTATTCTTAGTTTAAGTAAAAGCTTGTCAATTTTGTCTTTTAAAAGTTTAGTTTAAAGGCAGAGACAGAGAGAGACAGTGAGAGACAGAGAGAGACCTTCCATTTGCTGGTTTACTTCCCAAATGTGTGCAAGAGCTAAGGCTGGGCAAGGCTGAATTCAGGAGGCTGGAACTCAGTCTGGGCCTCCCATGTGGTTCGCAGGGACCCAAACACTTGGGCCATCAGCTTCTACCTCCCAGGGTGTGCATTAGTAGGTTGCTGGAGTCAGAAGTGGAGTTGGGACTCAAATCCAGGTTCTTTGGCCTGGGATGAGGGCATCCCAAGTAGTATCTTAACCACAATATCAAATGCCAGCCTTCTGTTTATCTTTTCAAAGGACCAGAGCTTCATTTTATCGATTTTTTCTATTATTTTCAGTCCCTATGTCATTTATTTGTTCTCTGGATTTTATTATTTCTTTCATTCTACTAATTTTGGTGTTGATTTGTTCCACTTTTTCCAGTTCTTTGAGGTAACGTGATGAATTGTTTATTTGAGATCTTTCGGGCTTTTTGATGCAGGCCATGCTACAGCCAGAATTTTAACACAGTTGACAAATGCCTTCCAGAAAGGTTTACACTGCAACCATTCTAGTGAGCACCGTGTCAGTGGGGTCTCCAGGGAACAGCAGAAATGTCAGATAATGACTTCTCTTTGGTAATGAGGCTCTGATGGAGACGTTCAGGCCTCATTCTGCTCCTTGCTTGGGGAATGCAGGCTTGTATTTCTCAAGGCTTCTACAGTACTGATAAGTGAGGGATGGGAAACAGGAAGTCAAAAATGCCACAAAACGCTGTTCTTACTGATGTGGGCTTTTTGTTTGTTTCTTTCAAAGATTTATGTATTTGAAAGGCAGAGTTACAGAGAGAGCGGAAAACATACCCACACCCACACCCACACCTCCAAAGAGAGGGAGAGAGAGAAAGAGAGGGAGGGAGAGAGATCTTCCATCTACTGGTTCAGAACTGAGACAGGAGTAACCAGGACTTGAAGTGGCACTCACGTAGGATGGCAGCATCACAGGCTGTGGCTTAACCAGCCGTGCTACAACGTCAGCCCGTTTCTTTGGTTTGTATTTTGGCTTAATGCTCCCAAAGTTGCTGTAAGCCCTGTGTTAATTCCCACAGTTTTGAAAGAGTTAATTTTTCTCATGAGTCAACTGAAGTTCATGGGCTTTTTGAGAGAAATACCACAGGGGTCAAGTGCCATTCCCAGCACACTGTGCCAAGGGTCACATCTGTACCTGGATCAACACAGAACCTGCACGTGCTCACCTTGATTACTTGGATGAAGTGTATTTGTCACGTTTCTCTCGGCAAGGCTACTGTCACCTCCTCCCTTTCTTCCCCTTCTGTGGAAGGAAGGCACAAGCAAACTTACAAAGTGGGAACGTAGGCTGCATGTGGCTCTGTGAATTATTTGGAATTCTACACAGATTTATCTATTTTCCTCCTGTTTATTCAATCATTTATTTATACAGATCTCTTCATATGTATTTTATTTTATTTTTATTTTCAAAGATTCATTTATTTTATTTGAAAGGCAGAGTCTCTCTCACACACACACACACAGAGAGAGAGAGAGAGAGAGAGAGAGAGAGAGAGAATGGAGGAGGCAGAGAGAGAGCACAAGATCTTCCATCCATTGATTCACTCCCCAAACAGCCACAATGGCCAGAACGAGGCAGACCAAAACCAGGAGCCAGGAACTTCCTCCAGGTCTCCCACATGGATGCAGGGGCCGAGGACTTGGGCCATCTTCTGCTGCTTTCCCAGGCACATTACCAGGGAGCTGGATCAGAAGTGGAGCAGCCGGGACTTGAACTGGTACCCATATTGGATGCCGGTGCTGCAGACAGCGGCTTAACCCACTATGCCACAGTGCCAGCTGCTCCATATATATTTTAAAAATAGTCTTGGCCATGGAGAAAATCTTAAGTTTTTCATACTATATTCTCTGGCTATAATGCAATGAAATTGGCATAAATGTTGAAAATGATTTGAAAGAACTTGATTACTGGAAATTAAAAACACATTTTTAGAAAACCCTTGAATCAGAGAACTTTAAAAGAGAGCACAGAGAAAAATAAAATAATCCAGCAAAAATTGAATTCCATAATCTAGAGCTTTAAATTAAATGCTTTCATTTTTAAAGAAGAAAGACAAAACTATTAAAGCGGCAAAATATTCATTATATAAAGCTAGACAAAGTAACAGAATATGCTATATAAATAAGAAGAGAGAATGGAGATAAAAAAGTTGAAACAATGAAGCACAAAAAGATAAATCCAGAAATTGCTTTCTTTGGAAAAAAACTAATAAATCAGAAGCACTTGCAAGCCTAATTAAGACAAGAAAGAGAGAATAAAACTAGGCAAGATTTGGAATGAGCAAGCAACTGACTGTATTCATTGAAAAACTACAGAAGAATATTGTATTAAACTCTGTGTCATTCAAATTAAAAACTCAAATAGATAATTCTAAGCAACATTAAAGTTACTGCATTTTACTCGGCAATTGGTAAACTTGAATGAACTAATGACCATAGGAAAATCTAAAAGTTGATTCACATTCTATTAGTTAGTGGCAGCATAGTTTGCGATTAGTTTATTCTTTAGAAAACGAATTACTTGGCCGGCGCCATGGCTGACTAGGCTAATCCTCTGCCTGCAGCGCCAGCACCCCGCGTTCTAGTCCCAGTTGGGGCGCCGGATTCTGTCCCGGTTGCTCCTCTTCCATTCCAGCTCTCTGCTGTGGCCCGGGAAGGCAGCAGAGGATGGCTCAAGTGCTTGGGCCCTGCACCCGCATGGGAGACCAGGAGAAGCACCTGGCTCCTGGCTTTGGATTGGCGCAGCGTGCCAGCTGTAGTGGCTATTTGGGGGGTGAACCAACGGAAGGAAGACTTTTCTCTCTGTCTCTCTCTTTCACTGTTTAACTCTGCCTGTAAAAATAAAAAAAAGAAAAGAAAATGGATTACTCCACTATTATTTATATATTTAAGGCCCTGGAAAATGCAAACCTCTCTCATTCACTTCATGAAATCAGCATAATTTTAGTGTCAATTCATGGTCAATCTTGTACAGAATTTACTGGGAACCAATACTGCCTTTTAATATATAAGCACTGCTATACTCCATTTGCTTATACTTTTTAGAATTTTTATATCAAAACAATAACTCATATTAAGTGTGATTTATTCAAGGAATTCAAGGTCAATATTGTAATCTATCATATACTCCATCATAATGATGTGATAAAGAAGAAAGTTATAGATGCAGAAAAGATACTTGATAAAGTTCAGTAGCTATTAAAATTGTTAATAAAATGGCAATAAAGGGAAACTATTTGAATTATAAATATAAATCATGGTTCAAAAGTGCCAGCAGTAAAAATGAACTTGAGCAGCAAATAAGCTGATTTCAATGGATCTCAAAATAAATAGAGGATGCCCGAAATGGCCAGTATTTATTATTAAGTCTCTAAATACAGTGACAATACAAATCATGAAATAAAACTGGTATAAATATTGAGAAAGGAGAGTAACAGCTATGTGTTTGCTAAAGGTTATCTTCAAGGCTGGCGCCGCAGCTCACTAGGCTAATCCTCCGCCTTGCGGCGCCGGCACACCAGGTTCTAGTCCCGGTCGGGGCACCGGATTCTGTCCCGGTTGCCCCTCTTCCAGGCCAGCTCTCTGCCTTGGCCAGGGAAGTGCAGTGGAGGATGGCCCAAGTGCTTGGGCCCTGCACCCCATGGGAGACCAGGATAAGTACCTGGCTCCTGGCTTCGGATCAGCGCAGTGCGCCAGCTGCAGCGCGCCGGCCGCGGCGGCCATTGGAGGGTGAACCAACAGCAAAGGAAGACCTTTCTCTCTGCCTCTCTCTCTCACTGTCCACTCTGCCTGTCCAATAAATAAATAAATTAATTTTTTTTTATTTTTTTATTTTTTTTTATTTTATTTTATTTTTTTTTTGACAGGCAGAGTGGACAGTGAGAGAGAGAGACAGAGAGAAAGGTCTTCCTTTGCCGTTGGTTCACCCTCCAATGGCCGCCGCGGCCGGCGCGCTGCGGCCGGCGCACCGCACCGATCCGATGGCAGGAGCCAGGAGCCAGGTGCTTATCCTGGTCTCCCATGGGGTGCAGGGCCCAAGCACTTGGGCCATCCTCCACTGCACTCCCTGGCCACAGCAGAGGGCTGGCCTGGAAGAGGGGCAACCGGGACAGAATCCGGCGCCCCGACTGGGACTAGAACCCGGTGTGCCGGCGCCGCTAGGCGGAGGATTAGCCCAGTGAGCCGCGGCGCCGGCCTAAATAAATTAATTAAAGGTTATCTTCAAACTTAAGAAATCAAAGATTAGCTTATGTGGGGTTTTACTTTTTTTTTTTTTTTTGAAGTTATCAACATTTGGAAAGGTGGTATAAAAATGATAAAAAACAAATTCTAGGGCTCTGGCACAGCAGGTTGGGCCACCGTCTGCAGTGCTTGCATCCCACATGGGTGCTGGTTCAAGTCCCAGCTGCTCCACTTCTGACCCATCTCCCTGCTAATGCAATGGTCCAAGTGTTTAGGTCTCTGCACCCAGGTGGGAGACCTGGAGGAAGCTCAGGGCTCCTGGTTTCAGATTGGCACAGCCCCAGCAATTGTAGCCATTTGGGGAGTGAACCAGCAGATGGAACATCTCTCTGCCTCTTTTTCTCTCTCTCTAACTTTTCTGCCTTTCAAATAAATAAATACTTTAAAAAATGAATTTTATTACCCTAGAAATCAGTACCTAAAAATGAGAAATCTTGTTCATAAATGATAGGTTGGGGTAGGGTTCTGGCCCAGCAGTTAGGATGTTGGTTGGGATGCCAATGTGCTGTATCAGGATGCCTGAGTTCAATTCCTTGTTCTGGCTCCTGACTCCAGCTTCCTGCTAGTGAGGACCCTTGCAGGCAGTGGTGATGGCTCGGGTGGTTGGGTTTCTGAAAACCACAGGAGCGACTGGGATTGTGTCCCTGGCTCTCCCAGCTTTGGCCTTGATCCAGCCCTGGCTCTTCTGAGTATATGGGAAGTGGAACAGCAGAGAGAAGCTCTGTCTCTTTGTCTCGTATTCCCCTAAAACAAAATAGAAAAGTTATTTAGTTTTAGAATGAAATTTTAAAATTAAGAATTTCTTTTTAGAGGCTAGGACCTATTTGAAGATCAGAATACAATCTTCCTTATGGGAGAGATTCCCGGTGGCCAAATAGAGGTGCCCAGTACTCACTCCTGTTCTTCTTCTCTCACGGAGAAGAACCCAACCACAAGGAAGTGGCTGCATTTCAAGGTGGGAGCCTGAAGAAGGCAGGAATGACAGGAGCGTGGTAGGACAGGGGACCGGGATGGCAGCACAGAGCGAGGAACAAAGCCACTGGCAAGTGGCTCAGCCCTGTGGTGGAGGGGAATCCATGCAGCAGGAGGAGTAAAGAGGAGAACCTCAGCAGAGCCCATGAATGCCTTTCTCGGGCAATTCTAGCTTGGCGAGGACCCACAGATACCGCAGAGTAGGAGCCCAGTGATGGCAGCTGCCTGGAGACATCATGGTGATTGTGGGTCAGAGAAGAGCAACCTTGAGAGCACAAGTTCGTAGCAGTGTGACGCCGTCTGGAGAAATCACTGTCAGACTCCCTGCTGCCCTAGGGAGCAGCAACCCCTGCACGCCCCCATCTCTGGGGCCCTGCAGACATTCTTCCACGCTATCACAAAGAATTGCAGCCTCACAGGGCCGATTGGACCCACCGAGCCATGGTGACCCCAGCACCCCAGCGCATGCAGCACTCTGCAATAAAATGGATGGGGTGCAGAGCAGCAGGGGATCCTGGCCCCAGCACCCTTACAGGCCAGAAGGCAGCAGAGTGATACAGTCCAAGTTCTGAAAGAATGGAACTGTCAACCAAGAATACATCGCCTAGCAAAGCTAACTCTCATAAATAAATAAGAAAGACTTTACAAGATGATCAAAAACAAAAGGAATTTATCACCACCAGATCAACTTTACAAAAGATGTTTAAAGGTGTCCTATGTACATAAGTAAAGAAAGATAGCTGCCTTTGAACATATGTGAAAGTGTGAAACCCAACAGGAAAATGACAAAGCATGTTCAAAATTTGCAGAAAAAAATTTTAAAGAAAAATGACAGAAACAAGCCATTACTCATCTTTAATAACTTTGAATACAAATGGACTCAATACTCATGTTAAAAGATACAGACTGGCTGAATGGATGAACATACAAGACCCAACAATATGCTCCCTGCAAGGAACTCTCCCATAAAGGCATGCACAGACTGAACATGAAGGGACAGAAAAAGATATTCCATGCAAATGGAAACCAAAGCAAGCAGAAGTAGCTATACTTATTCCAGACAAAAAAGACTTTAAAACAAAAACTTAAAAGAGATAAAGAAGGTCATGATCGAGGGATCAATTCAACAAGAAGATATGATGATTGCAAATATATATGTACCCAATGCCAATGCAGACAATTTTATAAAACAAACATTATAAAAACTAAAGGGAGGAATAAACCCCAATACAATAATAGTGGGGGACTTTGATACCCCACTTTCATCAATGAAGAGACCATCAAGAAAAACATCTGAGTTAAACTACATTACAAACCAAACAGACGTCACAAATATTTATGGAACATTTCAACAAACAGCTGCACAATATACATTCTTAGCACACATAATAGTCTCAGGGACAGACTGTATATTAGGCCACAGAACAATTCTCAACAAATTAAAAAAAATCAAAATCAGATCATATATCTTTTCTTTTTTTCTAAGATTTATTTTATTTATTTGAAAGAGTTACAGAGAGAGAGGTAGAGGCAGAGAGGTCCTCCATCTGCTAGTTCACTCGCTAGATGGCCGCAATAGCCGGAAATGCGCTGATCTGAAGCCAGAAGCCAGGAGCTTCTTCCGGGTCTCCCACGTGGGTGCAGGGGCCCAAGCACTTGGGCCATCTTCTACTGCTTTTCCAGGCCACAGCAGAGAGCTGGATTGGAAATGGAGCAGCCAGGACTCCAACCAGTGCCCATATGGGCTGCTGGTGCTTCAGGCCAGGGTTTTAACCCACTGCGCCACAGCACCAGCCCCATGTATCTTTTCTAACTACAATAGACTAACACTAGAAATCAACAACAAAAGAAACTAGAAATAATGCAAATACACAAAGACTGAGCAACATGCTCCTAAATGAACAGCGGGACATTGAAGAAATGAAAAGGGAAATGAAAAATTCTTTGAAACTAATGAAAATGGAAACAGAATGTAGTAAAACTGATGGGATACAGAAAAAGCAATACTAACAGGGAAGTGTATAGCATTAAGCACTGACATAAAAAGACAGAAAAATATAAACAATTTAACAGTGAATTTCAAGGACTTATAAAAACAAGAACAAATCAAATCCAATGTTAGTAGAAGCAAATAAAATAATGATGATTAGAGAAGAAATAGATGAAACTAAAGAACAATAAAGGTCAATGAAATGCAGAGTCAGTATTGTGATATGACAAATAAAGATGACAAACCCTTGGGTAAACAAAGAAAAAAAAGAAGACTCAATTAAAATCAGGGATGAAAAGGGATACATAATTAATACCAATACAAAGAATCATTAAGGACTATTATGCACAACTATATGTCAACAAATTGCAAATCTTACAAAAATGGATACATTTCTGGATAAATCTAACTACCCAAAGTGATGAAGACATAGAAAATATGAATAGACCAATAACAACTAATGAATTGATAATAAAAATCTCCCAACAAAGAAAAGCCAAGGACTAGATGGCTTCACTGTTGAGTCCTACCAAAATTTTAAGGAAGAACTAACACCAGTTCTTCTTAAACTATTCAAAGAATTTAAAAGCAGGGGTAGGGAGGTCCTTTCTAAACTCATTCACTGAAACCAGTACCTTAATTCCCTAGTCAGACAAGGACACAACAACACTGCAACAACAAAAAGAAAACTATAGCCAATATCCCCAATGAAGATAGATGCAAAAATTCTTAACAAAATACTAGCAAACTGAATCTAACATACGAAAAAGATCATCCATGATGATTCATTGAGCTTTATCCTAGGGATAAATGTAGATAGGTCAACACATGTAAATCAATAAATGCAATATATCACAGCAACAGAATGAAGGATAAAAATATTCTGATAATTTCAGTAGATGTAGAAAAAGCATTGAATAAAATTCAATTCTTATAATGAAAAGCTTGAACAAATGAGATATACTTGATCATAATGAAAACAATATATGACAAACCCATAGACAACTTCTTCTTGAATGGGGAAAAACTGAAAGAATTTCCTCTAAGGTCTGTAACCAGATAAGAACACCCACTTTTACTACTTTTATCTGATGTAGTATTGTAAGTTTTAGCTAGAGCCACTATGCAAGAAAAGGAAATACAAATCATACAAACAGGAAAGGAAGAAATCAAATTATCACTGTTTGCAGATGTCATCAGTCTATGTTCAGAGAAACCAAAAGTCTGCACCACAAGATGATTAGAATTGATAACTGAATTCAGTAAAGTTACAGGATACAAAACCAAAACACAAAACTGATAGAATTTTTATACACTAATAATAAACTCATTGACAAAGAACTTATAAGAACTATGTCATTCATGACAGCAAAAATAAAATAAAATTTTATAAAATACCTTGCAATAAATTTAACCAAGAATGTGAAAGACCTCTACAAAGAAAGTTACAAAGCAGTAATGAACGAAATTGAATAAGACATAAAGAAATGGAAAGACTTCCCATCTTCATAGATTGGAAGAATGAATATTATTAAAATGTCCATATTACCCAAGATGATTTACAGATTCAACACAGTCCCCACATCAGACAGATGACATTATTCAAAGAACTAGAAAAAAAACCCTAAAATTGAAATGGAAGCACTAAAGACTACAAATAGACAAAGCAATCTTGAACTAAAAGGATAAAGCTGAAGGCAGCACAATACCAGATCTCAAGACACACTATAGCACTATTGTAACAAACACAGCGTGGTATTGGCTTACAAACATACACACACACATGGATGGAACAGACGGCCCAGAAATAACTCCCGGCATCTAAAATCAACTGATATTTGAGAAAGGTGCCACAAACATACCCTGGAGATAGGAAAGTCTTGGGAAAACTAAAAAAGTATGCATTTTTAAAAAAAGATTGGTTTATTTATTTGGAAGTCAGAGTTACAGACTGGGATGAGGGAGAGAGACAGAAAGAGAGATCTTATAATTTCTGGGTCACTGCCTAGATGGCCTCAACTGCCAGGGATGAACTAGGCAGAAACCAGGAGCCAGAAGCTTCATCTGGGTCTCCCACCTGGGTGGCAAAGGCTCAAACACTTGGCACATCTTCCAATGCTTTTGCCAAGCCATAGCAGGAAGTGAGATTAGAAGCAGAGCAGATGGGACATGAACCTGCAGCCACACAGGAGACCTAGGTGGAGTTCCAGCCTCCTGACTTAAGCCTGGCTTATGCCTAGCCATTGTGACCACATGGGGAGTGCACCAGCAGGTGGAAGACCTCTCTCTTGCGCTCTCTCTCTCTCTCTCTCTGTAACTCTGCATATCAGATAAATAAATCTTTGAAATAACAAAACAAAAAGTCTTCCACTAAAGATCAGGTGCTGGGAAAACTAGACATTGTAGGCAGAAGACAAGATTCACTCCCCAACCTGTCACCCTATGTAAAAACCAATCTGAAATGGATCAAAGATATAAATGTAAGACCCAAAACTATGAAACTACTAGAAGAAACATATGGGAACTTGACTCTCACTGGGATTAAACATGACAATAGGTCTGATCTGATTTCATCATCATTTAAAAAAAATCATCTATTATTTTTCACTTTATGTTTCTGTGTGGGAGCAAACTGTTGAAATACTTACTTAAGGTATACTAAGCTGATCTTCTGTATATTAAGATAATCGAAAATGAATCTTGATGTGAATGGAAGGGGAGAGGGAGTGGGAAAGGGGAGGGTTGTGGGTGGGAGGGACGGTATGGGGGGGGAAGCCATTGTAACCCATGAGTCGTACTTTGGAAATTTATATTCATTAAATAAAAGATAAAAAAAAAAAAAGAAACATATGGGAGACACTTCAAGAAACTAGCATAGGCAGTGATTTTCTTTTTGATAAGAAACACAGGCAACAAAAACAAAAATAGACAAACGAAATTTTATCAAATGAAGAAGTTTTTCTCTACAGCAAAGGAAACAGTTAAGAGAGTGAAAAGACAATGGACAGAATGGGAGCAAACATTTTCAAACTATTCACCTGCCTAAGGGTTCATATCTAGAATATGTAAGGTACTCAAAACCCTCAACAAGAAAAAGCTCAAGCAATTCAGTTAAGAAATGTGCAGGGGGGCCTGCGCTGTGGCATAGCAGGTAAAGCAGCTGCCTGCAGTGCCGATATCCAAAATGGGCGCCAGTTTGTGTCCCCACTGCTCCATTTCCAGTCCAGCTCTCCGCCATAGCCTGGGAAAGCAGTAGAAGACGGCCCAAGTCTTTGGCCCCTGCGCCCACGTGGGAGACCAGGAGGAACCTCCTGGCTCCTGGCTTCAGATCAGCCCAGCTCTGGACATTGCAGGCATTTGGGGAAGAAACCAGCAGATGGAAGACACCTTTCTCTCTCTCTCTTTCTCTCTCTGACTCTCTGTAACTCAGCCTTTCAAATAAATAAATAAATCTTTTTAAAAATAAAGAAATGGGCAAAGGATTTGAATAGACATTTCTCAAAATGAGAAATCTAAATGGCCAGAAAATACATGGAAAAATACTCAATATCACTAGCCATCAGGGAAATGCAAACCAAATCCTCAATGAGCCATCATCTCACTCTAGTTAGAATGACCATTATCAAAAACATTAAAAAAAAAAAAGCTAGCACTGCTAAGGATGTAGAGAAAAGGAAATCTTAATACACAGCTGATGAGAATGCAAATGAGTACCACTATTATGGAGAACAATATGGAGTTTCTTTAGAAAACTAAAAATAGTTCCACCAAGTGAACCAGCTACCCCTTTTAAAAATATGTGAGTGCTAGGCCGGCGCCGCGGCTCACTAGGCTAATCCTCCGCCTTGTGGCGCTGGCACACCGGGTTCTAGTCCCGGTCGGGGCGCCGGATTCTGTCCCGGTTGCCCCTCTTCCAGGCCAGCTCTATGCTATGGCCCCAGGGAGTGCAGTGGAGGATGGCCCAAGTGCTTGTGCCCTGCACCCCATGGGAGACCAGGATAAACACCTGGCTCCTGCCTTTGGATCAGCGCGGTGCGCTGGCTGCAGCACACCAGCCGCCGCGGTCATTGGAGGGTGAACCAATGGCAAAGGAAGACCTTTCTCTCTGTCTCTCTCTCTCTCACTGTCCACTCTGCCTGTCAAAAAAAAAAAAAAATGTGAGTACTTCATTTCCTTCACACACAAACACACACACACACAATGAAATCACGGTATGAAAGAGATACCTGCACTTTCATGTTCATTGCAGCACTGTTCACAACAACCACGACATGACACAAATCTAGGTATCCATGTATGGCTGAATGAATCAAGATGCAGTATGGGGCTGACGCTGTGGTGCAGCAGGTTAAAGCTCCAGCCTGCAGTGCCAGCATCCCATGTGGGCGCCGGTTCAAGTCCCGGCTGCTCCTTTTCTGATCCGGCTCTCTGCTATGACCTGGGAGTGCAGGAGAAGACGGCCCAAATCCTTGGGCCCCTGCACACATGTGGAGACTCTGAGAAAGCTCCTTTCTCCTGGCTTCAGATGGGCTCAGCTCTGGTCGTTGCGGCCAATTGGAGAGTGAACCAGCAGATGGAAGACCTCTCTCTCTCTGGCTCTACCTCTCTCTGTAACTCTTTCAAATAAATAAAATAAATCTTAAAAACAAGTAAGATGTGGTATATTACTCAGCCATTAAAAAGAATGAAATGCTAAAGCTGGCATTGTGGTGCAGTGGGTTAAACTACTTCCTGTAATGCCGGCATTCCATATGAGCACTGGTTTGAGACCCAGTTGATCCACTTCTGATCCAGCTCCCTACTAATGTACATGGGAAATCAGCAGAGACTGATCCAAGCATCTGGGCTTCTGACACCCACATGAAAGATCTGGGTGGAATTCCTGGCTCCTGGCTTCCGCCTGGCCCAGTCCAGGCGATTGAGGCCATTTGAGGAGTAAACCAGAGGAAGATGATCTCTCTCTCTCTCTCTCTTTGCTTTTCAAATAAATACAAATAAAAAAGATAAAAGACAAAAATGAATATTTCATACTCAGTATAAAGAACCAGAGGAGAGAGACTGGTAGGTTCCAAGCATGAATAATAATTATTATTATTATAATTATAATGAAATATAGGCACTAGGCCGGCGCCGTGGCTCACTAGGCTAATCCTCCGCCTAGCGGCGCCGGCACACCGGGTTCTAGTCCCGGTCGGGGCGCCGGATTCTGTCCCGGTTGCCCCTCTTCCAGGCCAGCCCTCTGCTGTGGCCAGGGAGTGCAGTGGAGGATGGCCCAGGTGCTTGGGCCCTGCACCCCATGGGAGACCAGGAAAAGCACCTGGCTCCTGGCTCCTGCCATCGGATCAGCGCGGTGCGCCAGCCGCAGCGCGCCGGCCGCGGCGGCCATTGGAGGGTGAACCAACGGCAAAGGAAGACCTTTCTCTCTGTCTCTCTCTCTCACTGTCCACTCTGCCTGTCAAAAAAAAAAAAAATAAATAAAAAAAAAAAAAAAAAAAGAAATATAGGCACTAAATGTCTGGCATTACTGGTTTGTGCCATATGTATGTGTTGAAATATTACACTATAATCCATAGAAATGTACAAGTAATACATACTAATCCAAAATCAAAGAAAAGAAGGAAGAAAGAAATACAAAGAGTGGCCAGCACTGTGATGTAGCAGGTAAAGCTGCTGCCTGAAGTGCTGGCATCCCATATGGGCACCGGTTGAAGTCCTGGCTGCTCCACTTCTGATCCAGCTCTCTGCTCTGGCCTGGGAAAGCAGCAGAAGATGGCCCAAGTAACTGGGGCCCTGCACCCACATGGGAGACCCGGAAGAAGCTCCTGGGTCCTGGCTTTGGATGGATGCAGCTCCGCTGTTGCAGCCAATTGGGAAGTGAACCAGTGGATGGTAGATTCTCTCTCTCTCTCTCTGCCTCTCCTCTCTGTGTGTAACTCTGACTTTCAAATAAATAAATAATTATTAAAAAAAAAGAAAAAAAGGAAAGAAGGAAAGAAGGAAGGAAGGAAGGAAGGAAGGAAGGAAGGAAGGAAGGAAGGAAGGAGCTCTCTCAGGCACAGGGCTCAGAGGCTTCTGGACGGTGAACACGTGGTGATGGTCCTACAGTGGTGCCCGGGAGAACATGGGCGCTCCATGCCCTCTCTCCCACCCTCACCCTCTGTGACCTCCCGTGCTTCCTTTGTCATATGCTTTGTAAGAAACCGGTAAACACGACAGAACAAAAAAGGGAGAGAACGATCCAACATGGGAAGCAGAATACACAGCAGACCCATAGAATGACAGATGTCCTAAACAGCACTCTGGCCTCAGAATCAGCCCTTAAGGCATTCGGATCTGGCTGAAAAGCCCATGAGAGTATTTCAGGTATGGAAAGCCAAAACACTCTGGCAAAAAAAATATATATATATATGATCAGAGTTGGTGAACTCAAAAGGCTTCTAGAGCCTTGGCGACTCATGACTGGAGCCTAGAGAGATTACTGATGCCATAGACAGGAGTGTCAATTTGTAAAGTCAACAACAGGAGTCACTGTGCACTTACTCCTCATGTAGGATCTCTGTCCTTAATGTGCTGTACATTGTGATTTAATGCTATAACTAGTACTCAAACAGTATTTTTCACTTTGTGTTTCTATGTGGGTGCAAACTGTTGAAATCTTTACTTAATATATACTAAACTGATCTTATGTATATAAAGAGAAATGAAAATGAATCTTGATGTGAATGGAAGGGAGAGGGAATGGGAAAGGGGAGGGTTGTGTGTGGGAGGGAAGTTATGGGGGGGGAAAGCCATTGTAATCCATAAGCTGTACTTTGGAAATTTATATTCATTAAATAAAAGTTAAAAAAATAAATAAATAAAAGAGAAAAAAAAAAGAAACTGGTAAACAGAATAATAAGCTTCACTGCTGATAGATGATCTCCCAGAGGAAACTGTCCTTGGATGGGAAGACTTACTTTAAGGATCTGTCCTCCCTAATTGGGTATATGAACCTCGTGCAATTCCAATTAATAAAATGCTTTCAAAGATATGGACAAATAATCCTAATATATATATATATTCTAATCCTAGAATATATACTATATATATATATATATAAAATAGCAAGTGCCTAAGAATAATTTGTACAAACTATGAAGAATAACCATGATGGAGAATTTACCTTTTAGGATTGTTTTTCAATCAATGTCACATTTGTATGGGAATAGACAGAATTACAAAACAGGCTTCAAAATAAGTAGCAGTGGTAGAGAATTTAACATATAACAAATATGGTTAATTCTATGAGGAAAATTATATGGATTATTTAGTAAATGTGCTAGAACAGTTTTCCACCCAACTAGATTGACTCTCAACTTAATCCTTTCCAAAAGCAAGTTCCTCAGTCTCCCCCAGGGTTCCAGTTATGGTGGACTCAGGCCATTCTGGACATC
Organism: Oryctolagus cuniculus; assembly: GCF_051225735.1. Classification (NCBI taxonomy): domain Eukaryota; kingdom Metazoa; phylum Chordata; class Mammalia; order Lagomorpha; family Leporidae; genus Oryctolagus; species Oryctolagus cuniculus. The sequence continues at coordinate 41,934,053 of NC_142884.1, forward strand.
TCATCTGCTCTACCCTTTCTCCTACTGCAGAAAACAAATGCAAACCCTAAACATAATAATACACAGGGAGAGACCTGAAAGTGTGGGACAGTGCCGAGCAGCAGGTGTCTCTAGGAGCACGTGCCTACTTACCTGAGCAATGGGATGTAAGAGGCTCCCCAAAGCGCCTGTCTCCGCGCCTCCACAAGGTGCGGGGTTGGGGGAGCTTGAACAAGCCTGCCTTCCCTGCAGCCTGGAGAACCAGCACACTGACGGTGGAACACTGGCGAGATTGGGCGGGCCTGGGGGCCCACATGTCCTGCTGCCTCAGTCCACGCATGTGCAGAAGACTCCTCGCATCTCAGGCGAACACCAGAGACCTGCACACAGCCTGGAGCTACTGTTCCAGAGACGGTTTGAAGTTTATGCCCTGGCAAGAAAATGACCTGCCAAAACAAAGGGGGAAGTAAGAGACGTTCATAAGACAAAAATAGCAGAATCCAGAATTTTCACAATCTAACATTCATAATGTCCAGGATGTAATCTAAAGTATCAGACATACAAACATATTCTCAAGAGGCTACAAATAGTCTCACTCCTCAATAAAATAAAATAAAACTATTTTCAGTGAATGAAAATTGCAGCACAGATAAGGAAATTGTATCATAAAAAATAGAAATTTTATGGCTGAAAAAATAATATTTCTGAAATTACAAATTCACTGGATGTGCTTAAAAATCCAACTGGATATGAGAGACGAAAGTTAAGTGTATTTGAAGACAGAGTGATAAATATTATCCAAACCGAACAGAAGAGGACTGAAAAAAAGATAAACATTCAATTTGGGTATTTTCATTTTTGTGTTTTAAATATTTCCATATCCCTACTTAGCACGTTCAACCTTCCCATAGCTTCTTGAACATATGGAATGCAGTCATAATGACTGTTTAAGTGTTTTGTCTGCTAACTGTATTACCAGTGTCATTTCTGGGTCAGTTTGATTGCTTGGCTTTTCTTATTATGGGTTGTATTTGTGCTACTTTGCATGCTTCATGATGTTTGAGTGTATGTCAGCTCTGCGAAATTTTCTTGTTCGGTGCTGTACCTTACTGTGTTGCTATAAATATCCTTGGACTTTATTTTTGGATGCTAAGATAATTGGAAACAATTTGGTTCTGTTGGGTCTTGCTTTAAGCTTCGTTAGGAGGGAAGACAGCAACATTGAGTCTATGGTAATATTTTCTACACCAGGAGACAAAAGCTGTTTTGAGCCTTCTATGAGTACCTGTAATTCTGAGGAGTTTCCCACTCCAGACCATGTGAGCAGGCACTTTTCCAGTTCTTTGGAAGGAGTTTTCCCTTTACTCCTTTTGGTATTTCTCTCACGCGCACGTGCTGATGTGTGCTAGGACTCTGGAGATCTCTGGCATTCTCCTTCTCGATGGCTCTCCTCTTCAGCACCTTGCCCTGTGATTCTAGCTGCTCAGCAGCCCCCGTGGTCCCCAGCCTTCCTCTTTCTCTTCAGTATGGGCAGGTTGTTGTGCTCCACCTGGACTGTCTTTCCCTGTACTGTGCCTGGAAATTCTGTCCAGTCATCGCTAGGGCAATTGTGGGGCTCACCTTATTTGTATTTCATCTCTCAGGAGTCACTGTTCTTTTTTTTTTTTTTTTTTTGGACAGGTATAGACATTGAGAGAGAGAGAGACAGAGAAAAAGGTCTTCCTTCTGTTGGTTCACCCCCCAAATGGCCGCTACCACTGGCGCGATGCTGCGCTGATCCGAAGCCAGGAGCCAGGTGCTTCTTCCTGGTTTCCCATGCGGGTGCAGGGCCCAAGCACTTGGGCCATCCTCCACTGCCCTCCTGGGCCACAGCAGAGAGCTGGACTGGAAGAGGAGCAACTGGGACTAGAACCCGGCACCCATATGGGATGCCGGCGCCCCAGGTGGAGGATTAGCCAAGTGAGCCATGGCGCCGACCCCACTGTTCTTTTTTTATCTACTGCCCAATGTCGCGAGGAACGTTCTTTAATATATGTTGTGTAAGTTGTTCATTGTTTCATGTAGGAAGGTAAATCTGTTCCCTGGGAGTCCATCTAATCTGGGATCACTCAGTAACCACATCCTTCCAGTCTGGGCTCCATAACCAGGATGCTCCAGGGTCCGAAAAAATGAAATGCTCTAGGCTTTTGAGAAATCCAGCAGATTTATAATTTTTTTAAACTTTTATTTAATGAATATAAATTTCCAAAGTACAGCTTATGGATTACAATGGCTTTCCCCACCCCAGCTTCCCTCCCACCCACAACCCTCCCCTTTCCCTCTCCCTCCCCCCTTCCATTCACATCAAGATTCATTTTCAATTCTCTTTATATACAGAAGACCAGTTTAGCATATATTAAGTAAAGATTTCAACAGTTTGCACCCCCATAGAAACACAAAGTGAAAAATACTGTTTGAGTACTCGTTATAGCATTAAATCACAATGTACAGCACATTAAGGACAGAGATCCTACATGAGGAGTAAGTGCACAGTGACTCCTGTTGTTGACTTAACAAGTTGACACTCTTGTTTATGGCATCAGTAATCACCCTAGGGTCTTGTCATGAGTTGCCAAGGCTATGGAAGCCTTTTGAGTTCGCTGACTCTGATCATATTTAGACAAGGTCATAGTCAAAGTGGAAGTTCTCTCCTCCCTTCAGAGAAAGGTACCTCCTTCTTTGATGACCTGTTCTTTCCATTGGGATCTCACTCGCGGAGATCTTTCATGTAGGTGGTTTGAGGTAAGTCAGCTTGAGCATGTCCCGAATTGCACATCTCTTCCCTCTCTTACTCCCACTCTTATATTTAACAGCGATCACTTTTCAGTTAAGTTTCAACACTTGAGAATAACTGTGTATTGATTACAGTATTCAACCAAAAGTATTAAGTGGAACAAATAAACAAAAAAATACTAAGAGGGATAACGTATTAAGTTGTTCATCAACAGTCAGGGCAAGGGCTAATCAAGTCACCATTTCTCATAGTGTTCATTTCACTTTAACAGGTTTCCTTTTTGGTGTTCAGTTAGTTGTCACTGATCAGGGAGAACATATGGTATTTGTCCCTTTGGGACTGGCTTATTTCACCCAGCATAATGTTTTCCAAATTCCTAACAGGGATCACTTTTCAGTTAAAATTTAAAAACCTAATAATAATTGTGTGTTAATTACAGAGTTCAACCAATTTTACTAGAACAAAAAAAACTACTAACATGGATAAAGTATTACATTGTACATCAACAGTCAGGACAAGAGCTGATCAAGTCACTGTTTCTCATAGTGTCCATTTTACTTCAACAGGTTTCCCCTTTGGTGCTCAGTTAGTTGTCGCCAATCAGGGAGAACATATGATATTTGTCCCTTTGGGACTGGCTTAATTTGCTCAGCATGATGTTTTCCAAATTCCTCCATCTTGTTGCAAATGACTGGATTTCATTGTTTTTGACTGCTGTATAGTATTCTATAGAGTACATGTCCCATAATTTCTTTATACAAGTCTAACCCTACCATTCAACCCAGCCATCCCACTCCTTGGAATTTACCAAAAGGAAATTAAATTGGCAAACAAAAAAGCTGTCTGCACCTTAATGTTTATTGCAGCTCAATTCACAATAGCTAAGACCTGGAACCAACCCAGATTTATAAATTTATAAAGGAAGGCAATGAACTTAGAAAATGAAAAATCAAGGCCGGTGCTGTGGCTCACTAGGCTAATCCTCCGCCTGTGGCCCCAGCACCCAAGGTTCTAGTCCGGGTCGGGGTGCTGGATTCTGTCCCGGTTGCTCCTCTTCCAGTCCAGCTCTCTGCTGTGGCCCGGGAGTGCAGTGGAGGATGGCCCAAGTCTTTGGGCCCTGCACCCACACGGGAGACCAGGAAGAAGCACCTGGCTCCTGGCTTTGGATCTGCGTGGTGCGCTGGCTGCAATGCGCTGGCTGCAGCAGCCACTGGGGGGGTGAACCAATGGAAAAGGAAGACCTCTCTCTCTCTCTCCACTCTCTCTCTCTCTCACTGTCCACTCTGCCTGTCCAAAAAAAAAAAAAAAAAAAAAGGCTGGTGCCGCGGTTCAATACGCTAATCCTACACCTGCGGCGCTGGCACCCCGGGTTCTAGTCCCAGTAGAGGCGCCGGATTCTGTCCCGGTTGCCCCTCTTCCAGGCCAGCTCTCTGCTGTGGCCAGGGAGTGCAGTGGAGGATGGCCCAAGTGCTTGGGCCCTGCACCCCATGGGAGGCCAGGAGAAGCACCTGGCTCCTGGCTTCGGATCAGCGCAGTGTGCCGGACACAGCGCACTGGCCACGGCGGCCATTGGAGGGTGAACCAATGGCAAAAGAAGACCTTTTTCTCTGTCTCTCTCTCTCACTGTCCACTCTGCCTGTCAAAAAAAAAAAAAAAAAAAGAGAGAGAAAAATCAATGTGGAAGACTTAGACTTTAGTGTAAATCAGCAGCAATCAAGATTGGCATAAGGAAAGTCATAGAGACACATGAAGCAAAACAAAGTCCAGAAATAGATCCACACTTACATGTGGTGAATTGAGTGCCAAAGAAAAGGAGGAAAATACAGTGTTTTCAGTCTCTGGTGCTAACAAGTGTACATTCACATCCATAAAGTAAACCAGCACCCCATCTAACACTATAGAAAAAATTAGCCCCAGTGGATCACAGACCTGACACTGTAAAACTTCCAGAAGAAAACATCTTTGTTGAGTGACATACCAAAAGCTTAATGTATAAATTAAAAACAGAAATCAACTTCCATCAAATTTAAAAGCTTTTGGATTTTAAGAAACACTGTTTTTAAAAAAGGCAAGACATAGACTAGGAGAAAGTCTGTTGCAAAACATACATCAGGCTAAGAACTTGTATCTAGAATGTACAAAGCACACATCAAAGGATTTGAACCTAGAAACTACCAAGTATTCTTATAACTCAAAAATAAGGAGTCAAGCAACCCAATTAGAAGCAAGGCATAAGGTCTTTGTAAAATAAGGACCCAATTTTGGAATAGACATTTTACAAATGAAGACAAGTGAATAGCCAAGAAGCAAATGAAAGGTTCTCAGCATCATTAACCATCAGAGAAATGGCAGCTAAAAATTCCAGCTCCCTGCTAACACACCTGGGAAAGCAGAAGAGGATGACCCAAGTACTTGGACCCCTGGCTCCCACGTGGAAGACCTGGATAGAGTTCTAGGCTCCTGGATTTAGTCTGGCCCAGCCCTGGCAGTTGTGGCTATTTGGGGAGTAAATAGCAAATGGAAGATTCTCTCTCTCTCACTCACTCTCTCTTGTCTTTCTCTCTCTCCCTCCCTCCCCTCTCTGTCACTTTGCCTTTCAAATAAATAAAATAAATCTTTTTTAAAAAATGGTTAAGGAAAAGTCACAGATGAGCTGAGTAAATGGCCTCAGATGTGAAAAAGAAGGTTAAAGTCGAGAGAATGCAAATTGAAGGAGCCATGAGATTCGAGTTTACATTCATTAGAAAGAGCTATAACACTTAATATTCCTAAGAATTTAAAGAGAAGAATGCACTCATATTTCGGCAGAAATGTGCGCTGTCATGGCCTGTGGCAGAAGTAATCTGGTAGCATCTGTGAAAAATGAAAGCGCATATATCATTTAACCTTCCAGGCTTCTCCCAAAAATGCCAATAGAAATAAAAGCAGATGTATTGACGGACATGTTAATGCACAAAATGTTTATTGCAGCATTGTTTTTAAGGCACAAAACTAGATCAAAGTGGATGCCTGTCAAGAGGGGAGTATTGGTTTAATAAATTCTATTGCACATGTACTACATTCTACTGAACAAACAGTAAAATGAGTGAATTAGAGCTACAGTAGGTGGCTTTATTCTACCATTCCTTTACTTTTAAAATACGTATTTATTTATTTGAAAGGCAGAGTTACAGATAGAAGGAGAGGGAGAGGAAGAGGAAGAGGGAGAGGGAGAGGGAGAGGGAGAGGGAGAGAGAGAGAGAGAATCTTCCATCCACTGGTTCACTCCCAAATGGCCATAATGGCTGGAGCTGAAGCAGGCTGAAGCCAAGAGCCTGGAACTCCATGAGAGTTTCCCACATGAGTGACAAGTGCCCAAGCACTTAGGCCATCCTCCACTGCTTTCCCAGGTGCATTAGCATGGATCTTGGTTGAAAGTGAAGCAGCCGAGACTCCAACCAGTTCCCATAAAGGATGCTGACATTGCAGGCACGGGTTTAATCAACTACACCACAATGCCAGTCCCTCTAAAATTTATTTTTTTTAATTTCTTAAATTTGGAAGTTGGGGGGGGGGAGAGATGCTCCCCTATCCATTGGTTTACTCCTTAAATGCTTACAGCATCTCAGGCTGAGCTAGGACAGATGCAGGAGCCAGGAACTCAATCCAGGTCTCTCATGTGGATGGCAGGAACCCAATTATTTGAGACATAATCTGCTGCCTACCAGGGTCTTCATTGGCAGGAAGCTGGAGTGGGGAGCCACACCTCTGGACATTGAATCTAGGCACTCCCATGTGGGATGTGGGCATCTTGACTACAGTTTAAACTGCTAAGGCAAAGGCTCACCTGCTGCCTATTATTGATTAAGAAATACAATATGCAGAAAAGGCTGTAAAGTTGTTTCCTTTTTATCAAATGACTAAAATTCCATTTTACATACAAATATTAGTATGTATATTTGTATAGTACTGTGAACATGAAGAGAAAATATCCAAAGACCTATAGCAGATTTTTAAATGCTTCTGTGAGCTGACCCATATTTGGTGTGTTGATATATGTGTGTGAGTAGAACCGCGGCTCACTTGGCTAATCCTCCACCTGTGGCGCTGGCACCCCGGGTTCTAGTCCCAGTTGGGGTGCCAGTTCTATCCCGGTTGCTCCTCTTCCAGTCCAGCTCTCTGCTGTGGCCCAGGAAGGCAGTGGAGGATGGCCCAAGTGCTTGGGCCCTGCACCCACATGGGAGACCAGGAAGAAGCACCTGGCTCCTGGCTTCCGATCAGCGCTGCTGTAGCGGCCATTTGGGGGGTGAACCAATGGAAGGAAGACCTTTGTCTCTCTCTCTCTCTCTCTCTCTCTCTAACTCTGCCTATCAAAAAAATTTAAAAAAATTTAAAAAACCTGTGAGATGCAGCAAAATCAATATTAAGGGGGAAGTTAATAGCATTAAGTAGCTACATTAACAAAGAGAAATGTCTTAAATTAAAGATCTGGCTTTGGATCGGTGCAGTGCTGGCCGTAGCGGCCATTTAGGGGGTGAACCAATGGAAAAGGAAGACTTTTCTGTGTCTCTCTCTCTAACTCTGCCTGTCAAAAAACAAAAAAACAAACAAACAAAAAACAAACAAACAAACAAAAGAAGTCGAGGGAGGCAACACACAGTCCAACCAAACAACATTTTATTTCTTGCCCTTGCAAAGTACGAAGGCCTGGGAGAGTTTCCAGGCAATTTTCTCAATGTGTTGCCTTAGCCTTCAAGGCCATTTAGGTCTTATGGAATCTTCCTATCAACACATGTTTTCCTGATCAGTGTGGCAGAGGTCAAGAGAACACAGGATTGTGCACCAGTAATCATTAAAGGTTTTCTCTGGGAATTGGTGTCTGTCATTTTGCTTTTTTTTTTTTTTTTTTTTTTCAAAACAAGGCACATGGTTGTATAAAAATTCAAGGCATTGGGAAAATTTATTTCTCCTGTGCTTCTCTGCAAAGGGAAGAATAATGGAAATACTTTTAAGTAGCAATAATATGTATGTTATAATATTCATTAAAAAGACAATTTCTATAAAATTTATAGAAATTAAAAGTATCTATTATATAAAGAAACTAAACTTTAAAATGACTTCAGGATTATATTTTATAAATAAACACTTTATCAAATAGAAGGAATGAATAGCAAAAATGGAATTATATATATCTCAATAAAGTGACTAAGATTATAAATTTTGATAAAATCCAGTGATGATGAAAGTGTTGGAAAGAAAAACTGTCCTATACTTCGGGTGTGCAAATACATTTGTACATTTCTGAAATATAATCAGGTGGCAGATATCAAAATGTAATTTCTGAGTTCTATTTTGGCCTAGTAATAGGACTCACAAGGATTCACCCTTGAAAACAGACAGGTGCACACAGATATATGTAAAGAAATGTTCATGCAGCACAATAAAAGGGAAAATAGTCTGAACGTATTCCTACCAGGGGTGAGTTAATTAACATATGCTAAGTGATTATACCAGAGTACTGTGATATTCACTAAAAGAGATGAGGTGGGTTTTGTTTAACACAAAAATCCACTCAAAGCATGTGTTTGTTACCTATTGTTAATGTTACAACCAGCATCAGCAGCTAAATCCGCTTCTGGTTAACAGTCAAAAAGGGCTCGGATCCATGGTTTGTCTCTGACTCACATGGAGTCAGCTGGGACAGAAGGATCTATTCCAAAGTGGCTTCTTCACTTTTGCTTCTGGTGCCTTGGCATACTTTGGTTTCTTTCCCTCCCGAGGAGAAATCTCATCTCCCAGGATTTTCTGGGCTTCCTCACAGTGTGAAGGTGGGCTCAGGATAATACACTTCTTACAGGTGGCTGGTTTTCAAGAAACATGAAATGGAAGTGGTCAGGCAAGTTATGAAATATTGCTATTATTTGAATATTTGACCCCCAAACTCATGCAGAAATTTAAACCTAAGCCATAAGTTATTGGTACTGAGGGAGTGAAAACTTATCCCAGTTGTGGTATTGAGAGACGGGGTGTTTGGTAAGGGATTGAATTGGATGAGGTTAGTGGGGAGCCCCTTCTTTGAATTCTGGAGGCTTTGTAAGGGTGAAGACAGACACACAGACATGCATGCTTCCTCCCTCTCACCATGTGATGCCTGTGCCACCGCGGGACTCTGCCAGCACAAAGGTCACCACCAGAGGTCAAATCAATGGGGCTGCCAGACCTTGAACTTCAGAACTCTGAGCCAAAGACATCTCTTCCTCTTACATAGTTAAGTTGCCTTAAGTACTACAGTGACAAAAAGCTGACTAATACAGCAAGGCACAGAAGTAGCATAGCATTATGTGAGCAGTATGCTATTGATTGACCCGATCCAAAAGCCTGCTCAGATTCAAGGGTACTAAGAAAAAAAGCATTTCTTGCCAGGCGAGAGACAAGAACGCTTGCAGGAGATGCACAGGATTAGGCACGATGTTGTGGCCATCTTTGGAAAATCCTGTCTGGTACAGCATCATATAATTTAATTTATGTAACTATTCCTTGCTCTTTATGCTTAAAAATCTGGAAAATACATGGCAATGTTTTTGCATCAAACACTGTTTTCTACCTTAGATTCTTCAGTGTTTTGCTTATAGTAAACATGAGTTACTTTTATAATCGGCAATTTTTAAAGAATCCTAACTTTGATATTAAATAGAACTGTGGAAAATTGTACTCACTCAGAATTTGCAGTGCCCAAAGCATGCACTTAAATGGGTGACATTATTTTACTCTGTGGAAAATTTCAGGAGGGACCTCTACATATAACTTTCCATATTTGCTGATGGAGTAGGAGTGATAGTTTCTTAGTAAAATTGAATTTGAGAAATGGATTTAAATAATAGAAGCCATTATTCAAAATGAGCTTAATGTGGTCCCCACCCAGATGAAAGATGTATGCAATGAAATGGAGCAGATAAAAGCCTTGCAGTTGCATCATGCAAATTATGTGGTATTAAAAACTAGATGAAAACATTAAAAAGGATGCAGATCAAAAACTCCAAGGAGGAAGAGCTCAGGGGTTAAGTGTCCTTTTCAGCACTAAGAGGAGTGATCTCAGCTTTGGGTGGGCCTGGGTCTTGTGGACGTGATGTTGTCAGTCATCAGGGTGACAGCAGATGTAGAGATCTGCAGATTTTCCATTGCTTTCACCCATCTTCTCAAGCACACCCAGAAGTCATAATGCTGGAATTACATTGACACAATCATCCCCATGGAAACCGAGCTTGGTGTCATAAACATGGCATTATGACTTCTCAGCAGGAGGAGGCAGATGGAATTTTGGCACTGAATGTGCAAGATTTATTCACAAACACAAATGTCTTGGAGAACAACACCAAGGGTGGGGAATAGAAAGGGCAGGACGTTGACCTTATAATATGTGTTTTGACAACGTTTTCAATTTGTTCACCTCTGGCAGGTCTTGATTTTGCCTGTTGCTTTTTCACTGTGTGTTTGGCATGGTATGGTCTCATCTTAATCATGGCTGTCCGGCCTGGCAGAGGCTACACTGATAGAGAAGTTGAGACCCAGAGAAGGGGATGAGCTTGCCATGTCAGCTCATGAGCCAGTGGCCTTGCTGAGGCCAAGGCCTTCTGCTTCTCTCAGTCCACACATTTGAGTTTCCCTGTCAGTGTCTCAGTTTGATTTTGAGAACATGATGTGTGCATCCGGTCGGACAGAATCTTGTGCCCCCAACCCCTTGCCCCCCGCAACGTCCTGCCCAAACATATAGCAAATAAACTAGAAAGTTTTCCTGTCTCTCACAAAAGTCCCTGGTACTAAGAGTCTATATTATATGATGGCATTATATGGTGCCATGTCTATATTATATTACCTATGAAGGTACTTCGAAAAGTTCGTGGAAAATGAAATCAAAGGGTAAGTTTATTGTGGTGTAAAAGTGGGTTGAGCAGCCGGCATTGTGGTGCAGTGAGTTAAGATGCTCTCTGGGATACTAGCATCCCACATCAGATGGAGCACAGGTTTGAGTCCTGGCTGCTCTGCTTCCAACCCAGCTCCCTGCTGATGTGCCTGGGAAAGTATTGGAAGATGGTCCAAGTACTCAGACCCCTGCCATACATGTGGGAGACCTGGATGGAGTTCTGGGCTCCTGGCTTCGGCCTGGTCCACCCCAGCCATTGCAGCCATTTGGGGAGTGAACCATCAGGTGGAAGATCTCTCTCTCTCTCTCTTTCCTCTCTCTCACTCTCTAGCTCTCTCTATTGCTCTTTCAAATAAATAAAATCAATCTTTAAAAAATCCAAATGCATTTTTCATGAACTTTCTGAAGACCTTCTGCAAAGTATGTGCAACTCTAGCAATAAAAGGCTATTTGATTTTTCTCCCCCGCTGCAAACTATGCTTCCCTGGCCCTCTAGGACGAGATGTCACTCACCATATTTGCATCCCACACAGAGCAAGGGAAGGGCATTCCCCCATCATTAAGAAGCACGACCTAGAAGCTGCACACTTGCTTCTGTTTATGTCCCATTGGCTAGGAAGGAGTCAAACACTTGGTTTCAAAGGCATCTAGACAGCCACGTGTTCAGCTAAGTATGGACAATCTGTTATGGGAGGAGAGGAGCCCAAAACTGGCAGCAACCGGTGGGCTCTGCTGGAGCTTGGGCCTCCTGTCATAGAGCATTGCTTTCAAGGACTGCCTACTAATTCCCATTCAGCTAACGCAATGACTGAAGACTGATGATGGTATTTGCTTAGAGGGTATTCAAAATCGCAATCACTATACTGGATATAGAGATCACTGACTTGACAGAAAGATTAGACGCTCTACCTGAGATCAAAGAAAGTAACTGACCACTACCGTATGTGTTAGGGCTGTAGGCAAGACCTTCCAGTTCACTGACTGTAAAAATAAACTTACCTCTTTTTACCCAATAGTCTAGCCTGTGTGGCTCATCGTTGGAGAAGCTTTGCTTACTTTGAAGATGGGAACATGGATATTCATGGACAGCCAGCAGCTTTCTCTGCAGGGTGACACAGCTACAGTGACTGAGCTTCAACCATTTCTTTTGTTCTAGTATGAGAGAGAGAGAGGAGTCAGAGGGAGGAGAGGGGGTGGGAAAAGACAAGTAAGGGGGGAGGAAAGAAGAAAAGGGTAGAGGGAGGAAGGTGAGGAGAAATGAGGGGGGAAGGAAAGAGAGAAAGAGAGCGAGATGGCCGGCACTGTTGATAAGCCCACACTCTAACCAGTGGATCATAGCACATTTTCGAATTTCCAAGGAATTCTTGCTGGCTCAAAGCTAGAGTCCAATAATTTTTGAGTGGCTCTTGTATTTTCATTTCCTTATTCATCTGTTACCCTGGGCTCTAGTCCCATTGGCCATGGCAAGGGAGATTTCTAATACCCATTTATGAACTTAGTACTATTATTCAGTATTCCCTTGGCCCCCTCTTTCTTCCAGGAGCTCTTGGTGTGAATCGACTCAGGCCTTGGAATTGAGGAGTGGGCTGTGAGTTTCTCCATAGTGATTGCAATAAGTCATATGTGACAGAGCCATAGCATCCAATCCCACCGAGCCACTAGCACTACAGAGGTGCTCATCGTTTTGGTCCTAGAGACCCCAATGATCAAATGATCTCACACATTTCTAATTTCTGCTTGGGTTCTGCTGTGTGATACAGGAACTGTGCCCAGCTTGCTTCAGGCCTATAAGTGCTGCCAGTTGTCTTCTGTCACTCCTGGGCACTTCATCCTAATTGAAAAAGGAAGATCTCATTTTATGGGTGGCCTTTATCTTAATCCTCTGTTTGCAAAAGATAGTCCCTTAACTCTTTTCAAAGGCAAATGTGTTCTTTTGCCAGAAATGCAAAGCTCATTGAACATTTGAAAATCAAATAATGTAACTCACCTTATTAACAGGAAAAGGAAAAACCGCATGAGCATTTCAATAAATGCATAAAAAGCATTTGACAGAATTCAACATCTAGTTGTGATTTTAAAGAGAATCCCCCAGTAAGCTTGGTAATAAAGAGAATTTTCTTGACCCAATAAAGGGCAACTACAAAAAGGCATACAACTAGCACCACGGTTAATGGTGAAAGACTGAATACTTTCTCCCTGAGATAAGGAAGGAAATAAGCCTGTCTATTCTTACCACTTCTATTGAACCTTTTGTTAGAGGTCTTAGCCAGCAAAAGCAAGAAAAAGAAATGAAAGACATTTAGATTGAAAAGGAAGAGGTATGCTCTCTTTATTGGCAGGTGACATGATCTTCTACACAGCCAATCCTGAAGAATCTACAAAAACTATTGGAACAAATAAGGGATGTTAGCAAAGTTGCAGAATACAAGATCAATACAGAAAAATAAACGGTACAATAAATTGTATAATGCGCAATTGCAATTGAAATTTAAAAGCTAATACCACTTACAATAACATCAAATCCTACAAAAACGCTTGGGGACAAAATTGACAAAGGATGTAAAAACCTGTGCTCAGAAATCACAAACCACAGCTGACAGAAATAAAGAATCAAACAACTAACTAAATAGAGTGAGGGGGCCTGTGCTGTAGGCTAAGCCTCCACCTGCGGCACCAGCTGCCCATATGGGTACTGATTGGAGATTCAGTTGCTCCACTTCCAATCCAGCTCTCTGCTATGGCTTGGGAAAGCAGTAGAAGACGGTCCAAGTACTTGGGTCCCTGCAGCTATGTGGGAGACCTGGAAGAAGCTCCAGGCTCTTGGCTTCAGATATGCTCAGCTCCAGCTGTTGTGACCATCTGGGGAATGAACCAGCAGATAGAAGATCTCTCTCTCTCTCTCTCTCTTTTTCTCTCTCCTTCTGCCTCTCTGTAGCTCTGCCTTTCAAATAAATAAGTATATAAATCTTAAAAAAAAATCTTCCTGGAATGGATGTAGTTCGGCCAATGTTTAAAAAAAAACACAGGCGGACTAAGAAATTTGAGAAGGTCAGGTAGGAACCTCTGGTTCTGGTGTGCAACGAGATGATGAGTTCTCTGGATTTTCCTTTGGTCTCACATATGCTGCCCATGGAGCTGAAAATACTGAGCTGAGAACCTGGAAATAATAATGGATGCAGATGGAGGAAAAAGGCCCAAAAAGTCTAGGAAAGAGGAAACAAGATAGAAAATACTTAGACAACAGCTTCTCCACTCCAACCCAACACCATGGCCCATCCCCACCCGTGCCACCAAAAGTGAGAGTATATAAAGCACTCCAACATCACCCTAAGGAGGAGCTGCCAGAGAAGGCCAAGCAGGGAGCTTGGATTCATGCCTTGCAGCATCAGTGGAGACCTCATGGTGCACTTGGACTTCCACTGCATCTAGCAGTTGGCAAGTGCCCTTCATCTCCCCATGTGTAGGTGCAGAAGCAGGACAAATGGAGAGTTGGAACTTTCCCAATAGCCTAGTAGTAATGAGGTCATCCCATCCCAGTGGCAGTGGAGACTGCATGGGGAGCTGGAATCATTCTTCTGTTTGGCAGTAGCAAGGAGCCCTCAACACACAGTGTCAGAGGAGGCTGAGAAGAATCTGAACTTCTACTCCCACTGATCACAAGACAGCAGGGAGGTGTCAGAAAGAGCTTACACAGGTTTAAAATAGGATCTTGAGTTTCATAACATATGAAAATGTCCAACTTTCAATCAAAAATCACTAAGAATAGTTTGAAGAACCAAAATGATCTCAAATTGAATTAAAAAAAGACTATCAATATGTATCTGCACCAAGATGATAGAAATTTCTTTTCTCCCACTGGAAAGTAAGTTCTGTTGAGATCCCACCAGCTGCACAGTCTGTTCCTGACATTAAACTCCTTCTTCCTTGGTGATTCAGTCTTTGTGTTAAGTGGTTCCATGAATGCCTTCTACTCCTCCACAGTCCAGAAGCAGCCATGGCCAAACTTGGAAGTGGTGTCAATAAACTTCAGATCAGCCTTCTCCAGGGTCAGCCATTCTGTCTGCAATAGCAGGGACTTGTGGAGAGTGAACACTCACTTGTTGGTCTTTACCACACAGCCTCTCAATGTGATAAAGTCATGGGTCACTTCCCTTTTGTGGATAAAGCCACCCAGAGGTTTGATGTTATTGTTAGGTCGCAGTCGGTAGAGAGGTTATTCTTTTATTTTCAGTTGTCATTTTCTTTAAAATTTTTTTCATTAATTTAAAGAGAAACTATTTCAAGTAATTCATAGAAATAATTCTAAGAATATAATGATACTGGGGCTGGTGCTGTGGTTAAGCATCCACCTGCAGTGCTGACATCGCGTATGGGCACCGATTCAAATCCTGGCTGCTCCTCTTCCAATCCAGCTCTCTGCTGATGGCCTGGCACAGCAGTGGAAGATGGCCCAAGTGCTTGGGCCCCTGCACCCACGTGGGAGACCCGGAGGAAGCTCCTGGCTTCTGGCTTCAGGTCAAGCCCAGCTCCAGCCATTGTGGCCATCTGGGGAGTGAACCAGTGGATAGAAGACCTCTCTCACTGTCTCTCCCTCTCTCTGTCTGTAACTCTGCCTCTCAAGTTAAAAAATAAATATTTTAAAAAGGAATATAATGATACTTCCCACCCTCCCTTCTTGTTCCTCTTTTTTCTTTTTTAACTTTTGTGATAACGTATTTTTTATTTACTCTATAATCACAGGCATAATGCTCCACTAGAGTTGAACACATTGAAAATAGAAACACCACAGTTCATCAATAATACAGACAAGTGTTATAAACAAAAGGCAAATCCCATGGTGGCAGTTTCATTCATGTTTTATTATGGGTTTTTTGGGGTCCTATCTATATTAGCCACTGTAAATCAGAGAAAACATATGATTTTTTTTTCTTTTTGAGATTGGCTCATTTCACTAGACATGCTGGTCTCTAGATGCATCCATTCTGTGGCAGAAGACAGTACTTCATTTTTAACGGCTGAGTAGTATTCCATAGTGTATATATAACACATTTTCTTTACACAGTCATCAGTTGTTGGGCATCTGGGTTGATTCATTGTCTTAGTTATTGTGAATTGAGTTGCTATAAACATGAAGCTACAAGCACTGATTTCATTTGCTTTGGGTGTATTCCCAGTAATGGAATGCCTGGGGTCATATGGTAGACTTTTTTTTTTAATTTCTGAGGAGTCTCCATTCTGTCTTCCATAATGGCTGTACCAGTTTATGTTCCCAACAACAGTATAATAAGGTACCTCTTTCTCCACAAACTCACCACCACTTATTATTTTTTGATTTTTGGATAATAGCCAATTCTAACTGGGGTGAGGTAGAACTCCATTGTGGTTTTTATTTGCATTTCCTGAACATCTTTTCATGTGTCTGTTGTCCATTTGCATCCTTTGAAAAATGCCTGCACCTGTCCTTTGCCCATTTCCTAATTGGATTGCTTGTTTTGTGCTGTTGAGCTTCTAGAGCTCCTTATATATATTCTGGATATTAAACCTTTATCAGACAAATAGTTTGGTAATATTTTCTTCCATTCTGTTGGTTGCCTGTCACTTTCATGATTTCTTTGCCTTGAAGAGGCTTCTTAGTCTGATGTAAACCCGTTGTTTATTTTTGTTTTTATTGCCTTTGCTTCTGGGGTCTTTTCAAAGACATCTTTTCCTGTGCTGATGTCTTACAGTATTTCCCCCTGTTTTCCTCTAGTAATTTGATGGTTTCAGGTCTTAGGTTTAGATGTCTGATCAGTTGTGAGTGGACTTTTGTATAGGGTGTACTTCCACATGTGGAGATCCAATTTTCCCAACACCATTTCTTAAGATACTCTCTTTTCTCCAGGGAGTGATTTTTAGTCATTTGTCAAAGGTTAGTTGGTTGTAGATGTGTGGATTCGTTTCTGAGGTTCTATTCTGCTCCATTGGTCCACATGTCTGTTTTTGTGCCAGGACCAAGCTGTTTTGATTGTACCCATCTGGAGGCATTGTTTCTGGTCAGTTTCCCTTCCTCCATCAGGTAGCCCTGCCCAATCTGGTAGATATTGTTGATCTCCATGTGGTGTAGTAGCCTTTCTGCCCAGCCCATGCCACAGGGAAAGGCACACTTCCAGGGTGCCATGCTCCAAATACAAGCAACTTTTCACAGCCTCGTTGGGTCTTGTGGGGCAGCTTCTTGGTGTGCCAGCAGCTGGTGGCCTCTTTGTGGCCTTTGTCTTGGGACACAACAATGACATCAGTCATTTCATCCTGGGTAGCACTTGATTCACAGGATCTGCTGCTGCAGCCATTCATGGGTCCAATCCAGTTTTTTAGCTATGAGCAATGGTGTCCCTGTTCACCTGGATTTCTGTCGGGTGGGTCTTCTGCTGCTGTGGAAGAAACAGGAGCAGTGATGATGTGCATGACCCGGCAGTGCTTCATGCTGTTGAAGTCCTTCTCCAGATGCTTCTTGCCGCCATGTCTGCCATACGCGGTAAGGTCTACTTTTTTGGCTTATGCTAGTTCTTGTAAAAATGCCTTTTCACTCATAATTGATATGCTTGGCAAAGATGGTCTTTTTCTTTTTAATTTATTTTGAAAGACTTATGGAGAGAGGAAACGACACACACATACACACACACACACAGAGCGACAGAGAGAGGGAGAGAAGAGATCTTTCACTGGTTCACTGCCTAGATGGCTGCAATGGCCAGTGCTGAGTCAGGCTGAAGCCAGGAGCCAAGAGCCTCATCCAGGTCTCCCACATTGGTGGCACTTGAGCAGAGGCCCAAGCACTGCTTTTCCCAGGCACATTAGCAGGGAGCTGGACTGTAAGTGGAGCAGCCAGGACATGAACTGGTGCACATATGGATGCCAGTACTGCAGGCAGTGTTTTACCGCTATGCCACAATGCTGGCCCCAAAGATGGCCTGGAAGATCCAGAGGCCTTGAGGGGTTTCCACATAGCCCACGATGCCTACAAGCACCCTGGGCAGTGTCTCCACACTGGTTAGAGCCTCCACAACTTCCTTCTTGTTCATCTGGGATCCCGGCTCACCAACTTCCTGCACGATGTGAATCATGCCAGTCTTGTAGCTCAGCATGGCTGTGAGGTGCACCGGCTTGGAGGCGTCAAGCCTGCAGCTGTGCTTCTGAAGCAAGGAGCCCAGGGACTTGTGTCTGTGAGTCAAGAACTCCCCGTGGGACATCCTGCTGCCAAATGATAGAAATTTTAGAATTACCTGACAAAAGCTTCATTTATTTATTTATTTATTAAATTTTATTTGTTCATTTGAGAGAGAGAGATAGAGGCAGAGAGAGACAGAAAGAAAAAGATAAACACAGACAGAGAGAGCTCTCATTTGTGGTTCCTTCCCCAAATGCTGGGAGCTGGGAGCCCAATCTGAGACTCCCACAAGGGTGTCAAGGATCTGTCTACTTGAGCCATTGTCTGCTGCCAACCTGCATTAGCAGGGACCTGGAGTCAGGATTCAAACCCTGGCCCTCTGATATGAGATTTCCAATTGGGATTTCCAATTGTCATGTTAACTCTTAGGATAAATGCCTGCGCCACTTGAAAGAGGTAGTATTTTATATTTTTTTAAAGTAGCCATGATAAAAATACTTCAATGAGTATTTATGAACATGTTTGTAATAAATAAAAAGAAAAAAACCAGAAGGACTCAGCAAGCAGAAAATACAAAAAGTGAGCCAGTACAAATTTTGTTTTATTTTTTATTAATATAAAGAGAACAGATTTCAAGTAGTTCATAGATCCAACTTCAAGAATATAATGATGCTTCCTTCCCTCCATCCTTCCCTTCTCCTTCCTTTTTTTCTTTTTTAATTTTTGCGATAATGTATTTTTAATTTACTTTATAGTCACAGGCTTAATGTTCCACTAAGTAAGGAGTTTAACAAGTAAAAAGTAGAAAGATCCCTCTACATCAAGGTATATTACTAATAGGGCTATAAACAATACTCAAATCCCAAGATGTCAATTTCATTCATATATATCTAGGCTTTGCTGGTACTCTATTTATTAGCTACCTCAACTCGGAGAAAATATGTGATATTTGTGTTTTGGGGTCTGGCTTATTTCTCTAAGCATAATGGTCTCAGATTGCATCCATTTTGTTGTGCAAGACTGGATATGTGAATTGAGCTGCTATAAACATCGGGATACAAAGAACTCTTTCAAATGTGCTGATTTAATTTTCTCTGGGTATAGTCCCAGAAGTGGGATTCACAGATATGAAATCAACCCAGATGTCCATCAATTGATGACAGGAAAAATAAAATGTGCTGTATATACATGATGGAATACTACTTATAAAAAGAATGAAATCCTGGTTTTTTTTTTTTGCCAATGCAAACTTTAGAATGGCCAAATATAATGATTTAAAAATATTAGTCATAACAGAATGGAGAGAACAAAGGAGAGAGCAGTAAAGATAGAACAACGAAAGTTATTCACACTGAATACAGAGAGAAAATAGAAGGGAAAAATTGACCAGGTCCTCTGGATCCTGTATGTTATCAGAGTCTTGGAAGGAGGAGGAAAAGAAGAACATGGCTGAAAATGTACCTGAAGAAATAAAAGCTGAGACTCCTCAAATTTTGTGAGAAATATAAACTTAGGCATTTAAGAAGAGTGAACCCCAAATAGAATAAACCCTTAGAAATCCATGCTAAGAAAAGACACCATAATAAAACATTTAAAATGCTAAAGGGAAAATTTTAACATTATCGGATGAAGTAAGCCTAAGAGAATTTGTTGCCTGTTGTGCTATTCTAAAAGGACAACTAAAGAAAATTTTTTAAACAAAAAGGAAACAATAAAAGTAGAAACCTAGGATTATCAGGAACAATATGCTAAGCAAAAAATATAGCAGGAGCAGTGGATATTCCTTCTTTTGAATTTTCAAAATTACGTTTGACTTTTGAAGCAAAATTTATAACACTGGATGATGTGGTTCTAAATATGAGCTATAGATGTGAAAATGTTAAGACAATTACACTATAAATAGGGAAGGTACAGGATGGTTAGATAGGTTTCTATACTTCATTCAAACTGATATAATGATGACACTAGTAGACTTGAGAATGTCAACTCATAGACATCACACACAGGGAAACTTCAAAAAGTTTCTGGAATATGTTATGTCTTTAGTATATTTAATATATAAATATATATGTAATATGCAGTATATATTTTATATATAATAAACAATACATATATAATACATATAATATAAATATATATTTAATATATTACATATATAATACATCTTTAATATATTTAATATATATTTACATGTTTATATTATATTTTAATATATTCATATATCTATTTTTATATATTTTTATATTTTAATTACATTTATCCAAGATTTTTTTAGGTACCCTCATACTTTATGCATCATGGAGAATGGCCTTCAGAAAGTTCATAGAAAACTTGGAATATGAAAAAACTACCCATGCATTTAAAAACATTTTTACACCAAAATAAGCTCATACTAACTTTTTTCATAGATCTGGACAGGATTAGTTTGACACACTAAGAAAGAAAAGGCATCAGTCTGAAAAGAGCCCCATCAGAGCAACATGATCTCTGATAAATTAAAATGAGAACAAACAGTAAATTAATGGTGAAGCTTGGGTGGAAGATGATGACTCGTTGATGTTTTACAAAAAGTTGATGGGGACAATGTCCCACATAAATCAGCAATTTATAGTTACAGAACACATTTTAAGAAGGGATGAGACAATGTTGAAGAGGAAGCCTCCAGAGGCAATTCATCCGCATCAGTTTTCAAGGAAATAATCTTGTTTGGGCCTGATCATCGACAGCTATCCTCACAAGCATTTCAGCTGATGTAGCTTATACAATTCTGAGGGAACTGTTAAACTCCAACAAAGTTTCATTCAATGGTTTCCAATACCGTTGTGTCCAAACAACTGCAGACAAGGGTAGAACTGTCAATGGAGATTTTCATTAAGAGGATTAAGATGCTGAGGCATTTCTTTGAAATAAAGCGTGACTGTCCCAGTATAATCCTGAAGACAAAGCACAATCAAAGCAGTGGATACCAAGAGAAGTGGTCCAGTCCAAGCAAAAGCAGATCAGCCAAGAAAAAGGCCAGGGAAACAGGTGTTTTTTTTAGATGATGCCAGGACGTTTTGCTGTTGACTTTCTGGAGGGCCCAAGGATCATAACTCTGTTTATTAGGAGAGTGCTTTGAGAAAGTTAGCCAGAGTTTTAGCAGGAAAACTTTTAGCCTGGAGAAGCTTCACCAAAGACCATGCTCTTGAATAGTACTCTTTTCTGCCAAGGGTAATTTTGTGAGAATTGTCGTGGGAAATCATTAGGCATCTACCTTACAATCCTGAATTATTTTTTTAAATCTTGAAAAATCATTAAAAGACACTTGTTTTTCATCAGTTAATAATATAAGGTGACTGCATTTGCATGACTAAATTTCCAGGATTCAGTTCTTTAGGGGTGGACTAAATGGCTGGTGTCTTGAAATGATGGAGTTTAAAATTAACAACTGGGATTACATCAAATTGAGAAGTTTCTGTACTGCAAAAGAAGCAGTCAGGAAAGTGAAGAACAAATGACAGAATGGGAGAAATTATTTGCAAATTATGCAACTGATAAAGGATTGATAAGCAGAATCTACAAAGTGATCAAGAAACTCTACGAGGCTGGTGCTGTGGCGTAGTGGGTAAAGCCGCTGCCTGCAGTGCTGACATCCCATAAGGGCAACGGTTTGAGACTCGGCTGCTACACTTCCTATCCGGCTCTCTTCTATGGCCTGGGAAGGTAGTAGAGAAAAAATGTTCAGGATCACTAGCCATCAAGGAAATGCAAATAAAAACCACAATGAGGTTTCACCTCACCCTGGTTAGAATGGTTTTCATACAGAAATCAGCAAACATCAGATGATGGCAAGCATGTGGGGGAAAAGGCACACTGATCCATTTTTGGTGTGAATGCAAACTAGTAAAGCCACTATGGAAGATAGTTTGGAGATACCTCAGAAATCTGAATATAGTCCTACCATTCGACCCAGCCATCCCACTCAGAATTTACCCAAGGGAAATTAAATTGGCAAATAAAAGAGTTATCTGCACCTCCATGTTTATTGCAGCTCAATTCACAATAGCTAAGACATGGAATCAACCTAAATGCCCATCAACAGAAGACTGGATAAAGAAATTATGGGATATGTACTCTATGGATTACTAGACAGTGGTAAAAAAAATGAAATCAGGTAATTTGCAACAAAATGGAGGAATTTGGAAAACAACATGCTGAGTGAAATAAGCCAGTCCCAAAGGGAAAAATATCATATGTTCTCTCTGATCCATGACAACTAACTGAGCACCTAAAATGAAACTTATAGAAGTGAAACTGACACTATGAGAAACAATGACTTGATCAGCCCTTGTCCTGTTGAGGAACAGCTTACTATTCATTATTTTTACTATTTTCTTGTTCTACTTGATACCATTGGTTGGACTCTTTACTTAACACAGAATTATTCTTAGATGTTTAAATCTAACTGGAAATTGATCCCTGTTAAAAATAAGAGTAGTAATAAGAGAGGGAGGAGATGTACAATTCAGTACACATTTCTTCAGACTTACCCTTAAGAGTAAAGCTAAAGACTTGACATGGGAGCTGGCGCCGCTAGGCGGAGGATTAGCCTAGTGAGCCGCGGCGCCGGCACACCGGGTTCTAGTCCCGGTCGGGGCGCCGGATTCTGTCCCGGTTGCCCCTCTTCCAGGCCAGCCCTCTGCTGTGGCCCGGGAGTGCAGTGGAGGATGGCCCAGGTGCTTGGGCCCTGCACCCCATGGGAGACCAGGAAAAGCACCTGGCTCCTGCCATCGGATCAGCGCGGTGCGCCGGCCGCATCGCGCTGGCCGCGGCGGCCATTGGAGGGTGAACCAACGGCAAAGGAAGACCTTTCTCTCTGTCTCTCTCTCTCTCACTGTCCACTCTGCCTGTCAAAAAAAAAAAAAAAAAAAAAAAAAAAAAAAAAAAAAGACTTGACATGGGACTCCAAATCCCATTAAGTTGGCAGGTACCAATGCCATCTTACAAGTTAAAGTGATCAATTTAATTTCATAACTGATCATAAAGATAGGATTAAGTGTCAAAGGGATCACAAAAATAAGACCAGTGTCTGCAAATAATAATAGATAGAATTTATAAAGAGAGAATGATCCAACTTGGGAAGCAGGCCACACAGCAGACTCTAGAATGGCAAATGCCCTAAACAGCACTCTGGCCTCAGGATTAGCCCTTAAGGCATTGGGATCTGGCGAACAAAACCATGAGAGTTTCTCAGGCATGGAAAGCCAAGACACTGTGGCAAAAAATGACCAACATGAAAGATCTCTGTGAGTGAGATCCTGGTGAAAAGAACGGGCCATCAGAGAAGGAGGTACCTTTCTCTGAAGGGAGGAGAGAACTTACATTTTGATTATGGCCCTGTCTAAATAATGTCAGAGTTTATGGACTCAAGATGCTTGCATAGCCTTGGCAGCTCATGACAAGAGCCTTGGGTGATCACTGATGTCATAAATAAGAGTGTCAATTGTTAAATCAGCAACAGGAGTCACTGTGCACTTGCTCCTCATGTAGGATCTCTGTCCTTAATGAATTGCACGATGAGAATTAACAGGAAAACTAGTCTCCAAACAGTACTTTATACTTGTGTGTCTGTGTGGGTGTGAACTGTTGAAATTTTACTTAGTATAGAGTTGATCTTTTGTGTATAAAGATAATTAAAAATGAATCTTAATGAAGAATGGGATGGGAGAGGGGTAGGAGGTGGGACAGTTTGGGGGTGGGAGGGTGGGTATTGGGAGGAAGAACTGCTATAATCCAAAAGTGGTACCTATTAAATTTATATTTATTAAATAAAAGCTTTCTATAAAAAAAGAAAATGATGGAGTTTATGTTGAGGAATAAAGTGTATGGCTTTTTTTAATCATTTAATTCCATTTTCCATGAAACATTTTATATATATATATATATATGTATATATTTATAAAATCTCATAGTGCAAACATTAAAGAAGTTGTGGTAAAATATACTCTTAAAATTTATATATGTATATATATGTAAGCAGATTTAAAAAAAAATTCAGGCAGCTCATTGGAAGGCAGTTAAAAGAAAACAGAAACAAAAGTGCAGAGAACAAATAGATAGATTTAAGTCTTAATACATCAATAATTACATCAATACAAGTGATTTAAATATTTCAAGTGAAAGACACAGTTGCAAATTGGATAAATAACATGACTCAGGGCCAGCACTGTAGTGTAGTGGGCTAAGCCTCTTCCAGGGGTATTCCATATGGGTGCCAGTTTGAGTGCTGGCTGCTCCTCTTCTTATCCAGCTCTCTGTTATGGCCAGGAAAGTGGTGGAAGATGGCCCAAGTACTTGGGCCCCTGCACCCACATGGGAAAACTAGAAGAAGCTTCTAGCTCCTGGTTTTGGATTGGCCCAGCTCCAGCTGCTGCAGCCATTTGGGGAGTGACCCAGCGGATGGAAGACCTTTCTGTGTGTCTCTCCCTCTCTCTGTCCATAACTCTTCCTCTCAAATAACTTTTTTTTAAAAAGTTACTGGAAAACTGGACTTAAATGATAGGATTATTTTTTTTAAAAAAAGCATGACTCAACTCAACTATTAGATTCTTACTTCACTCACTTACGGACTTCACTTCAAATAAACCACTTCAAATGTACCAGCACAAGCAGGTTGAAAGTAAAAGGATGGAGAAGAGTGTATCACATACACACTAGTCAAAAGAAAGTTGGAATGGCTATATTAATATCAGATAAATAGACTTCAGAGCAAAGAAAAGAACAAAGAGGGACATTATATAATGATGAAAGGGTCAGTCCACAACAAAATATAGCAATCCAGAGTCTGCAGCCAGCAACACAGTGGTAGAAGATATTCAACAAACACTTATAAAGCTAAAAGAAATGTACAAGTCTACATTATATTTGGAAACTTCATTTTCCAGTGGCCCTCAACAATGCATAAAACAAGCATCAGAAAGTCAGCTGGGATGTGAAAGAACCCCACAACACCATCAACCAAGCAGTGCTCATAGATATTTCTAGAAGACTCTGCCACAACAGCAGAACACAGATTCTTTTTGAGACAGAGCATGTCCTGAGCCATAGAACAATTGCCAACAAAGTTAAACACATTGAAATCATACAGGGTGTGCTTTCTTTTTTTTTTTTTTTTTTTTTTTTTGACAGGCAGAGTGGACAGTGAGAGAGAGAGAGACAGAGAGAAGGTCTTCCTTTGCCGTTGGTTCACCCTCCAATGGCCGCTGCGGCCGGCGCGCTGCGCCCGGCGCACCGCGCTGATCCGATGGCAGGAGCCAGGTGCTTCTCCTGGTCTCCCATGGGGTGCAGGGCCCAAGCACTTGGGCCATCCTCCACTGCACTCCCTGGCCACAGCAGAGAGCTGGCCTGGAAGAGGGGCCACCGGGACAGAATCCGGCGCCCCGACCGGGACTAGAACCCGGTGTGCCGGCGCCGCTAAGCGGAGGATTAGCCTAGTGAGCCGCGGCGCCGGCCAAGGGTGTGCTTTCTAATCACAACAGAATCAAACTGGAAATCAATAAGAGAAAGATAACAGGAGGGTCTCCAGGCATTTGACAACTAAACAGCACGCTTCTAAATCATCTGTGTATCAAAGGGGAGGTCCTTAGGCAAATCAGAAAAATGCCATGAACTGAATGAAAATGAAACTATCACATCAAAATTTGTGTAACCCAGAAAAAGTGCTAAGAGGGAGATTTGTAGCACTAAATGTCATTAGAAAAAAGGAAAATTCTAAAAACAAATCATCTAAGCTGCCACTTCAAGAGCCGAGGAATAAACAGAGAGGCAAATCTGAATAAAGCAAAAGGGAGGAAAAAAATCAAAATATGTCAATGAATACAAGAGAAAAAAGAATGAAAAATATGGAACAAGATATCCAACCTGTGGGGCAGTTACACAGGGTAGCACATATGTAATCTGAATTCCAAGGGCCGGTGCTCTGGCACAGTGGGTTAACGCCCTGGCCTGAAGCGCTGGCATCCCATATGGGCGCCGGTTCTAGTCCCAGCTGCTCCACTTCCGATCCAGATCCCTGCTATGGCCTGGGAAAGCAGTAGAAGATGGCCCAAGTCCTTGGGCCCCTGCACCCATGTGGGAGACCTGGAAGAAGCTCCTGGCTTCGGATTGGCGCAGCTGCGGTCATTGCAGCAAACTGGGGAGTGAACCAGCAGATGGAAGACCTCTCTCTCTCTCTCTCTCTCTCTCTGCCTCTCCTCTCTCTGTGTAACTCCGACTTTCAAATAAATCTTTAAAAAAAAACCCGAGTTCCAGAAGGAGAGATAAAGGAATGGAAGATGCATTTGAAGCAATAGCTCTTATAGTACTAATAAAGAAATTCAGCAATATGACAGGATACAAAATCAACACACAAAAAATCAGTTGAGACAGGTTTTGTTTTTCAGATTTATTTATTTATTTGAAACTCAGAGTTACACAGAGAGAGAAAAAGAGGCAAAGAGAAGAGAGAGAGAGGTCTTCCATCTGCTGGTTCACTCCTCAGATGGCAGCAATGATCAGAGCTGAGCCAATCTAAAGCCAGGAGCCAGGAGCTTCTTCTGGGTCTCCCACGTGGGTGCAGGGGCCCAAGGACTTGGGCCATCTTCTACTGCTTTCCCAAGCCATAGCAGAGAGCTGGATCAGAAGTGGTGCAGCCGGGTCTTGAACCGGTGCCCATATGGGATGCCAGTGCTTCAGGCCAGGGCGTTAACCCGCTGTGCCACAGTGGCAGGAAGGTCTTTGGTGCAAGCTGTTAAGATGCCTCTTGTGATACCTACACTGTATACTGGAGTGCCGAGGTGCAAGTCCCAGCTCTGCTCCTGAGTCCAGCTTCCTACCAGTGAACTCTCTGGGAGGCAGCAGTTGTTATGGACATGGGTAGCTGTGGCCCTGACACCTGTGTGGGAGACCCAGATTTAATTCCTGGTTCCTGGGTTTGGTTTGGCCCAGCCCTGGCTGTTGTGGGTATTTGGGAACTCTCTGTCTCTCTGCCTTTCAAATAAAATATTTTTAAAAAATTAGTTGTGTTTCTACACACCAATAATGAAAAATCAGAAAAATAAATTAGAAAACAAATTTATAGTGTCAAGAATAAAATAGGAATGAATCTTTTTAAAATTCTATGTTATTTATCTGAAAGACTAAGTTACAAAGAGAGAGGCAGAGAGAGAGAGAGAGAGAGAGAAAGACTTTCCATTCTCTGGTTTACTCCCCAAATGGCTGCAGCAGCCAGAGCTGAGCCAGACCAAATCCAGGAACTGGGAGCTTCTTCTGTGCCTCCCACATGGGTTCAGGGGCACATATACTTGGGCCATCTCTGCTGCTTTCTTAGGCACATTAGCAGGAAGCTGGATTGGAAGTGGAGCAGTTGGGACTCAGATGGTGCCCATATAGGACGCTTGCATCGCAAGTGGCAGCTTTACCTGCTACACCACAATATCAGCCCTAGGAATAAATCTTAATCAAAGAGCATAAAGACTTTTATGGTGAAAACCTTGCTGAAAATCAAAGAGGACACAAGTAAATGGAAAGACATCTGTGTTCAGGAATTGAAAGACTTAACCTTGCTAAGATGCCAATACTACCCAAAGTGATTTACAGATTCAGTGCAATCTCTACTACAATAGAAATAGAAAAAAGCAAATCCTAGAATTTACACGGAATCTCAAGAGACCTTGAATGGCCAAAGCAATCTCAAGGAAGAATGAAGTTGGAAGATCCATATTTCTGGATTTCAAAACATACTACAAGCCTTTAGAAATCAGAATATTGTGACAATGACATTATGATAGGCGTGTAGACTAATGGAATAGAGCAGACATCCCAGAAACCAACTCTCAGGAGTAAGGTCAAATGCCCTTTACAAGGCTGCCAAGAGCAGCAAATAGAGAAAGAAGACTATCTTCAACGAGTAGCACCCCAAGAAGGGAATACTCACGTGTAAAAGAATGAAGTCTGATAGTTACCTTATACCATATCAAAGAGTAGACTCCCACTGGATTAAAGATTTAGAAGTAAGACCTAGGAATATAACGTAGAGGAGACTTCATGGCATTGTATTTGGCAATGATTTCTTGACTATGCCACCAAAAGCATTGTCAGCAAAGCACATCTGGACAAATGGTTCTATACCGGGCTTAAACACTTCTCTCCATCAAATAACACAATCCAAGCAGTGAAAAGTCAAAAACTAGAATGGGATAATATATTTGCCAATCATATAACTGATGAGAGATTTATATCCATAATATATAGAGACATTCTAGAATTCAATGGAAACAACAGCAAAAACAACCTGATTTTAAAATGGTCAAAATAATTGAATATACATTTCTCCAAAGATAATAAATGGCCAGTTAATATATGAAAAGATGCTCAATATTACTAATCCTTAGAGAAATGCAAATCAGAAGCACAATAAGGCATTATACTTGTAAGGCTACTATAAGAAAAAGGCAACTACAGAAA
Source organism: Oryctolagus cuniculus (assembly GCF_051225735.1). Lineage (NCBI taxonomy): Eukaryota > Metazoa > Chordata > Mammalia > Lagomorpha > Leporidae > Oryctolagus > Oryctolagus cuniculus. Next base: position 41,962,331 of record NC_142884.1, read on the forward strand.
ATAACAAGTGTTGATAAGGATGTGGAGAAACTGGGACCCTGTGCACTTGTTGGTGGCATTATGAAAGGTGCAGTTTCTGTGGGAAACAGCATGTTAGCTCCTCAAAACATTAAAAATAGAATTACTTTAAGAACTAGCAATCCCAATTCTGGGTTATACACAAAAGAACCGAAAACAGGGTCTTCAAAAAATATTTGGGCATCCAAGTTCATAGCAGCATTGTTCACTGCCATTAAGAGCACGAAGCAATCCAAGGGTCCTCCCCCCCCATTGATAAATACAAAAGCAAGATGTGGTCCCTAGCATGGGGTAGGATTCAGCTCCAGAAAGGGAGGTCATCCTATCATGCTACAACCTGGATGGAACTTAAAGACCTTATGCGAAGGGAAATAAGCCACACCAAAAGATAAATACTGTATATCCTACTTATATAAAGAATCTAAAATAGCCAAAGTCATAGAAAAAGAAAGTAGGATGGTGGTTGCCAGGGGCTGAGGGAGGAGAAAATGAGACACTGATGAATGGGCGAAGCATTTCAGTTTTGCAACGTAAAACATTCTGAAGATCTGTGGCCCAACATGGCCATATGCTTAATGCTCTGAACTGCACACTTAAAAATGGTTACTATAAAAAATGGTTACTACAGTACATTTTATATGGGTTATTTTTGTCATAATAAAAAAGAAAGGATAAAAGTCAAGGAATAGAGAAAGAAATATCACAGATATATTATCACTAATCAAAAGAAAGCTGGAGCAGCTTGTTAATTTCAAAGAAGGCGTCAGAGCAAGGAAAATTATCAGCAATACATGTTTTATGAATGATAAAGGGGGCAGTTCTCTAAGCTAATACAACATTTTAAAAATATTTATTTGAAAGGTGGAGAGATGTGAGAGAGAATGTGAGAGGGGGAGAGAGAGAGAGAGAGAGAGAGCTCCCATCGACTGGTTCACTCCACAAATGCCTGAAATAGCCTGGGATGGGCCAGGGATGAAGCCCGGAGCTGAGAGCTGAATCCCGGTCTCCCATGGAGGTGGTGAAGCCCCAGTTACTTGAGCTATCACTTCTGCTTCCCAAGATCTGCAGTGGCAGGAAGCTGCAGCCAGGAGCCAAATATTCTTTATTCTTTTTTAAGTTAAAGACTTTTTAAAAAAGATTTATTTGAAAGGGAGAATTACAGATGGTGAGAATGAGATACAGAGAAAGGTCTTCCATCCGATTGTCACAATCTATAAGCCATTATCAATTCCCCATAATTTCTTTTAAGATTTGTTTTATTTATTTGAAAGACAGAATTACAGAGAGAGGTAGAGACAGAGAGAGAGAGGCCTTCCATCTGCTGGTTCACTCCCCAGATGGCAGCAATGGCCAGAGCTGAGTCAGTCCGAAGTCAGGAGCCAGGAGCTTCTTCCGAGTCTCCCACGTGGGTGCAGGGGCCCAAGGACTTGGGTCGTCTTCTACTTCTTTCCCAGGCCATAGCAGAGAATTGGATCGGAAGAGGAGTAGCTTGGTCTATAACCAGCGCCCATATGGGATGCCAGCGCCACAGGTGGAGGATTAACCTACTCCGCCACAGAGCTGGCCCGGCCAAACATTCTTATATGGGATGCAGGGGTCTTAACCATTAAGCTAAATGCCCACCCCGATATAATAAACCTAATGTGTATGTTCCCCCGAACACAGTAACACAATACATGTGACAAAAAATAATAGATCTCCAGGGAGAAATAGATCCATACTAGTGGGGCGAATTAGAAAAAAAAAAACAAAAACAAATAAGGTACATACTATGCAAGCTGGCAATATGTGCTACAGAGGAAAATAAAGCAGAGGACAATGTGGAGTGTTAGAGGAGTCTAACAATTTTAACAGGGAGGTCAGACAGAGCCTCACTTCTCAGTGAGCTTTGGGAAAGGGAGAGAAGGAAGGAGACACCTTGGTTTCTCTTTAAAAATTTATTTATTGGCCAGTGCCGTGGCTCACTTGGCTAATCCTCCACCTGTGGCGCTGGTACTCTGGGTTCTAGTCCCTGTTGGGGCGCCGGATTCTGTCCTGGCTGCCCCTCTTCCAGTCCAGCTCTCTGCTGTGGCCCGGGAAGGCAGTGGAGGATGGCCCAAGTGCTTGGGCCCCTGAATCCGCATGGGAGACGAGGAGGAAGCACCTGGCTCCTGGCTTCGGATCAGCGCAGCGTGCCAGCAGTAGCAGCCATTTGGGGGGTGAACCAACGGAAGGAAGACCTTTCTCTCTCTCTCTCTCTCTCTCTCTCTCTCTCTCTCTCACTGTCTAACTCTGCCTGTCAAAAAAAAAAAAAAGTAAAGAAAAATTTATTTATTTATTTATTTGAAGGTTTTGGGGAGGAGCAAGAAAAGAAAAAGACCAAAAGAGATCATCCATGCATTGGTTCACTCTTCAAATGCCTGCAACAGCCAGAGGCAGGCCAGGCTGAAGCCAGGAGCTGGGAACTCCATCTGGGTCTCCCATGTGGGTGGCAGAAAGTCAGTTCCTGATCCGTCACCTGCTGCCTCTCAAGGTGTGCATTATTAGGAACCTGGAACTGGGACTTGAATACTTTGCTCTGATATGGGATGTGGGCGCTCCCAGCGTTACCCTGAACATTGCACCGACGTCTGCCCTTCCACTTTGGTTTCTCGGGCAAAATGTCTGGTCAGAGGAAATAGCTGCTTGGCAGAAGCTTGCGGTGGGGATTCTCTACATCACTGGAAATGCTGTGGCTAGAGGGAGCTCATTAAAGGAAGGCAGAGAGCCCGGACACACTGTGCTGTGGTCCTTTGTGAGAATTTTAGCTTTTACTCTGAAAGAAATGGGTATTCCAAACAGGGTTGTGACATGATGTGGTTTGTGGTTCACCAGAATGTGGTATAATAAAAAATATATATATTTGCTGTTGTCCGCAGTTCCTGACTCAGAACTCCTAAAAGCCTTGGCATTTGCCAAGGAGTGTCTTTTTTATGATAACAAGATGACTCATAGGCTGAGGATGACTCAGAGCCTCAGTCTCCAGGCGTGTGACCAGGAGAACCAAAACCAACCTCATGATTAGAGTTGGAATTTCCAGCTCACTCTGTACCTATGGACAGAGGAGCAGGGCTGGACATTAAGTTCAATTACCAAGAGCCAAAGTCTTAGTAAATTGCACCTACCTAATGACACCTCCATTAGAACTCTGAAACAACGACGCTAGTGGAGCTTCTAGGTTTGTGAACACGGGGATGACCTCGGGAGTGTGTTTGGAGAGGGCGTCCAGCTCTGTGCCACCCCAACCCCTGCTCCCCACCTTGTCCTTTGCATCTCTTCCATTGGGCTGTTGCTGGGTTGCATCCTGTATAATGCAAGTGTAACAGCCAGCATAGCTCTTCCCTGTATTCTGTGAGTCACTATAGTGACTGAGGGAGGGAGAGTGGGTCTTGGGAACCCTCCAATTTATGGTTGGCCACACAGAAGTGTGAGTAGCCTGGGGTCCCCCCCTCGTGGCTGGGTTCAGAAGTGGAGGCATCTTATGGGATAGAAACCTTGACTTATGAAAGCCCAGGCTAACCCTTGGTTGTTAGAAGCAGAACTGAATTGAACTGTAGGAAACCCAGTTAGTATCAGAGAACTGGAGAATTAGTTCTTGGAAAAAAGACACAGCAGCAGGTCACCCTGGCTGTTGTTCAGAGGGCAGCATGAAGGGGACCAATGGCAGAAGAAGTAGGGAGACAATCGGGAGCCTAGGATGGAGACCTGGGGGAGACATAACCGTGGTGGAGGTGAGACGTGTTTGGACTGTGGACGTATTTTTTTTTTTTTTTTGGACAGGCAGAGTTAGAGAGTGAGAGAGAGAGAGATACAGAGAGAAAGGTCTTCCTTTTTCCGTTGGTTCACCCCCCAAGTGGCCGCTACGGCTGGCGCATTGCAGCCGGTACGCTGCGCCCATCCGAAGCCAGGAGCCAAGTGCTTCCTCCTGGTCTCCCATGCAGGTGCAGGGCCCAAGGACCTGGGCCATCCTCCACTGCACTCCCGGGCCACAGCAGAGAGCTGGACTGGAAGAGGAGCAACCTGGACAGAATCCGGCGCCCCAACCGGGACTAGAACCTGGGATGCCGGCGCCACAGGCGGAGGATTAGCCTAGTGAATCATGGCGCCGGCCATGTGGATGTATTTTGAAGGTAATGCCAGTGTGATTTGCATGGCATGGGATAGAAAGAGGAGTTGAGCTTGATACAGCAGCATGGGCATGTGGAACTATGCTGTCCTTCTCAATGCCCAGTTCTCTGCACCCTCTCCAAAACACAGTTAGGGGTTGGATGAGCAGGTCAGGCATACAAATCCATTCCAACACCTTTAGTTTTCTTTTTCTTAAACTAAAAATAAACTTAGTTACACTAAGTTCTTATTTTCATTTTGTTTATTTGAAAGGTAGAGTGACAGAGAGAGGGGAGAAGGAGAGAGAGAGAGAGAGAGAGAAGGAGAGAGAACGTTCCCATCTTTCTCTGTGAACGTCTTCTTCGATACTGTGCAAAGGAGTTTTGGACATTTATACCACCCTCAGGACATGTCACCATCCAATCCAGCTTCACTCAGCTGAATAAGCAAACATGTAGAACAACAGGTAGCTGTGCCCAGCACGCTGACTCCAGAGTCGGTAAACACGCTGGCACTGATGGAGGCAGCCTGGATAGACCGGCTTCTGCCCTCCTTGCCCTATACCTTCAGAATCCATTTCATGCATTTCTCCAGGCTGTTCCTACAAATCCTCAAATCCTGCAATTATTTTTAATGTTTTCATTTCTTCCTTGGGGGTTTGACTTTGAGTCTGATCCTACTCTAGAGTCTAGAGTTCTGTCTCAAGGCAATGCAGGGTGTTGGGTATGTAACATGAGGAGCACTAATGTCCCCTGGCAATGTGGGCATCTCAGGTGAGGTCATCACGGGTCTTAGACACAGGCAGCTTCACAGCCTTTGACAGAGGAGAGGCCAGTTCTACTGCAGAGAGGTGGTCTCAGATTTGGGTGTTTCAGACACTCAGAGTAAACGACCTCCTCCCAAAGTTAGCAATCTGTTTCCCCATTCAATATTTTAATGTTTTCAGGAGACATTAGCAGGCCGCCGGCTCCGATTTTGATTCTCATTTTGGCTTATGTCTACCCTGTGGATATAAAAAATGGAAGCTTTCTGGGGTAGTTAAAAAGACACCCTTATTTTCCTATTGTGTTAAGCACTAAGATGTAAAATGTAGAACCCAGAGCCTGTATATCCTTTAGAATTTCTGACACAATGAGAAATACCTCGCATTCTTTATGAGCCTACAGGAAGATATCGCATCAGTTGTCTGTCCACCTAAGGCTGAATTTCAGTAGGTCTTTTTTTTTTTTTTTTGACAGGCAGAGTGGACAGTGAGAGAGAGACAGAGAGAAAGGTCTTCCTTTGCCATTGGTTCACCCCCCAATGCTGCCGCAGCCGGCGTGCTGTGGCCGGCGCACCGTGCTGATCCAAAGCTGGGAGCCAGGTGCTTCTCCTGGTCTCCCATGGGGTGCAGGGCCCAAGCACTTGGGCCATCCTCCACTGCACTGCCGGGCCACAGCAGAGAGCTGGACTGGAAGAAGGGCAACCGGGACAGAATCCGGCGCCTCGTCTGGGACTAGAACTTGGTGTGCCGGTGCCGCAAGGTGGAGGATTAGCCTATTGAGCTGCGGCACCAGCCTCAGTAGGTCTTTTATTTCAAGTGGTTACACAGCTTCTACTTTTGGAGCCAGGGGCCACAGTCTTCCAATGATCATTGTATCTCCACTTTCTTTAAACCCAACCATGTGCGTTAACCAATTCTAACTTCTCAAGAATAACTACAATGAAGTCCTGGACAACCAAGGGAGCTGCTGCCCTGGCCATGACCAGGAAGCTGCCACCCTAGCTGTGGCTCCTGTGTCACACAGTCTGTATGAATAACCCGGATGCTGGATCCTTTCCCATCTATCTCCACACAGACCCTGCACTGACTGGGTCTCAAGTGAACGGATCTGCTTGAGAGAACCTAAGCCTCACCTAGAACCCTAAGCTGTAAGGAGTAGATTTGATCTCTCCAATCTCTGCCATATGTGACTGGAATGGTCTGAGCAAGTCACAGTGCCCCAACAGGCAAGTGGAAAGTGAAACGTATCCAAAACAACAAGTTCTAGCGCAGTTACTTAATGTTTCAGTTACAAAAGGAGGGGTCAATGCAATGCATAGCGGGTAAAACTTCCACCTACAATGCTGGCATCCCATATGGGGGTTGCTTCATGTCCCAGCTGCTCCACTTCTGATCCAGCTCCCTGCTAATGGGCTGGGAAAAGCAGCAGAAGATGGTCCATGTGTGGGGCCCCTGCCACCCATGTGGGAGACCCAGATGAAACTCCTGGCTCCTGGCTTTGACCTGGATCAGTCCTGACTGCCGTGGTCATCTGGGGAGTGAAACAGTGGATGGAAAATCTCTGTCTCTCCTTCTCTCTTTGTAACTCTGCCTTTCAAATAAATAAATAATAAATCTTTAAAAAACATTACAAAAGGAATTCACAGATACATGCTAATCAAAAATGTTCAAGCACAAATATCCAAGGAAAAAATGTTTATCTTCACCAGCTAACATACCCAAATCTTACCAACCTCCTCATAGTTTGTCTAATCTTTCCAAACCATTGTCTAGGCATTTGTAAATGTGTATGTGTGTTAGTTTTACTTGTATTATTGGCTCATTGGCAGCCAGTCACAGTGACCCAGGATTGAAGGGGAGTAAGCTCCTTGATCTCAATTCTTCCCCCTCTCTGATCTCCTGCTGGGACTTCCCGTTGGCACAGAAGACTGGGTAGCTCTGGAGAGAGGGTAAAATCCAGCTTTGTTGACTTAGTCTGTGAGAACTAACACTCATGAGGACTGGTGTTGTGGGGTAGCAGGTGAAACCACCTCCGGAGATGCAGGCATCTCATATGGGTGCTGGTTCAAGTCCTGGCTGCACCATTTCTAATCCAGCTCCCTGCTGATGTGCCTGGGAAAGCAGCAGAAGATGGCCCAAGTCCCTGGGCCCCTGCTACCCACGTGGGAGACTCAGAAGAATCTCCTGGCTCCTGGCTTCAGCCTGGCCCAGTCTTAGCTGTTGTGGCCATTTGGGAAGTTAATCAACAGATGAAATCTCTCTCTCTCTCTCTCTCTGTAACTCTGCCTTTCAAATAAATGAAGTAAATCTTTTTTAAAAAGAGAGAAATAACACTCAGATTGGGCTAGTCTCTGTCAGTTCCAGGAATAGGTCAAGCATTGATGTCTTGGAGTGGACTCACTTCACAAATCCAGATAAGCCTCCCAACCAATGCTCATGAGAGCACTAATGGCCTGGAAAGCCTCTCTTTCCTTCAATTCACTTCCTGCGTGCCCTTTGGATGCTTACCTGTGCTGTTGACTCCTGATTCTTCTGTAGTTGTTCTGAATGTTGCGTGGGAGTACGGATCCTCTAGAGGATCAGAGGAAGCTGTGTGCTGAAATCACCCACACGGTGCGCACAGATGAGATTTCGGAAATGACCTTTGGATCCATCGATGGATAAGAGCCCTCCCAGAGGTGCCTGGGCCTTTTCCTCTAACGATCTCTTAGCCCCTTCAGCAGGCTGGTGTTGGGAGGTTCTTTGCAATCCTCTGCTTCTCTGAGGTTGAGTATATGGTCACAGCTGTCCCTGGGTAGCAACACCTTGTCATGGTCAGGCATAAGGCCCTGTGCCCATGAACTCAGAAGAAGCCCATACACAGCCCACACGAGGGGAGCTGAGTATCCATGGCAGGAGCTTAAGGTCCTAGGGAAACTTTTTGCAGAGATTGATTTCTGCCAGAGCCTGGGTACATACTGGACATGGACATTGCATTGATCTGGATGTTAGTGCATTTCCTGCTGCTTTAACCAAGCACTCAAGGCTGGGTACTTGATAAGGAAAAGGGTTTACTTAGCTCACAGTTTTTGGAAGCTGAAAATCCAAGATCAGGCAGCCCCATCTGTTCAGCCTCTGGTGAGCTCCCCATGGCAGATAGCATCACGGTGATGGGAGCAGGTACCGAAGAGGTCACGTGGCCAGACAAAGCCAGAGGGATCTGGGAGTCAGGCTTTTTTTTTTTTTTTTTTTTAACAACTTTCTCTGTGGGAACTAACCAGGGTCCTTAGAGAACTGAATTAATCTCCCCCAAGAGTGATACTCCCAAGTGACCTAATCTCATTCAGCAGCACCCCACCTCTTAAATGTCCACCCCTTTTTAACACCACCCTTCCTGGGGACCAAGTACCTAGCACATAAGCCACATCCAACCTGTAGCCACCTGTCTCCTGTCCTCATGAAAGGAAGACAGTCCCTAAGGGATCAAACTCTTCACGTCTGTATTCAGTATTAGGAGGGGAAGGGGCTTCTTCTATGAGGCCAGGTTCAAGGAGTTTTGCCTAGCACATGGCTGCCTAAGCTCACACACTGTGGAAGATTTCCATTAAAAGCTACGACTGTGAACTGGGGAAAAAATTCCCTGAGTAGCTTCTTCCTGAGGGTACGGTGGTGAACTGACTTCCATGAGGAATCTCCCCAGTGAGTGTAAGGAATGTGCAGTGGACACTCAGGGACTGCCTGGGCCTGGCCACTAAGAGGTCTGAGTTCTGATCCTGCACAATGACAGCACTGGCTGAAGCCTGCTCAGCTCATGTCAACCCATCACAAGCATTCCTGATTTACAGATGTGGCCACTGCGGCTGAGAGAGGTAGGTCCCATGTCCCAGGTTGGGCAGTTGAGAGGCAGTGGGTCAGGCAGTCTGATTTGGTCAGAGAAGATCCTGTCCATGGTGCTGACAGTTGCCAATCCTGTGCATGGGGGAGTGACCCAGGCCCCCCTCCTCAGGGTAGCCATGCTTGGTTGTGAAGGGAGGTGGTGGGGTGAGTGAGAGGTCAACTGACTCCAATGACCTCCCACAACTCTACTCCCAGCCCAGAGCCACAGAGCAGCAACTGAGGCAGGGAGGAGAAATGGGTCTGCCCCCTCCCTGCTGCCCTTCAGCCTCCCTCACAACCCCTCCCCACCCTGCAAAGTGCCACCTGCTGGGATCAATGCTGTCACTCAGCTCTGAACCCCCACTGTAGCCTGGCTCAGGGAGCCCAGAAGGGACTGAACTTAGAGCTGGGAGCAGAACTCAACTTAGACTCCCCCTGAAGGGGTGGAAACCATGGGCTCAGACTTAATAACCAGCCTAGGGCTCATTTTCTGGCAGTTTTTCTGTGAAATAGCTCTTGGGACTTTGTGCATTTGTCTCAGCCACTTTTTTGTTTGTGTGTGAGGTTTTATAAGAATCCCTGTGCTCAACTCTAGCGGGAGGGTCAGCATTCTTTCCCCTAACTTTTTGCAGAGAAGTTCTGTGATCAGACTCACACGGTTGTGTAGGGTTTCCACTGTGCAAGGAACCCAGCAGAAGAAGCAAGGAACTGAAATACAGCCCGTGCTGGACTCCCCAAACTGCCCATAGGTTGTGTCTGCCTGGAGGAAGGGGGCATCTTTTTCTTTTTCTTTTTTTTTTTTTTTTTTGATAGGCAGAGTGGACAGTGAGAGAGAGAGACAGAGAGAGAAAGGTCTTCCTTTGCCGTTGGTTCACCCTCCAATGGCCGCCGCTGCAGCCGGCGCACCGCGCTGATCCGATGGCAGGAGCCAGGAGCCAGGTGCTTTTCCTGGTCTCCCATGGGGTGCAGGGCCCAAGCACCTGGGCCATCCTCCACTGCACTCCCTGGCCATAGCAGAGAGCTGGCCTGGAAGAGGGGCAACCGGGACAGAATCCGGCGCCCCAACCGGGACTAGAACCCGGTGTGCCGGCGCCGCAAGGTGGAGGATTAGCCTACTGAGCCACGGCGCCGGCTAAGGGTGGGGGGGGGCATCTTTTTCTGTTTTTCACAAAGGTGCCAGGGTTGGAGGGAAGGTGGGTTGGCTGCTGGGGCAAGAGGCCAGCTCGCCGCACTCTTCCAGCTTCCCCATCACACCCACATCCCTGCCTGCTTGCAACGCTCCTCCCTTGTCTTCTACATCCAAAAGCTCCAGAGAGAAAGAAGGCATTAAGACAAATGGAGGTCAGATGGAAGCGAAAACGGAAATGAGCTTGAGGAAAAATAAAACAGCAGCAGCTTCCCCTGGAGGGGACCGAAAGGAAGGCAGACAGGGGAAGATGGGGGCTCTCCTTCCCCGGGCTCCCGGGGAGGAGGGGTGCTGCCTGCTGCTCTGGGGGTGCTGCCCGATGCCCGGTGCCCTGCCAGGGGCGGCTGAAGGCCCTCTCTCTAATGGGTCATTTGGTGATTTCTTTCTACTCCCAGTTCCCCCAGAGTGGGCTTCTTCACTCCGTCTTGGTGAGCCTTCCGGGGGTCCCTTCTGAGCTACCTGCCGCTGCCTCAGACTAGAGGCCTTCTGGGTCCTAGGCAGACCAGGACAGCGCCAGGTGGTGGGATCGCCTGTGGCCCCAGGGGCTCAGGACGCCAGCAAGGAGGTCTGGGCCGGGGGGAATGGGGGGCTTCTGGGGCAGACGAGCCTAGGGACGAGCCGGCTCTCCTCCCGCAGCCTCTGCTGTCTCCAGCTCCTTCGTATCCTCACTGAGTGTGCGTTTGTCACCTCTGGCTGCTCAGAACACATCTCCCTGCCAGCAGCGTCCGGAGGCCAAGGGGGCAGGGCCTCCCTGATTGAGCTGTGTGTCTTCTTCTACCTTTTTGTGATTAACAAACGAAAAAACCAAAACAAACAAAAAACCAGACAGCGGAAGAGTGGGAGCCGAAGAGGCACACAGAGGGGCTGGCCGGGCGCCCCCTCCTGGCGGCGCTGGGTCCCTCCCTGGTCGTTCAGAAACGGGAGGGAAGGGGCTGCGCTCCCTCCTTGTTTCCTGCCCTTTGCCACAGGCGCCACTGTCCTGCTGTGCTCCACCTCCCTCTGCTTCTGTGGTTGGCGCTCTAGCACCCAGACTCAAACCCCAAGTTCCCACACGGCGGCTCCTCCACCCTCCTGAAGAAAGGGCGCTGTGGCTCAGCCTCCCCAGGGGCCGCCATCCGTCCTCGCCGGGGTCCTCACCACGTCACAGGCTCCGCACGTGTTCCTGTCTCCCCAGCCTGGCTGCGCAGTGGGCTGGGGGGCAGGGAGGGTCCTGGTTAGCCTTATTGCAGGTTCTGCCTTCCATGTAAACAGGATTCAAAGGCAGGGGCATAGAGATGAACAGGGGAGCAGGATTTATTTGGAGCAAAACAAAATGCAAGCTCAAGAACCAAGTCGTGCATGGACAAAACAACCAAATGTGCAAAAGGGCCCCAAACAAAAACCTCTCTCCAGAAAAAACCTCCAGCCGTGAAAAAGCCCTGACAAAGGGAAAAGCCCCAACAAAGTGAGACCTACTTTTTATATCCTCCACAAGCACAGAGGGTGAGGTCTCAGGTGGAGCCCAATTAAATATTCAAGAAGGGGACGGAGTTAGGACCAGGACTCTGGCTCTGTCCATTTCCATGCCCGTTCTAGGAAATATTGGACGTGTCATGGTGTCAGGAGCATGATGGCAGTGGGCATGGCCCATGGTAATTTTATTATAATGACATTATATGCAGGCGACAGGTCCTACAGCCATGTTGGATATTTTCAGCTATTGCTGGTTGTAAGCTTTGCAACATTGTGGAACTTGTGGTTGCTGCTATTCCCAAAGGGATAAGGGAGCTTGCTGCTGCATGGGAGGTGGGCTTGCACCCTGCACAGAAAGGGAGTCTGGATCGTGCCCAGAGCAGGCCTGTCGTGCAGACGGGTTGGGGCCAGGCTATCATATACGTCAGCTGTGGCACTCCAACATGGGATGCTGGCATCCTGAGCAGCAGCGTGACCTCTGCACCACAAGGTCCACCCCATCCACAGACTTTTGTTAGGAGGAACCAGGCAGGCGGTAACAACAACAATAAGCTTAAGGGATTTCTAAAAGGCTGAAAACTCAAGTTCTCTTTGATCCCCTGGGAGCAACTCCCCCTTGGGGAATTTCCTAGCTGCGTAGCCTTGGGCAGTTACTTAATCCTCCTGGATTTACGCTTCTCATCTAAAATACAGAATAAGAACATCGAGATACTGTGAATAAGAGAGATAAAGATGGACAGCACCGTGGCTCACTGGGCTAGTCCTCTGCCTGCGGCGCCGAAACCCTGGGTTCTAGTCCCGGTCGGGGGTGCGGGTTCTGTCCCGGTTGCTCCTCTTCCAGTCCAGCTCTCTGCTGTGGCCCGGGGTGGGGGTGGGGGCGGTGGAAGATGGCCCAGGTGCTTGGGCCCTGCACTTGCGTGGGAGGCCGGGAGGGAGTGCCTGGCTCCTGGCTTTGGATCGGTGCAGCGCGCCAGCCTTGGTGGCCATTTGGGGGGTGAACCAATGGAAGGAAGACCTTTCAAAAGAAAAAAAAAAAGAAGAAAATTAAAAAAAAGAGATAAAGATGAGCTGCTTAGCATGTTGCTTCATGTTGAAACACTTAAAAACTAGTTGCTATCTTACTATTATTGATGGTTGTAGTTACAGGGTCTTCTCCCTCCCTCCTTACTCCTGATCACTGATGACTCAGAAAGGTCTCTTTCCAGCCTTCTCCCAACCACCCACAATCTCTGGAGGGGGGAAGCCTGTGTTCACCCTGCCTCTGGACATAATCTCTGCTCCCAGAGCGTCCTGCTCTGTGCACCCACACCGCCATACACGTACAGATGCATGCGTAAACCCCATGCCTCCAGGGTGTCCTGCACTTGGTCTAAGATATAGTGACCTCCGGGGTCTCCCTCTACACCTTCAGTCTAGACGCACCTTAGCTTCTTGGCTTCCTGTGCACAAAGCCTCCTCCCTTTGGTCCTGACAGCCTGAGGCATCTTGTTTATTCATTCACTCCAAGAGAAAGTTCTCTAGCTGCTGGCTCCTGCAAGCCACCCCTTCCAGGAAATGTGCTCTGAGTCACCAACAGCCTGAGGAGGTGCAGCCTACTCAAGCCCAACTTGCCCTTCTCTGTCTGATCCCGGAGAGAACTGCCCACAGAGCCTGCAGGGATGCAGGGGAGGCGGAAGCGGGGGAGCTCCCAGGTGGTGGGGTACCAAGCTTGTCTTTTTTTTTTAAAGCAGTAGAAATGATGAACACTTTTTTAAAAAGATTTATTTATTTGCTTGAAAGACAGAGTTACAGAGAGGCAGAGGCAGAGAGAGAGAAGAGAGAGAGAGAGAGATCTTCCATCCACTCTTTCACTCCCCCATGACTGCAAAGGCCAGAGCTGCACCAATCAGAAGCCAGGAGCCGAGAGTTTCTTCCGGGTCTCTCATGTAGGTGCAGGGGCCCAAGGAAATGGACCATCTTCTACTACTTTCCCAGGCCATAGCAGAGAGCTGGATCAGAAGTGGAGCAGCCAGGACTTGAACCAGTGCCCATATGGGATGCTGGAACTGCAGGCAGCTGCTTTACCCGCTATGCCATAGCACCGGCCCCTAAAGAATTTTTGAGAATACTTTTTTAAAATTTGGAAAGTCAAAATTACAGGCTGAGAGAGGGAGAGATAGAGGGACAGAAGTCTTCTATCTGCTGGTTCACTCACCAAATGTTTACAATGGCCAGGGCTGTGCCAAGCCAAAATCAGGAGCCAGGAGACTCATCTGGGTCTCCCACATGGGTGCAAGGCTGCAAGTGTTTTTCCACTGCTTTCCCAGGTGCATTAGCAGGGAGCTGGATTGGAAGTTAAGCATCAGGGACTTCAATCAATGCCCATATAGGATGCTGGCACTGTGGACATTGGCTTAACCCGCTGAGCCACAGTGCCAGCCCCTTCCAAGCCTTTCTTGCTAGAGTCATAAACCAGAGGGTTTCCAAGGATCTGTGGAAGGGAAGCCTTTTGTGGTGTTTATGATACCACTAGGGATGCCCATATCATTTTGCCTGGGCACAAGCCCTGGCTCTGTTCCAGATTTAGCTTCCTGCTACTGTGTACCTTGGAGGTGGCATGGGGTTTATGCATACATCTGTACTTGGGTCCCACCACCCACATAAGATTGAATTCTAGGCTCCTGGCTTCAGCCTGGCTCAAACTTGCCTGCTGCTGGCATTTGGGGAGTGAACTAGAGAATGTGAGAGCTCTGCATGTCTGTCTGACTCTGTGTGTGTATGTGTCTGCCTTTAAGATAAAATTAATTAAAAAGAGGAAATATAATAGATTTTAAAAAATGTGAGAAAAGAGAATGAAAGAGAGTGCACCTTTTCCATGAATGTTTTCAATCTCCCTGTACAAGCTCAATGGCAAGTCTTAGAATCTTAGAGTTTAAGCAATGTCACACTTTTTTTTTTCTTATTTATTTGAAAGTCAGAGCTGTAGAGAGAAAGGGAGAGACAGAAAGAGATAGAGATCCTCCATTCGCTAGTTTACTCTCCAGATAGCTGCAATGGCAGGAGCCAGGGGCTTCATCCGAGTCTCCCACATGGGAGACAGGGGTCCAAACACTTCTGCCATTTTCTACCGCTTTTCCCAGGTGCTTTAACAGAGACCTGGATTGGAAGTGGAGCAGTGGGAACATGAACTGCCCATATGGGATGCTGGCATCACAGGTGGTGGCTTAACCTGCTATGCCACAAGGCAGGCCCCACCTACCTTCATTTAAATACTCATATTGTTGTTGACATTATGTGAGCTTACAAGGTCATGCAGCTGGAGCCAAAGGGAGCGTGAGACTTGGGTCTCCTCCTGACCGGAAGCAGTGCTGGAGGAGCCGGGTCTTCTGTCCAATATGCAATTGGAATGTTAACAGGCCAATGAAGAGAACCATTGTGAGGGTGCAGGGGGAAGAGATTTTTCTAATCCTGCCTGCACAGCCGCAGTCTTGCTCATGGGTTGCTGGGACCTGGCCCTGCCTCTGTTTGCAGTATGGTGCGTGGCCTTCCCTCCATGCTGGTGCTACTGTAAGACTTAGGTCATTGGTCTGGCATTGTGGCATAATAGGTTAAGCTGCCACCTGTGATGTTGTCTTCCCATACGGGAGCCAGTTTGTGTCTTGGCTGCTCCATTTTCGATCCAGCTCCCTACTAATGTGCCAGCGGAAGATGACCCAAGTGGGAGACCGGAGGAAGCTCCTGGCTCCTGGCCTGGGCCCTTGAGGCCATTTGGGGAATGAACCAGTGGATAGAAGATCTTGTTGTCTCCCTTTTTCTATGTAACACTGCCTTTCAAATACATCAATCCATCTTAAAAAAAAAAAAAAAAAAAAAAAAAAAAAAGACCCAGGCCAGCCTCCTGTTGGCTTCACTGCTTCCACGATCTTAATTGGCCTGAAGATTTTTGTGGCTCACATCTGCCTCACCACAGACTCAGGAGTTTAATAATTGATTTAGTAATTGGTTTTAGGGGTACAAGTGCAGAGATTATAAATGCTATTAAAAGAAGCCAAGCTTCCCTTGTCCTCTTGAATGCAAGGCAAGCACTCAGTCAAGACCCAAGGCATTTCTTGTAGATTTTTCTTCTCTTAGGATGTTTACATACAGGTTGAATATTTTTCAGATGTGTTGGATTTCCATTCTCTCATGAATTAAAGCAAAATGTTGACTTACATTGGGGTCTCTGGTGTATAAGAAGGCCACATTTGAATGTGTTAACAGATTCTTTCATGAAAAATGGGAGAAAGCAAGTGAAGAAAATGAGAGACCAAAAAAAAAAAAAACCCTTTCAGTTGAGGAACTTGGAAAATTCTGAACATTTTCATGTGCGATTCAGCTGCAGCGTGTCGGGATATAAATAATACATTGAAATTTTTATGTAGTTAAGCATTACAGGAGTCCGACAAGCTCTGAAAGGATTTGCATTTAATTCTCTTTTTTAAAAAAAAAATGTGTTAACTAAAAATAAAATAATTTCAGGCATATAAAGTAACTAAGACAGTAAGATCTTGCAGTAGAAAATGATCCACTGAATTTAGTGCCTGTGTCTGAAGCCATTCACGGGATTCATTTACAGGAAAAGGTCATCCTGGGGCGGGGGAGGGAAAGGCTCTGAATTGCGAGCCAGGGCCCTGGTATTGGGCTCCAGAGGCGTCCCGTCTTTGCCTCCAGGCTCGGCATAAAAACGGCTCTGCTTTGCGTTTAAACCGCACTGCAGCTGGAGAGGTGGCGAGTGTGGGCACAGAAAGGCCCTGAGAGGGAGGAAGTGGGTGAGGACCGCCGGAAGCTTGGCTCCCTCGGCATGCCCCTCCCCTCGGCCTGTTGCCTGGGACTTTTCTATCCTGGGAAGGGCCAGGCTATGAGGCACCCAGCAGCCTTCACGTGATGGCATCGGGCCTCGCGGCGAAACACCACAGGCTGGGTGGCTTAAACAACAGTCCGAGATCACAGTGCTGGCCAGCTCGGTGCCTGGGCTGGGCCTCTTTCCTGACTCAGAGATGACCCTGATCCCAATGTCCAGCTCTCAGGGCCCAGCTCCTCACACCATCACCTTGGAGGTGAGAGTTTTGCTTTTATTTGAGAGACAGAGTTACAGACAGACAGGAGGAGTGATCGAGTCCATCCTCCACTGCTTTCCCAGGTGCATTAGCAGGGAGCTGGATCAGAAGTGGAGCAGCCAGGACTGGAACTGGTGCTCATATGGGATGTTGGTGCTGCAGGCCACAGCTTTAACCTGCTGAGCCACAGTGCCAGCCCTAGAGGTGAACTTTTACATAAATGCAATGTTCAGTTCTCTTTGTATATGCCTAATAGAGGAGTTTCTGGCTCCTGTGGTAATGCTCTATTTCAGGTTTGAGAAATGACTACTTTTATTTTATTTTAACAATGTAGACATGGAGGCCGGGACAGTTTACGGGCACTTGGTACAGGTAGCTAGCAAACAGCAAGCCCAGACTCTCACCTAGAGTGCCCATCCCAGCCCCTCCACCACAGCTGCTCAGACCTGAATTCCAAAGGACTGACTGCATTATGTTGTTTGCTGAGGGCAGGAAGAGCGTCTGGGAAGATGTGTTAAATGCATCAGTGTTGGGGAGATTTTTGCATTTCTGCAGGAAGAGGTAACTGAAGATTTTAATGGGATGAATTGGCAAAGCAGAGGTTGAAGAAACCAGATCTCAAAGGACCTTGCACACCATGGCTAGGAAGAGTCTATGCAAAAGAATAGGTATAAAAAAGTATGCATGTAAGACAAATACTAAACCTACCCTCAAATGCCAACAAAAACACTGAGAGAAATCTTTACAGCCACGTGACATTGGGTTAATAGCTTTGTTGTAGAAAGGACTCCTAAAACAGATGATGAGGACATTTAAACCGAACGAGATAAATGGGCAAAGGACACGAACAGATGATTCACAAAATAAGAAATGCAAAGCAGTAAACAAACATATGGAAAAATGTGCAACTTCCAGTATAATCAAAGACATGCAAATTTAAACAACAGTAAGAGAACCTGTTCTTTGCCTATCAGATTAGCAAATGTTTGTCAAAATGATAATAGCAGATTCTGGCGAGAGTGAGCTCTGAGAGGAATTCCTGCACACTCTGGATGTGTTCAAATCCCGGATGCCAAATGCTTCTCTCCCTGTAACTCCGTAATTCCAGCTTCGGCAAGCAGCCAGTTCCTCGGAAGCTACAGCTACGTGATATTTACAATGAGGATGAAAAGCAGAAGGTGGCACAGGGTGTGGGTTACCAATGTGCAGAACATCATCCCCGTTGAACACCAGCAGTGCCCAGCCAGCCCTGGCTTCCCCGGGACCCCAGAGCTAATCAAGTCAAACTCTTTATTCTTTCTCCAAGCCTGCTTTGCCACACTGCTCTTTATGTTTCACGAGTGGCATCCCTGGTGGAAAACCTGGGTGGTGCCCCAGATTTCTTCTGCTTGCTGTCATCTATCCCCCCCCCCCCCAACGCTGTCAGCTGTCTCTTGACTGCATCCCCTCCCTGTTGCTCTAATTGTCATTGCTTGAGCCACCTTTGATTTTGCCACCTCTCGGTTGTGGCCGGAGCCTTCCATCAGAGTCTGTTCCCTTGGGAAGGGGTGTGGCATGGGAGGAAAGGACAGATATTTAGGGGAGAGACACACGAAGGGGTTTCAACAGTATTTTTCATCTATTTTTTTTAAAAGGAGATCTGAAGCAAATATCCTACAAGGTTAAGGTTTATTGGGTCTATGTGGTGAGAACCGATGTCCATTACATTCTCTATTGCTTTTCTGTGCTCAGGTATTTTAATAATAAAAATGTTTGAAGTCTCTTGTCTGACCTTCTTTCCAGAGTTCCTTTTCATTCCCAGCCCTCCTCCACAACCCCACCAAATATCATAGCAATCTGATCTGTTTGTACCTTAAAACCTCCATTAGATTAGTTTTCCATCTTTCACAGAATAAAGCCAGTCTTATTCATTTGACACAAAAGACCATTCCCACCCCACGTCCAGGCTGTGCAAAGCTTAATAGCTCCCCAAACCTTACCTTAAACGATGCAGACTTTAACCCTCTCCTCATGTGCTCTGCCTTAGCTGTTCACCCTCCATTACCCAGCTGGCAGGTCTTAGCTCACTTTTTTTTAAAGATTTTATTTATTTGAGAGGTAGAGTTACAGACAGAAAGAGGGAGAGACAGAGAGAAAGGTCTTCCATCCACTGGTTCACTTCCCAGATGGCTACAATGGCCGGAGCTGCACCGATCTGAAGTCAGGAGCCAGGATTTTCCTGCGGGTCTTCCCAGGCATATGCAGGGGCCCAAACACTTGGGCCACCTTCCACTGCTTTCCCAGGACACAGCAGAGAGTTGGATCAGAAGTGGAGCAGCCGGGACTCCAACCGGCGCCCATATGGGATGCTGACACTGCAGGAGGCAGCTTTACCCACTACACCACAGTGCCGACCCCCTTAACTCACTTTTCAAAGCCAAAATCAAACATCTTTTCTAGAAGAAAACTTTCTCTGATGTTCCCCAAGAAGAAGTTGGTTATTCTGTCCTTTAGATTCTCAAAAACTTTCATGCATGACATTGCTCATTGCTCTTACCACATTGTTTTTGAGATTTGTTTTCACTGTTTCACCCAACAAACTCCTTGAGCCCCTCAAGGTCAGGCCTAGCTCTGCAAACCCCAGGCTGAGCGTGGTGCCAAGAACATCAGGAGCTCTGTGAGTGCTATTTGAAAGGAGGAGAGAGGAGACGCAGGAGAGGCCTTTGCCTCCTCAAAGGGAAATCGAGACAGTGCAGACAGAGTGGCGGTAGTTTGGATAACAGGACTCAGGGTTCAGAGACTACTGTTGGAAGAGAAGTTCTAATCCAAGGGCTGAAGGCGGAGTGGAAAGTTCAGATATTGAGGCATTCTGTGCAGGTAGATCCCTGGCCTTGACCAACAAGAAGCTCCTCTTGCTCTCAGTGGTGCAGTGAGAGTTGTGGCCTGCAGCCCAGATCTGCCTGAGGCTGGAGGCGTCCATTCCCTCAGCTGTAGGAAGCATGGCAACCAGTGGCTCTCGGCTAAAGAAAGCCAGCTCAGGCAAGTTCATGTCCCTTCCTGAGGTCGTCCCTCTGGCAACAAATTGTCAATGAGTGTAAAGGACCAGTCCCTTTGTGTACAGGCTGGACGACTAAAGGGCCCTCCTGGAATCAGAGCTGCAGTACATAGGGGCAGTTGAGGCTATTTTTGTGTCTGTAACAGAGTTTAGCGTTTCTCCTGTCCTGTTCCCACTCCTTCAGTCTCGAATAAGTGCTGATTCTTGTCAGTCCTTGGTAAACGCCAGGCGTGAGTCTCCACTTCAGAGTCTTTTCCTAGAGAACTGATCTGAGAAAGATGCTATTACAAGTGTTTGTGCTTGCATCCCAGGCTTTCCCTAAATTGGAAAATACTTCCTTATACCAAGATCAACTCCACAGATTTGTGAAGACACTTTTGTCACCTTGGAAATTTGATAGTGGCTCCAACGGTACTGACCAATGGTTCCACTTCCTCATCTATGACTTGAGTGGGTTTTTTTTCTTTTGGTAATGATTGCTAAGGTGTCATGTTTTGGGGTTGTAGCCTAGCCCACCTTATACAGCTCTGTAATTAAGATGGATTTGGCAGTGGGTCAGCAGGGGACAGGAAAAATTAAGGCTTTGGTTCCCCTCTCTGTCAGCTGACTTTTAAAGGAAAAGTAAACTTTTAAAGCTTCTAAGGACCATTCTGGCTTTTAAAGGAAGATGACTTTGGCCAGATCTATTTTTACTCCTAGTTGGATGGGTTAGAGGGATGAACATTTGCTTATTTCAGATCAGTGAAAGGCTGTGGTTTGAGAGAGGTGGCAAAAGCATGTTTGAAATTTTTAACTCATGGTCTGGGGTGACTTTTTAAAAAAATTTGAAATAGAAGAAGGATATATTTATATATGTGTGTGTGTGTGTGTGCGTGTGTGTGTGTGTGGGTACTTCCTGGAACTTGATTCACTTCCCAAATGCTCCAAATACCTGCAACAATCAGGGCTCAACCAGGCTGAAGCCAGAAGCAAGGGACTCAATCCAGGTCCCCCGAGTGGGTGGCAGAGACCCAAGTACTTGAGCCATCACCTGCATCCCAGGGTGTACTCTGGCAGAAAACTGGGATCAGAAGTGGAGCTGAGACTCTAACCCAGTTGCTCTGACGTTACATGTGAAGATCTCAAGTAATGTTTTAACTGCAGTGCTGAATTGTTCATTTAGAACAGCAAAGGCTGAGATGATTAAACATCCAACCATTGCTGAATGGTGCCTCCAAGCAAGCTCCTTCCCCTAGCTTAAGGATGTGGATGGTGGTGGTGCTGCATTGGACAGTAGACAGGATCTGAGGGAGGGATTGTGGACGATATCGTTGTGGGAAGGTCCCCTTTCTTCCCATCCTCTGCCCTTTGGAATTAACTTCAGTTCCTTTGTCAAATTCCTGGAACTTGGTCCTCATTTTGACCCTCAATCCTGACAGGATTCCCTCTCTACAGTCCCCACAGCTTCTGCGGCTTCACCCATATTCATATTCATATTGTGGCACACTTTTTCCAGGTGCCTCAATGCATTGTTTCATAGAATAATTTTCTTAATATTTGTGAATTCATTTGGCAGGCAGTCATTGTCATCATGGATAATACTGACTATTAGGAGGGTCATCCCTCCTCCTTTCTTACCCCTGGAGCAGCTGAATAGCACACCACACATCAAATCAAATGAGCAGGCATCAGCACTAGTTGTAAACAATCTACACTGCACAACTACTGCCACCTTGCCAAATCCCCTACGAGTCAGATGTGAATTCAAACTCACCTTGCTAATTAATTCAGAACAACGAGATATTCCAGAAAGCAGTTCTCCTTCAGACTGTGGAAAGTCACACAGACATTTAAAAATGCTTGGGAACTGGAGTAGGGCGGAATATCCATCCTGACTGTTATTTTTAGCTTAAGGAGATTTTTTTTTTTGCCAAAGTCCATTTCCAAAATCTCATTACTTTAGGAGAAAAATGATGCACATAGAAGCATCTGGATATTATTGCTGTCTGATTCATCTTTGAAACCCCAGCACCCAGCATAGTTCTGGGCAGTTGTTGTGATATGGAATTAAATTCTAACATGCTCCTGTGGCATAGTAGCCACCTCAGGAATTCATGGGGATGACAAAATTTCTCTGTGTTTCCTAGAGATGCTGATTCCATGTGTTTTCTAACCAGCTTTCTAAGAACTGAACTTGCTGAAGGTCGCACTGTTATTATGGGAGCTGGGGAGCTAGATTTTGAAATTGCACTATTTGATTTCCAAGTTTACAAACTATCCTTTGCACCATGCTGGAGAATCTGCCCATGGCAATTTTGTTTGGCCTTAGGTAAATATGTGTTCTTACTGTGTGAACTACTTATCCCTGCATTCAGAGTGTCTGTTTGATACCCAGTGCTTTCCTCCTGCCTAGACTAAATAGAAATGAGGAAAGGGAGTCTGGTCAATAGATTACAATTAAGATTTTACCTCAATCAAGGGTATTTTCCATTTTAAATGAAGAACCCAGAAAAGTCCACATTTAAGTTACTGAAATGCATTTACTTAGCAACCTGAGGGGTTGTTTATAGCTATGCATAAAGTTCTAGCTGTCTTCCCATTCAAAGCAGAATTCCAGTTAAGTTCTATATCTTAGCCTCCAAGGCCCCGCATAACTGGCCTCTGCTCATTTCCATGGCTATACCTCTTTCCATTCTCCCCTTGATTCGAAACTCATTATTTTACCATTATGTCATTTGTTTATTTATTTGTGTGCTGTCTCTCTTCGACAAACTGCCTTGTTCACTGCCTAGATCATGTATCCTCACAAAAGTGCCTTGTGCTATTCTGCACATTAAATACCTGTAAAAGGGGGTTGGCATTGTGGTATAGTAGGTTAAGCCTCACCCTGTAATGCTGGCATCCAATATGGGTACTGGTTCAAGATGCATCTGCTCTACTTCCTATCCAGCTCCCTGCTAATGTGCATGGGAAAGCAGCAGATGATGGCCCAAGTGATTGGGCCCCTGCACACATGTGGGAGACCTGGAAGAAGCTCCTGGCTTCTGTTTCTGTGCCGCCTAGCCTCAGCCATTGTGGACATTTGGGGAGTGAACCAGCAGATGGATGATTCTCTCTCTCTCTCTCTCCCTCTCTCTGTGTTTCAAATAAATAAAAATAAATATTTAAAAAATATGTAAAAGGAGTGTATGTCTCCAAAGGTGAAATTTAGATCTTTGTAGAAGCAGGTTGGGGGAAAGGATGGACTTGGGAGTCCAGAGAATATCTCTGGGTACAAGCCAACCTCCTGTCCCCATTCTCTGGATGGGCTGGTCCTCTCTTGCCTCTGTCTCTGGATCTTTGTTGACCTGGAGCTGATTGGTGTCTGAAAGATATCCATGTATGTGACTGTTCCCTGCGAGATGCTTGGGGAGAGGGCTCAGTGAGTAGGGTCTCACAAGTGCAGTGGTTGTTTTGTACTCTAGAATGTTTCATGGCATCATGTACCTGTGAAGTTATGGTGAGAAGTTAACATTTGGGAGAGCAGGAAGAGTAGCTTTGCTGCTGTTGAGATGTGTTCCTTGTGTGTATCCTGTTCTCTCTGATTGTCAACCTCCCAGCGAGCCATGTCCATGTTCAATGTGCAGTGGGAGAACAGGACCAGCTGTCATGGGTTCTCACCAGAAGTAGGAACAGATATTTAGGTGGTAGTGGCAGGGAGGGAGTATTTTAGTAACTGAATGTGTGCACTAATCACTCTGCGGCAGCTTTAATGAAACAACATGTTCTTGCGTTAATTGACACATTTCTTAAAAGCTGGTTTAAAACTTCTTTCCTCTCATTTGCCATTGGGGAATTTTTCAATGCAGCTGGGAAGCGTCGCTGTCCGCGATGCTGAAGCAATGTTTCTTTCCGCCAGAGACTAAGCGGAAATGTTTCTCTGATCTCCCACTTCTTTGACAGTACAGGGAGATTTACTCATTTAAAAACTCTTTTCAGACATATATTATGTTTATTCCTGATGATATGGAGAAGGAGGCTCCTTCTCTTCCCACTTCATGGATTAAAAATCCTTGTTTACTACTATTGGAATTGCTTTAATTTTCATGGATGTCTATGAAAGCAAAACACACACACACACACACACACACCAAACTTTTACATATACAAACAAAGCTAATTGTGGAAAATTTCATAAACACAGATAAACAAAGAAGAAAATGAAAATAATTTGTTCCCATGCCCATAGAGAACTATTAGCATTTTAATAAACATCCTTCATGTAGATAGAAGATACCTGATATAATACTACTGTATATGCTGTTCACAATCACTTTTTTTAGTTAGAAAATGATCAGATACTCTTCTCTATGTTAATAAATTTACTTCTATAGCATTTCAAAATAGGAATAGTATATAATTGTGGATTTATACCATGATTTATGACCATTTTTGATTGATCAGTTAGATTATTTTTGTTATCTTTGTGATTATAAGCAATATTAAAAGAATTCTTATGGTTAAATTATTATGAATATTTGTTTGTTCAAGATAATTCTTAGAATTGGAATTATTGGGTTGCACAGTTCAAGGCATTTTGATTCATGTTGCTAAATAGACCACTTTACACTTCCACCAGCAGCCCATTTTCCTCTACACTCATACAATGAACATTATTATTTAAAAAACACATTTTCCATTTTATGAATAGAAATGGCATCTTGCTGTTTTAATTTGCCTTTCTCATATTGTTAGATTGGATTTTCTTTTTTCAAGTATTTTTGGTCACTTGAACTTCCTTCTCATAGTTTTTGCCAGTTTTCTTATTTGGGCTTTGAAATTATGTCTTCTGACTTTAAATTCAATGCTCTTTCTTCGAACTACCAAATCACATCTGTTCCACATATGGAAATAAATATGTGTCCATAACTGGTTCTAGAATTGTCATGTGGTTCTTGCATTTTAGGCACCTTTCTCCTCAGGCTTCCAAAGCTTCTGAAGTTCTAGTTGTGATGATTCAACAACGTCTATGTTGCTTTGTTACTTGCACCATATACATAGCATCTCACTCAGTTCTACCAAGTGTCCTGAAAAGTAGGTGGGGTCAACCTTGTGTGTCATTAAACGGAGGAAACAGAGGTATATTGAGGCTGAAAGATTTTCCCAAGGTCACTAAGTAATATCAAGTCAAGGGAAAACTTGAACCAGGATCTCCCAAGAGTCTAGAGCAAAAGTAATATGAAAAGCTAATCAAATGGATCCTTAATGACTCTCATAATGTACTATCTTTTCCAGAGTCATTTGCATTTAAATAGAGGGATCTGAGGCAATCCCTACTTAATGTGCCCTGGGAAGCCAGGAGAACTATTTTAGGGTCTGGAACCTTCCAATTAAATCTCACTGTGTTAGGTGCCCATTGACTCCATCTATGCATGGTCCTGGCATGTCTTAGAAAGGGTTTACCTGAAACACCAATGATGACAACCTGAATACAGTCAGTATAAGGCCCCAAACAGCAGGAAAATAGATGCAGTTTCTCTCTCTCACTTTTTAACTGACATCTATGCTCAGAAACCTGTTTTTCTATTTTCTTCTCAAAATTACTTAGAGTCACTCTTCTCTTTTCTCTGATGTTAATGAGTTTCTAGGCACCTTTCTTTTTTAAAAAAAAGATTTATTTATTTATTTATTTGAAAGTCAGAGTTACACAGAGAGAGGAGAGACAGAGGGAGAGGGAGAGAGGGAGAGAGAGAGAGAGAGAGGTCTTCTTCCATCTGATGGTTCACTCCTCAATTGGCCTCAATGGCCAGAGTTGTGCTGATCCAAAGCCAGGAGCCAGGAGCCAGGGGCTTCTTCTAGGTCTCCCATGAGTGTGGGAGCTCAAGTACTTGGGCCATCTTCCACTGCTTTCCCAGGCCATAGCAGAGAGCTGGATCAGAAGTGGAGCAGCCAGGAATAGAACCAGTGCCCATGTGGGATACTGGCACTGCAGGCGACAGCTTTACCTGCTATGCCACAGCGCTGGCCCCTCTAGGCACCTTTCAAACATGTTCTTTTAGCTCCCAGAAGAACAAACTCTAGGAGATCATAGACCTCTGAGCACAGATGGCCTTCTTTGCTGACCCACTGTTTGATGAATTCAGTCTTGAATGTGTTGTCGTTCCCCTGACCCCACTGACCATATGTGGTAGACCTACCATGGACCCACAGTGGATCCCATGCCTCAGCACAGCAGGTGAGGATGTCCTTGAACATAATCTGGCCATTGCTTTTTCTGCGTGGTGACTTTTCACATTGTATGAAATCACAAGGATGAGACAAGACCCCTCTAGGGTGTATTCTTCCCTCACCCTGGGTCCTGGCCTTCTGCTGCCATCACTGCCTTAGTTTTCTCACTGATGTATTTCACTTGTAAGCACTTTAAATATTTTATGAGAGAGGAGGTTTCGCAATATCCTTTTTGTGAATTTTTGCAGGTTTTATGGGCAATATTTTGCTGGTATCCTTTTAATAACAATAGAAGAGAATAGCTTATTTCAGTGATTGTCCAGGGTCCTGCCTATATTCTCTTTACCTCTCTCTGTATCAGTTTTTTTTATTTTTGACAGGCAGAGTGGACAGTGAGAGAGAGAGAGAGAGACAGATAGAAAGGTCTTCCTTTTTGTGGTTCACCCCACAATGGCCACTGTGGCTGGCGTGCTGTGACTGGTGCACCGCGCGGATCTGAAGCCAGGAGCCAGGTACTTATCCTAGTCTCCCATGTGGGTGCAGGGCCCAAGAGACTTGGGCTATCCTCCACTGCACTCCCGGGCCACAGCAGAGAGCTGAACTGGAAGAGGAGCAACTGGGACAGAATCCGGCACCCTGACCGGGACTAGCACCCGGTGTGCCAGCGCCGCAGGTGGAGGATTAGCCTATTGAGCTGCGGCGCCGGCCTCTGTATCAGTTTTTGAAGAATGTTCTAAAGATCTTTCTTGGTGGTTTAATTTTTGTGGAATTAAGACCCTGAAGCTAGGGATCCTGAGATTTGAGGTAGACTGGTAGACTATAGCATGATGATTTTTTTTTCTGCCAAAGAAGCGAGGGTTGACCCATTGTCAACCTTGAGTTGGCTGACAATTGCAGGAAGGAGGGAGACCGCAGGTGGATCCTCACTTCTATTAATAAAGGTAACACATATCTGTGGTCAAACTAAGGAAGGACTGGGGATGATCTTGCATCTCTTGGAAGACACAACCAGACAGCAGATGGTCCCTGCTCATGGACAGCTCCCACTGGTATGTGTGTGTGGTGAGCAACAGAGAGGTGATACCATTTATGTAAATTAGGATCAGTCCCAACTCATCTTCGCAGGGTCCACAGATTTCTTCCCCCATCAAATGGTGATTTTAACCCTGCCTTATACACCTAATAGGTGAACCCAAGTTTAAAATGGAAGGAATTGGAGAAGAGGGTTATCCTATGCAAATGCAAATTATTTCCTAATGGTTTTTGGAGTAAATGGGCTCACACAGGGATCCAGTGTGCATACTCAGTGGGTTTGGCAAAGCTGGATAACTAAGACCTCACGGTGCACAGCTGTGAGGTTTCATACTGAAATGCCCATATCTTTGAAGAAGACATTTCAGAAACTACAATGGCAAGTGTCTGAGAATCAATTTGAAATACAGACTGTTTCAAATAAGGAGCCCATATAATTTGTTTCAGAGAAAGACATGTCCCAGCCACAAGAGTCAGCTCCTATGAGTGTCTTGGGCTATTTCACATCCACTGGGCATGGGTGGCAGAGCTGCCCAGATGTGTCGGCAGGACACTATCCTCCTGGCAGGCAGCTGCTCCTGCTGGAACCAGAACTATATTTTCCTCTCATTTTGTCAGAAACAATGTGTTATTTTGGTAACTCTTTATTTTCCACACTGCAGCTTCCCATATAATTATTGAAGGCAATTAGGTCTTCCATGCTGCCTAATTATTCCACTTTCTGTGCCTATGGAAGATATGGAAAAAAAAAAAAAGCTCATGAAAGCCCATGGTGAAAGGCCTCCATCCAGAGAGAGTGAGCCCAGTTTTTCTGCCTACCTGACAATATGTCTGAATCAGACACAATAAAAGTTAAGCATTTAGTTTTCTCTCTCCATCTGCTGTGCACATGAATGAAATTGAACGTCAGCAAGCAGAGCAGACTGGCTTGGTTGACTTTTCTTTGTCACTTTAAGCTATGGTTCCTGTTCTAGTTTGTGCAGACATCCAAATCAAACCTCTCCATGGCAGGAAATATGGAGTGATGGATGGATTCAACTCCAAAGATGATCCATAAATCCAGCTTCACTAACCAGTGCACAGGGTGGCTGCTTTATCTCTATATCAAATTCATTCTTTTGCACAGAGAACAGAACAGCAAGGCATATTAAAGTTGAGCAAGGGCTTTGCTTTTTGTACACATCTATATTAACCAGGATTCTTTTGATTGCAAGTGACAGAAACCCAATTCCAGCCAGCTTAAGCAAAGAAGGGGATTTATTGGTATGATGCTGGGCTATCTCAGAGAATAAAAATGAGCTGCAGGAAGGTGTGAAACTTAGAGACTGGAAGTGGCAACTGGATGATACCCAGATTATCTCTTTCTACTCACCTCTTTGTTTTTTTCTGTTGATCTAGACTCCATAATATTTTTTTTGACAGGCAGAGTTTAGACAGTGAGAGAGAGAGACAGAGAGAAAGGTCTTCCTTCCGTGGGTTAACTCCCCAAATGGCTGCCACAGCTGGTACTGTGCCGATCTGAAGCCGGGAGCCAGATACTTCCTCCTGGTCTCCCATGTGGGTGCAGGGCCCAAGCACTTGGGCCATTCTCCACTGCCTTCCCGGGCCACAGCAGAGAGCTGGACTGGAGGAGGAGCAACTGGGCAAGAACCGGCACCCCAACTGGGACTAGAATCTGGGGTGCCGGTGCTGCAGGCAGAAGATTAACTAAATGAGCCACAGCGCTGGCCAGCTCCATAATTTTGTATAGCAGACAAGTGCTCTCTGAGGGCAGTGACAGCTGCTGGTTGAAACTCTGGGGTCCAATATCTATAGCTTCTAACAAAGGAAAAAAGGAGACTTCCATGTTAGCTCTGTTAAGGAAAAGAAGAAAGTACCCATGAGAACCTGTGATGACTTAGGTTGGGTTACATGTGACCCTCTCCTCCCTACTGTGGGCTTGTGGCGTAGGTGAAAGTCCCAAAGTTGGCCCATCTAGGGTCATAGGCCCTGTGCAGGGAACCAGATTATAACCAGAAGGCGAGGGTAGGCAAGAAGAAGCCTGTTGGGCAGATGACAACCACAGCACCAGAGTATCCAACTGTGATTTTGTGCAAATGTAAAGAACATCTCCAGGACCCATGAGAAAACCCAAAGTATACTGAGATGATGTTGTCTCATATGGAATCTTAGGATTCATTTTTCTACTTTGATGCTAGTATTTTCTCTCATGACTAGGACTCCCTCCAATCTAAGTGAGGTCATTCAGAAATCCATGTGAATTTCCAGCAGGATTCTTTTCAGAAGAAAGTTAGCATCAAAATCCTACATAGGATGACAGTCAATGGTGGTGGAGAATACAGTCAAAATCTGAGTCAGTACCAAGAATCGCTGTCTTTGATAGACATCTTGGTGATAGGGATTCCTTTCTTACTATTCTCTTGCCTCACATGAAGATCAGTTTGAAAATTTATTTATTTTATGTGAAGAGGGGAGAGAGAGAGAGAGAGAGAGAGAGAGAGATCTTATCTCATTCATTCCTCAAATGCCTGCAACAGCCAGGACTGGGCCAAACCAAATCTGGGAGCCAGGGTCTGAGTCCAGGTCTCCTATGTGGTTGGCAGAGATCTAAGTATATGTATCATAATCTTCTGTCTCCCATGGCAGGTATTAGCAGGAAATTGGAATCATTAGTAGAGAGCAGAACCAACACTTGAACCCACGCACTCCAGTATGGTTTGTGGGAGTCCCAAGTGACGTCTTAACAGTTATGCCAAATGCCTCCCCTGAAGATCATTTTGAAGTGAATTTTATCTCTTTCTCTAGGAAGACAGACAAGCAGACAGATGTACAAAAGTGTATACTCAATGATACTCTACTTTATAAAAACAATCACAAGTCAAGTATAGGATGTTGGGGGTTTCTATGGGGCCACACACCAGATTTCACATTGTGTAGTCTGACCTATGGATAGTCACAGTGTCTTGGCTCAGTTCCCCAGAAAGCAAAGCCTGAGGCAGAGTTCGTGTGCAGCTTTTCTATTAGGGAATAAGATCCCAGGGTCAGGCAGTGAGACCGAGGAGATGGTAGAGCCTTGCTAAATTGGCCACCGCTTGGTAAGTGTAACTGACTTCTCTTCCTCATGGGACCTTCTGCCAAGCCAAATGAAATATCACCCGGAGCACAGTCCATCTGGTTGAGTGAAGGGAACAGTTTTTGACGATCATCTCCCACTGACCAGACGCTGAGCTCTGGAGTGTGAGTTGCTTTGTACTTTCAGACCATGCTGCATGGTGTTCATGCTTCAGTGTCCTATTGGAAGTGTCTCAGGGCCAGAGGCTGGAGATGGGTGGTGCAGCTCTAGGCTTACTACGTACTGCCAGGTTGCAGCCATGTGAGACTGAGACTGAATCAAACTGAGCTGCTCAGAACTGTGCTGGCTCCACCACACGGCCTGCAGGTAGGGAAAGCCAAAAGGACCCATATGATGATTTATGCATATATTTTACTTCCTTCAGAATCAGATCCCTAATCCTAAGAGAGACCTTTGAGATACTTTTCAGATGAGTAAATTCAAACCCAGGGAGTTTTAAGGGGCTTGATTGTCGCTCCCCGTCTTCGTGGAGGAACGACACAGGACCCTGCGCTGTTCTTTCGTCTGCTCGGCCCTCCCCGGGTTTGCTGCTGGTTCTTCCCGGGTTGGCTACTGTCCCTTCCACCTCCGTGGAAGGGCGGTTCCCCCTGGCCGCTTTCCCCACTTCCGCAGGGGAGCGGCACACCGCCGGCCGGCTCTTCTCGGGGGCTGCACAGGTGTTCCTTCAGCTAGATGTTCCTGGTGCATGCCGTCTCTCTCCTCCTTTATAGTCCTCCTCCGCCAATCCCAACTCGGCTGCCCACACGCCGAGTACGCTGCTCTCCAATCAGGAGCAAGTCCTACAGTTTATCAGTTGAACTGGAGGCAGCTGTGTGGAAGCTGTTTACTTCTCTCCCAACGCCACATTGTGGGAGAGCAGATGCACAGAATAAGTCTTAATTCCAGTAACTCAGTCTAGTCCGGTTTGCTCCCCACACTTGATGAAAAAAAAAAAAAAAAAGGAAAAAGAAAAAAGAGAAAGAGAAAACTCACAGCCAAATCACTCCGTTTAGTACAAGGCAGAGCTCAGGACAAGCCCCACTCTCAAGTCTTCCCATTCCTTGCTTCTCCATGGCTCCTCAAACACCAGACCCCATTGGTGAACATTTATGGCAAAATCTCCCAAATGCCTGATGAGGTAAGGAGCAAGTCAACACCTCCTAAATATTCATGAGCTATTTAACGGTTCAGTCTCATGGGTAGCAATATGTCTATCAGGATCTATTTATTCTCATTACTTCAGTGCTGCTCTGGAGCGAGGCATTATAAACAATTTATGATGTGTTGACAGGACAGATGAATGCTGGGATAACAGGCTGAAGCGGGGAAGCTCTCACCCCTGCAACCAGACTGCAGCAGCGTGACTCTGAGGAGGCTCATGGGAAAGACGGTGATGGTGTGGGCTTAGCCGTTTATGCGCCACCCTGCAGCCCTGCTATTTTGTACCGTGGCAATGACAAGTCCACATAGCTGCTGCTTGTGCTGGGCGCCTTCAGGGCTGAACCTACAAAACCTCTTCTTCCCACAAGGAGAGCACCATGGCTGAGGATGTGCAGGTGTAGCCTTGAGTTCCTAACACCTTAGTAACTTTTGGAAGGAGATGTCATTTTATGCAACAAAAGTCAAAACACAACAAAAGTTCCTGGTAAGGCTAAAAGCTCCAGCTACATAGTTAGCTCTTATAGCTGCTACTTAGAAAAGTGTCCGTGAGAACAGAGCCAGGCAGATGCTCTGTATTCTCTCAAATAGTAGGCATTTCCTCTTCTCTGCCATTCATAATGGTAGTCTATGGATCACACTCACCTTACCACTGCATAGTTGCCCTATTACAGCTGTGAACAAACCAAAGCCACGTGGAGCTTTTCCTCCATCCAGGATACATGTTATAGGAAAAAATCCATATTTGTTAAGCACCAGTTAGGTCTAATCTACATTTTACAAAAAATTTTACAGTTAGGTCTAATCTACATTTTACAAAAAAAAAAAAAAAAGGAGGTAAAAGGGCTTAAGAAATTTGCTCAGGGAGAGAGAGAAGGCACATGTGGAGAATCCAAAAGTCTGTGCCCGACCCCACCATCTGGCTTTCAGCATCCCCACGCTTACACCCGACCTCGATAAATGATGTTTACCTCTCAGTGCCCTGTGCTTCTCATCTATAAAATACGGATTTAGATAAATCACCGCCACATCGTAAAGACAGGCGTGGAGGATAAAATAAATGGCTAAATCTGAAAGCACATTGAAAACAGCTGAAAGATGTGAGGAAAATAATGGAAGGGCTTTCCTCCTCTTGTCTTCTGTTGTGCTTGCTGTCGGTTTGTTTGACTCCAAGTTCTTGACTGTCTCTTGGATGGTCTCACCACATGATCCCTGCTAGCCAGCATTGGGGAGGCCAGTTCTTGGAAAGCACTTTGATGCATTCAATCTTCAGACTTCTGAGAGTGAGGTTCAGACAGAGACGACTCCCCTTTTTATCTCTGGGTAGTCTGGGTCTCTGGTGAACTTGTTTGCTGGGAGCTGCTCAATCCCAGGGTGGATGCTGTGGCCTCTGGGTTCTCGCGTGCATCCTACACAGCATTGCTGTGCCCAAGCTAAGGTATTTTTTTTTTTTTTTTTTTTTTTTTTTTTTTTTTGACAGGCAGAGTGGACAGTGAGAGAGAGAGACAGAGAGAAAGGTCTTCCTTTGCCGTTGGTTCACCCTCCAATGGCCGCCGCGGCCGGCGCGCTGCGGCCGGCGCACCGCACCGATCCGATGGCAGGAGCCAGGAGCCAGGTGCTTTTCCTGGTCTCCCATGGGGTGCAGGGCCCAAGCACCTGGGCCATCCTCCACTGCACTCCCTGGCCACAGCAGAGGGCTGGCCTGGAAGAGGGGCAACCGGGACAGAATCCGGCGCCCCGACCGGGACTAGAACCCGGTGTGCCGGCGCCGCTAGGCGGAGGATTAGCCTAGTGAGCCGCGGCGCCGGCCCAAGGTATTTTTTTTTAAAAGAACCTATCCAGATTCACACAGCCAATGAGCAGCAAGTGAAGTTTGTGGCTCCAGAAGCTGTCTTTTTTCTTTTTTAAGGTTTATTTATTTAAAAGGCAGAGAGAGAGGGACACACACACACATACACACACACGCAGGGAGAGTCAGAGACAGAGAATTTCCATCTGCTGGTTTACTTCCCCAAATGGGTGCAACAGCCAGAACTGGGTCAGGCCAAACTCAGGAGCCAGGAGCTCCATCCTGGTCCATCTTCTACTGGCTTCCCATGCACATTAATAGGAAGCGGACAGCTGGGACTCTGATGTAGCACGCTGGCATCCCAAGAAGCTGCTTAAACCTCTGCACCACACACCTGCCGCCCCAAAGCTAAGCTTTGCTATAAGAAAATCTTTAAATCAGCGCTGGTGGTGTGCGCTGGGCAGGCTCCTGGGGCGTGAGGGGAGGAAGAGGGATTCTGGAGATTTCCGTGTCAGCTGTCAGTTATTCCCTCTGTGCTAAGCTGCCATGCACCTGTGTGCAGCACCTTTTCAGCCTCTCAGCCAGGACTTCTCTTCCCCTCTCTTTTCCCTCTGCACCAAGTCCAGAGTGACTAAGGGGAGGCAGAAATGGCAGCACCCCATGCTGCTATCAGTTTTATTGAGTTACGGCATCCTCCATAGTTACAATTTTTACTTTTAATATTTTAAGGGCACTTCAAAACGTTTGTGGAAATAATGAAATGAAAAGCTTATTTTGGTGTAAAAAGAGTAAAATCTGTACACAGTTTTTTCATCATATGCATTTCCCATGAACTTTTGGGAGACCCCTCAAGTAGTCTATGAATCACTGACTTATAAGGGGTGGGGAAGGAGATTCAAAAGAATGAACTTCCCACCCATGTGTGTCTCTTAGGAGCTGCTGTTTGCTGAAGCTGAGTGATGATGGGTAGACAGAGGTTCATCTTGGAAAGAGCAGGGAGTACGTATTTTAGACTTTGTGGGACATATGGTCTCTGTCGCACTATTCAACTCTGCCGTTGTGGTGTGAAAGTAGCCGTAGATAATATGTAAATGCAGAAATGTGACTGTGTGCTGTGAAAATTTTACTTCCAGAAGCAGGTGGCAGGCCAGATTAGGCCCACGGGACATTTTCCTGCTCAGCTTTATTCTGTCTGGATGTAGTAGATGTTCCAAATTTTCCATAGTAAAATATTAAAATACTCATGTTTGGGTGGGAAGTTATACAAGGGGTCTTCAAGAAATTTATAGAAAATGCATAGAAAAAAAAACTATGTATGGATTTTAATTTTTTGCACCAAAATAAACTTATTTTTCAATTTTACTTTTCCACCAACTTTTGGAAGTACCCTCGAATGTGATAATTTTTGTGTAATATGTGGATAAAAGACTAACACCTTAATTATAAAATTATAACCCAATATTGCTATGCAAAGAGTGAATTAGTCACTCAACAATAGTAATTAGTTTTTGGTAAAGTAAGGTTTTCCCATATGAATGAAAGGGAATATTTAGCAATTATCTAAAAACACTGGAGAAAACTAGACAGACATTTTGCAAACTTTGGGTTAAAACAATCTAATTTTGCTGGAATTATTTAGACTGACTGGTGAGGCTTAGCTGGGGAGTTGGGTGTCAGATGTAGCAGAATTCTTCTTTTTTCCCTTCCAAAGTCAATAATCCACAAACTCCAGCCGTGTATCTTATGCCGCAGGCTGGGCAGGTGCGATTTAGGAAGCGACAGTCCTGCTCTTGGGCAGCAATTGTTTCTGATGTTCACTAAAGCCAATTCTCACTCCTCTGCCACTAGTACTTCTGTCTCCATGGAAACAGACATACACTCAGCTAAAGCAAGGTAACCGAAGTTTTAAAACAGCGATTATTTGATGTCTTTTTCAGTTTCTATGAAAATCACAGTTAGACATCAAGGATCATTATTTAGATCATGATCTTTATTGTCACTGCTGGGATAGAATACCAGACTCCATGCAACGGTCCCCTCTGTAAAGTGGGCACAATGATAACATCTGCCTCACAGGCTCAGAGGTTATGAGTGCCAAGGACTGAGTACAGGCCCTGACATTTGACAAATCACAGCATATTGTACAGCAATTGAAAATAATATTAGGGAGAGTGATGGATGGTAGGTAAAATGCTTCCAGGAAGAAGCTAACTAGGGGCAGGTACTGGGGTGCAGGAGGTTCAGCCGCTGCTCACAAAGCCTTCAGTCCAATTGGACTGCTGGCTTGAGTCCTAGGTTATTCCAGTTACTCCTCTATTGATCCAGCTCCTTGCTGATGTGCCTGGGAGACAGCAGATGATGGGTGAAGTGCTTGGGTCCCTGCCATCATGTGGGAGACCTGGATGAAGTTTCTGGTTCCTAACTTCAGTCTGGCCCAGCCTTGGTTGTTGTAGACATTTGGGGAATGAAACCAAATCACAGAAGATCACATTCATATTCTCTCTCTCTCTGTCTCTCTCTCTCTCTGTCTCTCTATTTCTTCATCCCCCATTCTGCCTTTCAAGTAGATGAAACTAAATACACTTTTAAAAGATTTATTAATTTGAAAGGCAGAGTTACAGAGAGAAAGGAGAGATGAGAGAGACATCTTCCATTCTCTGGTTCATTCCCCAAATGGCTGCAATGACTGGAGCTGGGCCAGGCTGAATCCAGAGACAGGAGCTTCTTCCAGGTCTCCCACATAGGACTTGGGCCATCTTCTGCTGCTTTCCCAGGTGCATTAGCAGGGAGATGGATCAGAAGTGGAGCAGCCAGGACTCGAACTGGCACTCATATGGATGCCGGCACTGCTGATGGCACAGTGCCAGCCCAACAGATACTTCATTTTGTAAAAAAAAAAAAAAAAAAAGCTAAATAGAAAAAAACAAGATGAAAATATCTGTAGGCAGAGTAGGCATTTGGCCTAATGGTCAATACACCCTTGTCTCATACTGGAATACCTGTGTTCTATTCCTAGCCCTGGCTCAAGGCTCCAGCTTCCTGCTAATGCAGATTCTGGGAGGCAGCAATGATGGCTCAAGTAATTGGGTTACTGACACTGGGAGACCTGGATTGAATTCTAGGCTCCTGGCTTGGGCTTTGGTCCAACCCTAGCTTTTGGAGAGAATTTGGAAAGTGAATCAGTAAATGAGAGCTTTCTGTTCTGCATCTCAAATAAATAAATAAATAAATAATCTGTATGCTTTTATCTCAATAACTTAAAATGTGCATAGAAAAAACTGGGTGTAATACTATAAATGGGATTCTCATTAGTGAACTCATTAACTATTTTCATCTTTGCAAAATGAGTCTATGTTTAATGTTTAACACTAGCTTCCAGCATAATGCATCGTTTTGTGCAGCTACATTTTGTGTGTGTTTGATTTTTGCATGATTTCGGGAGGGCACCTGTAAGCGTGCTTCCTGGGATAGAAAGCTGTTTTTGTGCATATATTACAGAATGGGCCATTGCCACGGCTCAATAGGCTAATCCTCCACCTGCGGTGCCAGCACCCCAGGTTCTAGTCCCGGTTGGGGCGCCAGATTCTGTCCCGGTTGCTCCTCTTCCAGTCCAGCTCTCTGCTATGGCCCGGGAGTGCAGTGGAGGATGGCCCTAGTCCTTGGGCCCCGCACCAGCTTGGGAGACCAGGAGAAGCACCTGGCTCCTGGCTTCGGATCAGTGCCATATGCCGGCTGCAGCACGCCAGCCGCGGCCGCCATTGGAGGGTGAACCGACAGCAAAAGGAAGACCTTTCTTTCTGTCTCTTTCTCTCTCTCTCACTGTCCACTCTGTCAAAAAATAAAAATAAAAAAAAATAGAATGAATGTTTGAATGAGGTCAATGCACAGAATTTCTCCAAAGATCTGAAGTGCCTCATTGTGTAATGAAATGGCTGCTGTGTGTCCTGCACTCACCTGCAGGATGGCGCAATCACACTGAGTCTGGATGCTTTTACCAATGGCATATGCTGTTTTCTGACCATATGGCTGGGACTTAAAGGTGGATCTATGATTAAGAAAAGTGACGCGACTACACAGCAACAAGCGGTTCAAAAGTAAACTAAGAAAAAAATGAGAAAATTTGTTTCACTGTATTTTCACTTCCTGGAATTTAATTCACTCTGTGTTTGCCCACTGCCATGTATCAGCTGTTCTTTGTCTCTCTCCATCTCTTTAACTTAGTGTGTGTGTCTGTCTTTCATCTGTAGTGAAACTGTATGTTAGACATAGAACTTTTAAGAATTCCTCTCTGTGAAATGTAAGCGATAGAAACTAGAAAATCGTCAAAGAACAAAATTTCCCATTACCGGCGAAGTGCTCTGTTTTGTTGGTTGGGATGATTTGACGTTTCTGAAGAAGGAAAAGCAGAATTCTCAAGGAAGCCACAGCAGTGTGTAGGCGCCGCTTTGCTGATTCCGCTTCTCAGGATTCACCCGGAGGAAATCGTCCAGGATACTGACCAAGATGTCCCTGCACGTGCATTTTTTTCATCCACAGAGGAAAAACTGAAACTAATGCCAACTCCAATAAGGGTAAATAATTTGGTAAATTAAAGCATATTTATACAGATGGGACTTTGTGTAGCCATTGAAGCTGTTTTCAAAGCTTTTTAAAAAATAAAGAAATTTTTATATCATAATTAACAAAATATCAAAATTTAGCTTGCAAACAGAGTCTACTCATACCTATAGTGAGTGACATATAAAAAGTAAACATATAATAATATTTAAGAAATATCTCAACAATTTATTCTTTTATCTAAAGATTTATTTATTTATTTGACAGGCAAAGTTACAGATGGAGAGAGGGAGAGAAAGAGAGAGAGAGAGAGTGAGAGAGATTTTCCACCCACTGTTCATTCCTCAAATGGGCGCAATGGCCAGAGCTAGGCTGATCCAAATTCAGGAGCCAGGAGCTTCTTCTGGATCTCCCACATGGGTGCAGGGGCCCAAGCACTCAGGCCATCTTCTACTGCTTCCCCAGGCCATCAGCCGGGAGCTGGATTGGAAGAGGAGCAGCCAGGACTTGAACCGGTGCCCATATGGGATGCCAGCACAGCAGGTGGAAGCTTAACCTACTAAACAACAGTGCCAGCCCCCACAATTTATTCTAAAGTTAATGTTTCATTATAAAAAGCTTGAGTAGTGTTTCTTGGGCGTATATGCCACGTTTCCTCAGTCTTCTCCTCCATTAAAGGGCTGCTTCTATGTCTTGGCTAATAAACATGGACACATAGGGAAAAAACCCAGAAGAAATACACAAGCACATTTTCATGTTAAAAATCGAAATACCCCATGAAGGCTAAATCTTCTTTCATTACCATGCCCAATCTAGCTGCCTTTCTTCCTCTTCTCAGGCAATAATTGGCCTTAGTT
The DNA here is from genome assembly GCF_051225735.1 of Oryctolagus cuniculus. Classification (NCBI taxonomy): domain Eukaryota; kingdom Metazoa; phylum Chordata; class Mammalia; order Lagomorpha; family Leporidae; genus Oryctolagus; species Oryctolagus cuniculus. The sequence continues at coordinate 42,000,530 of NC_142884.1, forward strand.
TGCTGTGCTGAATTTTTAAGACAATCATCCTCATACTGTTCCATTTCTTCCAGTTTTCTATAGTTCTATATTAGCATATGTAAATTTTTAGTATATATTCATTTATGCAGTCAGAAAATAATTTAAAAGAGAAGTGAAAAAATTTTTTTAATCATAAGACAACATTTCACACCCATCAGGGTGGAAAATATTTTCCAAAAATCTAATGACACTATTTGCGTGCAAGGATGTGAGAAAGGAGAGGGGAATGTTAAATCATTTCCAGCAGAAGTGTTAACTGACACCACTAGTTTAAAGTGATTTTGTAATTCATAGGATATATCTTTTTATGTGGCAATCATACTTCTAAGTATATGTCCTAAAGAAGCTGTCACCACAGACACATGGGAACTCCTGAAGGTTGTGCATTGCAATGTGAAGCTATAAGAATTTGGAAACACACTAATATAGATATAGCAGTTAATACATGTGTGGATTTCCTCTATGTGATCACGTAAAATTAAATGAAATTTTAAGTGAATGATCCAGTCTGACACAATTTATAGAAAATTTAGAAATACACGGACTACTTCTAACTCCAAGTAAGAGAGAGGGAAACAGGGAAATGATGGAAGACAGTGACCTAGGCACAGCTTCCCTAGAAGCACAGGCAACAAGAACAAAAATAGACAAATGGGATTACATCAACATGAAAAGCCTCTGCTTAGGGGGCCGGCGCTGTGGCATAGTGTGTAAAGTCACCGCCAGCAGTGCCAGCATTCCATATGGGCACCGATTGCAGTCCCAGCTGCTCCAATTCTGATCCAACTCCCCGATGATGTGCTTGGGAAAGCAGCAGGGGATGGCCAAAGTACTTGGGCCCCTGCACCCATGTGAGAGACCCAGAAGAATCTCCTGGCTCCTGGCTTTTGATTGTCCCAGATCCAATTATTGCAGCCATTTGGGTAGTGAACCAGTAGATGGAAAATCTCTGTCTGTCTCTTCCTCTCTTTCTCTGAAACTCTGATTTTCAAATAAATAAATAAATATTACCAAAAAAAAAAAAAAAAACACAAACCACCAGCAGCAGCAGCAGCAGCAGTAGCAGCGACAGCTTCTGCATAGCAAAGGAAACAATAAGGAAAAGAGTGTGCTGTTGTGGTGCAGCCAGTTGTGGAATAGCGAGTTAAACCACCACCTGTGATGCTGGCATCCCATATAGGTGCCGGTTTGTGCCCCAGCTGCTCCACTTCCAAACCAGCTCCTTGCTGATACAACCTGGGAAAGAAGCAGACAAGCCAAGTCCTTGGGATCCTGAACATGTGGGAGACCCAGAAGAAGCTCCAGGCTTCTGGCTTTGGTCTGGCCCAGCCCTAGCCATTGTGGCCATTTGGGGAGTGAATCAGCAGATGGAAGATTTCTCTCTCCCTTGCTCCCTCGCTCCCTCTCTCTTTCTGTAACTGTACCTTTCAAATAAATAAAAATGAATCATTTTTAAAGAAAGAGTCTGCTGACAGAATGGGAGAAAATATTTGCAAACTATGCATCTGATAAAGAATTAATATCCAGAATATATAAAAGGCTCATGAAACTCAACACCAACAAAACAATCCAGTTAAGAAGTGGGCTCAGGATATGAACATTTTTTTCAAATAAGGAAATATGAATGGCCGAAAGACACATGACAAAACGCTCAGGAACACTAGCCATCACATGAATGCGATTAAAACCACATGAAGTTTTACCTCATCCCAGTTAGAATGGTTATTATCCAAAAATCAATAACAAATGTTGGTGAGGTTGTAACAAAAAAGGGACCCTAATACACTGTTGGTGGGAATGTAAATTCGTACAACCATTATGGAAAACAGTGTGGAGATTCTTTAGAAATTTAAAAATTAATCTACCAAGTGACCCAAGTATTCCACTCCTGGGAATTTACCCAAAGGAAGTGAAATCAGCATATTAAATAGATAGCTGCACTCCTATGTTTATAGAAGCTTAATTCACAATACCAAGGATATAGAATCAACCTAGATACCTACCAGCTCATGAGTGGATAAAGAAAATGTGTATGTACTCGATGGAATATAATGCAGCTGCAAAAAAGACTGAAATCCTAACATTTTCAACAAAGTGGATGCAAATGGAGATAATTTTTATGATCTATTACTAGATTTATTATACTAAGTGGAATAAGCCACTTATAACAATTACAGCATAAAGAAGGGAGAGTAAATTATCTACTCTATAAGTGAAGTGGTAAATATTAATTCCAAGTAGGCTGAATAACTAAGTACAGATGGCCCTTATTATTTACACTAATTATGCTCTTTAAAATCTTTGTGAACACTGAATTGTCAAATATTGAACTATCACTCTTAGGAAATTTCAAGATCAGGTTCCTATGAGCCTCTAATCCCAACATTTCTGTCAACTGATTCAGACACGACCTTATTTAGTGCATGTTTCTTTTTAAAGACAACTGTTCAGTACATATTGCTGATTTGTTGACACTGACCTCATGGCACCACACCTTCACCCATTTCCGACCACAGGCTATTATCTGACATACAGATTTTTTTTTTTTTCTGTAAAGCACATCACAAGCTTTTAGGGCTAAGGGGCACTAGACAGTACCTTGGGACAATACATGATAGCCATTTTAAATATTGAATTCACCCAAAAAGACACAAAAATGGGGAAAATATGGGACTCAGTGGACCATGAAGTGGATATTTGGCTGCTTTCTGGAGGCTGAAACAGGGAAGTAGAGCCTCATTGTACTCAAGTTCTGCTGGAAGTGTGCAATTGGTGACTCAAACTTTTCACCATTCCGCTCCTAGCTGCGAATGGTCACAAAAGCGCCACAAGTATTGATTTCCTTGTTATTTACATATACAATAGAGGGATTATACAGAATCCATGAATAATGACACAATATATCTTTATTATAGTCTCCAGAGCAGCCACTAAAAAGAAAACTCTATACAATGACACAGCAAAAATGCTACAGATATACTTCAAAATCATAGCATAAATTGGGCATAACTAACTCCCAAAATTGGAATCCAAAATGCTCCAAAATCTGGATTTTGGAGTGGCTACAGTTTGGATATGATTTTAGTATGTCTCCCCACGTTTCAGGTGATGTGAATCTGGTCTTCACTTTGGCAATACTAGGAGGTGGTGGAATCTTTAACATACGGGCCTAGTGGTAGGCAGTTACTTCATCCCCTTGAGGGGATGAAGGTAGCTCCTGAAGGGCCCTGGTCAGTTCCCAGGGCAGCTGTTGCTATAAACAGAGAAGCCTGGCTCCCAGACCCCTCTACTTCCGGCGCCACAGTGAGCCCTCGGTCTCACGCATGCTCTCACCGCGACAGCCTTCACCGTGCTGCGATCCAGCCAGAGCCCTCGGCAGAGTCAAGGAAGAAGCTCCGGGACTGTGAGCTACAGAAACCCCTTTGCTTCGTATCCACCATCCAGTTTAATAGCGACCGAAAATGCATTGACGCAGATTGCGGTTTTCAACATTTCAGATTAGGTGTGTGTAATCTGAAATCTGTTTTACAATCCGAAAGCCTCTGAATTCTGAAATACCTCCCATGCCAAGCATTTTGGATAAAGGATAATCAACTTCTGTTTTAAAAACATCAGAAAAAGATACCAAAGTTTCAAATTTGCATGCACCTAAAAATGTATAGGCCTCAAAATGTGTAAGACAAAAATGACAGCTACAACAAAAAATGAGAAAAAACAGGCAAAAAAAAGCACTAAGAATATGAAGTTTTTGAATAGCCCTTGTTTTATGCAAATCAAAACATGATAGTAAGTACAGAAGAGTTTTTCTTTTCAATCACACATGAACTATTTGCAATACACTATATTTTTAAAGAATTATTTATTTGTTTGAAAGGCAGACTTATAGAGAGGCAGAGGGGGAGAGAGAGAGAGAGAGAGAGAGAGAGAGAGAGAGAAACAGAGAGAGAGAGAGAGAGAGAGAGTCTTTTATCCACTGGTTCACTCCCAAGATGACCACAATGGCTGGAGCCAGGAGCCAGGAGTTTCTTCCGGGTCTCCCACGTGGGTGCAGGGGCCCAAGCACTTGGGCCACCCTCTACTGCTTTCTCAGGCCATAGCAAAGAGCTGGATCAGAAATGGAGCAGCTGGAACTCAACGGGCACTGCAGGTGGTGGATTTACCCACTACGCCATGATGCCAGCCCCATGATATAGTTTTCAATAATTTACTTGTATTAGTGGCCCATAGTGCAACTCTCAATACTTTTAAAAGGATTGAAATAATTCAGAGTATGTTCTCAGACTCAGTGTGCTTATGATGGATATGAATCACAAAAATGCACACCCAGAAATTTAAAAATGCACTACATTACCCCTGGTAATATTGAAAATGAGTAAAAGAAGATGTCTCAATTGAAATGAGAAATGTTTCTGAACTGACTGAATATCAATATTCTACATTACAAACTTGCTTGTGGGGTGAAGCTAGAAATATGCCTAGAGGAAAAGTTGTAATTTCAAATTTATATTAAAAAGAAGAAAGGCTGATAATCAATGATCCAGCATCCATTTCATGAAGTTGGAGCCAGAGTAGCAAGTTAAATTCAGAAGAGGTACAGGAAAGAAAATAATAAACATGAGAAGAATTAGTGAAATAATATTAAGTTATTAAAATATTACTATTTGGTACATATGCTTAGTCAAGAAAAATGAGAGAATATCCAGATAACCAATGTCAAGGATGAAAAAAAGGGAGCACCACTTCAAGTCCTAGAGACAGAAGCGAGTTGGCAGATAAAATAGACAAAAAAAGCAGCTTATCATAACAGACGCAAGTATCAGAAAATCTCAATAGCACACTATTCTGTGAATGTGATGTATGTCACAGTAAGAAGAGAGGTTAAAATTTTAAAATAAAGTTAAGAATCACAGAGCTGGAAGGGAATCCAGCAAGTCAGTTATTCCTTATTGCCTCTTTAAGCACAGGAATGTGTATATTCATATTTTAGGGGATCACAAGTGTGCAAATTATTTAAAAGGATAGGGACAACTTACCTTTAATTTGTTCATTTTATTTTAAAAATTTTTATTGGTTTATTTGAGAGACAAAGAGAGAGAGGGAGAGAGACAGAACTCCTATCCACTGGCTCACTCCTCAAGTGCCTGCAGTAGGTAGGAGCTCAGTCTGAGTTCCCACTGGGTAACAGGGACCCAGCTGCTTCACTGTCACCCAGGGCCTGCACTAGCAGGAAGCTGAGGTCAGGAGCTGGAGCTGCGAATCAAACACAGGTGCCATGATGTGGGACTCGCATGTCTTAACCACAGGGCTGATACCCACTCTTGTCTTTAATTTAAATTCAGACAAATAAAAGTTCGATCTGCATGCCTTTGATATGATGAGAGCTGTTTCAAAACAAGATAAAGTGATGTTAAAAACTTAATAAAAGCCTTTAAAGTATCTAGGTCCTTGCCACCATGGAGGAGACCTGGATAGAGTTCCAACCTCTTGGGGAGAGAGCCTGTGAATGAAAGGTCTCTCTGTGTCTGATTCTTCCTCTCTCTTTCTCCTTCTCTGCCTTTCAAATAGAATAAAAATTAATTAACTAATTAAGAGCTACTTTAAAATAAATAAATGAATAAGTAAATGAGAACTCTTATACGCACCCCATTTTGGCCCATACTCCCTCCCACTCCTTCCTGAGTTTCCGTGACCATACCTTACTGTCTGCTGCCCATGTCTCATCGCCCATGGAATGGTCCCCTAAAAAGCCACAAGCACTCCTGTAGCCATTTCTTTCATCTTATCCCTCTCTAAGGGTTATGTTCTCTATGTTCCTCATCCCTAATTTTTATTTTCCCACATCCTTGTCAACAGTTGGTGGCCCAAACTCACTTTCTTTTTTAAAGATTTATTTATTTATTTGAGAAGTGGAGTTACAGATAGAGAGAGGAAAAGACAGAGAGCTCTTCCAACCGCTGGCTCACTCCACAAATTGATGGCCCAAACTTTCTTAGAAGGGACAGCTAAGACGGCCTGTGTACGTGTATGGCAACCTTTCTATTTCAACCCTAACTGAGCATGTTGCAGGTCAGTTCTGACACTAATCACTGGGAATTAACATCAGACTCCACAGGTATTGGGCTCGGCCCTCCACTAAGAGCACTTCCAGGACCCCCAGGCGGTAGTTTGATGAACTGGCTACAAATTTGGAGGTTCCTGTGACCCTCTCAGATTTCATAACTCAATAGGCTGACTCACAGAACTCAGGAAAGCACTATAGCTATGATTATAATTTTGTTATAAATGGCATCATATGGTGAGGTCACAGGTGGTCCTGAATGCTGAGCTTCTGTGCCCTCTTCCCATGGCATAGGGCGCAACTTCCTGGCACATCAATGTATTCACCAACCAAGAAGCTCCACTGAACTTTGAGATCCTGAGTTTTTATTGGGGGTTCGTTATGTAGGCACTCTTGATTAAGTCATCAGCCATGTGATTGACATTGATCGCCAACACTTGTTATCTCCCTGGGGATTGGTCTGGCTCAAGGTTCCAACTCTTTAACCACCTGGTTGGTTTTTCTGGTGACCAGATTTCATCTAGAAGCTACTTCAGGGGCCCCCAGGAGTTACCTAATTAGCATAACAAAGATACTCTCATTATCCAAGTAATTCCAAGTGTTTTAGCATCTCCCTGGCTGGAACCCAGGACAAAGGCCAGATAAATTCTTTATTATACTACAGCATCTGATAAGTGCACTTTAAAATACATTTTTAAAAGGAAAAATCTTTTAAAAATTATTTGTTCTTATTTTATTTGAAAGGCAGAGAGACAGGGACAGAGAGAGATCACCTGTCCCCTGGTACATTCCACAAATATCTGCAGTAGCTGGCTGGGCCAAGCCAAAGCCAGGAGCCACAGATTCAGTCTGGGTCTCCCAGGGACCAAAGCATTTGAGCCATGACCTGCTGCCTCCCCAGGGGAGCATTAGCAGGAAGCTGGAATTGGGAGCAGAGCTGGGACTCAAATCTAAGCTCCCTGATATGGGATGCATCTGAACCACTGTGCCAAATGCTCTCCCCTAATAAGTGCTCTTTGAGTAGAACTGGAGATTCTATCATATTCCAAAACAAGAAGCTGTGATGTATTAAAAGTACTCATTCTTTTAAAAAAATTTATTTTATTTGAAAGGCAGATTGAGAGAGAGAGAGAGATCTTCCATCCTCTAGTCTGCAAATGTCCATGAAAGCTGGGGCTGGGCCCAGCTGAAGCCAGGAGCCAGGAGCTTCTTCGGGGTCTCCCACATGGTACAGAGACTCAAACACTTGGACCATCTTCCACTGCTTTCCTTGGTGCATTTGCAGAGAGCTGGATGGGAAGTGGAGCTACCAGAACTTGAACCAATGCCCGTATGGGTTGCCAGCATTGCAGGTGTCGGCCTAATCTGCTGAACCACAATGCTGGCCTCTTCCCATGCCCTCTTCTGGCCCCCCAAAGCAGGAATTTTTAGGTATATGTTGCTTCTGAACTTAGTTCAACTCAGGGTGCACATAGCCAAGGGATTCAGTGAATGCCTTTTTAAAGCTAGAGTTTGCCAAGTAGAATTTTCTTTGACTTCTCAACTATGAGTTTTGTAGGTGTTAGTATGTTACTAGAATTTTTCTTCCCATTATCCAAAGATAACAGTTTTGAGATCTCTGATTTGCAAATGCTATGCACTACAAAGCAGATCCCCAGCTGCTGTGGTTTTCTGGATACTTTTCAATGTTTTAAATTTGTCTTTCCATAAGGAAAGCTAAGAATAAAAAGGAAGAGATAATGATAGCATTGAATCCTAGAGTTAGTCAAGTCTTCAAAGATCTTGAAATTCAAACCCTGGATATGATAAACTGGGTTATTTCATAATATTTCCAGGAGCCCACGTTGTGGTACAGTGGGTTAAGTTGCTGCCTGTGATGCCAGCGTCACATCTCAGAGCACTGGTCTGAGTCCCTGCTGCTCTGCTTCCAATCCAGCTCCCTGCTAAGACACCTGGGGAGGCAGCAGAGAACAGCCCAAGCACTTGTACTCTGACCACACATGTGGGAGACCTGGATGGAGTTCCAGACTCCTGGCTTCTGCCTGGCCCAGCCCCAACCATTGTGGCCATTTGGGCAGTGAGCAGTGGATGGAAGATCTCTGTCTCTTCCTCTGTCTCTGTCACTCTACCTTTCAAATAAATGATTAAAAACTAATATTGCCAACAAATGTTAATTCAGCTTTGACTTAAATCTCTTCTATCTGAAGAGGCAGCCATTCTCATGTTTAGAGAGCTTTGTGTGTGAAACCAGCCTCCTGGTGTTTTCCAGTGACTCTAACTTCAATTCTTAGAGGCTGCAAGAGATAGATGGAGACTGACAAAAGGATGAGGAACCTTCTTCCAAGGATGGGTGAGAGCAGAAGTTCCTTCAGGCAGAAGGACTTCAACACCCTCTCACCATCTCGGTTCCAAGAATGATAGTAGGCAAGGCTGTTAATCTGGGAATTTTATCACCCAAAACTTTACTAATGGTGGTGCTAAAGTCGATAATAGCTAATACTTTTGATTGCTGTTAGATGCTAGGTTCTATGCTAAGTGATTTCTTTGCATGATCTCAAGACAACCCTATGTGACGACATGACTGCTCTGATTGCTTTACAGGTGAGTTCACAGAGGCTCAGAAAGGCCAGGTTATTAAGATATTTTGAGTGGGCGGGCATTGTGGCACAAAAAGTTAAGTTGCCACTGAGGATCACCATATTCCACATCAGAGTGCCAGTTCAAGTTCCAGCTGCTCCACTCCAATCCAGCTCCCTGCTAATGTACAATGGAAGCAGTGGATGATAGCTCAAGTTCTTGAGTTCCTGCCACCCATGTGAGAGACCCTGAAGGAGTCTGTGGGTCCTGGCTTCAGCTTTAGCTGTTTCAGCTATTTGGGAAGTGAAATAGCAGATGGAAACTAACTCTCTCTCCCTTCTCTTTCTGACCCTGTCACTCTGCCTTTAAAATAATTAAATCTTTTTTTTTTAAAAGTCCCTCCACTGGAGGCAGGTGTTTAATCTAGAGGCTAAGATGTCAGTTAAGATGTCCTTGTCCCAAATAAGAGTACTGGGATTCCAAGCCTGGCTCCTCTTCCTGACTTTAGCTTCCTTATAATTTGCATCCTGAGAGGCAGCAGGAGTGGCTCAAGCAGTTGGGTCCCTGCTCTCCATGTGGAAGACCTGGATTGGTTTCCAAGCTCATAGTTTCAGCCTGACCCAGCTCTGGCTGTTGTAGGCATTTGGGGTGTGAGTTGGCAGATGAGAACGCTCTCCTTCTCTCTCTCATAGCTTGCATCTTGAATATAAATAAATGATCTTAGAAGAGATCGCTAAATTCAGGGGGCTGGGTTCAAACTTTAGATCTCAACTCTGTAGACTGTTGCTAGCAGTTAATTGCATTCCATTTTGATTCTAATGATGCCTATGAGTTGTTGAGATGTTTTGTCTTAAGAGCTCTCTGTCTTCAGATCTTCCTTAGTGCCACTGGCTCCTGGAGGAGTCCTTGTCACCTTGTAGGGAAGTTCAGACAGTGGGGCAGGATGGTAGTGGTGACACAGGAGAAAGAAACAAAACTGATCCTTGGTACCAGAATCTAATTTTATGACTGGTGGCTTCAGGGTCTGTTTTTCTAATCTAGACAACTATCCCAGGAGTGTCCGCCCCAGAGCATGTTACAAGCTCAAGGTCATCCTAGAAATGCTTTTATAGATGATGAGTGCCACCAAGAATGTTGGCCTGAAATTGCCTCGCAGATTAGTAATTGCTCAGGGCCACAGTAATTCAGTGAGTGAAGGTTCCTCTGGGCTCAGGATGATGGATGTGTTCCCTGGTGAGAGGCTCAGGGCTGGGGAGATGCCAGGAAGATTTTAGGGGACCTCATCAGAGAACAAGCCAAGGACTCTCCCCATTTTCTTACCTTCAAAGCCATCATGAGATATCCAGCTGAACTTGTTCAAGCTGCCTCAATGTGTAAAATACACACAGTTCCTGCTCTATGATTTTTCTTTGACAAATTCATCCAGGCTAAGCAGCATGGGCCTGCAGACATAAATCACCCGTGGTTTACGTCTTGGAAATTTAGAGCTCTGTGTGAAAGATGAGGCAGATGTACAAATCATGATAATCCAAGGCAATGATCAGTCTAAGTAAGAGAAGCAAAATGCCATGGTGTCTATAGGAAATAATAATCATTTCTTTTTGTGAGAAACCAAAGAAGATTTCACCAGGAAGGTGACATTTTCATTTAGAAGTCAAAAACTGGAGACCATCATATGTGAAGCCAGTCCATAGGTAGATGTGAATGGAAGATATAGAGCTTGGGTAAGGCAGAACACTCAAACAAGCATGGAAATTACACAGAAAAACTTTCTTCTCTGTGTTTGTGACAGTAAGGAATGGACAGGAGAAATGAAAGGTTAAATTTAGAAGGTGGTCCAGGGTTGGCCTGTGCTGCAGCTCACTAGGCTAATCCTCTGCCTGTGGCACCAGCACCCCGGGTTCTAGTCCCGGTTGGGGCGCCGGTTCTGTCCCGGTTGCTCCTCTTCCAGTCCAGCTCTCTGCTGTGGCCCGGGAGTGCAGTGGAGGGTGGCCCAAGTGCTTGGGCCCTGGATCCACAGGGGAGACCAGGAGGAAGCACCTGGCTCCTGGCTTCAGATCGGCGCAGCGCGCCGGCCGTAGCAGCCACTTGAGGGATGAAACAATGGAAAAGGAAGATCTTTCTCTCTGTTTCTCTCTCTCACTGTCTAACTCTGCCTGTTCAAAAAAAAAAAAAGAGGGTGGTCCAGGGCAAGATTAGGGAGAGCCTTGCCAAGGAAGTGGAATTTTCCTTGTGACTGAGGATGTGCAGTGGGATCCTTCCCGGGTAGAACTATGCTGTAATCTCTAGGCCTCCTCTCCAGGAGAACATGTAAGAAGGAGGGAGGTGGAAATGTCAAATACTCATGAGTCATTCCTGCTTACTTGGTGTCGGCATTATGTGCTGAGAGAAAGTATTCTAACAGGACTAGGAAAATACCAAGAGGCTTAGCAGGTGAAACAAGCACCTCTTAACTGGTATGTTATCGGGACTAGCGTGCATTCGGTGTCAGCATCATTTTTAACACAATGTGCTGCTAGAGATCCCCAAAGAAGCCAGCTCTGAATCCTGGTTCTCTTGGGATAAATAACACCTGCCATCCTTCTTCCTGTTGATTCTAGCCAGCCAGCCTCTGTTTGCATTGCCCTGGTTACTGCATGTTGGAAGAACTCCACCTTTAGTTCCACTTTATTCTCATGCAGTGTATTGGTTATGGGTCCTGCTGATTGGCTCCTAGGCAGTTTTCCAGAAGACCTGTCTCACTTTGTGTAGACTAAATCAATTATGATCTCTTCCATTGGCAGCATATGTGGAACAATTATTACACAGTGGCTCTACCTCTTTTTCCTGCTTTGTATCTATAGCTTGTTCCATTAACCATCTGTCTTCTCCTTGCACCCCATCTCTGTCTGGACAAAGATCCTGGATTTCTTCCTCTCCTACTACAGTGAGTTCAGCCTTGCCCCTTTAGAGTCAGGTCATAATTGTTGGAAGGCCAAGTTCTATTGGCCATGTCTTGATACTGCATAACCTTAACTGGCTTTTCCATTGATTCATAGCCAAGAGGACTGGCTTTTAGCCTGAAGTTTACCACTGATGTTTTGTGGTGCTTTTCTGTGGGTTGCATCCCCAGCATCTATTCTTCTGCACCCTTCAAATAGCATCCAACATTTCTGAGGTGTGAGATTTTGGTGAACTGGTTCTAGCTCTTGCTCTGGGATGAGATCCTGGCTGAAGCCAGTTGCATTTTCCAACTGATGGACTCAGAGATGGGTTCAGAGGTGAACCATTTTCTAAGGCAAGTAAATTAGGTAAACAAGATTGAATTCTTGATATTTGGTTGCTTTACTAAGAGAGATGGAATCCCAAGGAAGAATCAGTAGTTCTAGGATGTTTTAACGCCCATTTTGTTCCTCTATAGAAGATCTAAGAGTCACAGGGAGAGGGAGAGAAAGAGGGAGAGAGAAAGAAAGTTAGGTTCAACCTCATCATTAGAGTTTCTTTTTTTTAAACTTTTATTTAATGAATATAAATTTCCAAAGCACAGCTTATGGATTACAATGGCTCCCCCCCCATAACTTCCCTCCCGCCTGCTTCTCGCTCCTTCTCCCCTTCCATTCACATCAAGGTTCATTTTCCTTTCTCTTATATGCAGAAGATCAGTTTAGTATATATTAAGTAAAGATTTCAACAGTTTGCACCCACATAGAAACACAAAATGAAAAATACTGTTTGAGTACTAGTTATAGCATTAAATCACAATGTACAGCACATTAAGGACAGAGATCCTACACGAGGAGTAAGTGCACAGTGACTCCTGTTGTTGACTTAACAATTTGATACTCTTGTTTATGGCATCAGTAATCTCCCTAGGCTCCAGTCATGAGTTGCCAAGGCTATGGAAGCCTTTTGAGTTCACTGACTCTGATCATATTTAGACAAGGTCATAGTCAGAGTGGAAGTTCTCTCCTCCCTTCAGAGAAAGGTACCTCCTTCTTTGATGACCTGTTCTTTCCACTGGGATCTCACTCATGGAGATCTTTCATTTAGGTCATTTTTTTTTTTTGCCAGAGTGTCTTGGCTTTCCATGCCTGAAATACTCTCATGGGCTTTTCAGCTGGATCCGAATGCCCTAGGGCTGATTCTGAGGTCAGAGTGCTGTTTAGGACATCCAACATTCTATGAGTCTGCTATGTATCCCGCTTCCCATGTTGGATCATTCTCTCCCTTTTTTGTTCTATCGGTTAGTATTTTCAGACACTAGTCTTGTTTATGTGATCACTTTGATTCTTAGTCCTATCATTATGATCAATTGTGAATAGAAATTGATCACTTGGACTAGTGAGATGGCATTGGTACATGCCTCCTTGATGGGATTGAATTGGAATCCCTTGGTATGTTTCTAACTCTGGCATTTGGGGCAAGTCAGCTTGAGCATGTCCCAAATTGTGCATCCCTTGCCTCTCTTATTCCCACTCTTATATTTGACAACAATCACTTTTCAGTTAAGTTTCTACACTTAAGAATAACTATCTATAAATTACAGAATTAAGCCAATAGTATTAAGTAGAGCAGACAAAAAATAATAAGAGGGATAACGTATTAAGTTGTTCATCAACAGTCAGGGCAAGGGCTGATCAAGCGACCGTTTCTCATAGTGCCCATTTCACTTTAACAGGTTTCCTTTTTGGTGCTTGGTTAGTTGTCACCGATCAGGGAGAACATATGATATTTGTCCCTTTGGGACTGGCTTATTTCACTTAGCATAATGTTTTCCAGGTTCCTCCATCTTGTTGCAAATGCCCGGATTTCATTGTTTTTGACTGCTGTATAGTATTCTATAGAGTACATGTCCCATAATTTCTTTATCCAGTCTACTGTTGATGGACATTTAGGTTGATTCCAGGTCTTAGCTATTGTGAATTGAGCTGCAATAAACATTGAGGTGCAGACAGCTTTTTTGTTTCCCAATTTAATTTCTTTTGGGTAAATTCCAAGGAGTGGGATGGCTGGGTTGAATGGCAGGGTTATATTCAGGTTTCTGAGGCATCTCCAGACTGACTTCCATAGTGGCTTTAGCAGTTTGCATCCCCACCAACAGTGGGTTAGTGTCCCTTTTTTCCCACATCCTCTCCAGCATCTGTTGTTGGTAGATTTCTGAATGTGAGCCGTTCTCACCGGGGTGAGGTGGAACCTCATTGTGGTTTTGATTTGCATTTCCCTGATTGCTAATGACCTTGAACATTTTTTCATGTGCCTGTTGGCCATTTGGATTTCCTCTTTTGAAAAATGTCTATTGAGGTCCTTGGCCCATCTCTTAAGTGGGTTGTTGGTTTTGTTTTTGTGGAGTTTCTTGATCTCTTTGTAGATTCTGGTTATTAACCCTTTATCTGTTGCATAGTTTGCAAATATTTTTTCCCATTCTGTCGGTTGCCTCTTCACTCTCCTGACTGTTTCTTTTGAAGTCCAGAAACTTCTCAATTTGATGCAATCCCAATAGTTAATTTTGGCTTTGAATGCCTGTGCTTCTGGGGTATTTTCCAGGAAGTCTTTGCTGGTCCCAATATCTTGCAGGGTTTCTCCAATGTTCTCTAATAATTTGATGGTGTCAGGTCCTGGATTTAGGTCTTTAATCCATGTTGAGTGGATTTTTTGTGTAAGGTTTAAGGTAGGGGTCTTGCTTCATGCTTCTGCACGTGGAAATCCAGTTTTCCCAGCACCATTTATTGAAGAGACTGTCCTTGCTCCAGGAAATGGTTTTAGATCCTTCATCAAATATAAGTTTGCTGTAGATGTTTAGATTGATTTCTGGTGTTTCTATTCTGTTCCATTGGTCTATCCATCTGTTTCTGTACCAGTACCATGCTGTTTTGATAACAACTGCCCTGTAGTATGTCCTGAAATCTGGTGTTGTGATGACTCTGACTTTGTTTTTGTTTTTCCGAATTGCTTTAGCTATTCGAGGTCTCCTGCATCTCCATATGAATTTCAGCATCATTTTTTCTAGATCTGAGAAGAATGTCTTCGGTATTTTGATTGGTATTGCATTTAATCTATAAATGGCTTTTGGGAGAATGGACATTTTGATGATGGTGATTCTTCCAATCCATGAACATGGAAGATTTTTCCATTTTTTGGTATCCTCTTCTATTTCTTTCTTTAAGGTTTTGTAATTTTGATCGTAGAGATCTTTAACGTCCTTGGTTAAGTTTATTCCAATGTATTTGATTGTTTTTGTAGCTATTGTGAATGGGATTGATCTTAGAAGTTCTTCCTCAGCCATGGCATTGCCTGTGTATACAAAGGCTATTGGTTTTTGTGCATTGATTTTATATCCTGCTATTTTGCCAAACTCTTCTATGAGTTCCAATAGTGTCTTAGTAGAGTTCTTTGGGTCCCCTAAATAAAGAATCATATAATCTGCAAAGAGGGATAGTTTGAGTTCTTCCTTCCCAATTTGTATCCCTTTAATTTCTTTTTCTTGCCTAATAGCTCTGGCTAGAACCTCCAGAACTATATTGAATAGCAGTGGTGAGAGTGGGCATCCCTGTCTGGTACCAGATCTCAGTGGAAATGCTTCCAACTTTTCCCCATTCAATAGGATGCTGGCCGTGGGTTTTTCATAAATTGCTTTGATTGTATTGAGGAATGTTCCTTCCATACCCAGTTTGCTTAGAGTTTTCATCATGTACGGGTGTTGTATTTTATCAAATGCTTTCTCTGCGTCTATTGAGATAATCATATGGTTTTTCTTCTGCAGTCTGTTAATGTGGTGTATCACATTGATTGTTTTGCGCACATTGAACCATCCCTGCATACCAGGGATAAATCCTACCTGGTCTGGGTGTACGATCTTTCTGATGTGTTGTTGTATTCTATTGGCGAGAATTTTATTGAGGATTTTTGTGTCTATGTTCATCAGGGATATTGGTCTATTATTTTCTTTCAATCCTGCATCTTTCTTCCTCTGGCTTAGGGATTAAAGTGATGCTGGCTTCACAGAAAGAATTTGGGAGGATTCCATCTTTTTCAATTGTTCTGAATAGTTTGAGAAGAAATGGAGTTAGTTCTTCTTTAAATGTCTGGTAGAATTCAGCGGTGAATCCATCTGGCCCTGGGCTTTTCTTTTTGGGAGGGCCTTTACTACTGTTTCAATTTATTTCTCGGTTATGGATCTATTTAGGTTTTCTATGTCTTCCTGTTTCAATTTAGGTAGATTGCCTGTGTTCATGAATCTGTCCATTTCATAGATTTCCCTGTTTGCTGGCATATAACTCTTCGTAGTAATTTCTGATGATTCTTTTTATTTCTGTGGTGTCTGTTGTTACATTTCCCTTTTCATCTCTGATTTTATTGATTTGGGTCTTTTCTTTTTTTAGTTAGTTGAGCCAATGGTCTGTCAATTTTATTCATTTTTTCAAAAAACCAGTTCTTTGCTTGGCTGATTTTTTGTAATGTTTTTTTTGGATTCAATCCTGTTGATTTCTTCTCTGATTTTAATTAATTCTCTTCTCCTACTAGATTTGCGTCTGGTTTGCTGCAATTTTTCTAGATCCTTGAGGTGAATTGAAAGCTCATTTATTTGGTGCCTTTCCAATCTCTTCATGTGGGCACCTATTGCTATAAACTTTCCTCTCAACACTGCTTTTGCCGTATCCCATAAGTTTTGATATGTTGTGTTGTTATCCTTGTTTACTTCCAGAAAATTTTTGAACTCTCTTTTGATTTCTTCTATGACCCAGTGTTCATTCAGGAGCATGCTGTTCAGTCTCCATGTGTTTGCATATGCTCTAGGGATTCCTGAATTGCTAATTTCCACCTTCATTCCACTGTGGTCTGAGAAGCTGCATGGCATGATTCTAATTCCTTTAAATTTGCTGAGACTTGCTTTATGACCTAGTATGTGGTCAATCCTAGAGAAGGTTCCATGCACTGCTGAAAAGAATGTAAAATCTTTAGATGTAGGATTGAAAGTTCTGTAGATATCTGTCAGATCCATTTGGGCTATAGTGTCATTTAAATCTACTGTATCCTTGTTGATCTTCTGTCCAGATGATCTGTCTATTTCTGAGAGTGGAGTATTGAAGTCCCCCAGTACTATTGTATTGGGGTCTAAGTCTCCCTTTAAGTCCCTTAACAAATCTTTTAGATAAACCGGTGCCCTGTAGTTAGGTGCATATACATTTATAATGGTTACATCTTCCTGTTGGATTGAACCCTTAATCATTATATAGTGCCCCTCTTTGTCTCTCTTAACAGTTTTTGTGTTAAAGTTTATTTTGTCTGATATTAATATGGCTACACCTGCTTTTTTTTTGGTTTCTGTTGGCATGGTATATCTTTTTCCAGCCTTTCACTTTCAGTCTGTATGCACCTATGTTGGAAAGATGTGTTTCTTGTAGGCAACAAATAGATGGGTTTTGTTCCTTAATCCATTCAGCCAGTCTGTGCCTTTTAACTTTAGAGTTCAGTCCATTAATGTTCAATGTGACTATTGATAGGTAGTGACTTTGCCCTGCCATTTTCTCAAAGATATTTTCTAGTATATGCTTTGAGCTTCCTATGATCTTTTACTGGTAGGTTTTCTTCCTTTACCTTCTTTCATATTGATGGCCATGTTTCTGTGTTTCTGAGTGTAACACATCTTTAAGCATCTTTTGCAGGGCCAGATGAGTGGCAACAAATTCTTTCAATTTCTGTTTACTATGAAAGGTCTTTATTTCACCTTCATTCACAAATGAGAGCTTTGCAGGATATAATATTCTGGGCTGGCAGTTTTTTCTCTCTTAGCACCTGGGCTACGTCTCGCCATTCCCTCCTAGCTTGTAGGGTTTCTGATGAGAAGTCAGCTGTGAGTCTGATTGGAGATCCTCTGAGAGTAATATGACGTTTCTCTCTTGCACATTTTAGGATCTTTTCTTTATGTTTCACTGTGGTGAGTTTAATTACAGCGTGTTGTGGTGAGGATCTCTTTTGGTCATGTTTATTAGGGGTTCTATGAGCTTCCTGTACTAGGATGTCTCTGTCCTTCTCCAAACCCAGAAAGTTCTCTGCTAGTATCTCACTAAAAAGGCCTTCTAATCCTTTCTCCCTCTCCATGCCTTCAGGAATTCCTAGAACTCTAATGTTGGGTTTTTTAATAGTATCCTGTAGATTCCAAACAATATTTTTTAGATTTCTAATTTCCTCTTCTTTTCTTTGGTTTAACTGTATGCTTTCCTGTGCTCTGTCTTCTAAGTCCGATATTCTCTCTTCTGTTTCACTGACTCTGTTTTTAAGACTCTCTAATGTGTTTGTCATTTGATCTATTGAGTTCTTCATTTCATTTTGATTTCTCTTCACCATCACACTTTCCTGTTCTACTAGTTTCTGCATTTCACTTTGGTTCTTCCTTGAGATTTCATTTTCACGAGAGAGATTTTTCTATCCTGTCCAGTAAGGATTTGCTTTTGAAAACTTCTAAATGTTCTTATAAATTTTTTGAAATCCGTATCTTGCATTTCTTCTATCTCATCATCTTCATAATATTGGCTTGGGGTGTTTTGTTCATTTGGGGGCATCATAATATGTTCGTTGATCTTGTTCCCTCGGTTTCTATGTTTATTGCTTGGCATTTTGGAGGAATTCTTTGAATTTGAATTCTTTCCTTACTGTGTTTTTTTTTTCTTGTTATACTATGACTGTGTTAAGTGGATTGTCTGCTGTTGGAGGAGCCTTGGAGGCTTGAGATGGGTGTGGCCAGAGAGCTCTGCTGAGTTCTTCAGGGTTAAGAGTGTGCCAAAGGTGACACACTCAGTTTAGGAGTGGTAGATCTATCTCTCTTTATTTATTTATTTATTATTTTTTTTTTCAGGAGGGACGTAATACTGCAAAGCTGAGCAGAATTGATGGTAGTTAGCTTTCAATCTCTGGCTTCTGTGTGTATAGCATTCGTCTGCTTTTTTTTCCACAGACCACCCAAAGAATCTGTCCTACCCTCAGTGTGGGTTCAATTTTTCCTGCAGTCTCCCACCGGGTTGCCAAGGTTACCGAATTGTAGCGTCTTTGGAGAGTACTCACGTGACCTCCATGAGTTCTCTCACCCACCATCTCTTTTTTTTTCCCCCGCCTCAGTTTATTAGCTCTACCCTTTCACTAAATCCTAACCTTCTGTTTGACTGAGTTTGCGCTCAGCTCTGAGTTCACGCACAGCCCTGATGTCGCGCACAGCCCTGAGGATGTGCACCTTTTACATATATCCAGAATGGCGCCTGCTCTTTGTCTCTTGCTCTCCTTTGCAAGGTGGGCGGAGAGAGAAACTTGTCTGTACCGGTCCCCCCTACTCTTTTTTTTCTTCTCTCTTGAAGTTAGTCTGGTGAACTCTCCCCCTGCGGGGCTTCAAGCCTAGCCATTTCCCCAGCCAACATCTCGGGTTACTGAGCTCACCTCCCCTTCCAGCACAGATGTGTAGACTCGGAACCGTGAACGTCCTTGCTCTCCCCGCAGGTCGTCTGTCACCTCCACTAGATCCAGAAGAGTTTCCTCTGCATTTTTTCCCCTGGGCCTTTCCTTGTATTTACTGTAATTCCTCTTTTATCAACCTATCTTTTCCCGGACTATCAGTGCATGTCCTCACTATTCCGCCATCTTGGCTCCGCCCATCACTAGAGTTTCAGATCACGTCTGATATAATGCTAGATATACTGGTGCTGGTGCTGTGGTGTAGAGGGTAAAGCCACCACCTGCGAGGCCAACATCCCATATGGGTGCCCATTCTGTCCCAACCACCCCACTTGTGATCCAACTCCCTGCTAATGGCTTGGGAAAAGCAGCAGAAGATGGCCCAAGTGCTTGGGCCCCTGTTACCCTTCTGGGAGACCTAGAAGGAGCTCCTGTCTCTGGGCTTCGGCCTGGCTCCAATGTTGGCCATTGTGGCCATCTTGGGAGTGAATAAGTACATAGCTCTCTCTCTCTGTCTCTCTCTGTAACTCTGACTTTAAAATAATAAATAAATAAATTGGGACTGGCACTGTGGTGCAGTGGGTTAATGCTCTGGCCTGAAGTGCCGGTTCGAGACCTGGCTGCTCCGCTTCCGATCCAGCTCTCTGCTATGGCCTGGGTTAGCAGTAGAAGATGGCCCAAGTCCTTGGGCCCCTGCACCCATGAGGGAGACCTGGAAGAAGCTCCTGGCTCCTGGCTTTGGATCGGCACAGTCCCTGCCGTTGAGGCCAATTGGGGGAGTGAACCATCAGATGGAAGACCTCTCTCTCTCTCTCTCTCTCTCTTTCTCTTTCTCCCTGCCTCTCCTCTGTCTGTGTAACTCTTTCAAATAAATAAATAAATCTTTAATAAATAATCTTTTTTCCAACAAGCTAGATAGACCATTAGAATGTTAGATTGATAATTTGCATTTTCAGAAAAGTTTATTTTATTTATTTTTGACAGGCAGAGTCACAGAGAGAGGAAGAGACGGAGAGAAAGAGATCTTCCATCTTTAGATTCACTCTCCAAATGCCCACAACATCCAGGGCTGAGCCAGGCTGAAGCCAGGAGCCTAAAACTCCATCTCAGTCCCTCACATGGGTCGGAGAAGCCCAACCACTAGGGCCATCTTCTGTTGCCTCCCCAGGCACATTAACAGGGAACTGGGTTGGAAATGGAGCAGCCAGGACTCAAACCAGTGCTCCGATATAGGATGCTGGCATTATGAGCTACAGCCTAACCCACTGAGCCAAGGTGCTGGCATCTGATATTTCCATTTCTTGCAACCCAAAGCAACTGAACTGTGTGGTGTTTGGTAAATCAATTTCCCTGTCCACATGTTGGTTACTTCATCTGCCATGCAAGGGACTGGGCAGGATAAGGTCCATTCCAGCTCTGAGATACTGAGACTTTGATTTTTGCTTATAGTTCTTTATAGTGCTCCTGGCTGTTTTCCTTGCTGAGAGAGACAATTTTAGTTGAGCCCTGAAGAACAAGGGGGCAACGAAGGTGGCAAAACATGGTGTGCACTTTCCAGGCAAAGAGAGAAACTGGTTTTAAGTGGAAGCCCTGGGGACAGGCTGGCTTCACAGCTCCAGGTCAGAACTGCAAAAGTAGGCAGCTGTCCAAACTAGAAGTGCATGTTTCAGGCCTTCTCCCACACTTTCCTTCATGAAGATCCTCCTGTCCCCAGGTAGGCACCTTCCATGTCTATTATGACTGCAAGTTCTTTGGGCATAGAGGCTGTGTCTTACTCAGCTCAGCACCTCATGGTATTGGTATGATCCTTTCTTTACACACAGTGGGTTGCATTCTAAATTGCAGGTCAAGATGAAGAAAGTCTCAAAAGCAGGCAAGAACATGACAAGCTTTGACAATAAAAAGGCAAAAGGGCTGGCTGGAGTGAAGATTCAAGTGGGTGATGAGAAGAAGTGGGGTCACAAAATCGCCTTTGGAGGGTGTCTCAAGTGACAAAATTGGGTCACTTGGGTCACAGTGGGATTAAGGTAATTCACAGTCACATGTGTACAACCAAAATGCATTCAGTCTCTCTAAAGGTGCAGGCCACTGACGACCTATTTGGCAACAGGGAATTCGTGTGTGCTGAAACTACTTTGTGCTCTGGAGGTCGCTTGGGAAATTTCTGACTTTCACTTTTGCTTTTGGCAACCTTCCAATAATAATCAATTCTGTCTAGGCTCATTCTCCACAGGTGTGGACAATCAGGGTGCAGACAAAAAGGCTGCATTCATGATAGGAATGCAGCACTTGTCAGACAGTTATGGGGGTGAACCCAAGAGCTCTCCAAGCCCAGCATTGCTCAAATCCTCCCACCAAACACACACACACACACACACACACGCTGTGGTTAGTATGGTTTTTTGTCCAAATTGTCGCAGGGACCTATCAGGACAGGACGTGAATGCCTCTTTCTACTCTATATATCCAACATATCTGGACAACAAATTCATCTCTCATCATCCCTCAACCCTAATCTTCCTGATTTATGTATTTCTATTTCCCTTCTTTTTCTGACACCAGTGATATCTTCTCAATCTTCCAGGCCTCAAAATTGTCATCTCACACTCCACCTGCTGTCACTGCCCTGCATTCGAGCCATTGCTGCTTTCCCAGCTTCATCCTCAACATCTTGTCCTTAATAAGAGCTCTGATAACTCCACATTTGTATTTTATTTTTTAAAAGATTTATTTATCCATTTGATAGACAGTTTGAAAGAGAGATGGAGAGAGAAAAAGAGGGGGCAAGAGAGAGAGAGATAGAGAAAGAGAAGTATCTTCCATCCACTGGTTCACTCTCCAAATAACCACAATGGTTGGGGTTAGGCCAGGTGGAAACCAGAAGCATGGAACTCTTCAGTGACTTCTGTGTAGGTGGCAGGGGCCAAACACTTGACCATATTCTGTTTCCTTCCCAAGCACGTTAGCAGGAAGCTGGATCAGAAGCAGAGCAGCTGGGACTTGAGCTGTTGCTCTGCTATAGGAAGCGTACCGATATCACGGCAGGCAGTTTAACCCACTGCACCACAACATCCATACTTTTACTGAAGATTCTCCATATGACTGCTAGGACCACTGGAGTAATCCTAATTTTAAAAATCTTCAAACTTTCAGAAAGTTGTAAAAATAATACAAAACCATTTGAGAGTGAGTTGCCAATGTATTGCTCCTTTTCCTTAAAGTAATTTCATAACCAGGATAGCCATAATACAACCTCCAGATTCAGGAAATTGAACTTGATACGTTACCACAATCTGATCCAGACTCCTAAGTATTTTTTATGTTCTTTTCAGGAAAATGATCCAGTTCAGGGTACAAATGGTATTTAGTTGTCAGAGGTCTATTTAGTACTCTGCAGTCTGCATCGGTGTCTGTCTTTCATTGACTATTATGACTTTTGATGATTATAGGCTGCTTGTTTGGTAAAATATTTCCCACTTGGGGTTTGGTTGTTATTCTTCATAATTATTCAGGATTATACACCTTTGGCAGGAATGTCCGCCATGTGCTAGGGTATCACCTCTCATTGTTAGGAATGTCTTGTTACTGGGGATGCTAACTTTGATCACTTAATAAGGTTGCATCTACCAGACTTTATGAAGCCTTTGTTTTTTTCTTTTATAAAAAAAATGTTAGTGGTGGGATAGTGCTTTGAGACTATTTCAACCCCAACTTTTAATGTATTTTTTATATCAGTGTGGACTCACACGCTTCTCTTTTAGCCCATAAGTTATAATTTACTATAATGTATTTTGATGCTCAGACTGTCCTAGATTTCATTAGTGGGAAGCCCTGACGCATTGGATTTGATACACTTTTGTCATGACCACATCAATTTTTTTAATGCAGTCTTTCTTTCTGGCCCAACATATAGATTTATACTTATGCTGCCCCAGACATGAAACCAATCATTTCTCAAAGGAGCCTGATTCCTTTTATTAAAGACTGGGATTTAGAAACCAAGATATGAATATGAGGTGTGCTTATTGATACTAGGTTGTCACTGTTCCTAGGCCTTCACAGTGGACAAACTAGGAAACATAAATTTACACATTTATATCTCTATTTCCATAACTATGTTAATTGAAACTCATGATTTTACCAATACCACCAATTCACTATTAGTTGCTCCCTTCTCAAATTTGTAACCATCTTCTCTTAGGATAAGAAACTTGTTTTCCTCTATCAATCTTCCATAGCCAATCTCCCATCACTTCTGCCCTTGCCACCATCATGGATATCTCTTTATCTCAGACAGTCTTGAGCACCCCACACTGGGCTGCTGCCCTACTGTGCTGTATGTGATGCTCTCTTCACTCACCTGGATCTGACCCCTTAGGCCACCCATGTGGATACACACTTTATTCTGAGCCCTAAGATCTAGCTATCCATGCATGCCACATTGTCCCTCTTCCACACCACAGGGAAGTCTTCTTCATCCATCCTGAGTTCCAACATATTGTGCTGATGTTTCTTATGTGAACTCCCTTTTCACTCCAACTGGGCTCTGATACCTTGGGTCGGACTGTTCCCCCAGATCCCCAATCTTATCATTTGTTCTTCAGTTAAATATAGATAAAATGGGATTCCTTTACTATTAGAATTTGGATATCCCCAGCATTTCGACCAGGGATTTAGGCTTTATTTTCATTCTGAGCTTATTAACAGGAACTTCTTGGCTAGGTGCCTGTGCTACTGGCATCATTCATATCAAAAGTGCCATATGCAGGAAGAACATCTCTTGAGTATAGAAAGATATCATCCAGTCATTTATCTAATTTGACAAGTTGGGTTTCCAGGATTTAAAAGTTCAGAGTAAATCTCAACACCTTATTTTTCAGTAGAATTCCTAAGGAGAAAAATGCTTCAAGTTCTTTTCCTGATCACTTGATGCTAACCTCAGAAACTGGCTGGTGTTTCCATTGGCTTATGGTTGGCTGTACTAACACAAAGTGTGCTTCCAACATAGAACTCTGTGATGTGGAGCGCTTTCCCTGTTTCTAACAAATATTTTTTTCTATTTGGAATTTCAAAGGGTTTGTTCTTTCCCTTGGAGGAATGAATTCAGGGCTTTAGAGCAGCAGGCAACAAAAGCCACACAGGGAGCAGTGCCTGGGTCAGGCCCATTACAGCCCTATAGTCACTTGTTAACGCAGGCTACCGTGCCTGATGACTCAGGTTGAAGCTCCAGATACTGTTTTTTTTTAATGTTACTGTGCAAATGGCACTATACCTGACAAGCCTTTGAGTTATACAGGCATACAGATGGTCCCTGGCTTATGATAGTTTGACTTACAGTGTTTTCACTTTATTGAAAAACCAATATGTACTCAGTAGAAACTGTACTTCAAATTTTGAGTTTTGATATTTTCCCATGATATTCTCTCACAATGCTAGGCAGTAGCAGCAAGCTGCAACTCCTAGTCAGCCTCACAGTCTTGAGGGTAAACAACTCTACAATGTACTGTGTTGCTAAGCTATGCTGTTTGATCAATTTGGTATATTAAATGCATTTGACCTATAATATTTCCAAATTATAATGTTGTTATTCGTATGTAACCCCCATTGTAAGTCAAGGAGTATCTATAAAGGCATATGAAAAGAGCCAACCTCAGAAATACTCAAGACATCAAAAATTAAGACTACAATGAAAAATCACTATAAACCTGTTAGAATGGCTATAATTATTTAACGAATATTAATACCAAGTTTGGCAAGGATGTGTGTAAAATGTGTGTGTTTATTATATTATATATTATATCATAAATATCAAGAAGCTTTAGAGAGCCGGCGCCGTGGCTCAATAGGCTAATCCTCCACCTTGCGGCGCCGGCACACCGGGTTCTAGTCCCGGTTGGGGCGCCGGATTCTGTCCCGGTTGCCCCTCTTCCAGGCCAGCTCTCTGCTATGGCCAGGGAGTGCAGTGGAGGATGGCCCAGGTGCTTGGGCCCTGCACCCCATAGGAGACCAGGAAAAGCACCTGGCTCCTGGCTCCTGCCAGGATCAGCGCGGTGCGCCGGCTGCAGCGGCGGCCATTGGAGGGTGAACCAACGGCAAAAAGGAAGACCTTTCTCTCTCTGTCTCTCTCTCACTGTCCACTCTGCCTGTCAAAAAAAAAAAAAAAAAAAAAAAAAAAAAAAAAAAAAAGAAGCTTTAGAAAGCCTACTAGGGAAATTATGACAGTTAAAATCATCTGTATATACTGGAATAAAAAAACACACTCACAAGCTCAGAGAAGACACACCCAGAAAATGGTTGTGAGGTCCCAGGAGTTCCAGCCAGGATTATGGTGAGAGATTCTTTTGCATGAAGTCAGTTCAAAAATACTGGGAAAGGTAATGCTTATTCAAATGCTCAGACCTTAACAAAAGGGCACAGGTATATAAAGAAACACAACATGGATAAAAGGAACAAAATAAGTCTCCAGACTGACCTTGAAGGCATGCAGATCTCCAAATTATCTGACAAGGAACTTATGTCAGTTCTTTAAAAGACATTCAGCTGGATAAAAGAATATTGAATGAAATCAGGAAAAGAATGTATGGATAGACTGAGACCATCAATAAAGAAATAGAAACTTTAAAAAAGAATGAAACAGAAATTCTGGGGCTGGAAAATAAATAACTGAATTGAAAGATGCACTAGGCTTGATCATGCATACAGAGGAAGCAGTTAACTTGGAGATGGGTCTTTTGGAATTATCAAATCAGAAAACTAAAAAAATGAGAATGAAAGAATGTGAAGAGAGACTATAGATAGGTCTTATGGAACACAATCAAGTGGATCAATATAGGCATCATGGAAGTTCTAGAAGGAGAGGAAAGAGAGGAAAAGGAGAACTTATTTGAAAAATAATGACTGGAAACTTCCCAAACTGGAGAAAATAAAAGGACATAAAAACTCTAACTAGGATAAACCTAAATACAAACTCTAGCTAGGATAAAACTAAGACAGGTTATAATCAAATCATTAAAATTAAAAGTCAAAAGAGAATCCTGAAAGTAGCACAAAAAAAGTTGACTGGTAACATACAAAGGGGCTCCTGTAAGATCCACAGTAGATTTTTGCCTCAGAAATCATACAGTTCAGAAGGTTGGGGGAAAGGTGTGTCATACATCACACTGCTGAAAGAAAAAAAAAAGTCAACAAAGAATCATCAATATGGAAAAATGATCCTTCAAAAAAGAAAGAGAAATTAAGAATTTCCCCAATAAACCTAGCTTTGAGAGTTCATTAGCACTATACCTGCCATACAAGAAATGCTGCCAGCAGTCCTCTAAGTGAAAGCAAATGATGCTGCTACGTAGCAATGTAAGTCATATGAAAATATAAAGTTCTCTAGTGACAGTAAATGTAAAAAAATAGAAACTCATATTGTAACTTTTTAAAGAGATTTATTTTATTTATTTGAATGCAGCGGTACAGATTGAGAGAGAGAGAGAGAGAGAGAGAGCTCCCATCTGCTGATTCACTTCCCAAATGGTCACAATGGTTGTAGTTGGGCCAGGCTGAAGTCAGGATTTTTTTTTCAGGTATCCCATGTGGGTGCAGGGCCCCAAACACCTGGGCCACCTTCTGCTGCTTTCCAAGGCACATTAGCAAGGAGCTGGATTGGAAGTAGAGCAGTTGGATCTTGAACCAGCACCCATATGGAATGTCACATCACAGGTGGAAGTGTAAGCTACTACACCACAATGCTGACCCCCTTTTACAGATATTTAATGTGCAGAATAGTACAAGGCACTCTTGTGAGGATACGTGATCCGGGCAGTGAACAAATGAGGCTGTTCAATTTGGACTTGGAGCCTTCAAAACTATGAGCTAAATAAACAAATTTTCTTTAAATAACTCAGATTCAGCCATTCTATTGTAGCAACAAAAAATACTTATATGACATCCTATGTTTATGGATTGGAGTACTTAATGTTGTTAAAATGTCAGTACTACTTCAAATGGTCTTTGGATTCAGTGTAATCCCTATAAAAATCTCAATTTTTTTAAGAAATAAAGAAATCATCCTACAATTTACAAGAATTCTTATGGGATTATTGATAGTCAAAAAAGTCTTGACAAAGAATATAGCTGTAATACTCATACTTCCTGATTTCAGAACACACTACAAAGTTACAGTAATCAGAAACAATGTGAAACTGGCATGAATGCAAACATATGAACCAACGGAATAAAAGGGAAAGTCCTTGAGTATATCATCAAACAATTTTTGACAAGGGTGACAAGATCATTCAATGAGGAAAGAACATTCCTTTCAATAAATGGTGAGGAGAAAGCTGTTATTCATGAACAAAAGAATGAATGTACTTAACACTACATTCAGAAATTAACTACATGAAATTAACCTACATGTAGGACATAAAACTACAAAAACTCATGAGCAAAAATGAGCAAAAGCTCATTACATTGGATTTGGCAATGATTCCTTAGATAAGAAATCAAAGGCCTGGGCAACAATCGAAACAAACAAATTATGCAAATAAAAAATTCATGCAGCAAAATTCAAAGTAAAAAGACAAGCAACAGGGGCCGCCGCTGTGGTACAGTAGGTTAATCCTCCTCCTGTGGCGCCGGCATCCCATATGGGCGCTGGTTCTAGTCCCAGCTGCCCCTCTTCCAATCCAGCTCTCTGCTATGGCCTGGGAAAATAGTAGAAGATGGTCCAAGTCTTTAGGCCCCTGCACCCATGTGGGAGACCCAGAAGAAGCACCTGGCTCCTGGCTTCGGATTGTCACAGCTCCGGCCATTGCGGCCATCTGGGGAGTGAACCAACGGAAGGAAGACCTCTTTCTCTGTCTCTCTCTCTCACTGTCTGTAACTGTACCTCTCAAATAAATAAATAAATCTTAAAAAAAAAAATGACAAGCAACAGGGGCCGATGCTGTGGCGTAGTGGGTAAAGCTGAGGCCCACAGTGCTGGCATCCCATATGGGTGCCAGTTCAAGTCCCTGCTGCTCCATTTCTGATCTAGCTCTCTGCTATGGCAGTAGAGGACGGCCCAAGTCTTTGGGCCCCTTCACCCACTTGGGAGACCCAGAAGAAGCTCCTGGCTCCTGGCTTCAGATCAGTGCAGCTCCAGCCATTGCAGCCATCTGGGGAGTGAATCAGCAGATGGAAGACCTCTCTCTCTCTTTCTCTCTCTCTCTCTCTCTAACTCTGCCTTCCAAATAAATAAAATAAATCTTTAAAAAAGAAAAAGGAAACCAACAGAAGGGCAATCACTTATCTGATAATGGATTAACAGCCAGAATGTATAGAGATTCTTAAAACTCAACATCAATAAAAAAAATACACACAATTCAAAAAAGGTATGGGACTTGAATGAATGAATCTAGTAAGATTTACAGTAAGCACATGAAGAGATGCTGAATCATTAGGGAAACACAAGCAAAAGCTTGAGTGAGATAATCACTCATGCATGTTAGGGTCCTACTGTAAAGAAAAAAAAACCTGAAAATATCAAATGGTGAGGTTGTGGAGAGATAGGAGCTCTTGTGCATGGTTGGTGGGATTATTAAATGGTGTACCACTATGGAAAACACTAAGAAGTTTCCTCCAAAAAATTAAAAATAGAATTACCACATGATCTAGCAATTCCACGTCAGGATACATATCCAAAAAAATTGAAAACAGAGTTTTGAAGAGGTCGTTGTACACTCATGCTCATAGCAGCATCATTTACAATGCCCAAGAGGTGGAAGCCACCCAAATGCCCATTGACAGATGAATGGATAGATAAAATGGTGTGTGTGTGTGTGTGTGTGTGTGTGTTATTTTGCTAGTGCTGCCATAAGCAAGCATCACAAACTGAGTGGTTTAAACAACAGATGAACATATTTTCTTTCAGCTCTGGAGGCTGAAAATTCGAGATCAAGGTGCTGGAAGGGTTCACTTCTCCTGAGGCCTCTCTTTTTGCTGTGTCCTTACAATGTCCCCCTCTGTTCACTGTGCATCCCTGGTGTCTTTTCCTCTTTTTCTATAAGCACTAGTCCTATTAGATTACAGCCCCACCCTTAGGAACGCATCCACTCTCAGTCACCTCTTTAAAGACCCTATCTTCAACTAGAGTCACATTGGGGGCTAGGGTTTCTAAAGTGAATGTCCTTGGGGGAGGAGAGGGGTACACAGTTCAATGCATAACCATGTATGATTCTTCCACCTTGAAAACAGAGAACTGTTTCATGCTACAACATAAAAGAAACTTGAGGATGTTCTCACCATGTCTGCAGCAAAGAAAGACCCCTACAATCTGACCTTGAGCATTGCTCCCTTTCCGGCCACCCACAGCACTAAGCCCTTCTGACCACAGCTTCCTGTCACGGGCCCCCATCCTTTGCACTCGGCTGTTCACTCTCCTGGAATGCCTTTCCTTCACTCCCTGCCCCAGGGCCAAGCTCCTGCATCCTTCTTGGCAGCTGAAGCACTGTGTTCAAGGCTCCCATTCCTAAGGGAGCGCTTCCTTCTCTTCCTCTGTGCTCTTGAGTTCCTTACACAGCACACGATTCTACAACCAGCGCTTTCCTTTCAGCCTGCTGCCTCCACTAAACCACAAGCTCCCAAAGGCAGAGGCCTTTCCTTGCGGAATTCCCATTCACCCTTGGCACCAGGGACCCAGGTGTAGTAGACACCAGTAATGCCTGTTGAATGAATGCAGGTACCAGGGATGCAAACAGTGGTCAGGGAACTGACGCAGTCACAGCTCAATCAGATTTGATGAGGCTACCTCACCTGGTCTTGGCAAAGTATATATCCATGGTGGCCCTCAGGATGGCTTTAGGTAGCACCTGGATGGACCCATTTTTAAAAATATTTATGGAAGCCGGCGCCGCAGCCCACTAGGCTAATCCTCCACCTTGCGGCGCCGGCACACCGGGTTCTAGTCCCGGCTGGGGAGCTGGATTCTGTCCCGGTTGCCCCTCTTCCAGGCCAGCTCTCTGCTGTGGCCCGGGAGTGCAGTGGAGGATGGCCCAAGTGCTTGGGCCCTGCAACCCATGGGAGACCAGGATAAGCACCTGGCTCCTGCCATCGGATCAGCGCTGTGCGCCAGCCGCAGCTTGCCAGCTGCGGCGGCCATTGGAGGGTGAACCAACGGCCAAAGGAAGACCTTTCTCTCTGTCTCTCTTTCTCTCACTGTCTAACTCTGCCTGTCAAAAAATAATAAAAAATAAAAAAATAGCTATGAAGTTATTTTTAAACAGGACCCCTCCCCTCCCCCTGCCACCCTCCTAACCCTTCCACCTGCCCCCTGCCACCACACACACACACACACACACACAGTGCAGATGCTAGACAACATCAGGTCCTAGTCCTTCACTCTCCCAGCCTCACTGCTCTGGGTTAAAGCTTCCTTTTCCAGGATCACCAAAATTAGCTCACTGAGTTGAAGGAGTGGTGCACCCGGCCTTAAAAGGTATCCAATCACTGGACCCCAGGAGGTCATTTATCTCCTCTAGAGATAAATGTTCAGTCTTGTCTTTTAAGATTTATTTTTCATTTATTTGAAAAGTAGAGTTACAGAGAAGCAGGAGAGAAAGAGAGAACTTTCATCCATTGGTTCACTCCTCCAATGGCTGCAACAGCCAGGATTGGGACACGCTGAAGCTGGGAGCCTGGAACTGCACCCAGGTCTCCCACATGGGTATCAGGGGCCCAAGTACTTGAGCCATCTTCCATTGATTTCCAAGGTGCATTAGCAGGGAGATGGATCAGAAGTGGAGCAGCCGGGACTTGAACAGGCGCGCTCTTATGGGATGCTGGAGTCACAGGCTGCAGCTTAACCCTCTATGGCACAATGCCTACCCCTCTGTCTTGTCTTGAAGGATTTCTTTATCAGGAACTCCATGCCCTGAGGAAAAAAATAATTACCACCTGCACATAGCTCCCTGATTTACTGCAGCCAACTCTGCGCTCTTCAAAACTCCCAAAGAGCACAGTATTGCTGCCCACTCAGAGGAAGGCCATGAGGGACATGGCCACACGATGAACATGTATTTCTCAATGCCAACTCGGAGCTAAGAACCCTCAGGGAGCCTGGACATCACGGGATAGCTGCGGGGCTCCTTGCTGTGCACTGTGCAATAAATAAACACCTCATTTCTTCCACCACCCTGTGTCCATGGCTCGCCTGCTGTGCACAGGGGGAGAGAGCCCCGTGGTGGTGGGGTTCCTATAGCAACGCCTTCCACCAGTTTGGGGGTGTGTTCTACACAGTTTCAATGTGTTTTAGAGAAAAAAAAAGCGATATCTCACTCTTGTGGTTTCACGGCTCTCATTGCTTTTCCTGGGGCTAAGCAGACAATAGTGACTCAACTGAAACAGAGTAACTGGTGCTACAGGTGGTGCCTGGCCGCTGCAGAGGTCCCACGTGACTGAAGACTGAGAAACGCTTGCCTGGTCTCTGGTCTCTGGCTTCACCCTTGAGCCAAACTGCAGACAGATGCTCCCAGTGACATTTGCAAAGTGATTTCCTCCTACTTTTCAGTTTTTACTGGCAAGAAGGGGAGGGCGGGCTGCGGAGAGGAAATACGGCCACCCCTGTTAACCGTGTCTCCACCTGTCTTCCCAGATGCTGTCTTCGGTTTTGTTTCGAGGGAGGAGGATGAGCCAGGCTCACAGAACCCATCAGTGAATTCCTTTCACAGCCAAGCTCATCAGGATTTCTGGTGATTGTGCATTGTGATATCTGCAAATGAGTGATATATATTCTGCAGGCCCCTCTCCCAGCACGTCTGTAAAATACATATTAAAAAGCTGTGTCTTTGGTTAGCTTCTGAGCAATAAGGATGTGAGTCCTCTTCAAAAGGTTCCTTCTGCCTAAAGCTGACCTGCTAGGATGGAGTGGGTGGGGGAGGTGGCAAGAGCCAGCAGGAATGGGGGAGCTGGAGAGGGAAGACAGGGGTGGGGGCAGGCGTGGCTGGTGTTTTTTATACTCTTTGCCTTACAAAAGGATTAATCACAGGGTTCCTTTTAAACAGAAAGTTTCGTGCATTTTAAAAGAGGATTTGATTTATCAGAAACTTGTGAGCAACACAGCTGCTGGGCAAAGCAAGCTCTTTACGCTGACTTGAAATCCATTTTCCGAGCCAGGAGTCTGGGGTGTCAGAGGGAGTGATGAAACTCCTTTAGTTTTTAATTGACGAGAGCGATATTGACTCGCACGGTTAGGAGCCCAGGTATTGGGCCAGGGCCAGTGTGTTTCTGCAGTACCTACGCGTGAATGTGCTGAGTGCTTGAGTATTGATTCATTTATGTACTTGTTCGGCTGTTGCTGTGAAGGGCTTTGTACTTTCTGCTCTGGAGCCAAGCTGCCTTTCACAGCCGCCTGCGTTAGAATGTACCAGGTTGTTCAGCATGAATCATCCCGCGCGATAGCCTCCAGGGAGAGGGGGCTCGGCCCAGCGCATCACTGCTGGGAGCAAACCCAGAGACATCGAGGGAGGGGCAGAGGGCAGGGGTAAGGAGGTTCCGCGGATGAGAAGGAGCTGCGATCTTGGCCTTGAAAACAAACCTCACTGCTTCCCTAAAGCCCCTTCCCTCTTGTACTCAGAATGCTCACCGTGAGCTCGCTCCCAATGTCCCACATTGTGGCGTGTTTATTATCACCTCCGTCTTGCAGAAATTCCCCGGGAGCCCCTGGGTCCCTGCTCCCTGCCGCAGTGGCACAAAAGCAAAGTGTCAGCTCTCCATCTTCCAGAAAGAGAGCCTGACACACTGCAGAGCCTCAGACCCGCACCAGGCCAAGAAGACCACAGAAGGCATTTGTTCCACGGGTTCCAAATCTCACCTTGAAGGCTGCCGTGGGATTTCTTCTTCCACCCGGCACCATAAAGCATTGCTCATAGAAAAGAGCAAAGATGGATCCAATCCTTACTAACGTTCACTGAGTGTCAGGAAAAGGGGGTGGATGATTTCTGGGCACCATAGTTTGCCTAAATGGGGGAGAAACACCATGGAGACTGACCTGGGCTTGCTTGCAAAGCAATGTAGAGAAAGGACAGAATGGCAGCTGATGTGCCTGTGGACAGCGGAGGACTGGCTTGCCTCGCAAGGACCCCTGCTTGCCTTCCGCAGCCCACGTGACCTGCTTTAACCCAGTGAAATGCAAGGAAGCCTCTGACACATTGTGTGCTTTGCTGGACTCTCTTCCTTCCCCCAGGCAATGTACAGTGGTTCTCTGTCAACTGTTGTTCCCTGAGAGGGAACAACAAACACGACAGTGTCAGAGGTGATGCTGGCACGAAGCCCCTAGGTAACCGCCACGGCCACTCAGCCAAGGGCAAAGCCCCAAGATTCTGGTGATGTTGACTACCGCAGCAGAGCCAGCCTGGAGCATCCATAAAGGTTAATCTTGAATTGATCTTTGCTGACGAATGTTAACTTATCTTCATTTTATACTGAGACTCTGACTGACGCTCTGGAAATCAATACAAAAACACGAAATGAAAGGACCCAGGAGGTGCATCCAAGCCAGGCATTTGGGATGTTGACATTCCACTGTAATTGTTCGTTCACATATCACTCCATCCATCATCTGTCTGTCCATCTGTCAATCTACCTTGGATTATGCATTACCAGTAAATCTCCATTGTAGCACTTTCAATGATCACCACTTATAGTATTGATTTTGGTTTCAGTTGGGCAGTCATACTGTTGGCTTGGTGTAGTTGTGGGGCTCAGATGAGGAGTTAGAAGCAGCCCTCAAATATGAGAAACGTTCCTTGAGAACGTTACTGACACCCAGCACTTGGTGAGGCTCTGGGGACCTAAGGGTCAGTCATGGTTCTTGCACTGGAAGAACTGGGAGCTTCACTTTAGGGACCGAATTTGGGCCTCTTTGTAGTGATTTATCACAGGTCTCAGGCTCACCAAGGAACAGCCTTTGTAACAGGTCTGTGCAGACACTGAACTTGCCAATCTGAGTATCAGTTGCCTCTCTCCACACCTCACACACTCTTCCTTGTAGTACCGACAGAGACTGCTGTCTAAGAACACGACTGTGCTCACACACACGTGCTCACGTAAGGTGGATGCAGCCGGGGCGCTACCCAACAGGGAAAAAACGCAGTGATGAATGTGCTCTCCCCACCTCCGAGTCCTCAAATGCCTTTTGCACTTTGGGGACCAGTTTTGGGAGAATTGTGGGAAGGAAAAGTTGCTCTTTGTCAGCACAGGTCAAGCAATTTCAGAACCAAAAGGCAGGGGCATGGCGGGCTGGGCTGGTGGTATCCATGACAACTTTGGTGCCTGGTGCAGCTAATAGTCCTGGTTTCCAGGTCTCCACTGCTCTCATTTGCTGGGGGGGGGGGGGGGGGTTGTAGGAGGGCTGGGCTTGATTCCTTTTTCAAGGAATTCCTTCCTTGCTGCTCCCCAATGTGGAATCTGTCTTGGGCCCACAGCACCTCCTTAACTCTTCTTCTCATTCTGGGATCTGAGTCCATGCTGCTGAAGGCCCTGTGCTGTTTAGAGTCTGGGTTGGACAACACAGATTTAAATCCCAGCTTAGCCAGGGCAGCAGGGAAAAATGCTGGAGAAGCAGCAAGAGGCCTTGAGCCGGTCAGATCTGAGTGAAGACGCCCAGCAGTCCCTCTGAGGATGCAGTCACGTTCCCGGGGAGTCATGGGCACTGCTCAGTCTGGAGCTGGGACCCGATCTGAGGCTCTCGGGCTGGTCTGTGTGGCTGGGCTCCATCGCAGTTCTGGAACCACGAGCTCTTTACATGCATGAATGGACTTCAAAAAAATTTTGCACCGAGGTGAATTTGTCTTTTAATTTCATTTTTTTCATGGATGCTTTGAAGTGCTCCCGTGCTCTGAATCCCGCGTGAGGCTGGTTAGTCGAGATGCAAGTTCAGCCCGCTGGTCTTGTGTCTTGTCTGTTCCCACACTGTGAACACTCCCTCTTGGCTCCGCAAAACATCCGCTGGACAGGCGGTCTGTGTCTACCCCGTGCCCTTCCGTCTCCTGGGCAAGCCCCTCCTCCACGCTGGCCCACTCTGCCAGCACTGCTCCACCTTAGGTAGGAAGAGGACTCATCCCTGAAGGCCTTGGTTCGAATCTGGCTTCTTCCTGGAACCTCTTTTTTTGATATTTCCGTCTCCACCCCAGGGAGTGTGTTGCTTGTTTCTCTGTCTGCCTACAGCCTCTAGCTTGTGCTCTGTCTCCACTTCATTTTTTAAATTTTATTTTATTTATTTATTTGACAGATAGAGTTAGACAGTGAGAGAGAGAGAGAGAGAGAGAGAGAGAAAGGTCTTCCTTTCGTTGGTTCACTCCCCGAATGGCTGCTACGGCCAGAGCTACACCGATCCGAAGCCAGGAGCCAGGAGCTTCTCCTGGTCTCCCATGCGGGTGCAGGGCCCGAGCACTTGGGCCACCCTCCACTGCCCTCCTGGGCCACAGCAGAGCTGGACTGGAAGAGCAGCAACCATGACTAGAACCCGGCACCCATATGGGATGCCCGTGCCGCATGCGGAGAATTAACCAAGTGAGCCACAGTGCTATCCACCCCCCCCCTTCATTTTCTTGCCCACTCGGCAGGAGTAAAGCAGTCTGGCTGTGCAGCGACAGGATGTGGAACCCTCTGATGAGCCTGTATCCTTCTGGAAGCACTTGTCATCCATTTACTCATTGAGCTGTATGGGGCTACTTATGCTCCCCACTCCCCCAGTCTCAACACATCGCGCGCGCGCACACACACACACACACGCGAGAGAGAGAGAGAGAGAGAGAGAGAGAGAGAGAGAGAGGCTAGAGCTGTCTCTAGGCTGCAATCACATCTATTCAGTCGAGTGCTGTCATTTGGCGCCAAGCACTGTGCCTGTGGTATAATAAATGTTCACTATTTTAAACAAATGAATGCACACCAGGCACTGGGCCAGCACTTTATAAACTGTTTCTAACTTTCACAAAAACGCTGGAGAGAATTGTGAATCATCCTGGCTTTACAGAGAATGAAATGCAGGCCAGGAGGCCTTGTCCAGAGTCATAGTCATCAACTACCCTGAGCCTCACGGTCTTCCTTTTGAAAGTTGGAATAATCAAAGGGCGTTTGGAGGAAAGTCCCCAGTTGGTGGGGTGCATGGGCATCTGCTGTCCTGCCCTGCCCTGCCTCCATGCAACGCACTGGTCACAGCCCAAGGAACCCTGGGGACGCAGGATCAGCTAGAGGACTTCTGCCCTGTTCTCAGAAGAGGCTGGTCACTGGCTCAACCCTCTTTGGGAAAGTTCCTCCCAGGCTTCTCTCAAGAGACCAGGGCCATGATATTAAGAAGCCAATTTCAGGAGGGACTTGGGGAGGCTAGGGTCCTGTGTCTTGCCTGTTCCCACATTATGAATTCCCAACACCCCATCTCAGCTCTGCAAAACAACCGCTGGACAGGCGGTCTGTGTCTTTCCCATGTCCCTTTGTCTCCTGGGCGAGCCCCTCCTCCACACTGGTCCTAGGGCTGAAATGACTTCATGAATCCTCCATTCATAATCCATGTCCCAACCCAGTGCCTGGCACGTACTAGGTGCCCGATAAAGGTTTGTGGGATGGGCCCCTGTTCTAGGAGCAAGTTTGCTTGTTTTAGAGCTGTGGGTTTGTGGGGGGCTTTGGTGCCCTGTTAAGGACTGAGAACTAGGCTAAAACTTTAGATAAAAAAATTTAGACAACAGCCATTCAAATGGGGATTGTGTGGGGACATTACAAGGGTATTTCAAAAAAGCTTGTGGAAAGATAGAATTAAACATGTGAGTTTATTTTGATGCAAAAATGTTTTGTTGCAACATTTTCCCACAATATGTGAAAAATGCATATTATGAAAAAACTATATATGGATTTCAATTTTTGCACCAAACTCATAGTCTAATTCCACTTTTCCATGACCTTCTTGAAGTTCCCCTCATGTATGCTCACAGCCATAGAAGTTGGTTCATGAATTCACGCATGAGCCCCAAGCACAGCCATGGCCAACTTTGCTGGATTTTTGCTGGCAGTATTGGCAATGAAGGGCTAAACTGGCGAGATGTAGGCTTTGAACTTGAGTTGCTGGGAGCCCAGGCTTGGAATACAGGAGAGCAGCTGACTTGGGAGAGAAGTGGGCATGGAAGGAATCGAGCTTAAACACAGTACTGTCTGGCGAAATTTTTTTTTACATTTGGATCCAGCTGTGCCCAAAGTCCACAGCTTCTCATCACAGGATCAGTGCATCTCCTTTCTTGGCTCCATCAATTTCAGTTGAGTTTCTGTCACCTGCACCCAAGAGTCCTGATCCATCCGAAGGTTAAACGTTTGTAGATTGAGAACAAGAACCCGAGGAGGACCCGAGGAGGATTTGGACGAGGGGCCTGTGTGCCAGTCAGAGGTCTGCCTTTGTGTGGCGGATGACTTGTGGCAGTAACACAGAGCTCCCGTGGAAGACCACTCATGGGACAGTCCAGTCTCTCAGGTCGGAGCAGGGCGGGCAGAGGCCGAGGGGCGGTGTGAACCCCAGGGGGCAGGCAGGGAGGGCACTGCCTTTGTGGATTCCTCATTCCAAGGCCTCGGGAAGCAGGTGGGTTTCTATTGGACAAGATTCCTCTCAAAATCAGGAGTGACAGAGGAGCTGTGACACTTCCGCCATAAGCTCTGGCAGCCACCTGCTGACTCTGGCCTGCGGTAGCGCCCGGAGAGGCCCTGTATGAGGTAGACAGGAATCCTTGTGTGTCCTGAACTTCTCAGATTCCTGATCAACGTGCAAGGTTTTATAAACCACGACTCAAAGTCAGCTACCGGTGCTCTGCAGCCGGAACCCTGGCTGGGAGTGCCCTGGTGCAGGCTGATGGCATCTCACGGGCGTCTCCAGCCTCGGGCCTTCTCCACACACCACCCTGCACTCTGCCCTAGGAGCTGAAATAAGCCCTAGTTTCACCGAGCCACTCAGTCGGGGCTGCCGTGCGCAAAGCAGCCTCGGGAGGGGGCACCGGCGCAGGGGACCAGGCAGGGGTGCCTGCTGAATCTCTCTCCAAGAGAGCGCTTGGCAGGATGCCCGTGTTCCTGGCTTATTTTTGACAGTTCCAGGCCAGGAGTCACAGGACAGGCGCTGTAGACAACACGAGAAACACATTTTTTGTTACCCCATCAAAATATTCCTGGGGAGCCAGGCTGCTGGGGCAAGTTATGCATCATCATTGGCAGCAAAGGAGAAAAGGAAATCGTGGTGTGGCCCAGGGGCTGAGGTTCTCGGCGTGGGAAGAAAATGGCATTCGCTGAGGTCCAGCGAGAGCAGCAGCGGCCCACTGAGCACGTCACGTGTGCCGGGCACGTGCTAAACCCACAGGCATGAACGCCGGGGTTTCACTGTTTCTCCTACGAGGCAGGTTCCTCTGATTAGCCCCATTTTGAGGATGAGACAATAGAGGCTCAGCGGGGCCAGGTGATGCGCCCAGGGCTGCACAGCAGTATGTGAGGGAGGGGTGCTGTGAACTGGTTTGCTTGTCCCCGAGCCCAGCTTCTTGCTGCTGGGCTGGGCTGGGCTGGGCTGCTCGTAGGGCCTGGGGGTCTCTCCCCTCAGGCCCAGGCACTGTGCCAGGCAGTCACTCTCAGGGTCTCACTTCCCCTCCACAGCCACTCTGAGGCATAGGAATCATTGGCCCCTTTCACAGCTGAGGAAGTAGGCTCAGTGACATTGAGTGATGCCCAAGGTCATCAGGATAAGCAAGTGGGGGTTTGCTGGCTCCAAGTCTGTGACTTTTCTACTGATTCCACACCCCTCATCCCCCCTTGGAGGGCAGACAGAGCAGTTTTCAATCCAAGTTGACTTCAGCACAGAGATGAGCAGGAAGTCTGGGTCTTTGCTTTTGCCTTCCGGTTCTGATTTTTGTTTTAAATGCAGACAAGGGCAGAAGGCTCTGGGGAGGGCACTCTCAGGGAGAGTTTTGCTGGCAAACACCAGCAGCAGACCCAGGCTGGGTGGAATCAAAAGAGATTTGTTGGAAGGATCCGTGCTTTAGTATCATTATTTACTGACACCAGATTTATTGGGCACCTGGTAAGTGCAAGGCACTACTCTGGGAGTTGGGTTACTTCGGAGAACAAAACAAAGATCCCTGCTCTTGTAAAACTTAGTTTCTTATTGGGGAAGGGAGTTCTTTTCAGACAGTGAGATTAGCTAGAAGTGTTTAGTGATACAGAAAATGTGAAAGCAGGACAAGGACTGGGGTTAGGAGAGCCAGGAAGGTCAGGACAGGACACACGGAGAAGGGTGACCTGAGGCTGGGGCGGGGTTAGTCGTGCAGGTGCTGCGGCAAGGGGCCTCTAGGAAGAGCCCCTGAAGGCAGACACCTCTGTGCTGGTGCGTCCAGGAAAAGGCACGGATGACAGACGGACTTGGGGGATGTAGTAACAGGGCAGATCAGAGGGACCAAAGGGGAGTGAAATCACGCAGCCCTCAGGGGATGTGGCAGGCAGTTTGGATTTCACTGTGCACTCAGTGGGAGCCTGGAGGACTGAGCCGAGGGGCGGTTAGGTTTTAATGTTCCCGTGGGAGGCTCTACTCCGGCTGCTGGTGAGGAGCAGACTATAGGAAGTGAAGGGAGAAGGTAGGCAATTATGAGGCTGTTGTGGTAAATGGCCACGAAGATGACGGTGGCCAGGAGGTGGTGAGAAGTTGGAATCTGAGCATACAGACTTTGGAGGGAGAGCCCACAGAAGTCCCGGAGAGGTTCCATGTGGAATGGGAGTCAGGCTGTGACTCCACGGGCTCTGGCCTGAGTAACTGGAAGAACAGTTGCCGTCCTGGAGACGGGGAAGGCTGTGGCTAAGGGTGAGTTTCAGGGGGAGATCAGGAATTAGAGGAAGAGCCTGGAGAGTCTACTAAGGATTTAATTGTGTGTCCAGTAGATGGTCTGAGCCAAGTGTTAAGAAAAATTCTGGGCTGAAGATAGAGATAGTTTAGAGAAGCCAAGGTCATTCTTGGGGGAAAAGTCACAATGAGTTTGGAAAGGACAGGAATGTGGCAGTTTCTCCAAAGTAAGAACATCAATTTTCC
The DNA here is from genome assembly GCF_051225735.1 of Oryctolagus cuniculus. Taxonomy (NCBI): domain Eukaryota; kingdom Metazoa; phylum Chordata; class Mammalia; order Lagomorpha; family Leporidae; genus Oryctolagus; species Oryctolagus cuniculus. The sequence goes on from NC_142884.1 coordinate 42,040,663, forward strand.
CCAAATGAAAAGAAAGTTTCGAGCAAGACAAGGGCAGATGAGATTGGGCAAGGCGGGTATCCAGACGTCCACTGCAGGGCCCCATCCCGGGCATGGCTGATGTTTCTTTCCCAGTCTTCTCGCTGCTATCAAATGAGGGTAAGTGATGTTGCTGAAAGCCTGCTTGCCCATCTGCTCAGAAAAGTCCCCATGTCGGTGTGAAGAGTGATGGCACATTCAGGCTATCTTATTAAACACTGTTTATCTCCTAAAAGCAGTCAGCAGCGTGTTCAGTCAAAGGCGGGGGAGATGTGACGTGCAACATCCGAAAGTCGCCATTCGTCCGCTTTCCCTTCCTTAGAGAGAACCATCCCCTTACCCCAGCTCCTGCAGGGAAGTGGCGTGGGAATAGAGATGCCCCTAAAACACGGGAAAAGGCCTGCAAGGGTCCACCACTCAGCCTTCCCTGACAACTCTCTCTCTTGTCACGGTCTCCTGATGCACTAGAAATGGAAGGGATCAGAAAACCATAGCGGAAGTACAAGGGAATTTGCAGATATTTTATTACTGTTCAGATGAGGAAAAGGAAAATTTAAACCACAGAAGAAGCAAGTAACTGCCTTCCTCCTCTTAGGATTTCGATCTGGAAACCACCCTGTGTTGAATGGATAGATTCTGCATCTCTTGGGTTTTTAAGATCATAGTTATAGCTTTTTACTCTTGAAAAAAGTAGCCAATGCATCTATGGCCCTGTGGCTTCCATTTCTACCCACAAATACATGAGGAAAGAAGTTGTATCTTTTGAAACATTTGCATTATTCATTTGAAAGGCAGAGTGATGGAGAGGAAGAGACAGAGATCCTCCACCTATTGGTTCACTCCCTAGATGACTGCCGTAGCCAGGGCTGTGCCAGGCCAAAGCTAGGAACTCCTCCAGGGTCTTGCACATGGGTGGCACTTGGGCCATCTTCTACTTCTTTCCCAGGCACATTAGAATTAGCAGGGAGCTAGATGGGGAATGTAGCAGCTGGGACTTAAACTGGTGCTTTGATATGGGATGCTGGCATCAAAGATGGTGGCTAACCCCACTACACCACAATGCTGGCCCCAAAAGCTATAACTTGCCGTCTCGGGCTACCCTGCATGCCCCGTACACATGTGGGAGCCCCAGTGCCCAGAGCCTCCAATGAGTCTGTATTTGGAGACAGGGTCTTTAAAGAGGTGATGAAGTTAAAATGAAATCATTAAGCTAGGATGACTGGGTTCTTTTTTATTTTTTTTTAAAGATTTATTTATTTATTTGAAAGTCAGAGTTACACAGAGGAGAGGCAGAGAGAGAGAGAGAGAGAGAGAGAGAGAAGTCTTCCAGCTGATGATTCACTCCCCAGATGGCCACAATGGTCTGAGCTGTGCTGATCCGAAGCCAGGAGCCAGGAGCTTCTTCCAGGTCTCCCATGCGGTGTAAGGCCCAAGGATTTGGGCCATCTTCTACTGCTTTCCCAGGCCATAGCAGAGAGCTGGATGGGAAGTGGAGCAGCCAGGACTAGAACCGGCGCCCACATGGGATGTCGGCACTTCAGGCCAGGGCGTTAATTTGCTGTGCCACAGTGCTGGCCCATGACTGGGTTCTTATAAGAAAATGGCACCTGGGCACTGACATGTGAAGCCCTTGTGAAGATGCAGAGAGACGGGGCATCTCCAAGCCCAGGAGAGAGGAATCAGAAGCAACCAACTTGACCCACACCTTGATTTCACACTTCCAGTCTCCAAAACTGAGAAAATGATTTTTTACTAATAAACCCATCCAGTCTGTGATAGCCTGAGCAAATAAATGCACCCGATGTAAGGGTTAAAGATACTTTGCACAAATTCTGTCTTTAAGGTCAAAGATTTCAAACACAGTACTAAGATGAAGGGCACTCTTCTGGTCCAGTTGTGTTGGAAAGGAGAAGAGGCCAGGGTGACAGATCATTAGTAAACATTTGTGACTTAATGTTTAGAAAGTGTTTTCAAGATCATTTTCTCTTAATAGCATCGCTGAGGAAAATATTTATAGCTGCTCCCTGAGTGGGCAGAGCTGTGGGGCATTGTTGGCAGTATTTGGACATCTCTGCAACTCCATGGGAACGGTTCATTTTCTTCCAACAGTCGCCTCATCCACTCTGCTTTAGGAAATACTCAGCAAGGGAAAGAAATTCTTCCACCTGGTGCTAAATGATTTAACGTGGGAGAAGCTGGCTGATTAAATGTGGCTCCAAGAACATATTTAACCTTGAAAATACTTTCATTTCAAATAGAAATTCAGCTCCAGGGCGAGAAGTAAATTACTGGCCTTGGAAAAGCTGTGCTGTTCTATACGTCATTCATTCATTCATTCATTCATTCATTAATATTCTGCAAATGGTGAATTCTCCAAGCATGGCGTCAGGCAGGGAGCATCCAATGCCACTTGGCACAAAGTCTAGTGGGAGAAGATAGACCACTAAGTGGACCATTATAATCTGGCGTGATAGGTGCTCCAGGGGGGGACAGAGGGTCTGGAGGACTAGGGGAGGACACGTGGAAGAAGTGACGTCTGAGCCGACTTGCAGGCTAGTGGAGGTAACAGGTTGGGAGGGAATGAGAGACCATGGAAGTCAGGCACCCGCACAAGGAGTGTCTTCAGGGCTCAACATGGACAGTTGGGCAGGACGTTGCTCAGGAAGTCTGGGGGCCCATTCAGGATGCTTATGGGTGAGAATCGAGTCCCTTTGTGTTCAAGGCCAAGTCTGAATTTCCAGCAGGAAGCCTTATCTAAAGGAATGGCTGACATGCTTATTTTCCTGACTCCTAACCGTTGAGTATTCCTCACACCGGTCCTTTTTTGTGTAGACCTGAGGTTGTCTGCTGCTTTCCCTGCACTGCTTTGGGTATAAATGGTTGCAGGTCACCACGCCAGCAGCATCGGTAATTGAGCCTGTCTCAGAAAGAAATCCTTTTCCAAGACGAATCTGAGCTTCCTCCCATTGTCTCCTGTTCATCCTTCACTTTGTAAGATTCTTAAATAAGGATTTTCCTTGCCAGGGCCCAGCCTGTGAAGAATTCTCATTGTTTTCCTTCTTTTCTATGCCCGAGGCAGCTTCCTATGAAAGTGTGGGTACAAAGGAAAGTGGACATTTTTCTGCCTAACTTAGGAGCCGTGGGTTTTATTCCTAACATTCAAAAAGAGCCGTGCACTGCAGGGTTCCCGAGAGCCAGCTTGTGAGTCTCTGAAGCATCCCAGGGTAGAGGGACCGTGTGTTAATATTAATAGGCTCAGTGGGCTCTCCGGAGGCATTTTCAAAGGGCTCATTTTCCTGTCTCCTTTCTCCTCCCCAGTCCTCATTGATTTTTTTTTTTTTAAGTTTGGATGGCTGAAATCAAATATAGAAAAAGCAAATTTGTTCTGGGAGGACAGTTTGCATTTCTCGAATCTGCCCGGTCCTCTTGGATGGGTCTGGCCACCAGGGTCAGCTGGGGCATCCTGTCTCTGCCCCTTCTCAGGGAGGACAGCCTGGGTGTGAAAGGGCTTGTACAGCCGGAGAGGGCGAGGCAGGGGACTTCCCAGGATGCTCGTTTGCAGAGTGCAAGGATTGAGCTATTCCCACTCCTGATGCTTGGACTCAGTGTGGAAGGCCTTTGAGGAATGTGGGGATGAGAGTGTCTACCATCGAGGCCTGGATATTTGCCATGTTTGAATTCTTTACATTTGAATTTTTCTAAATTATTGAAGAAAAACGTATCCCTTACATAATGTGGTGAAATAAATTGCAGAGCCGGCGCCGCAGCTCACTAGGCTAATCCTCCGCCTTGCGGCACCAGCACACCCGGTTCTAGTCCTGGTCGGGGTGCCAGATTCTGTCCCAGTTGCCCCTCTTCCAGGCCAGCTCTCTGCTGTGGCCAGGGAGTGCAGTGGAGGATGGCCCAAGTGCTTGGGCCCTGCACCCCATGGGAGACCAGGAGAAGTACCTGGCTCCTGGCTTCGGATCAGCGCGGTGTGCAGGCCGCAGTGCACCAGCCGCGGCGGCCATTGGAGGGTGAACCAACGACAAAAGGGAGACATTTCTCTCTGTCTCTCTCTCTCACTGTCCACTCTGCCTGTCAGAAAATAATAATAATAAAACAGAAATAAATTGCAGAAGTACGAAGAACTTGTAGAGAACATTCAGTATATATTGAAAAAAGGTGGAAAGTTTCTGTAGGACAAACTTCTTGCGGGACATCTAAGCTGTGTGAGACTGTCTGTGCTGCCCGGACAAGAGCTCAGACATCCATGTGCTTTTATTAAGTTGCTATTTTGTGCAGTAGTTGGCAGATGATTTGATTGCCCAAGTAGAGAATCCCAGAGAATGTGTCGAGGGACTGTTAATCCAGATAGGAGTTTATTGATGCTGTCAAATACAAAAGTCACGAATAAAAATGTTAGTTATTCTAGATTATCAGTTAAACATCCAAGATTACTTGTGATAACTAATAATCTTAATTCACAAAATATAAAAGAGAAAGGATTTCATTCACAACAGTAAGAGAAAACATAGAGGCTAAAATTTACTGATGGATGTAAAAAAGTGGAGATATATGCCATGTTCTCAGCAAACCTAATATTAATTCTGCCCAATTAAACCATAAAGGTTCAATTATCAGGTCTTAATTAGAATCACATTAGGAAACTTAAAATATTTTGCTTATTATGTGGGAGAGAAAATATCCAAAACTGACAAAAAGAAAAAAGAAAAAAGAAAAAGAGAAATGACTTGCCATGTAAGATAGCCAAATTGATGCTATGAGCCATTTTTAATAGTTAATACATATTTATTGTTACTCAGTTTCAGATATTGATCTGCGAACTAAGGATTGCTTTGAATAATTCTATAGAAATTTGAATAATTCTATGAAATTTATATTGTAAGATTTTTCTTTTATTTATATGTTTAATTAGTTTTAACAGATTCAATGTGATTTGTAGATACAATTCTAAGAACATAATGATATTCCCTTCTTCCTTCCCTCCCTCCCTTCCACCCTCTTTTTTTCTCTCTTTTTTCCTTCCTTTTAGTTTTTGAGATGACGATTTTAAATTTACATTCAGTAAAAAGACTTAATACTTTGACATATGACAAGTTTAACAACAACAAAATAAAAGATCCTAGTTTAGTGGGAATATAGCCAATGGCTATAAACAATAATTGAATAGAAAAATGACCATTTCACCAACATACAGTAAATTTTAAAGGAATCACAGGTCATTAAAACTATAATAGTATAACATTCTTAAAAACTGGTTTGACAAAGATATAAAACAAAGTTTTGCAAAACTAAAATATAGCAGCAATATTGATACACACAGGCATTTCTTTTTGTTTGTTTGTTTTTAAATTTCAACTCCCACATATAAAGGAGAACAAGCTGCCTTTTTGGGTCTGTCTTATTTCACTCAACGTGATGTTCTCCAGTTGTGTCCATTTTACTGCAAATAGTAGTATTTCATTCTTTGTTATAGCTGAATAATATTCCATTGTGTATATATACACCACATTTTCTTTATCCATTTATCTGATGATGGACACCTGGGTTGATTCAAAATTTTAGTTACTGCGAACAGTGCTGCTATAAACATGGTTGTGCAGGTATCTCTTTGATGCATTGTGTTCAAGTCTTTTGGATATATACTCAGCAGGGGCTTCGCTGGGTCACATGGCAAGTCTATTTCTAATTTTTTAAGGAGTCTCCCACACTGTTTCCCATAGTGGTTGCACTAATTTACATTCCCATCAACAGTGTATACGCGTTCCCATTTCTTCACATTCTTGCCAGCATTTGTTACTCTCTGTGTTTTGGATTTTAGCCATTCTGACAGGAGTGAGGTGATATCTCATTATAATTTGCATTTCCCTGATGGCTAGTGGTGGTGAGCATTTTTTCATACATTTCTTGGTTATTTGTATTTCTTCTTTTGAGAACTGTTTATTGAAGTCCTTTGTCCATTTCTCTATTGAGCTGGTTGGTTTTTTAAGTTGTTGATATATTTGGGATATTGATCCTTTTTAGATAGGTGGCTTGCAGATATGTTTTCCCATTCTATTGGATGTCTCTTCACTCTATCGATTGTTTCCTTTGCTGTGGAAAAGCTTCTGGGTTTTATACAGACCCATTTGTTTAGTTTTGCTTTTGTTGCCTGTGCAAGGGTCTTGTCCAAGAAGTCATCCCTCATACCAATGCCTTAGAGTGTTTTCTCTATGTTTTCTTCAAAACACTTCATAATCTCAGGTATTAAATTTAGATATTTGATCCATCTTGAGTTGATTTTTCAATATGGTGAGAGGTATGGATCTCATTTCATTCATATATATATATATATATATATATACGCATCCAGTTTTGCCAGCACCATTTGTTGAAGAGATTATCCTTACTCCACTGTATGGTCTGAGCACTTTTGTCAAAAATCAGTGGGCTGTATGTATGTGGATTAATTTTTGGGGTCTCTAGTCTGTTACATTGATCTATGCATCAGTTTTTATGCCAGTACCATGCTATTTTTTTAAAATAATTTTATTTATTTATTTGAGAGGTAGAGTTACAGACAATGAGAGGGGGAGACAGAGAGAAAGGTCTTCCTTTCATTGGTTCACTCCCTAGATGGTCATTGGTTCACTCCCTAGATGGCTGCGACACCTGGAGCTGCGGCAACCTGAAGCTATGAGCCAGGTGCTTCTTCCAAGTTTCTCACGCAGGTACAGGGGTCCAAGCACTTGGGCCATCTTCTACTGCTTTCCCTGGCCATAGAAGAGAACTGGATTGGAAGAAGGGCAGCCAGGACTAGAACTGGCGCCCATATGGGATGCCAGCCATGTGGGCGGAGGATTAACCTACTGTGCCACCGTGCTGGCCTAGAACCATGCTATTTTAATTTCTATAGCTTTGTAGTATGCTTTGAAGGAAGTCAGATAGTTTGATACCTCCAGCTTAATTTTTCTTGTTCAGGATCACTTTGGGTATTCTGGGAATTTTGTGATTCCATGTGGATTTTAGGATTGTTTTCTCTAATTCTGTAAGGAATGGCATTGGTATTTTGATAGGGATTGCAATGAATCTGTAGATTGCTTTAGGTAGAATAGACATTTTAGTGATATTGATTCTTCCAATGCATGAGCAAGGAATATCTTGCCATTTTTTTGTGTCTTTGATGATTTATTTCATCAATGTTTGATAATTTTCATTGTAGAATTCTACCAGCCTTTTAGGTTTTTCCATGTACAACATCATGTCATCTGCAAAGATGGTTAATTTGACTTCCTTTTTTTCCAATTTTGATGCCCTGTATTTCTCTCTCCTCCCTAACTGTTCTTGCTAAAAATTTCTAGTATTGTATTGAGTAAGAATGGTAGACATGGTTATCTTCCAGATCTGAGGGGAATGCTTTCAGTTTTCCCCATTCAGTATTATATTGGCTGCTAGTTTGTGATACATAGGCTTTAGAATTTTGAGGAATGTTCCTTTCATACCTAATTGGTGGAGGGTTTTATAATGAAGGGGTGTTGAATCTTATCAAATGCTTTTTCTGCATCTCTTGTGATGACTGTAGGGTTTTTGTTCTTCAGTCTCTTGATGTTATTTATGATGGTTTTTGATTTGTGAATGTTGAACCACCCTTGCATTTCTGAGATAAATTCCACTTGATTTTGATGTATCAAGTGGAATTTTTTATGCGGTTTTGGATTTGATTTGCTAGTACTTTGTTGAGGATATTTGCATCTGTGTTCATTAGGGATATAGGTCTGTAGTTTTATTTTCATGTCATGTCTTTGGTTTTGGTATCAAAGTAATGCTGATTTCATTAAAAGAGTTTGGCAGAGTTCCATCTTGTTCAATATTTTAGAATAGTTTGAAGAGTACTGGAATTACTTCCTCTTTGAATGTTTTGCAAAATTCAGTAGCAAAGCCATCAGGTCCTGGACTTTTCCTTGATGGAAGACTTTTGATTACTGCTTCAATCTCATTCCTTGTTATGAGTCTGTTTAGATTGTTTATATCTTACTGATTTTACCTTGGTATGTTATATGAATCCAGGATTTTATCCATCTCTTTGAGGTTTTCTAGTTTATTAATATATAGTTCATAGTGGTTTCTTATGATCCTTTATATTTCAGAGGTGTCAGTTGAAATGTCTTATTTTCCATCTCTAATTTTACCTATTTGATGTTTTTTTTTCTGTGTTCATTTAGCTAGAGGCTTATCTATTTTATCTTCTAAATAAATTACCTTTTTTGTTTTGTTGAGTTTTGTACTTTTTTTAGTTTCAGTTGCATTTATTTCTGCTCTGATCATTATTATTTCTTACCACCAACTGATTTGGGGTTTGGTTTATTCTTGTTTTTCTGTCTTCAAGATGCATCATTAGATCTTTAATTTGAGACATTTCTCTTTCTTAATATAACTACTTAATGCTGTAAACTTCCCCTTTAATAGTGCTTTTGCTGTATTTTACAGGTTTTGATATGTTGTGTTTTCATTTTCATCTATTTCAAGAAAGTTTTTTTTTTAACTTTTATTTAATGAATATAAATTTCCAAAGTACATCTTATGGATTACAATGGCTTCCCCCCCCATAACTTCCCTCCCACCCGCAATCCTCCCCTTTCCCTCTCCCTCTCCCCTTCTATTCACATGAGGATTCATTTTCAATTCTCTTTATATACAGAAGATCTATTTAGTAAATATTAAGTAAAGATTTCAATAGTTTGCACTCACACAGAAACACAAAGTGAAAAATACTGTTTGAGTACTAGTTATAGCATTAAATCACAATGTACAGCACATTAAAGACAGAGATCCTACATGAGGAGTAAGTGAACAGTGACTCCTGTTGTTGACTTAACAAATTGACACTCTTGTTTATGGTGTCAGTAATCACCCTAGGCTCTTGTCATGAGCTGCCAAGGCTATGGAAGCCTTTTGAGTTCGCTGACTCTGATCATATTTAGACAAGGTCATAGTCAAAGTGGAACTTCTCTTCTCCCTTCAGAGAAAGGTACCTCCTTCTTTGATGACCTGTTCTCAAGAAAGTTTTTGATTTTCTTCTCAATTTTTTCAATTACTCATTGATCATTCAGTAGCATGTTATTTAATTTCCAAGAGTGTTCTATTGATTTTTGTTGTTGATTTCTAGTTTTATTCCTTTATGGTCTGAGAAGATACATGGTATGATTTCAATGTTTTAAAATTTGCTGAGACTTGATTTGTGGTCTAATTCATGGTCTGTCCTAGAAAACGTTCCATGTGCTGATGAGAATAATGTGCGTTTTACAGCCTTCAGTGAAATGTCCTATATATGTCTGTTAGGTCCATTTGCTCCACAGTATGTTTTAACTCCAATGTATCTTTATTGATCTTTTTGTCTGGATGATCTGTCCATTGATGAGAGTGTGGTGTTAGAGTCATCCACTATTATTGCATTGGAGTCTATCTCTCCCTTTAGGTCTAAAAAGTATTTATTGTATATATCTGGGTGGTCTTGTGTTTGCTGTATATATATTTATGATTATTATGTCTTCTTGCTGAATTGAATCTTTTATCCAAATATAATGTCCTTCTTTATCTCTTCTTACAGTTTTTGGTTTAAAGTCTTATCTGCTATCAGGATAGCTATGACTGCTTGCTTGTGGTTTCCATTTGCTTGGTATATATTTTTCCAACCCTCCACTTTCCAACTGTATGTGTCTTTGTGAAGTGTTTCTTTTTTTTAAGATTTTTATTTATCTATTTGACAGGTAGAGTTACAGACAGTGAGAGGGAGAAATAGAGAGAAAGGCCTTCCTTCCGTTGGTTCACTCCCCAAATGCCTACAATGGCCGGAGCTATGCTGATCTGAAGCCAGGAGCCAGGTGCTTCTTGCTGGTCTCCCATGCAGGTGCAGGGGCCCAAGCACTAGGGCCATCTTCCACTGCTACTCCAGGCCACAGCAGAGAGCTGGTCTGGAAGAGGAGCAACCAGGACTAGAACCAGTGCCCATATGGGATGCCGGCACCATAGGCAGAGGATTAACTTTGTGTGCCACAGCACTGGCCCTGTGAAATGTTTCTTACAGGCAGCATATAGGAGAATAATTTTTTAAAAAAATCCATTCAGCCAAACTAAATCTTTTGATTTTGGAATTTCATCCATTTCAATCAAGGTTAGTATTGACAGATAAGAACTAAGCCTTGTCATTTTGTTGACTGGTTAATGATTCTACCCACTGTGTTAGTTAATTTGGTGGTGTCATGTGTTTTTATGATGTCTACTTCTAACGCAGGATGCTCTTCAGAATTTCTTGTAAGGCTGGTCTGGTGGTGGTGAATTCCCTGTTTTTCTTACCTGGAAAATATTTTCTTTCCCTTCACTTTTAAAGGATAGTGTTGCTGGATAGAATATTCTTGGTTGGAAATTTTATCTTTCAAGATCTTGAATATATCATCTCACTCTCTTCTGACTGGCAGGGCTTGTGCTGAGAAGTCTGATGTTAATACAAGTGGTTATCCTTTATACATAACTTGACATTTTTCTCTTACTGTCTTTAGGATTCTCTCCTTGTCTTGAAATTTTGATAATTCGATGACAATATGCCTCGTAAAAGACCTTTTTTGGTTGAATCTGTTTGAGATTCTTTGAGCTTCTTGTATCTGAGTGTCCATGTCTGTTTCAAGGACTGGGAAACTTTCAACTATTATTTCAGTTAGCAAGTTTTCAATGCCATTTCCTTTTTCTTCTCCTTCAGGAACACCTATAATACAAACATTTGGTCATTTAACGGTATCCCATATTTCATGTAGGCTTTTTTCATTTTTTTAAGATTTATTTATTTATTTGAATTTCAGAGTTACACAGAGAGAGAGAAGGAGAAGGAGAGAGAGAGAGAGAGAGAGAGAGAGAATTCCACCCACTGGTTCTCTCCCTAGTTGGCCGCAACATCCGGAATTATATCGATGCAAAGCCAGAAACCAGGAGCTTCTTCCAGGTCTCCTGCATAGATGCAGGGGCCCAAGGACTTGGGTCATTTTCTACTGCTTTCCCAGGCCATAGCAGAGAGCTGGTTTGGAAGTGGAGCAGCCAGGACTCAAACCGGTGCCCATATGGGATGCCAGCACTGCAGGTGGCGGCTTTACCTGCTATGCCACAGTGCTGGCCCCGCTTTCTTCATTTTTTAAAATTATTTTCTTTTGACACTCCTGTCTATCAACAACAGGAGTCACTGTGCACTTACTCCTCATGTAGGATCTCTGTCCTTAATGTGCTGTGCATTGAGATTTAATGCTATAATGAGTACTCAAATAATATATTTCACTTTGTGTTTCTATGGGGGTGCAAACTGTTGAAATCTTTACTTAATGCATACTAAACTGATCCTCTGTAAAAAAAAAAAAAAAGAAAAAAAAAGAAAAGAAAAGAAACTATCAACTCCCAACTTGACTCTCACTGGGATTAAACATGACAATAGGTCTGATCTGATTTCATCATCATTAAAAAAAATCATCTATTATTTTTCACTTTATGTTTCTGTGTGGGAGCAAACTGTTGAAATCCTTACTTAATGTATACTAAGCTGATCTTCTGTATATTAAGATAATCGAAAATGAATCTTGATGTGAATGGAAGGGGAGAGGGAGTGGGAAAGGGGAGGGATGTGGGTGGGACGGTATGGGGGGGAAGCCATAGTAATCCATTATTCGTACTTTGGAAACGTATATTCATTAAATAAAAGTTAAAAAAAATTATTTTCTTTTTATTTTTGTCTGATTGAGTTATTTCAAAATTCTTGTCCTTGAGGTCAGAAATTCTGTCCTCCACTTTGTCTGTTCTGTTAAAGTTCTCAATTATATTTTTCATTTCACTGATGGAAGATTTCATCTTCAAATCTTCTACTTGGTTCTTCTTAATGAGTTCTGGCTCCTTAGTAATATTTTCATTCATGGCGCTCACAGATTTCCTCATTTATTTAATTTGCCTATCTGTATTTTCTTGCATCTCATTGGATTCTACCTCTGTAATGTCATAGATGTCTTTCAGGTTAGAACCTAATTCTGGAGGAGCAGGATGTTCTTTGGAGACGTCATGCTACCTTACCCTTTCTTGTCTCCTGTGTCCCTACATTGACGTCTGCCCATCTGGTATATTTTCCCTTCTTCTTTATGGAGTAGGTTTCATAGTAAAATAGTTTATGGTTTAGCTGGGGTACAGGGTATCACTTGGCCTGTTGCTTTGGCTTTAGTTCTAGGTGAGCCAAGGGGTGTGGTCTCTGAGTGATTTCATTTTCTTAATCAATGTCAGCTGTGTCTATGAGTGCCAGAATGGCCTAGTCTGCTGTGGATTGTAGGGATAGAAGAGTGGCTTTGAGATGAATAAGGGTTTCCTGGAGTGTGTATCTTTAAACCACAGAGTACAGTGTCAGTCTCCCTGGTGAATGTGCTAGTCGGGGCCTTGTTGTTGAGGAAGACAAGGGTAGCTGCTCCCTTGCCCTACTGGCAAGCCTGAGTGGGGCTGGGGCTTGTGGCATCAATTGCTGTGGCTCTAGCACTGTGTGATACAGATGGACCCTTCCTTAGATCCTGCTAGGTGAGTCCAATGGGTGCTATTGCTTATAACACATACAGCTCCAGCCCTAGGACTAGAGCATGTTACGTGAACCCTGTTTCAGTCGTACAGGGTGACCACAAGGTATACAGGAGGCTATGAGTCGAGAGAAGTGGAATGCAGGTAGGTTCTTCCCTATGTCCACTGGACAGATTCCAGTGGCACTGAGAAATTTAGAACAAATTGTTACAGTCCTGGTGTTGCAGAGTATGGTGAAGTCAGTACCCAGATCCCCCAGGGTGGGAGTGGATTTTTTTTCTATGTGCTGCTTCTTGTGTAAGCACCCAGAAACTGAGGTGAGTCCCCCTTGCTCACATAGAGTGCATGAGCATAGCTCTGGGGCTAATCCCCAAAACTCCCTCAGTTGCTGGATGCTGGGGACCTGCCCTTTGCCCCACATGTTGCCCTGGCCTCTGACTATGATGCTTAAAGGAAAACAGACTTGTGTTGGGTTGACTTTTGGCTGTCAAGTACGATGCGCTGTGGGAGTGGGGTGGGGAATGAAGCAAGGTGGCTTCCCTGCTCCGAGCCTGGCAGTTGCTCAGACCCCAGTCAGCTCTCCAGGCTGAAGTAAAATCAGTGGGTGACTGTGGAATTCCCTCTCAGCTAAAACTGTGAACAGTGGGACGCCAAGCGATGTCTGCTTACCTTGACATGGTAAGATGGCAGCTCACAGCTGGGAGCTGGCTGCACTGCATGGCTGGCTACAGCGATGTCTCTGTCTTGTCTCATCTTGTTCCACAGAGTCTTCCTTGTTTTGCTTTTTGTTTTTTCAATTCTTGACTGAAAAGTTCTGTCAGTCAACCGCTGGAAACTTAGTCCTTCCTCTGTTCTTTTCCTACCCCAAAGCAGCTTCCATTAATGTGGCTGCCCCCTTTTCAGCCATCTAGGAAAATGTATCACTTTAAGTGTATACACTGGAAATTGCAAAGTACTGAAAACTAATGGACTCACTGCTCTGGTTCAAATGTCCCCTGCAAAGTTCGTGCTGGAAACTTAATGCCTAGTGTGGCAGTGCCAGGATGTGGGGACTATGGGAGGTGATTAGATCCTGAGGTCCCCACCCCTGTAAATGGATTAATGCCATTCTCAAGGGAGTTAGTTCTCTCATCTGTGCGTTTCTTATCACAAAAGTGGGCTGTTAGAGGGGCTGACATTATGGCACAGTGGGTTAAACCACCACCTGCAATGCCAGCATCCCTTATTGGTGCTGGTTTGTGTCTGAGCTGCTCCACCTCTGATTCAGCTCCCTGTTAGTGTGCCTGGGAGGGCAGCAAAAGATGATCTGAGTGCTTGGGCCCTGCCACCCACATGGGAGATCTGGGATGTCATTCCTGGCTCCTGGCTCTGGCCTGACCTAGTCCCCAGTCCTGGGTGTTGGGTCTACATGGGGAGTAAACTAATGGATGGTAGACCTCTCTTCCTCTCTCTGTCACTGTCTTTCAAATAAATAAACAAATACATATTCCTCATTTATTTTTTAAAGGAGTGAATTCTTACAAAAGCAAGTTTTGCTTCCTTGGCTTTCTTTTTGAGCTCTCTCACGCTCTCCTGTGCTCTCTCTCCATGGGATCTTCTCCATTGTGTTATGATGCAGCTCAGGGCCCTCATAAAATACTAATGCTTTGCTCTTGAACTTGCCAGGCTTCAGAACTCAGTCTATATTCAGTTACAGCAACAGAAAATTGACTGTGCTTATCTTCAACATAGGAAACTAGAAAAGAAGACAAAATAAGCTGAAGAAAGCTAAATGGCTCAATAAAGTGAATGAAAATTCATTTCTATTAATGAAATAAAATAAACTAATGAAACTTGATTAATAAATAAATTGAGTAGACTTCAAGAAAATGCTTGAGAAGAGCAATATAATCATGCAAGAAATTGAAAAGGCAATCAAAGATATAATTCTAAAATTATACTAGGACTAGTTAATTTATTGAGTTTGACCAAAACATTAAGGAATGGATAATTTCTTGTATATGAGGGTACATCATAGAAAAATAGAATTAAAAGATGTTTGTTTTGCTACAAAAACTTTTGAAATCCATGCATGGTTTTTTCATAATTCCACTTTTCATGTACTTTTTAAAAGATTTTGTTTTATTTATTTGAAAGACAGAGTTATAGAGGATATAGAGATGGGGTGGGGGGAAGGTCTTTCCTCCGTTGGTTCATTCCCCAAATGGCTACAACGGCCAGAGCTAAGCCAATCCGATGCCAGCAGCCAGAAGCTTCTTCCAGGTCTCCCACATTGGTGAGGGGCCCAGGGACTTGGGCCATCATCTGCTGCTTTCTCAAGTGCATTAGCAGGGAGCTGGAGCAGCCAGGATTTGAACCAACGCCCATATGGGATGCTGGCACCCACAGACTGGGGCTTCAACCTGCTGTGCCATGGTGCCAGCCCCTTCAAGTCCTTTTAAGACACTACTTGTGGCCAGCGCCGCTGCTCAATAGGCTAATCCTCTGCCTGCGGTGCCGGCACACTGGGTTCTAGTCCCGGTTGGGGCGCCGGATTCTGTCCCGGGGGCTCCTCTTCCTGTCCAGCTCTCTGCTGTGGCCCAGGAGTGCAGCGGAGGATGGCCCAGGTCCTTGGGCTCTGCACCCGCATGGGAGACCAGGAGAAGCACCTGGCTCAGGGCTTTGGATCAGCGCAGTGTGCCGGCCACAGCATGCTCGCCGCAGTGGCCATTGGGGAGTGAACCAACGGAAAAAGGAAGACCTTCCTCTCTGTCTCTCTCTCTGTCTAATTCTGCCTGTCAAAAAAAAAAAAAAAAAAAAAAAAAAAAAAAACAACACTTGTTTGCATGGATTCCTTTTTTTGCTGTTGTTAAAAGATGTATTTATTTATTTGAAAGTCAGAGTTACACAGAGAGAGGAGAGGCAGAGTGAGAGAGGGAGGTCTTCCATCCGCTGATTCACTCCACAATTGGCTGCAATGGCCAGAGCTGCGCCAATCCAAAGCCAGGAGCCAGAAGCTTCTCCCAGTCTCCCATGGGGGTGCAGGGGCCCAAGGACTTGGGCCATATTCTGCTGCTTTTCCAGGCCATAGCAGAGAGCTGGATGGGAAGCGGCAGCAGCGGGACTTGAACTGGCACCCATATGGGATGCTGCCACTGTAGACAGCGGCTTTACCTGCTACTCCACCACACTGGCCCCATGGATTTCAAAAGTATAGAAGAACATACACACACACTTTCAGAATTATAGACAATTATATAAAGAGGTTTTTTTTCTCACCTATTGGGTGAGCTTATGATAATATTGGTACCTTGGCAACTCATGACTAGAGCCTAGGGAGATTACTGACGCCATAAACAAGAGTGCCAAATTGTTAAGTCAACAACAGGAGTCACTGTGTACTTACTTCTCATGTGGGATCTGTCCTTAATGTGTTGTCCAATGTGAAGTAATGCTATAACTAGTACAGTTTATGGATTACATTGGCTTTCCCCCCATAATTTCCCTCCCACTCACACCCCTTCCATCTCCTGCTCCCTCTCCCATTCCATTCACATCAAGATTCATTTTCAATTCTCTTTATATACAGAAGATCGATTCAGTATATATTAAGTAAAGATTTCATCATTGAGAATGAAAATATAGATTGTCCTGTGAGATGGACACTGGGACAACATAGTATCTTCTAAATATGTAAGGCATCTCATAAATAGCCCATTGGGCAAACGTGTCCTTTTCTACATTACACAATACACAAGGAAGGACTTTCAGTACCTGCTCAGCAACCATTTTGGGTGGAAAGGAGCAAACCATTTTAAAGGGTTACATTTGTGACAGTATGTTGATTTCACAGGGCGGGGCTTGTTCTGATGTCATCATTTTTGCTGCCATTTGAGGATAATACAGCTTCTCATGTCAAATCCGACACCATCTTGGAAAGTAGTAAGTCTGAGAGTCTTACGCTTTCTTCCACCTAACGGTCTCTCACTGCATGGTTTTATAAATGCTAAGCAAATGTCTCTCCTGAAATCCAACCAATTTATGAGATGTTTTTTGTCTTTGTTCCCAGATTTGTTAATAACCCAGGCATTTATGATACAAGTGTCAAGTGAAAAAAGATGGGTGCCATTTTTCACTTCTGATGAAGTGGCATATCATTGGCTTTACTCTTGGTTGCTTTTGTTCCTGTGGTTGAACTTCGCCGAGTAGTTCCATTGTTTTGTAGTTCCAACAACACTTTTGTTATCTAACCATTTTACAATGAGAAGTTAATTATTTGTATCAAATCTGCAATCCTATGGCCACCTTGCTTGTTTTTTCATCAGTATTGTCAGTTTCAGAGGTCAGCTGTTTGGTCTGTTTTCCCTCATGGAGCCTGTAGCTTGGAATCCAATATACCGAAGATATACCAACAAGTCACAACTGGCAAGAGATTGTTGAAAGCAATAGTGTGATGGTGAGTTCTCTAACACTTCAAGCGTTTGTAGAGTTATTTTACTCCCAAGCACACAGGTTAAAATATGTCAGCAAATAACCATGGGGAGTAACACAGCAGAGTCTTGGAGACAGCAGTGCGTACCCTACACATCATCGTGCAATGTGCACTGTCCCAGTGTCCTATTACAGGACAACAACTAGTTTTGAAGATTGATAATTTGAAATGCAGTGCATTCCTTGAAATAAAATGACAACCTAGTTCTAGAAAGTACTTTCATGAATGCATTTCTGGTATTACATATCAGTCATCTGGGTAATTTTTTGTTCTCTTGAACATTTGGTAAAAGTTACTTATTTTTTTAAAGAATTATTTTATTTATTTGAAAGACAGAAATACAGAGATAGGGAGACCGAAAGAGAGAGAAGTCTTCCATTCCACTGGTTTACTCCGCAAACGACCGCAATGGCCAGAGCTGAGCTGATCCAAAGCCGGGAGCCAGGAGCTTCTTTCAGGCCTCTCACGCAGGTGCAGCCATCTTCCCTTTTCCTAGGCCATAGCAGAGAGCTGGACAGGAAGTGGAGTAGCCGGCACTCAAACCGGCACTCATATGGGATGCCGGCACTGCAGGCTGGGGCTTTAACCCACTACACAACAGCGCCAGCCACAAAAGTTACTTTTTTCTAAGATTTATTTTTATTTATTTGAAAGGCAGAGTTATAGACAGAGGGGACAGTTTCTACCTGCTGCTTTACTCCCCAAGTGGCTGCAGTGGCCAGTGCTAGGGTCAGGCTGAAGCCAGGAGCCAGAAATTCCATTCAGGTCTCCCACATGGGTGGGAAGGGCCAAGGACTTGGGCCATCTTCTGCTGCTTTCCTAGGCACATTAGCAGGGAGCTAAATAGGAAATAAAGCAGCTGGACTCAAACCAGTGCTCTGTTATGGGATGCCAGCATCGCAGGCAATGGCTTAACCTGCTGCACAATAACACCAGCCCCATTAGAAGTAACTACTGCAGTAAAGTTTATGCCATTTTTACAATGAATTTAAAAATATTTTCAAATGCTCTGATCATTTACTCATTACTTTTTTCAGAAGACTACAACTGTAAAAACATTGTATTTATCTCAAAAGCTACCATAAGTGGTATGCTTACTGCTCAGTTTAAGTTTTTATAGGCATCCTCTGTACAGGACAATGAGACATAGTATGTTAGGCATGAGTTAAAAGAATACTATCTCAGATCAGGAATTGCTTGTGAATGCCTTGGGATATCCACTTTATTAATTGATTAAATAATACTGTGATCATTTCAATTAGTTCAGGAAAAAACAATTTATAAAAATCAATATTCATTTCTTATTTAAAACAACTGTCAGTAAGGTAAAAGGCAAATTTCTCAACTTGGTTAAGTGTATGCATCAGAAGCCTCTAACTTGTGGTGATATATTGGGCGATTACCACTGAAACCAGGAGCGGGGAAAGATGCTGACTAGTCCAGGAACCTTGGCAATGGAAGGAGATGTGGAAAGCTGGGTGTACGCTTGGGAAATGAGGAGACGGACAGAACCTGTTGGGTGTGAGCTGAGAGGGAGAGACTAGCACCCGGGTGAGGCCAAGTGTGGCTGGGGCGGCTGGCAGGGGCCGAGGGGTGAGCTGTGGGCACAGGAAGAGCAGGTGCATTCAGGGGCCGAGAACGTAAACCTCAGACGCGTTGGCTTTCAGAACCTCACAGAGGTGGCGAGTGGAGAAGATCCTACAGTGAGAGAAATCCAAGTTGGGGATGTAGATTTGGAAGAAGCCAGCGCAGAGCAGGGATGATGAACCAGTGGCCACAGAAGTCACTGAGACTGCCAGGAAAGCAGACGAACAAGATCCCTGAGGCCACCTCCAACTAGACGACATGGATGTCCCAGACCTACTGCCTCCTCTCTCGGCTCCGTGCAGTTACCTCTTCCACTGGGAGCCCCTGGTCCTTTGCGTCTCCATCCCACTCTGTTGGTTAGCTCCTCGTCGCCTTTCCTGACTCAGCTTTGTGAGCAACACTTCCTTCTCTGATCCAGCACAGGGCGCATGTGTCTCCCTGTCTGTGCTCTCATAGGCTCAGCGATCCCACATGTGACATCCGGCTTCTGGAACACACAAACAGCTGCCAAGTCTCAGTAGGTCACAGCAATAAGCGCTTTGCTTCCTCCCTCAAGTGCAGGTGCATCCACAGGGACGGCTCAGCGGCAGGCTGCAGCTGATGCGTCTGCCTCCATGTGTCTCATTCCAGGACCTGCTGTTATCATTGCATGCAGCAGAGGTACAAGAGGCCCAGCCAAGCTGGAAGCACAGGTAAGGCCTCTGCTTTATTTTATTTTATTTTATTTTTTTTTTGACAGGCAGAGTGGACAGTGAGAGAGAGAGACAGAGAGAAAGGTCTTCCTTTGCCGTTGGTTCACCCTCCAATGGCCGCCGCGGCCGGCGCGCTGCGGCCGGCGCACCGCGCTGATCCGATGGCAGGAGCCAGGAGCCAGGTGCTTTTCCTGGTCTCCCATGGGGTGCAGGGCCCAAGCACCTGGGCCATCCTCCACTGCACTCCCTGGCCATAGCAGAGAGCTGGCCTGGAAGAGGGGCAACCGGGACAGAATCCGGCGCCCCAACCGGGACTAGAACCCGGTGTGCCGGCGCCGCTAGGCGGAGGATTAGCCTATTGAGCCGCGGCGCCGGCCCAGGCCTCTGCTTTATTACGTCTGCGCCTCCTCTACTGGCCGAAGCAAGGCACACGGGCAAGCCCCAGGCCAGAGGGGCGGGGAGGAGTCCTCCGCAGCACAAATTGCCAAGGCACAGGGGACAAGACTCAGGGACAACCATCCGTTTACCACCTCTGTGCCAAACTTTGTGGCATTGGCCTGGTTATTATCTTCCCATTTGATCCTCAGTGTCTTTAGGGCAGGACTCTGGCCATCTTGCTGTTATTGGATTTCCCAACTGGGACCACAGTGCCTGCCCTCCTGTGTCGCCCTGGCCTACAATCACCTACTGAGTGAAGCATTCGGCTCTCGCCAACGTGTTTCAGGGGAGCAAGGAGAGATCAGTCCCCAACAGACACCAAGACTAGAAAGTGCTGTTGAGACTGAGTAGCTACAAGTCAGGGCTGACCATGGGAAAAAAAGTGAGGGTCTTCAAAAAGTTCACAGAAATGTGTATTCTGAAAAAATTGTCCATGTGTTTCACTATTTTATTTTACACAAAAATAAACTTATCTTTAAAAGTCACTTTTTCCCATGTACTTTTTGATGTCCCCTTGCACTCTCAGGGAAATGCTGGGATGGGGGAGCCAAGTGTCAGACTGCAGGGGGAGGCACAGGGAGGGGGTGGCTGGGCGATGGAGGTGGTGAGTGAAGAACATTTTTTTGACCCCAAGGCCGTAGGGTATGAACAGTTAATGTGCAAAGGAGAGTTCTTAATGATGGGAGAGACTGTTTTTAGGTTAAAGGAAAAGGGCTTACAGAGAGGGAGAGCTGTCTCAAAGAGAGGGATAGAGAGAGACAAGAGAGAAACAGCTATACATATACATTTATCTATTCAGGGCTGGCACTGTGGTGTAGCAGGTGAAGCTGCCACCTGCAGTGCCGGCATCCCATAGGGGTGCTGGTTCGAGTCCTGGCTGCTCCACTTCCGGTCCAGCTTTCTGCTATGGCCTGGGAAAGTAGTGGAAGGTCACCCAAGTTCTCGGGCCCCTGCAACTATGTGGGAGACCTGGAAGAAGCTTCTGGCTCCTGGCTTTGGATTGGTGCAGCTCCAGCTGTTGCGACCAACTAGGGAGTGAACCAGTCAATGGAAGACCTCTCTCTCTCTCTGACTCTCCTTCTTTCTCTGTGTAGTTCTGACTTCCAAATAAATAAATAAATCTTTAAAAAATATTTATTAGAACAGTAGAGATGAGGGAGACAAAGAGAGAAATAGAAGGAGATTCTTCCCATCGGCTGGTTCACTCCCCAAATACTGGCAACAATAGGGGCGAGGCCAGGCCAAAGCCAGGAGCCCAGAACATAGAGTCTAAGTCTCCTGTGTGGATGGCAGGGACCCAAGTACTTGAATGTCTTGGGAAATCCACTTCATTAGTTGATTAAAAAATAAACACTATGTGGTCATTTTCTAGTTGTTTAGGCAAAATAATTTATAAAATCCACATTCATTTGTAATTCAAAGAAACCCTCTCAGTAAACTAAAAGTAGAAGGAGAATTTCTCACTTTGATTAGGTTTATGCATCAGAAGCTTCTGATGGTGATATCCTGGAGGACTGCCACTAACAGCAGCAGCAGGGTAAAGATGCACCGTGACCCTTTGCAGTGGAAGGAAGTGCGGAAAGTTGGGGTGCATTTGGGAGATAAGGAGGTGGGCTAGACAGAACCTGCTGGGGCTGTCCCAAGCGGTGTCTTAACCACTGCACCACACACCCACCCCAAGAGCAGGGGACTGGGAAGGGGAGGTGCTTTAAGAAGGGGGTAGGGCTGGTCCTCTCCCCCACTCAATGTGGTATGATTGTTCAGGATTTTCTCCATAGACAAACCCCTCTACCCACAAAAGATGAGTGGCTTTTCTCCCAGTCTTGACTGGGATCAGCTTTAAATTATGTCCACCAAACTGTCCTCACAAGGGTCCAGAGACCCCCCTCATTTCCTCTCCTCTATGACATCCTCTCATTTCCTGGTTAATGCCACTCTTAGGATCATTGGTTGCTATTCTCGCGCTGTCTTTTATACTACAGTGTCTGTTTAAGTGTTTACAGGAGTTGATATGGAGTGAACCAAGGCCTTCAGCAACCAGGCGGTCAACCAAATGCTGCTACAGGGATATACTCAGCTCCCCAGCAAGGAGATAGTGGCTTGAGACATCGCCCCATGCCAGCAAAGAGTACCTGGTCGCCCCATGTCAGCAGGAAGTAGCTCTAAAGACAGATCATCGTCCATCTACCCCTCCTTGACTTTTGGGACTAATGTAATCCCATATAACACCTGCTTTATATAAAAAAGAGGGGGGGTGTTAGTAAAATGGTGCAGTCTTATCTATGGCGCGATCTACACCCTGACACCTTCCTAGGCTCTAGCTCCCGCCGCCACTGCTGGAAGCCAGGTGGCCACATGGCCCAACCACCGGTGTCAGCCCCACCCCCATCTTAATGGGATTCGATTCGCTGTTCCTACTTCCCTGCCCGCCCCCAGGCTAAGTTTTGAAAGGACCTGTTCCTGAACACCTGGCACACACTCTCTCTCTTCCTCTGTGTCTCCTGACCTCTGTCTCTCCCTTTTTCCTTCTTTGCCCCTTCCCTTCAGTCTGTCGAGTTTCTCTCAACTCTTTCCCTTAAAAAAAAAAGAAGAAGAAGAAGAAGGGGGTAGGGCTGAGACAGAGCTTAGTCAGGGGTGTGTGTTGGTGTTGCCTCTTCCCTCCGCCCCCGGGCAGCACACTGGGTTTGACTTGGGCTCAGCCAGTCAGACACTCTTGCCAGACTGAATCTGAGAGGTGCACACATGTGGACAGTCCCTGGCATCTTTCCAGGCAGGGGTGGGAGCCCCTGCAGGAAATCTTCCACACTTCCGCTCTTTGGTCTTTGGGGGTTGCCCTAGTTCCTCTTGGTTCTGTGCCCCTCCCCACTGTCCTGCCTGTACACTTGTTTCCCTATTTGTTTAGCTTACTTTGTTGCTGTTTCCGCCTGCTTTTGTTATTTATAGTTTATTTTTGTTGTTCTGTGGATGGCAGAGTCTAATTGATACAGTTTGGGATCAAGAAGCCAGGAGAGGGGCAGGTGTTTGGTGCAATGATTACGATGCTGCCTGGGATGGCCGAATCCCACACTGGAGAGCCTGGGTTCCAGCCCCAGGTCTGCTTCCAACTCCAGCTTTCTGCTAGTGAGTACCCTGGGAAGTGGCAGGTGATGGTTCAAGAGTCTGGGTCCTGCCACCCTCATGGATGACCTGGATGGAGTTCCTGATTCCTGGCTTCAGTCTGGCCTATCTCTGGCTCTTGAGGGCATTTGGGGAGTGAACCGGTGGATCTGTCTGTTTCTTTCTCTCTCTGCCTTTGAAATATAAATAAATAGGTAAATGGATAAATAAAAATTGAAACCCAAGAAGCTGGCACTAGGCTGTGACTCCTGGTATCGAAGTTAAGTTCTGGCATGGAGCTGAATGGATTATTTGGAGCCACAAGAAAAGTTTGACCACTGTTTTCCAAACTTGGCCTTCCTTTCCAGTGTTCACTATATCCACACAACAGTACCTTGTCTAAAACTGCATTACG